>NC_141760.1:87128203-88586391 GCF_982258835.1 Parasteatoda tepidariorum | reverse complement strand
TTCCCATCAAGCTAACCGTGGGACGGTATTATGATTTTCCTCTCCATGCAACGCAAGAGCGAGTTGGTCCCATCAAAATGTCCTCCACAGAATCAAATTTCTCCTAATACTTGATCCAAGAGTTCTCCTGTTTTCTTGATTGGGTTAAAAATTACAAGTCCTTGAAGTTAAACAATAGCAGTTGTAAACACTAAATTGGGACGGCTATTCAACTCCGCTAATAAAATGGAAAAAAAATCATAAGCTAAGAAAATGTTCTTTTAATAAAATGTCGAATTGAGATTGCATGCTCTGTATTATATTCTTCGGACATCTTTATTAGTAACTACAAATTTCCTTCAAAGGATAATTATTTCATCAAACGAGATTGCTGCCAAAACATTTTTTTCATTCATTTTATTATTGTTGCATATTAAAAGCGAATATACGCACTTTTTAATCAAGTGCAAAAGGTTATTATTTATTCTGTTAAAAAATTATGTTTACAGTCTTTTGAAAGACTGCATAACAAAACTTTCATTTGATATTAAACATCAATAATTATAGTCTCAAATGTATTTACAGAGCAATTGCACAAACGGTTGTGCAAACGAGAATTTACGAAGTGCACCATCCAAATGTTGGAAATATTTATACAAGAAACAGAAATATTTAATTCCTGTAAAACTTAGATAAGAAATTAAACTAATAATTAGGCTGCGAAGTACTTAAGAATTTGCTAACTAAAAGATTAACTATTCACAAGTTGTAGATAGTGTTTCACTACAGAGACCATAGATGTTTAAGGATGATATATGTAGAATTCTGGTAAATATTTGTCAGCTCTGCCAAGAGGAAATTATCGTTAGAAAGAATTTCCAATGAAATAATTTTTGAAATATTTACCTTTTGAGAGACAGGATAAGTTTTGTGACGGAATTTTGGAAATTGCAATGCAAACAGATATGGTGATCTATTTTAATTAAAAACCTATTAGAACAGTTTTCTCAAAAGGGTTTGATGAAATCTTTTAAATTTAAAACAAGCACATTACTATGAATACACATTTACAGTACTTTTAATGCAGTTATTTTGAAAGGGTTCGCTAAAATCTTCAAAGAAAAAACAATCACATTACTATAAGTACACAATTACAGTAGTAGAGTATATGAATTATCTGTTCCTTACAGAAAATACCGATATGCATAAACGTTTATAATAATTGCTTAAGGCAATGCATATTTTTTAGGGCCTTCATCTAATTTTAGATGAACGGCCCCTAAAAAATATAATAAAATAATCTTAGAAATAATTGACAATAAAATATAAAACTAAATTCCTATAACTTTAATTAACTACCAGGTAATTATATATTTATAGAACCAGTTTCAAACTTTCTACTGACTCTTCAAGTCTTTCCAAAAAAAATGCACTGAGGGATTTATGTAAATGAATGGCACCGCATTATGATTTATTTGAATACATTAGCTTATTCCTTCAAAAATGAACAATACTCATAAGAGAATTTGAAAGAAAAAAAAACGGAATTGAATGGCACGTCCATTTTCTTAAATACCCATTTAGATCTGTGTCCGTTTTCTTAAATACGTATTTTAAACTATTAAAAAAACAGCGATGATAAAGGCCTTTACCTAGTTACATGTAATAAAAGTATTTTTGAATTTTTTTAAGCCATTATTGAATTTATTTACTTTCCTCAATGATTGCTGTATCTCCAGCTAATGAGTGGTTTTTATGCAGTGTTTTTAACAAAATTATAAAAAAACACGTATTAAAGTCAGGGATATCATTTTTGTCGCAAACAATTTGTATTTATGGACTTATGGTCTTATCGCAAACAATACGCTATTTATGGATTACTAGTTGAATATCCTTTCCTCGTATTGGGAGGAAAAAATAGATTTAATAGATCAAAATTTTTATTGAACAACTCTACCAAATCATACACGAAACTGAAATACAAATACTGACGCAATTAATAAATAATAAAGCTAAAATATTTCTGATGTATTTTTCTATTTATTATTATTTGCTGTCCTTCCCGGTGACTTTACGTCATTAGATTTAGAAAAACTCATTTTTAGTAACCTGTTCCTTCAAAATAAACATTAACTGTAATCAGTAGCATCTGAAATGCCGTTGCTCTCTGCCAAATCAAGATAATTTAAATTTTCCACAGTCAATCAGTTTTTTCCAATGCTTACATCTCCGAGGGTCTGCAATAAACTTATTTCCTCATCATCCATAATAAAAAAAAACACCATTGGTGTTGTTTTAATAGGCTCCAAATTTACTCATATAATAGTTTGTAAATAAATCATCATATTTAGCACCGATTAAAACTGTAGCAATTATCGGAATAGCAGTAGTGCATATTACCAAAATAATTAATGTTATCAAATATGATAATGTCAGTAATATTATGCTAGTTTTTTCGTTTCTTCTTAACGAGTTAGTACCATTTCTCTCTCTCTTCTTTTTAAAAAATTCAATTAGCACATATTACCAAACCTATTTGAGAATCATAAGCGTCTAAAATGGTATGACGTTTTTTCCTTCTTCTAAGCGAATTAGTATCTTTTCTCCATCAAATTGGGTTTTAGTAAAATAGTTTATTTTTTAATTCAATTTGTGTCCACTAACAAATTAACTAAGCATTATTGGTGTCAGAAATGGCAGGGTAATTTTATTACATTCTTCTTGAATGAATTGGAATCATTGCTTCATTAATTTTACTTTACAGTACAAAGCTTATTATTTCTTTTAAACTCAATTAGTTCCCATTATCAAAATTAATTTAACAGTATAGGTGTCAAAATGGTATAACGATTTATTACTTTTTCCTATGCAAATTAGCACAATTGTGGAGTAACTATCACTACGATTATTAAATATCAATTCACTGGTATATAAGACATGCTAACTCGATTTGCGTTGTCGATAACTACCTCTCCCCCCATTGGTGACCTGCGGACGTGTTATGAGCACGCCTACTTCGATGAATGGTACACGTTGAAAAGTTGACTCGCTATTTGTGACTGTGTCATCATCCTCCCCGCGCTGTTGCTTCTCAGTCTTATTTACACACAACCGAATCCAGCCCACTCTCGACTGCTAATAGCAACCCAAGAGAGACCACTCACACTACCGTCAACTTAATACAGGTTTCACCACAAGTTCTCAAAATTCAGTGAACTTAACACAGCTCTCCCAGTCTTTCGCAAGTACGGCAACTAGTGGTACCCGTTCATCTAATTCTATCCCCGATAAAATGCTGGTGAGTGAATACTGTAGCGTTAACTACCACTACGATTATAAAACATCAATTTGCTAGCATATAAGACAGCTAACTTGATTCAATCTTCAGGTACCATTTAATAGATGAAAGTTGGCATAGCCGAGCGTTCATATCCAACAGATCCTTGATTTCTTTAAATATTAGTGTATTTTTGAGAATATTAAAGATTAATGTGTTCAAATAAACGTTTACTAGTGGGTAGTAAATAAATATATAGTACAACCATGCAAATCCACTGAAAACAATTTAATTTCCAGTCTTTGTTGCACAAACTATGTATTAAATATTTAATCTAATTAAAATTATATTAATAATATAGTTAAAATAGGAATATTTTAACTATTCCGATTTAACAATTTTCTTTAACATGAAAATAAAAGATATTTCCAAGCGTTATTATTCATTATAAATTGATCGCTATTAAACAAGTCATATTTACATTAAAACTAGACATAATTACTTAGCAATTTAGGTTTTATCATGCTAACTTGACTATTTTGTATTCGGAACTCATTTCTTTGTTGATATATTGTTTATTTTTTATTTTAAAATACATTACTATCTATCTTATTATATAAAACGCTAATACGTACGTATGTATGCATCATAAAAACCGATGATATTTCTTTTCTCGCGCTGGCAACAGTTTTCATTCTTAATTGATTGGATTCGACGCGCAAGATCACGTAGTGAGCATCATATGGCTAATCCATGTTATATAAAACGCTAATACGATTTAATTGATAGGCTTCGGCGCGCAAGAGCATGTAGTGAGTATCATATATCTAATCGGGTGAATTCTCACCGAATTATCAAGAAAATTCTCACAAAATTATCTCTATCGAAGCCGATGCTTTACATCCGGCGTTCAGTACTATTTCATATTGTTTTACAACACATGGTTTTAGCTCTCTGGTGGGAAAGACTTTAAAATAAAACTTACAACAGTTACTTTTCTCAACAACTGAAATTTAGAATAGTGTTATTAAGAAAAATATGTGAACTGTTTGCAATTTCAAATTAATATTGAAATGCACAGGTTTAGAATTTTCTACAATGAAAAGTTTTCGGAACTTCAGTGTTCAAAAAAGTATACAGAGGCTAGACTTTAAGAACGTATCAAACGAGCGAGCAAAGCAAGCATCGGATTGCGAAGCAATCCGAAATGAACTGCGAAAGCAGTTCCGGGGGTTGGTAAGCGCCAGCGAGCAGGGGGCGAAGCCTCCTAGTCTATATTATATAAAACGCTAATACGTGCGTATGTATCAATAAAACCGATGATATTTCTTTTCTCGCGTTGGCAACAGTTTTATTTTTAATTCATAGGCTTCGGCGAGCAAGAGCACGTAGTGAGCATCATATGGCTAATCTACGTTATATAAAACGCTAATACGTTTTAATTGATAGTCTTCGGTGCGCAAGAGCACGTTGTTGTTGTTTCCAATCCCAGCTGGGATAGCGGAGCTATACCAGCTCCATGAGGCCGTGAGTCTTCAAAAAATCGAGGAAAAGGAGAGGTCTCTCAAGAACCTCTTCCATGATGAAACCCTGGCAATCAAGTAGATGGTGAGGACTAGCCTCGCTGGAGTTGCACTTTTTAAGAGATGGAAAAAGTTTAATTTGTCCACTGAAAGTGAGGCTCTTAGTGCAAGAGCACCGAGTGAGCATCATATGTCTAATCGGGTGAATTCTCACCGAATTATCAAAAAATTCTCACAAAATTATCTTTATCGAAGCCGATGCTTTACATCCGGCTTTAAGTACTATTTCATATTGTTTTACAACACATGGTTTTAGCCCTCTGGTGGGAAAGACTTTAAAACAAAAGTTACTTTTCTCAACAACTGAAATTTAGAATAGTGTGATTAAGAAAAATATGTGAACTGTTTGCAATTTCAAATTAATATTGAAATGCACAGGTTTAGAATTTTCTACAGTTAAAGTTTTCGGAACTTCAGTGTTCAAAAAAGTATACGAAAGCTAGACGTTAAGAACGTATCCAATGCGCGATCAAAGCGAACATCGGATTGCGAAGCAATCCGAAATGAACTGCGAAAGCAGTTCCGGGGGTTGGCGAGCGCCAGCGAGCAGGGGGCGAAGCCTCCTAGTTTATTAGAAAACTATTAAACAAAAATAACTGTTTGTAAAATAATGCTATGTTTTATTTCCGAGCAATAAACTACGATAATGTGCTCTTCAATTAAGAGTGCACAAATAAAAAGAGTCTTTCGAAAGCCATTATTTAAAATATGCTTGCAATTGAAAATATTAAACTTGAAATACTTCTCTTTTTACTTCTAAAAACAAAAATAAATAAATACATAACTAAGTCATATTTCTTTATAAAGCTTCAAAAATATAAATAACTCTTTTTAATGAAAGATTTACTTATAAAACAAATAATAAAAGTTTTTAAATAATGTTAAGTGAAAAACAATTTTGATATTATTTATTCCCTTGAATATTTTTTCTACTAGCTAGTAAAATCTATATCAGCTAAATAAATTTTTGTTTTAGTTTTTCTATGAAGGATTGTATGCACGATTGCAAGTAGAATGTAAAATATGACAAGGATATAAATATCGGAAAATGATATGAATGAAATAATCGAAAAAGAACTGATTATGTAAAATTATAATTTTATACTACGAGCGGAAAATAAAATTTTCCCCAAGCTGAAAAAAGGCTAATTAAAAAAATCACTATGACTGAAACAAAGACTTCGCTTTTCATACGTTAGTTTATCGCTTTCAATATGTTCAATCAACTTTGTTACAGAAATTAAAAAAATAAAAAAAAAATATTTTATTTTACTTTGATTTTAAAAATATAACAAATGATAATAAATAAAATGAGTTTTTTTGAAACAATTGTGTATTTTTATTATTACCATTATGATCATCTTTTATGACTGAACGTATTATGATTTTTAAAAAAATCATAATTGTTCTTCTCTTCACTTACTCGTTTACTAAAATCAATAATGGTAGGACTCGACATAGCTCACTTTTCATGAAATCTATGATAACTATGTATCTAGAAAAATTAGTTAAGTAATTTACTAAACAAATAAAGTGCAAATGAATCCAATTTTTTGTTATTAATAAAACTGTATTTACTTTTAGGGCATTTATTACGAGAAAAATAAAATAAATTTAATATAAATATCATGAATTAAAATCCGGTGAAATACTGATAAACTCTTGGAGAGAAAATAAGATATTTTTTATGATATATATATATATAT
Source organism: Parasteatoda tepidariorum (assembly GCF_982258835.1). Classification (NCBI taxonomy): domain Eukaryota; kingdom Metazoa; phylum Arthropoda; class Arachnida; order Araneae; family Theridiidae; genus Parasteatoda; species Parasteatoda tepidariorum. The sequence continues at coordinate 88,579,846 of NC_141760.1, read as the reverse complement.
ATATATATATATATATATATATATATATATATATATATATATATATATATATATATATATATATATATATATATATATATATATATATATATATATATTAAGATTTAAGTGATAAACTTTTACACACATTTCTTTCCTGCCTTTACCCACATAGAAAATGTTTTTAAAGAAATTTAAATTAGAAATGCTAGAGAAAAAAAATAACTTCGTTCCTATTTTGATCTTTTTCCTATATGTGACAAATGATGAAATAAATGAAATGATAAATGATACTTTGAGAAGATTCGATCTAAAGTTTCAAAGATCGTTGAAACAATCTTAAACTTTAGATAATGCCACAGTTGGTGCAAAAGCTCTAAATGGAAAAAAAATATAGTATGGTATTTTGATGTCATGAAATTTTATTCTGCCTTTGACATTTCGCCTGTAGCATCTTCTTTCCTATCTAACAAAAACTATTTGCGTCATTTAAGAAATAGGCTATAGATAGAAACCCTCCATTCTTTGCTTAGTAGTTTTGAAGTAAGGATAAACATTTTTTATTATATATGTTTCGAATGTTGTGGTACTTTACTCTGCTTTGATTCTGAAAAATTTAAAATATCCTGTTTATCTTTTTCACTTAATAATTTAATTTCCTTATAATTTTTAATTAATAATTTAAATAATAATTAAAAATTAAACAGCTACAGACGTATTTGATGTTATCAGCATGAAGAATGTCCGGAAATTTAAATAAGTTATAACAGTTTTCAATTTACCTATTTTGTTTAATTTCATTTAGATTTTGTAATAAGAGTTAATTTTAGATTTTAAAAAAAAAAGGGTATGTTGGTAGATAAAAAATGGGTATCAGTTGGATACATAGGTTGGTAGCAAGAATAATGCGTATATAGGGGTAAAATAGGGTAGAAGTCATACAAAGGTCAGTTACTGATAGTTCAGTGGGCTTTAATTCTTTATTGAGAAATAATTGACCCCCCCCCCCCAATAAGAACTGCGAGATATGATGACACTGTATTCTAGTATTCTTTTTACTTAATTTAGTTTTATTGTGAAACTCAGAAAAGCATACTTGCCTTCTTATTAAGATAAAAGTTACATAAATAAATCGATTAAATAAATCGATAAAAGTTAAGATAAAAGTTAAAGTTAAACTTTTATAATCTCTTAAGATAAAAGTTAAATAAATAAATCGATTAAATAAATCGCTTTTAATAAGGAAGGTATATTTTTCTGTTATGTTTTAAACTTCGATTGCTACTGCAAAATGATTTTTATAGATTTAAATACAAAGATTTAGTTTATTTCATACACTGGAAAGAAAGTATGGTCAAAATTACCAAAATATGGTAAACTTTACCGTGTCTCAAGCTCTACGATAAAATCAAAAAGCACGGTACTTTTTAAAGTGCTTTGGTAAAATTAACAATAAAATATTGTTTTATAATATATGATAAAATAATAGATTTTTTTTTCTAATTTTGTCATACCTTAGATCATTGCATAAAAATAATATATATTCGTCAAAATTTATTTTTTAGTTTTGTATTTTTTACTGAATGTGTCGTAATAAGTACTAATAAGAATTGTCGTAATAAGTACAAATATTTAAAAAAAAGCTTTACAGTAAGCCGCCACCTTATGAACGAAAAACGTGGTTCTTAACTTGTGGTATTATTCAAATATTATTCGAAAATATAAAAATTTACAATTATTTCATAAAATATTGCATTATTTAAAGTGAATCATCTAGAATATTATAATATTTAGTACCTTCAAGTTCAAGACTTTTCATCCATTATGTATTTACAATCGAAAACGAGATTCTTTTCTTGTGATTAATTTCAAATGATAAGAAAGTCTTGTTATTATTCTTTCTACTCTGTCTAAGATATTGTTCTCACTATCACACGAGTGGTAGCACTTTTGTTATCTTTATGTTTTATCTTAGCGTTTAGAAGTCGATTTTGTAACGCCTTTTTTAAAGATTTCCAAGACTGATTGTTTATTTTTAACTGTAAAGGTGCTTAGTTTTCATAACTTAGTTTTTGTATTCTAAATATACACAGTGGTCATATGAATGTCATGATTGGTACTGTTTGTAAGTTTCGAGATATTTAACATGAAATATTTAATAATAATCAATGTTTAATATTTAACTAATAAAAGGTAAGTGGAATTCAGATTATAGCTTTTCCCTAAAATAAATTTTAATTCGTTTATAAATGTAATTTTTCATTTAAAGCTTTGTTTGTTTGAATAATTTTAACTATTTTGCATGCGTTATCTTTGTATTTATTTCATTGAAAATCAATTGGATTCAACTATGATGAATATTTCAATAGTCATTTTAACAAATAATCATTTTTCGTCATTTTAGCAAATAAATAAAAATTAATATATTTTTGAAATTTATTCACGTGAATCCAACTTAAAGTTACTGAGAGAGCGATTTTGTTCACATTTACTCATTTTAAACAGCTTAAGAAAATTAAATATAGCTGCATTACTTTGATGTTTTTAAGGAATCAATTTAAAATAAAAATAATATGCTTGTCTATTTTTTCTTCATATTTATTAAATTTAATCATTTTTTAAAAAAGAAGGCTGCTTTTAATGTCTTAATTATGAAATACAAATCTCTTAATTCAAAAAAACCTTTTTATACTTTTAATATTCAACAATAAAAAAGCATATTACTTCTTATCTGTTTGATTTTGAAAATAAATTTTGAATAGCTAATACGCACCTTTATTTTTCAAACCTGGACAGAAATAGTAAAAAAGAATTTTTATTTGGAAGTAGATAAATAATTAACTGACGAAAACAAAAATAATATCTGAATTTATTGTTGGTACTTGTTTCACCGCTTTTCAATTTAATTCGTTAACTAATTTTCATTAAATAATTTTTATATTTTAATATTACCATCACTCAGATTTACCTCGAGAATTAAAGTTCAGCTTTTGACAATTTTTTCAACTAAATAACTACTTTGATTTAAAATAGTTTGCTTCTCCAAAGATTTATGCTTTTTTACTACATTTGCATTATTGAAATTTATATCTTAATCACGAGAAATACGAAATAGCTTGGAAAACGAAAATCCATAGGTGGAATGAGATGTAAAAGCAGGAGGGCTACATGGAATAGAATTGTGCAACAAGTCAGGGTCCACTAAGGGCTGTAGAGCTACAGAAGAAATTATAGAGAAAATTAGGATATTTGCTGTTCGTCAGTTGTAGCATTTTTAATAGTGATCACTTCTTAAAACTTGGAGAACTTTTTCAAAAATTTAAAATTATTTTTAAAAAGTTATTGATATTAACAATGTAAGGAATTAAACTGAACATGTTACAAGGGGGGGGGAATTAAGAAACCTGAGTCAAATAAAGCATTTTTGGAGAATTAAGAAACAATTTAATGATGGCATACTTACTAAATAATAAAAGTAATAATGATGATGGAGAGTCCATTTAGCCAGGTTGTTTTTCAAAACCTCCATGCCGATAATGAAGAGCCGCACTCCCTTCACAGTTCTTTTAACCCTTCTGAAGATCTTCGATAAATTTTCTTCCTTTCAACCTTCCTGCTCCTGTCAATAAGAAGGAATTCCTGCCTGACCATCTGAAGGAACTGGCTCTTGAAATTATTCACTCTATTCCAAAACAAGGCACCAAAATTTTCACTGATGGCAGCAAAATCGTTAGTCATGCTGGCAGCGGAGTGTACAGTCCGCAAAAAAAAAAACGAATCACCCTGAATAACTTTCGTTCTAATGATCGGATTTTCACGAACTAAGTGTCAATCTTAATGGTTCTTGGGGGTGACCTCAAATATGCTAATTAATTAGTGCTAACTATTAATTAAGTTACGAAATCAGACACAAAAACGTACTTTCTCTGAATAAACATATGTTTTTTTTTACATATTTGGAATCTGGATGCTTGAATTAGGGGGGGTAGACAAAATTTCAAAAAAATTGGGTGGTAAATTGGGTAGTAATAAAGGTTTATATATTTGGCGATAGTCCAGAAAACCGCCAAAAAAAGTCGCCTGCGCAAATGAATATTTTAAGATAACCCATTGACTAATTCAAAAGAGGAATGCTTAATTTTACTAGGTTGCTAGGCAACCAAAATGACTGTAAAAAAATTGAAATAATGTTTTGTGATAGCTCAGAGAGGTTTAATTCATTGTTAATAGAAAATCTTCCGAAGTTTCTAGGCAATAGACAATTTTTAAGCTGATTTCTGTCCAAAAAGCAAAAAAAAATTATTTTAATGTCCTTTGAAAAGAAAATTTGAATCGATTTATAAATTATTTATGATTTTCTAAGTTGTTACAATTTAAATACATGAACTTTTTATCTGATATTGTTTAGATTATGCTGTTTTTGCTAAATTTATTCGAGTATTTCATACTAAAATCAAATTGACATAACTTATTACAGCTATATACAAAATTTTAGGGATAATCATTTTTACAGCTTTAACCCCTTGGCGACGGGTGATTCATGAAAGCATTCGTACAAAATCAGAATCAGGATGTAAATAAATAAAAAACGGTAGCTTAAATGCAGGCGCTGCTAATTTCACGGAATTTCCTTGAATTCTTCCTTGAATTTAATTATTGTTAGTTTAATCATATATATAATCAATGCTAGTTCAAAGTATAGCTAAATAATTTTATTTTGAACTAAGTAATGGTGAATTAAATAAATCAAACAATTATAACCCTGCCCACAAATAAACTGCTAAAGAATTACTTTGATTACCAGTTTTATCTTTTTACACTGGTAGATACTGTTTTATGCTGTCACGTATTTGTGACAGTCGGCACGAAAGGGTTAATCGAGTCTTCTAGGCAAGAAAGTTTGAAGATGAAAAAAAGTGCTTGAAAAATAAAATTTAAATTGTATAGTAATTCTAATGCACATTCACAAGGTTTTCTGTAATTTACGATATTTCTTTTTTCTATAACTCAAGGAATTGGTGAATGTTTAGTGGCATTTTAAGGACTTTGAAATATGTTATGTTTATGAATAAGATATTGAAATAATATGTTGCATATTGTATGATTCGTTGTTCATAAAATTCCTTCATTCTGCTAGATATTTAGGTTACATGGTTTTCTTTGGATAAAGATGATTAACAAATTGCATCCTCGTGTTTTGATGCATTCTGAAACTTACGTTCGCAAATTCACCATACAATGTCGCGCTGCATATTCTTCAATTACGATAAGCTACATTTACCACCAAATACTGCTACTATGATTATTTATGTTTTCTTATATATATCTGATACTCTCCTTTTAAACAGAGCTAGTAAGATCCTTAAGATACTGAAAAACTTAAAAGATAAAATATTTAATTTCATTAACTCAAAATATCCGGTCTCAAAATTTTAATCTTTAAGTTAAATATAACTTTTACAATATTGATGCTCTTACGTTTTTAAAGACCACATGAATTCTGTTAAAATATTAAAATGCATATGTTTACTTTAACGAGTGTAAAATCCTTATCAAAATAATGATCAAGACTCAAATGTAAAACAGTATAATTGACGATAAAAACTCAACTGACTTCGAAACGTATAAAAAGGGAAGTAAAAGTCGACATGCTTTGAGCGTTCAAATATAATCGCCCATTCTCAAGACTTGTCAGGCTTGAATAAGTTGTGACTTTCATTATTGGACGCTCAAAACATGTCTACTTTTATTCATCTATTATTTTTTTAAATCAATGAAATTTTTATACTTTCGATTCAGTTTCTTGGTATTATCCATTTAGTTACACAACATATTAAATTATTTCACTCGATATTAAAATAAGTTTTGAAAAAGTATATTTTATATATATCGATGCCAAAGTTTATTCTACATATATTTTAGGGTATACTTTCGGAGTATTTTGATCGAGTTTATTTTTATACCCTTATTTGCTTAAATTATTAAATAATTTGCTTAAAATAAATTATTCAAGCTACATGATTTAATGCATTTATAGTATAATAGTAAACGGAGCTTCTATCGCATATCCTTAACCTTGATACCGCTATCATTAAATAAATGGAATAAGCTTAGATAAATAATAAAAGCTAATTTTTTCCTCGTTTTAATTTTCAAGGAATAATATGTTTCGATCAAACAGATTTCATTCTGGAAATAGCGAAATTATTGAGTAGGTCCCTTGGAGCAATATCATTCTTATCCTCTTTTGACGAAATATGGGAAAAATTAGTTTTCACAGTTTCTGTAAAAAGTATGTTAGCCTTCTTGCCACGTTTATTTATTTATTTTTATTAAAATGAGTTCGGAAATTTCGTATTTCTTATAGCATTTTTTTAAAATCAGATGACTCTAAAATTGGCACGGCTTCGGAATCTTCTTACAAATTTCAATTTTTAGTATTTCCTGCTAAACAAAATAAGGCATTTTCCTGATAACAAATTATACTACAATAATATCTTGGAAATCATGCTAAAGTAAAAAATTAAACATAATAGTTTAGTATATTATCAGGAAAAAAATCTACTTGGTATCATAAAGAAAGAGTAAAATATATAATGAAATAATAAGTGAATTACTCGTGGTCAGATAATTAAAAATTTAATTTCACAACTAGGATACTGCGATATTTTAAGACGCTTAAAAATTTTGGCTACGAATTCGACAGCTTTTTATGTTCGGTATCTTCATACTCTTTGTAGTGACTTAAAATACATCAACGCTATTTTAGATAATCTATGTTGAAGTCACGAGAAACAAAAAAAAGACAATCAATAATTTATACTCTTTTTTTAAAAAAAAATAGTATACTTAGTATATAATCAGCTGTTTTGCATTAAATAATTTTAAACAACGGAATATTTTTAATTTCTTTGCAAGATTTTATTCTTAGCTAGCAGACAATAATTCTTTTCAAGAAAAATGACTATAATTTAGAAAGGAACTTTACTTTAAAGAATACCTAAATTAAAGAACTGAAAAAATTGATTAGTATATTAATGAAGAAATAATAAACGTAAAAGGGTAAAGAATAAGATTCTTAAAAATGTCAAAATTTATTTAATTAATAGGTAAAATAGTTCTGCGAAACACTAGTGAAACACTTCCGAAAATTTCTTTTAAGATTAAGACGATATAGGGTAAACCAATAAGTGATGGAACACACCCCAGTGAAGGAACATTTCATAGATATTTTTTAAAAATAAGATTTTAAACGTTTTAATTTGGATTGATTGGTAACAGTAGCTTACTACCTAACAATAGGAAGTCATCTAACAATGCATTGAGTTACCTGGTCTTAGAGTCTTCTCTGGAAAAAGTTTTGAATTTGTTAGTATCTGGTCAACGCCTTGTTTCTTTGACACAATTATAAGGTCAGTGGTGGTAGTTATCCGTTTAAAGTACAATTAATTGCGTATAATAATGCTTTTTTTTCTCATTGTGAAAAATAGAATTCAAAATATGGTTATTGAAGTTACGTTTTATTTATTTCAAGCATCATAACATAAGGAAGTACTGAGATTAGGGGGTGCTTATTAACTGGATTACCAAACGATGAAAAACCAATGAATAAACAAGTGTTCCTTTATTGGGATTTTTTCAAGTTAATGAAAATAAAAGAAAATTTTTAATTTTCCTGTACTTTTAGTCATATTATACATCAAAATTATGTTAAAAGTACAAAAAACAACTTCTAACCAGTGAAGGAACAGGCATGTTTCTTCACTGGGAATAGATTTCCCAGTGAATGACAGTATGTGTGAAATATGATTTTACATGGATAATTAGTAGTTCTGTGATGTAGAGGACATCTTAAATTCAATTAAATGTTGTATGAATAGTTCCTATAACAATTTCATTTCAAAATGCAAATTTAATTGCTAAATTTATTTAAAGAATTATAATAATAATTTATTAATTATTTATCGTTATAAATGTAGTGATTAGTTATTACATCATACCTTAGACACCTTAATAAGCTATGTTTACTGACTAAATATAATAATAAAAGCTTGAATAGAAAATTTCTTTGCAGGACTTTGTGCTAATAATTAGCTAAGTTATTATCTTATTGCGGTCTTTAACGTCCAGACGGGAACTGGTAGGAAAAATCCATTTAAAGACAATCATCCAGGTGAAAAATGGGTGAAGTTTTTTTTAAGGCGACATCCTTCGATAACTCAGTGCATGCGAAGATAATTTCAAAAGGTAAAACATCCCTTAGAGAATAATATTCGAAATACTGGTTTTAAGAACTTTAGATGAAGTAGCCCTGGCATCCTTTTAGAAAGTGATTGCATTTACAATGCGAACGAAACAAGAGTTAAATACTGCCCTTAAACGGGAAAAATCCTTGACTCTAAAAATTATAAGGATTTATATTCTTAAGTACCTAGGAAAGAAAAAGTACCTCGATTGGTAGTTTTTCCTTTCTGAAGAATTCTTTGAGATATTACAGAATCAGCCCCTGCTATATATTTCATTGGAAAAAGCGATTCATGAAATGAAACAATGACCGCAGCAACATTCTACAAATATATTGCAAATGTTTCTACCCATGCCTAATTAAAAATGCTATCAAATTCCTTATTTTGCTCGTTTTGGATAGGTATAAATCTCATATTAATTTGAAACTGAGCAAGTTATGTTCATCAAAACAAATTTTCTGGTAAGTTTTCTACCCAATTCAGGGAAATCACCCGTTAGATCTTAAAAGAATTGTAAAGCAATATGTCGAGAAAATTTTACATCCATTTTTAAATAAGATTTTGAGGCATCAACTGATGAAATTAAAATGCTTTTATGAAATGCGATATTTTTCCATTCGATGTAAAAAAAACTTTGACTTTAACAAATGCATGCAAAACAGACACCAAGAGTTAATGAGCAAGACAACTTATCAACAAAATACATGCTTCGAGAGTTACGATGCACTATTTCTTCAGAAGCTTGAGAGGGAAATCTCACAAGTTATGTTGCAAATTTTTAAAGGAACATTGACGACAGAAAAGTTTAATCTCCCAAATAACCAATAGCCTGTGCTTTTCTCAATATTGAAGAATTTATTTCAAAAAAAGCATTTGGTTAATCAAATTTTGGCACTAAAGCTGATGCAACTAACATTGATAATGAAAGTATCTTGAAGAGGAGGGTTAAATCAAAAGAAAAAAATTACTTTTTTGCATTAACTTCAGAAAAAGAACGAAAATTTAAAGAGATTGAAAGAGCTGAAAAAAAAGTTAAAGCAGAAAATATGACGAAGAGAAAAAAAATACTTGAAAAGATTAAAAAATAGCTTAAAAAATATGGGGAAAAGAGTAAACAAAAAAGTGATCTAATTATAATAATAATAAAAACATCATCGGATTACGCAATGATAAACATTCATAATTTAGAACGAACTATTAAACTGTTAGAAAAAAAAAAACGAAATTTTATTTTTTTAAAATTATGTATTCAAACATATTTTACTTTCCATTCCATGACGGAAAAAAAAGTAACATTTTTTACGTTAACTGTAGTTATATGTTGTAATTCCAAAAAAAATCTTGTTTTTAGACATTTGTGTAGTCAATGGATTCCTAACGAGCATCAAACATTTTCTAAATTAAGTGTTCATTCACTGGAAAATTTAGTGTTTATTCACTGGTAAGAACTGTTCCTTCACTTGGTTATCTTACTGCTTATTATTTAAACCACCGAAAGCTTAAAACAATATTATGTAAGTTATCTAATTTTTTTTTACATAATTTGTATTTAATAACAGATATGTCGACACCATCATTTAGCTAAAATTACAAATTTTGTAATTTTTATGATTTTTTCTTAAAGGCAAGCTAAGCTTAAGTGTTCTTTCATTCGTTAATTTACTCTATAAGATGTTGAGAAATTTGCGATGTTGTGAGAGATACTTAAAAAAGTTGACTACCTATTTTTATTAATATTTATAAAATATATATTCAAGAAATTGATAAACATATTATTCCAAATCTATGCATACGTATGTATATTATTGAAATTGTATCAGTTATTGAAAAACAAAATCAAAAAATAAAAAATAATCACATTAAATAAGCACAATCTGGTGTATAATCATATTCTATCAGAAGATCATATCATATCCTATTTTATAAAACTGGATATTCCTTGAATAAAGTGTTTTTTATACAAAATGTTTCATTCAAATTTCTTTACTGAATTGCAAATAAATTATTAAGCGACTAAAAAGGAAACATTGTATTTTATAGTTAGAAATAAATAAAAATTAAAAGATTAGCAAACGATTATTAGCGAAAAAAATATGAATGAAATTTTACACTACGCGCGCGAAGTCAAGTTCCTCGCAAGTTTATCACATTTTAATATTAATCGCCCCATTTAATCATTTCCTTATTGTCGCCAAATTATTTTTTTAAAAATAATTAATTTTAATTTTTCTCAGCTTCTAATAAATGAAAACAGTTGAAACTTTAGATTTTTCAATTGAAAAATATGTAGATTAAAATGGTATAAAAAAATTCATACCTTATAATTCAAACTTTTTTCATCCTCAATTTAATTAAATAATAAAAAATAATTAATAATTATTAAAAATTATTTTTTTCATGAAATTATCTTTGGGTAAATGAGTTTTATGAGTGGGTGCAATTTTATTTAAATTGCTTTATTAGTTTTAAAAATATGACTAGAAACGTGAAAAGTGAAATTAACATTAAGGGATACGAACTTTGGATCGCTCTCCTGACCAAACTATGGGGACCATTTTTCCCAGATTGCGGCTACCCCCTATATTTTGAAGGTTAAAAATCCAAATATGTGAAAAAAAATGTATGTTTATTCAGAGAAAGTGCGTTTTTGTGTCTGATTTCGTAACTTAATTAATAGTTAGCATTAATTAATTAGCATATTTGAGGTCACCCCCAGGAACCATTAAGATTGACGCTTAGTTCGTGAAAATCCGATCATTAGAACAAAAGTTATTCAGGGTGATTCGTTTTTTTTTTTTGCGGACTGTACAGTCCGCAAAAAAGTTTTTTTTTACAGTTTTTTTTTACATATTTGGATTTCTTATCTTCAAAATATAGGGGGTAGCCGCAATCTGGGAAATGTGGTCCCCATAGTTTGGTCAGGAGAGCGATTCAAAGTTCGTACCCCTTAATGTTAATTTCGCTTTTTGCGTTTTCAGTCATATTTTCAAAACTAATGAAGCAATTCAAAAAAAATTGCACCCACTCATAAAACTCATTTACCCAAAGATAATTTCATGCAAAAAATAATTTTTAATAATTATTTATTATTTTTTATTATTTAATTAAAGTGAGGATGAAAAAATATTGAATTATAAGGTATGAATTTTTTTATACCATATTAATTTACATATTTTTCAATTGAAAAATCTAAAGTTTCAACTGTTTTTATTTATTAGAAGCTGAGAAAAATTAACATTAATTATTTTTAAAAAAATAATTTGGCGACAATAAAGAAATAACTAATTGGGGCGATTAATATTAAAATGTGATAAACTTGGGAGATACTTGACTTCTCGCGCGTAGCGTAAAATTTCATTCATATTTTTTTCGCTAAGAATCGTTTGCTAATCTTTTTATTTTTATTTCTTTCACACTATAAAATACGATGTTTCGTTTTTAGTCATTTAATAATTTATTTGCAATTTAGTAGAGAATTTTGAATAAAAAACACTTTATTCAACAAATGCCTAGTTTTAAAAAAGCATGCTTCTGATAGAATACACCAGATTGTGCTTATTTAATGTGATTATTTTTTATTTTTTTTTTATTTTGTTTTTCAATAACTGATACAATTTCAATAATATACATACGTATGCATAGATTTGGAATAATATATTTATCAATTTCTTGAATATATATTTTATAAATATTAATAAAAATACGTAGTCAACATTTTTAAACATCTCTCACAGCATCGCAAATTTCTCAACCTCTTATAGGGTAAACTAAACAATGAAGGAACACTTAAGCTTAGCTTGCCTTTAAAAAAAATTTATAAAAATTTCAAAATTTGTAATTTTAGCTAAATGATGGTGTCGACATATTTGTTATTAAATGCAAATTATGTAAAAAAAGTTAGATAACTTACATAATATTGTTTTAAGCTTTTGGTGGTTTAAATAATAAGTAGTAAGATGACCAAGTGAAGGAACAGTTCTTACCAGTGAATAAACACTAAATTTTCCAGAGAATGAGCACTTAATTTTGATAATGTTTGATGCTCGTTAGGAACCCATAGGCCACACAAATGTCTAAAAACAAGATTTTTCTTGGAATTACGACATATAACCATAGTTAATGTGGAAAATGTTACTTTTTTTTCAGTCATGGAATGGAAAGTAAAATATGTTTGAATACATAATTTTAAAAAAATGTTTTTAATTTTTTTCTCACAGTTTAATAGTCCGTTCTAAATTATGAATGTTTATCATTGTGTAATCTGATGATGTTTTTATTATTATTATAATTCGATCATTTTTTGTTTAATCTTTTCCTCATATTTTTTAAGCTTTTTTTTAAAATCTTTTTCAGTATTTTTTTTCTCTTCGTCATGAGTAATTTATTTCTTTTTCTTTTGATTTAACCTTCCTCTTTTTTCCAAATTTTTGGCCAATGTAAATGTATCTTCGAAATTTCTTTTGATTTTCCAGTTCCATTTCCAGAATTCCTCACTGGATAATAAATGAGAAAAAGGAGTTTCGAAGTTTGAGTAAAACCCATCTCTCATTGACTTATATCTAGTAGTTACTTATGAAACCAATCGTTTTTGCAACTAACAATGCCTCAAGAGGACATATCTCAAAATCAGTTTTCAAGATACTTTCATTATTAATGTTAGTTGTCTCAGCTTCAGAGCCAAAATTTGATTATACAATTGCTCTTTTTGAAATAAATTCTTCAATATTGAGAAAAGCACAGGCTATTGGATATTTGGGAGATTAAACTTTTCTGTCAATGTTCCTTTAAAAATTTGCAACATAACTTGTGAGATTTCCTTCTCAAGCTTCTGAAGAAATAGCGCATCGTTACTCTTGAATTATGTGTTTTGTTGATAAGTTGTCTTGCTCATTAATTCTTGGTGTCTGTTTTGCATGCATTTGTTACAGTCAACGTTTTCTACATCGAATGAAAAAATATCGCATTTCATAAAAGCATTTTAACTTCATCAGTTGATGCCTCAAATCTTATTTGAAAATGGATGTAAAATTTTCTAGACATATTGTTTTACAATTCTTTTGTTTTCAAGATCTAACGAGATTTCCAAGAATTACGTAGAAAACTAAACCAGAAAATATGTTTTGAGGAACAAAACTTGCTCAGTTTCAAATTGATATGAGATTTATACCTATCCAGAAGAAGCAAAATTAGGAATTTGATTGCATTTTTAATTAGCCATGGGTAGAAACATTTGCAATATATTTGTAAAATGTTGCTGTGGTCATCGCTTCATTTCATGAATAGCTTTTTCCAATGAAATATGTAGCAGGGACTGATTCTGTAATATCTCAATGAATTCTTCTGTAAGGAAAAACTACCAATGGAGGTACTTTTTCTTTCCTAGGTACTTTAGAATATAAATCCTTATAATTTTTAAGGCCGCAGATTTTTCCCGTTTAAGGGCAGTATTCAACTCTTGTTTCATTCGCATTGTAAATGCAATCACTTTATAAAAAGATGCCAGGGCTACTTCCCTCCTAAAGATTCTCTGAAGTTCTAAGAACCAGTATTTCGAATATTATTCTCAAAGGGAAGTTTTGCCTTTTGAAATTATCTTCGCATTGCACTGAGTTATCGGTGGATGTCACCTTAAAAAAACTTCACCCATTTTTCACCTAGATAATTGTCTTTAAATGGATTTTTCCTACCAGTTTCCGTTAGGACATTAAAGACGGCAATAGGATAATAATTTAGCTAATTATTGGCACAAAATTCTGCAAAGATTCCATTCAAGCTTTTATTATTATATTTAGTTGTTATATTTAGTTAATAAACATAGTTTATTAAGGAGTCTAAGGTATGATGTAATAACTAATCACTACATTTATGAAGATAAATAATAAAAAAATTATTATTATAATTCTTTAAAGAAATTTAGCAATTAAATTTGCATATTTAAATGAAATAGTTATAGGAACTATTCATACAACATTTAACTGAATTTTAGGAGTCCTCTATGTCGCTGAACTACTAATTATCCAAGTAAAATCATATTTCACTCATACTATTCATTCACTGGGAAATCTATTCTCAGTGAAGGAACATGCCTGTTCCTTCACTGGTTAGAAGTTGTTTTTTTTTATTTTTAACATAATTTTGATTTATAATATAACAAAAGGTACAAGAAAATTAAAATTTTTCTTTCATTTTCATTAACTTGAAAAAATCTCAGTAAAGGAACACTTGTTTATACATTGGTTTTTCATCGCTCTGTAATCCAGTTAATAAACACCCCCTAATCTCAGTACTTGCTTATGTTATGATGCTTAAAATAAATAAAACGTAACTTCAATGACCATATTTTGAATTCTTTTTTTCACAATGAAAAGAAAAAGCATTATTATATGCAATTAATTGTAGTTTAAACGGATAACAACAACCACTGACCTTATAATTTTGTCGAAGAAACAAGGCGTTGACCAGATACTAACAAATTCAAAACTTTTTCCAGAAAAGACTCAAAGACCAGATAACTAAATGCATTGTTAGAGGACTTCCTATTGTTAGGTAGTAAGCTACTCTTACCAATCAATCTAAATTAAAACGTTTAAAATCTTATTTCTAAGAAATATCTATGAAATGCTCCTTCATTTGTTGGTTTACCCTATATCATCCTAATCTTAAAAGAAATTTCCGGAAGTGTATCGCAGAACTATTTTACCAACTATTTAATAAAATTTTAAAATTCTTATTCTTTTCCATTTTACGTTTATTATTTCTTCATTAATATACTAATAATTTTTTTAGAACTTTAATTTAGATTTTCCTTAATTTAGGTTTCCTTTTCAAATTATAGTCAAGTTTTTTTTAAAGAATTATTGTCTGCTAGCTAAGAATAAAACCTTGTTAAGAAATTAAAAACATTCAGCTGTTTAAAATTATTTAATGCAAAACAGCTAATTATTTGTTTAGCATACTATTTTTTTTCTGAAAAAAGAATATAAATTATTGATTGTCTTTTTTTTTTTTGTTTCTTGTGACTTCAACTTAGATTGTCTAAAACAGTGTTGATGTTTTATAAGTCACTACAAAGAGGATAAAGATACCGAACATAAAAAGCTGTGGAATACGTAGCGAATTTTTTTAGTGTCTTAAAATATCTCAGTATCTTAAATGTCGTCCTACTATCTTAGTTGTGAAATTAAATTTTTAATTATCTGACCACGTGTGATTCACTAATTATTTCATTATATCTTTTACTCTTTATGATACCAAGTAGATTTTTTTTTCTGATAATATACTAAACTATTTAGTTTAATTTTTTACTTTAGCATGATTTCCAAGATATTATTGTAGTATAATTTGTTATCAGGAAAATGCCTTATTTTGTTATTCAGGAAACAATAAAATTGAAATCTGTAAGGATTCCGAAGCTGTGCACTCAATACACAATTTCCGACCTTATTTTAATAAAAAAAAATTTTAAAAAAAACGTGGCAAGTAGGCTAACATACTTTTTACAGAAACTGTGAAAACTAATTTTTCCTATATTTCGTCAAAAGAGGATAAGAATGATATTGCTCCAAGGGACCTACTCAATTATTTCGCTATTTCCAGAATGAAATCTGTTTGATCGAAACATATTATTCCTTGAAAATTACACGAGGGAAAAATTAACTTTTATTATTTATCTAAGCTTATTCCATTTATTTAATGATAGCGGTATTAAGGTTAAGGATATGCGTCGGAAGCTCCGTTTATTATTATACTATAAATGCATTAAATCATGTAGCTTGAATAATTTATTTTAAGTAAATTATTTAATAATTTTAAGCAAATAAGGGTGTAAAAATAAACTCGATCGAAATACTCCGAAAGTATACCCTGAAATATATGTAGAATAAACTTTGGAATCGATATATAAAAAATACCTTTTCAAACAACTTCGAGTAGGACGGAAACGCTAACTTGTTTAAAAAAGTTGTCCTTGTTACTATTTAATTTCGATTCCTGGTACTAGGGGACATTCCATTTTCACATTCGACTTTTGAAATTTCAATTGTAAACGGAATTTTTTTATGACCTTAAACTAAAATGTTAAGGCTTGCAGCAAAAGAAAAAAATTTTTTTTTTACTGCATTAATTTTTTTACAAAGTAGTGAATTATTATTTTTTCAATCTAAGAACCTGTGCCTATAACATATGTAAAACTTATTTTAATATCAAGTGAAATAATTTAATATGTTGTGTAACTAAATGGATAATCCCAAGAAACTGAATCGAAAATATAAAAACTTCATTGATTTATAAAATAATAGATGATAAGAAAAATAGACATGCTTTGAGCTCCCAATAATAAAAGTCACAAGTTATCCAAGCCCGACAAGTCTTGAGAATGGGCGATTATATTTGAAAACTCGAAACATGTCGACTTTTACTTCCCTCTTCATATGTTTTGAAGCCAGTTGAGTTTTTATCGTCAATTATACTGTTTTACATTTGGATCTTGATCATTATTTTGATAAGGATTTTACACTAGTTAAAGTAAACTTATGCATTTTAATATTTTATCAGGATTCATGTGATCTTTAAAAATGTAAGAACATCAATATTGTAGAAGTTATATTTAACTTAAAAATTAACATTTTGACACCAGATATTTTGAGTTAATGAAATTAAATATTTTATCTCTTAAGGTTTTGTGCCCCCATTTCAGTATCTTAAGGATCTTACGAGCTCTGTTTAAAAAGAGATCATCAGATATATATAAGAAAGCAAAAATAACCATATTAGCAGTATTTGGTGGTAAATGTAGCTTATCGTAATTGAAGAATATGCTGTGCGACATTTTATGGTGAATTTGCGAACGTATAAGTTTCAGAATGTATCGAAACATGAGGATGCTATTTGCTAATCATCTTTATCCAAAGGAAACGATGTAACCTAAATATCAAGTAGAATGAAGCGATTTTTTAAACAATGAATCCTACAATTTGCAACATATTATTTCAATATCTTATTCTTAAACATAACATATTTTAATCTTTTTAAAATGCCACTAAACATTCAGCAATTCCTTGAGTTATAGAAAAAAGAAATATCGTAAATTATAGAAAGCCTTGTGCATTAGAATTATTATACAATCTACATTTTATTTTTCAAGCACTTTTTTTTTCTTCAAACTTTCTTGCCTAGAAGACTCGATTAAAACTGTAAAAATGATTATCCCTAAAATTTTGTATATAGCTATAATAAGTTATGCTCATTATATTTTAGTATAAAATCCTCGAATAAATATAGTAAAAACAGTGTAATCTAAATAATATCAGATAAAAAGTTCATGTATTTAAATTCTAAAAACTATCATAAATAATTTATAAATCGATTCAAATTTACTTTTCAAAGGAGATTAAAATAATACTTTTTTTTGCTTTTTGGACAGAAATCCCCTAAAAAAATTGTTTATAGCCTGGAAACTTCGAGATATTTCCTATTAACAATAAATTAAGCCCCTCCGAGCAATCACTGAACATTATTTCAATTTTTTTACTATCAGAGTTTGGTTGCGTAGCAACCTAGTAAAATTAAGCACTCCTCTTTTGAATTAGTCAATGGGTTATCTTAAAATATTTATTTGCGCAGGCGACTTTTTTTGGCGATTTTCTGGACTATCGCCAAATATATAAACCTTTATTGCGGCCCAATTTACCACCCAATTTTTTTAAAATTTTGTCTACCCCCACTAATTCAAGGGTCTAGATTTCAAATATGTAAAAAAAAATATATGTTTATTCAGAGAAAGTACGTTTTTGTGTCTGATTTCGTAACTTAATTAATAGTTAGCACTAATTAATTAACATATTTGAGGTCACCCCCAGGAACCATTAAGATTGGCACTTAGTTCGTGAAAATCCGATCATTAGAACGAAAGTTATTCAGGGTGATTCGTTTTTTTTTTTGCGGACTGTACATCGAGACTCCTGATGATAAATTTTCTCTCTGCCTGCGTAACTCAGACTTCTGCTCTGCTTTCAGAAGTGAACTTCTTGCTATCAACAGGGGACTGGAATTTGTCACGCAAAATGACCTTTGTTTTGAAGACGTTTGGATACTCTCTGATAGCAGCAGCTATTTGCAACATCTCAACAACTGGACCCAAATTGGCGACAAAACCAGTATTTCCATCCTTAACAAATTAAAACTTTTGTTCCTTCAGCATAATATTCACCTGCAGGGGATTCTTTCTCACGTCGGTCTCTATAGCAACGGCTTAACCGACAGACTGGCTAAAGAGGGTTACAGCCAACCGCACCCTACCTCTTCTGATGCTACCTCCCAGCTTCTCAGGGACTGGCTGATTCCCCCCACCCACCATTGGTACAAGGGAAATAAGCCTGGAGTTTCTTTGACTCTTCCTTTTGAAAGGATAGTCTGTACTACCCTCTCTCGTCTGGCTACCGGCCATCTAAAAGGTTTACTATTTTTCGAATGAACTAAAACCTACCCTCCTCTTTGCCCTAAATGGCCTACACCAGGCTTCCCCCGATCATATCCTGGGCTATCTTGGTCTTCTCTGGGAGGATATCTACTCTACTCCTCTTTTGGTCTTCGATTTAATTCAGGATATCTACTCTACTCCTCTTTTGGTCTTCGATTTAATTCAGGTCAACGGGTTCATAGATCTGGTTTGACTTCTTCAGGCCAGAAGAAGTTAAGCAACAACAACAATAATAATGATGATAATAATAATAATGTGCAAGGGGTGATCGATTGACGATCGGCAAACAATTTCTTAATCCCCACTTGTTTTATTTAGTCCTACTGTGGTCGTCGGGGGCAGTTGAGTTTGCTCTATATGAAACGGCACTTTATATTAATTTATTTTACTTCTGTCCATTTTTTTTAATGTTCCATCTACTTTCAAAATGTCTCATTTGGTCATGTTTGTTGATACAGCCTTGATTCCTTTATGCAGTGGCCGTTTAGTACAAGTACTACAAATAACTCATTTTCAAAGAAAAAAATTACGTTTGACTTAAGGTAGCCGCGTAGCGTATGAGGAAGCTAAATATCAAATGACTGACTTAAAAAATTTGAGAAAAATACAAAATGCATACTTTTTCGATATCATTTAAAAAGAATATATATCTTAATCTTAGGAAGCTTTGTAAAGAAAAAATAAAAAAAAAATTCTGGTTCAGCAGCAGACTCACAAAAATTATCGAGAATAAATTTTAGTTATCTTACTTGTTATAAATGAAAATACAGCGAAGCATGTGATCTGACAAAATTTATATTCGTTATTTCATTGGCTTGAATTGTGTTAACAATCAAAGCAAAATTTATTTCGTAAAATGTTTCTTAAAATTTTCTTAATATGTGCCAATAGAGATTTCAAGAAAATTGGACGTAATTGTTATGAATTAGTATAATTAGCATAGAAAAAAATTCTCAGTAAAGGTTATAATCCCTTTCAAAAATAATGACCTCCAGACAAACTCGCACTTTCTCCAGATTTTCTTATTGTGAATGCGCTATTACGGTAATCAAGACCCTTTAGTTTTGATAGCATTATCAGGAGCAAAATAAAGAGAAGACTACTTCAAACAACTTTTGATCTAATGATCGGAACTTCACTTTTTAGGACTCCATCTTAAGGGTTAAAATATGGTAATAAATTTGTGCTGACGATATTTTAAGTTAAGAAGTCAGACAAAAAAGCTCATTTTCCCTTAATGAACATATTTTTTTTTTACGGATTTGGATTTCTTACTCTCAAAATATTGGGAGGGGATAAGCGCAATCCGGGAAACATTGTCCCAAATGTTTGGTCAATAGAGCGGATGTTAGAAACACGAAGTTCGATTTCTGAGCAACTATTCGACCGATTTTACTCAAACCAGCAAAACAGCATTTCAAATTACATTTTTTAAAATGGTGTAAAAAATTATATACATTATATTTGAATCTTTTTTCGACTAATTAAATAAAATAAGACAATATACTTATTCGAAAAAAATTGTATTTCGCATGGAATTATCTTTCATAAAAACAATTTGTAATTGTGTACAAAAGATTTTCAAATCCCTTTAAAAATTCTCGAGATATGGTGAAATACGTCAAAAGTAAGATTAAAGGGTCCAAACTTTGGACCGCTCTTTTGAAACATCCTCACCCCATTCACATTGAATCCTAGAGCGAGAAGACCCGATGACTGGATCAAAAGTTATTTAGGCTGGTCCGTTTATTTTGTGGCGCAGTCTACAAAACATTATCGCTAAACCCAGATTTTGGGCAATTAAAGTCTATCTTCATTTGAATAAAAAGATTAACATTGTAAGTAATAAAGATTTTCATACCTAAAATTCTTAATCATTCAAAAGGCAATTTAGTGGAGAGTTTAAGATTTTAAAGAATCCAATGCTTACTTTCGATTATGTTAGAACCGCATGTGTATGCAATAGGAAAGTGAGAAACATAGTTACTCGTGAGTTGGCAATGATAAAGTTTAAGGTTTTAAAGAATCCAATGCTTATTTTCGATTATGTTAGAACCGCATGTGTATGCAATAAGAAAGTGAGAAACATAGTTACTCGTGAGTTGGCAATGATAAAGTTTAAGGTTTTAAAGAATCCAATGCTTTTTTTTTATTATGCTAGAACCGCATGTGTATACAATAGGAAAGTGAGAAGCATAGTTACTCGTGAGTTGGCAATGATAAAACTTAAACAATTGTTTTTTATATCAAACACATTCTTATCTTGAAATAAATTCATTCAATATTTCTACCGACAAGGTCATACATTTTGATAAGTAACAATTTGTTGATAAATTCTTGTTTATGATGTTTGTATATATTAATTTCTTCAAAACAAAAGTCTAGTCAGAGTTGAATAGTTTATAAAGATGTCATATTTTTAGCATAGTTAGTTTAGTATTAATTACATTATTTGATTAATCTACTTGATTAACAGTATTGTTTTTCAAAATTGAATTAATTTCTGAAGTATTCAATCAAAAGAAAATCTAACTTAATTTTCTGGAAATCGTTTTATTTATTTGGTTAATGTAGCCTTTGACATAACAAATACTTATTAAGGTCCATACTAAAACATAGTAAGAAAAAAAAATAAATTATAATTAAAACAAATACTTAGTGACAGCCCCTCAAAATTTATGACATTTTCAAATCGAAAATATTTATTTCTAATTGTTAAACACACCTTTTTCTCAGAAATAAGACAAAAGAGAGATCAAATTTTTATTTATAAAAACAAGTATGGTTGTTACGTTAATTTTAATATATTTTAGAATTAGAAGAGTTTTAAAATTTAAACGAATAGCATTGCTACCTACTCTAGCAATGAAAAATCACGTCAGTAAATCAGAGACAAGAAGATGTATTAGTTTGAATAAATTTTGATCTTTATTAATTTCAATAAAAATGACGCATCTAGAAAGTGTTGTCAGAATAAAACGAAATTTTACAAACATAATTGCAAAGTTGATAAAAAAATAAGTGATTAAGAAATCAATCCATGATAACGTATTAGTTTGGAAAAATTTTGATCTATGTTGATTGACGTAAAAAGTAGTGCATCTTGAAAGTGTTGTCAGAATAAAGCAAAATTTTATATACATAACTACAACGTTGATATAAGTAAGTGATTAAAAAAAATCAAGGCAAAATGATCCTTTATTCCAGAGAAAAATTGCAAATGAATGGAGATTTTAGTTCCCTCTTTGGCCATCTCTAGCAAGAATGCCAGAGTTTCTTATGATGTCTTACGACATTTCGTTTCAAACTCGTCATAAAAAAAAACCCTAAATCGACTAGACTCGGAGGTTTTCTAACTTGTCATCCCAAGTGGTCCAAGTTATGTTCCTTAGTGACAAATCTGGGAATCTAGCAGGCCAGAAACTAATGGTAATAATATGCAGAGGCATTCCTGTTATACCTTTGCTGTGTGCAGTCGAGCATTATCTTAATGAAAAATATCTAATGGGAGTTCTAATGGGAGTAATGTATCTTCTTTCTGTAATTAATGTGAATAACTCTTATTTTTAATATAGATTTCTGTTTTTGATCTTAAAATTAGGCTATTTATCCTTTTTTGAATAACAAAAAAGCAATCTTTGCAAAAGCAAAATTGTCTGAAATAGACCTAATTCATAGTTATTTCTAGTCTAGTTTATTGATGTACTTAAATTTTGCCTTTTGAACGATTAAGTTTCGAAAAAATTCTTTTTTTTATCAAAGGATTTTTAAAATCTTTTTTTCGGCCCTCTGTGCATTTTTGAAAACTACAAACAATAGTTCTTATGACAATTCTATTTTAGGTAACCACAATGTTGAAGAAGATATTTTTATGTAACACCAGCAAATCATTTCGTATATACTCCCGTTTAGTACACAGTAACCGTCGAGGTCTCACAGCAATTAGAGATAACATCCATGAAGAACTAGATGTGGAAGATAATAAGCAAAGACCCTTGAGATACCGAAGTCAATTAAGAGACGCTCGACGAATTGTCGTCAAACTTGGTTCAACTGTCATAACACAAAATGACCAATCAGGAGTGGCGTTGGGAAGATTAGCATCAATCGTGGAACAGGTCAGTATACTGATCTTATTTGAAATGAAAAAAAAACAATAAGTATAATAAGATTAAGCAAAAATTTAACTCTAAATATGAGACTGATTTCAAATTAAAATCTTTTTTTCCTTCATAAATACAAATATGTTTTTTTTTTGTTATATAAATATCATTTTAAAACCTATTAGGCTCCATTTTGTAAAATTGCGATATTTTTTTAAATAATTTCGAAATCTACATTTAATGATGAACATGCTAATTCCTTGAGAATTTACAGAGTCAATCCATAACACTAGCTTCGAAAATTCAAATTGGTCTACAACTTCAAAGTAGTGAAGAAGAGATTATTATTATAAAAATTTAGCTGAATTTGAAACACTTTGCACAATTTGCAAATATTAAATGTAATAAAGTTACAAGCAAAAACTTTGCTTAAATTAGATTTTAATTTAGTACAATCATACTTTAGCTTTGTTATTGGTTATATTGAAATGAAATATTTTTTTTTAAAGAAGAAATAAAGAAAACTGCAATTCACGGTGTCATGATTTGTGCCTATTTAAAATTTCTTCAAATGAAATTCGTTAATATACCATTACAGGCACTTTGCTGACAAGAAAAAAAGCCATAAAAATAAGAATTAAATAATTGACTTTTTTTCGGTACCAAGTTTTAAATTAAAAAAAACTATCTTATATTTTCATAAGTGAAAATAGAAAAAAAAATTCGTTTTATCTTAGTTTTTACTTGTACTCGGTTTTTTTTTTCTGATCGAAAATTTTCTCTATTTATCGTTTTTAAAAAATGAGATGGGAATTAATCTACAGATGCTAAGAAAATCTGCAGCGCCGTCTGCCACGTAAGGGGGATTTATACGAAAAAATTAATTAATATTTTTATTGCTCGTCCCTTTATACTTCTCGTAAAAGCTTCCATATCAGAACTGACGAACAAGGAGGTCATTATTAAATATTTGTAACATTTTTTAAATCAGCTTTTGACATATATTGAAGATGACTTACTCCTAAAGACTTTTCACCATTAGAGTAGAAATTAATTTTAAAGATTGCGTTTAAAAAATTGAATGGAAAAAAAAATCACAGCTTACTCATTTTGCCTATTTTTATTGAAAATTTGAATACTTAATTAATATTTTCATTCTCATAAAAATTAACATAAGATTATCAGTTTTTATTTAGTGATATATTTATAGAATTTAAATTAATCTATGAGGAAGAAGCAGGAAAAAATAAAGAAAAGTTGTTCCCATAGTGGGAGCTTTGGCACCTAATGGGTCAAAGTAAAGCATTTGACGATGTCTGTACATAGTTGTCACCTTTGTAGATGCTGTGACATGAATATAAAAAATTGAGAATTTTGTGCCTACATCATACAGCCATGCCTTTGAAAAACCGTTAAAATTCATCTATCACCTTATTGACTAAGCAAAAGCTTTTCTTGGTTGCTTCTGAAACCACAACAAACATTGTCAGATACTATGAAACCCAAAAGAACGATTCAAAATTGTAAAAGGGTAATGTAAGACACGGCCACGACAGCACTTATTTACCCATCGTTTTTCGAAGCGTTTCCCTCTGCAATATTTTCAATGGATTATCATCACGTAGTAGCATTACTTGATCAATGCTGGCTAGGCCACCGAACATGATTCAGTATTTTGACGAGGTTGAAAGATGAGATTCAACACATCCTCAAGAACATTGTGAGAAGATGATAACATAGAACAAAGGCATCAAAATTATATAAATCAAAACGCTAATTAGGTGGAAAATATATACAAATTTTCAACCTTTAACCCTTAGTAGACCATTTTTTTCTGTTCCGCTAAAAAACAGTCTCAACTTCCATAGATGAGCTAACGTAAAAATAGGAGTATTTTGCCAAAAAATTTGAATAAATAAACAATAAATAACTATTTCTCAAGAGCAAGGCTGGATAGGATATGTGTTCCACCTGGTTTCTTAGGCGGGACTAATATGTCCCAGTGATGTTCTCGTCTACGGGATATAAATAAATAAATATATATATATATATATATATATATATATACAGTTGACTCGCGTTATAACGGCCCCATCGGGACTGCCCCAATCTAGTCGTTATATCAAATGGTCGCTATATCAAAATGAGCAAATTTCCTTTGAAAATCGGTCACATAATGGCTTTAAACGTCATAATGCATGCAGATACTATGTGTGGTATACATGTTATAAACCAAAAAAGGATAGGATGCATACATTAATAAAACATAATGACATTTTAACAATTGAATTACAACTGTTAACAATTAAGAATTTTATTTTAAAATACAGATTAAAAAACATAGTATGACAAAAAAAATCTAGTTTCTAATGAATTAATTTTTTGATGTACATAATTTGCGGTATATATAACGAATTTTTTTTTATGTACATAATTTACAGTATTATAAAGAAGAGTAAACCGAGGAACATAAACGAGGCTTCATTAGACGAAGACATTAATTTTTTGATGTGCATTAATTTGTTGAAGTTACATGTTAAGAGGACTTAACATATGTGTGCTTGTTCAAGGTCAACCATTCAACCCCACTTTCCAATAGGAAGTTAGAAAAGAGAGGGTCGTTATATTAGGAGTTGATCTTTTTTACGGTCGTTATAGCAAGAGTAAAATAACGTTATCTTTTATGGATGTGAATTGGGACTCCTTCACAGGGTCGTTATAACACGAGTCGACTGTATATATATATATATATATATATATATATATATATATATATATATATATATATATATATATATATATATATATACATATAAATATATATATATATATATATATATATATACATATAAATATATATATATATATATAAATATATATATATATATAAATATATATATATATATAAATATATATATATATATAAATATATATATATATAAATATATATATATATAAATATATATATATATAAATATATATATATATAAATATATATATATATAAATATATATATATATAAATATATATATATATAAATATATATATATATAAATATATATATATATAAATATATATATATATATATATATATATATATATATATATATATATATATATATATATATATATATATATATATATATATATATATAAATATATATATATATATATATAAATATATATATATATATATATATATATATATATATATATATATATATATAAATATATATATATATATATATATAAATATATATATATATATATATAAATATATATATATATATATATATATATATATATATATATATATATATATATAAATATATATATATATATATATAAATATATATATATATATATAAATATATATATATATATATATAAATATATATATATATATATATATATATATATATAAATATATATATATATATATATATATATATATATATATATATAAAAAATACAACTATATATCTCTTCATTTATCCATAGGTTTCTCAACTTCAAAATGAAGGAAAAGAGATGCTAATGGTTACTAGTGGAGCAGTGGCATTCGGAAAGCAAAGACTGAATGCTGAAATGAGGATGTCTATGTCTATGAGAGAGACACTTTCACAAAATAAATCTCTAGTTCAAGTAAGTTTTGAATAATGGGTTATTTTAATGCAAAGGTAATGCATGTTTTCTGCTTACTGAACGTGACATTCGTATTTCAATGTTACAAAATTAATGTTTCTTGGCCAAATAAAGCTGTATAAAATTATAATGTATTAAAAATTTGAAAGACCTTTCAATTAACTGTAGTTCTAAACATATTAAAGGATGATTTTAGACATCTTTTATTTTATTTTATTTCCTTGAATAATAAAAAAACAAGATTCTTTAAAAATCAAATTGGTTGGTTAATAGGCTTATTTAACGTCAAGAAGAGTTTTTTTAATTAAAAGAAAATTTAATTAAATTAATTTAATTTTTTGTTTCTGTATCCTATAGATTGCATACGGTTTAGATGGATATAATATTACATTAGACATTAGATTCGAATTTAATTTTAACTATGCTTTTTAAACGCCAGGAATAGTTTTGTTTTGTAATTAAAAGAAAATTTAATTAAACTAATTCATTTATTTTTTTTCCGCATCCCATAAATTGCATACGGTTTACATGGATATTATGTCGCATTAGATATTATATTTAAATTGATTATTAAACCTAAATTTAAGCATTAAAAATTAGATTTTAATTTGATTTTAGATTTATAATAAAATATTAAAGATTAGATTCAAATTTGATATTAGATTTAGAATAAAATATTAAAGATTAGATTTAAATTTGATATTAGATTTATTTTAGAGATTTTGATATTAGATTTAAATTTGGATGTATTTAAAGATTTGATTGCTCTGTTTGAGTAGTGCAAGACAAATGGGCACTAATTTTCAACAATGTTACTAAGATTGATTCTTATATTTAAATTTTACTTTTATTTATCCAGTTAAAATATGTACATTCCACTTTTTTATTCATATTTTATAATGGTGATTATTTAAAAACACTTTTACTAATTTATTATAGATTCATCGCTATATATTCCTCATTATTCATCTTAATCTAAAAAAAATTTAATAAGATCTTATTAAAAATTATTTATTTTTCTATCATAATTGATAATAAATTATTATCTGTTATAGGGAGTAGTCAGACCAGAACCTCGAGCAGCTGCAGCCGTTGGACAATCAGGTAAATAATGAATTTTACTACATTTATAGAAACTTGATTTCAGGCCTGTGAGGATTAAATCTTGCAATTGAAATTCTAACAACCACTTTACGACTCCCAAGAATACTCAAATTCAAGCTACATCTTTGTGCCTGATAACAATACAAATTTCAATTGTTCCATAACTGCTAAAATGGAATTTATTTTCGTCTAATGACAGAAATTAAGTTTTTTTTTTTTTTTTTTTTTTTTTTGAACGAATTCCAAACAAACTTTTCCCGTTAAGCTTATGAATCAGATTTCAACACAAATTCCCTGACTCATAACAATTTAGATTGCTTTCTCCACTAAAAAGTTTACAGTTGTAAAATCGCTAAAAAGAATTTGCCATCAATCAAACTTTTTTTTAACCACTTTCAATGACAATTTAAAATGATTTAACTTAATATTTAGATCTCGGATTTGAAAATAAACTGATCTAGGCCATATATACGAGCACATAAACATTTAGTTTATTTAGGGTTAATGCCTCTGTTGCCATTTAAAATTTGGATTATTTTTATAATTTTTACGATATTTTTATCTATAGCATTCATATTTTGGATATTGTGAACGAATGACATGACACTGGAAAGTAGTAATTATTTACTAACCACCCCATAACTGCCTACATAAGTTACAAACTGCTAAAAAAAAATTTTTTTTATTAGTTTTCTTTGCTTTTACGTTATTAGCAAGCATGCACACAAAAAGACTAATTTATGTTTAAAGTGTTAATTTAATCTGAAATATTCTCACAATGTCATAAAATCTTGAAGAAAATGATTTACTAAAATTACAAATTCAATTTATGCAAGGTAAATTTATAGGTAAAAATATATCACTTCAGTAGATTTTAGCCCCCCTTTTTAGCTATTGAAGTTGTTTTGGATTTTAAATCGAAAACATTTTTAAAATAGTTTGATATATATATATATATATATATATATATATATATATATATATAAACACAAATTAACATGAAAAACATGAATAAAATAAAAATAAAAAACTAAATGGTAGAGAAACAAGAATGGTATAAGCAAATAGTCGTTGTCAAGACACATCTAATTGCCATAAATAATGCGATATTTCTGAATAAAGAATAATTATCCTAAGATAAAAATTATTCTTTATATGTGTCGATATCGCAAAAAACCTTATTTTGAAAAAAATCATGAAATAAAAGAAATCATGACATGATCATATATATATATATATATATATATATATATATATATATATATATATATATATATATATATATATATATATATATATATATATATATATATATATATATATATATATATATACACAATATGAATTTCAGTCTATATTATTTTAATAAATGTTTTATTTAATAGCCTTGTAATTTAAATGTCGCTTTTACTTTAATCTCTTTAAGGACTGATGGCACTCTATGACGTCATGTTTGCTCAGTATGGAGTACATATAGCACAAGTAATTATATTTTTATCTGCAAAAATCTTAAAATTGTTATGCAGTTTGACCTTTCCTTTCCTCCAAACCCTGAGCATGTACCTAGGTTATACAAAACCCTTAACCATAAAGCCCAGGACTTTGCCACAAATGCAGTTTGGCCATGAGGATATTCTGTAATTAGAAGACCAGTCAGTAAAATAATCATTTTGTAAATCCAGTGTGCAGTTAAATGTAAATTAACTTTCGCCAAGCACTCAAAACATTTATGCTGAGTGAGATACTTAGCTCACGCTGTGCGTGAACCAGATTTAATTGAATTTTATTTTATTTTTTTTTGCATAAAATACTTCTTACGTTAAAAGAAATTATGCAAAAAATATAATCGCTGAGATAAAGAAGTATACTAGAGTGGAAAAAGAAATAACAGTTCTAGTAGGTTCTTCAAATAGTAGGTTCTTCAAATCTTCACAGTGATATGTTTTTTTAGCATCTTGAAATCAAAAATTCTTCACTGGTTAAACATTTATTATTAAAGGGGTAATTTTTTATGAAATTGAACACTCTAAAAAGGAAACGTTTTACAGTTAAAAAGTAAAACGTTGAATTTTACGCTATTTTAATGAATTTTTGTTATAGAAGAAAATGTTGTTTTTAGATTTTGTAAAGCACTTCTGTTTGAACACCACTAGCTTGTTTCCATAAGTATTAATGTCATTTCCTAAGAAATACAATAGTGTACACAGCACAGGTGTTCGTTTTGGTTAGAGGAGAATGAAACAGTTCTTATGACTCCAAAATTCTATTAGTAAGATCTTCCAGAAAATACAGCTATTTCCAGCACTCAATTTCAGTTCAAGTAACAATCAGTACACAGCAACTCGCAAGCATTAAAACCTCATTGGGTTCAATGAACTCTCATATCAGAACATTATTGCAGGTCCCAAGCAGACTAATACTCTCTGTTACTCTTTGACAGGATACATATATATATTTATATAGGCTTGGCGAGGAAACCCAGTAACTTCAGCCAATTGATGATTCGAAACGATTCTCGTATAACTCCGTAAATATTAGTCCCATCGCTTCGAAATTCGAATTTTCCAGAACTATCATTCTGTCACCAAAATGGTCAATAGGTTGGCAAGATTACCGTCAAGTTGGCTGAAATGTCGCCAAACTAGTCATTCATAAAAAAAACGTTATGCGTCTAAATTTCGTTAGAATAACGCAACTTTCTTGCAAATCTTTTAACTGAACTAAACTGTTCGTTATGTATCCGTCTGAGATATTAAGACTCAAAAGAAAAGAATATTCACAAAATTATACACATAATTAAAAATTCGTAGCAATAGTTAATAAAGAAATGCTCATCTGATGTTTAGAAGTAGTAGCGTTCCTTTTCTTGATTTAGTTTATGTTTTAAAATTCATCATACTATGATACATCATTTAAAATCATGTAAGCTTATATTCTGAAATTTACATTTTTTCTATAAATTTGAAATTTATTTTAATGTAATCCATAAATTTGAAATTTTTTTTAATGTAATCTATAAATTTGAAATTTATATGAATGTATTCTATTTATTTTATTCTTTTTATTTTATTTTAAATTTACACTATTTCTATGTTTAAATAAATGTTAATATTAAAAGGTAGCAATGATATTTTAATTACAATTACAGAGATTCACAAAAATCCGAATAACTAAAGATGAATATAAATTTGTTTTAAAATACATGATATTGGATTGTTTTTAGGTCTTGGTCACCAAACCTGATTTTTATAACCCTGACAGCCGCACCAATTTAAAAAGTACTGTTTTAGAGCTTCTTGCATTGAACATCATTCCTATTGTGAATACGAACGATACCGTTTCAATTCCTGACGTTGATTACTCACTTGGTGATGCAAAGTATGATGAAAAAGGGGTAAATATATTTTTTTTAAATCTAATTTTTTTATATCTTAAAACCAATAACTGAATTATAAGCCATTAATTCTTTATCTGTATTTTCTTAGCAAGTAATAAATGTTAAAGATAATGACAGCTTAGCTGCTCATTTAGCAGCTGAAATGCACGCTGATCTGCTGATTTTGATGTCCGATGTAGATGGTATCTACACCAATCCTCCCAACCAAGATGGTGCTCGATTTTTATACAGTTACTGCCCTTTCTTAGACGGAAATATCCATTTCGGTCAGAAGTCCAGTGTAGGAACTGGAGGTATGGAATCAAAGGTAGTTAGTTTTAATTGTATCTAGTGTTTTATGATATTGCTTATTTACCCCCGCTTCTGCCTACAATGGACTAGGATAGACGGTAATTTTTATCCAAATCCAGTGTAGGGTTGGAGGTACGAAATAAAAGTTAGTTTTAATTTTTTCTAGAGTTTTAGGATATTGCAAAGCTTTTTTTTATCCAATAAGTTGAAATAAACTGTTTCATACGTGTAAGGAATAGCTAAAATCTTCATATTATGAGATAAAATTTTCATTGAAAATTCCTTTTTAATAAAGATTCATTTCATGAAATTTCAATTTCAATAAAATTCACATTGCTATTAAGTATATTTACAAGTATCGATGAGGGCTACATTTTGAAATCTACATTTTTTTCTGCACAATGTTTTTTTTTTCATATAAATGTTAAGTGCAAAATCACCAACGTTACAATTGAAGTACTTTAATACATATGAATACGATAACTAAGTATATAAAATGCAATTAAAAACAAAATAATAAATTGGATAAAAAAAATTTTATAAAAATTATGTTTTTCTGATCATAATATTTTCCTTAAAAGCTTGGTTAATAATAACTTAACCATTAAAGACAGATAATTTTTCAAATATGCCATGACGCTAAGCTCTGATTGAAATACGATTTTTTTATTTTAACGAAATGAATATTTTTTTTTTCTGTTAGCTACTTCTTGGCTATTGAAAAGAATGAAAAAACATATGTTTGATGTAAAAGCAGTCTTTTTTTTAAATCAGTAAAATTCTCATAGAATTCTCAAAATTCCAATGACGTATATTTCACGTTGGGTCAAAATGGGTAAATAATAAATCTTAGCATTATGTTTTTCATTTATGAAAAAGGAGAAAAAAAAACAGATAAGTAGTCAGTGAACAAACTAAATACTCATAAAAAAACACTATTACAAACGTTGTTTATGAATACATGTAGTATTTGCGGACTTATTATGCTTAATTTTAATAACATTTTTATTGTTGAATAGTTTACTTTGATATTACTGAAATATTTAACCTGAAAAAAATACCAAGCACGCTTTCGTAAGGTAAAACCTCTAAGTGGTAAAACCAATTGTCTTTTAAAAATAAATAAAACAAAATTTGAAAAAAAAATAACCTGATTAATGGTTACTATGTAAATAACCATTATTCAGATATACAATAAAATTTTGGATTAACTGATTAATTTTCATCAGATGCATTGAATATGTAAAAGACTTAACATATTAAAATGATTTTTTAGGTTGCTGCTGGAAGCTGGGCATTAGAACGTGGTATTGCTGTTGTCATCTGTAATGGTACAGATGAACATGCAGTAAGTCAGATAGTACAAGGTAAACGAATCGGAACGTTTTTCACTGATAATAAAAACGTGACTGTTACTGTGGAAACGAATGCTATTAATGGTAAGTGTGTTTAGTTATTTCAATAACATTCCTTTAAAACATGTGTGATTCAATGAAAAAAAATTGAAGCAAATTGCCTTAAAAATTAAGGAACTTAACTTAAAAATATGAAATAATTCGTTAAATCATTTAAATTGTGAGAGCACGAAACGGGTACAACACTTAAAATAAAACGAAAAAAAATTACAAAACATTTACGGCACATAAATTTGGGGATTTTTTTTTAACAATCGATGGAAATCGTCTGACTGTAAATAGTTTTTGTTGTCAGAAGACATTAAATAAAATAATGTAAATCCTTCTTGCGACAATAGATGGCGTTAGTTGAAAATAGTTCTATTACGACAGAAAAAAAATACTTCTCTTCGTTGCACAAGCATTAAAAATTTATTTTTTAAAACGTGAAAAAAGCATCGTGATGTTCTTAAATTTGATTTGTTGAGCATGGCCAAGACAGAATATCAGGAAGTGACTACCAAAAAAACTTATTTAAAACGAAACAAATCAACTTAAAAGATTGAAATATAATAGGTTAGTCCAAACTTCACATTTACCTTCAGATATATGCAAAGCTCTCATCTTGCCAGTTTACACGTAAAGCTCTCAGGGAGACTATGACCATGCCATTAAAATTAAAAAGTTTGGTTATTTTTTGTTTTTGTTGAGTAATTTAATTAGCCTATTTTTTCTTCAAGAAATAAAATTTTCACGCTTTTAAAAATAAAAACTAAGTTGAAAAAAAAAATCATTTTTATCTAGGAATAATTCATTTTATCTCTCTGGTAGAAAAAAAATATTTAAAAATGAATTATGAATACCTAAGAAGTGATAAAAGGCATTATTTGAAGCTCTGATAACTTTACGTGACCAAAAAAATATTTTAATGTCACGGAGGGTCAATCGGAATTAATTATAGAGATTTTGCACTCTCGATGAGTTCAAAATATTCAGGGTGTTCCATAATGACCACTCTTATATGTATTTTTTCTATTCTTATCAAAAAAGAAAAGTTAAAGTCGTATACAAATATTTGGTCACAAATAAATATAAATGAAGAAAAAAATAATTAAAAAAGACCATCGAAATCTGTCAAATTGAGAGAAAGATTGAATAACTAAGACCAAAGCCAGTTCGATTGTCAGCTGAAACTTAAATGTGTGTCTAATAGCCACACCCCAAAATCTCCTGAGGCAAACAAGTTTTAATATTTCAATCCTGTCTTTCAGAACAGTGGTTAGCGCGATTTCAATAGTATTTCTGTTTTCTCTAAGTTTTGGTATTGATTTGTGAACATTTATTGGTTTATCTTTTGAAAAGATTCTTGGTTTAATTCCAGTATATATTTGGTGACATTGGCGTTGTTTGGGAAGGCGATAAAGTTTGGAGTCTGTAGTTGCATTTTAGACTAGAAATTTTTTTTAAATAGTTGAGTTTCAGTTTTGTCTTCTTTTAGTGCCACTGCCCTGTGTACTTTTTCCCGATGTACCAACAGTTTGGCGATAAGCATCAATGCTTCATTTCGGTGTGGTGGCATTTTTCCAAATTGCACCAAACGTTATACTAGGATTTTACCAGATACTCAAAAACTATATAGTGAGGAATGCTCATTATGGAACTTTCTGTGCATTTTGTTTTTAAAATAAAGCTACAAATATTTTAAATGTAAGGGATCAAATATAAAATTTACTGCGCTACACTAGTATTTAACAGATTCAATTTTTCAGGCATGATTTCTTTTCTTCCTACTAATTTTAGAAACAATTCTCTATAACAATTGTGGAAATTTTGTGTTGTTCATATTATTTATTTTATTTCAGCTCGAGAAGGTAGTCGAAAATTGCTTAAACTTACTGGAGTCCAACGAGCTGAAATAATTTTAAGCTTAGCTGAACTTTTAGAGGCCCGTAAGGAACAGATATTAAAAGCAAACGCAAATGATATTCGTGAAAGTATTGCTTCAGGTAAGCTTGTTAACATATTTTCGTTTAAATATGAAATTTTTCAGTTTAGTATTCATTGCGCAAGTTTAATGCAAAGTTTCTTATGTAACACACACACAAAATAAACTAAATAAAATATTTTAGTAGTTCCTCAAAGTTAATGCAATGATCATTACATATTACAGACAGAGAAAAAAAACTAAATAAAATATTTTAATGCGATCTCATTTGCAACTTTCTTACTCGAAATCCAAATATTCTTAACTTCAATTATATACTGATCTTGGGGTTGCTAAATTGTAAATATTATATTTTATCTGATAAAGATTATCTGCAAAATTTAGCTGCCTAGGTATATACATTTAACAAACCAGATTTTCTATTCCTCACTATGTAATTTAATAGGAGTACAATACTATACTGGGCAGAATTTACACAAATTATCAAGAAACATGACGTTTAGAGAAATCTCGAGCTGTGTAACTATTTCGTCTTCTCAGGAGCTAATTCTATAGAATTCCTGATACAAAATATATAAACTCTCAATGCAAATATCACAGAAAGTTGCAAAAATAGCTTTTACTGGTAATAATGGAAAATTGTAATAACTAATTATTTCTTGTCTTACAAAATGCAATTCAAATAAGCTGATTTCTATTCAAACGGATAACATAATTTAAAAATTGTTTTTTCAATGAAAACTACATCGTGTATAAAAACATGTAAACAAAATTCTGTTTATCTACAATATCATTAAAATTGACTCACAAGCTAATTTCATCGCATTTTTTTAAGAAAGTTAAAAACAAAAATTGAGCAGAACTAATAAATTCAAAGAAAAAGACTGAAAATGAATAAATCCAAGGAAAATATTTGAAGAACTAGTTAAGCTTACGTACCTTTCAAAATTAGGATTCATTGAAAGTCCAAAGAATTTCTCCTTTTTTTTCCAAAACATGAAGTGTAAAGAAAGTTCATCACATCATAAAACAAGTTTTATATCAGTAAACAAGTTCACCACATCACAGAATAACGGAAGTTCATCTCATCATAATGTAACAAAGATTTTCCACGCATAAAAATAATAGTTCAGACTAATAAACAGTTGATTAATCAATAGAAAAATTTATTTTGGTGCCTTCAATTTGTCGTAAGAGGCTCATTTCTTCAGAGCATGATTCTGAAGATGACAAAGAGTGGCCTCCGTTGCCGAGGAGAGTCGTTTTTCTTGAAATCTCTAAAGCGAGAAGGTACCGAGCTTGAATCCTGCCGAACCAAAAGATGATTTCCGTCCCTAGTTTATGTTACATGTTCTTTTTCAACTTGACAAAAGTTTGTGAGCCATTCTTTGTGATACGAAAATAAGTCCGCATAATTAAGAATATAAATAAATAAACAGATGACCGTCACACAAAAAACAACCGAAAAATCATACTTATAGTTGCAGTTTATTTACGTCGCACTAGGCTGCGCAATGGGCTATTAGCGACGATCTGGGAAACATCCCTGAGAATGATCCGAAGACAGGTCATCACAATTTTTATCCTCTGCAGAGGGCACGGCACTCCAGCCGCGGCAGCCTGACCAACTGATCGCGAAGTCAAGCACTTTACGTTAACAGGACCCAAACCCTACACCCTCAGTCACTTCGAAGACATATCAAAATGATAACACACGCACACACACACTGATTATAGCCAGTGATGTTTGACTTCAGTGATCTGCTGGGAAGCATGTCTTAACGATCAGCTCACTGTGGGACAAAAAATTTTAGGCCTTAGGTCAATGAAAAAATACGACGCTTACTATCGAAGGAAAAGTAACGGTTGTGTTTAAGTTAGAGCATATAGGCAATGTGTTTGCGACGTAAATGAACTACAACTACAACAACAAAGTGCTTATGAAATGTCGACAGGACAGAAAGTTCATAATCCCGATTCACGAAGGTATAAGGTTCATGCTCCGTAATCGATGTAGGAAGTCTACACTTAAATGCTAACACCAAACAAGAGCTTGATTAAATAAAACTGCAAACATCTACTAAACTTAAGCGTGGTTGAAAGAAACTAGGGTTCTGAAAAATGACAGTAAATATTGTTTATTCATATTTCAAAGCAATCGTAGAATGAATCGTACTTTTTTTAAGCAAATATTACGTTATCGCTTAGTTGAAATTGGATCAACTTTGAATAAATTAATTCATATAGACCGAACTATTAAGGCATGAGATTCAGCAACCCTGATAAAGATAACGCATACAATAATGATTTAGAGCATAATGCTACTGGTTGAAAAACAAGGTTCGAGTTGCTACATACAAATATTATGCACTGTAAAATATGACTTACGACCTTAAATGTTTTCGCTATAACTACCAGCACTGCTTATTTGAAATAACTTGCCCTTTTTGTTATGATGCATCCGTGAAATAATTCTTTGATAAGTATCGACGCTCTAATTGAAAGATAGGTAGGTACTTTATTTACATCACACTAGAGCTGCACAATGGACTGTTGGCGACGGTCTGGGAAACATCCCTGAAGATGATCCGAAGACATGCCATCACAATTTTGATCCTCTGCAGAGGGGATGACTCCCTAGCTTTGGTAGCCTGATGACCTGAGTGCGAAGTCCAGTACTTTATAGTAGAACAGTTTAACGAGGACCGATACCACGCACCCTTGGTCCCTACTCAGGCTGATAAATGGTCATCCATCCGCTTACTGTCCGCAGTCAGTGATGCTTGACTTCGGTGTTCTTCCGGAAACTGTGTCTTTACGATCGGGTCACTGTGGGACTCTAATTGAAAGAAATTTGACAGAATAAGGCTTATCTTTGTTTTTTCTTATCCCAATATACGTTATATTTTGTGCATTTACAGGCTTGTGTGCTCCATATATAGAATGGCTTTTCAATCTTCTCACATTTAGAAAAAAACAGCAGCATAAATGAGAGAAAAGCAGCCTTAAGCGTTCTCTCTACGCTTCAAAGCATTTGACAGGAGGAAAATATCTCTCTGCCACGAAAGCCGCAACTCAACAACTCCTAGATGAAAGAAGACCTCTGTACGGATCAATATAGTAGTCCGGCGTAACGAACATAAACTGCGCAGTGGGGATTAATAAGAAATATGTCAAAACGTTCGGATTGCTATGCCTAACGTTTGGACTCGTTTATCGTAGCACATGCTGAGACTTTCTCTCTTCTAGGAGGTCCCGCAGTGGACTGATCGTTAAGACACGGTTCCCAGCAGATCACCGAAGTCAAGCATTACTGGCTGCGGTTAGTGTGCGGGTAGGTGACCACTTGGATCAGTCTGCGTAGGGACCGAGGGTGTGCGGTATCGGTCCTCGTTAAACTGTTCTACCGTAAAGTGCTCGACTTCGCGTGCAGGTCGTTGGGCTACCGAAGCGGAGGTGCCATCTCCTCTGCAGAGGATCAAAATTGTAATGGCTTGTCTTCGGATCATCCTTAGGGATGTTTCTCAGACCGCCGCCAATAGTCCATTGTGCAGCTCTAGCGCGACGTAAATTAACTACTACTACTACTCTTCTAGGAGGTGTTGTTCAACCCCAGAGAAATTTTAATATTCACTCTCGGTTTACTATTGTTAATAAGCAAAATCATCTGTTTTTTTTTTCATTTATTTCCTCCTTTGCATGTATTTCAATTATAAAAATCTAAAAATAATTCGTAATACGTAATGACATTATCTTTACAGGTCTTGCAGCACCTTTACTTTCCAGGCTCAGTTTAACATCAGAGAAACTGGATGAATTAGCTGATGGTTTAAGGCAAATAGCTGAAACTACGCATAATGTTGTTGGCAAGCTGCTGAAAAAAACTAAAATTGCAGAAGGCATGGAACTTCATCAGATAACTGTTCCCATTGGTGTACTTCTCGTTATATTTGAAAGCAGACCAGACTGCTTACCGCAAGTAATATTTACTATTCTCGCATTATTAATTTTCAAGATCACAGGTTCTGCTCCAAACTACTCTGTTCTATCTCAGCTGTTTAAATTATTCTAATTTCTACAGCCTCTAACTACTCCAAAATAAACTATTTTTAAAACCTTTTGAATTTTCTTTTAAGATATCCGACTGGTTTTGACAATTTTTTTAAAAAAGCTCAATTAATGGTTAAATTTTATGTTTGGTGAGCAAGGGTCCTAAAATGATAAATTTAAGATAAAGTTTGAAAAACAATAAAATATATTTTTTTTTAAATTAAAGCTTAAGAAATAAAAGTTTTTCATGTCACGCTAACAGCTGCACAACAAGTTGTGATGTATAAATTTCAAATTAAATTTCTTCGAGAAAATGAAACAATGTAATCTTGCAAAGTTAAAAAAAAACAGTGAAATGGAGCAAAATACATTGTTTATTATTGAATTTATAAAGAAAAGTTCTATAGTTTGATGAAAATAACGAAATTACTCTTTGACCTTAGCTTTTAGTTCAAAACATAGCTAACCTGAGACAAAATCTGCATACAAAATTTCTGAGAATTCTACAATACTCTTTTTTTAACTGTATGTTAGCATAACGAAATCAACGTTCGTCAGAAAATGCAAGAAAATTCTGAAAGGTAAGAAAATTCTAACAACTAAAACAAAATTAAAATTAGAAAATCTATTTCCGAAAATAAATTTTATTTGTTCTAAAAATATAATTTATTCAAATAAATAAGGGTTCAAATACTCAAAACAAAACACAAAACATTTTAGTTTCGGGAGTTGTTACGTCTTCCAGCATACCAAGGAAAAAAGAAAAAGAACAACCTGAACTTCATTTCTAAAAATCAAACATCAAAATTTTAAAGAGTTTTAGCTAAAGAACTAAATTAAAAAACTGAAGAACTAAAGTTGAAATATGGATACAAAAAAAAAGGAAATTTTCGTCGAAATTGCCGATTTTCACTCAGTCGGATAGCTTAAAATTAGTATTTTTGTAATCTTATCAAAAAATTATTTTATTTATTTACTTATTTCGATTTATTTATTTATTTTAATTTATTTCTTATTTTAATTTATTTCCTATTTTTATTTATTTACTTGTTTTAATTTATTTACTTATTTTAATTTATTACTTACTTTGATAATTTTGACCTTTTCTTTGAATCTAATTTTAACTACGCTTATTTGAAAATTTGTATATACTGCATTTAAAAATTATGTTTTAAATTATGTTTTAAGGCTACATAGTTGAGAAATTTTCCTTAATCCATAAATAAGCCGTAAGTCATGACAAATAATTTAAAGCTGAGTTCACTTTTGTAACATTATATGATAAATCCAATTATAGATGTTTGAGGTAAGTGTTATAAAGAAGCCAAACGCGGAAAAAAATATATATTTAAAATAATTAGATAAAAAGGATTTTGAAAGTAAATATTTTATATCTCACTTTTAGTAACTAATTGCAAACCAGGTCCAGAAGTTTATCCAATTAAATTCATGCGCTTTCCTATTTATTTTATTAATGGTTCAGAATTTAATACAAACTTAAAATCATGAATATAGTAAACATTTCTATCAACTACATTCTAATCTAGCTACTTGAAGAGGTAAGCTGGTTCGTCCTCCTGAACTCTTCGCTCCTCGATCCTACACTGAACCTAATTCTTTCATCAGCAATCCGAAAATCCTCTCTCAGGGACTTACCGCTTTGTGGCTCCTCATTGATTCATCTTATACAGTGATTACATTAATATTCTTTCCTCAATCAAACATCATCAGTCATTCCAACAATATTTATCTCATTTGTTTAAAAGACTATAATGAATAATATTTTTTTAATAACCTAGATAGCAGCATTAGC
The DNA here is from genome assembly GCF_982258835.1 of Parasteatoda tepidariorum. Classification (NCBI taxonomy): domain Eukaryota; kingdom Metazoa; phylum Arthropoda; class Arachnida; order Araneae; family Theridiidae; genus Parasteatoda; species Parasteatoda tepidariorum. Next base: position 88,539,402 of record NC_141760.1, on the reverse strand, counting down.
AATCAGTTCAGCAAACGGATTACTTCTAAAAGGAGGAAAAGAAGCAAGTCACACGAACTCTTATATAATGAAATTAGTAGAAGAAGCCTTATCAATCCACGGAGTGTCTGAAGCAATTTCTTTGGTAATATTAAGCCGAGTTGAAAAATCATTTTATTGCTATATTAGTTTATTATTGCATGCAAAAATACTATTTCACTTTTGTCAGTAATTTTTACTTGCTTTCAAATCCAGGTTGAAACACGTGACGATGTTGGAGAACTTCTCCAGATGGAGAACTACATAGATCTAGTAATACCTCGTGGTTCTACCCGAATGGTGAAGGATATTCAGAAACAAAGCAAAGGCATTCCAGTTTTGGGCCATAGTGAAGGGGTTTGTCACATTTACATTGATGAATACGCTGAAAGGGAAACTGCGTTAAAAATGAGTACGTATCAATGCTTTCATACAAATATTATACGTCCATATCCATATCTTAATAAATGAAGCTTTTACAATCAGATAGTTTTGGAGTTATTTTAATTTATGCCATGTAGTTCTGATAAGGATTATCTATGATAATTGCATCCCACGCAGTACAGATAGCCACGAAATAATTATCCCTAAAAAGTAAAAAAATATTTTGAACAGAGATTTTTTTTTCTAAAAGAAATAAAATATGAGTGTTTACAGGTATTAAAATGTTCAAAAAATTTAAAAAGCACATGAATAATAATATTTCTCTTAATCGCATCCCTGATTAACCCGAGTTAGCTGGTGTATGTAATGAAAATATTTATTATACCGAGAAAATTCGAGCGAAACAGAATTTTTGTTTTATGGCGTTTTTATTTGGCTGGATGCAAAAAAATAATCTGTTGTGATTGGAAGTCTGCCAAGTTTGGTTTGGAAGTTTTGCTGTTGGATTGTGGGATTGCACACGGTGCAATTGTATATATAATGTTTGTTGAATTTACGTAGAAAAAAGAGTAACTTTTGTTTTAGTTGATGAAGACTTCGAAAGCGGTTAGTGAAGATTTTGGTTGATGAAGACTTCTACCAACTCACGCCGACTTAAATTCTCCACTATTAACGTTTTACTGGCGATATTCCACGCTCGCCAATATCGGTGTTTTCGTAAATCAAAATAATTCTCGCTTCTTTAATTCAAGAGTTTGGTGTAAGCTTATTCCATTATAATTGTTTCGATTTAAATTGCACCTTTTAAATTGTAAATGAAAGCTCCCTTTGATATTAACCTGAAATAAAATGTTTTACTGCACATTTTTGTTTCTTGCTTGGACATCATCAAATTCGGAGAGATATTACATCAGCGTTTTTGCAGTGTTAGTTAGATTAGACGATCATAGAATAAGGTCATATATAAAATTTTAATTGTTTCGTTGTTTAGAGTAATGTTATTTTCACTTGTTATACTAGTCTCAATTTTGTCACTATAGTTTTCCGAATCTTGGAATGGAATTATAAATAGTTCCATAATAATTTGTAAGAGGAAAAAATCATGATAGTATCTTAGTATGATTTAAGAACAATGGCACGGTTTTATTGCTCCCCATGTTTCTATACATTTATTATTGTTTAAAAATGCCTTTCTACAAAACATTTTTTTTATTGCAGTAAAAGATTCGAAGTGCGACGATCCTGCAGCTTCTAACGCCATGGAAACAATTTTACTCCATCGATCACATTTAGAAAATGGGTTCTTCAATGAAATTTGTACAATGCTAAAGAAAGAAAACGTGAGAAAATATCTAGTTTATTTTCATAACATATTTTTTTGTTCCTAAACACTTAACATTTTACATTTCCTTGTAGGTAACAGTCTATTCAGGACCACGACTACATAGCCATTTAACATTTTCCCCACCTCTTGTGAAGTCAATGAAAACAGAATATGGTGCGTTAGAATGTGCAATTGAAATTGTCGATAGCGTTGATTCTGCAATAAACCATATTAATAGCTTTGGAAGTGGACATACTGATGTTATAGTAACTGAAGAAAGTATGTTCTGGAATAAATTGTATTTGAAAAATATAAAAATACTGGCCCCTTAAAACCAAAATTAATAATTTTGAAATTTTTGAAAGGCATACTAATTTATAAATTTGAAACCTTCTAGACAAGTAGGTGTAATGTGTTAAATACATATATATGGTTATAAATAGGTGGGAGGAAGGTTAATGTAGGCACTTGACGAAAGTATATATCTTGAATAACTTTTTTAATTATTGGTCAAATCTCTTCTGTGATATATCGTAAATTTGCAATACTTGTATACACTTCCATGCGCAGTTGTTTAAGCAAATCGAAAACACTTTAGTTGAAATTTATAAAAGAAAGTTCCTAAAGTGCAAAAGTAATTTTCAAATTTTCTCTTTGCTCTTTTATTTTCAGAATTTCAACTGAAGATGAAAATATGGTATAAATGATACAGTTTTTTTACATATTTTTAGATTAATTTGTGCTCATTTTTTGTATAATTTCAATAAATTGAAATTAGGCATAAACAAACATATGTCTTCGTGAGGCTTGCATAGACACATAGTTATGGGGCTGGTGTAAACATGACTTAAGTGGACTTTTTTTCCATTTAAAAGTTAACAACATTTTGTTTTAAAATTTCAATGATATTAGATCGATAAAAATAAACTTAAACTTTTTGACAACATTCACAACAATAGTAGTTAAATATTTTATGCTTGTAGAGTTTTTTTAAAAAATAGAAAAAATAATAAAAAGCGGTATTATGCACTATGTTGGTAAAGTAAAAAATGTTTATATATTTTGAGACTATGATGATCAACTCTTAAGTAAAAAAAGATGAATATGTTTCTTAATATTATGAATCTTTCATTTTTCCAGAAAAAAACCTTTCTCAATCTCAAGAATAGAAATATTTAAATACGCTTCCATGATCCATGACTAGTAAAGCTACCAGCATGGCATTTCAATGCGAATATAAAGTTGACAAATAAATTTATTTGATAAGACAAAAAAAAATCAAAATTTTTATAAAATAAACCAAATAAAATAGTGGTTTTCAAATGTATTGATCTGCGATTAAAATGTCTTTCTTCTTACAGTGAAATGCACTATTGAAAATTAATACTTTAGTTAATATATTCATACCGAAGAAATGAATTTTTTTTTAACATTTTATTGTTTAATTATTTTAGTGAATAATGCTGAAAAATTCTTGCAAGGAACAGATAGTGCCGACGTTTTTCACAATGCAAGTACAAGATTTGCTGATGGATACCGCATGGGCTTAGGTAATTTCTGATGATTGGAATGAGTTATTTCAAAATTGATGCATTTAGATGCATTTTGTTTCATAATGAGTAAAAATATATTCAGAAATGTAAAAGTAAAAATTATTTTTCTTAATAGGAAAATTGAGGCAAATCTTGAAAGTGTAATATTAATTTTTAAATCTAGACTAAAAATAATAATAATTGCTAATAATTAAATGTCAACAATATAAATAATAAAAATTTCATGAAACTATTTATATATAATTGTAAAACTTAAGACTCGCAGACATTATAGACTTACATAAAAAAAAAGATTTAGACTAAGAAAAATCGATCGGTAACGCTGCTGCAAACAATGCTATCCTACAAGTTTGCTGAAATCAGAATATGATTTACATTTAATCTCTTTTTCATCTAAGTTGAAACATAATGTCTTGTAATCAAGTTTAAGAAGTAGCAAATAATTTTCTAATATTTTTAACATGGTAAATATAAATTAACAAACCATTTTGATTTTCCAAAAAGCAACAAAAAGAAATTCATTAAAACATGTTTATTTACAATTTATCAGTTTTTTAGGCGATAGATTTTAATTCCTCAGAATTAGATAAATAAAGAGCAAAAATTTTCCTACTTTTAAAATCTGCTAATACTATATATTTCATCAGAGGAAGTTCATTTTTTGTCAACTTATTTCCTTTTCTGATAAAAAAAAATTAGTTGAAATCATATATCATATTCTGCACTGAGAAAAAAAATGGTCAAAACTACCAGAATATGGTTAAATTTACCTTGGTTCTAGATCTATAGAAACACTAAAAAACTCGGTAATCTTTTTCGAAGCTCATTGGTATTGATTTTAGTTAAATTAACCATAAAACATTGCGCTATGATATGTGATAAAAATTTGGTAGCTGTGGCAAAATTTGGTAATTTTATCAAGATTTTTGACAAAAAGCAAACATTTATTCGGTTAAATTATTTTTTCAATTTTGTATTTTTTACTAAATGTATGGCAATATAAACAATAATTGTGAAAACCAGAATTTACTGTAAACCGTTACCATTTGAACGAAAAAAATTACCAAATAAATAGTTTGTAAATACCATATATTTTCGTTTAATTACCAGAATTATGGGGAGGGGTTTATCTTAAAACTTATTATACAGTGTGATAATTTTACCAGAATTTTTTTTCTTCGCATACTGAAAAATAAATTTATAGAAAAAGGTAATGAATTCGTAGACTACGATTCGTTTAATGTTTTATTCTCTATTTATTCAATTTTTAGTTAGCTGGTGATTTATATGAAGAAGTTTAAATGATTATAATTATAAGATGCGTAGTATAGTATTTAAAACACATAATTCTAAATTGAATAATATTGAATTATATGAAAGATATTTTAAAGAAAAATTAAAATGAAAGTATTCCTCTTGTTATCCGATTTAATGTTGATCTTTCATTTCTTTTTTAATATTTTAGGAGCAGAAGTCGGCATTTCTACCACACGAATTCATGCCCGTGGTCCTGTTGGAGTTGAAGGCCTTTTAACCACTAAATGGATTTTATACGGTTCCGGAAATACCGTTAGTGACTTTAACTCGGGAAAAGATAAATATTTACATGAAGAACTCCCATTAGATTCTTGAGTTTAGATGTATTTGCACATCCATTTCATAAAAAAAAAGTTGTAAATACTCTTGAGCAATGCATAAATCATTGAAAAATTGATGTTTAATTTAAGAGTGTAAAAAAAGTTTAAAAAAAACTTAATGGAACAGTTAACATTGAGAGAGACATCCCCAAACATAATGAAAAAGAAAAAATATCACAGCCGTATAAATTCTTGCATTATACAGGGTGTCTCAAAAGGTCATTACCAAACTTAACGTGTTGTTCTACCATATCAAGATGAACATGATTTACATAGGAACTTGTTTTCGAAAATGGAACAGCTAGCGAGTTATGTCTGCATGTTGATAGGAGAGTGAGAAAAGTAATAATTTCAGGCGATGACATTGCAGGAGAAGGATCCATACTCCAAGGAACTGTTGGAGGAACTAAGGAACAGGAGGAATTTTGAACATTTTCTGTAATTTAACGTTATTTCTTAATAAAAGTAATACTGACACCTCTTTCGACATTCTTTTTTCCTACCTCTCTACGCCTGCAAACATTGCCAATTGTCCAATAGCTGTCGCAGCTTGAATTTTCGGACACAAGTTTCCATGTAAGTTTTGTTCATCGTGATATGACAGACTGGCACGTACTTAGCTTGGCAACGACCTTTAGAGACAGCCTGTAGTTAAATCTCCCATTCTTACGTGGAATCCTACAAGCTCTTGAATGTAGATTCCTCACAAGTTTTGTAGTGGACTTAGGTTGTTTTATAGTAAATGCACTCCCCAGAGCCTGCGTGTTTGAGTATGTTTGATTTGAGAGTGCAAGTAGGAATGTAATTTCTGTACGCAGACGTACTTTAAAATATGGTTTATTTAATTTACCTTTCAAAGTTCCTTCCAGCTGGTCGTGTTCATGCGTTGCAGTCGCGTGCAGCATCGATGAGCCATCGGGGGGGAGGGGGGCATCCATGGGTTGCTGTCCTCGGATTTGCTGATTTGGAGTTCTCAGTGCTTCCAGCGGGTACGAATAGTCGGTCGCCGAGAGCGGGATAGAACGTTGCTTTTGCTGTTGTGTCCGCATCATCTGTTTGGCTGGATGCCTCTCGGGGAGGATCTGTGGTTCTTTTTCTTAACCTAATCTTTGGACAATACAACTATAAGATGACAAAAAATACATGTAATATACAATTTTCATAGAAAACTAAATAAGTAAAAGAAATAGAAAATGCCTAACCACCAGAAATACTAAAATAATAACGCAATTGGATCTTAATACTGGGATATTACTATTTGGGATATTTCTATTCAATTTATTTCAGTTGAGGACAAGAGCAAGAGTTATTAAAATTGTAACTTAATATTGAAAGAGAATCGACTTTGGTTTACATCTGGTTGATAAACATCAGGACACTCAGTATTAACAAACAATATTTTACAACTCAGAAAACGTTTTTTTTTCTTTTTCATTAAAAAAATGTATTTTAAAAACATGGTAGAATAAATTGAAGTACTTTGATAAAACACTTTAAAAGTTAAATGATGAGTTTTAAAATGTTTAGAAATTGTTCTATTTTTAAAAAACGTTAGAAAGCACAGGATTTAAATCTTAAATTTCGAGACAGAAAACTACATGTACATAATTAATTGCAATTCAGTAATACTTACTAAACCACCACTGACACAATCTATTTTTGTTATGATTGATTTGTAGGTTACTGATGATATACGGTCTTTGTAGGGTGTATATCATCAGTTACATGCAAATATCGTGTGCATAAGAAACTTATATCATATACGTCCTTTTTTATAATATACTCTTCACTCACAAGCAGTGCAAGGTTCTTTTGTGGATTTAATTAGGGAAGCATTAGCAACAATGCACGAAATGCGTTTTTCGAAATGATCTTTAGCATTCAAATCGAAACGATTAATATGTTAATATAATTAAAATTGTATTAAACAAATTCGAAATGAAAATTCCATATGACTATATTTAATTAGAAATTATGCTAAATATTTAAAGATATAGAATTCAAGGGCGGTGAGACTCGATATACTGCCACGTTCCTGTAACAAATTCTGAGTTGTTTTTTCAGAAAGAAAGCCAAACAAGAATTTCTTGATAAATTTACAAATGCTAAAATTTTTGAGAGATTTATGTTGCCAATTGGTTTATATATATATATATATATATATATATATATATATATATATATATATATATATATATATATATATATATATATATATATATATATATATATATATATATATATATATATATATATATATATATATATATAACGTCATATTTGGCTATTTCAGACATATATTGATAAAATACGATAGATAAGTCCGTTATCAAGAATACGAGAAGACATGATTTCTTGAAAAAAACTGGAATCTTCGGTATAAATTCAATATCGACGATGCCAAAACAATTTATCTCAGTCACATCAGCTCATCTTGATGCCTTGGAATCTTATTTTATTCATATAAATGCTGATTGCATGGTTAATGACATTAGCTCTTCACAGCTCTCCATAGCGAGTGGAAATGCATTTTACCCTGATTTGCAACTCTTTCCACATTGGCTTTTCTTGTTCTGCTTTTTCATCTTTATTTTTATTCACTCTCTGCTGCTAAGGTTTTTTTAGTTCTGTTTCACACCTTTATTTTCCATTTTTCGTTGGCAACTCTTCATTTTATATTTCAAATAATATTTGTTTCTTCTCATTCACGTCTGGCAAGTGTTGAAAATAGGCACATATTTTCGAGCCTTTTATACATAACGACTGTTATATTCAATCTGTTTATTTTTGAAACAAATAAAGTTTTTCTGAAGTAATATCTTTGAGTGCTCAGCTTCCTGGAATAATTTATTTAATATTTTGCCTTTTATTGGGTTTCCTTTAAAGGTTTTTAAATATTGTATAATTAAAGTTATTAATTAAAGTTGTGACTATTTTTTTAATTACAACTCATATAAATAACTATTCATTATGAATATTTCAGTAGTGACAGAAAGTAATAGCTCAATTGGCGTGTGACACTTTGCATAACTTTTTTGAAAACCAGAAAATCTAGATTGTTGAAACAAGCAAACATCTAATAATTTGTATACATCCCCATTTTCAAATTTGTTTTGAAAGGCATCGTTTTATTTTCTCAAGAAATTACCTGCCAAAGAAAAAGGAACTCTAAGGAAATTCTACTTTAATCGCTGCAACCTGTCTGGCACATGTCGAGTCAACATTTACACAACCTTGCCATGAAAATCATTTGTAAACTTTTCTCGGAAGAAGTTATTGACTCTGTTCTAAGGCAGTGCAAGCATGGGGTATAAAAATAGCTTTTTTTAGATGAGCTTGTGCGCATACACGCCTATTTCATGTTTTCCTATTTTTAAAGCATCACAATTCAATGGTTCGATTTGAATGTGGGCTACACCTTCTTATCAACACCAGCCCACATCGAAATTTTTTTTACAAGAAGAAAATCGAATATCCCTGACTCAACGAAATACTTTAAAATTTGTTTAAAAAACAGCTTTTATTTTTGGAAATAATACCTTAAGGGGTTTAGATAATTTTTTATACCAAAATGTTTTTTTTTTTTTTTTTGAAGAAAACAAAACTTTTTATTCTATTTTGTTACATGTTACATAGTCTTGTATTTTGAAACCAAGTGTAAGATAATACCTAAGAAACTTCCGAAGTTGCAGAAAAAGACTGAAAACCACTCACTAAAAATACAAATAACTCATCTATTTTCTAAATTGGAATCGCTAACAAACTCAAATATTCTGTGTAAAAATTAATTATTCAAGGTTATGTCCTCAAATCTGTTTTTCTTATTTCAATTTTTTCCCCTGGTGCGCAAGATTTTGCGACTGAGTTAAAATTTGGTAAATGTAATAGTTTTATCAGGATACCTTAGAGCATGTCATAAAAAGCACTTTTTCGGTTAAAAATTACTTTTCATTTTTGAATATTTTACTAAATGTTTGATAAAAAGAGCTATAATTTTGGAAGCAAGAATTTCAGGTGAATATTTACCATATGTACGGAAAAATGAACTAGAGAATAGGTTTAAATACTGTATATTTTGGTATTACTAAACAGAATTATGGTTTTTTTTTCATTTTCACTTTTACTATAAATGTCCAGTACGGTAATTTAACCTGAATTTGTTTTTTCCATGTAGAATACTCTTAGAATGTTTTACCTTTACTTACCAATGATTTTGTGTATCCAAGTAAAATGCTAATTACAATGGTGTTTTATGAAGAAACAGCAAGAATAAAAAATTGCGTACCATGCATGTACAATTATATTTAAGTGCAAATTCCTTAAATGTAAGCAAACATAACAAGCAATTAAATAAAAATGAATTACGAATATCTGCTACACATTTAAATTTTACTCTGTTATAAGCGTAATTAGTTATAGAAACTGAAAGAAGAGAGATGTCGATACCATCAAAACGGAATACCTCTGGAGAATTGAAAAACTGTCAAAAAAATATCTGGCAACAACAAAGACAAAAAACAGCAAAAACAACGGGCCAAGCAAAATTTTTTGCAACAAGACAAACACAATACCCGATATAATTGAAATAAAAAACCAAAATGTATCTGGATGTGATATATACGAGCATTAAAAATGCTATCAGTTGATCCCAGTAGAATTAATTTAACGTGGACCCCCGACAGAAAAAGAAAAAGAGTAAAATTCAAATTAACACGGAGGTAAAAAAAAAAAGGTTGACGAGATAAATCTATTAGGATAGTCTAGCTGTAGAAACGCAAATTCAATAACACTGCATCCTACGGGAGAAATAGCCTAAATTTGGAACTTTTTTTCGTCAACCTAAAGAGAATTAAAGTTTGTAAAAATACACTAAGAATGAAACGTGCTATCAAAGATAAATATGGAGTGACAAACATATTCAGGTAGAGTTACACGACTTAGAATAAAAAAAAAAGGAGAATTCTAGTCAAATAAAAACATTCATCATAGCGTTATTTTCCTCCTCCGGGTGGATAAATATTTGGGACTGATCCTGTCTTGCGGGAAATACGGAAACAATGTCAGTTATCCATCCCTTTTGCTCTTACATAAATATTTATCCTCCTGATCTGTATTTTTGTTTTAGGCAATACACCCGTATTACATTACTAGTTTTTCCTTCTTTGATACCGATATTTTTTTCCCGTTAATTGCAAAGATAGTTATTATTATTTTGTTTAAATTAGTATATTAACAGGCCTACTTTGATAAAATATGTGCAGAGAATTTTTTATGCATAAAATTGTTATTAACAGTAGAAAAACTGAAACTTAGTATATATGGGTCATTCTCACAAAAACAGTCATTTTCATGTCCCCAGTATATTTTATGCTTGTTTTACAGCTTACGAAAAAAAAAAAATTCAGGGAAAGTGTCCTTCAGAATGCAAGCTAACAAAAGAATAAAAATAAAATTATCAATTTTTATTTTTTATTTATTTTAGGTAATTAAAATATACTAATATGTCATTCCCTCACTTGTCCCCACTGCTGATTTAAAAAAAGAAAAAAATTGTTTCTGAAATAAAAAAAATTTTTTTTACAAATTCGTGTCTTTTATTTCAGAATACTGAAATATTGAATTCAGAAAATCAATTTTAAATTTAATTTCTGATAAAAAATATTAACACAGCACTATTTTAAACTTTGTCCCCAGTGTTTCGCGTCATTCCCTCACAACAATGTTCGTATGACCTGCAATCTTCTTTGAATAAAAATATTTTAATAAAAACTTCAGAAGTTAACAACTGGCATCATAGAACAAAATTGCAGTATGTTTCCATCTTCAACTTAAAGAAGCTTTGCTGTGGAATACATTTGAATGAATCGAACCAGGTAAAATTTTTTACATTTGCCATTCCCTCATGTCATTTTTTAGAGTAAAATAAAATACAACTTCATGGAGTGGATAATTATATGGTGCTTTCTTGTATGAATATAATTGTATGTGATTGACTTCAGAAATTAATTAGGCCTAACTGTTATTTTTAAATTTTATTGAATTCGTCATTCCCTCACTAGTGTATAAAGTGAGGGAATGACGCTAAAGTGAGGGAATGATTCAAGATGAGTATATTATTAATTTTTTTTTTTGTTCAATCGTGCCAGCCAGTTTTGTTTCCCAAACCTGTAAAAACTATTAAATATATAGGACTAAATTATAATAAATATTAGATATACTTGGTATGTTATCATTTTCAAACTTTAGGTAGATGTAACTTAGATAAAGTGAAAATAATTAATTTACTTATTAATTAATTTGAAAAATAAATTAAAAAAGTAATAAATTAATTTATTAAATTAATTAATTTATTTATTAAATTAATTATTTAATTATTAATTAATTTATTTATTAAATTAATTATTTAATTATTAATTAATTTATTTATTAAATTAATTAATTAATTATTAATTATTATAAATTAATTATTCAAAAAATTTATTAATTTAAATATTAAGTATAATTTATAGGATATATACTTTCTTTATAATGCCATTACATATTTCTATTAATATTAAAAGTTTCAGAGCTTTTTATTCACTTTACTTTTTTGGGATTTTATGAACTGAAAAATGACAGTTTTCGTGAGAATGACCCATATATATATATATATATATATATATATATATATATATATATATATATATATATATATATATATATATATATTGCCCAAAAGCAGTCAAAATGACTGGATTGTGAGAAAATAACTAATGTGGAAAGAAATTTGTATAAATTAATTTTTAATTTTTAATATTTTTTTTATATTATTTAAAGTGATATATAAAAATTATTATTAAATATCAACAATAAAAAAACTATACAAAAGTCACAAAATGTCAAAAAGTCACATAAAAAAGCTGTACAAAAAGTCGCAAAATTCTAAGAAATTGTGTCATTATATGCATCATTATATTGTTTTTCTAATTGAAATTAAAAAGCAGTCAAAATGACTTCCTTGGGCAATCTAGTGTTAAAGAACAATTAGAGTACGAAAAAGCATCATTTCAATTTAAATGAATAACCAACGAAAATAGTTTACATACAACTTTAGATTTTATCAATTTCAGATAAATAAATGTAAATGATATTCCAATGTAGTCCTTATATACAAAATTGAAACAAATATTTCATAAAATTCCTCTATCCTTACAATTCTTAATACTACAATTCTATGCCTGCAATCAATTCTTGAAATGTATGAAAATTATTGAAAATGATATGAGTATCGCAATAAAGTAGGTACTGATAAAGGCAGTATTCCTGTGTTAAAACAAGAATTTAATTTTAATCTACGCGCAAAAATAATGTAATGAGGTTCGCACTATTCCTTAAATACTGTGATAAAATATTACAATTATTGAAAAGTAGCAAAATCTATTTTTTTAACCCTTTGCTTACTGTTGGTAGAATTGATGGTCCTCCGTATATCCTCCGTAGTCAAAAGGTTAAATATGTATTTATAAAAATGTGTCTAATTGCCATTTTTCGCTATATAACGGAGTGCATATCAATATATAAAGATATCTATATCAAGATCGTATATAATTAATATCGTATACAAATTAATATATAAATTAACATTGTGTATAAATTAATACATATCGCTCTGATATGTACATCAATTAAATATATCAGAGAGAGTTATTTAAGAGAGTTTTAAATACATGAGAGAGAGAGTAAAATTGAAATTTCCGTAGGATGCTATCAACCTTGAAAACTGGTATGCTGTAATGATCCCGAATAGTGATGCGTTTACTATCTGTGATTCGAGTTGGATGAAAAAATTTTGAATTTGAGGGGTAATTAATTATTAGCAGCAAAAACAAGGAAACCGTGAATAACAACGGGTGAGAAGTGTTCATTAGTTGAGCCTGATTAAATAAGTTAAAAATTAACATGTAAAATGAAATGGGCAATTCAAATAAAATGTTGAGGTAGATTACACAGTGATTAGCAAATAGAATATTTTTTACTTAATATATACATATTATTTATGTTATGTATGTGTTTATGTTTTTTATGTTATGAATTAAATGAATAAATATATATCGAATTCTTATTTCACTATGACAAATGTCAAGACAATTGATCCTGTTATGCTTTTTCAATAAAATGCCTATTTCTTCCCTTGCATAAACTAATACGCATCAATAAACGATTAACATAGTCCAGAATGTATATTTATATAAAAAGACTGCTTTTGACTTATCCTTTCTATCACATTTTTTAACTTCTCTGCTTTAAACTCGGTTGCTTCGAGTTCGTTGCCAACACAAGGAAAGAAATTTAATCGGTTTTGAGACACGCATAGTGCTTTATATACTCGAGATAATTGGATCATTATCTAAAATATTGTGAATAGTCAAAAGTAAAGGATGTCTGTGACAAGTTTTTAACAGTAAACAGACTTGCGTTAATCTACCGTAAGATAAAAGAAAAACAGTCATTTATAAGCACAATTCATTACGTAAAAGTGTCAGAATTATTTAGTTGCAAAACTATCGAATTTCAATATTAAGCCTAACAGAGATTATTAAGCATTTTTTAACATACTCGAAGATGAATTTCGATGGGAAACTTGTCGATACATTATTACCTTGAATCAATGAGGATATGAGAAAAAACTCTCTAACTCAAAATATAAAATACATGATCAAAATTTTAATACTGTTTGTAAGGTATTAAAGGTAAAAATGGAAAAACTTTAATTAAAAAAGAATGTAAAATTAAAATTAATATTTTTATTTTTTGATGAATAACTTTTACTGATTACAAAATATATAGATTTTGAATTTATAATGTATGACAATTTCGACCACTGTGATTCATACTGCATCTAGTTATTATAACTACTATCATAAATATTAAACTTTTATTGTTATATATTTTTCTTTTTTGAATATAAATTTTTTATAGTCTCAATTTCTTATTTATTGCATAATTTTCTGACTTTTTTGCGTTTTAATCTGTGTGAGGAGTATTATCAGTTGAAATTTGTGAACTGTTTCTGAATAGCTAGAGTACACTATACCGTTGATTAGACAAATTTAAGACGTTTACTGAGCACTGAAAAACAAATTTATTTCTATATTTCCAGGACGCTGAGAAAAGGCAATTTGAGGTTAATCAAAATTCCACCTAGCTAGAGAGCGCAAATTCTACGTGGAGAAATGTGCTTAATAGCAATACAAGTTTCAGTTGTTTTCAGATCATTATAAGTAGAATTTATAATCATTTTATCCGATAAGTAGAATTTATAATCCTTTTTCGATTAGCTACTCTACTTTAATTTCAACTAGAGCACAATATGCTAATTATAATAGCTCTTTATGACAATGTGCTTGTTACAATAGCACTTTTTGATATTATGCAGAAGCACTTTATGACAATATGCAAGTTACAATGGTTTCCTTGGTGTTTCAAAGTACCTCTGCCTAATCGCCAACTCAACATAAAAAATAATGGAAGCATTTTTTACATTACTTTTGTAACGAAATTATGTAAGCACTAAAATTCCCTCCAACTCACTTTTAAAGCTGATGTTTTTGCTGTTTCCTATCGTTTTTACAAAAATAAAAAGAATTCTCCTTTTATTTCACTTGTAAAAATTAGTTTTAAAGGTTTTTAATATATTTTTTACATTACTTTTGCAACGAAATTATGTAAGCACTAAATTTTCCTCCAAATCCTTTAAAGCTGATGTTTTGGCTGTTTCCTATCATTTTTACAAAAATAAAAAGAATTATTTTTATAGTTCACTTGGAAAAATTAGTTTTAAAGGTTTTTAATATATTTTAATAGATATTGTTATGCAAATTTATTTTAATACACATTGTAGTGCAAAATAGCGTAAATAATTTTCAGGGAGATAATTTTTTAAAAATTCCTAAAACAGCATTTTTGTAAAAGACAATCATTTAAAAAAAACCTACACTGTTCTTACTATTATCCTATTTTGTAATTCATTTTGCATATTTAACGTAATCAATATATTTCTCTTAGCTCCGTTCAGAAGATTGTAAATCACTTTTTTCAAAATTTTATAAACTCATAAATAATTTCAAAAGATAATTTATTATATAAAAATTATCTTGACGTAGTAAAAGCATTAAATTTTGACAAAACGAAAAATTTTGAAAGTAAAATAATGAGAAAATAAGTAGTAGGGGAGAGTGGGGTCAATTGTAACAGGGTGCGATTGTAACAGAGCTAAAATTTCGAGTGTCGGGTTCTAGATTTGGTTCCTAGGTGGCGCACAGGGTGTATTTAATAAATCTACATGTACACCCCTGATTGCAACCATTTTTATGTACTTTTGAAAGAGTTACATCACAAAAGATATTTTCAAGCCACGCAAGTACTTTTTTTGGTATTAGAATATTATATTGTAACAAAGTAATTTTGTTTAAGCAAATAAAAATTAGTAACCGAATATGTAAGTGGACACTTTAATTAACATTTCAATAAAAAAAAGATTAGTTTTGCTAATTAACTAGCATTGTTTTTAACAAATGAAGCTGAAATGGCGTCTTGGGGATAATTGTAACAATAAGTAAAGGGACGATTGTAACAGCTGAAAATAAATAATCTTATGTTTACAAACCATTACTTAACTCTTTAAGAACCACCAATAGTTTCCTATATCATTTATATTATGTTGCATGTGCATTATTTTATTTGTCACCTTTCACAGCATAAACTAAAATTTTTAACCCCTTAAAGTTAAAAGTTTAACCCTTTAGGTTTCTGCTCATTATTATTTTTACTCCTAAAATATCACTACTATTTTGATCAATAAAAAAATATATCACAACTATGATAATATGTATAATTAACTATGTTTTAGTTGAATTTATGAACTGTTACAATTGACCCCGTAAGTGGGGACAATTGTAACAACTGCACGACTGTCAAAAATTGTTAATAACTAATATAATAATATTTAAAATCAGGTATTTATTTATTTTTTCTAGTAGAGGGTAGTCTACTTTACTCGTCTGTCAATTAATACTAATAATATATCGGATTTTTTGTTAGTTAAAAATAGTTAAGTAAAAAATGTTACAATTGACCCCACTCTCCCCTACTTCTTCTGGAGACAAGTATAGAGATCAATACACGCATATAAGAAAGTACCAGACAATAAGAAATCAAAAATAAACAGATTTAATAATGAAAAACATATCCCAATTCTTTCATAATCATTAATATTCATAAGGTTAAAATATTAATTATCATGAAAATAATGAGCTCATATTTTCTAAAGAGATTTTTTTTCTTTCCGTAAAATTTCTCTTTCCCAAACCAAAACTAAAATATCACATTATGCGAATAAATTCAAGCTAATTATTTTGAGGCAAAGAAATTAAAAAATTCATGTAAAATACGACAGCGGTACTAGTTATTTATATTTTAAAAATATAATCGAATTACATTACAACGAATTCATTATTTATGCTGATCTCTAACGGAGAAATATGAAATGTGAAAAATAATTGAATAGATTTGATAGAAATTTCCTTCACAAAAAAACTAAACGAATGTTAGTTTTCTTTTTAAGAGTTCCATATTTTAACTATTAATCAACATTTTTAAAAAAAATAGAAACTGACATTTATTCTGGCATTAAAGGAGTTCGAACTATTAGTTACTTTCAAATTTCTAATAAGTAACTTCTCTGAAGTTACAGATACGAGTTATGTTTACATAACAGTTTTTAAAATTAATTTTGACGCGTTAATAATTTAAAATTAAAAAGAAATATGTTTTGAAATGTTATATAATTAAACTTTATTAAATTCGTTTCTACTCTACTGTCAAAGGGTAGTAATTATTAGCTGCTTTTTGTTAAAAAAATATTTATACATTTACGTAAATATTTTATAATTTGATTCTCTTTACGATTATGTGTTCTTTCAGATTATGTTAATATTTATGAAAAATTCGTATGATATTCTTTATGAAAAACTCTTATGATATTCTCATGAAGAATTTTTAATGTAAACGAAAAATATATTTAATGAACACCTAATTTAAATTTAAAAGACGTATATTATTTACAGAGCTATCGATCGTACAGAAGTATTTAGTTTAGCGACGAATTCTTTTTCCAAATATTTTCAAAAGTTACTAAATCATCTGTGAAATTTAGAATACAACTTTATATAGTATGCTATGCATTTTGATTATTAGTATTTCTTTTTCTCGAATTCGAAACTTTTTTAGAAACTTTTAAACTTGAAATTTCTAATAAGCTTCTTCACGACCACGTTGTTCGAAAGCGTAATGGTAATAAGCCATGTGATAAAGATTACAAATTCATTTTTTTTTCAAGATCGGAGGCCTATCACTGCAGAGGATGCCTAATAATCTTAAAGAAAACAGTGTTTGATGAACATCTTATGAAGTCATTTAAGTCCTCGAATCGAACCCGGGACTTTTGAAGTCTTATACAAAAAATATAAAGATTATTGTAAAGAAAATTGCATTGATTTTCCTTATATCTATATAAAAACTACAATTTTCTATAAAAGATCTTAAGGCCGGGATACCCTGGTTGGCAAGGAGCTCGGTCCATGTCCGAGAGTTCATGGGTTCGAACCCCGCCGGACGAAGTGATGCACGTTATATCTGTCGAGTCCAAAGTCCTCCATGATCCCATAACAAATCAATGCCTCTGGGGACACTAGACTGGAGATCGATCGTTCTCTAATTCAAGTCAAAATTACGATCTGTGGATGAATGAATGGTTCCACCCTATAAACGGGTGTAACGCATGGGTATGACAGAAGTCGAATTCTTGGCCATAATCGAATTCTTGGCCTCACATGAAAGGAAGACAGCGAAACCGGGTAGTACCAGAGAACATTATCCGAAAACGGAGATTATCAAAACATTACAGAGCAATGCTATTATTGTACTAAATCCCTATGATTTGTTAAAATATGAATTAAAATAATTTTTGTAACTGTAATGACAATTAAATAAAACTAATTTAAACACAAGAAATGATTATAAAGATTATAGATTTGACATAATAAAACAAACTTAGCTGCACTGACGCCGGGAATTAGTCGACAACTACACTCTAATATGGTAGGTAGGCTTGACTAGTAAAATGTAATTCAGAGTTCTACAGTTAAAAAACAAAACTTTTTTCGACACAATAGAGATTCTCGGTCTCATTACCCTACTTACTTTTTCCTATACATGTAATGGGAATCAATAATTTCTGAAAAAACTAGAAAAAAAATCCATAGGTAAAAAACTATAGGTTTATGAAAAAAATGGAAAAATAAAGAATAAAAATGTCGGAAAGGAATAAAAATTTTCTAAATGAGTATCAATTTAATCGAATTTGCTCACATATCACTGAAATATATTTTAATTGCCCAAGCTTGCAAAGCAACCATCTTTCTTATTGCAGATACGAAATTTTTACAAAGCAATAAAAAATTTTCGAGCAATTATTTAAATACTTCAGACAGACTTATATTAGTTTTTGTAACATTTTTTCTCTTGTAACAGAAACTAAAATGAAATTTTATTTAGTAACGTATAGAATTATGTTCATTAAAAATAATAAAACCTTAAACTTTTTATAATAAAACTATCTTCACAAGAATACTCTTTTTCAAGATTTAAAATCTCCGTAATTTAAAAAGAAAAAAACGAAAGAGAAAGAATAATTCCTTTCTCTTTTTCGTTATATTTTTAAAATTTTCGTTTATCAGAAAATGAGAATCTTATTAAAAACAAAAGAGGAGGTAACTAAGCTCAAAAAGGGTAAAAAAAATAATTTAAGCAAAGGAAAAAGAATTAAAAAAATCTACTTCTTGATATAAATTTTAGCAGCAGTCGTTTTTATTACAAACATTTTCACTTTTCAACAACTTCAGCTCAATAAATAATTTTTAAGAAAACTTTTATTCTACTTTAACTTTTTCCCTTTAGTTTTAAAATTATTTTGCTTGTTTTTTTCCTCCTTAATGCTGGATAAAATGAGAATTTTTCATTTTCTCAAGAATAAATTGGAAACTTGATAAGGACCATCGATAATATAATTCAATAAAAAAACAATTCCCATTTTTTTTAATATTATTTTCTTGTTTATGAAAATTTTTCTTCACTTCATATTGTATAAACTTTTGAATTAATTTAAAGTGAATAATTTATCAACAGTGTTACTTAATGAACTTTCCAGCAATGTGAATTTTGTTATTATGAACTCTTTTTTACGTAAACCTAAAGTTCATTGGTTAGCAATTAATTAGTACGAAAACTTAAATTTCTCTGGTAACTGAAATCTTTTGTCATTCTTTATAACTTTTAAAAAGGTTTCTTAAAGATGAAATAAAAGCATACATTTCTTTGATTTAGTTTCTGTTTAAATACATATTACCATTATTAGCCTATTTGCAGACTAAAAAAAAACTAATTCTTTATAGGAAAAGAGTAATAAAATAATTTGAGTGAATTCGAGTAAAAAAATTCGATCTAAAGCTTCCTGGGTACTGAGTTGCATACATTCCATTGTCGCGTGAACTATTAGTAGTAGTACTTTATTAGTAAACTGGCGAAGAAAACAGAAAGAAGAAATTTAGCTGTCTGAATGCGTAAATAATTCGGGCAAATGCTCAGTACGGAATTTCATATCATAAAAACAGCCTACAAGGTGAGCAACAATTTCAGATTCAGTGTGGCATCATTCAGCGCATGCGCATACGCATAAGAAGTTCAGCGCATGCGCATAAGAATCAAAGTGATAGTCCAGAACTACGTCACTTGAACTTATTTTTATTTGGGTACGCTATCTTCCGCCTACCACCATTTTAATCTTTCGTTCTAAATCAAAATAATCTAGCAAATTTATTTAAAGTACATAATCAATTAATAAGTAACATAAATCAATAAGTAATTAATAAGTAACATAAATCAATTAAAAGAATATACTAATGGTACAGTAATTGCAATAAATAGTGCAAAAAGCAGCAATAGACTAGCTATAACCAACCGTAAGGAGAACAAAATGTTTCATTTTCCCTTAACCTCAGCAGTTGAGAGAGGTGGGTGGAAACCCATTTCAAGAAGATCCTCTGCTGCTGCGCCCCTTGATGTCGCTTTTTCTTTTATACACAGGTACTGTACCACACCGGGACTGTACCAACCCTTAGCAACCAACCTATGGAAGCTAGCCACTTTCCCCTTCGTGTATATTCTTCGGAATAAGAGCTGCGCTATGGGCTATTGGCGATGATCTGGGAAACATCGTGGCTGATCCGAAAACATAACATCACATTTTTGATTTTCTGCAGAGTGATAGCCCCCCCCCCCCCCTAACTTTGATAGCCTGACAACCTGCCCGTGAAGTTGAGCAATTTAAGGTAGAACAATTAAACGAGAGCTGATATCTCACATCCATAGTCCTTTTGCAGGCTAAAGTGGCTTTTGCAGGCTGAAGTGTCTTTTGTCGGCTGAAGTCCTTTTGCACGCTGAACCATAACTTAACACTAGAAAAACTGCAACTTAGTATATACCTATATTGCCCAAAAGCAGTCAAAATGACTAGATTGTTACAGAATAAATAATGTGTAAAGAAATTTGCTTAAAATAAAATTTTAAAATTCTTTATATTATTTACAGTTATATAGCAAGTTATTAGTAAATATTAACAATAAAAAAATATATATATTGTACAAAATTCTAAGAAATTGTGTCATTATATATATCATTGTTTTTATAATTGAAATTAAAAGCAGTCAAAACGACTTACTTAAGCAATATAGTGTTAACTAACCATACATTTATTAACAAAGACAGGACAAAACAATTAACATTAATGAAGATGCCATCTGCCTCGTAAGCCTTTAATTACTTTAGCCGCGAGGGAAGAACAAGAACATATAACAATTGTTTCAGCTAACGGGTTAGGAGGTGCGCAATGGGATGCGTGATGAGTTGCGCGCATACAGTTGGAAAGAACGCTACATTGAAATTTCCTTCATTTTGCTTTCAATCATACTAGTTTCTCGCATTTGTGCTGTGAAAAATAAAAGGTACCATAGCTGAAGAAATAGCTCGGGATCGATAGGCCGAGTTTGAATGAGGAAACGTTAATCACAAAATCACACCTTGCTATTGTTATTTACTTGAGTCGACGTGAAAAAAATTTAGCGCGAAAGTTAAATCAGAAGACAAGGAAACTTGCAAAGATATGGAAATACCTCATACTTAAAACTTCGAAAAAAGCAAAAAAATAATGGTAGTAATGGCTGCCATTCCTTGCATTATCATTCCTTGCATTATTTATAAGTTTAAGGTTTTATTATCTTTAATGAACATAATTCTATACGTTACTAAATAAAATTTCATTTTAGTTTCTGTTACAAGAGAAAATTTTTTTATAAAAACTAATATAAGTCTGTTTAAAGTATTTAAATAATTGCTCGAAAATTTTTTATTGCTTTGTAAAAATTTCGTATCTGCAATATGAACCAAGTGTTACACCTAAAACTTCTCACTATATTAATAAACATTCTCATATGAATTTTTTTTTACTTACCCCATACACTGTAAAAAATGGATACTCAAATATCGCGAAACTTTCTCCTGTTTTTGACAAAATCGTTTCTTGGTATATGCTCCGAGCAACAACCTCGTCAAAATGAAGGAATAAGTTACTTCTTCGAGGTAACAAATTTCGTCAAAATGAAAGAAATATTTTGTCTCATTTTATTTTTTCCCAAAAAAGCAATTGTAAGGGTAGTAATAATCCCTCTTTCTTAGACACCATATAAGTGGATTAATATTCGACCTAACAACGCTGGAAGGACAGATAGAACATAGAAATAATTTAAAGCGATGAGTTCATAAATAGGTCATCTACAGTGGATTTCATATGGAGATGACTTGTTTTCGGATTCTTGATTAAATTATACCCATGCCGCAGCGGGATGCAAACCAGTGATCTTTCTGTTAAGAGGCCAACACCTTTACCACCATACAATCACGCCGTCGACTTATTCCGTCACTTTGTTTTCAATCAACTAGTTTTCATCCTAATTTCATCATTAAAATTTCCCACAATGCACTTCGAAGAGGTTTCCAGTTAAATATGTTCGTCATACATTTGAGAGATCGCGTTTTACAGCAACTCCCGTGATTTTGTGACAAAATGATTCTCAAATTTAACGAAATACTACTGAATGGTCAAAAGTGAGTGGAGTTTTATTTGTAAGAATGTATTCATTTATATCAGTACATCGATTTTTTTTTTCAAAAATAACATGTATTTTAAAAATTCTAAATTTAACTTTTTAATATTTCAATAAATAGAAAACAAATAATAATTCTACAGAATAATTTGGGGAATTGTACAGATAATGCTTCTAGCAAGCTACTTGTAAACAAAGCACTCAAGCAATACGACTATTGCTCATCTCTTAATGTTCACAAGTAAAAAAAAATGGTCTGAACTTTTCGTAAAAGTTGGAGATTCAAAGATTCATGAAATATTTATATTCTTTAAGTGGATTCGTGATGTTGCCAGAAAATAATAAAAGATGCTCTTTAAACTCATGAATTTTTTTCCACAAAACTATTTCTTTTTCGTTTTTTAATATAGCCCATATGCTGCCGGAAATATTTGTACCGCTTTGAGAGTAACATAATGTTTGTTTTTAGTAATATATACGTTGCCACATATGTTTCGCTTTAAGATGAAATCCATGAACAAAAAAGATTTTTATAAAATGATTTAAGTTGTTTTTGAGCAAATAGTTTTGGCAAAGTTACAAAACTTTTTTTTACGCATAAGTATATCGTAACAAATAGAAATCGAGGCCTTTATTTTCTCATTACTATTTTACATCTAAAACAACATTCCTATCTGTATGTAATAAATATTTATTTATCTATACATTTATATATATATATTTATGTAACATAAATATTTAACTATATAACATATATAATTTCAGTAATAATGTGCCTTACAAGAAAATTCAAAGATAACTTATGGCACAATTTTAGAAATTTTTGCGCAATCACATATATTTTTTTTGAAGTTTTTATGACATTTTTTGACAGAGCATTTTTTTAACTAAGAACAAAGAAAATTCTGAAATCTTTAGTTTCAAACATAAAGAATTCGCTAATGTTAACATTATGTTTTCTTAGCTTCTGATATAATTGAAAATAATAAATATTAATAGTAATATATTAACATTATTAATATTACGGTCACTGCCAATTGTCAAAAAATCAACTTAGAGTGTGACGTCATATCGTGTATTGCTGCCATCTGCTGGTAGGAAAGAGAGTTGTGTACCTGGAGATTACCGAAGAGAGCGATATCAAATTGTTCTCAGTCATTGTTTTAATATTGTAGTTTTTCGGATTTGAATTCTTTTTTTTTTTAAATTAGCACATAAAATACGTATCAATGTTCACAGGTTTTTTTTTCTTGTAACCGAAAAAATGTGTCTGACCCATTGGAGATAAGTAACTTAGCAAAAAATGTTTGTAATCTTATAGAACGGAAATTTTTCGTAGGAAAGATTGATTTTTTTTTTTTTTTTGCATTCATTTCCATTAATTTTATTAGTACTGCTGACACTACATATCTAATTTATCTTCAAACTTCCTTGATTTCTTTATGGTCTTGAAATTGTTTAAAATTCAAACTTATGTTTGCGACAATAGAAATAACTTTTCACTTCCTGACAACAGAATAATTTTCTGGAATTCTAATATTTCTATAAATATCAATGGAATCATAATTTTATAGCAAATTAACCGCATTGCACTATTGGAGAGCTAATTTCAAATAATTACAAATTTCTGCATAATGATATCCCGATTGGATTTGTGAACATATACTTGCTTTAGTAAAGGATGGCCTTCAGGTGAGAGTTTATGCTAAGCTTTATGCTATAGCAGGGCTAGCCTAGCATTGAAGATTCATTCGGTTTGAACAAGCAATATCCAGTCGATATAAATTCCACTCCCTGCTCATCCCCACCCAGTGCTTACGTAAAATATCCCCAGTGGTATATGGATCACTGGTTAGAGTTCTGCTCCCAGAGAGCTAACTGTGTAAGGTTTTCGTGGTTTTCTTCTTTATATAATGCAAATGCTGGTCAGTTTTTTCTATATGTCCTCCACGAAGGCTAGTCTGTCCGAATACTTGATCAATGAGTTCCCTTTTCTGGTTTAAATTTAAAATTACAAGTTATGAAACAAAAAAATAGATAAGCTGTTCCAAGCGTGTTATAAAATAAAATTCATTAACGCGTAAGCATTAAATGAATGGTTTTGTTTTATATCTGAATACCATTTTAAGCAACAAAATATCTCCTATTTATTATTTTCGTCATGACTTTGAAACAAAATTGCATCTATTTATAAATAAGAAATTCGTTAAACATCAACTTTACGCGTATACTGCAGATAACTTTTAATTTTAAGAATTCTCCAGTAATAATACATTTCAACCTGCATACCAGTTAAGTCTTTTGGGACTGTACTGCACCCTGTACTGCTCAAAGTAAGAGCTTATAAATTAAATAATTCTTTCATACCGTGACCATAACGTACTTCCTTAGATGGATTAAAACGCCGCAAACTCCCTCAATCGCACAATATTGTTCTTTTCTGATACTGCCATATGATAAGGAGAAAATACTTTTAATACTCTTAAGGTAAGGAGGAAATGCTTTTATGGATCACAAACATATGGAGAATTGGATTCTCAACGGATTTAGGTAACGAATATTAGAGATTAAAATGGTTCTTTTAAGACTCACGGATCCTTTTAGCTAAGCTTCTTAAAATAAAGCAGAATTAACTTTTGAAATATTTTGAAAGTGAAATTAATGCGTGTATGTTTACGTACGAAATATTAAGTTATTCTAATGTATTTGAATTTCTTACATTCAAGGAGTTTAGCTTTATTCGGTGAATGTTGTGAAATTAGCACTTGCGATTAAAAATTGTATGTAAATAAACAAAAATCGTATCTTATTTTTTTTTTTTTTAAATCAAAATTTAATAAACGTAGAGTAATTGACTTGTCCCTGATGACAACAAAACGTGGATTTCCTAAACGTGACAGGACAGATACATCCACAAGCAATAAGGCTGAAACAATGAAGATTGAAAAATTTCGTTACTCGAGCTTGCTTGTCAAGCGAGAAGTAGAGAAAAGTCGGACAAAACAAGGTCCTAAAGTTTTCTTTATTTTTTTATTAAGCAATAACGCAAATAAAATTGCTTTAAAATTTAGTTGAAAAATAAATTTGTCCTTTAGTATCAGATCGAATTATTTAATTTAAAAATACCATATTTTGTAAGGCAAATTCATTATATTGTGGAAATATGTCAGCACCTGGTTTATCATCCAAATTGGTCACAAAAACGTGGTTATTATGTGGTTATAATAAAAATTTTCTTCCAAAAGAAATATTTATTTATTATAAAAACTAATACAATGACTTACCTACACTGAGAGGCACATCGGGATTAAAAATTTAAATAAAAATTTAATTTTAATATTTTAATATAATAAAATATAATAAAATATAATATAATATATAATATAATATAATATAATATAATATAATATAATATAATATAATATAATATAACATAATATAATATAATATAATATAATATAATATAATATAATATAATATAATGTAATATAATGTAATGTAATATAATATAGTATAATATAATATAATATAATGCAATGTAATATAATATTATATAATATAATATTATGTAATATAATTATAATTTAAAAATATTTTAAATACGAGCACGTATAAGTATGATAAACAAAGGAATATTAAATACATTTCCTAAAAAAAATTCAACATTTCTTTTTCTCAACGAATATATTTTAATGAATAACGTAGATAATTATGTCGATTTTAATTTAATGTTAGCAATACAATTCCATATATTAGGAAATAAATTCTTATACCGATTTATAGAACATGCCAAATAAAAGGTTAATTAAATTGATAAGTATTTACAAAGCCATTTTATTAGAAATACGCCAATATTAAGAAGTCTTACAATGTAATCTTATATACTAAGAAATAATTGCTTATACAGATTTAATAAGAACATGTATCAATGGCTAAGTCAAATGATAAATATTCACAAAGCCACATTATTAGAAATACAACAGTATTAAAAAGTCTTACATTGCAATTCTATATACTAAGAAATGATTGCTTTTACCAGTTTAATGAAATCATTTATAAACGAGCACCAAACTTAAAAAGTCTTATTACATTAACGTTACTGGAAAGTTAAATTGCTAACAATATTTTAAAACGTTGTTCTAGGGGTATCTGTATTAGGATTTACCGTTGAATCATTTTTTCTAATAATTTAAATTCTTTGACTGAGTAAATTTAGAGTATTTTTTTCTGTACAAAATATAAAAAATTAAATATCTTCCTAACAATCAAAATATTACATTAAAATAATTTATATTAACTTCTGTACACATATTTTTTTTTATTAAAAATTAAATATCAGAGTTTAGCAGATTTTAATCTAATGTTAATAATACAATTTTCTACTCTGAAAATGGAGATTATAATTTAGTAAGAAAATGTATCAAAAGCTACGTAAATTGATAAGAATTCCCAAAGCCATTTCATTAAAATTACGACGTTGCTCCTATATAAAGCTTTAATTTATTAACATAATTGAAAAGTCCTATCCTAAATGGGGAGAAAAATTTAATTTAGATATTAATAGACAGTCTTCGTCATTTTCAAGAAAGCGATATATTGATAATTACTTATCCCATTTGACGGTATCGCAAACTTTTCCCTGAAAATCACGAACCCTCACTGACTGGTCATTAATTGAGTAACTAATTTATCTTCAAACTTATACTGAAAAATATGCACAGTCAACCAAAGTTAGGAAGGAGTGATAAGGAATGATATAAGAGGGATAAGAATCTATGTTTTATTAACTTGATTCACTTTGTAAAAGCTAGAGAAACGACAAGAAAATGTTTTTTGTCGTTTGATTTCAGTTCATGTGGTACTAACGGATAAAACGAACAAATGAAATGTAAATATTGAAGAATTTAAAAATTAAATATGAATTCGTTAATTGAAGTAAAATGAAACCTCTTGTTAGCGACCACTCTCTGTTCCAGAATAAAATGGCCGTTAAAGGGGGTTGGTCGTTCTTATAGGTTACCTCTATTGACTTCGAAATGTTATCAAAGGTAAATGATTTTTCGCAAACAATTTTATATTTCAGTCATTGTTTTTGATGTGGTAAGGCCACTTGTGTTAGCGACATGAAAATTTGATCGATAAATAAATTTTAGCGTCAATAAAAATGACACCTAACTGATATGATTTTGAGTAAAAACAAATTTACCAGTTATGAAAGATAAAACAATTTTATATTAATAAACAATTATGTTTTTTGTTTAAGTTTGCATTTAATTTAATATCAGAAAATTTAGTTAGCATTAAGGCGTGTTTGTTTCAGATGCTCAGTTTTTTTCTAAAATAACTTTATTTTTCTAATTTAACTTTCTCTAAAATTAAATATTTGATCGCCTCGTCTTTAGTACACTCTGACTGCAACATAACGTTGTAATAATCTTTCATAGAACGTCAAGAAGAGATCTCTAAATGAAGACCTCACACAATCATTTTGAATACATTTTAATCTACTTCTTTCTTTTGTAAACATTTTTGTTTTGATATTTTTCAGTATTTCCTTAATTAACCTTTTCATGTTTGGTGCGAAGGATTGCCGGTAGCTCGGACAGGTTGTGATTGTCTTTCCTAAAGAATATATATATATATATATATATATATATATATGATACGTGTATACTTTAAAATTATGTAAGGTTTTATGAATGAAGGATAAACTCTATAAACGGCTTTCTATCCAATTGTACAGACTGACTTTTAAATTAATTTCCTTATGAATGATTTTTTTTAGACTGCTAATTTAATCAATCCGTTAAACTTTTTTATTATTATTTCAATTTTAATACATTTTTACTAATTTTTTCTCATAGATGGCAGCGCTAATATTTTACATAAAAAAATTTTTTTCTTCTTCTTCGATCAAATATTTATATATTTTTTAATTTTATTTTATTCGATTCACACCGGTAAGTTTGATTTCTTTTTACATTTTTCTCTTATTTCATGATTTTTAACAACATAAGGTTTTTTGCGATATCGACACATATAAAGAATAATTTTTATCTTAGGATAATTATTCTCATAGATGGCAGCGCTAATATTTTACATAAAAAAATTTTTTTCTTCTTCTTCGATCAAATATTTATATATTTTTTAATTTTATTTTATTCGATTCACACCGGTAAGTTTGATTTCTTTTTACATTTTTCTCTTATTTCATGATTTTTAACAACATAAGGTTTTTTGCGATATCGACACATATAAAGAATAATTTTTATCTTAGGATAATTATTCTTTATTCAGAAATATCGTAGTTATAGCAATAGATGTGTCTTGATAACGACTATTTGCTTTTACCATTCCTATTTCTCTACAATTTAGTTTTTTATTTTATTCATGTTTTTCATGTTAATTTGTGTTATATATATATATATATATATATATATATATATATATATATATATATATAGCGCAATAGAGACAAAAAGGATAAAAAAAGAGAGAGAAACAAAGAAAACTTAAAAAATTAATAAGTTTTATTACCTCTAATAAGCTGCAAGTAAATAGAACTGATAAAATAAGTAAAAAATAGTGCACATCCATTTTCGAGCAAATCCAAGGTAACTAACAAATGAAACGTGCTTCTGTACTGCAGTAAGAATTCGCCATAAAAGATCCCTCTATTTACTCTTCTAATATTTATTTGCCCTTCTGTTTTCATATTTTGTAATCTGGCAATCTTATTGGGGAAAGTTTTCGAATCGATCTTGAATTTACCGTGTTTCTGGCTCCATTGGAACACCAAAAACTCAAACAAACAAAACAAAACAATGCAAAAAAATTAGCATGTCAAGTCTTTTTCTCATTTTTACAGAATTCTCATTAATTTATATATACATACCTTGGCTCAACAGAGAACAGTTCAAAGATCAAGGTCTATTCCTTTGTTTTCATTTTCAACTTTATTGAAAAAGCCTCACAGAAATTCTTTGCATTTCTAATTCGTGTATAATCGGTAACCAAAATTTCCGATGATGCAGATGATAAAAAATTTCTTAAATAAAAGTATAAGATTGAATTGATAATTCTTTCAAAATCACGTTGCATTATTTATTGCCTATCGTTACTATTTCTTTCTAATTCTAAACAGCTTTCTAGCTAGATGACGCTGCAGTTATTGAAAAATAGTGGCAGCTAGTTCAGTTATTACCGTTACGCTCCATTGATTTAGCAGCAAATCACAATGAGGGTGGTTAGTTAATGATGTAAGTTACGAATGATACACTGTAATTAGTCGTTTTGGTGATTTTTTTCCTCAATACAGTTTAAAGAAAATTAAGAAGACTAGGCAAAGTTAATGTATTTCTTTTTTTTTATAATTTTGCAATTTTTTTTTATTAGTCAACATGATATTAAGTTATAAATAAGGAAGCAAATGTCTGAAAAAGGAACCCGGTGATAAAACTTCGTTTAAATTTTTATTAAACATATTATTTTGTATTAATTTCGGTCAAAATGCATGAAAAGTATTATAATTAGTATTTTAATAATTTATGGTTATTAAATAAACACAACATGAAACACCGGCGTTTTTTTTCTGGGTTAGAGGTAAAATATTCCAAAAACGGCGCACTTCCGAACAATAATTTTTCAAATTATCACTTATTTGCTACTTTTTTAATTAAATATTTAAAAAAAAACTATTCATCATTGAAATTTCATTAATTTACATAAATAATTATATACATATATAAAAGTGACATATATAAAAGTGACATCGGTTCTCCATCTGCGACAAAGGGTTAAAAGAATTCTTTTACTCATTTCCAAGAATTACATTACTCATTAGAAGAAGTGAAAGAAAATGCGTATGGAAAGGAGAGGAACAAGAAGACCTCTTAAACTTAAAGATTCTTAATAAATTAAAAATAAGCACTTGTAAATAGAATTGGGCATGGTTTTATCCAAATTACAATACATTAAAATCATTAAAAATAAAATATCTTTTAGGTGAAGATGAATTAAATGAAAGAATGTATCGGAATATTATTTCAATACGACACCAATTATCCGTCAACTGCAGTACTTTAAAGTATTTCAGCTGAAAATATTTTAAATATATTATAAATAACATTGTATTTCAAAACAGTCATTTGAATCGACAAACAATTTATTTTCCGTCAGAGTTCTAAGACATTTGAAAAGCAGTCGTGGTGTGTTGGACAGTTTTAAAACTTACGAGTCTCGTCAAACTAATGATGCTTTTATAATGAAGATACATGTTGTCATTTGTTATTTCAGTTATGCTTAAGACACTTGTTCAAAGTTTAACATAGATACTACAAGTTGAAACTTTAATTATCTCTTGAAATGAAAAATGGTATAATAATGTGTGCACTTGGCCCTTTCCTACATTTCGATACCAAAACTTATCTTTATAAGGAAATTTTGATTGAGAAAAATAATAAAAATATTTTTGCCTCGATTTCCTCGTTTTAAATAAGATAGTCATGGATGGAGAAGCACAAAATGTACACGACTTTTAAAATTGTCTTAAATGGTTTGTTCAATTCTAGATTTGTTTTCTAGCAAAGCGAGAACAACTCTGTTTTCCTTTTCCTTTTGCTTTATAGGACGTTTGTAAAAGTAAGAGTGAAAATAATGAAATTGCAGCTAGTTTTATATTGATATCGATGCACGTTTGTAAATTCCAAACAGAAGTACTTTCTTGAATCAACTATATTTTTCTTTTTTTTTTCATTTTTCTCATTCGACTTTCTTCCAAGTTACAAAACTTTTTAACGACTTAATAAATTTTGTGAAAAATTGATACTCGTAATTTTCTATAGAAATTTTCCTCTGGTGAATGATTTTGATGATAAATGTCCCCCAGTGCATAAGAAACATGACAGGCATCAAAAGGTAACGCATAAACTAAACATGACGAAGTGTGCAAAAGGATAACAAAAATCGGCAATTCGAAACAAACATTTTTCAAAAAATATTAGCACTGATGTGCAAGTAATAACTGTATTTTAACTCTCACATATTTAACATGATGTCCATGCCATCACACCTTGGTAAACAAGTATCATGATTACTTCTGCTTTAAAAAAAATCTACGCAATTCTCAAATAATGACGTAAAAAGACGCGGTATGACGCAGCTTTTGATAAACCCGTTCCTTAGTGGCAGACTACGCGTTCACCCAACAGGTGTAAATAACAACCTCAAATGTAAACAATACGTCGAAATTTTGACAAGTAATGTGCGTTAATCGACGCAATTGACGTCTACGTTATTGGTGACAGAACGTTACTGGTTCCATTTTATGTGTTCAAATGTTTTTTGAAAAAAAAAACTTTATGCTAGTATTTAAACAAAAATACAATGCTAAGTCTCCAACTTCAAAATTACCCATTCTTAGTTTCGGCCCTTTAAAGGATAGCTAAGCTTTATTTTTCTTCCAAATTCTACTATAAAGTTTTATTGTAAGCTCAGTTTTTTTTTTCGTGGTGAAAGGCACACAATTAGGAATTATAGAGATCAAGATATAGAGATGGAACTATATAAAGATAACGATATATAAATACACAGCGATATTAAGATAAAAAAATATTAAGACATAAGTGTATAAGGACAGAGATATACCAGTTCATTAAGAAATATAATGAGATAGAGAGATATAGTGATAAACAGTCAAAGTAATATAGGCAGAGGTAGAAGATATGTAAGAAAAGAGAAAGAAAGAGAGGACGATTCGTAAAGAGTATGTTCGCAATTTACCGATCTTATCCCAGAACACAATGTCAAATAAATAGTTAAAAATTTAAAAACAATGCAACAAATATGTTTATGAAATGAAATAAAATTATGACTAATAGACAACCTTTATTGTTATTTTTTTATACAACTGCTGTAAGCTTAAATTTATTTTTATTTTAAAACCAGTGATTTAGAAGAAAAATCAAATGTGGTGATGAAATATTACTCACAGTCAATAACAGTATCATAATTTAAAGACATAAAGGTTTATTAACCAATGTGTTCTCCCTCTTAAAAGCCATACGAATATATTCTCATAAAATACAAATATCATTCCATATCAACCACACAAACATATGAGGAATTTTATATTAAATGTGGCGGAAGTAATGCTTTCCAGATAGTTAAGTAAAGAACCTATATTTGAGATTTACCCATGAGAAGTAAATGTAATATGGAGTTACAACCAAAAGTCCCATTAAGCACTCAATTTATCATGCCTTAAATTAAATAAATCGTTACAGGTAATGCATATAGATTTCTTTTGGGATTTATTTGGAAATATTATTTATACAATACCTTGGGAACAAAATCGTCGTAAAAAATTTAAAAAGTCTTTTATTATTATGAGTTTGAAATTTCAGACGCAGTTTTACAACATTTGAGAATATTATATTACTAAATCCTACGCAGCACATATGATCTCAGAAACGTATTTATTATCTCCTTTTTATTAGTAAAGTAATGTACAAAGCTTTCTAAAAATGACAGAATTATTTTGATCTACTCTCTAAAAACTAAATATCCCAGCTCTTCTGCAAACACATTCTATTCACAAATCGAGCATATATAACCACCAATCAAAAAACAGGCAATTTGACATGTGCAGGTTGTCATTAATGCAGAAGGAAGACCAACATCATAATGCACGGAGGCCAACTTCTACTTTTTGTGCAAAAGATTTTATAGAGCGATAGACAAATCAAAATTAAACTTTTCAAAATTTTTGATAATTTTGCCAGATAGAGCTGGAACAAAGTGACGTTTTATATGACTCTTTGACTCATTTATTTATATAATGATGAGGGAAATAACTTTAATTCAAATTTTAAAAGCGTAGAATCATACATTAAAAAATGAACTTAACCTCCATTAGAAGAATTATTTCTGAAGAGCATAGAAAGTTGGCATCCGAGTTAATAGCCATACATAATACTAACTTCTGAAAACATAAGTGACAAATTTTAGATGCAAAATCCTTTTTTTTCAGGCTTAGGGAGGTACTACTAGTTATAAACTCACGACATACTTTATTTATCCTGCCTAAGTACATCCCTCGTAAAGAAGTCTACGGTTTTTTTCTAATTAAACAAGCATCAAAAAACTTAAGACGACATTATTTTATCACTTAGTTACAATTATTCACAAGTTCTACGGTTAAAAGTTTGAAGATGATCTTGATAGCTAAAAGCATTTCCAATGCATCTACTACAATGACAAATAAATTAACAAGTCAAATTCATTTTTTTAAATTAAAAATAATTCTGACCTAGATTGACTGCATCTAAAAAAAATTTATTGTTATGTGTACTTTGCTTATGAATTAAATGTCTTTTTAGAACTGTTGTTTGGTTTGCTGTACATAAAAATATAATTTTTATTTACGCATGTCTTCAAATTTTTTTTTATATTTAATCAAAAATATGTTTCTAAAATTGCAATGAGCCCACAGTGGACTGTTCGTACGATACGGTTATTCATTGATTACCGAAGTCAAGTTTCACTGATTGCGGCCACTGAGTGAGTGGCTGGCCACTTTGATCAGCCTGCAAAAGGACCGAGGGTGTGCTATGCCAATCCTCTTTAAACTGCTTTACCAAACGCAGGTCGTAGGGCTACCTGCCCTACGACCTATATATATAAGCGGGGGAGTCATTCCTCTGCAGAGGATCAAAATTGTGATGGCATTAGCGTGTCTTCGGATCATCCTCAGAGTTGCTTCCCAGAACTTATCAATACCTCTGACGTGACACAAAAAAATTAGTACACTGCTACTCAAAATCACAATGAGTATATATATATATATATATATATATATATATATATATATATATATATATATATATATATATATATATATATAAATAAAGAGAGAAATTAGAAGGTGATAAACCCCTCGAACCTATATTAAAACTACGCCACTGATTATATAATGTCCATTTCCATGGTGGTTACAACAACGGGCTTGATACCAGGTTCGAACCCAGCCTGTACCAAAGAGCACCTCTCTCGAACTCCTTGTGCACAACTAACACGCAACTCTATGACGTCTCTACAGAAGGCAGCAAATTAACAGAGCTTCATGCAACGTCAAGACCCAAACTGAAGAAAACTTGCAAGAGTATACGTTAACATTTGCTTGCAGACCTGTGTTTTTATAATCATGCTAGCTTTACAGATATAGATTTATTTTTACAATCAGTGACTAAAACAGTTTTTTCTCGTCACTGACCGTAATCTAGCATTGAAATTATTTAGTTGGTAAGAAACTATACGTTAAATGTATCATTTGAATAGTGCTTGTACTTAAAAGTATACGATTATATTTAAGTAAATAAATTTATCATTATTATTATTACAGTAAGTAGAACTTAGGAGCTCTTTTTTCCGACTTCCTTATTTATTGCATCGTTCCATTTCCCAGATAATTTAAATATTTAATTTTTTTCACAACTTAGCTCTATACCACTTTTAAATAACTGTTTTAACTTCAAAAACATGGCAACGAAAACAACAGAGCAAGAAGAAAAAGTAAATATAAGAAATAAACACCAAAAACTAGTCTTTTTCATCTAGTATTGCCCCTTCTATCGAGTAAAACGAGTATTTTTTTTTCCAAAAGCGCTATTAATTTATCTGAAAAACATTCCTAATTCGTAGTCATATTTAAAAGTGAAATAATAAATACATTTTGTTTTAAAACATTAAAATATTTTTTATTTCAACAATGGAATTTTGTTCCGAAATGCAAAAAGAAAGATTCTAATCATAAAGGGAAAATAATTCGCTGAGCCAGATGTTTCCAAATTTAAAATAAAATTTGAATCCGCGTATTGGTAATCAAATCATTTGCAGCTGTGAAACAAAGAAGCACATGCAATTAGGATTTTTTTTAAAAATGAACAAAGCGCATGTGAAAAACAGAAAGTAACAGATGCGAACACATTTGTTTTCGCATTTTCGTTATAAAAGCAACAAAAACATCGGAATAAAATGTACAAAATCGATAATTTTAACTATACCATCATTTCTATAACTCGCTAAATGCATTCACTGCCCATATTTTAAAACTACTTTACGTGTTCAATAACGTATTAAGTTACTTTTTAAAGAAGAATAAGATGAATTAATAACGAGATTAACCATCAAAAAGTAAGAAAAAAATAAATTTTCAAAAATCAATTTGCTTAACAAGGACTGAAATGCATTTGTCTACTGGACTAATTAACTACTGGATATTTTTAAAATTTTTGATATCTAGTTAGCACAGAAAACTCAATAATGATTTGTCAAAGTCTGACGTTTTCATTTTTCTTTACTAATTTGTGAGTCCAAAAATAGTTTTTGAAATTCATTTTTACTAAAATTACAAAAACATATATAGAGATTATAAAGAAGCGTACTTTGTACTTATTCTAAATGTATAACTGGAATGGAAACCAGAATTAATGCTATTCTTTTCAGACCAATTTATATATAAACTACATATCAATCATTACTTTAAATAGTAAAACTGACACACATCAGCAAAATTATTTTATAATTTTCACATTTTTACTATTTACTCATAACAATAAGAACGTATCGGGTGTTGTAAATCTTATTTTATTTTATAACCCTTATTGAACAGTTTATGACTACCACTGTTCAACTCCGGAGTCTTGTAATTTTTAACCTAATACAAAGGGCAAGGTAATTCCTGGATCATGTATTGGGATAAATTTGCCTCGTGGACGAGTTTTGTAAGGAGCTAACCCTCATTTGCGTTACCTGGGGAGGAAAAGCGCAAAACCTCCCACGATAAGTCTGATGGCTAGGGTAATCTAACCCATTATCCGTCTGCCACTGTGGATATTTTACGTCAGCAACGTGGTAGGTGTGAGCCGGTTCCGTAATTCGCATTG
This sequence comes from Parasteatoda tepidariorum, assembly GCF_982258835.1. NCBI lineage: Eukaryota > Metazoa > Arthropoda > Arachnida > Araneae > Theridiidae > Parasteatoda > Parasteatoda tepidariorum. Next base: position 88,503,288 of record NC_141760.1, on the reverse strand, counting down.
ATCAGCCATCGCTGGAATTTCAACCCGGTTCACCTCATTGGGGGGCAAGCCCTCTATCTCCTGAGCCACCACGGCTCTGCAAAACTCATCCAAGCAATCTAATAAAATTGAAAGTAAAACAATCAACATTTTACCGCTTAACGTGACTGACTATCTGGTTGGCAACTGAGTTTCCGATGTTTTATTTATTTAGAAAAAAAAATGCTTCAGAATTGTAGGAACATTCCATTTTCTCTGTCAGTTACCTTGCCATTTGAAGCTAATTTTAATGAAAAAGTTGGTTTCATCGTTCTTTATCGAACTCAACTAGATGGCAAGAACAAGATACCTTTTTAAGGTCAAAATTTCCATTTTTAAATTTGGGATATCAATTACAAGTGATTCTTACAACTATGGCATCCTCCCCATATACAGCACAAATGTCACGAGCAGAAAGGTTAAATTTAAATTATATTTCAAACTTTGGAAGCTTGATTAAAAGCAAAATGGAGGTGCTGAACTTGAACATACATTCAATTGACATTTCATTTTATTAATCTGACAATTAACTTAGATTTTAGAATCGACAAAAATTAACAGAACACAAATTCCGGTAGAGAAAAAAAATCCTCTTTCAAATAAATGATCGAAAACAATTAATAACATGCGGAAAAACATATTTCAAAAAAATTGCTACAAACTTAGATGTCAACCCAATAAAAAAAATTGTCCATAAATCAAATAAAAATTCAAATCGAAAATAGATTAAAATAAAAAAAATACTCTAGTCAGAGCAAAATATTTTACACATCCAAAAACTAAATTCGTATAATGTAGTATGAATTACATAGGACGTGGAATTTCGAATAAAACGTTTTAAAAACCTCTTGTGAATTGCCGATTAATTTCATGAAGTTTTTTTGCTATTTGCTTTCTGAATAAATAAAAAATTAAATTAAATAAATTGGAAATCCCTTTGCTTACGTCAACATCTATTTTGTTCTGGGTTTTTAGAAAGCTTTAAGGAAATTCCATCACGTCAAAACAATTTTTTCAAATGCCAAACACTTCGTATGACATCTGTTTCAAGAGTTTAAAAGAAGCTGTATATGGCAAGTCGGGTAAAAGAAACTGAAACTAAGATCAAATTTATTTTTATTTCTGGTTTTTGTGATGCGGAATTTACAAAACAAATCCTTTTTCCAAATGGGATTTGCGAGAAAGTAGTACGCAAATCCGAAACAGAAATAAAAAGTTGAATGTAGCATTCAACTTGAGAAAGTTCGAAGAATTCTAACTTTCAAAATATTTTTCTGTTATTTTTTCTTAAAGTGTTTCAAAATGTTTCTTTTTTTATGTTTGTAATGAAATTGCTCTCTTACACTTTTTTAGCCCGTCAACTTATCAAAACATTTGAAATTGAATTCGAAAAAAATATTTATTTTGCTTTTTTAATAAATGTAATTGATGCATCATGATTATTAATGAGTATTATTGATGATAATTACTATGATAAATCTGATATACTATGATAAATATTTGTTTTTCAATATAGGTATAATTTTTACATTTTTAATTTCAAAAAAAGTAGTTTAATACTTTTGTTTAAACGTATTAACTTTGTAACGCAGATTGTTTAACCTTATATTATAAATAAAATTAAAAAAATTAGTTTTTTCCAATTTAGACTCTTTAAGATTTATGCTGAAATTGTTCCCTAATAATGCTTAATTGATAGCTAACAAACAAACAATAACGTGAAATTTAAAGTCAAATGAAGTAATTTTTTTTTATTCTTTTTAAATCATTAAAAAAATTTACTTGATAATGTAAACACTTCATTTGCGTAATAAGCTCTAAAAGTAGAAAAAGTGGATAAGTTACGAGTGCTCAAAAATAGGGGCTAATTATCTAGACTCAACAAATATTTGACAATATCTGGTGATGCAATAGTTCCAGCACCAGAAAACATTAATTTGTAACAATATAACTATATTTAATGTTAATATTATTCGAAAATCACCGACTTCTTATCTGCTTTCTTTAAAAATTTTACAATAAATTCCTGCCACTAATTTTGAGGTAAACTGAGTTCATTTTATATAATAGGAACATAATTGTGAAGAACTAATTGAGACTATATCAACCCTATTTCTTTAGTTTTATTCAATGTTTAATCTGTGATTTTCTTATGGAAAATCTCAGGGACAAAAAAAATATTTACTTATTTATTTTTTATTTTATCTGTTTATTTATTTATTTTACTTATTTTTTTTAAAAAAAATAACGTTTTGTTTCACATAGAGACCAAAGAATATAACATAACAGCACACAACAACGATTTGAAACCGAAACAAAACTTCTTATCATCATTTAGAAATTTTGAAAATTATGTGAAAAGCTGCCGAAAGTTAGATAAGTTGAAAACCGAACCCGAAATTAAATGAAAAAGAAACCAACTACACTTAACGCTAGAGATGGACTACTAAATTTATCCGTATAGAGGAGAACAACTAAACTCAACTTGACCACCACCAGGACCTTGTACCCTCCATTACAAGCGATTAAATTTTAAAGAGGCAGGATCACGCTATTGGTCGAATATGACATCACTATGTGTGGGAAGAGAAATAATGTCTATTGTCTGGTCTTAGGCTACAAATTTCGTTTTCGCGTGTACACTGGACATATTTCCTTATTCTCTGTAAATGTTTATGTTAAATCAATATTAAGTTATATTTCCATGAATTTGACTCAAATAGAAATTATGTCAAAATTGTGCGAATTGCATAGAGTATTTTTTATTTTGCATAATTTTAAAAATTAAAACAAAAATATTCATTTATTTAATCATATGCATTATGTCTCATAAAAATTTATAACGAGCCATTTTGGCTCACAGCGTTCACGTACCAATGAGGTGAACCTGGTTCGAATCCCGGTGATGGCTGGCTGATACGAATTCCTCACTCGGCTCGCATCTGATTGTTGATGTAGAACATCCTCAGTAGTAAACGGACCATGTGTAAACGCCTCTTTGTTTTCAGGCTAACCGTGGGAGGTTTTTCGTGGTTTTACTCGCCACTTAATATAAATACGGGTTAGCTCCATCAAAGGTCCACCACAAAAAGAAACATTTCACCCTATCCAGGAGTTCGTTTGTCTTCTGGATTGAATTCAAAATTACATTGCTTGAATATTAGTCGTAAACCCAAATTGGGTCAGTTGTTCAACGACAGTAATAAAACAAATCTAGTACCACAAGCAATGCAAAATACTATTTAGAGTCACAGTGTTTATATTAACTACCTCACAGATTATTTAAGAACTTAGCCCTAGTAGTATTGTTACTATTTTTTTTTGTTTACAATGTCTTTTTAAAATTCAAAAAATAGCATTATTAAATTCTATTGAATAGTCATTTATTTTATTCAAAAAAATTTTTTTTGAAATATTGGGCTAAAAAACACATTTAAAAATTATGTAGTTACATATCTTGAGACTGTAATAAAATCAATAATAAATTTATTAATTAGAAATAAAGAAAATCAAAAACTAACTTGTTCTATGGCAAAATTTTCAGTTATTTTCCAAAATCGCGCCAACACCAGCCAACGCATACCCCTTTCCCAGAAGTAGTCATATTCGACCAATAGCGGAATCCGAGGACTTTGGAATTTAATTGCTCGTTTCAATTTCAGTGACCCACAACTAAGATGGCGGGAGCATGGGCATTCGAAAACAACAATGCGTTGTAGCTGAGAACAGTCACATTACTTTCTAGAACAAATTTTTGTATAGTTTTCAATGCTATTTTTCGTATAAAACTATGATGTACTCTTTTCTACGAGAAGGAACTTCCCAGCCATTTTTCCTTTTTAGTTTCAAATCTTGTTTGTGTTTTAATTTATGCAAACATCTGTGTGGCTCTCGCGAAAGAATTATTCGGTTAACATTTTCTCTTATAATTCATTTTTGAATTCATAAATACATATCCTGAAAAGATTAGTTGGGAAAACAACAAAGAGCAAGTGCAAATACCATTTGAGTGCTAATGGAATTCCGATGCTTCCAGTGGTACAATATTTAATTAAAACAAAGCTGGATAAAAGTAAGAATAAAGAAAAATTTGGGGACAAAACGATTCAATAATTCTTCTTTATGTACAAGAAAGAAAACAACATGCGAGTATATCGACTTTTCTAACCTTTTATAATGAAAATATGTAATCAATAATAAACAGCTGTTTCAGTAATTTTCTCAGTCTTTCTTCGTTTTTACTAATACTTATTATTAGAGGTGAAAAAATATAAATACTTTAAAAAAGGCCATGAGATAACTTTCAGATCGAAAAACATAAGAAATTCAATTAGTCTATTAGAGTATGTTATATTCTAGTTAAGTAAAAGTGCATATCTTGTTAAGGAGAAAAAATTTAATGTGAACCATTTTATAGAACAAAGTATTTGCGACTTTGGCAAGTTTCTTATGGCAAGGAAATGAGGTATGCATTAATTGTCTTACTTCTGTCCATGCATGGAATCTAATCTCAATATTTTGTTACATTATTTTATAGATATCATATAATTCAACTTAAAAACACAAACTAATACTGATACTATTGGTTATTTCTTAACGCATAGATTAGAAACAAATTAGATATTTTTATTTTTATAAATTTATGTATATATTTCGTACAACATTAACTTACAACAGAGGTTCTAAAATGTTTAATTGCTAAGTCCTAAAGAGTCAAAACCTAGCCAGTAAAGGCTTTATTAGTGAGTAAAGGGTCATCTCTATCCCCGATTTAAGAAGATTAATAAAAAAAATAGTGCGTAGAGTCCCTCCACGCGGAAGAAGTTAAACTTCGTAACCTGCGACGTTAATTGTAGAAGAATCAGCAGTCGTAGAAGGATCACTAGTTCTATTCAACGACTCTTTTTCCTCCTCCGCTCGCTTCCGTGCTTCGTAATAACGGTAATATTGTGCATTTTTCCCTCGTGGAACTCTTGAACCAGTGGAAGTGCTTGTGGTTGCCTCATCATCTCGCCATGGAAAATGTATTTGTATTGATAATGTATGTGAATGCGTCATAATGTAATTTCAAAAGAGAAACCTAACAATCAATTGATATTCACAAGAGACGTACCTTGACATGATCTTAAATCCGTCACATTGTCCGTGGGATTGTTTTCACTCATTTTTTACAATTGTTATCCACTAAATTTGAAAATAAAAAATACTATCCTATTAAATTATATCTGTATCAAATCAAACTAAAAAATTATTTATAGAAAAACAATAATTTTATGACTTTTATTATTTTTATGCTAGTGAGAACCAAAACAATATGGAAATGAATGAGGGAAAACTGGATCCTACCCCGTGATTTCCCGGCCAATAAAAATGTAGCGTTAAACGTTTAACGCAACCTTGTTGGAAGTCGCATAAGAAGTATAACTTCAAAAATATTCCAGTTTTAGGTTTTGAGACTCTTTTAATTCTTTTCCAAGGCATTTATACCCACTTACAAGCTCTTCGTGAAAATAAAGCGTTTTAAATATTTTGACTCATGCGCACCCTAGGTATCTTATCATATAAACTTGTTCAAGTTCTGAAACGATTACCTCTAGTTTTTTGAAACTATCCTGCAAGTAAGTTGTGTATGAAGCAAGACTGCTACACCAACTGTAAGTTACTGAGACAAATCTCAAATCGTATCTTGTATTACATATGTGAGACAATTCTCATCTTAAATGACAATTAAAACTGTTTTCAAACAATTTATCCATATTTTCAAACGTGCTTTTCACGCAACGTACAGGGGAAAAAATTACCCTAAAAACCTTTGATGTTATGACTGGATTTTCACTAACTAGTACTCAATCTTAATGGTTTGAGAGGGTGATCTCAAATATTCTAATTAGTTAGTGCAAACGATATTACAAAATCAGACACAAAAACGTACTTTCTCTAAATTAACAAACCTTTTCGACAGATTATGATTTTTGACTCCAAACAAACTTCTGAAATTGAAAAAATTATTGAAGAATTTATTCTTTTAAAATCATTATAAAAAGTAAAAAATACAATGTAAATGATTGAATTCTCAAAGAAACCACGCTTCGCATACTACATTTATCACTAAAATTTTAAAAAAGTCTTTTATGAAGTATTTTATAAAACTAATCATTTCCATAATAGGGAAAATTGTCGGAAACCGAATTTTGATTCTTTGCGATATATTCAACTAAAGCCACTAACTGTTCTGCTAGTAATAGGAAGTCGTATTTTAACATGCAGTCTTTTCCGCATAGCAAGACCGGTTTGTCCATGTTAAGGGAAGAGTGTACCATGGTAAAACAATCTCCAAATTTCACCCATTCTCCATACCGCCAGTGTATTAAAAAAATTCACTGTATTATTTCCAGAGATATTTTTGATTACTCTATATAATAAAAATTCCTTTTATCAGTTCTTCAGACTTTCGAATAGTGCCCTAAATAAAAGAAGAAAAGTTACCTCATTAATAATTTTGTTCTTATCAAAAGAGAACAGCCACAGCAAAGTTTACCCGTCTCGCTTAAGAATCCTCATTTTGTCATTGTAAGAAACAAATAAAATTTTCCTCCTAAATTTCATTTAGTTTTATGGCTCACTTATTCTTTATAAAACATTTTATAGATGTTGAAGACAAATTTATATTTTGAGATTATTTCTCGTTGCTTTGGTACTTTCTTTAATCCAATTTTCTTTTGATTAACAAACTGAAGAAACACAGTTTTTAGGACTTTTTATCCCCGATAAACCTTTGGCTATCAGAAGTATTGAAATTTATTTTTATAATGCTCTGATGAAACGATAAAGGATGATACTGACTTTTAGGATAAGAATTTTAAAAAAAAGACTTTGGAAAATTAATGAAGGATAATCTGACGATGTTAAAACTGAATTTTATTCTAAATTGTGTTAAAAAAAACTAAACCGTTAACGTTGTACTCGAAATACGCTACAGATAGTCTGGGAAACTGATAGGTATCGTTTAATTTTATGTACACAAATATATTACACGAATACACTTTAGATAAAACAATGCATAGAATTTTAAAACTAATTGCTCCACAGACTGATCGAGAGACACCGTTCCCAGTAGATCACCGAAGTCAAGCATCACTGACAACGGTCAGTAAGTGGCTGGGTGACCACTTTGGTTTACCTGCGAAATACTGAAGGTGCATGATATTAAACTGTTCTATAGTAAAGTGTTCGACTTTATGCGTAGATCGACGTCATTCCCTCTGAAGAGAATCAAAACTGAGCTGGTATGTCTTCGGATCATCCTCAGGGATCTTTTTTCCACACCGTGGCAAATACACTCTATAACAAAAAAAATCGACGCACCAAGAAGGAGTTGTTCGATTGAAGCGAAAGTTGGTGGATAGGAAGACAATGTATAGAATAGTAAATGATTAAAATTTCAGAACATTTGAATAATTTATTGCAGAGTTACAGTAACAAGTTCAATAAGGTGTTGACCCGCCTCTAGCCTGGATACAAGCTGCCACACGGCGTGGCATAGACCGATAAAGCTCCCGGATGGTCTCTTGCGGTATTTTTTGCCAAATTTGATCCAATTGTCGAACGAGGTCATCAACATTCCGTGCCAGATGCAATCGCCTTCCCATCATATCCCAGACATTATCGATGGGAGAGAGATCTGGTGATCTGGCAGGCAAAGGAAGAGTTTGACAAGCTTGCTGACAGTTCATAGCAACACGTGCCGTATGTGGTCTGGCATTGTCTTGCTGAAAAATCAGCCCTGGGAGCTGCAAAAGGAATGGTAGCAAAACAAGTCTTAGGATGTCGTCGACGCACCGCTGTGCAGTAAGTGTACCTCTAATGACGACCAAAGGGGTCCGGCTGTCAAAGGAAATGGCACCCCAGACCATAATGCCTTGTTGAGAGCCGGTGTGGCGTGCAATAGTGAAGGCAGGATCCCCCATCTGCCCTTTGCGTCTCCAAACACGTCTTCGATGATCGTCAGGACACAGTTGGAAGCAGGATTCGTCGCTAAAGACTATACGTCCCCAGTCGGCATCATTCCAGCCATATCTGTTCAAAACATTCACGCATACGAAATTTCAAAGCAATCGGATGATTGCTTCGTGGTGCGTCGATTTTTTTGTTATAGAGTGTAGCTCTAATTTAGCGTAAATAATGTACTACTTTTAATATTACTAAATTTATTACAATGTAAAGCTATACTTGTGGAACATATAAAAAGGGGAAAGTATGTAAGTTCATATTTAATAAAAAGAAAAAGGTTTTATTTAGCTATACTGTGTTACTCTTTAAAAAGTTTATATTGTTTTCTGTTCAAAAATAAATATGAATACAAATATGTTGATACTTTCAAAATAAAGATTTAATTTATTAGTTCTTAATTCTTTCTCCGCCGTCACACAATATAGAATACATCGTGATAATGTTCCATTATCACAAAGTTTTATTCCTCTTAAAAACTTTAATGTGTTCTGCTTTCGCAAATCTAATTTACCATTTGAGCTTTTATTTCACTTGCGGAGGAAAATTAATTGCATTTTTTAAGTGTTTGATCTAATCTCATTGACTTACATTTTTTTAAATGGTATAAATTTTTGCCTTATTTGTGTAAATTACTTTTCATTATTTAAGATTTAACCCAATTTTTAGATACTAGTACCGACTTATATATTTTTTTACTTTGGAATTATGAATTACGTACAATAAGATAGCTGATCATTCAGCGTTTTTAGTTTTACTGTACTCGTAGACATCCCTTGAAAAGCGGAAAATTGCTGAGATCGCTTTTTTAAAAGTTAAAGTTGTCCCCAACTCCTTTTTACTTTCCCCGAAAAGACATCTGCTTCTCCGTTAAGAGGAAACGAAAATAAAATGTAAGAATGGATGGTCAGGCTCCGCCGACAAATTTGCATTTTCTCTCCTTTGATCGCCGACCGAATATCCTCTCATTTTCTACCGAACGAAACCCCATGATTTATAAGGGTTCACAAGTTACATTTTGGCCCCTTGACTCTCAAGCAAAACTATATTTATTGTGTTCCTCACCTAATGTGAAGTTTTCAACTGGAAAGTGGGCTCGTTTTAACTCGAGAAAGGAAGCAGTCTTATTCCTTTTTGACTCGGCGCCGTAACTATCTTGTTACATCCTCCTTTAAGGAGCAGACAATTTTCCCATTTGATTTAATTTTTTACTTAATTTCCTTATTTTCCAATAATTTTGTAGGGTTGAGTGTGATGCCTTCTCGCCTTTTAATTAATGGTTTTTGTATCAGTGACATCATTGTGAGTTGTTCACTATTGCCTGAAAGTTGAGAGCTAACGGCTGTTTTTAAGACACTGCATGGCCACTAGGTAGAATAAGTGACTTGTTCTTTTTTACCAATTGGCAAAACGTGCGTTGTTTTGGATATTATGGCGTGCGCATCTTATTTGAGCGTCATCACGCTTCTCAAATTCAAGAGTAATGGTAAACAGTGCGCATGCGTCGTCATTGCATGCGCTGTTATGGCGACAGCTGTTGTTTGATAATTTTTTTGGAATTCTTTTTTTTTCACTTTAATTTTGTTACGCATTAAGTTGGAGAGTTTATTTTTTAGATATGGACCAGAGAGATCCCATAAATACTTCTTGAGTTGTGAATAAAAGAGAATTTTATCATTTGGACGATATTTTTGTTTTTATTGCTTTATTTACGAATCAGAAATTCTAACCTACTGTTCAAACTGGATCGTTTTTAATACTAATTCAGGTAAATATCACAAATAAAGAAGGTCCCAAACGGATTGACGCGGTCCCAAATGTTAGAGTTGAAGCAAGAAAAGAACGATGCCAAGGCCTAAACTTACCGAGGCTGAAAAATCCAAAGAACGTAAAGCGTTACACACAAACGAAAACAACGAAAGTATTCCGTTCGCAAGCGCAAGCATGAAGACCGTTCCTCACAAAAGTACCAAAGTATTTGACAGAATTAATAGATAGATTTATAGATATCTATATCTATCTATCAATATATATATATATATATATATATATATATATATATATATATATATATATATATATATATATATATATATATATATATACTATTGCCTGAAAAAGACAAACTCAGTCAACAATAATTGGTAAGACAGCATGTGGCACCTTAACACCGTTTATGCTTAAAATTTATACTACCATATTGGAAAGAATCAAAAATAAAGCTGCATAATTGCTTCGTAAATGAGCTTTAATTCCTACTAGGAGGCTCCGCCCCCTGTTCGCTAACGCTCGCCAACCCCCGAGAATTGCTACGCAATCCTATGTGGTTCACGCCGTGAACCATGGTTCGCTGCGCTCGCTCGCCAATGAACACAATGTTCTAGCACAAAGACATAGTATATTATCATCAAAGACATAGTATTGTACTTATGTAGAAGAATTCTATCAATGTTCTTATTTGTTTTTAAAAAAGTAGATTAGCTATTTAGATTGTACTTGGTGAAAAAATCAAATCATTAGCTAAATGAGAAACATATTAGCGAAATAAATTATCAAATATTGCAGTTACTCAACTAAATTCAACTAAATGTGTATAATAAATTAGTTAATGCTAGAAATTCTGAAAGTTTTAGAAAAAAAATATATTATTTAAAAATATAAACTTTAAACCCCAACTTTTCCTTGTGAGATAATAACCCTCAAAAACTCTTTCATTTTCAAGAACACAAAAATTTGTTTTATCGCCAAATGAAATATTTGTTGGTGATCAGCATTATTGAAATCAATTTCTATATTAATTAACATTTGTGATAAAGTACTTAACATTTTAGAACAAAATAAGGATGTTTTACATACAATAAATTAAAATGCATGGCTGTTAGCATTACCCGAGAAATACCACGTCGAGGTCGCCATGCCGCATTTCTAATCGGGGAGTTTTGATTTTGGCAGTTCCCCTTGACTACTGCCAATACTTATTATTGCACTTGATCTCGGCAATCTATGTCTTCCATAACATTCCTCAACACTTTCTTGGGCTCTTCGAAAACGTTTCATTACGTTTAAAAGCCCTAGCAGCTTCACTAATATTCTGCATTTTAAAACGTGAAAATTCAATGCATAAATAAACGCGAAATATAAAAAAATTCAATGCATTCAATACAAACACTTAGACGTTTTTTAGACGTTTAGGTAGCTCCCAGTAGAAAAATATCAATTCAACAGCGGCCTTTTAAAGCATTCTCACTTCAATTAATTAATTAATTCCTAATTGAGTTTAAATTAAATATTATCATGTTTTTAGGGCATGAATCTGAATTGAACAACCTGATAATGCTCACTCTGGTTATTGTTTCCGTTTTTAAAAGGGCTATATGTTGAGCCACCTCATGTGACATTTGCCATGTGACATTTTTAGCTACAATCATTGGTCGATTTTCTAACGTTGCCATTCGGGGAGTTGTAATGAGGCTTTTTTTTGGTGCCGTGTAAGAGAAATATATATATAGATATAAATACAAATGATTCTTATTGAATACTTAACGTATAACTAACTATCCAACGCCATACAAATTATTACTTAAGACAACCTAAAAAAATTAATCTCAATAAATATTTAACGTATAACTAACTTTTTAACACTACTTAAATTATTACTTCGAACTTCCCGACAAAATGAATAATAAAAAATATATATAGTGTTCTCAATAGTTGGAGAAATACCCACTTTAGAGTGGCACATTAAATATATATATAGATAATATATGAACCCTCGATTAATTTTATGTAGAGATATAATGAAGTAAAAATAAAATCTTATGGCCTCACGTAAGTCTATGATATACTATTCCATAATAAAAATCCATGTGACACTCTTTACTGTAGAAGAGGAATTTACCCGCGTTCTGACATTGATTTATATGAGAAAGTTTTCATTCATTTTCTTATTATCTTTCAACGACTGATAAAAAAAGAACAATGTGTGCTGGGGGAAAAATAAATCTGATATAAAACGCAACCGCATCGAATTTCATCAATCTTAAAATAAGTATACGTAAAATTAGAAAAATGTCGGTTTTCATTTAAAATAGATTTCCTTCATCAATCAACTAGAGTAATTTATTGTTATTTTCAATTTTAACTTCTTAGAATAAAGAGGAATAAAAAAATTCGATTAATTATGACCTTATTGGAACAAGAAGTTTCTGCCTGAAAGTTTTAAAAATTATATTAATTGCAATGCACTGTTTTTTCTGTAAGTCGTATGCTTACTGAAACAGAAAATCATGCATATGAATAACATGCATGTTAATAACCCTTTTCGTAATATGTCCTATTTCAATATGCATATTTTTTCAGAATAACCTGCCTTAATTTAATAATAATATAATTGTTGTTAAAACTTATGTCAAAATTTAGTTATGAAGGGGTAAAATAATGTTCACATGAAAAATCTACCACAATTTATAGAATGAGTAACGTGGTGGAATTATATGATTTAAGACCAGTCTTACTGTGAATTGAACTTTTGCCTTATCCTGTTTAATCTGGCAATCAAACTGATTCTGATGTTTTCATTTTTATTCACTCGCCTCCCCCCCCGTGGTTGACCTCAATGAGCATTCGTCTGATTTTTATGACTTTTCTATTTTTTTCTCATTTAACTGTTAGTTTTAGATCCAAATTATATTTTAATAACTTTTGTTGAGAAATGTAAAAATATGCATAAACTAATATAATAATAGAATATTTTGGAAAAATTGACTAAATATTTTTTCTTCTCATGGATTTTAATGGACTTATGCATTTAAGAAGGTTTTTTCAACTTATTGTGCCTGTGATAAAACACTCCTTTCAACTTAATAATTATTAATAATTCTTTTAATTTTTTTGAAAAGACGTGTTTCAACTACTAATAAAGCACTTTGCAAGGTGATATACATATTAAAAATAAATTAATACGCATTTTTAAAAAATAGTTTTTCCAATTAAGCCCTCTGTAACAATAAAACAGTGTATGTTCTACAAAGTTTATCAAAACGTCCAATGAATAGCATGAATATGGGAACTTACTTTTCAATAATGTAAGAATTTAAAAATATGCGTTGCCAAACATTTCCAAAAAGAATTAGCAAATTTTCAAAAATTTACAAACCAACATATTTATTTTATCTTATTACCGTTGATGTACAGCCGACCCTATGTTGAGTTTACGACTACTAATGTTCAACTCCCATAGCCTTGTAATTTTGAACCAATCCAGAAGACAAGGAAACTCCTCGATCAGTACCCCCAGAGGTATGATTTGCTATGGGAACATGGAGGACTTTGAAACTCGACAGATATAACGTGCATCAGTCACCATTTACTACACGGGGAGGCTTCGGTCGGCGGGGATCGAACCCACGACCTTTCAGACTTTGGCCGAGAGCTATACGAACCAGGCAATCCCGGGTCAGAAAACAATACATTTTATTTTATTTTTTATAACCGTCGTTGAACAGCCGACCCAATTTTTGGGTTTACTACTACTAATGTTCAACTCCATAGCCTTGTAATTTTTAACCCAATCCGGAAGACAAGGGACAAGGGGGACTCCTGGATCAAGTATTGGGAGAAATTTTGCCTTCGTGGTAGACTTTTTTTGATGGAACTTATCTACATTTGTGTTACATGGAGAGGAAGACCACGAGAGCCTCCCACGGTTAGCTTGACGGTAAGGGGACTCTAACCCATGATACGTCTAACATTGAGGATATTTCACGTTAGCACTGTGGTCGGCGCAAGCCGGATGCGGAATTCGTATCGACCAGCCATCGCCGGGATCGAACTCCGGTTCACCTCATTAGAAGACGAGCAATATATATATATTTATATATATATATATATATATATATATATATATATATATATATATATATATATATATATATATATATATATATATATATATATATATATATATATATATATATATATATATATATATATATATATATATATATATATATATATATATATATATATATATATATATTTCTTATAACCGTCGTTGAACAGCCGACCCAATTTCGAACAATATATACATGTAATAAATATTAATGCAAGTTGTATAAATTACAATGTCTATTTCTGCATGTATACAATAGGGTTTTTATTTTTATTCCGCTATTCATTATTTGACATTCCAATCAAAATTAAAAATTAAGCAATCATTTCAGATTACATGTATATAGGCTCAAAATTTTCACTTTACGTATCTCTTATATATTTAAACATTTACAAATTATTGCATTAATATTTCTTTTTTTAATTAAAAGATTTTCTAATTATTGAAAACTCAAAAAACGATTAGCTAATTATTATTATTATTGGGAAATTATTATTAGTATTGGAAAAGAACTTTCTAGTTATTGAAAAATTACAAGCACTTAAATTAAAGTAAATAATAATGCAAGTTGTATAAATTTCAATGTCTATTTGTGTATGAATACAATGCGTTTTTTTTTATTCCGTCATCCATTATTTGACATTCCTTTTGAAATGTAAAATTAAACAATTATTACAAATTGCTACGATACACTATGAAAAATTTTCACTTTGCGTAGCTTTTATTCCATCTAAGCTATAGCTTTTATTCCATTCAATATATTACGCTATTATTTTTTTAAATAATTAAATATGTTTTAATTTAAATATAATTTTACTCATCCAAAAAATTTTTGTTTTTGAACATTTCTATAATTTATCAAAATCAAACATCATTTACAAGTAAAATTTCACTTTCTAAGTAAATAGCTATTATTTATCTAACTCAGCTCTGAAATTTACTTTTGAATTCTCGAGAAATAAATTTGAAAACAGTTTTAATTTGCAATACTTCAATTACTACATTCATAAGCTTACGAATTTATAAGAATGTTATTGGAAAATAGTGAAAGTAACATTTATAAATAGCTCACAATAATTTAAATACAAACATCTCTTTCAATAAATATTCAAAGTTGTTTTATTTGAATAAGTACTGTTTGTTTATCGCATTGAAGTTCAAATTTACATGTCACTTTAAAATTTCTATAAGATGTTTTTATATCTATTCAATATTTATGCATTAATATTTAATATTATTCTTATTAATAAACTATTTAAATTTGTCATTAAGCATTAAACTTGGGTAAACAAAATAAATTCCATAAATCCCTTAAGAAATTCTAGCATTTTATTTACATGATAGAAATGCAAATATTAAATAAAATATAAAAGGCTTATTCATATTCAAGAATAGAAAGCAAACAAAACTACTAAATAAGCTATGCATGGTTCAGGAAATATAAAGTCAGTACTAATATTTTCTTTCTTTATCTTTTTGAAAAGAAAGCAATGCATTGAAAATTAATAAAATGCTCACACTAGATTTAAGATAAACATTATCACAGTTTAAAATAATTTATTGGGTTAAAATTATCAAAATATTTTAATTTCAGCATTTTTTAGGAATAACATATTTATATAGGTCATTTCCAAAATGGAAAGACAATTAAAAAGATTTTCTTAAGAACTTAAATGTTAAAATTGCGACTACTTAAAATTTCTTTACAATTCGAGAAGAAACGTTGTGACTATGCTTAATCATTTGATTTTAATTATATTTAAATGGATACCGGTAAGAGTGTGTTTGTCGCACCTAATTGGTTTCTGAATCGACAAATGCCACAATTTACCTACGAGGATCCAAGTATCCAAGGAATGTTTCTTGAAATAGCAGTGCACTTTTTGATGAAAAACATAAAATAATATAATAAAACTCTAGCATAAATCTGCATTATGTTCTCCTCCTTTACCAATACTCAAAAAATTTTATATGAAAAAGAAACAGAAACAGAAAGCATCAAATATTTTGCTATTATATTACTAACATGTAGTATTAATTATATTTTTTACATCAACATTTTTTTACTAGCTAATGAGCCATTTTTCGAATGAGGTAAAAAAAATAATTAATAATTTAGTACTGAACAACATTACGAAATTGTGAACAAAGCTGAAGGATAAATACCGACACAATTAATGAAAAAAAACTACTACCATTTGCTTATTTATTATAGTTTCTTGCTTTTCCAGTGACTTTACATTGTTAGATTAATAAAAACACATTTTCAGCAATTTGGTTCATCAAAATATATATATATATATATATATATATATATATATATATATATATATATATATATATATATATATATATATATATATATATATTGTTTTGTGGTGATATCCATAATAAGAACTATAATATTGAAAACCAGAACTTCTTGAGCGTCGTTGCCATATGAATAGAAAACTTCACCGTGTGAATGGTTTAAATTCTGTGCATTTTAGTTTCTGTTACCAGATGGTAATGGGATGTAATGAGGATGGTAATAATAGGGGTTTTTTTACCATAAAGGTCATTATCTTATATTAGGGTAATTTTACCAGAATATTTTTTCTCACGCGGAGGGAAAAAAATTAAGCAAAATGAAGTAGCAAAAATCAAGCTGGCACACATTATAGTACACGTACTAATATATAAAATAACATAAAATGCATTAACCACAAAATAATAGTGTAGGAGAATTCAGCATGCGTCTAAAATGAATAAATCAGATGTGTTAGTTTAGAATAAAAAGAGTATGTATGAAAGTATGATAGAGTATGATCTACTCTAACAGCAATGCAACACATACAAGCAGTGTGTGATGCTTTCACTTTATGCTACCTACACTTTTCTATCAAAAAAGGTAGACTGAGTGCAAGCCATTGTATTTGCAAAGCAGTTGCAAGAATAGCAAGGATCTGAAGAAGAAAATTGAGAGCAGCTGCACATCATGAGAACATCCCAAACATGCTCGATAGGATTCAAGTCCGGTGATCGAGCTGACCACTCCGTTCGTGCCATTGGTTGCTGGTGAAGATAATAAACCACGATGCGAGCCCTGTGCGGCTTTGCGTTATCGTTCTGCAGCGCGAAATCATTATTCCTTGCCCAAGCATAATGGTACATCAAGGATGTCAGCTCTATACACGTTAGCATTCATCGTTCCACTTAAAAGTTCGTTCTCGTTGTTTAGTTTTAAATTTTTTTTTCACAGAACTCAATCTAATAATAAACTAAGCAGTTTTACTCCCGGCACGCTTTCACTCATCGATCCCTGTGATTGCTTTGCAACAATATTTTTTACCTGATAATGAGAAACAAGCTTATAAATTAAAACAAAATGTGCCGAATTAAAATAAACAAAAATGTTTTAACTTATTAGTGCAGAATTATCTAATTATCATAAGATAAACTTCAAACCTATTTTAAATGTTTATCAATTCAACTTAATATTTATGCTTTTTGTCAAAAGCTTTGCCCAAGAGAATCATTATTTATTTAGTGTTTCTGTATAATGCTGAATAATATTTTAATAGTTAATTTAACTTTATATATTGATTGAACAAAATGTCTAAGTCAAATATAAATTTTTTAAAAACTAAATTTAACTTGCTCCCTATTATCGAATAATTGTCAAACGGTAATTTATTATACTTATCGTTAACTGTGATGTTGTTTCGATTGCCTACTTGCCATGCCAGCAAGCCTACATATGATACCAAGTGAATTTAAGGCAGAGGATGTGTTTCTTTTTTCTAGTGGCGCCATCTATTGCCTGGAATATGATTTCAGCCACACACACACGCTTCATTGTCCGTTTTACAGTGAGGTCCCATTTATACATCTATTTATTTATACTCAGATCGTAATTTCGACCTGAACCAGAGAACGATCCCTCTCCAATTCAGCACCCCAGAATTATGATTTGTGACACCTTGGAGGACTTTGTGACCCCGACATATTTAATACGCACCAGTAGCCATTTAATACACGGGGTTTATTTGACTGGTGGGATTCGATCTCCTATTCTCACGAACACGATTCCAACGCCCTATAAATCAGGCTATACCAGCCGTAAAACTGAGGTGTAATAAGGTAATATCATAGAATTTATCTATACATAATAATAAACGCGGCTGTGTGTGTGTGTGTCTGTAATCACAATATATCGCCCCAGAAGCCTCGCCCAGGCACGAAAGTCGGCACATAATTGTGTTTTGACATAATGAAGAAGTATTTTTTTTCTTTTTCAAAAATTTGGATTAGTTTCTTAGTTATCAGTCATTTTGTAAGAAAATCTATGCTTTTTCGTCTTCAAAGAGCCATATTCAAGAAACTATTCGCGATCGCAACGCTCGAGTACGCCGTCTAGCGGGAGCCTGTAAATATCGGACATTAATTTATCACGTTTTCATTTAGTTCCATCAAAGTCATTGACTGAATCAGACGCCATTTTTTAGCAGCAAATAAGAAACAAAATTTCCCTAAGGAAAAGGCCGAAGAACTTGAAAAAAATCTCCAGAATATTAGTAAATCTTTCAGGAACAGAACACGCCAAACATTTGAAGAAAAATTCGTCAATAATTTTTTATTTCTATTATCAACAAACTTGCAACTGATGACTTCCGATTTCGGATACTGTTACAGATGTGTGTATTAAGGTAAAATGCATTTCTTCTGTCTTCAATTCATTACGAATTAAAGTGAAGTCAACATTGCTTTCGTCATTCCAGTGAATAAATATGAATTCAGAACATACAGAGTTGTAATAGTTATAGCATATTCTTCTTCGTTATAGAATAGTATATATTTCTGTATCCATATAATTCGGAAAACAACAATAAAAAATTATCCAAGTTACTTGAAATAGTGCCATTTGTGCTGATTCTTAATTAATTTAAATCGTTTTCTTGGTAAGTTTTTTTTAATTTTGAAAGAATAAGTTCAACTAGAATTCAGCTATTCTGTTTTTAGCTACATATTCAAATTCATATCAATTATAAAATTTTGCTGTGTTATTATCTAAAAGTAATGAAGGTATAAACTATGTATCTATTATTTGAGAATAAAGTTTTCAAACAAGGAACTTATCATTTTGGAATTCTCCGGGAATCATAAATCAGGTAAGTGCAATGATTTTTACAATAAAAAATTTGCTTGTAAATATTTTTTTTTCATTTGATGATGGTTCTCTACAGAATGGTTTTTTACGTCTGATTAAGAACTATAAGAATAATAAAAAAAGAAACAATATGAAAGTTTTTATTTCAATGTTAATAATTCTTAAAATCGTTTTTTTTATCCTAAGAATTCTTTATTTTCCGTTTTTTAGTTTATAATTTTTTGATAAAAATTGTTCTCAAAATACTTTTGAAAAATTAAATGGTAAAACATTATGTGTTTATATATACTTCTTGTATATTCCAATGTTTGAAATAATATGATTCAGAAAAGTATGGAATAAAAATTCGGTACTTACGACGTATTAACGCCACCGCCGCTACAGATTTGGCGGTTTTTAAGTGCCGCCAATCTACACTTAAAATTTTTGCGACAGTTCATAAAATAAAACACTTTATTTGAAATCAAAATAGTTAATTGGATTTCGGTGGAAAATGAGCCGATATAGAGTTTAACATAGATTCAAAACAATCATATCGCCATATGAACTCTGATGAATAAGATTCCAAATGAAATAACATTTCCAAAACGTACGTTTGCCAAGATAAAGTTTTATGTTGTGGGAATTGGTACATTTTCGTTTTTTCGGTAAAATATTTCCCTCCTGAAAAAATAAAATTGCATCTTGTTTTGTTTTTGGCAAATCCCAAAGACGAATATTCGTAGCACTAAAAATGGCGACAAAAAAGAATTGTTCATTTGTTTTTGTTTCGTCAGCATTCTTTATTTTACGTTTCTTAGTTTCTAAATAATGATTTTTATTGAAACTTGAAATTTTTTGATAAAAATTGTTGTCAAAAAACTTTGTTTAAAAAATTAAATTTCATAAAATTATGAGGCTTATGTATACTTTTTGTTCATTTTAATTTTTGAACTAATATGATTCTTAAAACTATAGAATGTAAAGTTTAAATGGGCCTTTCATGTTATATCATTAAATTTAGTAATACTATTTCTCGGGCATTAGGTTTTAACTCTTATAAGAATATACATATTTTTTTCTGTTAATGTACAAATATTTTCCGATGTGTTTTGGATATTCCTTCTCTAATAAAAAGAGATACCATTTTGTTTTCGGTTGTACAAGAAAGAAGATCAAGCATTTTTCTTTTTTAAATTTAATAAGCCACATTAAAGAAGGAACGTTGCAATGCTACGCGCTACATTAACGACGTCTCCAGAGTAACTGAATGACGGTTCATATGGAAATCGCAGGTAAGCGTCTCATACAACAACGCCCCCTATAGTTCGTTGCGATCGCGAATTAAAAAATGCATATACTTTTCTCCACTCTTATAAATGTATGCTAATGCGAACCTTACAATTGAAATATTAGTTTTCGACAACTTAAACCAATAATATACGAAGGAATTAATAATTTAATTGTAAGGTTCGCATTAGTTTACATTCATCAAAGTGGATAAAACCTTAACTTTTGTACTAAAAATGTGGCAACATATTAGATACGTAAATAGAACGCTACGCTTTGATATATTTATCGCTGTTCATAATTGTTATAATAAGTTTTTCTTCTTCTTTCCACGCTCTTTTTTTTTCTTAAGCGAAGACGATTAGGGAAAATTATACTTGAGGATGCCCCTTGGCGGAATTGGTGACTTATGTTTGGCGCTATTCCTGTTTGCGCGGAACACCGTGGTAACAGAAATAACGGCCAAAACATAATGATATTTCAAAAAACATTGGAAAATTTCAACAAAACATCGGATAAAGCTTGCAATGAACCCAATATAAGCAAAATTAATAAATCCAATAAAAAGGATTTTGAATTGAAGCAAAAATTAATGGAGTAGGTGCAGAAAGAAAAGGAAAAAAAACAACTCCTTCATTAAGCTTGAATATACTCAGATTTAGGTGCACAGAATTATCTAATAACAGTTAGATACTGTCTAAATTTATCGTGAATAGAATCTGTGTACCTCCATCGTCACATAAATTCGGCGAAATATGAATCGAAAATGGCGTTTGTGGTACCGAACTGGTGATGACATTTTTTTATAAAGTCCCTTTTTATGACTGCCCACATACCTTCGATCTTATTGACCAGAAGTAAAAGTAACCTTACCAGCCGGTATCTAACGCAGAACTAATGGACCTCTGAAATTACGTATACCGTTGAACATTAATAACGCTAAAATTTAAACCGTTGAGAATCACGATTGGGTTTCAACATCGCCCAGCTTGGCGCTCAACCGCGATCACAACTTGGCGAGAATCAAGGGGCACCCTCAAATATAGTCTACACGACGTTAATTTTTGTAGCGATATAGAAATAGAAATTGATACCATAAAAAAATTATAGAGAAATAGATACCATAAAAAATTAATTCGTTTTCGTGTTCTTTTCATGTATTTAAAGCAACTTTTGTATGCTTTTACAATTTCTGAGGCCTTTTTTTAAGAAAAAAAAACAAGTCTCCACCTGATAGTTATATTATAGGTTAGGTTACCATAGCAAAGTTACATCTTCAAACATCCTCAAGAGCTATAACACATCTGCAGCAGAACTGGATATGAAGACAAAATTGCAGGACAGAAACACTTTAATTGTCCACTAATCTTCAGATTTCCTGCTATGTTTTAAAAAACTTTATTTGTGGAAACCTTTAGCGTGGCGGACAGCTGGCCGCCTTAGGCGGCTAGTTTATAATAAAATGAGGATAACCTCTTTTATGTTTTAAGCCTTCAATTTTAAATATAATTGTAATTCTAAACAAAAATGTTGCGATTGTTACTTTTCATTTAATAAAAAATTAACAAAACTAGCTGAAATGGCACGAGAATTAAGTTTAAATTGTATTTTAGTTAGATATATTTTAATATAACTACAATATTTGTGTACCAATCATCTTTTTAAATCAAAATATCATTAAATAAAAGGTAAATAAATGCCATTATAATTTCAATTATATTATATTAATTAATTACAGTCAAAGATTTCTGATCTTCGAGGATAATTAACGACTATAATGTGAAGCATGTTAAGACCACAATCCTTTATGTCATGTAGAGTCACGAAATATATTGGCTTATTGTTATTTATAACTATACACACATACGTATTTATATATAGTGCCTGTGCATTTTACAACTAATAAATAGCTCCGCTTAATGTATTAAACAATTGATAATCAGGCACTGAATATCGTTCGCTTAACTAATGCATTTTCCTCAGGGAAGCCAGCATGTTTTGCCAATGCATTATGTCGAAGATGATGGTCAATATTTACGGAACCACTTGAAACATTTCGGTAAACGCTCAGTTTTGGAGAGAATAGAGGAGATTTACTCAGTGTTAGGAAAAGGTTACGCACCAAATATCTTGTAAGTAATATTAAACAAGAAATCACTTTCGACTACATGCTTTAACTTTAAGACAATAGGTAATTTTTCTTCAAACAGTTTTACTCGATACTGGGGAAGCAGTTTACTCAAGAGAATAGTTTACTCTTAGAGTAAATTTGAAAACTGTTTTCTGGATAGGAAGCAACTGAAAACTTTTTTTTTCGTCAACTGCACTTTAAGCAAACTCGAACTTATTTCACCTATTATCGTGGTTAAATATAATGAGTTGGTTATAAAACCAGTAATATTTTAAATTACGAAGTAGTTTTTTATTGATTAAGTATGAGCAAAATTTTAGTTACTAAAAAAATTTCTCACTTTTTAGGAGCTATAATTGAAGAAAAAAATGTGCACACTATTGAAATCTGGATACTGCTTAAATAAATAACTATAATATTACTTACGGAGAAAATAATTTTAATAAAATTACAATTTTGTATGGTAATGAAATTTCTAGTAAAATAGAATATGTGGTATTTAAACCTTTCATTTAGTAATTTTTCCGTTCATATGGTATCAAAATAAAGAACAGTATAGTTCTTTCTAACTTAATTTAAGTTAGATTATTAAGATATATAGATTTTAAAAAAAAATTTGAATCAATTATTCAAATTTATTTGATTATATTCAAATTTAATTAATCATTCAAATAATGTTAACGCTTGAAAAACCGACGTCTGGAAAACTGCAAAATAAAACTTCTTTGGACTTCATTTACATCTTAATTTGATATGATTAATTAAACTAATGCTATAATCAGTTAACTACATTTATTGATTGACTATTTCCATCACGTTCTCCATCTCGTGAAGTGGTTTATTCATTAATCAACTCAAAAAAGTTACTTCAATTAATCACCTTGCACGTCTCTTCATAATCCCGTAGGAAATAACAAAAAAAATGTATCCCTTAATCAGAATAATCTCTTACATTATGTCATACTTAGTTTCAATAAACGTAAGAAATTACTTCATCCCTTTGATGTGGGTTTCTCTTTTTTTTCTTGCTGTAACTACAGGACATTTTCGTAAATTACCCCTGAATTCACCAAAATTGATGGATTACGGAACTTACTTGATTTATAGAGAAAATATTTTTTGCAGTTTAGTTTAAATTCGATAATGTAAATTGCAATAAAAAAAACTTTAACTAGTACAAAGCCTAGATTTTCATTTTATTTTTAAGGTACTCATATTCACTTTCAGGAAATTCTTAAAAGTAAAGATGACATGAAGATTATTTTTACGACGTTTCAGAAGAACGAAGCAACAGCAACAAAAAATCCACTATAAAAGTAACATGAAGCATTTTTAGCTTTTCCTTGCATGAAAATCAGTTTTAAGCATTCAAAGTAAATATTAAAATTAATGTTGGACAGCTATGTATATTAGAAAATAATTATTCTGTAAAAAAATATAATATCTTTACTTGGCATTTTTATCAATATTTTATTTTATTTATTACTTATGTTGAAAGGATTTCTGATGAAACAATAGTTTTCTTACAAAAAGTCATTTCTTGTTAGAGTTTTGCAAACAAACAAAACATAAATTTATATTTAAAAACGGAGATATTTATAGAATAATTTACACCGATTTGGCAAAGCTATGCAGCCCTTGACTGTTAATAAAACGAAACTTAGGTCAATAAATCTAGTATGAATTTTTTTATCAAAAAGAAACGAGAATTGCGTGAAACGTTGCCAAGAGTAGTTGCTGATTCTGCTATCATTCATTTTCGCAGACTTATTCAGAGCAATCGTATGTTGGTCAGCCAATCATGCTCGATACCTGTACATGATGTCACTTGTAGGTATCCAATTAAATATCATTGAAAAATTGTTTTAGTGGGATAATAAATTCGAACATTAAAGCTATAACGTTAACTCGCCATACACAACTACGTGATTAGCTGCTTTAAGCTTTCCATAACTCTTTCTTAGATATATGAACACTAGAGCTCACGAACAAAATAAAATGTGAAAATACAGTATTCATTTTTATTTACCTACGTCAAGCGGAATAAAATTCAGAATTTTTTTGTTTACAACTAATTTAAACATGTACCAAAACAAAATGGATGTATTTTGAGTTGAAGTTATAAAATTGTGTAAAACGATAAATTGTCATGAAATATTATTCAGATTGACTTTCGTTATTATTAATTAATTAACAGCTGTACCAAAGGGTGGATTATTTGACATTCTAGATAATTTTGATAATCGTTTATGTGTAAAAAATAACTAGGTTCATGAAAGCATATCAAATGAATTTGGAATCCTTCGAAAATACAAAATCAAAATTCAATTCAGAGACATTTCTAAATCTCCTTAAAAATATCTCAAATCTACTATTACACATTGTTTCATTTATTTTATCACCAACATTTAACAACTTATCCATCTTGAGTTTGCGGCTATATTAATGGTTTATGGTTGTTAAATTTCTCTTATATCGGAGAATTAGCTCGTATCACTGCTCTTAATTTACAATATTTTACAAATTATTAGCCACCGTCGGCCACCAGCTGGTGCGCCTTTTGAAATAAGTAGAATTCCAAGTATTTCGAAATTTAAAATCGTTCAGTCAAAACTCAAAACAATTTGAAAGCATAAACTCATTTTGCTCAAGTGACAGAGGATTTAATTTTTGTCTCATTCATGCTCTCATGGTATCGTGATGAATTTGTTTATAAGATGTTCAATATAACAAAATCCTATTTTGTTTTATAATTTTATAACCGTCGTTGAACAGCCGACTCAATTTTTGGGTTTACGACTACTAATGTTCAACTACGAAGCCTTGTAATTTTGAACCCAATACATGAGACAAGGGATCTCCTGGATCAAGTATTGGGAGAAATTTGCCTTCTTTAAGGACTTGTGATGAAACTAACCCACGTTTGCATTACGTGGAGAGGAAGACCACGAGATTCTCCCATGGTTAGCCTGACGACAAAGGGACTCTAACCCATAATCCATCTGCCACAGAGGATATTTTACGTCAGCACTGTGGTTGGTGCAAGCGGATTCGGATTCCTACCACCAGCCATAGGTGGCTTTCGAACCCGGTTCAATTCATTGGAAGGCGAATGCCTATTATCAAAATTAAAGATATGCTAATTGTCTCAATAGCTTTTTGATGGATAATAAGCCAAATTAGCAACTCTGTTAAAATCACACTTGGCACTAATTTACGATAATTAATTATTAATTAATTATGTGAGCCAATTAATTTCATTTGTAAGGAGTTCTCGCTAAAATGAAACGGACTTTAAAACTAAATTTCTCTAAGTTAAAAGAATTGACAGATTATGCACAAATCCAAAACAGTAAACACTACATTTTCAAGCAAAAAATACATTTTAAAAAAAATAGTAATTTTGCTTCATGAACCGATTAAAAACTAAAAGGCAGTATAACCAAGTAAATGAGTATTTATATAGTAAAAAAATGAATGCATCATACATTGTGTATTGTGCATCGTTTAGTGCATGGCTGCATAATTTAAAATTCCATAAGAAAATCGATAAAAGTTCTATATTTTAAATTACGAAAAATCTGGAAGAATCTATAGTTTTGAAAAGCATTATAATTAGTTTTTAGTTTAAACCATCATTTTGAATTTATCTGCTTCAAAGAACCTAAATACTGGTTAATACTGAAATGTCCATTATAAGGAATTATTAAATACTAAAATTTATCCTTTAAATTTAAAAATACGGAACAGTATCTTAAGCCGCCAGTATCTGTTAAAAAATTTAATGTTTATTTTTAGTAGTAATATAAACAACTATATTTCTACATAAATAGAGAGATTTCGTACTCTCACATAGCATCTCAAAAAATCTCGCATGTGGGTACTGCGCAAGCTCTTTACAGAACCGATGCTATCTTGTGGTACTTGCGCTGCGCAGATCGCATGCGTATGTGAGCGTACCAGATGTTATGTTACAGTACGAAATCTCTCCATCATTAGTAAAGACTACATAGACGTTTACTTTAGATGTTTACTATGTTATATGTGATATATTATGTTAAAGATGTGTACTAGATATTTTTAAACAGTTATGTAAACATTTATAATTTGACATAATTCGAGAAATTTAGTGTAGATCTTATGCGTATGTCAGTGCGCCAGATGTTATGTGACATGGCGAAATCTCTTTATTATTTGTAAAAAGTTTTACTACATTGATGCCTATTTATATGAAAAATGATACGTAAAATATTTTTATAATACAATAAGTCATAAATTGCTTTGCGTAATAAAAATAACTAGTTTAACATAAACTAGTTATTTGTTTAAATCCAATGTTATTCCAAAATACTACTTAAATTTGCGTATATATAATTAAAAAAATAAGTTTATATATCTAAGCATTCAAATGGAAACAATCCTGTTTAAAGAAAAAATGAAAAGTCACCAAGTTAAAAATTTCATTCCTGCTCTAATCCACATTTTCTCTCTCTCAAAAGAAAAACAGAAGCTCTTAAAAGTTTTCTGAAGTTTCAGCTGCATCAAAATGGACCTGTCATTCTATAAAATGTTTCAAAGATTTTATCTCCGGAGCGGAAATGAAAGCAGTTACTGTCTAATGAGTAAAAAGGTTTTAAAATGGAACTTTTTAGATAGATTACGAGTGAGAACTTTTATAACCGAAGGAATAATTTTACAGTTATAAACTAGAATGACAAAAAATACGAATAATTTTCTGCTAAATTGCTTATTTTTTCTTGGTTGACTAAATTTATGTGGCAGCCTGACAGAAATAGTTAATAACTTTGCTTTTGAATAATTTAAACAAAGATAGTTCGTTTAAAAATATGAATAGTTATTTTTAAGTTATGCCACATTTTTGAATATTTAACTCAAATTTTAACAATTTAACTGCTTATTCTGGTATCTAATTTTTTTATTTTGTTTTTAATAAATCAATAACCTTTTCTTCTATTTTCCTGTTTTATATGGTTTTAAAATTCTTGCTCTTTCAAACTTTACTTTCATCATGAATCAGAAAAAAAATTATTTCACAATCGTAAGTACTTCTTTTAACTATTTTATTAACTAGATGCAATTATATTATGTATTTTATGATTAAGAACTATAAAATTATACATATATATAACCATGCAGTTTATATTTTTTACCGTGCAGTTGTTATAATAACTACTTTAATGTAGTTTAATAACTACTGTAGTGAATTAAAACGTGAGTAGTAAATCAAACTTTATCTTATTGGTCCGAATAAAATAACTACAAATGATTCAGATAATTGGCTCGACATTAAATAAATAAAAAATAAAGTGCAAAACTCCGCCAATAGGTTTGCTCTACATTAAACATTGATTCATTTTATATGCTTCCTAAATGTAGCATTAAAACAGCTCAATATGCGAGGAATCTTTGGAGACATAGTATACTTCTTATGTACTTCATAGGAAAGAATTCTGCTACAGCTAAACCTGTTAACGCCTGGCGTCCTATTTATGGGACAGCTTCACTGTAAAAATTCTGGGTCAAAGATAAAAGTACCGATAAAAAGGACAGGCACCTCAAGATACCGGTACTTTTTACCAGGAAATTCATATTTGCCGGAAAATGTTACGGAGCAAAAAATCTGATAAACCGTAAATTTTACAATAATAATTATCGTGATATCACTGAATCACTCTAATTAAAGAAATATTACTACCAAAATTATGGCTAAATATTTTACGGTACAAAAGATTTTTACGGTAAAACGGATTTATAGATGATACAACCAAAAGGATACCAAAAGATACCAAGTCTGGCAAATACCCCAAAGTCTGGCATCTAACCCATTAATTCTTGTTACGTGAATAATTCCTTATAGGTGAATAATGAACAGAGAAAAAAAAGTATGGAACCACCAGAATATGGTTAAATTTATCATGTTTCCGTCTATATGAGAACACCAAAAATAATTAATGAAAATTTTATAATATGCTTTCATAATAATTTTAGTTGAATAAGCCATAAAATATAGTGCTATATTTCGTGAAAAAAATTTTGATGAATGTGACAAAATTTGGTAATTTCATCATGATTCCTTAGATCATGGCATAAAAATCATTTATTTGGTTAAATTTACTTTTCAATTTTGTATCGCTTACTAATTGTCCGATAATAAAAATTATAATTTTGATAATCTGAATTTCCGGAAAACCGTTGCCATACGAATGAAAAAATTACCAAACGAAAGTCTTATAAATACCATGCATTTTAGTTTTATTACCAAATTTATCGTTTTATTTTTTACCAGAAATTTCATTACAATACATTCGGGTAATTTTACCTAAATTGTTTTCTCTGTGCACTTTCACATTTGATGACTCCAAATGTATTTGACAAATGCTAACAAAGAAGATAAATCAACCGTCATACACCTATTAGGCGGAATTTTATTAAGAAATATTGGGGTTAAGAAATTAAAATATGTATCTATTTCTCTTTGTTCATTGCCAACAATTTCCCTTGAAAAATATATATTACTACAAAAACATAAAATGAAAATGTACATTTATATAGGATAAAGATTTTTCTTAAAATTTTGGAGGCTTAATGGATTATTTTTCCACCTTTTAAACAAAAATTTTGTTTCTTATATAGTTTATGAGACAATCTGAGAATTTAAAAAAAATTATGCAAGACATATTTATTAATTCAGAAATGAAATATTTGAAAACAAAGTGATTTTGAAGTAAAATAAATTATAGTTAAAATTCTAAAAAGGGAAAAAATATTAAAGGCCAAAAAATACATCAAACTCTTAAGTCAAAATGTACGCAAACACCACTAAATTCAAACTAACATTATAGCTTAATCATGTTGGAAGAACGGAGAAAATTATTGTTGTGTAAAATATTTGTTACACATATAAATGATCTCCTATTTAAAAACATAAATATCATTTTTTTTATTTCATGGCTTTGCTTTAAGGATTAAATTTGAGATCTGATAAGTTCTTATGTGTGGCAGGAATTGATTTGGTTGAATTGATTTGTTAGTCAGTTTGTATGTACATTACATAAATTCTATTGCAGAAATCTTTCAGAAATATGTTTAAAATGTGAAATGAATACGATAGTACAAAGTATTTTATCATCTTTGAAAATTCTTTTTATGACTATATTTCAATTCTCCATCCCATTCTAACAAGAATTTTCGGCATGTGCATGCGTATTGACACTCTGCTCTTAAATTAGCATGTAAATTGAATTCTAGTAATAGAACTGTCAAGGTGTAATTTGCTGATTTATCTCTCTCCTATGATCCTGTCACTACAGATGTTTATTTAGCATACATGCATATTAAACCTCAGAAACCCAGAAAATATGTTCTAAACATTACATGCCTCAACAAATATGTTGAATTCTAAGATATTTGCTTCAAATCTCAAACATTCGGACTGATATGTACCTATTAACTTTGCAGTTTTTAAAATGTACTTGCATTAGCTCTGGGCTTACCTTTTAATTAGTCGTTGAAGTCTTTGATTTCCCACCACCAAAAATCATCCATTTTTAATTTTAAGGACCTAATGTTTTTTAAATCAGCAGAATTTTTTTTTTAAATTTTAATTTATAAAACTAAATTATATTGGACGTATTTTCAATTATTTGACAAATTCAATTATTTGACAAGCCCCATTGAACAATAAAATTTGTACTTAAATAGCATCATTACATCAAAAGTTGCTCAAGGCCTTCGCCTTTTTTATCCACAGTTCGAGACGATATCAAACGAAATTACACTCGCAGATTTCCAACCGTCGGTCAAAATCGGTGTATTCAGAGGCGAAAATAATTCACATATGGTGTGAGTGCGCATAAGCATGATGTAATCGCTGACCAGAATTTGTGTCCAGATTTAATTACACCACTCAAAGTATAGGGTGAGTCAGAGTAAGATAAATGTATGGAAAAGACGTTATCCGTGCATGCAACAATGTAACAAAAAAGTTGTTAGAAAAGGCTGCAATTGATTACTCCAGGCAACATAAAAAAGTCTCTCTTAAATATAATTGTCTTTCATAAAATTTAATAAATTTTAGATAATTGTGAAGTTTGATGTTAAAAGTGATGCATGAGGCAGAAGTCAGGTCGGGCTAATTTTACATGCCTGTTGGTAATATCATGTTAATAGATTGCTATAATTCATGCAATATGTCCGAAGTAGTTGTTGTTGTTGCAGTTGTAGTTCATTTACGTCGCACTAGAGCTGCACAATGGGTTATTGGCGATGGTCTGGGAAACATCCCTGAGGATGATCCGAAGACATACCATCACAATTTTGATCCTCTGCAGAGGGGATGGCACTCCCGCTTCAGTACCCCGACTTCCTGCGCGCGAAGTCGAGCACTTTACGGTAGAATAGTTTAACGAGGACCAATACCGCACACCCTCGGTCCCTACGCAGACTGATCCAAGTGGTCACCCACCCGCACACTGACCGCAGCTAACGATGCTTGACTTCGGTGATCTGCTGGGAACCGTGTCTTAACGATCAATCCCCTGCGGGACTAGGTCCAAATGATCTGGTCAGTGAACGATGAGCAATATCCGTTTGACCCCAAAAAGTTTTTATATGACTGCGCAACTGCTTCCCATTCTCAGGGAAGCGAATTAAAATAAAATTGTCGGACCAACAAGAATTATTGAAGATTTCGAGAACCATCTAGAAACTATTTAATCACTTTTTTTTAAAAAAATTTCTTTTAAGAGATCAAGGCAAAAAACATACTCATTCCGAAAGAGTGTTTGATAAAAAATGAAATGAATGGAATTTGGGGATAAAAAATTTTATCCATCAAAACTGCAAACGCTTTTGCTTTTAATTTTATCGAAATCAACACTATCATAGACAGGTTTAGGAAATGTTCTTAAAAAATTTATTTTCATGACTGGCTTAGCTATAAACTTGCTTCGTTTTTGAAATTCCCGACTTATTCTGAAAAAGAAAGAAAAGAATAAAAAAGCAAAGGAACTAGCCCTTAGCAAAGAAAATTTAAAAATGTACTTTAATCTTCAAGAATGAAACTTTGCAGGTGAAAATTTAATTAATAAAGCCTCCCATCACTACAATTTAAAACCAGTAAAGCCTCCGATTATATTTAGATCCAATATATAATTCATTATTTAGTTATTCGATCGTTTGCCTTTGTGAAATTATTTCAACTAAAATGCTAATGAAATAGAAATGGCATTTTTTAAAAGAAAATCTATTTTTATTGCAGTATATTGAACAAATTACTAAAATATTAGGCATTTATAAAATATTGCATTAGTATTTGCTATCGTGCTATTCAAATCTAAATAAAATAATTAAATTCTTTAATAAAAAAATATGTTTCCCAAATAACCCTTTTCAACATTTATAGCAGTTCTTTTAAGTTTTCATCTGAAAGTAAACCTTAATTAGGCTTATTATGGTTATTTTTAGCTTTATTCCTACAAAACAAAATAAGAACTAGACTAGATATAGCACAAGGATTGCAAAGTTATCTGTCGGATATAAAACCTAATTTAATATTATTATTGATAAAACGATGAGGAATCTTCATTCCTCTAATTAATGATTTTAAAAATACTCTTTTATAGCTTAAAACGTTCACAAATACCTTAATTAACTTTATTTGTAAAGTCGGGATTCTGCAGAAAAAATATTGCTTACTAAAGGATCCTTAGCCGAAAAAGATTAGCTTAAAAACCATTTATTCTGTTTAAATTTAATTTTCAGTTTTGTATCTTTTACTAAATATGAAGTAATAAAAACTATAATTTTGAAAACCACAAATTCCAGTAAAGCATTACCTTATGAAGGGAAAATTACTGAATGAATGGATAAAATGCCATTGAGAAATACAAATATGTTTTTATGAATGCATACCCATTTATAATTCATTTGTTATACCGTAATTAGAAGAAATTTTGTTCTGAATGGTCTTTTTACACAAACATTTGAATTTAATTATTTCATATAAAATATTAAATACGTAATACTTTATTAGTTATTTAACAACATAGAATAGAAGCCAAGCACTTAACTACAGTAGAGCAAAATATTAGCTCACTAGATGCTAAGGAATTACTCTACACGATGTGTACTTGCGGGTGGTTTGTTCTTTTTTTTACAACGTTAGTGATTTTGCTGTCCTCAATGCTTCCAAGCATTGAGGACAACAAGCATAGAGTTTTCATCGAATCTTTGGTCACTCAAATTACGCATTGCGAGTTCATTCTTGAGCTTATTGAAGAATAACGAAATAAAGTTTTGTGTTTTATATAGCTCCAAATTAATAAAATTATGTCTCTAAAATAAAAGAAACAAGCCTTTTAACATAGCAAGGAACTTCCCTCAGCTATGAAAGATGCTAGAAACCAATTAGTCGATATTTTGTTATAAACTGGTAAGATATCAGGTAGTGTATTTAAGTTATAGTGCTTTACTTCATACTTACTACTTTGTAGTAATAATACTCCAAAAGTAAATAATACTTCAGGTCCTGAATCACGTTGAGTAAATATAAATTTCAAATCAAATTGCTATATTTTACTTACACTTTATCTAAATTAAAAGGAATTCCGGATCAAACTTCGATTTCAATTACCGGCATTGTGGGTGCATCATCCGTAAAATCCATTTTTAAAGTAAAGTATTATACACTGTTCTAAAATTACGGTAAAATAACAGGCAGCAATCTGTTCATCCGATTGACCATAAGTTTATGGTTGGAAACATTTCCTTTATAGTTTTGAAAACATTTACAAGTGGCACAGTTAAAAAACCATGAATACAAAACTATACGATTTTGTAACCATTTAGAACTAGCATAGTTTCGAAACCATAAAAATAAAACTTAAACGGGCATTGGACCACTGAGGGTATCGATTGAAGTCACTAGGGTCATCGGTTGAAGAATGTAGGATACTAGAAACTTTTCATGTATTGAAGGAATGGAAGAAGTATTGTTACATTACCACTGGTATTCGAGCTCCTGTTCAGCAGGCCATAAGATTGACCAATTAGCCCTCTCAGCTACAGTATTTACCAAAATGCACGGAACAAAATAGCTTCTTAAAATGGACCTGGTTTGCACGTAAAGAATTCTGGTTTTCAAACCGTATTAGGTAAAAACAATCAATAAACATTTTTTCTTATGCATAATAGTTTGAATATAATCTTTTTTGTGGTTTTCGACTGTTTTGGTTTAATATGGTAAAATAATAATTAAATGAATTGATATTTAATCATTTTTACCAAGAAATTTCTTATAGTATACCATTATTTTTACAATAATATTTGTTTAATTCGAGTGATTTTACAGTAATTAATACTATAAAAAAAACGGTATATCATATTTTTTGTTCCATAACATATTTTTGAAAAAACCGAATTTACAGCAAAAGCTACCACCAGTCTGAATGCTCGTACTTTTTATCGTAATTTGATCCGAAATGTTTTACTGTGTACCCATTAAATGTGAAATTCCAATACCCAATAAATTCTAAAATGCGAAATAAATTATCTGCTTCAAGCTATATACTTTAATGGGTATGGCAGAAAACTCAAATATTCCTTAATATTTTTCAGTATTTTTTTTTTCATTTCACTGAGCTGAACTTATGCCGAACAAATCTGAAATTACATTTGAATTCTATTTTCTGAAACTAAAACTCTAATTATTTGAAAAAACAATTACGATTCCTAGCGATTTCCTCCTGTTTAAGAGTTTATGAATAGTATTTAAAATGCATGAGCTTTTTCAGTGACATAACTTTGTTAAATCAGAAAATATTACGTTCCTAAGCTGGGCTCTGCGCTAAAAATAAATACATATTTATGAACAATTTACAGATCTGAAAACGAATAAAATATTTACGAGCTGCATTCTGTACATTTTTACTTATGTTTTAGAATTGTTTATAGAATATTTGCTGTATTATAAGAATAAATAAAAATGAGATTATAAATATTTTTAAAGTTATTTAAGTATTGAATGCGAGTCGTAAATGTTTAAGATTTTCAAGTTAATGTTATTTTTAACTTAGAGAAAATTTAACCAATTTGTAGGGCTAGAGTTGTTTTATTTATTCTGAAACTTCTTATGAATTGCTTTTGTTTTCTTAATCCTAGTTCTTTTAAATATTAAAGACGCCTTCTTATCTAAAATGCGTCAGTTTCGACAAAACTTTATTTTTTCCCCTGCTCTGTTGAACAAGACATGTGTTTAGGTCTAAATACACGCTTGTTATTTCTGTGGTAATTAGGATTAAAAGTAAAGGCTTTTTTGAAGTAAACATATTTGAATATATAAAAAAGGTGAATAGTTAGCTAAGGAGATTATAGTACAGTACATAAACTAAATAAGTGTGCACCCCAAATAACTAATTTCCGCGTAGTAAAACTCAATCTTAATGGTATACTAAGTAGTTAGTGAAATGATATTTTAAAGTACAAATTCAGAATATATATATATATACAAGGGGAGATCAAATGAAAGGGTACGAAAGGACACGGTGGGTACAAATGTAGACTTTATTCAAAATATACACCATAGGCCTGAGCACAGCGATCCCACTGATGAACAAGCCGCAGGATTCCTTGTTCCCAGAATTCCTGTGGCCGTGACGAGACCCAGTCCTTCACAGTATCCTTGAGTATGTCGTCCGAGTTGAAGCGCTTCCTTTTCAGGTGTTTCTTCAGTGGACCAAACACATGGAAATCGCAGGGCGACATGTCCGGACTGTAGGGCAGATGTTTCAACGTCTCCCATTGGAACTTGGCCAGTTCCATGTGTGTGACTCTGGAGACGTGTGGACGCGCGTTATCATGGAGCAGAACCACACCCTCCGTGAGCAGCCCTGGTCTTTTGTTATTGATGGACCTGCGTAGGCGTTGGAGTGTCTCACAGTACACATAGGAGTAAATAGTTTTTCTGTGCTCGAGTTTCTGTTCCTCATACGGACTGCTGCATCATTTGGACGCCGCTTTTGATAAGAGCCCCTGTCCTCTCCTGCGCATACTCCGATCCCAGTCAGAGACTCCAATCGCATCTCGAGATGTCTCGCTACGTTCTCCCATGGCGGAATATGCAAATATTTAACTGTTGCGTTCTTACGTCGCTTCGTACCTTTTCATTTGATCACTCCTTATATATATAT
The DNA here is from genome assembly GCF_982258835.1 of Parasteatoda tepidariorum. Classification (NCBI taxonomy): domain Eukaryota; kingdom Metazoa; phylum Arthropoda; class Arachnida; order Araneae; family Theridiidae; genus Parasteatoda; species Parasteatoda tepidariorum. The sequence goes on along the minus strand of NC_141760.1, from coordinate 88,467,616 downwards.
ATATATATATATATATATATATATATATATATATATATATATATATATATATATATATATATATATATATATATATATATATATATATATATATATATATATTTCGCCACCTTCAACAAGTCATATTTTGTATTTTTTTCATATAAAATTACTAACTTTAAAATGAAGCATAAAATTGTATACCTAACAATGCCAAATTTTTCAACTGTATCAGAGATAATAGTGATAAATAATAACGGAAAATTTTTCCTTTCAGGGAATTACTTAATGAGAAACGAAATTTAAAATTGTGAGTGAAATCTTTTTGATTCACTTAAAAAAATTTCGAGATGCGTCCTCGCAAAAGTGAAATAAACATTAAAGGGTCCAATACGATCCCTTTCTTGTCTTAACTGTTTCGACCATATTTTCCAGATTTCCATACTTAAGAGTTAAGAATCTAAATCCGTTGAAAAGTGGTATGTTTAATCGGAGAAAGAAAGTTTTTGAGTCTAAATACGCAACTTAAAATATCGTCAGCGCAAATTGGTTAGCATATTATAGGCCATGACCTTCGATGAAATTTGGATCATTATATCACAAAATATTCAGTTTGTTTACTTTTTATTTTTCGCACTGCGTATTAAAATATGAAATAATATGTAATAGAAATGTTTGTTTGTTCATGTTAGCAACAACAATGTCCCAATCCTTTAAAACACAAAATATAAGTAACCCATTATATGTCACTTAAAAAATGCAACGGTAAATGAAGTATATATATCACTTGCATATCTTGAACAATTAAGTCTTAAATCTAAATATAATAAATCAAAATTAATACATCAGTAACTTTGAAAGAAGCTACTTGTGCTTTTAAATCAAAAAAGTATGAGTTACAAGGAAAGTATGAACTCAAATATTTTTCAACTATTGTATATGCTTTTTTTTAAAGATTTTAGCTTTCATTATTTTTCAATTGCATTTGAGAACCAGTTGCAAGTGGCGTTTCAAAAACGTTTTCAAACTAATTTTTTTTGACTATCTGAAATGCATAATAACCTGATTTTATAGGCAATAACAGCAGAATCCTTCATGAAAAGGAAAATATTTATAAATTATTAAAATCGAAAAAGTTTATACATTTCAAATATATCAATCATTCGTATATCTCAAGCAATAATGACAACAATTTATAAATAACATCTATGCTGGCGTGCAATGGAGAAAAAAAAAGCGCAACTGCAACTCTTTCGGGATGCAATTGCACGGTAGTATTGTTCAAATTTCTTATATCAGAGGCTGAATAAAAACTGCTTATGGTAAGAAAAAAATAAATAAACCCGGAGTTATAAATAATATTACAGACAGGGCATTTACTTTCCACGTGGTTTAACAAATGTGTATGTTTCATTTCAGGTTTCCTTAGTTTTCACTCCTTTTCAATTACATTTCGCGACCATTTCTAAGCGGCTTTTCAGAAACAATTTCAAGCGTCATTTATTGGAGTGAAAGGATCATTTCTTTCTTTCCAAAACAATTTACGAAAAAAAGTATTTTTAAGAAAAAATATATATTTTTTTTATAAGATCAAAGATATTTCTGTTTGCTTTCTTCTCGGAAACGATTTACTTGCACACAAAGAAAAAAGAGTTTTTTTGATTAAAATATCTCCAGGACTTATAACAGAATGTCAGATAAGGAATCATTTATGCAATTAAAAAAATAAATACTACCGAAAATTAAACAAACATAACTCCAAAAAAGTATGCAATCTTACGGTAACCTTGTGACGGAATTTTGTTTTTATTGTCACGAAAACGTTAGTACTAAAAACCTTTTTTCAATAAGGCAAAAATATTGTAGTTTCCAACCTTTCATCCTAAAAGGATTAAAAAGTATTGCCACATAGTTAAAATGGTCACTTAGGTACATCGTGACGTTTTAGCTGACGTCACACTAGCGATAGGATCAAATTGTATTGTCCATTAAAATTTCATGGCAAGGTGGATTTTAGCTGAGCATACAAGATTTTGCGAAAAAAAACTTTATAGTTACTTTAATTTAAGATTATTTTCACCTTGAGAACGAAAACGTTTGTACTAAAAACCTTCTCTCAATAAGGCAAAAATATTGTAGTTTCCAACCTTTCATCCTAAAAGGATTAAAAAGTATTGCCACATGGTTAAAATGGTCACTTAGGTACATCATGACGTTTTAGCTGACGTCACACTAGCGATAGGATCAAATTGCATTGTCCATTAAAATTTCATGGGCGAGGTAGATTTTAGCTGAGCATACAAGACTTTGCGAAAAGAAACTTTATAATTACTTTAATTTAAAATTATTTTCACCTTGAGAACGAAAACGTTTGTACTAAAAACCTTTTTTCAATAAGGCAAAAATATTGTAGTTTCCAACCTTTCATCCTAAAAGGATTAATAAGTATTGCCACATGGTTAAAATGGTCACTTAGGTACATCATGACGTTTTAGCTGACGTCACACTAGCGATAGGATCAAATTGCATTGTCCATTAAAATTTCATGGCAAGGTAGATTTTAGCCGAGCATACAAGACTTTGCGAAAAGAAACTTTATAATTACTTTAATTTAAGATTATTTTCACCTTGAGAACGAAAACATTTGTACTAAAAACCTTTTTTCAATAAGGCAAAAATATTGTAGTTTCCAACCTTTCATCCTAAAAGGATTAAAAAGTATTGCCACATGGTTAAAATGGTCACTTAGGTACATCATGACGTTTTAGCTGACGTTACACTAGCGATAGGATCAAATTGCATTGCCCATTAAAATTTCATGGCAAGGTAGATTTTAGCTGAGCATACAAGACTTTGCGAAAAGAAACTTTATAATTACTTTAATTTAAGATTATTTTCACCTTGAGAACGAAAACGTTTGTACTAAAAACCTTTTTTCAATAAGGCAAAAATATTGTAGTTTCCAACCTTTCATCCTAAAAGGATTAATAAGTATTGCCACATGGTTAAAATGGTCACTTAGGCACATCATGACGTTTTAGCTGACGTCACACTAGCCATAGGATCAAATTGCAATGTCCACTAAAATTTAATGACAAGGTGGATTTTAGCTGAGCATACAAGACTGCGAAAAGACACTTTATAATTACTTAGATTTAAGATTATTTTCACCTTGAGACTGGCCTTATTAAAGGATTTTTTTTTCGCCCTTGAAAACCCTAAGTCAAACTCGATTTAAGGGTTTTATATTAAAGGTTGTTTTCCAAGGTTTTGGATTACGGTAATTTGCATATTAAAGAGCAGATTGTTACAGATCTCGTTTTAAGGTTAGAAGGTTTACGCGTAACAAACCTTTTTAGGTTTACATTAAAAGGCTTAGTAAAAATAAACCTTATTTTACTATCTGGGACTAATATTGGGTTTGCGTCAATCATACATCAACTGTACAATTTCAGGTAAAGTTACGATTGTGATGGCATACTAGGCATTAAATATTTCCCACCTCTTAATTTATTTTAATCATTCCTAATCCCTTTTTAAATAAATAAATCGGTTAATTAACTTTAATTTAAATTTATAAAGAGCTGATACAAATATTTCTATTCTCAATGTAAAGGCTAACTTTTTATTTTAATGCAAGTGCATTGCTAATTATTATTCTATGTCACAACAACTGAGCATCAAAATCTATTTTTAAACTTTTTTCTCTGATCAAACAAAACATTAGCATATTTCTTATTAGTTTTATTTTAATTTCCAATGAACTTTTTGGCCTTAAATCTTCAGCCAGATTATTTAAATATCAACATGAGATATCGTTTGATTGACTGAATTGGTTCTAGTTTCGGCAGTTCCCTTTTTCGATACTTCATGGCCGGTCTACACTAAAATCATAAATCTCAATTTATTATTTTGCTTAAAATGTTTCTTTGATAAGATTTTGATTTCTTTTTTGGTTTGCCGAGCGCAAGCAAAAAGTCCCCAAAAATGTTTGTTATTGGTCAACTTTTATTTTAATTTATTTTAAATACGGAAAAATTAAATAAAATAGAATAATTAAATAAAATAAAAGAATCGAATAAAATAAAAATAATAAAAATAGTCGTGTTTCTTTGCGCTCAGTTAACCGATAAATTCTCTTTATTGAGCAGCCTGAGCTCATTATTGTTATTTTCGAAATAAAGTTATATGCTAAATAACATCTTGTTTTCATTACTTCCAATTTATTTTGTTTTCACCCTACATTGCCTGAAATTATGATATGAAGCACTATATTATAAGTTATTCATTCCAGCTGCCTACAGATCGACCAAACATGAAGAAAAAAAATTCAAGATCAAATTATGGTATAAAGTACCGGGTGCATCATCCGTAGAAACCATTTTACTGTAAAATCTATTTTTACTGTGAAATATTAAACCATATTTTTCACAATAATAAAAATTACAGTTTTTTAGCATAGTAATAAGAGGGATTTTAAGATAATTATTACTGTAAAACTGCGGTATATCAGATTTTTTTGTTCAGAAACTTGTTCTGATAAAAATGTAATTAAAAAGATTAGCATCACTCAAAATGCCAGTACTTTTTACCGGAATTTTAAGCAGAATTTTTTGCATTGTCCTTATTATTTTTACCTGTCCTAAACAAATATTAATGAAAAACTGATTTTTATTTTTTTAAGCGAGAGAATCAAATGTTCGGGATTAGCTCCTTCTTATTTGATAAAATACACGTTCACTAGCGAAATCTACAAAGTTTTACACATTCACTAAGGAAAGTTTTTAGTAGTGACATTCACAATAAGTTAATTTGTTTTGAATAAAATAAGAAAATAAACTGTTTTTGCCGTCAGGTTTTAGTCTTTTTCGAACAAGTATTAAAATCATCGTTATCACATTGTTTACAAATATCGTGTTAAAATATTTAATCTTCTCAGATTTTATTTTTAATTTAAAATAAATAATTCGGTGATTCCTACTATATTTACGAAATAATAAATTTCACACTTAAGAATATTGTCATTCATTCATTTTACTTAAATAAAGCAGAAAAGAACATCAAAAAAATATATTAATCTTTAAACCCTACAAATAATAGACAATTGAAAGTTTTTGTCGATTTTAACAGTAGCAATTTCAGAAAAAATATATTCTAGATTCTACAAAGGGTGTGTTCACTGAAAAAAAATAGTAGAGACAAAATGCATGCTTGACGCTTTACTGGAAATGAGTTTGCATTTGTCTTTTTACAGCTGCCCTTGACGTTTGAAGAATAAGCTCATCTTTGCACTCAAATCATTTTAAAATAATCTATGGAAATTTCATTTATTGTTCTAGAATCTAAACATATTTCTTTCTATTTCCTAAATACCAAGCGCATGCAATGATTAAATTACATTGTCATTAGTGAATTTTTTTTGGACTGAAAAATCATACGATTGGATTTTCAGTTAACAAAGAAGATCTTGCAACCTTTTGCTTTCACTAGTTTGGAATTAATGAAATGTATCATGTAAATTACCTCTGCAAATTATTTATAGATTTATCATTTAATAATATTTTTATCCTGTTCCCAATTTTGATTAAACTACATTTCGTTCTTTTTTTGTGTTATTCAATGCCTATTTGTCGTAGTTGATATCAATTATTTTTACTTATTCTATTAGTTTGTAAGAAATTAGAATAAATAATTTTCAATTCTAGTATGATGGGTGAAAATTGATGGGTGAAACGAACAAGAAAACTACCCTCAAAACTACATTAATTATCTCTTAGGCTGATTGATTACATCTCATTTACTTCTATAATGATTCGTCGAGCTGCAGAAGCTCAGAGGATAGAGAATTTGCCTCCCAAAGAGATGACTCATGTTGACACATGACTCGTGATGACCCGAATGACATAAACTACAACACAAGTAAATTATCCTCAGTGCTAGACAGACCAAGGATAAGTATTCCCTTGCCATCAAGCTAACCATGGAAGGTTTTCCTGTCTATGAAGCACAAATACTAGTTAGTTTCATCTAAAAACTCTCCAAGAAGGCTAGTGTGTCCCAATGCTGTATCTAGAGCCGTTGTGGCTTAGGGGACAGAGTGCTAGTTTTCCAATGAGGTGACTCGGGTTAGAAGCCCAGAAATGGTTGTTGGAAACGAATTCCGCACCCAGTTCGTCCCGATCACAGTGCTAATATAAAATATCTTCAGTGGTAGTCGGATCATGAATTAGAGTCAACTTGCAGTCAGGCTAACCGTGGGAAGTTGTGGTTTTTTTTCTCAGTGAAATACAAATGTGGGTTATTTCCATCAAAAAGTCCTCCACGAAGAGAAATTTTTCCCAAAACTGGATTCCCTTGATTGCCAAAAACTGATTTCCCAAAACTCCCCTTGTCTTCTGGATTGGGTTCAAAATAACGAGGCAACAGAGTAGAGCATTTGTAATCAATAACCAAAAATTGTTTGGCTGTTGAACGACGTTCATGAACAAAGTTTTAAAAAAAATGTCTGATTTAGAAGTTTCCTTTTCTTCTGGGTTGGATTTAAAATTAAAAGGTTAGAATGTTTATCGTTGGAAACTCAAAATTTAGTCGACAATTCAACGACAGCAATAAAATAAAATGTAATGATTCGTCAGATTTTAAATGATATTTTATCATATCTTCTTGATTCAAATATAAATCGTTACCACTAATGTGTAAATTCTAACGGCTTAATTTTGTACTGTCACCGGTATTGCCGCCAGACTCGTGGATCAGGCCAACCTTTCAGTTTCTGATATACAGCAGTCCAACACATCAAACTTCTTTAGGCTCCCTCTTAGTAAGGCAGTTCCCACAAGTGGGACAACAGACTTTCAGCATTGGTACGCCCTGGATAGGCAACAGATTAGAACATCGCGGCTCCGGAACTCAGCTCATCAACTTCAGTCCTCAACTTAGCGGCTTCGGCTTAATTTTACTCGAGACTCCCGCTCATCCACACAGGGGCTCCGACCTAGTCCACTCATTCAGCGACTCTGACTTTAATACATCATCCTCTCCGCGGTTCAGTCTTAGACCCTCTTCACTCTCAGCCATTTTCACCGCCTTTTATTCTCTGGTCAGCAAGGCGAATGACTCTCGGACCAACCCGTTTTCATTCCACTAGCCGCAAAGCAACCAGTGGACGTCAGAACAAAAAAAAAAGTTCCATTATAAAAACAGTTTTAAATTACATAATACATTATAAAAGTGATAAGATAATACTAATTAAATATAAATAAACTTAACTACACATAATTCAACCCACAAATCCCAGTTTAAAAGGATAATTAAAACTTCAAATAAATATCACTATTGTGATTGAATTTCAAATTTATAATGGTGGTACCACCTTCAGGCAAATCATGTTATACACCCTAAACACTCACAAGAATTCGAAAATAAACAGCTCTAACCAGTACAGCCATCTATTGATGAAATAAGCGAACTATTTCCGCTGAAAAGCAACCCATATTTAACAGTATTTAACAAAAAAATACAATAAATTTCTATTTATTACAATTTTGAACAAAGACTAAAAAGTTTATCAAAGGCAATGACTATAAAACTTTCACTGTTTTTTTTTCTTTCAATCGTATCATTTATTTGTTTACTTTCTTTACAAGTATAGATAACTTATTATATCTTAAAGAATGGATTTGAAAAATGCTTTCGCCAAGAGTATTATAATAATTACGTTAAAATATCATTATACATTATAGCACTATTTTAGAATTGGGTCCTTGCAACTCGAGAAGAAGTGAAATGATCATGCCTAACAATTGGATTTAAATCCGATTTAATTCCGTACCTGATTGTCTTCTAATTCGACAAATGCTACAATTTACATACGATGAGGTCACTTGCATGTATCCAATAACGGGATCCAAATTTATGTGAAATAGTTAATTAAAAACTGTTTTGAATATCTCTACACAGTAATAAAATGATTACTGATATGATTATAAATATAAAGCATTTTATGGCTTTCTGTCTCTTCTTAAATTGTCAAGACTATGTCTTGGATTTATAAACTGTAAAGTTAAACATCAAACTTCAGGGTATAAAAGATGCTTATTATACGCATATTTTTACTTCTTCTTTAAAATGTGATATTTCTCTGACATAAAACACTGCAGGAGACAAATAAGACTAGAAAAGATATTCTTTGGAAACTGGAAGAATATTCCGAACTATTTACACAGTCCAACTCTGAAATACATATCATATGGAAATGGTTTGTCAAACACACAGAAATTTTGGCAGTATTTTAAGGCTTACACACTCCTATTTTATGGAGCTAGAAAGACATTCTTTTTCTAATCCAAGAACAAAAAAAACTAAGAATAGTTTTATATCTTCCAAATGATATACTGAAAGATATTCTTTTTCTTTCGTATTATGTACTGAAAAATTTGAAACGCATTTTTTACATTGAATTGTAAGAATATTTTTTTAATAAAATATCTTTCTTTCAAGGAGAAATTATCCTAACGCAGCATGAGTTCTACTAACTAACATATCATTAATAGTTTTCTTTACCTCAGCTACTAATAAAATTTTATTTATGCTTCGGCTTTTTCTGAGAAATTACCGAAAGATACTATGGTTTGTCCAATGATACGACCTACGCGATGAGATTTTTAATTAATTGTACAATTTGTAATATGAAATGTTAATTGTAATATTCGTTAATTTAAGGATCCAATCTTATTATCATTGATTTGGTTGGTTCCACATATTTAGTTTTCTATGCCATTTTATTTTATTTTATAACCATCGTAGAACAGTCTTCTTGGAGGACTCTGTGATGGAACTAACTCGCATTTGAGTTACATGAATAAGAAAACCTCGAAAGTCACAAAAGGTTAGTCTGATGGCCAGGGCTTTCTATCCCATGATCTGGTCTACCACTGAGGATATTTTACATCATCACTGCGGTCGGTACAAGCCGGGTGCGGAATTCGTATCGACCAGCCATCACTGGAACCCGGTTCATCCTTATTGGAAGGCGAACACTCTATCCCCTGAGACACCGCTGCTCTTTCTATGTTATTTAAGTAAAATTTAATAAAGCCAATTTTATTCGCAAGCTTTTATAATTCTAATTTAATTTTGATTTTGCACTATAAAAAAACTCATTAAATATTTTTTGCTAAATAGATTATTTATCATTGTAGCTCAAAGTCAAATCTAAACATTGCTTTTGATTTTGAACTAACAAATTTTGCATTCATTCTTTTTTCAATTACCAACATTGACAGAGCGCAGTATTTTAAAACTTTATATCAAAAATAAATTCAAATTAATTTTCAGTTAAAAATCATAAAAGGGTAATTAAAGATCTTAATCATAAAATATTAGAAAAAATTTATAATTTATAAAGGAGAAGCAATTTAATTTTAAAATAACAACATCAGAAGCATAATAAGAAGTAATTTAATAATGAAAGGATAATAAAAAAATATCACGGATAAATAAAGTTTAAGAAGGAGTAAATAAATAATTTTCAATTAATTACACTTAAAACTTTAACTAATTGTATGATGATGAGAGTTCAAGATATTTAGATCTTCTTAAACTATTTAAAATAATATCATATGAGTTTTTTTTTCACTACTGTCAGGGTATGAAATGGTAATGCATTTTTATTTTTAACATAGAAGGAGAAACGTTTGTAGAAGAACTCAAACGTGCATCTTGAACTCTTCTAATTTCCAAAAACAGAACAATTAAAATTTTTGGAAACCTCACAGAGAAAATATTCTGGGAAAATTACCATACAGTATGGTAATAACAGTTCAGGTAAAAAAAAAACAATTCTAGTTAACAAAACCAAAATTGAATTGATTTAAACCATTCATTTGCTAATTTTTCCGTTTATATAGAAATGGTTTACCGAAATTCTGGTTTTCAAAATTATAGTTCTTATTACACACATTTAGTAAAAAGCACAAAACTGAACTGAAAAAAATGTTTCTTAACCGAAAAAATGTTTCTTTATGTCATGCTCTAAGGTGCCATGCATGCTATCATCTTGAAACTAGCAATTAATTTTTTTCACACTTATCAAATATTATAGAACTATATTTTATTGTTAATTTTACCAAAATCAATACCAAAGCTCTTCTATAAGAATTGCCGAACTTTGTGGTGCTCCCATAGTAGCAGAAACACGGTAAATTTTAATATATTCAAGCAATTTTGACCATACTTCTTTTATCTCAGTGCTAGATACTTCCTATTAAGATGACATATAATTTTAAAGTGACTTACAGTTTATTCTTAAAACATATTCCGATTGTTTCAATATTTAAAATTGTCTTTAATTTCTCAGGTAGGCTGACAGCTGCTGAAGAGAATTACTTTAATGCCCTCTGTGCATGTTCGATGGTTAATAAGACATTTTTTTTTAAACGTAAGTAATTTTGAAACAAATACGTGATACTCTTTTATTGCAAGTTCTTTATTTCTCTAATTTTTTTGTTAAAATTTATACTAAAGATAAGTGAAAAATCAATTTAAGTTAAATAAAACTGTCGCCAAAAAATATCTGAAATCCAATGAAGCTAAATAAATAACTCAAGCTCTAAAACTTCACTTTTTTATACATAGAATATAAAACTGACTTTTTATATATTATTAAAATATTGAAGTCTCTCGGGGGATTTGATTGACTGCCGCCACAATTCAGGCTCATTATATAAAACCTGCTGAAATTAATTATTAATTTTTTAGTTCATCGTTTCTTTAACAATAAGTATTTCTAACAGGTATAGTGAAGAGCTACTTCGCCGTCATTAGACAATTTCTCCTGAATGAATCTTGGTGCGCGATCTGAAGTGTTTTTGATTATACCTTAGTGGTTCGGCATGCAGTACAATATAATATATACTTAGTGATCCCAGAAACATAAAATATCAACGCATGATTGAGCATTTTATTTTATTTTATAACCGGCGTTCAACAGCCAAACATTTTGAACTTAACGACTAAAAATGCTTAAGTCCATAGCTTTATACTTCTAAATGTAACCTATAAAACAAGGAAACTCCTTTGGGACAAACTAGCTTTCATTTTTGATGATCATTTGTACTTGTGCTTACATTTGCGACACATATACACTGTTAAAAAGAGCTTCACCGCTGATTTCTCGGATGGTATAATGATAACAATGGAAGCTTTACATAATTCTTTAATTTTTGCTTCAATTTTTAATTAAATTTTTAATTGAAGCTTCAATTTTTCAATTACGAAAATATCACGTGAACTATAATATTTGAAATATGAGAATGGAATATTTCTGTTTTTAATTACACTTGGATCAATCAGATAGTTTACATTTTATAGTATCTCAGTAAATAAAATATTCACCTCAATCAGTTTAACAATTTGTAAGTTTATTCAAAATATTATATTTTCAACAAAACAAATTTAACGCCACACTTCTCTTAGCTTGGAATAGAACTTAGTAGTTTATTAACAATTTAAACTAGACAGTTAATATCTCTAATGCTAATGTAGGATTTGAGAAAGACGAACTAAGTCGTAAATTAATCAAAATGATTGATAAATTAGATATGTCATTGTTAACAAACTCGAATGTTTAGTTAGAAAGTCAACGGTCAAATTACACAGTTTATGCTACATCTAATTCGTAAATACTACTAACTATCCAAAACAAAGTAGCAGACACAAAAGATAAATTATTTATAGTTGGATATAAAATCTTTTCAAGCATATTTACTAAACAGTATTTAATACAGTAGTTTCCTAATAAATATTATATTACGTATATTTGATGTCTCAAAATTGCCGTCTTTAATCTGTATTTTTAGAATTCTTATAAAAGATCATATATAAGATCATATAACTTATCATAAAACTATATTTTATTAGTAATTTTACCGAAATTTATACCAAAGCGTTTCAGAAAAAATTGCCAAGCTTTCTGGTGTTCTTATAGATTCATAAATACGGTAAATTGCACCATATTCTGGTAGTTTTGACCATACTTTTATCTCATTGCAGAAAAAAACGATAATGATTCGTTACCATCCAAAAAGGCTGGCTACAAACATCAAAACTTGCTTCAAACAGGCTTTGGAGCTTTCGATCTTAAATTATTTAATAGTGTTTCAACAGATCTTGAAGCCGACCGGCCTGTGTAGGGAGCAGGGAACTGTCCTTGCATCAGAAAGGTCCTGGGTTCGAATCCCGGGCAAGGCATGGATGTTTCTTTCTCTGTGTGTGTTCTATGTCCTTTCTCCTTTGTGTGTGAATGTAACCCGCACTATAAACAGGTTGAGGTTGGGTGAATGGCGTGGAAGAAGTGGAATTCCTGGCCCTAGATGGCGCCACTGAAAGACAGGAACAATCGCACCCCCCCCCCTGCCTAAGCAGGCATACGACGAAAAAAATTTTTAAAAAAAAAACAGATCTTGATAGTTTTGTTCTTTGCTTAAAATTAGTTTAAGATCTTCATTGGTAAACTTTTTGAATTTACTTTTTACAAGGTTTCTAAAAACATATATATTTAGGGTACTGATTATGGGATACTAGGCATAATACTCAAGCATGCACACATTGTATTTAATTTGAGTTTTGTGCCATTTTCGTTTTTTTTTTTAAAGTTAGAATGCAGTTAAATAGTTTACGCTTTAAATAACTTCAAAAAGGAAATATTTTTAATCATTAGGAATCGTTTATTAAGTATGTGCACAACATTTTAAACATCTAACTATACTGCAAAAATAACAAAATTTCGACAGTTCTTACATAATTTCTCAGAGTAGAATATTTTTCAATGTATTTAATAATTTAAAATACCGTTTGTATTTAGAAATTAAATCAGATATATGTGGAAAAAAACAATAAAATAAATTTTTATATCCTCGTCATTTTGAATACAAATATTGAAAGTAAATGACTTGAAAATAAATATTTCATTAAGTTATTGAAGCTTTGCCCGCATTTGTATCTTTTTTATAGTTTTAAAACATTCCATTTAAAAGGAATCGGAAGCAAAATTGTATTTATTTTTATTCTTTTTTAAACATTTATAAAGAAAAATGAATCACGGATTTTTCAAATCAATTTGAAAATGCTAGCGTTCAATTTTTTTTCGATTCTAATAAAAATTTCAAAATTGTGCGTATTTATTTTAATCAAATGTTTGCAATAAAAAGCATATCAAGAGTTTGGAACAATGTTTATCTCTTTTTAATATTGAAAAAGTTTTATTACTGAACAAACACTTTCTATTTATTAGATTTAGAGAGATAGCAGATGAAAATGTTTTATTATTTGAATCGAAACATTTTGTAGATCTGTGTAAAAACTGTAGGACGGAGTCATAGTAACACAATGTTTTATTTGTTCTAATCTATTATTGCTTCTTTTTCACTTGAATGTGAATTTTTATTCCTACATAACATTGCTGCACAGCATTCCCGTTAACTGTTATTTTTTTCATAGTGATGTACATTTTAAAAAGCTGAAAAACTCAATGAAATATGGAAATTTAGCTTATATATGAAAATTGAAAGTAATAAAAATTATTATTGTGACCGTTACTTAAAAACAATACCTTAGAAAACTGGGTGGAATTTAAAGAAACAATGAAATGGAGATAAAATACTATAAAATTGAAGTTCAGAAGTTTTGTCAGCACAAAAACAAATGTTAAAAAAAAATATGCTTAAAAATAATTTAGGTGTGAAACCATGAACCATTTGAAAAATGTATTCTTAAACAATTAATAATAGAGACTTTTTTTTTCAATGAGTGAAAAAAAGTATGCGAATTTAATACATGAAAAATTTAGTACATTAGTGGAAACTTTGGATTTAATAAATATTAGCTGAAATAGAAAGTAGACTCGCGTTATAACGGTTAAGGTATAATGCGGGTAAAAAACGATCACCTTGAATATCTTTTGATCTAATGATTTGATCATCACGTTCTATGACTTTTAATATTCTAGTTAATTAGTGCTGTCGAGCTATTTGGGACCATATTTCTAGGGTTGTTGCTATCCCCTATATTTTAAGGGTCAAAAATCCAAATCCGCTGGGGAAAAAAAGTCATGTTTATTCAGAGAATGTTCGTTTTTGTGTCTGATTTCATAACTTGAAATATCATCTGCACTAATTAATTAGCCTATTTGAGGTTTCCGAACCACGCGAAAATCCGACCCATACATCAAAAGTTATTCAGGGTAAACCATTTTTTGCGCTCTGTACACTAACTATACGAGGGTTGCTATTTATATTTCTGGCCTTGGCAACAGTAAGTGTTGCTAGGCGACCGCAGACGATTTTAATCGAAAGTTTGATATTTTTAAACATAAATTCAGCAGACGATTTACCATTATAGCTTCATTTGTGCTGTTGACAGTAAATTGAAAAGCTCTTCTCTTTCAAAAAATAGAATTGAATCGTGAACATTTTCGTGCCATTATTTTTCGTAACTTTCGACGCGGATTGTCAAGACAAGAGTGCTTCGATGAACTTAATTCTTTATTCAGCGATAAAGCGCCATCCTACAGCACTGCAAAAAATAGGTATAACGAATTTAATCGTGGTCGATGTTCGATCCAGGACGAATCCCGTGCGGGTCGTCCAAAATCCGTTGTTATGCCAGAAAAGATCGATTCTGTGTGTGAACTGATAAAGCAAGATCGTCATGTGACATACCGTGAGAAAAAGGCGTCTTTGGACATTAGTATGACTGGCATCAATAAAATATTGCATGAACATTTGAGCGTAAAAAAAAATTTATCCCGCATGTTGGATCCCGCATATTATGTTGGATCCCGCATAATCAGACAAACGCTCAAAAAAAGGCTCGTGTCGATTGGTGCAAGGAAATGTTGGAAAAATACGTTCAAGGTACATCAAAGGCTGTGTATAACATCTACACAGGTGACGAATCATGGATCTATGCATATGAGCCGGAAACAAAACAGCAATCAACTGTATGGGTCTTCCAAGACGAGGCAAAACCAACAAAAGTTGTTCGAGGAAGAAGCACATCGAAACAAATGACTGCCTGTTTCTTCGGCATTAACGGTCATGTGGCAACAGTGGCGTTAGAGCAACGCAGGACGGTCAATTCTGAATGGTACACGACCATTTGTTTGCCAGAAATCATCGGAGAAATTCGAAAAAAGCAGAAGAACAGGCGAATCATTCTTCATCATGACAATGCGAGCTCTCACACATCGACTCAAACAAAGGCATTTCTGACGGAGCGAAAGATCGAACTGATGGGTCATCCGCCGTACAGCCCTGATTTGGCACCCAATGACTTCTTCTTACCCCCACACATCAAAAATAAATTACGTGGACAACGATTTTCGACCCCCGAAGAAGCGGTTGATGCATTCAAACCTCAATCGGACTGGAAAAAGTGCTTTGAAAATTGGTTCAAACGCATGCAAAAGTGTATTGATCATCATGGAGAATATTTTGAAAAACAATAAAACCAATTTTGATCCTACATATTTGTTTTTTCATTATTAGGCCAGAAATATAAATAGCAACCCTCGTAGCAGCACATTTTTCATCATTTTTGTGGCTTTGAGTGGGGTGTGAGAAATCCACCACAAATCGACAAGTTCATGCGAAGACGTTTAAAGTTAATGTAAAGTCGTCCGCACGAAATCGATATGGTACAACACAATAATGTACAATAAAACGATTTTAAGACAGAAGTTGCTCGCACAATTTAGTAATTTAGAACAAGTCTTGCACAAGCATAACATCAAGCATTTCATCAACAATAAAAATTGATTAGTAGAAGATCACAAGCTTCCTTGCCTTTTACAGACATATCCGTTAAAGATGGCCAGCCTTCATAAGAACTTATACAATATTTGTTCCAAGACGTTCTTCTTAGATAATACTCGAAATAGAGAGTAGCCATTTGATAATAATTATCCTCAAAGAGTTCACCTAACGCCATTCAATACCACACTACTCGGCAATATTCTGTTTTGGTTGCATCCATTTCTTCTATGCCTTTACATTTATTTAAACTGCTCTCATGTAAACTTTTTAGTCATTTATATACAGTCTGTGACTTTCTCCTTCCATTTTTCTCATAACGCTGAATGGTGTGAGATGCGTCTACTTTTCATTTTTGGCAATCTTTAGAGTATTGTATTTTCATTAATATTTTCTGCTTTATATTTGACAGAAATCTGTAATAACAGATCTAAAATATTAAAACAAATATCCGCCTTACATTATTCATAAATTCTGATAACTATATTATTGCAGCTGAAAAACTAATTTATAAATTTAAAAAAAAAATGTTTTAAAATATTTTTTATTTAATTTTCCTTTGCATTGATGAGAAATCCGTACCTCATATCCGTAAATTATTTCCAAATTTTGAAACATGAACATTTTTCTTTAAACGTTTAGAATTTCGTTTGTTTAGAAAGTTTTATACTTTAAACGAGAATAAATATATTTGTTTAAAATATTTGAATTCCCTTATCCAAATAGTTTAGTTTGATCAAATTTAATTCAAGCTGAATCAACGCACAACTGACCAAACATTACTCTTCTATTGACGATACAAACAACCGCGAGTGTATAATTATTCACGGTTTGAGTAAACCCTCTTGCAAGTTATCTAAGCATACTCAATATGGGTAAATTGATGAAATTGTAAACTTAGATATTTGATCTAAAATTACATCGCTCACAATAGACATGTGTTTGGGTTGGAGAAATTGTCTGAATCTTCGGCTCGACTTGATTGAATATAATTGTTGTGTTAAATAAGAACTATGCCTTAACCGGATGGCATTGGGGAATTTTAATTACATTTTACTGGAATCCATTTAACTTTAAATTCAGCTTCTATAAAATACTTTCATTTTTTTCTGATCTTGATTTCTGGGAAACATTCCTTATTTTGAACAATTTTAAGAATTTAGTGAATGATCTTTCTAGTATCCCACCGTTCCCCAATATTTTGAAATCTATTCTAATTTAATTTTTTTTTGCACTCTGCTTTTCTCTCCAAGCCCCCTCACACCCGAAACAGATCTGATGGGGCTTATCTCTCAACTTTTATTACTGCTTCTTCACTTCTTGCACTTCTTGTACTACTTCTTTTAATTCGTGTATTGTTTCTTGTATTACTTCTTGTTATATCTCTACTTCTTGTTCAAACTTGAACCTCTGCCCCTATTTGGTAATTCACTTTGCACGTGTTTACCTTTTTATTTCTCTTCTATAATTTGGAGTTTAGAAATTGAGGAAGGTTCTTGTTCATATGTAGAAACAAAACTATAGTGAGTTCATTTCTGTTTTTTCACTTGTCCTTTATTCACGTTTTTAACCTTCTTTTTTTTGCTGTAATATGCTTATATTTATTTCATTTTAGTTCTCAAATTTCTCCTCAATGTTAAAAACTGGAATATTACTTAGTATTAAGTAAAAATTATCCACAAATTTTTATTGTACGGTTTTTCTTTTTTTTTAAAATATATTACAATATTCATAAAAATCATGATGTTTATGACAATCACCGTAATCATGAAAACCCAAATAAGTGGAGTTTTATCAATATAATGCTACTCATGTTCATGAAAATAATAAAAGTTATGACAAACACCGTATTCATGGAAATCATAACAAAGTCATTAAAAGCATGCCTTTCATAGTCATGAAAATCAAAATGTTTATAAAAACCACCACTAAATTCATGAAAATTATTATAGAAAGAACTTCATTAACATTCCAATTTTTTACTCTTCATTTTTGACAGTGAAAAAGTTTCTATGAATCACACCATTCTTTTTCTGTTTTTAGATAAAATGTACCTTTATGAAATTCCTTAAATATTAATATTATCTACAAATTAGCTCCATACGTTTTTCCATTTTTCATAAAACTTGCATAAATCTTCATGAAAATCATGACAGATTATTATTTTGGAGAATAACATAATTTTCTACTCAGTACCTGAACGCAATATTGCTTGATAAGCAATATTACCCATGAAATTACTTAATTTACTTACTATTCTCTTTTTTTTAAAAAAAAAACAAATTTTTTTACGATTCGAATGCAAAACTTTTATAAATTTGCAACACATTTGTCCGTTTTTGTTTGAGTTTATTATTAAAGAAAACAGAATGCTTAGATATATTATAGTTTTAAATCTGTAATTCTCGAAAAATATTCGCGTATTATAAATTTTTCTATATTTTGTTTTTTAAATATAAATGTTTTTTCAATTCATGAAAAGCATAGTGAAAGCTCTACTTAAAATATAGGAGAATTCTATTTTTTTCTCCTTTTTCAGTTGAATTTAAAGATTTCAATACCAGAAGATTATAAAGAATATCCAAATACCTAAACATTCTATTCTTAAAAATAATTTAAAATGCTTCCCTTTTTTTAATTCTTTTGCATTTTATAAACTTCTCTTTGATTCTAAAAAACTGACATATTTCTGAAGAAATGTCTTAGCTAAACTATCTGTTACTTCTTTTATAATTTGCTTCGGTTCCATAAATAAAAAGGAATCGCAAAAAAATTAGCCAACATTTCAATCGAAGCATTACAGGAATTCGTTCAAATAATTATTTTCCTAAATTTGTTTTAAGGAGCATTTACAAAATTTCTTATGCATCTCTTATTTTCGTCAAAAAATCAAATAATTAATAAAACCAAGTCAGCATGTAACAAATAACCAAAAATAATTGTTTCTGCAATATCAAACTTTTCTATTGGAAAAAATATGCTAATCAAAAAAGATTCATCCAATTAAATATTTATCTTAAGTTTAGGAGACTTTTTTTTCATTAAAATCGTAAATATTCTTTAAGATTTTCGTCAAATCTTGCACTATTTCTGAAAAAAGCTAAATAAAAATATTTAAAATGATAAATATTAGTTTTTGGAAGCATTTTTTAAATAAAAAGTCGACCTAAATTCTTCATAAAATATTTTCATTTTTAAATTTCAGTTTGTACATAAGAATCGAAATTCAAAAAAAGAGACAAAAAAGAAATTATTTTCTTGCTAGCCATTCATTAGCGGTTTTAACACATTTCTAATCAGAAGGTAAAAAAAAGTTTTTTATCCCTTCAGTTGTTATGATCTTTCGTTATGCTGTTATTCTTTTAATTCTTAATTTAAACTTTCATCGCAAGAGAAATATTTTTATCGTCTTCCTCGATGCTTTTTATCTCTTGTACTTGTAATCCCTGTTTAAAGTAATAAGTTTTAAAGGGGATTATTACTGCTCGCATTTAAAGAAGATTAAGTTGACAAACCACTTGAACAAGGATTTGTGAGAGAAAAAATAGATACATTTCTATTTTTAATAGTTGAGAATCATTTTATTGATCATTCTTAAATCCAAAAAAGTAATTATTATCAAAAAATTAAGAAAATTGAATAATTAATTTATATTTCTTTCCTCTATGTAGACAATATCAGCAGTGAATTATTTTTAATAAAAAGTATTTTAGGTACATTGAGTAAATTAAAATTTATTAGAATTTGAGCTTTTTTAAATAAACTTTTCAGCATTTGTTTGATTTATATTTACTCCTGGAGATAGGGATGGTTTCTTTTTATGTATTAAAAGTGTTTTTTATTTTTATATATTAAGTGAATATGCATGGTGCCCCATAATTATTAGTACACAGTGCCCCATAAATTTAAGGGGTGGTAGAGAACAGAATAGCAACTGTATAAAAGGGTTTCTCAAAAATGAGCAAAATGTTTTTAAAAAATATCGCTGAAACAAATATGGAGGTCAAATTTAAAAATCTTACGTGTTTGGATTTTTAAATTCATTAAAGCATCATATACTCATTTTCAGAAAAATGCGTTGCCTCAAAAGTCATGTTGAACAAATAAATGTGCGAAACAGGTGTTCGTTGACGGCCTGCACGATTCGGACCAAGGACCTCCGAGTTCGTAGCAAGTAGTTCGTATAGTTGTACAACCTAGTTAAGGGAGAGTTAGGAAACTTTATGTATTTCATTCACTTAAGACATAGCTAAATAATTATAAAGTGAAATAAAAAATGCGATAACCTAACTTATGCAACTTCCGATAATATAACTATTTGCTTCGTATTTTCCAACTTGCAACCCTTTCTATTATTAGAAAAAATGGAAAATAATATGTCACGCGTTATTTCCGTGGTCATTATATAAAGCTCTCAGTGGACGGGGCTGTACTACTTTGATGGTTACAACATCCTACTATTTGCCGGATATCCTTGGTTTGAATCCTGACGGAGGCCAACGGACATCCCTCTGACACATTTTTCTCTCCGCATCCTCTTCGAGAAAATACATTTTGCTCAATTTTGAATGCATTTTGAATGCGATTTTCAACAATATAGTTATTAGGAAACATACAACTAATATATAACTATGGTAATTTGAGCAAATAAAGAACTAATAGTTTAAGGCATGGCTGCCAACTACAATGCTTTTTCTAAAATACTTTGTAGAATTGTAAATAATTAATACATGAAACTCTCAGCTTTTTGGTAATTGAATCAACGTTTTGAGAGAATCACCTCGAAAGAGCTGAAAAAAAGCGGCATTTTATGCGAATTTCTAAATCTTTTGCATGTAGTGGCGAGGAAAATAACTTTAAATCAATTTCACAAGAGAAACAATCACGTAACCATAGCTACCACTAAAAGAAATATTTCTAAAAAGAGTAGAAAGTTAGCAGTTTTGGTTTAAAAGCACATGAGCAGAAATTTCATATTGGGGAAGAGTCCCTAATAGGCAGCTTGCGTACAATGACATTCCAGTCATGCAAAGCAACCCTTTTCTCTTTTCCTAGTCTGTACCAATATTTTTGGAGCGCCTTTTATGTATGTAAATGATACCCATAACTTTTATAATTAAAGCATATTTTGTTGTATTATTCAGTAGAACATGGCATAAAAATATATTAATAAGAATTCCATTATTTAGTAATTATTGATTCAAGATAGATAAAGCACAGATAATCTCCAACAACAATTCTAGTTCATAAAACTGTTCCTTTGAAACATACCTGTCATTTTCACTTTATGAAAATACACTAAAATATCAAATTCCCGTGATAATTTGTATACGAGATATGATTTGCATACTTACTGAAATAGTGTATGAAATATTTTAGCTAATTACCATATATTGGTCTATTTCGTTGTTCAATTTATTATTGACTTATTTTAAGAAAGTTCCACGCTTTTAATACTTAAATATAAATCTGAAAATTTCATGTAGTTAAATAAAATTTAAGTTTAGTCTCATACAACTGTTGCTCAACTTTTATCTCTGGCATGGTTGGTAATAAAAAAGAACATAAAGCTGTGAAAAGAAACATGAATTTTAACTATGGTGTTTACAGAAATAAAGTTAACTAATCCTTTTACGAAATTGAGGTATGATTGAATTTTGTACTTTTAAATCAAGCTCCTTTACCTGTTAAACCGATAGGCGAGAATATTGATTATTCCAAGAATTACCAAGAAAACACAAATTCATTAGAAAAAATATGACTTTTATGAACTTCTGGAAACAAAAAAATTTGCAGTCAGTTTATAATTTTGAAACTTATTTTTGCTTTGTATAAAGCTTTTAAATTGAAACTTTTAAATTACACTGAGAGAAAAAGTATTCTCAAAATTACCTGAATATGATAAAATTTATTGAGTTACTAGCTCTTTCGGAACACCAAAAATCTCGGCAGTTTTTACTGAAGCACTTTAGTAATGATTTTAGTAAATTAACAATAAATACGGTTATATAGTGTGCGATAAAATTTAGTAGTTAAATCGTGATAACTTAGGTCATAGCGTAAAAACCATTTACTCGGTCAAATTTACTTTTTGTACTGTTTACTAAACGTTTCGTAGCACGAACTATAAATTTGAAAATCAGAATTTCTGGAAAACCGTTATCATTTGAACACGAAAATTACCAAATGAATGGTTTATAAATACCGTATATTTTGGTTTCATTACTAGATTTATGGATTTTTTATAAGAAATGTTATTACCATACAGTAAGGTTTTTTCCTAAATTTTTCTCCGTGTAGGATACTATGGTGGAGGTTGTTCTCCATCAGTGGCCGCCATTAATCGTAAAGTGAATTTTATTAGGCCTTACGAAAATGCATCTTGATTATGAAAGTCTGAAAATGATCTTGCCCAGGAAGCAATATATAAATCGTTTAGTAAAAATTTATTTTATTAGGCATAATTGGTGATAGAGAATAGCCATTTCTTAACATCTAAAAAATCCCTTAAAGGAATCAAATCATAATATTCTCTAGTGAGAGATCATACAGCCAGAATATCATTTCTGCCGGTTAGAAATTGAGACTGGGGAGGCCCGAAAAGGACACACCTAGACTCCAAAAATTTTGAAATTTAAAGTGAATACAATTGTTCCTAACGGACAAAAGTGATGCATGGGTAGGAGATCTAAAATTGGCGATTTATCAAAATATAGCAGCCAAAACAAAGCCAACCCCGCATATCAATATTGGGTTTAAAAAATACCTTGGCTATCACGAGTCGCCAAAAAATTTAAGAAAATTATTACAACCATGCAACTGAAATATTTAGCTGTTAGAAATTAGAATACAAAGTTATAAATAGATTTTTGTTTTCGATTAGAGACGACAGTGAATTAATAAGTCTGCATTAGTAATGAAATAAAAAGTGTCCGTTACGTTGATCGATGCAAACAAAGAATAAATATTTTATGTTCGTTTTAAAAGCTTAAGTCTTTGACTTATTTTAAATATAAAATTCTACTAATAAAAATAAGCTAATAAAATAAAAAAAAATATTTAGGAAGAAAAATTAAATTTTTTTCTTCTAAATTTTAGATTACTTTTATATAGTCTAAAAGAAAATCAATGAAAACTCATCTTAAAAAGATAGTATAATAGAAGTACGTTTCTTTCTGTGATTAATAGTTTTAAAATAAATAAATGATTCTTCTTCAAGGGAGACACTTTTAACATGTTGATAAATTATCACTTTCAAACATCCTTTCAATAAGTGGCACCAACAAAAGATTGATAGCACAGAAATTGAGAAAAATTTATGGTTTTTCTTCCACATTGTTCGAGACTCCTAAACTTAAAAAGACTAAATCTGTGTCTTCCTTTAAAAAAAAATTCGTGAAGTTTTTCTCTACTTAGAAAACTAAAGCAAAATAAATGTAATTTTTTCAAGGAATAAATTTTTAATTTATAGCAGTATTTTATTAGCATTTAAGAAAGCACACCGCAGTAACTACACTGCAAAAACTTTGATGTGATTTAACTCCAAATTTGATGTTGAACAAACCAAACGAACATTTTCTTCAGGTTAACGCCAAATCTTTTTCTTTTTTTAATGGCGGGCACTTGGGGGTTGTCCCATTGGCCCCAGAAATGCCAGGACTGCTACTCTCGTCTCGTTACCCAGTGGGCACCTGTGGAGAAGCCAAGGCGGTGGAGCAGCGTCGCCCACGTCACACAACCACAACCCGTTTATAGGGCGGGTCACATTCACGCACAAAGTAGAAAGGACATAGAACACAGAGAGAAAGAAACATCCGTGCCCTGAGCAGAATTCGAACCCGCGACCAGCGGCTCCGCAGTCAGGCACGCTAACCACTCGGCCACCAGGTCGGCAACGGCAAATCTAACTTTTATATATAATTTAAAAGTTGTATGAAAAAAAGTTCCCACCAAACGTTCAATATTTTTGTTTCCAAAAGCTCCAATGTTGACGAGTTTTGATTTTGATAACGAGTTAGCGGTTTAAGGCTGTCTTCAATGTAGTTTTTCATCTGCAGAATTTGATTGATGCTAAACGTCGTCATCTGCAGAATAGCTTATTTGAATATCATATTTGATATTAAACGTATGTCTGTTTTTAGTTCTGAAGTAAGGATATTTATATTTCTTAATTTTCAAGTCACTGGAAACTGTATTAAATAATTTTCTTACATTTAATTTCTATTTTTTGCTCCTGCACTGTTAAGCCTAGTTCAAAGTCGACTTTTCTCTGCTGCGCGTTTCAGTGTTACTAAATTACTATCATGGTGGTTGGTGGTTTTTTATATAAAATAGTGCAAAAGAACATTCTAAGAGTTACACAACGTCAGGAACATCCTTGGGTTTTGAGGCAACACCACTTTGGTGTCAAGTGGTTGACCTTATTTTCGGTGTTCAGGTACGCGGAATGTTTTTAAAAAGTACAATTTTTGTACAAGCATTACACTTCTAAACATGAACATATTATGTGCAAGCTTTATAAAGAATTCTTGATTTGCTGCATTATATACTTACAATTTTACTGTTTAACTCAACTCTTTGACTCTTTTTACTGTTTAAAGCCAAGTTCGACATTTAACTCAATTTACTCAGTCCGTTAAAAAAATATTTTTTTCTGATTTATTTGAATACAGATTTTTTTTATTTCTAATAATTACTAATAAACTAAATAAAAGGAACAAAACAATTTTTTTTCAACAAACAAAAACGCTATTGGTGAAGTGATACATATTTAGAAGATTGGTAAACAGAATATGTTTTTGCACAATTTTTCTTCGTCATTTTTTATTCTAAGAAACTATAACCTGAAAAAATTACTTCAGCAAACAGTTCATTACTCATTTTCGAGATCATATTTTTTCACATTTTCTGTTTGAAAAAAAGCCACACAAAATATGACAATTATTGTTTCTAAATTAGAAAGAGAAAAAAAACTTAATCCTTCAAATTTTAAATAATGATATTTACATGAGAACTTCGAAGAAAACGATGTTTCCCTTTCCTTTTTCTGCTAAGGTTGAAAATAAATGAACAAAAGCTGGGCAGGAAATTAACAATTTTAAGTGTCCTGACTGTGTTGTTATAAGCTTTAATTTAGATGCAACCTATTTATTTTGCTTGTCACAAAACTAATCTTCTGTTTTTATTTTCATTCGAAGATTTTTGTCTTATTGGAGCTTTGAATGTATAGTTTTAATGTATAATAAAAAAAATTAGTTTTTTTTCGAGCATTTTCTCAACAGTGAGATGAAAATCATTTCTAAGCTAAGTAGTTCATTTTAACAAAAGAATTGTGTTTTTATTATTCTTTATTTTTTAATCACATAGATGAAGATTATTTTAAATTAAAGAATAAGCTAACCAAATGTTTTTTTTTATGTAAAGTTATCTTTTCATGCAAGTCACATTTTGAAAATGAGAATAAATTTAAAAAATACTACAAAAGTAATCCGATTTTTTTAAAAATTTATCATCAAGATATAAATGTAAACCACAGCTGAGATTTTGTAAAAAAAAAAAATATTCTATAATGAAATGTGAAATAATTTTATTCACAGTTAACATTTTTTGTTTTTGATACATTTTTTTAATTTGTGATGCTATAAAAAATGTTTAAAAAAAAACTACCTAAAGTAATTATCAGATTCTCTTGAAAAAAATAACACAAGAAATGAATGAGTTTATAACATGTAAGAAATTTAATTTTTCTCTACTATATTCTTTTTTAATGATTTATGTATTTCCTAGGTGGATTTTAATAAAAATAAAATCAAGAGTCCGAACACAAAGTATTTGCTAGATTATTGAAGGAAAGGAGTTATGCGCAAATGAATATTATTATGTAACATTCATATTTTAAAACACTCTTATCTTAACTTCGATTATAATATTTCAGTAGCTTCTACTGATAAAAAAAAGTGAATGATTCGCATTAGTTGGAGAGTAACAAAGATTTATTCATTCAAGATATTTAACAAAATAGGATGTATAAAGAACATTTATAAAATCTATCTTTATCAATGAATAAAATAATGAAAGAATGATTTCTGAAATTATTTATGGTCAACTTCTTTACATTATGCTGTATAATAACTACCTTGCGCACATCTATTTCGGGCCCATCCTTGATAACTAACAAATCAAACGCACTTCAGCAATGCAGTAAAAATGGCACTTTAAAGCAAAACTCCTCTAGTTACGCTCAATTTGCGCTTTTGTTTTCATATTTTGCAATCTGGCAATCTTGTTACGAAAATATTTTTTAAATCATTCTTGAAAAATTTCCCGTTCATGTAAGTACATTTGAATTCGCTACTCGCTTTATTGATTTTGTTTTATTCTGTTTATTCATTTTGTTTTATTTTCTGTTTTACGTGTTATTTTTAATTATTATGCTCTAGTTTATTTGTTGTAATTTTTATAAAAAATTTTATTTTTTGAGTGCTCCTCACACTATTGTATTAATATATTTTGCCTTGGCTTTATTGATACAATATCAGAAAGCACTCTTTTTTGCGGATATAATCGTGTGGGCTGATGAAAAGATTATATCTATTATTTTCAGGATTTTTTTAAAATAATTTTATCGTTTTTTTTCCCAGTTGTTTGCTATTTTTTTTATTATTATTTCCCCCCCCTTCTTTTTTCATATGTCTGTAATTTTCCTTTGTTTTATCTTCTTTTTTAACATATATATATATATATATATATATATATATATATATATATATATATATATATATATATAACAAAATAGAGTATAAAGAAAATTAAAGTTTTATTTACTGCGCATAAGCTGCAAGTATATAGAACTCATACAATAAGTTCAAACAAAATCTAGAGAAAACACAGAAAAAATTACAGAATAATAAAAAAAAGAGAAAAAGAAAATGATTTAAAACAAAAACAGAAAGAAAATAAAAGAACTTAATAAAAATCCGTAAAAATTATCTATAAAATTTTTCATCAGCTTACACGATTATATCAGCAAAAAGGCACTCTGTAATTAAATTACATCTGTTTTGATACTAAAAGCAATGAACATCAACTGGAGTCAATTGATCGTCTGATTGAAATCAGCTCGTTCTTAGTATCGACTAAATGCTTTTATTCCGTATTTCCTATTTTATTTAACCATCAAACTAAATTAAAGTTCTAGCTGAAAGCTTGTTTTGACAAAAATTATGAATACTATTAATATCTTCTAATCTTTAGTTCGTTAATGCAAAACTATGTAAACTAAAACACATCCACGTTGCAATATTTAGTAGAATTTTTAGTAGAATACGTTTCAATTTTTAGGGTAAAAAAACATAGTGTATTAAAAGTAAGCATGTATCTCCATATGAAAGATTAAAATGAACTTTAACTTTTAAAACCTCTATAGGTTTAAAATAAAAATTCTAACAAATGTAGTATTTTTATGAGGTCGTAAATGTTCAAACAACTTAACAAGGTGCAATATACTTAAAAATGCAAAAAGGCTATGAATTTCATAACTTTCTGAAAAAGCTCTTAAAAGTGGAATCTGTTTTCGAAATACATAAATTTTTTATGAGCTTCAATAATGAAATGCTTAGATTACATCGATTTGAATGCTATCGAGATATTTTCATATTTAAAAAAACCTGGAATCCAATTTCAACCAAGATTGAATTCGCAATTTACGATGTGGTGAACATAAAATTTCAAGTATCTTAAAAGTAACGAAACGTACCTAATTTACCTGGAATTACAACCAGGAAGTTTATCTTCGTGAATAATTCAAAGAATACTGCAATCAGAAACACGATTACCAAGTTATATTTTAACAACAAGAATAAGTGCTCATTTTTAAAATATATATTCCAATAAACTTTTAATACTTTTCTGACAATTTAATAGAAGAAAATTACCAAATCGATACTTTAGTTTCTCAAATGTCTCACTTAATCAAGCATAGTATTTCCATTTTTAATTTAGCTAATACTTAAGTGTGGTTAAAAAGTGGGGAAAGACCGTGTAACTAAGATTCGAAGGCTTGCTAGAGCTGGGTTATTCGACCTAGAAACTAGCAGACTTAATCAAGATATTCATTGTTTAGTCGTGCACAATATTTCATTCCTGAAGAGCCATAGATGCATAATATATAGAGTTCTAGATTTTTCATAGATAGACCTTTTTGATACATAATTTTTCTTTTAAAAAAAAAGGTCACTCACTAGTCTGGTGAGACCGGGTATGCATATTAACTCGATGGGTAATTTAGAAATAGTAAAATTTTAGTGAAGAAATCGAAGACATCTCTAATTTATATGAAAATTTAAGAAATTTATGCATGTAATTTACATGTGATATCGTACTCTAGGCACTACTCAAGAGAGGAAAATATTCACCGGTGCTGGGACTGGGCCCAATCAAAGTTCCCTATAAAAATAGAGTGCATATTAGTTGTTTTTTCTTTCAAGAAACCTGCCAAGAATATCTTTATATGTATATAAGGTAAGTAGGTACTTTACGTCGCAATAGAGCTGCGCAAGGGACTATTGACAAAGGTCTGGGAAACTTCCTTGAGGATGATCCGAAGACATGACGTGAAAGCTGAAGAAATGTATACATGTAATTTACATGTGATATCGAACTCTAGGCACTACTCAAGAGAGGAAAATTGTTACCGGTGCCGGGACTGGGCCTGACCAAAACTCCCTATAAGAAAATAGAGTGTTTATTAATTTTTTTTTCCAAGAAAACTGCCGAGAATATCTTTATATGTGTCTAAGATAGGTAAGTACTTTATTTCCGTCCAACTAGGGCTGCACAAGGCTATTGGCGAAGGTCTGGGAAACATTCATGAGCATGATCCGAAGACATGACATCGCAATTTTGATCCTCTGCAGAGGGGATGGCTCCTCTGCTTTGGTTGCCTGACACCCTGCACCCGAAGTCGAGCATTTTATGGTAAAATAGTTCAACGAGAATCGATACCTCACACCCTCGCTTACGCAGGCTGATCAAAGAGGTAACCCACCCACTTACTTACCGCAGTCGGTGATGCTTGCCATCGGTGTACTACTGGGAACAGTGTCTAAAGGATCAGTCTACTGTTGGAGTCATATGAATATAAAAGCTACAATTTTGTATAAAGGGTTTTCAAAATTTCTTAAAAATATGATGATAAGGCTTTTCTGTGCTTCAAGAAAGGGAACCCTCAATAAATTTTGTCCTAGGACTAATAAAACCTTCGTTCAGCCTTGGATTTAGTTATCTTCTTCCTGCAGCTTACATTGGCCCAGGATAGACAAGCAACAAAAGGTAGGGGCAAGAACGAAAGACCTTCCTGGGAGAATAATAGTTATCGAAATGTAACGGAACAACGCTACAATTGGTGTAAATTTTCATTCATTGTTAAAACATTAATCTTTAGTAAATAATAACCTAGACTAAAAATAATTCTTATAACTCTAATGACCAATAATAAACACTAGTTTAAAAACAAAGGAACGTTAGAGAGTTGACAAAGTAAAACAAACTTATTAACACATACGCTCTGAGCTTAACAATAATAATCTGTCAACGCTATGGTAAGTCCTTCTTCTTTATTAGCGTGTAATCCAGAGTTTGTCTACTAGAAAACGGAACTAACGTCGATAATTGAAGTACCCGATCTCATCTAGCTACCTGGTCTTAAACCACTCACCCCCCATACGTGTTCAGTAAATATCTCCTTTATTATAAATTTTTGGTAAGTCAAAAAGTGTAAACTAATATTAATTTATGTATCCTAAAGTGTATTATGCGCAAATCAATTTTTAAGGAAGGAAATATATCTTATATCTACAAGAATTCAAGCTTGAAAATATTAAAACCTGCCTTATTGCCGAATAAAAAAAGATTTAAACAATCATTTCTGCTGCTCTATTTTCTTAGGTAATAAAATCAGTTTTAAATCGTTTTTTAAACCCACCATAATGATTATCGTAACCCACGTTATACCTGCGATTGGATTTCGATGCGTTTTTTTGTCTTTTCCCCAATTAAGCGCTAATTTCTAGAGTCTAATGTGTAATTTATTTGACTTCTTCATAATGATTCTAAAAACATTTTGTGTTTCCACAATAGTTATTTACTTAATGTAAGCTATACTATTTACTCTTATTTTTCCCGTCAAATGTAATGAATTTAAACAAGTTTGTATGGTTAGCAAGTGTTAAAGGATTGCATAGGAATCTAAGTAAATAGTCTTTTATGTCTAAAATTAAGTTTTAGTTAATTAGTAGTATTTGCGGATTTGACAAAGAGAGAACTGTGAAATTTGATCTTTGGCTTTCATCTAACTAAACAGGCAAGTTTATTAACTATGGCGTAACTAATTTATCACCTATTAGATTAATTTATTACTTAGTTCCTATTTCTGAAAGCTTAAATTATCATTAGATATAGTAAAGCGTCGAATTTAAATTTTCAAATGAACTAATTTCAATTAAAAATATTATCAAATTATTAAAATTATTATATATATATATATATATATATATATATATATATATATATATATATATATATATATATATATATATATATATATATATATATATATATATATATATATATATATATATATATATATATATATATATATATATATATATATATATATATATATTAAATTGAATATAGAATATGTTTTCCGGATAAAAAAAATATGCTTCCTAATACGTTTATTAATTATCAAACATATTTTTTTGGTTCAATGCATCAGAGGATTTTAAGGTTTTTATTTTAAAAAAACTAATCAATGATAAATACAGGACATTAAATTCATTCATTTAAAACCAGACGGAGATTTTACAGTCTTATAGTGCTTTTTAAAGTCTATTTATTTTGCCAAATATGTTTTAAAATGCATCTGTATGCTTAATGTGATTGTTAAAGTCACGTAGCGGTTATTTAAGGTGGTATCCGAATCCTTTTCGATTATACCAAGACAATAATGGCTCACACTAGAAATCGAAGTATAAGTCACATAGGTGCACACATTGGGGAACAAAAATAATATTTAAGCGAAGAAGAAGAAATAAAACCTTATTGAACTCTGCTGATTCACAAGTGAGGAAAGTGGAATGTAAAACGTCAAAAATAGTTTGATTTCCTGATGAAGCTAGGATTTTCTTTTTCGTGGGTGTCTTATGTTATTTTTCGTTGGTGTTATGTAACACTGTTATCTTCAGCAATCAAACAGGCATTAATGTTTTAGTCCCGCTTTTCTCAGTAGATATAAGATTTTGATAGTACTCTTGTTATTTCTTCGTTCAAATATTAAGTTGAGACGTCTTTAGGGGATATTGTTTGCTTCATTTCTTATTACAATTCCAAAAAGATAGATTAAGAGTGATAATTACGGTACACCTTGTTTATTAGTATCAAATTTATGCATGTATTAACAATTTTGAACATAATTTACTTTTATCTTCAAAAATAACAAATACCTGAAATAAGAGTTCTCAGTGATTTTAAAAGCTTTTTCTTAAATTTATTTTTCAATGATGTATTTTTAAAAAAAAACTGCCTTACGATTCTTAAAAGTTTACAGAAAAACATAAATTTCAAAAGTATTTGAAATAGTCTATTGATCATAAAAAAAAACTTTATTTCGTTATTCATTAGCAAAGCAAGCAACATTTAATTTGCAGAAGGATTTCCTTTTTCACTTTTTGTTTTAGCTTTTTTGCTCCAAGAATAAATGATGATTCTTTCATTTAATACCCTTTTCTTCTTTATTATTCGAAAAAGATATTTATCATTACACTAACAACGCGAAAGAATGTGGTTAACTTATACTTGAAATAGTCTGTATTTGAAAAGAAGCTCTGATATATCTTTTATTTTTTGAAAATAGATAAATGGTTGTTGTTGGAGCAAGTAATTAGAATACAATAACTACTAATTGCGCTGAAGTCATTTCAAGAAAAACTATTTTACGAATTATAAATAGAATTTCTGTATTCTTTTTTATATACTATATTGAATTATCCGGAAGGTAATTTTTTTTTAAAAACGAAAAGTGGTTTTTATTATTGAGAATAAACATTTTATTGAATCATATTTTGACCATTCTTCTCCAATACTTCTTTCAGTCTACCTGGCCGTATTCCACGCCCATAAAATATTTGTTCTTTGCTGGCAAAAAAACTGATCCAGGTGAACTTTGACCTCCTTATTTGAAATAAAGATTTAACCGTCTAAACAAGGTTGCTGAGATCAGAACAGTATTGTAGATAACCCATTTCCAGTCCCCATTGACGACACGATGCGCGAAAAAGAATAATTTTCTTGACATTTGAGAATCAAATCGAATACGTCAACTGGTCAGCACAAATTTCTTTCAGTAAGAACATGAGAAACGCATAATTCGAGCTTTCAATTTAAACCTTAGGCTTTTCAAAGGAACCTGAATGGTCAAATTCAATAAATATAATATTTCAGGGACTTCATCACTTGTTATTTAGCGGTTTGCATCAAATAATATCTTTATTGTGTCCTCATCAATTTAAACTGGTGTGGTACATCTTTGGGCATCTTAATTGAGATTTTGCAAACCAATTTTGTCATTAGCGTACTGCTAATACATCTTCTCCATGCACATCAGATACTTTTTTTTCCTTTCTTGAATAGTATTTTTACCTTTTACGATAAAAAAAAAGTATATGTCCATGGTTGAAACTTTCTTCTCACTTTCCATATCTGAAAGTAATCTGTACGTAGAATCCATTGAACTTTTTCATAAGCAAGTATCAGCTGTAAAAGTATTTAATGATTATGCAGTTTAAGTATGAAGTTGGCTGTAAAATAGTACAATTAAGCTCTCTGGGGAAAAAAACGAAATTACTTTCCAAACGACCCCTAATTATATTATTTTATCAAAGAATATTTTTGTAAGTTTTGCATACCATAATGAAGATCTCAATTTCGTTTAATTCCTTGCAAATATTTTACATAATCACTTTTTGAAATATGGTTTATGAAATTTTTTTTTCTAAAGAATTTTGAAAAAGTGTTATAAATGTTTTTCATTTAGCGAAAAAAAAAATCTCACTTTTCGTGATAAGAATATGCTTCTGATTACACGAATATGAATCAGTTAACAATTTCAATTTTCTGTCTATCAAGCTTGCTTATGATTTTCTTCAATCTTAGCATTGTTGGATAAGCAATATTCCTCAACAGTAATGAGGTATCTCAGAACCAGCTTTAAAATAGTTTACATGAAGAAACATGCATTTCATATAAAATATTTGATTTGCATTATCGACCTCTAGTGACAAAAATCCACATAATTTTGCTAGCTTAATAGATATATGGTAATAAAAATGTATTTTAAATTTTTAATATACATTTTTTCCTAGAGGTATGATATTTATAGATTTTTTTTTCTAATTTTTAAACTATTTAAAGTCATTATACTGAGGCAAATAGTATGGCCCAAACTATCAGAATACAGTAAAATTGACCATGTTTCCTGCTCTATGTGAACACAAAAAAGCTTGGTAATTTTTAAGGGAGCCCTTAATTAATGATTTTGATAAAAAAATTAACAATAAAATATGGTTTTATAACATATAATAACGTTTGATAATTGTTTCAAAATCTGGTAATTTTAACATTATACATTAGAGCATGGCATAAAACCCATTTATTCGGTTAGATATATTATTGATTTTTTTATTTTTACTAAATGTGAGGTAAACTATAATTTTGAACACCAGAATTTCTGGTAAACCGTTACCATTTGAACGAAAACAATTACCAAGTGAAAGGTTAAAATATCCTGTATTTTGGTTTTATTAACTAGAATTATGGTTTTTTTTTTCACCTCATATGTCATTACTATAAAGTACGGTTATTTCTTCATCAAATTGTTTTCTCTGTTTAGTCATCTATGTAACTACTTAAGATTCCATTCTTGTATTTTAAGAAATATTAACTGTTAAGCTTAGAAAATTTTTATCTGTGGTATTAACACAAGATATTCTAAAATATATTAGGAAATTGCATAACTTCTATAAAGAAAGATAATGTTTAAGAAAATAGATAGTGCAATTTCAGAAATTCGAGTTTTCATTTATTTATTTTGCGTTTCAAGTCTTATTAGTAATTTTAATTTCCAAAATCTTTCAAATTATAGAACTCAATCCCTCAGCAAAAATATAAAACATGTTTTAATTCAGAAACTTTTTAGAAAACTCTTAAATTTTCAAATTAATGCAAGAACGAAATCTTTTGAATTTACAACGAACCAGAAGTGCAACATATTTTGGCTACGCTATTTGTATAAACTCGAACGAAGGAAAGAGTTTCTTTTCCAAGAAATTCGTTTTCATGTGCAAATTAAATAGCTTCTATGGAAAACACTCTCTTCAATGGTAAAAAGGAAATGGCAAGGAAAACAAATTTTGTAACATCAAATTGATTTCGAAAACTAGAAATATCTTCTAAACTTCAAATGAAAGTAGAAAACATTTTTTTTTCAAAAACCTTCTTATACTAATGAATTTTCTCTTAAAAGATATGCAGCAAAAATATGCCAGAAATGTCTTTTTCTAAAAGAGAAGTTTTTGCCGATTTTTGAATCTTTTCTGTCATCTATATCGCTTATAACCCCTTGTTTGATATATTCAAATAAAAGAAAAGTTGTATTTTCACAGAATATACACAGAAATAGTCATTTCGGTGTGCACGATAGAAACAAACACACTCATCATTGTCCAGAACTTGAGTGCTAATGGCACTTAATTTAGGGTTGCAGAATCTTCATTAATTTAATGTGTCAATCTGTTGTTCTGCAGCAGACAGTGTCATTCTGCAGAAGAATCTTAATTTATTTAATTTTGTCAGCAACCCTAGAAGAGACCGACCGATACTATAATTGTAAGAATTAGGTTTAATCTAACATGCACTGATAGAATTTTCATGCTAAAATTAGGGTAAAATACCGGCAGCAGTCTGTCAATCCAATTAACCGTAACTTTACGGTTTTGAAACCATTTACAGCTAATATGGTTAGAGAACCAAGGATTAAAAACTATACGGTTTTTTAACCATTTACAACTAGCACAGTTTCCAAACCGTTATAAAAGAAATTTAACAGGATTATGATGCTGGCTTTTCGTTAGGTAACGGGCATTGGAGTTAAGTTGAGGTTGAGGAGTGTATAATCAAATGAACCATGAAATGTGTTTTAATTGGTTTACCTGGTTGTTTCACCTATAGTAAGAGATGGGAAATACTAGACTTTTTGTGTTAAGCAGTGTTATGGTGAGTATCGTACTCTCGTATCTTGTTTTCCAGGGTCACAAATTGGACAGTGCATGATAGTGAAAACTCTTCATGTGTTGAAGGGAATGGATGTGGTGTCAACTTACTTTCATGGTGAACTTACATACATTACGAATACCCGTTATGGCTGTTATGAGATTAACTGATATAACTGATTGACTCTTAGCTATAATATTTACCCAATTGCAAGAACTAAGTAGCTTCATTAAGTGGGCAGAGTTGGTGCGATAAAATTCTGGTTATTTAACCATATTAGGTATAAGAAGTTAATAAGCGATTTTTCACCATCTTATTTATGGTTATTAGACTTTTTTATTTGAATATGGAAAAATCAACGATTAAATTATTAATTAACCATTTTTCCGAGAACTTGTGTACGAAGTGTGTGTACGGCACAAGTAGCAAATTTAAGATAGAAAAAAAAATTTAAAAGGATATTATTTTAATTAAGCTATTTTTTACACTTTTAAATGAATAGAATGACAAAATAACTGAAGTTTAAAAAGTAGAATAGGTCCTTATATAGTCTTTAAACAAGCAAATAGAGTTTACATAAATTAAGAGTTTATTTTTAAATATTTTCTTGTCATTTGAATTCTTTATTTTTTAAAATTCCATTAACTTTAAGACTATTATTTGGAATTTTTTGAAGTAGTCACAATTCTTTAGTTTAATTATCTGCAGAATCGTAAATAAAATTTGTTAAGCTTAGAACAAACAATTTGAATTAAAAATGGTTTTTCTGTTTCTCCTATCAACAACATTTTAGGTTTTTTTTTTTTAAATCTGAGGACAAAAATAATCTTTATGTCCTGTGGTCATTTTTATTTTTTAAATCGCAGATGAAAAATAATTTGCAAATGCTCTGATAATCTGCAGTGCCGGTTGCCGTGATACTACTATTTTTCATTCATACTATCATATCAGACTAGTCATATCATACTACTATTTTTGCTTCCAGGCCGAATAGTAGTATGATATGACGTACGAGGATTAAAAATATCGTATTACTGTAGTATTTTCAGCAGTACCGAAACGACCACGTATCTTTGAAATGCTTTATTTTTACTTTTCAGTTTGGTTAGTAAAGTTTCCTATATATGTGAGTACAAAGTTATTACAAAAGAGGAATAAAAAGTGAAGGGGAAAAGGGGAAGATTTCCCTGGTTGGGAGTTAAAGAAATTTGATTAAAATTAAGAAATTTGAGCGATTTATATTGAAAATCTGATGAACTCATTTAAAAAAGTGAACAAAATCTATCGTTATATTTCCCGTTTAATTGAATTCAGTACGAGCAAAGATGTTTTTTTTAAATTCTGATTCAATTTGATGACAGAAATATTTCGTTGGGTTAAATATGTGCCCATAATAGAACTGTTCTTAATTTAAATGAATTCTTAAAAAATGGAGCATTTCTAAGTAAGTAAGAAAGTCAATAAATCAAAATGTGTCTACATTTAATTTATGTTAAACTTTTGAAAATCATATTCAGGCAGTGAAATTAAAGAATTAATTACTTTAACTAACCAAAATTTAAAATATTTTTTCCTTAAT
The DNA here is from genome assembly GCF_982258835.1 of Parasteatoda tepidariorum. Classification (NCBI taxonomy): domain Eukaryota; kingdom Metazoa; phylum Arthropoda; class Arachnida; order Araneae; family Theridiidae; genus Parasteatoda; species Parasteatoda tepidariorum. Next base: position 88,430,923 of record NC_141760.1, on the reverse strand, counting down.
TTTATTCCATTTTTTTTTAAATTTATGCTCTTGTGTTATACTCTTCAAATCAAAGTACATATAGCCCAAAGTAGATATATTCATAGTAGGTATAGTAGAAATATAATTTTAAACACATTTTTTCAGCTACCTTTAAAAATATTTACCTTATTTCGTACAACCTAAATATCCGTTTTTCACGCATAAAGTATGAAAACAAACACACAGTAAAAAAGTATATTCAGGCACGATAAAGCTTAAATATTTCCAATTTATCTTTGCTAATTATAATATTCGTACTTCCTGGTGACTTTACGTCAATAGATAGTAAAACATGGTTTTATAAGTTCAGTTCATTGAAGTAAAATTTAGCGATATTCAGTAACATTCATCACCTGAAAATAATGCTATTGATCACTATCAGCTCGTGATATTCACACTTTGCAACAAGCAAGCAATTTTCTACAACAATTTTGTTCTTTAGTGCAAAACTTGTATTTTTTTTCAACTATATTAAACAATTGCTTATTGATTTCTAAGGAATCATTTAATTTTTGAACAGCACTTAAAAAACTTAATTTTGAACAAAATAAACTTGTGATCTCAGATAACTCCAGGAATACTAATTTAGGGACATAGTCCTCGCAAAGCTATCCACATTTATTTACTCGGGATAACAAACAAAAAGCAATTAACTGTTGAAAACGTGCAGTAAAATTTAGTTTAATTGAAATTTAGTTTGGTAAAAATTTGGTTTAGTAAAATTCCTTAACGGTAAAAATAGTTGACAAAAGAATCAGCAACAGTCTAATTTATAACAATGCCAAATGTAAGCTTATGAGCAAAATTCAGTTTCCGAACTTTCTTGTCAAAACTACCAGAATCTGGTAAAATTTACCTTATCTCTAGCTCTATGCGAACACCAAAAATCCCGGTAATTTTAACCAAAGGTCTCCGGTAAGGATTTTGGTAAAATTAGCAATAAAATATGGTTATAAAGTGAGTGATACAATTTGGTGAATGCAGTAAAATTGGTAGTTTCATCATGACACCTTAGAGCATGGTAGAAAACAATTTATTCGATTAAATTCAGTTCTTAGTTTTGAATTCTTTTATTTAATGAGTAGTGATAAAATCTATAACTTTGAAAGCCAGATTAGTCAGCAAACTGTTATCGTACTAACGGAAAAATTACCATGCGGATTATTTAAATACTGTATAATTTGATTTCATTACCAGAATTATGATTTTTTTTCACCACAAGTTTCATTACCATGCAAATTCGGATATTTTGCCATAATCTTTTTTGCCATGTTACACCATATGAATTTTAAATATGAAAAATATGGATTGCTCAAAGTTTTATTTTATCCCTGTATTACTGTAATGTTTATAAAACTGAGACATAAAACGTAAAAACTAATAAGGATTTCTTTATTGATTAATAATAAAATATTTTTAAAAGATGAAAAGATTGAGTTAGCCATTGTTTCTGCTTCGAAACGAATTTTTCTGTAGTATATTTTTTTAAGGAATCTCTTATTCTGAGAGTTACAGAAAAAAGAGAAAAAAACTAAAATACCTATGAGCCCATATTTTTATATTCTTTAATAAAATTGCAATAAAATAAATTACTTCACGTCTGGAACCATTTAGAAAGAAGTAAAATGTTAAGCCTTATAGCGTAAACTGAAAATCTAATTCGAATATAATACCTGAAGCGTTAAATTCCATTATTAATAAAAATATGAGATAAAAGTAGGAAATAAAAAACCTTAACTATCTAAATTTAAGTCTTCAATATAATTGAAAGAAAATCCAGAATTTTTCTTGTAGATTAAACACTTTATTAAAAGAATTTTTCTTGTAGATTAAGCACTTTATTAAAATAATTTTTCTTGTAGATTAAACACTTTATGGTAGAGTATTAGACATCTCATTTTTGAAATGTATTAACCATACCATAAGCATTTACTTCGAAAAAAAAAGTACAAAATAGCAAGATTTCTAGACATTTTTTGCCTGAATTACAATGAAAGAGGGACTAATTATGAATCTAAGCTCCATTAAGCAGTCGAGTTAAGATAAATTAGTTATTTAGAATAAAGAAGTGAGTATGGCATTAAATTGTTACAGAGCAGAATAAAGGAATGAATATTTATTTTCCAAAAATTATTAAAATATTTAAATTTTTGAAATGAGAACATTTTTATTCCCACAAATATTATATTAATTTATGCTGATTGCGCCAATGTCATTACTACCAATTTGTGCATTCGTAGTAGAATCTTTTTAGTTTCATTGAAATAATAATTAAAGTTGTATTTTATTAAAATGAATCTATTTTACTGATACTTAAATCCCAACTTGATACCTAACTAATAGATTTTATGGAACTAAATTTGAATTATTAATTTGTCATAGATGTTACAAAATTTGAAGCATTAACAAAAGATAACTATTGCGATCAATAAAAAATAAATCAATCAGCAAACATGCCCTGTAAAAAATGCCGGATTGAATCAAGGCATAAAGTACTGGCATATCGGGTACATCATCAGTAAATTAAATTTTTTTGAAAATCTTTTTTAATGTAAAATATCATACCAATAATTTTAACAATAATAGTTATTTTGTTAGAAATATTTAGGGAGCACCATTTCTCTATTAGTTCTGATATTAAGTAAATAATTATTTTTTTTATTTCAGTTGTAACATCTATTATCAAAAATTAAGCATCATTAGCGTCAAAATAAGTATGGCGAGTTTTGGCTTTTCTCCTAAATGAATTAGTTCCGCTTCTTCATTAATTGTGCTTTTCAGTACTAAGTTTTATTTTATTTCTATTCAGTTAGCACATATTACCAAACTTAATTAAACGTAATAAGCATGAATAATAGTATGGCGATATATCTAAGAATGTGAAATATACTCCTTTTTCGATTAAAGAGAGCTATTAAGCAAACAAACATCATCGACGCTATCATTAAAATCGTCAGCAGTTTCATTTATATCAATAGCGATAGCTCTAAACCAATAGGAAAATTCCATTTTTAAAATGTCTCTCCTGAATGAACGAATCGAAATTTTTGAACGTTTTTTAGAATCGGGGGCTGAAACTGCCTCTTTCACCCTCTGTCCAAATTTCAGGAGGATGGAACTATTAGTTCTTGAGTCATCAGAGAGACACACAAATCTCCATTTTATTATTATATATAGATTACATATATTCTATAAGAACAAAATCATTTATTGAATCAAATATCATATCGTGTTCTGTTCCAAAATGAAACACTAAAGTAAATACATCGTATTACAATGAAAGCAAATTAAGTTTGGAAATGGAACAATGTTTATTTTTGCCAACTTGTAAAAGATTATTCTACCTTAAAGAATATTTACACTTGAGAAATGAAGTGGGCTGTCTGTACATGCCACTGAAAAACTGCTTACAGGCCGATTCTTGTTCAGACCATTAAAAGTGAAATATTTACTACTTGTAAGGGAAATTATCAACAAACTTTGCAGTTGTATCTTAACAAAACGATACATTTTCGTAAATTGCTTAAAATGCCCGGTGTAATACAAGCAGCTGTATTTTTCGTTTTGGTAGATTGAGTTAGATTTAAGAAGAAAAAAAGATAATTTAAATCTAAAGTAATCAATTTTTCCCCCATAAGAAGAAAGATACCTAAAAAATGCATTCGTTAATCGAACTTACTTTTATTTACATATAGTTTTTTTTAGTGGAGGAAATCATATATAAAATTTATTTTGTCGATTTTGAAGTAATTATTAAGTTATAAATTATCAAAAACTATGATTTTTACCACGAGTTCCTTTCCTAGTTCTAATAATCCCGCAGAAGAACAGCTTTATTGGCTGTAAAAGGATGCTTTTATTTGAGATTTCTTTTAATCGGAAACTCTAAATACTTAGTCAAAACTAAATAAACTTAATTAAAAAAATTTCTTTAAAAGCTCTGATAGTTATGAATTCTAAAGCTTCAGTTATGAATTCTAAAGTTCTATTCATAAAAAAATTCATTCCATGACTATCGTATTTGAAGACGCAACGTGTTTTATAGAATAAGATTTAATGTTTATGTATTTTCGTATCATAAAAATTTAAATTTACAAGGATTTTAAAACCCACCAGTCACCGCAATGTCAACAGTTCTTAATTTTTTGAACTAATGCATTTATTAATGTACATGTAAAGCAGAATAAATGCTTTTGTACTAAAGTACTTCGTACAAGGCTCCCGTATCGGGACGGACGAACTTGAAGATCGTTAACATTTACTTGTAATAAATTTTTGCAATCCGATACCTAATAGTATCTTATTTTGATCTCTAAACATCTCATATGATGCTTACCCGAAATATTAGTCTCAAATCAAGCTAAATTTTTATCTTTTCCTTTTTTATCAAGCTTTCTTTTTTTGTGAAACAATAAAGGAAAACATTTTGTCTAATTCGAATTGGTTGCAGTGACATGTGTCATAATATTATTGGAGAAATCACATTTAAGATACTTATAAAAATGGTCTCCAATATTTTGTAATTTTATTTTGCTGGAATTTAAATAAAACCTCTTTTCTAAAGCAACATTCACTAAATATACTTAAAAAGGGAATTCCACATTAATTGAAAGCGGAAAACATTAATTGATAAAGTTAAATATCTCGTCAATAATAATTTAATTAATAGTTTAGTTACTCAAGAGTCGAAACTGCCCCCAAGTGATAAGAAACCCATTTTATTTTCATGCTTAAATTGGAGTGTTATATCATGTTTGAAATTATCAGAACTAGTTACTAAAACAAAAATTCAACCTGAAAACTAAAATTACGAAAATTAAATGAGTTTTTGAAATTATTCGTAAAACTCAGTATGTAAAATTTTCGTATAATCGAATTGCAGGCAATAACAATGTTTTAAACAACATAAAATTCTTAAAATGAATAAATGAGTTCAGATATGGCTTTCGGGATATTTATTTTCAAAAATGAAATGCAAAAAAAAAATATTTCGAAAAAAATATTTTTTTAAATAAATTAACGAGTAATAAGAAATACATTTATACATGAATATTTTCTTTTAAAATAAAACTATTTATTTCATATTTATTTTATATTTATTTAATAATTATCATATGACGTTTAGTAATTTTCGTTTCTTAATTCGTCATGCATTTATTTTTTGAGTAACAACTTGAACACATTTTTTACCAAAATCAACTTTTTTTTTATTTAAACGCAAAAATAAATGATATAGACTTACATATCATAAATTTCAATTTTAAATAACGCTCTTTTACCATTGTGTTTTGCAATTTAATTACACTGCTAGAATTTCATTCTAAAATTATGGTAAAATAACTGGGCAGCTGTCCATCTGATTAACCACAACACTCATGGTAAAGAACATTTTTTGCAATTACGGTTTTGATACCGTTTACAATTAGTATGTTTTGTTTTTAGCTAAACAAATGCCAGCCACTGACTAAAAATTAAGCTTCTAGCTCCCCAGTACTTCTTAACAATACAGTCAAAGTCTTTTAATGCAGAGCACGTGTCCAAATGAGCAGCAGTCATGGCTTGTCCGGAGTTACATAAAAGACAATCTGATGAAGTAGTCAGCTTGAGGTGAAATAAATGAGAGCGTAGACAGACAATCATGCCCGGTCAAAAGTCTAAACACTGCTACCGCAGTAGCATGGGGTGAATCATGTGAGTTCCACAGAGCACATTCCAGGACTTATCTCTCGCAGCGAGAGATGCCAAACAATGGAACGATTGTTTGAAGATTCTTTTTATTTCAAGTTAAGCGGAATGAAAGGACAGATCTCTACAGGATCTCTGAAGAATATAAGTTCCTTTTTTGGCCAAAATGTCCGCCATTTCGTTTCCTCGAAGACCACAATGGGATGGGACCCATTGAAATGCAACACTTCACTAGTATGGCTACAAAACCATGAATAAAAAATTACACTTTTTTTTTACAATTTGCAACTAGCATGGCTTCAAAACCATGAAAAGAAATTTTCCTGGACATAGGAGCTAAGCTTATCGTTAAGTAATAGGCATTGGAGAGTGCAGAACATTGGGAAGTGCAAGAAATTGGAAACTTTTCATTTATTGAAAGGAATGGAAAAAATATTGCCGTTTTAACGCTAGGACTCGAACCCCTGTTCTCTCTGTCATGATTGGCCCTATCAGACATAATATGTGCGCAGTTTCAAGGAACTAAGCCGCTTCATTAGGTGAGCTTAGTTGGTGCAATAAAATTCTGGTTGTTTAACCGTATCAGGTGAAAGCAGTTAATGAACGGTTTTTCTCATAGTTAATAGTTTGAATACCATCCATTTTACTTATGATTATTTGACTCTCTTGTTTAAATATGGTAAAATAACATATAAGTTATAATTTAAAGAAAAATTTCGAGAAATTTCGAACAGTATACGATGAATTGTCGTCTAATTAAATAAAAAATAGTTTGATTACCATCCATTTTATTTATGGTTATTTGACTCTCTTGTTTAAATATGGTAAAATAACATATAAGTTATTATTTAACAATTTTTTTTCGAGAAATTTCGAACAGTATACGATGAATTGGAGTCTAATTAAATAAAAAATAGTTTGATTACCATCCATTTCATTTATGGTTCTTTGACTCTTGTTTAAATATGGTAAAATAACTTGATTACCATTTATAACATAAACCATTTATTACCATTTATTGCATAACATTATAGTTTGATTTTATAAGTTATTATTTAACAATTTTTTCGAGAAATTTTGAACAGCATATAATGAATTGGAGTCTAATTAAATAAAAAATTGTTTGATTGCCATCTATTTTATTTATGGTTTTTTGACTCTTGTTTAAATATGGTAAAATAACATATAAGTTATTATTTACCAATTTTTTCGAGAAATTTCGAACAGCATACTATGAATTGACGTCTAGTTAAATAAAAAATAGTTTGATTACCATCCATTTTATTTATGGTTATTTGACTCTCTTGTTTAAATATAGTAAAATAACATATGAGTTATTATTTAACAATCTTTTTCGAGAAATTTCGAACAGTACACGATGAATTGGCGTCTAATTAAATAAAAGATTTTTAAACTTATGAATTGGTGGGTACAAAAGTTAAGCAGTTTCTAACAAACATTCAGACCATGAAAGAACATATTTCATTCCTTTCATCTCAATTTACATATAATTATTCAGAAAAATCTTTTAATAATACTTTTATTTACGTCAAGATATTTTGCTTTCTTTCTAAATTACAAATCCGTATCTTTTTATAAAACAATTAATTTCTTCCTTACATGCTTTGAAATTACCGAATAATGAATTTGGCTTTCTCTTTAGCTTCGAGCAACTCTTGCATTCCTTATTACTTTTTCTCTGACATTTTTCTCGCATTTTCTCGAATCATTTATTTTCTCTTTAGGAGAAAACAAACTTAAAAAGGTAACAACGAAAACAAATTAAGCTAAAAGTAAACAAATGTAAGCCATCACCATATCAGGAAGAAAAAAATGGCGAAATTAACATAATTTGCATATATTTTTCTGAATCCTATCTTTTGATATTAGTTGATTAATGAACTATTCAGAATGAAACAAGCACTCGAAAATTACCCGTTTTTTCTTTTGTTTCTTGTTAGACATTTCATTCTTAAAACAATAAAAAATGCAACACTTTGTTATAATTTATCTTTCCCTAAGAACTGTTGTGCGCTAATGGAATAAAAACTACTTTTCTGAATAGGTAATTCTAGAGAAAGTTTCTTGCTATTTCTGTTTATTGTCCCCATTACAAAAAATGAGAGATATGCATAGGTAAAATAAAGTTGAATATAGAGAATATTCCATAATCACTACCCTTAAGAGGTGATTTTCCACTCAAGCGTCAAAAATAGAAACCTAGAGTGAAAGTTCTAAATATATTTTTTATAATCTTTTCGTCAATTTCAAAAACAAACTGAATATAAATATTTACACTTCTTTGTAGAAAACGTATGTAAATATGAAATCAAAACCTAATCAAAATTTTAGGAAATATATAACGTGATGTTATTATTTTCCTTCGAACAAAATTATACTAATTCAATTCCCCAATCAGCTTTTTTGCTATACAACATAGACTTTTTCTGTTCTGATTTACAATTCTTCAATCAGCCATTAGATATCATACATTTTTCTGTTTAGTATTTTTGATAGCAATATTTGTTTTATCTATTTTATACTAAGTCATATTACTAGCATTATTACATGAGTATTATACATGAGTATTAACAATAATGAAAGAAAATTTTGAATTATCATTAAAGTCGGACAAATATAATATTTAGCATTAAAATTGTCAAATGCATAATCCGATTACTACTTACTTATGAGAGAAAATTTATTGAGTTTCCTAAAAGTATCGAAAACCATTTATCAATACCTAATAATGCGATGTTCTAACTTTTTTATTATTTTTAAAGGTATAGTGCAGTCAAATGATAGTCAATAATCAAAAGTTAAGAGCTAAAAGTTTCAAAATAACAAACGTTAAAAACTTTGAGAAAATTTGGAAAGTCTCTTAATGTCTATAACACAAACGGTTCTACAATTAGAAACTCTGTGCTCAAATCTGCACACTGCAGGGATATAAATAAAATTATCAAAACCAGTTAATTGTTTAACCAAATCAGTTAATTAATCAGTTAAACGAATGAAGCTTAGGTTTAGTATTTTATTGATCGACGTAGTTTATCGATTAAAAAAGAAGATAGAAAATTATTTTAAAAATTCAGTCTTATTTTTAATCCAGCTTACGTGTTTATTATTAATTATATTTCCCTAACTAACATAAATATAAATTTAGCTACTTAGAGTGCATCCTTCAGAAATTTTATGCAAATAACTAAAGGAAAGGGATGATAAAAAAAATGAAATGAGTGTCAAAAACAGTTTTAAAAATATATATTTATGCTGCATAATAAAAAACAAACTTCCAATTAAGGCTTTTAAATTTAACTATTCCGAATAGAAATAATAATTTTAACCATCATTAAATTTCCTTGAAAAATATATTAACTAATGCAGAAATAATTAATTGCGAATAACTAATTAAGGCATTAAGTTTTTATCTTTAATATATTTTGTAAAAATTAAATAAATTATCAAAATGGCTATGCACAAAATAACATTTACCAACAAATTAGTTTATTAATTTAGATAAATTGTGTAATTATATTTTTATCAACAAAATAAAAACTCAGGCAAGCTTCTTTTTTAAAAAAATATATTACAAAAAAAGGATCTTCAATTATTCCCAAATATTTCATACATTTTATTCTGAAAGTTTTCATAAGAGATTTGAGCATTCTTTTATACAAATAGCTGAGAAAAAAACCATTATATTCCTCTGAACTGAACCTAAAATCTCAAAACTTACAAAAAAAATGAATATTTTTTCATTTATCGTTTGATAAAAATCTTTTGCATAATCTGAGTGGCTAGATGCCTAAAGATACGTAAAACAAGATAAATCATGCCGTATTTTTATACTTCTAAAATAAACTGTGATGTTTCGAAGATTTTGGAATAATTTATGAGAGGTTTGCATCAAAAAATATACACAGAACTTTCAGATTTCCGTTGTTGAGAAAAGAATTTAGAAGTTTCTTTCTCCGTCTGATTCTTGAATTGTTCTGCGAAATTTCTTAAAAAATTATGAATAATACATATTTTTTTATGCTTTTATCATTTTTCAAAACCTTCGATAATGTAAATATTTTTTGAGAGTTGTTTAGATCAAACGAAAATTGACTGGTAATTTTTATTCAAAAAATTACATCTAACTCTAAAACTTCTATAACAAGGAGAGCGTGCTAAGAAATGGATAATAATGGTAAATGTTGCAACAACAAATGCTTATAAATTATATTCCTTACTTTTTGTTTCAAAGGTAAGGTACAAAACATAAATTACGGCTAGATTTTTACGCATCAGTTAAAACTTTTTACTAAAGTTTCTGAGATGTAAGAATATCAAAGCTCCGAATCATTTTCTGAAAAAAAAAGATTTCAGCTTTTTTGAGATTTCAGCTTGTATAAAGCAATTTATACGCCATAGTTTCAATGAGTTAGTGCAAAATTCAGAAAAGTGGGCTCACAAAAAAATCTGGTAATTCCATGCATTCTTATATTTGCAAATTTGATAAAATATTAATTTTAGTTATAATGACTAAAGACAAAAACATTATTGGAACCACGGTGACTCAGGTGATAGAGTGTTCGTCTCCCAGTGAGGTGACCCATGTTCGAATCCCAACGGTGACTGGTTAATACGAATTCTGCTTCCTGTTTGCATAGACCGCAGTGCTTATGTAAAAATATCCTCAGAGGTAGGCGGATAATGAGTCAGATTCCCTTTGCCATCGGGTTAACCGTGGGTGGTTTTTCGTGGTTTTCCTCTCCATGTAACTCAAATGCAGAACAACCGTCCCAATCCTGAGTTTACGGCTACCAAAGCTCAACTCTGTAGCCTTGTAGTTTTGAACCCAATCCAGCAGACAATAGAACTCTTGAAAGAAATTTGCGTTCGTGGAGGTCTTTTTGATGGAACTCACCCGCATTTGCGTTGCATTGTGAAGAAAACCTGTCATGGGTAGCCTGACGCAAGGGGACTCGTACCCATTATCCGTCTGCCACTGGGGATATTTTATGACAGCATTGTGGTCTGTGCGATCCGGTTGCGGGATTTGTCTCGATCAGCCATCGCTGTGACTCGAACTCGGGTCACTTCCTTCAGAGGTGAGCACTCCATCCTCTGAGCCACGAAGGCTTAAAAGTAAAATAAGAAGGAAATTATATATTTTTTTAAACAATCGTTGAACAGCTTATCTCAATTTGAGTTTACGAGTACCATTGCTCAAATCCATTGCTCCGCCCGGCCAGGTGGCCGGGCGGTTAGCGTGCCTGACTGGGGAGCCAGTGGCTGCGGGTTCGAATCCCGCTCTGGCCATGGATGTTTCTTTCTCTTTCTTTGTGTTCTATGTCCTTTCTCCTTTGTGTGTGATTGCGTGAATGTGACCCGCCCTATAAACGGGTTTGTGGTCGTGTGACGTGGGTGACGCTGCTCCACCGCCGTGCCTTCGCCACAGATGCCCACTGGGTAACGAGAAGAGGGTAGCAGTTCTGGCACTTTCTGAGGCCAATTGTTCCAAGTGCCCGCCATTAATAAAAAGAATAATAACCATGCTAGTTACAAACGGTTTCAAACCTTTAAAGGTTAAAAATGCTCTTTATCGTAAACTTGACGGTTAATCAAATGGGCAGACAGCTGCGAATTATTTTACCATAATTTTAAAATTAAAATCCTAACAGTGTAACTGATTTATTTTACAATATTTATACATTGCAATATTTATATTTTATAATATTGATGCAATTTTTATAGAAAAAATTTATTGCTTCAATCATTTTCCAAATTATAAGTTTACCCAGCACTTAATTTCATAAATAAAATTAATAAGTGGAATAATGAATAAAAAAAAATATTAAATAGTGGTTAAAACTTTGTTCATATTTTTCTTATCCTTATTAAATAGGATAAAAACAAAATATCTGTAACCTTAGAGATGACGAATGCTTTTCAACAAACGAACAAATGGATCATTGAAAAAAAAAAAAATTCGATAACAGAAAAATTCTTCAAAAGCAATGGAAATACACTGATCGAAATGTTCCTTTCTTCTTCTGCCTGTAGAGGTTATGTAAAGTAGAGACTGTTGCATATTCTTGAGAAACTTTTCTTTTGGTTGCCCAGCTTTTTCTTAGAAATTTACAAAAGCACTTTCTTCCCCTAATTTTCTTTTTCGTAAAGCTCGTTTTTTAAAAAAACCTTACAAATACTTTTCAGAAACTTGAATTGAAATAAAAACAATTTATAGAAAATTTCAGAATTTTCGCAAACTCATTAAAATGTATACATTTTTTCTGTATTTCACCGATACCCTTTGATAAATCTTTAATGTGTGAGCCATTGTTCCCTTTTTTTTTAAAAAAAAAATAAAACTTGTTTTCTTTAAAATTATTTTTTTTTTGTAAACTATATCTAAATAAATTCCATACAGTGTAAAATAAAATATACAAAATCAAAAAAAAACTTGAGTGGATTATCGCATTTTTAATCTTCACACAGTTGAAAAGGCTTAATGTAAAACCATAAAAAACAGTTTTCGTTTAGTATGAAAGTGTATTTTAACATCATCGAAAGAAAACACAGTGAAATTTATCAAAATATGTATTTGCTTAGAATTTACAATGCTCTAAACAACTCAACAGTGTGTACAATGCTCAAAAAGCAGACCACCTTGGATAACTTCTGATCTAATGAACAAGTTCTAGGGCTCAATCATAATCGTTCGAGAAAGTGACCGCAAATATGCTAATTAAGTTACGAAAGCAAGCAAGGAAATATATTTTGTAACATGCCTTAACATGAATAAACATGCCTTTTTACCAACTGATTCGGATTTCTGACAATCAAAAGATAGGGGGTATCAGCCATCTAAGAAATATGGTCCCGATATTTTGCTCAAAAGAGAGCTCAAATGTTAATTTTACTTTTTTCGTATTTTGCTATATTCTTTTTTAAGCGAATAGAAAAAAATTTGCACAAAATTTTAAAATTCCTTTATTTGAAGTTACAAAAATGACTTTTGGTAAGTGTTTATTATTTTTTATAATTGTATAGTCGAAAGAATTTTGAATTATTGGTTTACAATTTTTTACATCATTTTAAAAAATGTAACTTTTCATGGCTAACTACAAAATTTAAAGAAAATCGGTCCAATGATCAACTGAATTTTAAAAATACGACTTTTTCACATAGTATATGGAAATCCGATCATAAGATCGAAAGTTATTCGGGATGGCTCTTTTGTTTGCTCACTGTACATACCACATGTATGTAAAATTCACTGTTAATAATATTTTAAAAACTTAAATTGGATTTTTCTGGTTCATATTTCTTTTTTTTTCTTGTATTTCGATATTCATCAACTATGAAAGTTTGCATCTTTATCTTACATTTTTTTAGAATGATTTCCTTACATCCTCTTTAAAATGAATTTGTAAAAGAACAATTATTAAACCTCAACATTGTATAAGAGAATTGGTAGCTAAAATTGAATAATTGTTAAATTCAGTGTCTGTTAATAGATGATTACAAATATTTATGGCTCCCACAACAATAGTTTTCTATCAGAAAATATTATGAAATTCGATGAGACCATAGAAAGAATATTTATATCTGAACCTTCTTCACTTGACTTGCGAAAACTCTTTTTCTATTTTTCATATTTTTCAAATCCATGTATTTAAATAAAGGTTAAATGTCAATCAATTATGAATGTTTCCTTTTGTTCATTAACTTTCACCATCTTTCATAATTCCAGATTCGTAGAAAAACCTGTCTTAGTTTGAAAACCTCGTCTGAATTCAACGTTAATCCACGCAAAACGTTTTGAAGAGATCGAAACAAGTGGAAGTCTGACAGCACAATATCAGGTGAGTATGCTGGGTGGAGCAAAATATCACCACCCAAGCTCCTATGTATTTTGACCAGTTCCAAAGATGCGTGTGGCTCGCTTTGTTTTGAAAGAACGCTACTCTTTCACGATTGACGAGCTATGACAGCTTCGCTTTAGCTTCCAACAGTCTGAATTTATTGTGCCGTTCCCTTGTAGGAGCTCCAAAAAAAAATACCACACAGTTCCAATCCCACCAAAAGGAGAGCATAACTGTCCCTTAAGGAAGTTCTGCTTTTGAAGTCGCTAACGGTGATTCATCACCTTCAGACCAAAACTGCTTGCACGCTTCTTGTAAACATTCCACTTCAAAGAAGGATTGTTTTATTCACTTTTCATGAGCATATCGCTAATATTTATTCCAGTTGTCAACTGAACTTCATTGAGTTCACGAGGAGCCCAAATATCAAGCTTATTTATGCATCCTAGTTCCTTCAAGGTTGACATGAGCACTTTTTGTCTGATCTTCAATATATCTGCAAGGTTTTGACTGAATCAATGTCTTTATTTTGTCATCATTTTGTCAATTTGAGAAAGCCCTCGTGATCGAGGGGTATCTTTGAAAGTTACCTGCATGGAATTTCTTAAAGCAGTTTTGCCACTGACGTTCTTGTAGAGCATCGTCACTGCAAACTTAATGCAATTTTTCACAAACTGGACGCGTGATTTTCCATTTACGAAAATGAAACAGCAACAAGTGGCGAAAGCAAGAGTTTGCTCTGTAAAATCTCCAAAACTCATTAAAATTGCTCAATTTCTTTTTTTTTTTTTTTGAAGTTATACTTCTTATGCGACTTCCAACAAGGTTGAGTTAAACGTTTAACGCCACATTTTTATTGGCCGGGAAATCACGCGTCGTTTCTTGTTATTTTTTAATGAAAGAAATGTACTATAATTTTCTTTCCTTCCAGTGCTTGTAACTATCTGTTGTTTCATACAAGTGTTTTCCTATTTAAGAATGGATTCATAAAGAAATATTGTGAACCATTGCTTTAAAACTTTAAATTTCTTCCGTACAGAATAACATTAAAGTACGCACCTAGATTTACCTGAATTCTATAGATATTCAAACATTTTTCTAGCAATTGTCCTCCATTTTTGCGACTTATAATTATTTATAATAAAATATTTAAGAAATAATTTACCATTAATTATTTGCTTTATTGTTACTATGAAATGCCGAAAAAATCTTTTTTTTTAATTTGAGTATTAGTTAAAATAATTTGTAATTAAATTCTTACCTTCTGACTAACTTCAAAGACTAATGTGTTTGCAATATTAGCATTTAACAGTTAGGATTTTTATTAGATAGAAAAGTTATACAACACTATTGAATCGTTACTTAAAAAAAACAGCTGAGTAAAAAAATAAAGTGGATTTCAACTGAGAAACAGAGAACGGAGAAAACAGAGTTAATACAACGAGAGAAAATAATTAAAATTAGCAAGCCAAATAAATCGAGAGAACTATAACAGAAAAAAAAGGAAATAGTCTAAATAAATTTAAACAAATAGTTAGCAAAGTAATATTCGAGGAGAATTTCAACACAGAACAAAGAAAATAACTTAAATGCATTTCGACATTTAGTAAAAAATATAATAATTAAGTGAATTTCAACAGGGAATAGATAAAAAAAAAATTCAAAGGAGAACAGCAAAAAAAAGGAAGTCGATTTCCACAAATTTCCTCAAATACATGAACAAATTTTATTCCAACTCTTTCAAGAAACTGCATGTGAAATGAAGGGATTGTATGGGGAAAAAAATTCAATTTAATCACACACTAACCCTACAAACGCTAAACCAACATTTACAAACTTAAAATTCAATTTATTTTGTAAGTAGTAAGAACTGTCAAGCTATTTCTTTGCCAGACTTAAATGTATATAACAATAAGTTTAGATTTCGTTATTTTTGTCTACCCCTATTTCCTCAACTTTCTTTTTATGTTTCTTCAAGATTCAATTTTAATTTGTTAAAAATACAGAATGCGGATTCTCATAAATTACATTTGTGTGCATAAGATTTTACTATATGCAATGTATAATACATTTGACTGAACAAGATTCATGATGTTATAAAATACTAAAGTATAGTTTTAAAATGTGATTGAAAAACGCATCGAAATTAAATACGAAAATTCGGTCTCAATTGATTCGAACATTGGTAGCTCAACTTTATATTTCAAAAAAAATTACATTAATCGCTTTTAACGCAAAAAAAAAAAAAAACAGTTTTAATTTATTTTTTAAAATCTCTCTAAAGATAAATATATCTAAATCTAATTATTTGAAAAATCTAAAATATTTACCCAAAATCATTGGTTTTTAAATAATTGTTTAGTAACAGTAATAGATGATGTATCGATATTTGAACAGGATAAGAGTTTTTATTATTTAAAAACAACAATTTTCTGTCAATTAGTCTATTATATATCATTTTATAACAATTATCATACATGTAAACAATTTTAAATAGCTTATTCTATACTAAACACAAAATTAGTTAAGCATCAGTAATTAATTATTAAAAGTAGTATATAATTTTCTCTATGTCTCAAAAAGAATAACAATGTATTATTGAATAAAGTCAATTTATTCATCGTTAATTAATGAGATCATCCACTAAACTCTTCCATTATTTTTAATAACTGTTTACTTTGTAATAAATGAAAAAAAAAATTACAATTAAATTATAAAAATTATAACTAAGCTCATCGAATTTGGCCAATAGTTAACGTTTATATAAAAATGTAATATTCAAAATTTAAAACAAATATATAATTCCAAAAACTTTTAAATGGCTAATTTATGCCTTATGACTTTTTTATGCAACATGTAACTGCAGCAAATAATCCATTTCATCGTTAAATACAGCTATTAATAAACATGCAGAAAACTAATCGATTGTTCAACAGTCGATTATTTTTTATAGATATCGTGGAATTATCGGTATAGTGGAGATTTCTTTGATAGATTTCGTTTGTACTGAAAGAGGAATACTACATGTTAAACGTAGATAATCATCTTAACTTTATAAGGAAGCAATTTTAAAGTTAGTAAAGCAAATATGTTCACTTTTAAAAATTCGAAAGCGTATCATATTAACAAAATAAAATATTTAGCTGTCTCCTTATCGAGACAAAGGCAGATGTATTTAATTTATTTATTTATTTGTAAAAACAATTAACGGTCGGACTGAGAGGCCATTGGACATCCAAAAATCGCACAACCCCAACTCCGAGAAGTTCAAATTTCCAGTAATGAATGTTAGTAAACGGACACTTAGGAGGATGGGAAGAGATCCAGAAATTGACAAGTCATCGATTTTAAATTGCGGAATATAAAACCTACCATTAAATTTTGAATAACAAAGCTACAGCCTAATCACCAAAAAAATCCTTAGAATTTCATATAGCCTGGTAACCTAAACGCTAAATAATTTATTTAACTTAATAACATTAGAATTAAAAGTAGTTAAAAAAGTTTATTTTAATAGCTAGAAAATATGTAATGCCTATAATTGCATCACGCTAGAATTAATAGATTTTAATTGGATTACAAAATTAACGAGCTTCTAATTTTTGGAAGTGCTTTATGTTCGCTCAAACTTACTTTTATCTATCTCCAAAAAGTATTCAAACAACCAAACATTTGAAGATATTTTTATAGAACTATTCTAATTCGTTCAAGATACAATCAAGATTAAAACACAAATAGGTTGTCGTGGTATATTTGTAAGGAATAAAAACTGAAATAAGCGACAGTTAATTTTTTCTTAATTTTTTTAATATTTTTAATCCTATTAAAAGGTTTTATTCTCAGCAAATGCTCTTGATGTATTTTAACTCCTTTAGATAATAAGGTATTTTATTAGAAGCGCCAAGATTCCCTTTCTACTTAATTGCTTTGGTCCATTGTTTTCCATTATGAATAATCTTAATTCATTCAAACCACAACATTTGTTTTTTTCTGATTATCATCGAATTTATTTAATTATTCAATAACAATAGCACAATTTATTTTAATAAAAACGGAAAGTCTTTCCGACACTTAAAAAATAAAAGTTTCTTGTTTTTCAAAAAAGAAAGCAGACTTCTTTCCATTAATAATAATAATAATAAATGTAATTACCATAAAATAACCAAACTGTTGGTTATCGCCGCATTGCTTATAAAAAATTCTATATTTTGCTCTTTGTGAGACTCAGCAATCTATCTTTCTTTCCCAGTTACTTTTTTCCCTTAAAAAAGTTACTTTGATTAAGTTTGAGCATTTTTAGTTGCATGAAACGAATTAATTTTTCGATTATGGGAGCCAATATAATATGCATTAATATATTTTTATATTTGGGAGGATATAAGTTTATAAATAATTAGCAAAAACGTAAATGACGTAGCATACAATAAAGCATCGCATAAAGTGTATTCACGAGTTGGAATGTACAAATTGTACAAACCGGTAAAGTTTATTTCAGGGGATGTGGGCAAAGAAAGTCAAAGCGATTCGTGGAAAAGTGAAAATAAACACCTAATTTGGTGAATTATATAAAAGAAATGAGTTAAAAATCTTACTTTTTCAAAGAGCTTTTTATCCTAGTGAACCAAAGAATTGGAATGGTTTGATAGCTGGAAATTCTCATCAAAAGAAATACGCTCAGATTTAGAGCTCTTTAACTTACCTCTCCTATAAAAAAAGTGAACTCTTCCACTAAACTTCCCACACCCCGCTAATATACAGTGATTAACACTAGAAAGACTGCAATGCCTATATTGCCCAAAAGCAGTCAAAATGACTGCATTGTGAAAGAATAACTAATGTACAAAAAAATTTGTTTAAAATTAATTTTTGATATTTTTGATATTATTTTCAGTTATGTAACAGGTTATTAGTAAACATCAATGAAAAAAATAATTATAAAAGTCACAAAATTCTAAGAAATTGTGCCATTATATACATCATGGTTTTTCTAATTGAAATTGAGAAGCAGTCAAAATGACTTCCAGGGCAATCTAGTGTTAAATAATATATACTGAATATGGAACAAAATTCGTTTGATTAGGTTTTAAGTAGTTTCAATTGCAACAGCCCATTTAGAATTTATCAGATAAAAATATACATTCGCATTAAAAAAGGAAAAACTTTGTACTACGGAACCATGAAACCAATTAACAATTAATAAAATTTGAATACTGATGCAGTAAGTATTGCATTATGCAGCATATAATATGTAACCTAATTATGTACCTAATTATGCTGACTGAAAGGAGTTTATACAATCTTTTGAATGACCGAAACTGCAGTTAGAAGCAGAGTAGCTAGGTATAGTAAAGTTGATACATGGTTTTCAAAATAATTCAAAATACTGAAACTATTGTTATGAAAGGGATACGGTGGTAAAGTTAACTGGATATGCGTAATTAGATTAGAGATCCTGCAGTTCAATTTGGTAGAAAACTGAGAAATTTCCTTTTCAGTCTCAAAGACGGGACCAAACGGGGAAGGGAAAAGTAAATTAAAGAGCTATAAAGCGTCAGCGTTTTAGTATGAGCACACCTTGCAGATATTATTGCTAAAAAAGGTAGTGTGAAACACTAATTTGTTTGTTAAAAAGTTCCAATACTTTTACTTGACGAAACGATTATAGAAAAAACAACAAACATCACAAGTAACCTTTATATTCGATGTACAATGCGGAAAAAAAAGTTAATATTTTAATAATTCCTGATATAGTTTTTACTTAGTAGAAGACAACAAAACCACGCACAAAAGCGTACTTCCCATGATTAATTATATTCTTCGACACATTCGGGTTTTTTATGCTTAAAATGTAGAGGCATGCTCAATCTGATAAATATAGTTCGAACATAAGGGAAGTAGCCAAATTTTGGATATCGTAAATGCTATTCAATAATTTCTTGCAGAACTAGAGCTATGTGTCTGTATGCAACTTTCCAAATAACTAGGCTGTTCAAACTAGGTGTATTGCATGTCAATAACTAGGTGTATTGCATGTTAAAATTATTTTTTGAATGGTGAGAACAACTTTTATATCAATTTTATTGCCGATCGAAGTTTAGACCAGTTTCCGGCTAAAAATCTCCACGTCTTCCGAAAGTGATACTCCCTACTCTTTCGTTTTCGGTTGGACAAAAAGTAAAATGATTTCATCCGTTATGATCTACCTGAAAAACGCAGGTTTCGAAATATTTATTTATATTATATAATTTAATCTATAAATCCCATAATTATTTAGTTTTCCAAAATGGTAATTATTAAGTTTATCATTCCATTGTATTATAGCTGGCTTTCATATGACTCTCACATAGATGACTCTTATTATTCAAATGATAAAGAAAACAATCATGTTTGCTTTCCCATTAGTTTCCCCTTATTTCAAAAACTTTCACACATTCGTTGAATTTTACTATGTGTATCTTTAAATATATATTTCAGAAATAAATCCCTGAAATCGCGATTCTTTTCCTGTATCGTATAAATCCATGTATCATGAATCCTATCCAGATTTTATTTTCGAAATGCATTCAAGAATTTCTCCCGGGAGAATATGTGCCATGTGTTGAAACTGAAATAAACAGATTAATTGATACCTAACAAATATAGACTTTCCAAAGTCTTAATTTTCTCTTAAAACTTTAAAACTCTTTGAATAATGCAGAAATAAAATTAAGCATCTTTATAATACCTGACAAAATTTTCTGCATTTTCTGCTTCATCTACAAAGAGATAATCAATCAGTGCTTAAATAGTGCTCTGAAATATTCCTTCCTTCTACCTTTATAATTTTCTCCACCTCTTAATTTATACTCTTAGGTACACACTAATAAATAAATTTGCAGAAAACGAGAATGGAAAAAAGTATTCGAAATTCAATGACTACGCCTTCTGTTAGGGCTAAATTCCGAAATGATTTTTTTTAGCAAAATGATCGCAAATTAACATTCTATACGGCTAAAATAACTTTAAATATTATTTTTTATTATAGATTTTTTGAAAGTTACACATTAAGATTAAAAATGAAAATGAGATTTACTTTTTTATCCTATGGAAGAATATTTGCCTTCCAGCTGAAATCTTTAAAGCTTTCATATAGAGGATTTTTATTAACACCTATAATCAAATTGAGGCAGCCATAATTATTGCATTTAGGAAGGTTTAAAAACATTTAGTAATTTTAAGTACTTTAAAATAGCATGCTATACTTACAAAATAATTTTATCCACAATATCCAGACGAAATGGTTTGAAGATGCAAAATACTTAAAACTTGGCTTCAACTTCCATGCTTACAACTCTGTAACTGCATTCCTAGCAAACAATGTATTTTTGTCATAAAAGAATTATGCTGTCAGGACGTGATTTTAGAAGAACAATATTTCATTTTTGAATTCTGATTCTTTTGAATCTGAGTTTGTGCTCTCGATTCAAGAGGGTCTGCATGACTGAGATTCTCTTGATTCCTTCGCCAAACATGCAGAAGTGAGAAAGTAGAAGATTCGTACCACTGTAGTCCTGCATGCATCCGTGGGCTGCTTTTCTTTAATTCGTGCTTTTAATTTTTCCATTTAATACAAGTCTATAAACCGTTCTTTGTATTCAGCGCTCATGCTTATTTACGTATCTGTAAGTCTATTTAAATAAAGCATAAAGTTTATACGTATGTATACGTGCAACACAAATCCATAATTTTGAACCGATCCACTCCAAATTTTTTAGTGCAAACGTTAGAAGACGTGACAGACTAAACTGTCAACTTTAAAACTCTCTCCAGTTCACGCGCTATATCCTGAAGAAAGAATTTTCCATAAGATTTGACAGATATTTTAAAAATTAGTGTGATAAATCCTAGCTTGCATTTTAATTAAGAAAAATAGTAATATTGCATGCTTATATAAATTATCCATCTTTGATTTCCTATGTAATAGATTTCCGAGTAAAATCCACATTAAGAACGTATGGTGATAATTTTACCAATTTTTTAAAGATATATAGGTATATGCGTTTCTCATATTGATACTTAATGCTTTTGAGTCATGCCTTTATGCACTTAAATTAAGGAAACTATGCAAGAAATATAAAGTTGAAATTATCTATAAGTCATTGGAAAATTGTGATAAATTGTTAATGTTAGAGGTAAAATAATACTATATGTATGCATGTAGAGTTAGTCTTGATTTTGGTGAGTTGAAATTCTATCTTATTTTAATGGTAAATTTAATAGTATAAAACCACATCGAAATGTACAACAAATAAAAAAGCGATAAAGGTTGTGTGTCAGTGGTGGATTCATATTTATCCGAAAAAACTCATCTTTACCATGCAATTGGAAAACAATTAATTTAATTTAAACAAAATGACATATACGTAACATATTATATAAAGCACATCACTGTTTCATATCAATCAAATGTTTTCTTTATTCCTTTCAAAAATCAAGTAGTAGCTAACAGAAGAAATTATTTATTCAGCTAAAACAAATAAACACTTTTTTAGTAAGAGCTTTTTTTTGGCATCACAGTACATAAAAAATTCAGGCGTTAATGGGTTAATTGGAAGCATTGAAACCAGCAATGGATGGATTTTACTCAGAACTTAAACGACGAGGAATTTTAAGAAATAGTAAGTTAATTTTAGTTTCAGTTTAACTCCACAAAAAATTTCTATTGACAGTTAAAAGGAAATACTAAGAAAAAACTGATTCCTTAAAATAATGATATCAATAAAGAAGGTAACTTTAAAATTTTTGAGATGCACCTAAGTTTTTAAAGTTATACTTACGAAATCTTAGAAGTGTTCAAAGTAGCCTCCTTCAGCATCAATGCACTTTTGTTGACTAATTCTTCAAAGATTAAACGCTTCAAACCATCATTGCTCAGTTAAATTATGCAGAACCCAACTATAAATTGTTTTGTCATAATTAATTTTTCATCTATAATTTTATGTAAGGGTGCTTCCTGTGTGTTTTTTATCCTAAAAAGAATTGTGGAGTCGGCGAAATTTTAAAAATCCATCTGAGTACAGTACCACGAGATGGAATTTTATTTTCAAGTGCAAATTGAAGCCGTTGAAAGCATTCTTCTTGATTTAATCCCACTTTTAAACCATAGAAAATCATAGCACGATAATATTCTCACGTCATTTCTATTTTCTCTTCTGGCTAAAATTTATTCTTCACTAACCAACTTGAAGCTAAGTCAATAAAGAAATCGTCTGCTTTGCTAAAATCGTTTGTATTTTTAAATTAAATTTTCAATTTTGTTTTGCTACTTCTCGTCTGCGCGCATTTTTTAAATTTCAAAGTGACCCTTGTGCAAGAAATAGTACTTTTCTTCTAAAATAATTACGAAAGCACAAAAAATCAACAAAAAGGATTAACTAGTAAAGCTAGCATATAATAATAGAGAATTTCATTAAATTCTGCTCTGGGAGATATCAAACAATTCCATCCAAAATATCAAAGATGTTTAGCGTGTTAGATCCAAGGATGTTAGATACAAAATATCAAATATAATTAGCGTCATTTATATATGAAATACAAAATAAGCATGAAATGTTGCCACACGCCCAAAAGTCTTAAATATATATTAAGATACGTCATTCTAACGCTACTTATCTCTGTTTTTTTCTGGTAGGGAGAGTAAAATGTAAATATTACATTTTAAACACTTCATAGATATTATAAATTTTATAGATTTTAGAATCTACCATTTTATCCTAGCAAATCTATAGATTGTTCTTAACATAACTTTTAAAATTCTATTCGGTAAAGATTGTCTTAAAAAACTCAACTTTGGTTTGAAGTCGTAGTATCCGATAGAAATTTTCTGATTTTTATATAAAAGAAAACTTCGAAAAAGGCACAGAATAAAGAGAAAGAAACTGAACGAAAAAAATAGAACACCAAAGGAACTTTCCTTTTACTGCACGTATTGAATCTACAATACTTTCTGCATCGCTAGAGAACTTTTCTATGGTTGTACTGAGTTTCTCAAACATTCAAAAGCTTTTCTTCCCTTTTAGTTAACTTTATGCAATACTTTCTTTGAATTTTGTTATAAAATACTTATCCTTTTATATTTTTAAGGATTATAATTTAGGATATTAAAGTTAATATTTATTTAATGTTAATCATTGGCTAAATTATTAACACCCTAAACGAACAAAACACAACAAGATCTGTCTTTTTTTTATCATGTTTACTTTCACGAAAGGCGAAATTAAAAATCGAATCCTGGAAAGCAATTCTAAAATTTTACACTGGTATACTATCTTAATACTACCAAATACGTTTAGGTTTTTTTTTATCCAATTTCATTTTATTTCAATTTTTTTTTATTTATTTCATTTTAAATTTAATTTACATTTTCATTGAATTTCGTTTTATTAGTAACTTTAACTAAATTGAAGAAGTATGTCATTCATATAAAAAAAACTACATTTATATGAATATAAATAAACATGAAAATATGTGTATGAAGGGTCAAAATTATAATGATAAGTCACATTTTAAAATTGCTAGAAAGTACTCTTGAACTAAATCATTTTTGTCGAAGTAAGATTTATTTAATACCTTCGAATATTTGTTTTCGGCGAAATGTCTTTATTCTGTTTAAACTTTTTGTGCGGATGTACAAATTAATTTTTTCTGTGAATCTTGCAGGCAGCAAAATTTACAGATTTTAAGTCAAAAGGAAAGGAACTAGTTACACACAAAGCAAATTACAGCAACCTTTTTTATTTAAAAAAAAAGAGTTACTACTTATGGTTCAGCGATGTGACAATCTTTTGTTACACATTTTAACCTGCGGTTTGCGACAGCATATTTCATCGATTTAACATATACCGTAAATGTAATAAATAGGTACTCGTAGAAAAAAACTTATCCAAATTTTTCTATTGTTAACTCCATAAGTTTTGTATGCAATATTTTTAATATTTTTAAAGGTTATAAACATAACATTTTTGAGAGGTTTTAAAAAATGCTTGTTTCGCATTACTCGTAACACTAAAGTTGTTTTTTACAGTTTGGCAAAACTGCGATTTATTGAGAAGTTTCCTTGCGTCCGCTGTGAAGCTCACGTAGTGTTAGAGTTAAGAAAAACCGAAAAGCTATGTAAATGCGCGAAATTTTAATGTCTACGCTTCCTTGTTTCCAAAAATCTCTAGTTTCTTATAGGGTTAAAATGTTACCTTTTTCTCTCACTTTTAGCATAATAATACAGATATAACTCTTAATGTAGTAAATTGTGATGTGTGCCCAAAAATTTATTGAGTTTAAGTAACATAATTATTAAAACTACAAAATTGGGCATTGCGAGAAGTAATTTATTACTTAACATTTTTATCAGTAGGGGAGAGTGGGGTCAATTGTAACATTTTCTACTTAACTATATTTAACTAACAAAAAATCCAATATATTATTAGTATTAATTGACAGACGAGTACTACTAGAAAAAAAAATAAATACCTGATTTGAAATATTATTATATTAGTTATTAACAATTTTTGACAGTCGTGCAGTTGTTACAATTGTCCCCACTTACGGGGTCAATTGTAACAGTTCATAAATTCAATTAAAACATAGTTAATTATTCATATTATCATAGTTGTGATATATTTTTTTATTGATCAAAATAGTAGTGATATTTTAGGAGTAAAAATAATAATGAGCAGAAATCTAAAGGGTTAAACTTTTAACTTTAAGTGGTTAAAAATTTTAATTTATGCTGTGAAAGGTGACAAATAAAATAATGCACATGCAACATAATATAAACATAATATAACTATTGGTGGTTCTTAAAGAGTTAAGTAATGGTTTGTAAACATAAGATTATTTATTTTCAGCTGTTACAATCGTCCCTTTACTTATTGTTACAATTGTCCCCAAGACGCCATTTCAGCTTCATTTGTTAAAAACAATGCTAGTTAATTAGCAAAACTAATCTTTTTTTTTATTGAAATGTTAATTAAGGTGTCCACTTACATATTCGGTTACTAATTTTTATTTGTTTAAACAAAATTACTTTGTTACAATATAATATTCTAATACCAAAAAAAGTACTTGCGTGGCGTGAAAATATCTTTTGTGATGTAACTCATTCAAAAGTACAAAAAAATGGTTGCCATCAGGGGTGTACATGTAGATTTATTAAATACACCTTGTGCGCCACCTAGGAACCAAATCTAGAACCCGACACTCGAAATTTTTGCTCTGTTACAATCGTACCCTGTTACAATTGACCCCACTCTCCCCTACTGTTTAAATGAGTAATAAATATTTGCCTGGAAGAAGAAAAAAAACGCTATTTTTTTTTTTCCTCCCAATTGCTTGTATTTTTAATTTGAGTCTAATTCAGATGTATGGACTTTTTTAAGCATATACTTTATCTTTTAATAAACCCGACAATTTAGCAATTCAATATGATCATACGATCATTCAAACGTTTTTTAAATAACCGACTGGACTGCGTAGTGGTCAAGGAACTGACCTTGGTTCAGAAAGGTTCTGGGTTCGAATCTCGGGCAATGAATAGAGGTTCTTTCATTCTCTGTACTATCTGCCCATACTGTGGGAGTAACTTTGGCCCACCTAATATGGTGCTCCTGAAAGAGTGACCAACAAATCTACCCAATAAATGTCTGAATTGAAGAAATGGTAACACAGGTGGGCATTGGAACTAAAAAATAATAATAATAACGTTTTCTTCATGCCAAAAGATGATTTTAAAAGTTTATACAACTTTTGTTATTTTCTTGCCCGTATAGAAATGTCAGACAGACATGAGAGAAAAGTTAAACGCACAATATGAAAGCTTGTGTTTCTAATAAAATACTAATTTTCGAACAAAAATAGTATTTTAGCAATAGTGTGAAATTTTTGACTTAAATACATTACTTATAAAAAATATTCAGAAATGTTCTCCCTTACTTTAATATAAATAAAAACCAACCTTATATGTCTAAAAAAGAAATAAATAAAAGCGAAAATAATTAGCTAAGTATATTATTTGTCTATTTTATTGCCACACGCAAAAAATACCAGCTTTAAAAAGAAATCAAAAAAGCAATTTCGTAATAGTTAATGGAATGTGACGCAAAGTAAGGAAATTAGTAATAATAATTTGTCAAAGGTTTGGCACCAGAGCTTTTAAGATGCACTCTTTGAGAGCAATTTTTATCTGGAAAGTGAGGCTTAACATAATTAATGGTTCGTCTCTGTTAATAAATTACTTGAAAGAATTTTTAAATTTTTTCCCCCACGTTGTTTTGCGTACAGAGCAGACATTAAGGCTTAATAGAGTTTTGTCTCATTTTTCTTATTGAAGAAAACTACGTAATATCCCATTCCACGTGCTATAATTGCTTAATGTATTGTGTTATTTTTCGTGCTGTCTTTTCAATTTTTTTTTCCAGTTATCGAAAAGGGATCTAACTATTGTTTAAATTAATATTAACTAGGAATTTCCGATTTTCATCTATAAAATAATTTAAATCAAAACATTTATAGAGATAAAAAAAAATTACGTACTTTTACGTACTCATATGTACTTTTTTCACTAAAAAGATTTTCAAAATTATCAACATTATCAATTAATTTAAATGTTTTTTTATAATCTTATCATTCCAGTTTAGCATTCCAGGTGGTAGTTATTTTTAATTTTTTTTTAAAAAAAAATTCTATTGCAAACTTTTAAAAAATTTAAAAAATAACTAATAATTTTTTCAATTACTTATTTAACAAGCGTCAAATCTGGATCTAATTGGAAATTTTTAAAATTTCGGATTTGTAAAAAGAAAAAAAAAATTCCAACTAAAGCATTTCTTTTTCTATGAGGTATAATTTTAAATAAAATAGCTTTTATTTTGTTAATAACAATACTCTTCATAACATTAAGTTGTTTACATGGGAAATAAATTTTTAACAAAGAAAAGGAAAGTTCCTAATTTTATTAAATTTAATTTTTTATAAATAACTTTTATTTTATTTACGTTATTAACATTATAATGTTACTAACATTGATTATAATGTTAACACTATTATGTAATTAAAATGATTTGTAATGTAATTTACATTGATTTCCTTACAAAAGAATAAAGTTCGTATTAAAGAAAAGAAAACTCTTCAGTATTGTCAGGCTTCTGTTAATTATAATAAATAGATTTGATTTCATTAATAAAAATGCTTCTATTAACGTTAACATTATTAACTCGATATTAATAACAGAACTGTTTTAAATATTGAGTGTTACACATAGGGTTAGAGTGAGTACTGAAGAAAACTTTTCAGAATTGTTAGGCTTAATTTTTAATAAATAGCTTTTATTTTATTAATAACAGTAGGGGAGAGTGGGGTCAATTGTAACATTTTTTACTTAACTATTTTTAACAAACAAAAAAGCCAATATATTATTAGTATTAGTTGACAGACGAGTAAAGTAGACTATTCTCTACTAGAAAAAAAATAAATACATTATTTTAAATGTTATTATATTAGCTATTAACAATTTTTGACAGTCGTGCACTTGTTACTATTGTCCCCACTTACGGGGTCAATTGTAACAGTTCATAAATTCAACTAAAACATAGTTAATTATACACATTATCATAGTTGTGATATATTTTTTTTATTGATCAAAATAGTAGTGATATTTTAGGAGTGAAAATAATAATGAGCAGAGACCTAAAGGGTTAAACTTTTAACTTTAAGGGGTTAAAAATTTTAATTTATGCTGTGAAAGGTGACAAATAAAATAATGCACATGCAACATAATATAAATGATATAGGAAACTATTGGTGGTTTTTAAAGAGTTGAGTAATGGTTTGTAAACATAAGATTATTTATTTTCAGCTGCTACAATCGTCCCTTTACTTATTGTTACAATCGTCCCCAAGACGCCATTTCAGCTTCATTTGTTAAAAACAATGCTAGCTAATTAGCAAAACTAATCTTTTTTGTTTTAAATGTTAATAAAGGTGTCCACTTACGCATTCGGTTAATAATTTTTATTTGTTTAAGCAAAATTACTTTGTTACAATGTACTATTCTAATACCAAAAAGAGTACTTATGTAGCGTGAAAATATCTTTTGTGATGAAACTCTTTCAAAAGTACATTAAAATGGTTGCCAGAAGGGGTGTACATGTAGATTTATTAAATACACCTTGTGCGCTACCTAGGAACCAAATCTAGAATCCGACACTCGAAATTTTTGCTCTGTTACAATCGTACCCTGTTACAATTGACCCCACTCTCCCCTACTGCTATTAACATTATGATGTTTATGTGAAAAATAAATTGTAAGAAGAGAAGGAAATTTTTCAATAGTTTCAGGCTTAATTTTTAGTAAATAAATAAATTTTAATTATAACAATACTGTCTACAACATGACCTTTTTAAAATGCCAAATAAGTTTTTAATAAATAGGTAACTAATATTTAAAATAATGTAAGATAATTAAAAATTAATTCTCTGATATAATTTTAGCATTTCTCTTAGAAATTCTCTTAGTCTTAATTATTGACTCATTGACTACTGACTCGTCTAATTTATTGACTATTGGAGATTATTTGCACATTTTATGGAACTAGGAGATATTTGCTAAATTTTTAATAACTATACGAAAAGGATTGTATTCCAAAATTTATCCCAGTTGAAGATCTTCCTGTTTCATTTCTTTTTTCTTAAGTATAGAATAGCAATGTTGAAGTATATAACTGTATAAAATATAAAATACAAGAAAAATAGTTTGAAAAAAATTTCCTTTATATTAAAAAAATTTATCGATAATTGCTTTTTTAAATTAAAAAAAATTCTAACGAAGAGTAACTATTTTTTTTTTTTTGCAACAACTGCAAATAAGTGCAGATTCGAAAAATTATTATCTAGAAGTGAACCGTATTCGGAAGATTTATCTAAAAACGCAGAAAATGACAACGGTGTTTCATGCTACATTTCATAACCACCATGAATTATTAATAGCTAAATATAATATTTTTCCTTTATATTAGCCTAAATTAATACAAAATAATGAAGAAAGTATGAAAAATATGTTTAATAAAATGTCTGCGTCCAAGGGTTAATTCAACTTTAGGTTCTTTTCGACTTCCTTCCAGTCGTTTTTGGTTTTATTTACCTTTTGGTCCACTTCGTCTTCAGTGTTCCCTTTATTAAAAAAATAAATAAAATCTTTAAAATGCATTGTCCATCCATCAAGTATGGGATTCTGGCATGTTAGCTGCACCAGCTTATTCTGCAAGTTCACTATCGTCTTCGTCGTAAATTACGTCGTTGACCTCGTAATGATCCTTTATTACCTGTATCTTTCGAATCACCCTTACTGCAAGACTTACAATATTTCCTTTTATATAATTTTGAAATAACAGTGCCGAGTTGTCAATTATTTTATAACCTTACAAATAAAAAAAATAAGTATAATTAAAAATATGTTAATAATGCTTTGAAACGATGAAAACATCGCACCAGTAATATTACTATTACTTTAAGTATTTAAGCCGAGTTTGTAGAAGTATATAAACTTTTAAGCTTTTAAAATGAGGCTTAAAATCTTCTTTTTTTTCTGAATACAATTTTTAAATTTTCCATTTAAAAAAAGAACTGAAAAGTTCTGTTCAGTTAAAAGCGTCTGAATCCCGGTAAAGATTTTTAGATAGAAAAGAAGTTCGAAAAGGGATTCATAGAAAAGGCTTTTAAAAGAAACTGAAAAACCCAAATGAACTTTATTTTTGGTACATTGCTACGGATTGAATCTACAGACCTGACATTATTATTAAGAATTTACGAATTCTAAAAGCGATTTCCGTTACTCTTAGATCATTACTTTCTTTCAAATTTAATGCACAAGAAATATATATCAAAAAACATAATATTTATAAAAATTCCTCTTTTTAAAGAGATTATTATTGACTACGATTATAAGTGAACAAAAATCATTTTACCGCCAGAAAAACAAGCTATTCTAGCATATTTTCTCATTTGCCGTATTTATACTATTCATCTTAAATCCGCTATTTTTAAAATTCTAGTAGAAAATATGAATGTAATAAATCTATCTACGTTTTTTTTTTAAATATATGTTTACTACAAGATATATTTCAAACAAGAACATTTAGAACAGTTTACAAAATGTTAAAGAATACTTCTTTGTTCAAACTCAAAGCGTCATTATTTTGGAGATAAAAAATTTTAACAAGACGCTTTGAAAGAAATTAAGTGGCTTGAAATTTTCTTTCATTTCAAAAGGAAATGTAGTATTGTCCTTTATAGCGGAGTGTGCAACAGAAAAATATTTTGCAGATATGAAACAAAAGAAAAATAAATAAAGAACTTCATCTTAATTGAAATATTATTACCTACATAAAGGATAACAGATAACACTATTGAGAAAATATATTACGCATTGTATAAACTGTATGTGAACATTTAATTTAGTAATTATAAAAATTACAACCATCATTTCTTAGAATTTTTCTTTTCTAATTTATATGATTATTTCCATTTTTTTTAATATAATGACGTCTTAAGTTTTATATTTTATTAAATTTCGCTTACGTAAGATGGAATGCTGTTAAAATGGAAATTTTTGCTCGATTTCGATCAAATATATCTCGGGAAGAGTTTACAATGTATCAGGTTCATTTCTGTTTCATCGTAACTTTTATGTTTGCTTTGTTCTTATAGTATAGGGAATCTTGAATACAAAAAGGAATTTCTCGAATCAATAGATTCCAAGGAAAAATATATTTAAGCATAATCAAATTGTAAAGCTTCATATTTACATTTTAGTAAACAAACACACACTAAAATAAAAATTGAACAAAGCAATGTGGGAAGTGCCGGCATTGTATAAACCACCTAGCATTTTTAGGCAAAGTATGAGATATGAAAACAAGTAAGAAATGAGAACTTGAGTAAGAAATTGTATACAATATTTAAGCGGTGTATACAATGTAATATGGTGTATACCTATGATAAATGCTCTTTAGACAAAGCATGATATCGTTTATAAACTTGCGAAAAGAACTATATACAACGTCTAAGCAGTATATACAATATAATGTAGAGTATACTATGATAAATGCTCTTTAGGCAAAGTATGAAATATGAGAATCACTGGAAAAGAAACTGAATGTTATTTTTTCTACCCTTTCTTTTAAAAAAATATATTACTGAGAAGAAAACTGACCGTAGAAAAATAACAGCATCTTTATTCAATCAATCAATTTTTTATGAAGCACAAGTTTCACTGTTTATTTGGATATTATCACTAATGTCTATTTGGATAAATCATCAAAGTAGGGAATACTGGCCAAATATATATCTGGAAAAAGTTCCTTACCTAGAAAAAACATAATCAACAGAATGTTATTTTTTTCTACTTTTTCTTTTTAAAAGATATATTACTAAGAAGAAGACTAACTAAAGAAAAATAGCAGCATCTTTATTTAATAAATAAATTTTTTATGAAGCATAAATCATACTTTAACCACCTTTTTGGTTATTATTAATAATATCAGTTTGGAGAAATCATCAGAGTAGGGTATATGAGGCAACTGTATATCGAGAAAAAAGGCTTTACTTTAAAAAAAAACATCTGTGTAAGGAATACCGGACAAGAATATCTAAGTACTAACTTTCACATTCCGGTCAAATCATTAACCCGA
Source organism: Parasteatoda tepidariorum (assembly GCF_982258835.1). Taxonomy (NCBI): domain Eukaryota; kingdom Metazoa; phylum Arthropoda; class Arachnida; order Araneae; family Theridiidae; genus Parasteatoda; species Parasteatoda tepidariorum. Next base: position 88,398,639 of record NC_141760.1, on the reverse strand, counting down.
TTAGCCTTTTATGAACCGACGGGACTTTAAAGTCACACTAATATTATTTCCATACAGCATTGAAACAGAACAAATTGTCGCATCTGAACTTGTCTGAAGCTGTAATATATGACTTTCCGTTCATCATTACCTTTCGAAGACACGAGATTATTTGCAGTTGAATATCACCCATTTTACTGTTTAGTTGTCAATATTTCCATACATATTATATATGGAAATGCCATTAATTCCAATGGAATATGCCATTTTATTATTCCTCAATTTCATTTCTCAATTCTCAGCTCAAATTTGCAGGTAAGCCTTTCATATTTTTATTGATTTATTAACGTTTTTAACTAGTTGTAAAACAAAGTATTAAATTTTTATCTTTAATTTAAACCTTATAATGTGGGGTAAATTCCAAATAAAAAATTTTATGAAAAATTAGAATATAATATTGAATATTAAAAAAAAATCTGCATAAGTGTAAAATAGACTTTATTTAACGAGCAAAAAAGTTTTTCAAATTTTATAGAATTTATTTTAGTCATTTGGTAAGTAAAGGTTAAATCATATTAGTATTAGCAAGTATTATTAATACTAACATGATATAGAATTATTTTTAGTAATTTGGTAAATAAAGGGTAAATCATGTAAGTATTAATAAGTATTATTAATTCTAATATGCCGACCGGGCTGTGTAGAGGGCATGGAACTGCTCTTGCATAAGAAAGGTCCTGCGTTCGAATCCTGGGCAAGGCATGGATGTCCTTTTTCCTTTGTGTGTCAAAGTGACCCGCCCTATAAAGGGGTTGTGGTTGTGTGAATGGCGTGGCAGAAGTCGAATTCCTGCCCATAGATGGCGCCACTGAAAAACAGTAACAATCGCTCCCCCACTGCCTGAAACAGACATACGACAAAAAAAAAAACTAACATGCTGATATCATTAGTGATTATTGAAAATGTAAGTCTTTCTTATTAAAGAAAAAAAAGAAGATAAAAATCTTACTGCACCAAGAAATTATTTTCAAGTAATTCTTATACAGCATAATCATACTAATTAAAAATGTGAAAAATGCATCAATAATGAGAGAAATGTAAAATCATTTCATATTTTACCGGTCGATTTCTAGCTTAGCCGTATTTCTAACTTAGCCGATAACGCATGCAAAGGCAAACATCTGTGTCTCAAATTCATCGCCACCAAATGGTACAAATATATAAATTAAAAACATTTTCGTCACGAAATAGAGTGAAAATCAAACAAAATCAACACTTTTATTGCAATGAGTTTATAATTGCTCTAGATTATTACAAGTTTTTATTGTTTGCCTTGATTGGTGAGGCAGCAAATCACTATTTTCTGATAAATGATATTACATCATTACCCGTTTGCCACAACAAGCTTCGCCAATTCCTTGAGTTAACAATGAATATTCAATTATGTTTCGACGTTTGATTACAAAGCATTCGAATTTCCTAAAGACATTAAATTGCATTATTATACGAGTAACTAGACCTGATAAATCGGAATATCTTATGATTAATAATTATAATTGAAAATCTAAGTATTCTTAACGATCTAAGGAAAACTGGTCTAGAAATGCAGTTTAAATTTAAATTAACTACGTCGTTTAGTTTGTTTTTGTATAATTTATTCAAAGTACATAAAAATTATTTTGTATACATCTATATATGTAGAAAAAAGTTTATTTCATAGGATATTATTTTGCATGAGCTCCACCTTGTTAAAATCGTCTTGCTTTTAACTAAATTAGTACCTGAATTTATATTTTTGATTAATCTTCCAATAAATTAAAGCAAAAATATCTATTTCATACGATATTGTTCTGCATGTGCGCAAACCTATTAGAATCGTCTAGTTTTTAACTAAATTAGTACCTGAATTTATATTTTTAATTAATCTTCCAATATTTTAAAGTTTGGAATTCTTAGAAAAAATAAGATGACAACACATTATATAAAATTCTTAAGTAAGAAAGTGGCAAAAACGTTATCAAATCACGTCAAAATCGTTATCAAATCAGAGTCGCTTTAAAATATTTAAAAATACTGTTTATTTGCTACAGTTTAGAGCTTCGTGCTTTTGGCATTTGATTGGGAAAAGTAAACACCACGCTATTTAGTTGTTGCTATCTTTATTCCACCTTAACTGAGATTGACTTCGATAGTAGTTCGTCATACTTTGATTACACTTTTTCGTTCAACTAAAATATTATTCACCGAACCTAAATTGTATTAATTTTTAAGGTATCAGCTTTGTAAAGTTTAAAAAAGAAAGATGCAATAAAGACAGTGATTTCCGATCGACTTGTAGGTTTAAATTTTAAGCTATACTTTCCACAATCAATGAATGCTTTTGAAGGACTTGTTATTATTAATATTTATGCTTAAATTTTTCTAATTACAAAGAACTCCCTGAAAATATAATTTAATAGAGAAAATAAGATCAATTTTTTTCACTGTACGAAAATTTGGGTTTACGGTAAAACCCAACTTTGAGTTTGCGACTACTTAATGTTCAATTCCATAGCCTTGTAATTTTAAACCCAATTCGGAAGACAAGGGAACTCCTGGATCAAGTACTAAGAGAAGTTTGTCTTCGTGAAGGTCTTTTTGATGGAACTAACCCACATTTTCGTTACATGGAGAGGAAAACCACTAAAACCTACCACGGTTAGCCTGACCGTAAGGAAACACTAACCCATGATCCGTCTATCACTGAGGATATTTTACGTCAGCACCGTGGTCGGTGCGAGCCGGTTGTGGAACTCTTATCGACCATACAACTCTGAAATTCGAACCCAGTCCACCTCATTTGATGGCGAATGTTCTATACCCTGATCAACCACTGCTCACCGAAATAAGAAATTATACTAAGGTTTCTAATTCATAGGCCGGTGTGTACAGTACCCAGCTTCAGGGATTGATAATCGATAAAGAGCTGAATGCTCGTTATGCCCGGGCCACCAGTATATTCTAACTGAGTTGCATAGTATAAAAGCTAGGGTGATTGGTATAGTATAAAAACTAGGGTGATAGGGGCCTTCCTAGCCAAGCGGTATTGTCCACCAAACAATGCGCAAAGCGTAAAGGTAGCGGGTCCGAATCCCGCTGTCACCCTGGATGTACCTTCGTGCCATTCTTCTCTGTATTGTGCAATCTGTCTTCCATTTGACAAAGATTTACAAGGTTACACAAGCTTGAAAATATATGTAATTACAATAAAACAATGGAGAGATACACAAGACTGGGAAGAAATGAGAGTTGACCAGCAATAGTTATCAGAATGCTGAACCCCCAAATAAATTTAATTTAAGGGATTAAAATATTAAAGCAATTAATGTATAAACGCTGTGGATGCATTTTTGAAAGCTGGTAAGCGAGCAGGGGGGGGGGCACGGATCCTTAGATATTCAAAAAATAAAGGCATAAAATAATGGCAACGATAGAAAAAAATTCTCCAAAAGACTGGGTTCTTGATGAGCAGGTTATTTTTAAATTTGAAAAGTAACTCTATCTTTTTATGTATATCATCTGTTTCAAATGTTTAGAAAATAATATAAGATGGTCAACTAGAGATTGTTATTATCTCTTTTAAGATTTTACATTTTTTGCAAAGATTATTTTTTTCTTCTTGTTAATTTTCTCTCTCACACCTGTAAATTATCGTAGGTCTTTAAATATATTTTTTTTTAACCAAGACACGAAAAAATATCAAAGAAACTTAGATAAGTCGGTTCTCTTAAGGTTTATAGGTACCATAAAAATGCAGCATCTTGGACTTTTGGTAGAAGCATCTTACTCGAAAAATAAAAGATAGGAAACTTATAAAAGTGGAAATTATCTTTGTTCTATGAAGGAAATATCTTCCGCCCACTCTCCTTCCTTCCGACCGAAATTGTAAGTTCTAAAGCAATGAAGCAAACACGTTTTATTTTTCGATTACCAAAATAGGAAATCATTCAATAAAACCTTTTACAACTAACATGCAATAAGTACTCAAACGAAAAAATATATATAATAACAATACAAAGAAAAACGCAATCTCAGAAAATCTGTTTTCTAATTTCGTTACTAAAGTAATTTTTATCTACCTTCCAGGATTTCTTTTTCGCTAATTGCTTGCGCAAATAATTTTTCTTACCACGTAGTTATGATTTGCTGAAATTGCTCTTTAATTATTTCCATAACTCTTAAATGAACTAATTACAGAATTCCCAACGAGGAAGATGAAAACCTCTCCCTACATTTGTATCAAGATTATATTTCAGATAAAAAAAATTCAAACAGTTTCGTTAATTATTAACTTATTAAAAAACAACAATAATGATAAAAAATAAACTAAATATGGCTATCAGGAAAAATATGACTTGGTGAAAAATCAGTAACACATTAATTTATTAATTTATTTTTATTAATTTATTTTTCATGGATTCTTAGCACTCTTAAATCGCTTCCCATTGTTAAATCATAAGTTTATTTCTTAGACTATTTTCCAGTCCAAAACAATAAAATAATAAATTAAATTACGAACACATACAATATTTTATTCTACATATGTAAGCATAAGAAAAAAAAATCAATCTCGTTTAATATTTTTTTTTATTTTACATACCAAATTAGAATCGTCTAATTCTTGATATACACCGAAGAGCCATTACATTATAACCACCTTTAGCCCTCAAAACTGCTAGCATCTGCTGTGACATTGATTCCACAAGGTGCTGATAGATAGTCTGAGGTATCTGGTACCAAGCGCTCACCAGCTGGTCCTGCAATTCCCTCACATTGCGAGGGGGTAGCATGGCAGCACGAATTTGGTTTTCCAAGTAGGACCACAAATGCTCTATTGGATTAAGGTCAGGTGAATTTGGGGGCCAAGACATGACTTGGAAGTCACTGGAATGTTCCTCGAACCAATCCATGACGATTCGACCCTTAAGACATGGTGCATTATCCTGTTGGTAAACACCATCTCCCGCAGGAAAAACTTTTGCCATGAATGGGTGAACCTGGTCTGCAACTATGCTCAAGTAGCTTACTGGCGTCAGGGATTGTTCTGTGAGGTTTATGGGTCCTGATGTGCCCCATGAAAACATTGTTCCTGGGCGAGCCCATTGTTATAGATGGAGGGTGGTCATAATGTAATGGCTCTTCGGTGTATATCTTAAAAATACTTATTAATTAAATTATGGAATCAGACACAAAAACGTACTTTCTCTTCGACGAGTTAGTTCTAGATCTTTAAATATGGAGGAGGAAGCTTTAATCAGGAAAAATATGGTCCCCATATAGTCTCTCAGGGAAACGAGTAAAAATTTTATATTTCTAATTATATCTAAAAATAAATGCGAGAACGGAAAACTTTAATCATATCTACTGGAGTAGTTTAGTTCGTAGTGGAAAATACTAAGCAAACATTATTGAAGATTCATCTTAAAACTTAGGGGGGGAAAATTATCAGACAGAAAGAAATAAAACAATTTAAATTATTTTTAACATAATTTTCTGGAAAACATAATCAACGTGAGCATTCTACTTTTCACAACATAACACAGCTTAATTCTTTCCATACTCTTTCAAACCTAAACTCGATTTGTCTTATTTAAACTAGCATACATCTAACATCCAATCAGAAACACTTGATTATTCAGGGTAGTAAAAGTCGAAAAACTAATATGTAATTAACAATGTAATTATAAAACTAATATGTAATTATGTCGATCACTTACAACTAATATGTAATTTATTTTGAAATGTCAGAAATAAATATAAAAATAAAGAAATAAGCAGGTCAGAAAAGAAAGAAGAAGAAAAAAAACATTTTTTTTTCAAAGCATCAAAACTTAAACTTTCCCATCTGTTGTTGTTGTAGTTCATTTATGTCGCACTAGAGCTGCACAATGAGCTATTGGCGACGGTCTGGGAAACATCCCTGAGGATGATCCGAAAACATACCATCACAATTTTGATCCTCTGCAGAGGGGATAGCACCCTCGCTTCGGTAGCCCGACGACCTGCACGCGAAAGTCGAGCACTTTATGGTAGAACAGTTAACGAGGACCAATACCGCACACCTTCGGTCCCTACGAGACTGAACTTTCCCATCTGAATCACTTTCGTCTTACGAACTCGTAATTTCTGACTAGCCGTTCCTCTTACTCGAACCTCGGTTCTTTAAACTTGTAGTCTGTCAAGCGCTAATTTATTAAATTTGTTTACAGGATTTTCCTGTAAACAAATTTAATAAATTAACCGTTAAAAATTACACCACAACTCATAAATTTCAACATACTTCCGGGTTTGTTTGTTTTTTCCTTTTATTATTATGATGATGCACCGAAAATACGGTACTTCAATGTGATATTCAAGTCGCTGTTGCAAAGCTGCTTTCTTTCATTGCTGTACTTAAAATTAATTGCAAAAATGAGTAAAAATATCTGCATTTCTTCGTTAGGCGGCACAAGTAAATTTAACTATTTTTTTATAATTATTATTTATTTATTGAACATTATTTAAAGAGTAATGGTCATCATACATATAAATAAAAAATAAAATTAAATAAAAAATAGTCGAATTTACTTGCGTCTGGCTTACGAAAATGTACCAAGCCATCTATTTGATGCATTTGAAATTTATTGGATTTTAAATTGTAGACAAACTAACCCCAGAGATAAAAAACCAATTTGGCTAACTAGCCAATGATTTTTACCGAATGTGTGTTAGTGGTGATTGCTTTCAAACGATTTTTTTTACTTAGATTAAGAAAAAATTTGAAACAAAATTGGGTGAAGTATATTAAATTTTAAAATGAAATATGTTCTTTGCCTGAATAAAAGATTATATTTATACAAACTTTGTTACTTTGCGCATTTCTGGAGGAAAACAAAAGACGTATTGAAATTAAAGAACAATATTGAACTTTCGTGCAAAAAAATAAATTAAATAAAATACTTTCTTTTTATTTAATGAATGATAAGGTGCATTATCTAAATCAGAGGTTCCCAAACTTTTTTTTCTCGTGGACCACTTTCAAATTTTTACTATTTTCGGTAGACCCCTTGCTACTACATTTCTACTGTATTCCCAAAACTCCTAAAAAAATATCACCCTAAATTGGGGTGTTAAGAAGAAAAAAAAGTAGCACATTATCTTGTGTCCTATTTATTAAAATAATACTTGTGGTTATACAAAATTATAAACATTTATTATTACAAACATTGACAAAAAATCAACAATGAATTCTGAAATGTAAATCAACAATAAAAAATAGTCATACTTTTAATGAGATGGATGTACTTGATGAATTGGCAGCAAATTATCAATATTTAGCTTCAGTTTTGTAAGAAGTAATCTCAAATCTCTCCGTTCTGTGGTGTCCAATCTGCTCCTTTTTTTGTTAACAGGTTGGTAACGACACTAAAACTTGTTTCGACAAGATATGACAAGGGAAACGCTATCAAAAATTTTCTCACAATTTCCCACAGCCCAGGATATTTTTCGGGGATTTCTGCCTTTAGCCAAAATGTTTGATAGCCTTTTTTAAATTTCACCTTCAGTTCCTCGTTGGCGCTGAGCTCAAGTAGCTCCTCTTGTAATACCACATCCACCTCTTCTGTTTCATCAAATGGGGTTATGATCTATGGTAGTATTTCCATCGTCAGAATATCTTCAAATCTATTTTTGAAGTCATCATGCAGGGTATTTAAATGCGAGCGGGGGCACGGGCGGCACTTTGCAAGTCTCGACATGTGGTGTACACTTGTACTATTATCTATTGTTCTATTCAATTCTGTGATTGAACTGAGTCTAGAATATTTTTGAGTACCTACACTACCGGTCAAAAGTTTGCGAAAATTTTGAAATCTACAAAAAAAAGGTCTAAATTCAAATGTTCATAGAACTGCGAAAAATCATTCAAATTGCATGAAAATTTGATTTGTTCTAAAGTGACCCCTCTACAGTTAGTTACATATGATCAAATTGCAATATTTTGTTTTTTGCGAACTGAATCAAGCTTTTCATCATGGGTTGTTTCTATGGTGAAAAAAGTTGCTAAGTTTGAACACTTGCCAAACTTGCAAAAAAAATTTTTTGAACTTTCTGTTAATGGAAAATAGTTATTTGAATCGTTCTATGTAAGCCCTCAAAATTTCAGATCAATTTGATTTTTTTTGACGAAGTTATAGAATTTTGAAAAACATGTGTACTTTTCTCGATTTTTGAGCATTCCACATATGCAGTCTTTTGGTCTATGCATCTTCTACCAAAGAACTTTTTAATTTTAATGTTTTCTATATTTTCAAATAATTAATATTTATTATAAAACAAATATTCTTATTCATTATTGTAATTATTATTGTTTATATTTATTGCTTATATGTATTAGTTTTGTTGTGATATTTTTACTTTACATTAAATCAAAATAAAAAGTTATAACAATAATTACATAAATAATTCTAAAAGAATAATAACAATAGTATAAAAAATTTGCATATTTACTAAACTATTTTATTTACAACTGATCAAATATTTAACATATTCTTATTCGCATTTTGCAATTAAATAAATTAACATTTAAATCTTGGATTCCTCGAACCATCCACCGTTTATGTTTATTATAGCCTTGCATATGCTTGGCATTCGTTCTAACAAACCATTAATCACTTCAAGTGATATAGAGTTCCATTCCTGTTGTAAAATGTCTCATAACTGATTTCGATTCGAATTATCAGAGCATCGTTTGCAAGAACAAACAAATTTTCGATGAAATGTGACATCTATGAGATATTGTTTTAATTATATTCATAATAAATTCTTTGTAATAACAATAATTACATTAATGAATAAGAATATTTATTTTGTAATCAATATTAATTATTTGAAAATATAGAAAACATTAAAATTAAAATGTTCTTTGGTAGAAGATGTATAGACCAAAAGACCGCATATGTGGAATGCTCAAAAATCGAGAAAAGTACACATGTTTTTCAAAATTCTGTAATTTCATCAAGAAAAATCAAATCGATCTGAAATTTTGAGGGCTTACATAGAACAGTTCAAATAACTATTTTCTATTAACAGAAAGTACGAAAAAAAAATTTTGCGAGTTTGGCAAGAGTTCAAATTTAACAACTTTTTTCACCATAGAAACAACCCATAATTAAAAGCTGGATTTAGTTCGCAAAAAACAAAGTATTGCAATTTGATCATATGTAACTAACCGTAGAGGGTTCACTTTAGAACATATAAAATTTTCATGCAATTTGAATGATTTTTCGCAGTTCTATGAACATTTGAATTTAGACCTTTTTTCGTTGATTTCAAAATTTTCGTAAACTTTTGACCGGTAGTGTACCTAGTGAATGATGCTCCCTGCCTACGTTGATAGGTAAATCCAAGCCAAAATTTTTGTTCTTTATTATGAAAACCAGAAAATTTTTCTTGGACCCCCACTTACAACTTGTGAACCCCTGTTTTCTCTTCACGTCTACGTGGACCCCCGTGTGGTCTCCTATGGACCCCTGGGGGTCCACCTGGACCACTTTGGGAACCTATGATCTAAATGTACCTAGTAAGACTTGGAATAGATATTGGAATAGACTTTAAATAGAATATTGGACAACACTTTCTTAGAAATTACACTTTTTAATACTCAAATAACACTTTTTAAACTTTTTTTAAAGAAATATAGGAATGTTTTTTGAATTGTGACAGTTCAGCAGCTATTTAAAAGTTTTGCATTTTATTTATTATTTTAAAAAAACATAGTTTATTCAATACAAAAGTATTTAAACCTTACATTTTCCTAAGACTAATAAAATCAAGCGAAATATAATCATTGAAAACTATTTTTCGAAAGTAATTATATTCTGGAAAACAAGTTTTATATTTGTGCTCCAAAAGCTTTTAATTCGTTCTTGAGATATGGAGGGAAAATGCCTCGAATATATTATTAGGGTTACATTTTTTACATCGCAATTATCTCTATATATTACAACTTGCAACTATTTCCATACAATACATAGTAAAAAGTATATGTCTATTCAGAGGAAATAAATTTTTATATCAGATATTGGTTTCTTCTAATAATCAATCTACACTCATTAATTTGTATGGTTAATCGACTGTACGGTATTTAAGAAAGGGATTAGAGACACAAAATGGGTGTACATTCTTTTTAATTGACTTCCTTGAATTTTTTGAAAGAAAAAAAAATCATGAAAATTTAAAATTTCGTGTTTTTGGGAAGCTTATAGTTATTAAAATATATGTGAAATTTTACGTAGAATTTTACAAGATAAAAGTTTGAGAAGAAACAACTCCAAACGATAAAAGATTGCGACAAATTTACCATTTACTGATCTTCAAGATACACGTTTTCATAAAACAATGTTTCTAAATCTTGTTGGAGTCTTAAATTCGTTAACCTTGATCGATCGAATCTAGACCATTCATGAATCTTACATCAGATTAAAAAAACAAATAGGTTGCTGGTTTCCAAGTTAAATGGTTGCTATATATGATTTACAATATGCTGTGAGAAATACTGTTGGTAACATTCAGGCAAGAATTCCTAAATTTACAAAGTGTAACATGCAAGTTTTGAATTTCGGTGTATAGAAAGCATAAACAACTCAACAATAAAAAACATTATAAAATGATTTTGAATCTACTATAATTTAAAACTTACAAATTTGAGATTTTCTTTACCTTTAGGTATGTTAACAGAATGAAAATAGGATGTTTATAATTACTTTAAAAACTTAGTTTTCAATAATAAGGAAAATTTAAGTAATAGTAACAATTCAACAAATTTTTCTAAAATTGTTCCATCCATTAAGCAATTACAAAAAAATTTTGTAATTACCCCCATAGAAAAAGCTAACAATAATTATGCAATCTTTTGTAAAAAGTGCTATGTCGAACAATGTTGTTAAATACAGAGTTAAAAAACAGTAAAAATTTCAAGCTCAGTAATTCAAATATTAAAATTATCATTAAAAAAAAAAAATCTTAATAAAAGAGGTTAAAAATTATAATTAGCAATAAACAATTTCGTAACTTAATTATCAATTCAAAATTTCATAAAATTGAGAGCAATCACATGTAGGTCTAATACTTACATAACTAAACCTGGCACCATTTTGTCTAACTACTTAAATAAAAGTATTAACAATATTATTCTTGGATTATCTCTAATAATTAACTGATTTTTAAATGTATTAAACAAAATAAAATTAATTCTATTGTGACTTTTGATTTCTAGGATCTTTTAAGGAAATCATATGGAATGGAAAACATATTTTTATTCAAATCGATGGAATACTACAAGAATCTAATTCTCATCTCTCTTAGCTAACTTATTTTTACACTTTTCTGAAAAAAAATTATACTCTTAATATTAAATTTGCCTTTAGATTTATTGATGATCTAATTATCTTTAATTTTCAATATTATAGAATTTTATTAAATAATACTTATCCTAAAGAATTAATCTTGCTTCGTAATCATGACGATAATATTAATTTTAATTTTTTGGATTTGGGTATTAAAATAGAAAATATCTGCTTTATTGTTTAAACGATAAAAGAATTGATTTTAATATAAATAAATTAATTACTTGAAATTCTAATGTCTCTAAAATCATCTAATTAAATACTATTTTTAATCAAATGAATGGAATAAAAAGAATATATAGTAATGTTCATTCATCCAAAAAAACAAATAGACAAACTCTTTCAAAATTTGATTAAAAAAACAATGGATACCCAACTAAAGTAATTAAATTCAACATAAAATTATTAAGTTAATTGTATGTTATTATTAATACATTTGCTAAAAACTTCTTTGTTAACTTTTATTTCTACCAAGTGTGAGTCCAATTCGGGCAAATCCATGGCTAAAAATCTGAGCAAATTGGGCACACAAGTTTCTCTCTCTTTCTTTTTAATATTTTTTTTATAAATGTTCATTTTCTAATATCATTAAAGTTGTATAATTAAATATCAACCTTATTAATTATAAACTTCTTTAAATTATCCAGTATGATATTATTACCATGCGCACACATTTCGGGCCAATCCTTGGTAACTAACAAATCAAACATGCTTCAGTACTGCAGTAAGAAAGCACCATAAAATAAAATCACTCTATTTACGCTTTTAACTCTATTTGCGCTTCCGTTTTCATATTTTGTATAATCTGGCAATCTTATTACGAAAATATCTTAAATCGTTCTTGAAAAATTCCGATACATGTAAGTTCATTTGAATATGCTACTCGCTTAATAGATTTCGTTTTTTTTTTCTGTATTTTCTTAACATTTCATTTTCTGTTTCTTACGTAAGATATTTTTTACTTAATGCGATCCATTTCGTTTAAATTTTTTTTAGAGCTTCTCACACTATTGTATTGATATATTTTGCTTTGGCTATATTGATACAATATTAGAAAGCACTCCTTTTTGTGGATATAATCGTGTGAGGTGATGAAGAGATTATATATTTTCATTTTATGTTTTCTGCTTCTTAATATATACTTGTTTTAATCTTTTTATATATATTTTTTTTAAATATTTTATTTTAATAATTTTTATTCTTCTCTTTTCATTAATCTATATTTTTACTAATAAATATATATATATATATTAAATTTCTAACATAAGTAGCTAAATTTAAATGAGGTTTCCACTCAATTTCAGAAAAACAATTCCCTGACTTTTCCAGATATACTAAGTAAATTTCAATGAAAATCGAGACCATATTTTCATTAGAAAACTTTGGTTCCTTTATATGTAATGCTAAATATAAGATTTTCAGCATAAAAAAAATTTCATTAAATGAGGATGGATGCCTTTCAGTTTGACTAAAATGTGAAATTTTTATAACAAATATTTGTAATCGATGTTAGAATTCTTTAACTTGAATCTCAATAACTGATTACTGCTACTGACAATTTCAAGACTGGTTATTTTCCAGGTATGATATAAATATATTCCAGGTTTTTGTAAAAAAAAAATTTGAATTTCCCTGACTATGCACTGATTTTTGGAGTTAAAATAAAATTCACTGACAATGCCAGATTTTCCGACCCTTGGGAACCCTGTTTAAATGAGAATTGCACAGATTTTTATTTAAATTAACATCAATAAAATATTAAAACCAGAAATGAAAATGCGATGTTAATCTTATCAGTCACAAATAATTACTAATAGATAGTAACAGCATAAATTTTAATAATAGAATTCATATCAAATATATAAAATTTATGAACAAAAAGCAATTTGTCATAAGCAATCATCTTTAAAATGATCACAGTTAGCTGATTGTACATCAAATTCCTTAGGAAGTTTACAATGTGCTTCCTGATCAGATTTCTCCATCTTCGTTTTGAAACTAAATCTATGTCCTGAAATTAGAAAAAGAAATAAAGTTCTAAAATTCTTTTATTTTTCATGGAAAGAGAAGGAGGTGTTAACATTAACTCAAAAACTTAATAGCAAGAAATAACTTTCTGCTGAGAATTTTTTTATAATGATACTTTACTTAAAGAAGATACAGATCTATAACATGCAGGCTGATTGAAGATACAGATCGATAAAAGATACAGATTAAAAACAAGATCAGATTCATAAAATTGACATCATAAACATTTAGAGAACAATATCACACATTTAAAGTTAGGAATATCCAATAAAAATTCCAAAAAATATAATTCCGTAGACCTGAATCAGAGAACGATCGATCTCCAATTCAGTACCCCCAGAAGTATTGATTTGTTATATATTTGTTTATTTGGTATAAAACAACATTATTTAAAGTGATCAGAATAGATAAAAAAAACTTTTAAAAAATTTATTTAAATTTTATCACTACAAATAAATTAACAACAATAAAATGTATAAGAGAAATCCATTTCATTGTTACAAACATTTTATTATTTTTTTTAGAAAACTAATCTGATTATAACTTGCAATGTATGATCTGATTTTTCAATTTATTCATCTAATACAGCCTTTAAAAAATAATTTATTGCTGATATTTGTTTATTAAAAGTATTCATATCATTTTAAATGAACTGTTTAGCAAAAATAGCTTTACAAATAAGTAAATAAATATTAAGCATTCTGTATTACAACAAACCTGAACAATCCAAGTTTTCTTTGAAGGATTTATCTCTGCAGCAAGACTTACAAAGTTGGTATGTGCATTTTGTTCCCTAATATAAAACAACATATAATAAGATTTACTAAATATGGAAATAATAAAAAAATCTTAGATTACATCAATAAATCATTGGTGATAAATGTTTATAATGATTATTAATATCAATATTGGAAACAAACACAAACAGTAAAATGTATAAAAATGTTACCTGAAAAATATTTTACTAATGAAAAATCACTATAAATGTTAAATTGTGAATAATAGTTTCTTTGTAATCTGAAACAAACTGTTTAACATGTCTAATTACTAAAATATTTCAAGATATCTAAACATGTGCACAACAAAAATTTCTCTAATATATAGTAAATTTTAAAAGAAAAAAAAAATTTATTTTAAAAAGCTGTTGTTAAATTAGGAAGAAAAAAATGTCAAATTTAACAAACAAAATTGTTCAACATGACTAAATACTAAAATATAGTGAGGTGAACTTAATAACAAAGAATTCTCTAATAGATAGTAAAATTATAAAACCTTTAGTAAACTTGCAAATATTGCAGTAAAATTAGAAAAGAAACAATGACAATTTTTAAAGGAAACGTCAGAGAAAAAGAAAAAACATCAAGAAATTTTTAAACTAAAGTAACAAAATATTATATGTATCAATAAATTACTAGAAAATATGTTAAAAGAAAAACTTGAACCACTGCAAAAAAGCATTTGTTACGGAAACAAGCATACACAAATAAGTAACTCTGAAATCTCTCTTCATTTTGAAAGTATGATAATCTGATTTAAATACTTAATTTTTAAAATACTAATAAAAGATAGCTATCAACACTAAATACTTTTCTTTTTTTTATTTTATGCACTTAAATACAAATATATATATACTTTAAGATTTATATCCCAGTGGCAACTTATGAATACTTTAAAGATACAGAAGTTATAATATATTTAATTTTTTTCATTATAAGAGTTGTTAAATAAAACGTTTCCTATTAGCAAACAGTCAATAATGATATGAGTTATATTTAACATCATTTTCACTCTTTAAATTTGTAATGAAATAGACAAATGTGCTTTTATGTGTGAATAGTTTGCTTTTTGAGAACCAGATAAAGATGATATTGGCTGGCATATTATAATAGTAAAGAATAATTTAAGAAAAAAAGACAATAAAGCGTTTTAAATGAAAAATGTTGGGTCTTAAATATTTGTAAATGCTTCAAAGCATACCATTTCGTATAACATATATTAATTAAATAGATCAAGTAAAAATAGTCATGTGCAATCTGAATAAAATAAAAGAATTTTTCTAATTTCATTCTCCTTTTTTTAAGCAATATTCTAGTAAAAGATAATATGAATCAAGTATATTACTTTCTAAAAAGTATAAGTTCAGAAAATTATTTAAAGAAGTATTTAAAGAAGATTAAAATTTTAGAAATACTTATTTTTGATCATTTTTAATCAGAAATAAATGAACCCATACTTTACAGTTATGATTAAAGCTTCAATATATTAATAGTTTATTGTGATGGTTAAGAATAACTTAGGTTTCAAAGTATTTATGGTTACAATAATAAAACTGTTAAATTTTATACTAATTTGAATAAATAAGTACATGAAAATAAAAACAATCAAACACTTGGATTTAAATATTTATGCAATGCAGAACATTCAATAAATGCTTACATTTTTCAAAAAAAATATAATAAAACTGTTATATATCTATTATACTTAAACTTATATGTAATGTACAGGAGTTGATACCACGTTTACAACAATATATTATAGCTGATGAAATTTTCAAACTTATGTGTAGCTCAAAAAACATTAAGTGTAACACAAGTAAGTAGAATATAAGTAAGACTATCAAAAATTAAATAATTTAACCTATATAAGACAATTGAAAGTTTATAAAAACCAAAAGTTATTAAAAGCCACTGTGACAGTGTTATTTAACAAAACAATTATAACACAGATGTGATGCCACAATTGGCATTACATATTTATTTCCTACCTTTTAAAATATCTTTAATTACTTAAGCTTATTTTATTAATAGAATTATATTTCAAATAAATCAAGGACTTAATCTTTTAAAGTGAACATAAAGTATTTATTCTTTTTTTATCGATCAATGTACTTCACTGCCGCACCTAATCGAAAACAAAAATCTATTTATAACTTTTTATTCTAAAATTTCAAACAGCAAAAATGTTTCAGTTGCATGGTTGTAATAATTCCCATAAATTTGTTGGCGACTCGTGATTGCCAAGGTATTTTTGAACCCAAGGTTGATAGAACTAGGTTGGCTATGTTATATTTTGATAAATCGCCAATTTTGGATCTCCTACTCATGCTTCTCCTGTGTCCATCGGGAACAATTGCATTCACTTTTAATTTCAAATTTGTAGAGACTGGGAGAGCCCTTTTCGGGCCTCCCCAGTCTCAGTTTTCAACGGTCAAAAATGATCTTCTTGCTGCATCATCTTTCGATGTCAGAGAGTATCTGATTTGATCCCTTTAGGGGATTTCCTTTTTTGTATGTTGAATATTTCCATAATGCATCATACCAATTCTGCTTAATAAGTCAAATTTTTACTTAAATAATTTATATTAATTTCCTGGAGATAATCATTTTATTACATCCATAAATTAAGATGTATCAATAAGGCCAAGATAACCCTTGATGAATTTCTCTATTCGACCACTAATGGCGATCACCACCACAACAGCTTTTACCAAAAAAAAATTGTATGATTGAGCTGATGTTAGAGCCACGAATAAAAATGTTTATAACAAAAAAAAATTATGTATAAAATATATTAACAAATATAAAGAAATTGGAAGTAGATTTTAAAAATATTTACTTTTGGATTGGGACAAAGAGAACAAACATCAAAAGCTTTTTTGATAGAAAATTGTTTTCGAGGATTTTTTAACAATTTCTTGAGCTTTTTCTTAGATAATGAGTTATCACAGTTTTGTCGTTTAATGCCACATGGTGCGATCTCATTTTCAGGTGCAGATTTTTCCTTTTTTACCTTCTGAGCAGAGGCAACAGGACTATAACAAACATAACAATAATAACTGATAAAATACAACTTCAATGACTTAATTTTAGAACTTTTTACTACTAATTTATTTATTTTGGTAATGAAAATAAAAGTAAAAATATTAAAAGCAATCACAAAAGCTTTATAAAAAAATAAAAACATTATACATCATGCTTTTTAATCAAATTTTAAATGCTGGGGAACCAAACAAGTCAGAATACAAAGAGATAAAAATTAATTTTAAATTATTAAGCAAGTTCATACAATATTTACAAATAAACAAAACAAAAATTAGAACATATTTTATAAGATAAAGTTGTTGTGGTTAAACATATTTTTAAACATATTTCATGTACATCAAATACATTCATTACACTGGCTAATTTGACATGACATTAATTCCAGATTTCCTCTTTATAGCGATGTTAAAATTTGATCATTAGTTCAAAACTTTAAATATAGTTTTGGCTCATTTTTAGTCTTTTTCAGGGAAAATCAGACAATTTTACTGGTCTTAAACGTATTAAAAAGTTTGCTCCTCAATTAGTTTAAAAATAAAACATTTTGTAAAGAGCCAAGATAATTCAAGCAAACAGCAAATAACGAATAGCAAATAAATATTAAACATATGGATCAATATAGTGATGTGTCATATTTTTTTCCTTAAGCGCCATCTTCACAAACTACTCCTTAATATTGTTTATACATTATACTTTACAGAATTTCCATTTAATAACAGCACAATACACAGAAGCATCTTATTAACAACATAGTTTGTGGTAATATTTACATAAACATTATCCTAAACAATGTGGCAAATATGAGGCTTTTTATTACAGTTGAGCCCCCATCGTATATTATTCCTTTTTTACATCACGGGAAGGGTGGTTAAAGGAAGTTTGGTAGCTTTTGTAAAATTTGTTAGAAGAATTTTACAGCAAGTTTCAACCTTGGAATGATCCCATCATTTAAAGAATGGTACACTAAACAACTGGTTAGGCAATGTTTTCCTTTTTGGGATTCTGGCGAGCTGAGACACGCTTCTCGACAAAAATAAATGCTTTGTAAGCTCTGAATTTGATATCTAAAACCTTGGATAGTGTCGACTAAAATGCATTATAAATGGATTTAATAAATCTTTTAGGAATTAATTGCTTTTTAGTATCCAAAAAGAACTTCCGGCCTTTGGAACAAAATTTCATGTCTGAAGATCTTCAGAAATCGATGGCATGTATACTGATTGCCACACATATCCCATTATTTTTCAATTGCTCTATTATCTGCTCCTGGTGATCGTGAGCACAAAAACTATTATATCTCATTTAAAAGCACAAAAACTCTAAAATATTTGCAAATGTAAAACATAAAGCAAATATGTAAACAATAGTAAGTATTGAGAGCAATATTATTCAAATTGTATCTAATAGCAAAATCATGTAAAGAGTACGCATTTTTCTAGCAGTTCATCTTGTGTCAATCTGTGAAAAATAAACTTGAAGTTTTTTAAGCTGTTTTAACATTATCCCACACTGTGGCGAGGTTGCTGCTCTGTGCATGCAGCGCCCAGCCTACATCAACCAGGGTTTTCCCTGGAGTTGCTTTTGCCTCTCTCGCCCATTATTCCGACATGCTGCCATTGATCGTCACCAAGCCTACCCTTGTGAATCCTCTTTTTTCTGGGGCGGGACGGGGTTAAGCTTTGATTATCCAACTCCGTGTGTTTTTTAACCCTAGCCCGACAGAAAATGTTAAATCAGATTTCCACTGTACATTGAGACGTGATAGCTTATTGATTAGAAGAACTATACTGCCATTGCAAAGAACTGGAGTTCAATCTTCAGTAGCAATCTGAAGCCAAGTTATCATCAGATTGATGGGGATCAGCCTGTCTGGAACGTAAAGGTGGCTCCTGTTTAATACAGACCACATTGTGATAATCATGCTAATTTCATAAAATTGTGGAGACTTAACCTCCATTATGCTCCTGCCCACAATGTGCTGCTGCAGGAATACTTTATTTTTATCATTATATTGTTTTAAGCTTTTCAAATATAAGATGTATTCATAAATGTTTACTTTGTTGTTATAGAAACTAGTACATCATAAAAATATAATAACTTCCAGTTAAATTTATTATATTATTATTTAAACCACTTAACCAATCCAGAGTTCAAGTTTATTGTAATTCTTAACTTCTTAAGATCAAAATAAGCCAACAAAAAAAAATTTATGAAAGTAATTCCATAATTTGGCAATTTTAAAACTTTTTTTCCAAAAATAAGAATAATGATTTAACTTTTACTAGTCAGTAAGAACTTTTAGGCATAAATAAGTAACTCTGAAAGTATTTGCTGAAAATTAAATTAAAATATCTTGTGTAAAATAAAATTAAGTATATTTTATAAATAAAATTTGTTTAGCGTAAAATGGTAGAAGTATACTTTTCAAAGCACATACTCTGGCCTCACGTATGGCTGGCAAATCCAAGGTGGATCTGGTAAACCATAATCTTTCAAACAATTTGTGTGATTTTCACTGTTCTTCAAAAAATTCTAAAATTATAAAGTTTGAAAAAATATTACAGTCAGAACTAAAATTCTATACAATAATGAACTTACATCATGTAACTCACAACACAAACTTTCAACAAATACTTAGTAATTCAATTTTTTTCAAAGGTTTTCTTTTTAATATTTATAATTCTATACAATACTAAGATTTAAATTTATTATACTTAATAACCAAACACAAAAAATTATGTTAATTTTTGTCCTTCAATAAAATTGCCTTTTTATTAATCAATTTTATTTAGATAATAGAGAATAAAAAAAATATACTAAATTTTTTTTTAACACTATGGTTGCAACTAATGGTTCTTATTAGTTAGTAATAATTCTATTATTAAACTTATTAGTTAGCTTCCATCATAATTTGTTTGACAGAAACATAGAAAATACAAAAATAACCATGTTTTTTATTTGAAATTTAAAAATCCACATATTAGTGATATACACTTATTTAAATTTAGCTACCCAGAATAAATTAATATAATCAATTTTATCCAAGGATTTTCATATGAATGGAAGTTAGAATGGAAATATATTTTAATTTTTTTTAACTAATTACATAATAGGCATCCAAATTTTAAAAAAAAACATTAATTTTATTTAAATTAAATAATACTCAATAGATTTTTTAAAAAATTTCCAACAAGTTGGCATGCTTGAACTTGGCAGAAGAAATTTCCAAAAAAAATTAAAGATTATATGTTATCCATGTTATTCTAATCTATCTATGTTACATTCCTGCCAGTGGAGAGAAAAAAATTAAAACTCAGACATTTCAGATATCATTTTCATCTTTTTAATAAAAAATTTCATATTTTTAACTAATAAAAAAAAAACTTTCACTTTAAAAATGCTTCAAAATAATGAAGAGAAACGAATAATTCTAAAATTGATCCTTATAATTTGATGAAAATTAAAACCTTTATAAAACATGTTTACATAAAATAAATCATAGCCTAAAGTATTTGTTCATTCTATTTCAACTAAAAACCTATGATTGGAAATAAAATAAGAATACAAGCAATAGAAAATACAAGCAAACTACTATTACTAATAAATTAAATAAAAAAATATATAATGCTACCTCATATTTGTCTTTCAATTCAATGACAGCTATT
The DNA here is from genome assembly GCF_982258835.1 of Parasteatoda tepidariorum. Taxonomy (NCBI): domain Eukaryota; kingdom Metazoa; phylum Arthropoda; class Arachnida; order Araneae; family Theridiidae; genus Parasteatoda; species Parasteatoda tepidariorum. The sequence continues at coordinate 88,377,723 of NC_141760.1, read as the reverse complement.
CTAAACTCTTCAATACAATTAGCAACAGCTACTTTTTGCCTAATATTTTTATTTTCATCCAATAACAAGCTATTGAGAGTGGAAAAAAATTCTTTAATATCAATTGCTATAACAGATGGATAGTTTTTATAGAAATATAAAATGTGAGAATCTCTAAAAAATCTAGTTAAAAGCTGAGTATAAACCGAAAGAGGCCAATTAAAAAAGAGAAAGAGAGATAAACCAAAGTAATATTTTTGGTAAAAGCATGAAGAGAAGAAATATAACCAAATGAGTTTGCAGAGATGCCACCTTTCCAAACTAGCTATCAGTAATCAAAAATACAATAATACAGTTAGCAATTAAGTAATTCAAAAGAAATCAATTTTAAGATGCATATACGTACAACTGTTGAGGTATATAATACATATTAAGAAAATAATGCAGGATTTTTTCTAGTAAATAAAAAGTAACACTTAGATCAAGGACTAAATTAAAAATCATACAATACTGAAATTTTGAAATTCATTCATAAAATGGTAAAATTAAATAGATTACTTGGTATCAATGATCTAATTTTTAGTTAAATTAGAACTATCCCCTATTGCCTTTTTATCATCCTGTATTTGAACCAATAAAAAATATGGCACGTAGTATTTCATAAATGAGTTTATGTTCATTCACTTATCTTTAAGGAGAGAAGATTAATAAATAGTTTTTGAAATAGCTTTTTGACAAAATAGCGTTTTGAAAAAGGCAAATTAGATTTCTTTGGGAAGTTTTTATTTATTGTTTCCATAAAATTATTTAAGTTTTGTTTACAGTTTTAGAAATTGTTTAAGTGCACAAAAAAATTTTCCTAGATGCATTGCAGGCTGTTAAGGAAAAACTCGTGGCAGTAAAAGGGGGAAATCAAACTTGTTTTAAAGAGATTATAACGGAAATTTTAAAAAAATAATTTTTTCAATAAACCTTTTAGTATAGTTATCAGATAACAATAATTGTTTATGCATTAAGAGCTGCTTCTTTAAACAACCTTTTAGTATAGTTATCAGATAACAATAATTGTTTATGCATTAAGAGCTGCTTCTTTAAACAACAAGGTATGAGAAATTTAATTAGATGTGCTCTATCAGTAAGAAATTATGTCATAAGAAGCGTCTTTATCTGTAGGATTATTACATAAAAATAAAGATTATTGTTCCTTTCGAATAAAGCAAAAAAAATTACAAATCTGAATAATTTATTTATTATTAAGCTTTTTCTTCTTTTCAAAAACATGTCGTGACAGCTCTCAAAATATTTTGCACCTTAAAAAAATTGTTTTTGCAAATTTTTTTTTTCAAATTTTAGCAATAAAATTTGTATTTAAAGCATTAAAAACATAATTAGTTAAAATACAGAATATAAATTAACTAAAACTATTAATTACAGATTTAATTAAAATATCAAATAATAAAATTTTTACTTCACAAACAAACAAATACATTTTATCTCAAAAATATGAGTTATGACCCACATATTGCAAAAGATTTGCATCACTGTACCAATATTCATTGTACCAAAATTTGAATCACTTTCTGTACAGGATGCACATTTTCAGAAACTTTACATTTAATGGAAACACCACAAGGTTAAAGACCTTGTTATGCAGTGAGGTTAATTGAGTCCTTATATTCATAACAACTACTATACAATATAACAGTGATATCGGATATAAAAATTTTGAAAGCAAAACATTTCTACTAACCAATGATGACATAATTTAAACAAATGTCCACGTACATATGAAGTTGGACAAGGATAAAGTTTGACGAGCTCTAAGTATTCCAAAGCCATTTCCCACACTGTTGGAGCCAAACCTCTAAATAAAGCTGGATTGTGTAAGCTGCCCTCTATAAAAAAAATTAAGCAAATGGAATAAATAAAAATTTAAGAGCTGAAAAATAAACAATTAACCTTAAAATATTTGTGAAAATCTGAATCACTTTCATCATACAATTGAATCAATCACACAATTGAATTACTCATTTGAATCACATTCATAAATATATACTATGTTATTCAGATTCTGTCACATCAATTATGAAGAAATATTTTTAAAGTTATGCAGATAATGCAGTGAAATTATGAAATAACTAAATCAAAAAAAAAAATCACTAAATTTTAAATTTAAGAAATAATGTATCTTTTCCAAGTTACAAGCAAAAGAGAAAATCAGAAAAAAAACTACATTATTTGAAAAATACTATAGGTAGGCTTGAAATTCTGGAAACTATATCCTTGATTTGTAAATAATTAACTATAACAAAGTAACATTTTCTCCTAATTTATAATATACTACAGTAGTTTGTAACACAGAAGTACTCATATAGATTTTTGTATCGGTTTTAAAAACGTCTCTAAATCATAATCTAATTATACCAGAACACGAACATTATAATCTTTGAGGAACATTCAAATCATAATGACAAATTATTATTTCCTGAATCAATAATTGATTGTGCTATAAGTAACACAATAAAATTAATTTGAGATAAACATGCATAGAAACAAAATTTAATATAAAAAATTAAAAAATATATGGACTACTCTGAATAATTTTCATTTTTGTAAAAAAATTGTGTTATTCCAATTATAATCAAAATTATTTCTATGAATTTTGAATAAGTTTTAATTACACATTGCATTATTCAAAGCAATTTTAAAAAAAACTTTCATTTTAATATATCATTAGAAAATAACAGTTAAAATAACTTTTTTTTTAATTTTATAAACTAAAAATTCAAATCACATAACATGATTTAACACAACTTACAAAGCTGGTTCTTAATATATATTTTTAAAATAGCATTTAAAAAAAAAATTTCAATTTTTTTAAACTGAAAAAGTGTTTAAACACATTATGATTCAACAAATCTTAAAACAATGCTATTTTTCATATATATTTTGAAAATTACATTTAAAAAAACTTTTTTTTTTCAAATTTTATAAATTGTTTCATAACACGTTACAACAATGCTGATTCTCCAACATACTTTAAAAATTTAAATAAAAAAACTTTAGAGTAAATAACTATTTTAATTTAACTAAGAATTCATATAGTTATATAGTTACAAAATAAAATAAGACTTCAGCACTGTCAGACTCAGCACTTACCAGCAATCATAACTCCATCAACACCAGTTTCTATCAAGCACCTATGAACATCTGAAAGGTACTGTATGTTGCCATTAGCAAATATTGGTATTCTTAAATTTTGCCTAAAAAAAGTTTCAATTTTAAAAATTTTGTTAAATAAATAAATGAAGAAGGCAAAGTGTAGTTACTTAAAAAAAGAATATCAAGTAAATATATAATGCTTGAAACTAAATTCTGTATTCAGGCAGCAAAAAAATGAATATGATTAAGTTAGCAAACACACAAAAAGAAACTTTTAACCCTCTAATTACTGTACAAATTTTGATTTAAGAAAATTTCTCATACAGTGTCTCTGTCAATCAAATTGAAGCTATGCTTAACGAAAATTTTCATCATCATCATCATAGTTGGCCAAACAGCCCAATGTGAGCCAATGCCTTCCTTTGAAGATTTCTCCATGACGACTTCCAGTGGGTCTAAAAAGTAGTATCTTTTCTATTGTATTGTCATCACTCATTCGAATCACGTGGGCGATCCAATTCATTCTATTTATTTTTATGTATTTAATGATATCAGATTGTTTATAAATCTTGTACAGTTCAAAGTTAAACCTCCTTCTCCAGTTATTGTTTACATTTACACCACCAAGTATACTCCGCAAAATCTTTCTCTCAAATATTGCGATACAATTTTCCTCCAGTTTTGTTATTGTCCAAGCTTCAGAAGCATGTGTCAAGACTGGCCAGACAAGAGTTTTGCAGATTAAGAACTTTGTTTTCCTAGAAAGAAACCTAGATTTAATAAATCTTCTCAGCCCAGAGACAGCCCTATTCACCAGATAGTCAGTTTTTTATTTCAGGAGTCAATGATAATAATTGATCCTAAGTAATTAAAACTTCTCACTGTTTCAAATCTATAAGAATTTATTTCAAGATAGGGGTCTGGGACTCTGTTTCTTGAAAATAACATATATTTTGCTTTCTCTACATTTATGACTAAGCCCATTTGCTTTGCAGCCACCTCAAGGGCAAGAAATGCCTCTTTCAGGGTAGGAAGGGAACGAGCAATTATATCGACATCACCAGCATATGCAAGTAGTTGCACTGATCTACTAAAAATGTGACCACTGGTATTGATGTTTGAATCACGAATAACTCTCTCAAGTGCAATATTAAAAAGAAGACAGGAGAGAGAACCTCCTTGTCGAACACCTGTGAATGTGTCAAGATTTTCTAAGTGCAATATTAAAAAGAAGACAGGAGAGAGAATCTCCTTGACAAACACCTGTGAATGTGTCAAGATTTTCTGACAGAGACCCCAGAAACTTAATCTTACACTTTGTATCTTTCAATGTAAGTCTCGTCAATTTAATGAGTTATGAAGGTATTTTAAAAGTACTCATTGTTTCAAAAAGATAATTTCTATTGATACTATCAAAAGCAGCCTTGAAATCAATAAAAAAATTATGTGTTTCAATGTTAAATTCCATTGATTTCTCAAAAATCTGACGTAGACAAAATATCTGATCTTTAGTTGATTTTCCAGCACGAAATCCACATTGATATTTTCCTATTTGTGAGTCAATAAATGGCAACAACCTGAGATATAAAATTCTAAATAGAATTTTATACAAAGAAGACTAATGCCACAATAGTTGGCACAGGTCATAGGATCTCCTTTCTTGTGAATTGGGCACAAAATGCTAATATTCCAATCCGTTGGCATACTCTCAGAGTGCCAGATGTCAGTAATAAGTTCAAATAAATTTCTCAATAAGGTAGGTTCACAATGTTTTAGTAGTTCTGCTGAAATAAGATCATGTCCCGAAGCCTTCTTTATCTTCAAATTTTTAATTGCAGCCCTGATCTCCTCAATAGTTGGAGCCTCAACTTCGATGTCATTTATGAATTCAGGCACAATTATTTCAACATCGTCACAATTTTTATTAAGAAGTTCTTTAAAATGTTCATGCCATCGTTTTAAAATGACTTGCTTATCAGTAATAATTTCACCAAATTTGTTTTTCCATAGACTAGAGGTTTGCTTAAAGTCCAATCGACTGCGGTTTATTTTTCCATAGAATGCTTTGCATTCATTAATGGATTTCAGATGTTCAACATCTCTAAACAATTCTTCATCAAAGACCCTTTTCTTTTGCCTAAAGAGTTTCTTCACCTCTTTTCTGTGTCTATGGTATTCCTCTGCACTATTTCTTGTGTGTGCTTGTATCATATGTTTACATGCAACATTCTTTTTATCATTAGCAATGGCACAATCAATATCATACCAATCCTTACCCTGTTTCTTAGTTACTTTACCAATCACGTTATCGGCAGCGTTACAGATACTATCTTTTATACATTTCCCTTTATTTTTCACAGTACCATCATAATTCTTTAAATTCAACTGTTCCTTTACTTTTTTGTAATATTCAAGTTTATATCCTTGTAATATATAATAAGTAAATATATAATCCTCGAAACTAAATCCTGTATTCAGGCAGCAAAAAAATTAATATGATTAAGTTAGCAAACCCACAAAAAGAAACTTTGGAAAAGAAGAGAAAAGAAAAGAAACCCTCTAATTACTGTAGAAGTTTTGATTAAAAAAAATTTCACATACAGTATCTCTGCCAATCAAATTGAAGCAATGCTGAACAAAAATTTTAAGCTCAGTTAATTTCAAAAATAAATTTTATTTTTAAATAATTGAAAAAAAATTAAAAAGTATACAAATGACTTAAATTTTTAAAGAACAAAAAAAAACTTTAAAGTACATAAAGAACGGGAAAAGTAAAAAAAGTAGAATTCTTTACAAATATTGTAATGAATTTTTTTCCCTAAAAATTATACCAAAAAAATAATAAAATAAATCTTGTGATCTGTATCATTTAGTATGAAAATTAAAAACAGGTTAAATATTCAATAAAATAAATAAAAAATAGATACATCTAATTTCTCTCTTATTAAGAATGTAATAAATGGCTTTAAATAAAAGACTTAATGTTGTAAAAGAATGTAAAAATACATTTGCTATAGCATTTCTAATAAATAAAAAAAATTATTACTTAACAGCTTTGATATGTTCCCAGCTAGCCAATCCTGTTAATGGACCTTTTTGTTCCCTCGTACGACCATGAACTGTAAGAAGCTGAAATAAATAATTATATCTGAATAAAGATTGAATAAATATTTTAAATGTAAAAAATGAACTCCTTAGCATCTTTAAACCAACATCTTATAATAACTCACTTAATGTTCAAAAAACATTGCGGCTGAATACAGTTTATTATAAAAATGAATAAAACATACTTTATTAAATTGATTGCACAAAAATATTAACTATTACGAATATACAAACATAAATCTGTTACACTAAAAATCATTATGAATATAATTGGTTTCAACAAACAGCTTAACTAATCTACAAATTAATAAATACATTCTAAAAACAAAACTAAGATAATTTAGTTTAAAGTTTATAAAAAGATCATAGTAATTTAAATAATTTTTGAAGTTTAAATGTTTAAAAAATCCTTAAGTTTAAACCCAATTGTATTTTGTGATTTTATATATTTTGGAACAATTTACATTCTAATTCAATTTTTTAATACATTTCACTCTATGAATTTAAATTTTGCAGGTAAATAAAAAAATTATGAAAAAATTATAAGTTTAAGATAGAAAACATTGCAGAGAAAAATAAGCAATCATCTTTAGATCCTTAAATAACATGAACTCTTCTCCAAAACAATTTGTATCATAATCTATACATTGAGATTTTGTAAAAGATATTGAAAAAATTTAAAGTAATTGTTTGATATACATTTTAAGAATTTAATTAATTTTTAAGCACAACACATTTCTAAAACTTTAAACACAGTAGAAGTATAAATTGACAAGATTTAATATTTAAAAGATTAAAAAGTATAAAATAGGGTAAAAAAAAAAAGGAAATTAAGAGAGTTACTAACCTGACACCCAGCTTTTTCCAACATTTGAGCATACTTTATAGTCCTTTCAACATCTTTAAAGACTCTAATCTTACAAGTTATTGGTATTTTTGCTTCTTTTGAAGCTCTGGAAACTGCAAAAGAAAATTTAGAAGAAGTTTTAAAATAATTTTATAAGTACTTTTTAAAACAATTCTGTATGCAAATAAGTCTTGCCACAATAATTTTAGTACTTTTTTCATTGTCAAGATAAAAAAATATTTATTCAACCCAGCTTCAGATCAATGGATAGACCTGCTTGTCTGGGGGGTAAAGAACAGTGAACAATAATGACCGCAATGCAACCATCATGATATTGATCATGAAATTAGTAGGCTTTGTCTGCACAAGCCTAGTTTTGTGATTTACCTAACTGTTAGTAAAGAATAAGTGCACATACCCATATTTGCAAGCAATTCCCATTCCTCTTGTAGAAAAGAACCATAATGACCACGGCGAGCTATAGCTTGTGGGCATCCTATATTTAAATCTACTGCTTCACAATGTCCCACACAAAGCTTGCAAGCTTCCACAAATGTATCAGCATCATTTGCGCAAAACTAAAAACAAATATAATTTTTAATACATTAGATCTAATATTTTCATGTATTTTAACTTAAAATTTCATATATTTTAACAACATTTTAATTTAAAAAAATTGGAAATAAGTGAAAAATAATTTTATATTGTGTTTAATTTCTCTCCTTGAATAAAAAGCATAGTTGCATGATGGAGTGGCTTTTCAATTATTCTTTGAAAATTTACAAATTGAGTTCTAATTTCAACCCAAGAGTAAAAAAATATTAATGTGGACTACAAGCAAGAAATCAATAACTCAAGAACATTTTTAAAATTAAATATCTACATCTAGCCTATACACTCCTTATTATGATCCTTCATTGTAACAAGTGATGTGTTAAATCCTATTTCGTTTCAAATAAATGCATTGATATTTTATTGTAAGCTATAGTGTCTGAATTTACCATCCATTCCAATATAAACATCGAAAAAAAAAAAATTTAATTCAGAAAAATTTGTCAATTATGTACTGAAAAAAAAGTATAAAAACTCCTATCAACAGTGGTGATTGTGGGCCAAACTCAAAAATCATGCAAATTTCTTGAGTAAAATCATTCAAAAAATTAATATCTTTGTAAATTTAAATCATTGAAATTTTCAAAACATGATATTCTAAATGAATTATACGCAGCATAATTTAAATAAATAATTATGTGTAAGTTTACTTTTATCTCTAATCACATTTATTATTCTATCAGAAAAAATATTTACAAATGAAAGAGATGCCAAGTATAAATTCTAGTTCTAATATTTTTAAATAAAATACACAAGAATTTTTATAAAAAAATGTGATCGATGATTATGCGTAAGTTTACTTTTATCTCTAATCACATTTATTATTCTATCAGAAAAAATATTTACAAATGAAAGAGATGCCAAGTATAAATTCTAGTTCTAATATTTTTAAATAAAATACACAAGAATTTTTATAAAAAAAATGTGATCGATGATTTTTTGAAATTTCGGGACTTTGGATTTCCCGAAACTTTCGGATCACAGTTAGCAAAAAATATGGAAATCTGGATTTTTTTCGGAGCACAATCACCCCTGTATCAATTTCGATTAGAAATTAAACTAAAATATTACACCATTTAAATTGTATAATAAAGCACTGTGTAGAAGGTGCAGAAATGTCTTCAACTTTAAAAATAAATTAAATTAAGATATTAAACCAACTATATGCTATTGTAATATATTTTATAAAGAAATGGCAAAAATATTTATCACCTTTAAGAACAAATTAATGTAAAATCTCCATACAGTAATGTACGGTGAGTAAGGAGCAGAAACTATCAGCCAAAACAATAAAATAAACTAAGGTGTTACACCATTTATGAAAATCTGCATAGTCCACACACATTCATTAGTTTCGAAATAATGATACCTCAACTGACTTTTTCCAAAGGGAAACAATAAATAAATAAATTATATTTTCTTTCTTGAAACAATTTACTTAGCTATAGTAAATCAACTTTGTTTGCTTAAACATGTAAATATCCACTTAAAAAGCATGCAAAATATATAATTAAGATTAAAAAGAAATATAATTTTTTTTGTATGTTTTTCATATAAAATTTTTGGCAGAGAATATTAAACATGCTTTTAGAAAAAGCTAAAAAATTCTTTGTTTTTAATGGAGAATATCATTACATAAATTTGTAACACAAATATGAAGAAAATTTTCTTTTTAATTAAGACTATTATTTTTTATACATACAGTCTCATTTATATTTAATAGGATGAAAATATCTATTACTGTCAGCATAATTCAAAATTTCTGAAATGACGCAGAATCATTGATTTTAATTATTTTGATAAAAGAATGAATTAACAAAGGGTCTTCAAAAAATATATATATATATTTTTTGGGGAAAGAAAGTTTAAGATAAGGAAGAGAATATTTTTAGATTTCGCTGAAAAAAATTGCTGCATTTTAAAAGACGGTACTTTGGGATTATCCCATTGACCATTTTCGCCAAAAAGTAGCTTCTGCACCAAAACACCAAATTTTAACACATTTACTGAGTAATCCTTGAGTAAACAGGTTAGTTTTCCTTAGCGTGTTGAAATATACTGTTCATTTTACTCCACTGCAAAATAATTAGAATCTGCCTAGCGTCGAATGCACAAGAATAATTGTTTGTTTGTGCTTTAAAAGCTATCAAGGATTTTTGGTCGCCGAAATCATTTATACTAATATATATGGTTAAATTCAAGTGTAATTCAATGTGAAATTATAAAAATAAAAAAAATAGAGGCTTTTACTCTGTTTTGGTTCTTTTTATTACACTTTTTTATTATGTACTAGCCGCCTAAGGCGGCCAGCTGTCCGCCACGCTGAAGGTTTTCACAAATAAAGTTTTTTAAAACATAGCAGGAAATCTGAAGATTAGTGGACAATTAAAGTGTTCCTGTCCTGCAATTTTGTCTTCATATCCAGTTCTGCTGCAGATGTGTTATAGCTCTTGAGGATGTTTGAAATTATATAGCTACAAGGCTTAAGAAAAAAAAAACTAAAATGCGAAATACATGAAAAGAACACGAAAACGAATAAATTTTTATGGTATCAATTTTTATTTCTATATAATTTTTTATGGTATCAAATTCTATTTCTATATCTGTTACGTCAAGCACTCAGGTATTATAATTTGATCTAGTTGTGCTTGTATAATTTTGATCTAGTTGCGCTTTCTACGTCATTTTGTTAACATCGTTTGGTTTGTTATTTAACATAGTTTGGTTTGTTATTTCTAAGTTAACTTTCAAGAAATTGGCTGGCATCAGCATTTTTATTCTTTAAGTTGTTTATTTTTTCTTTTGGAATTCGTTCCTTTTTAGCGAAATGTTTTTCAACCTAATCGAATTCTTTGCCGACTGTTCTCTGTATATATAAAGAAAATAAAGTAAATATTTTTAAAGTGTTGTGAAAAGAATTTTTAGTTGTACAAAGTACTACAATATCGCTACAAAAATTATCGTCTTCGCTTAAGAAAAAAAATAGAGCGTGGAAAGAAGAAGAAAAACTTATTATAACTAGGAGTGCACAACCTTTTTGAGTGAAGGGCCACTTGCACAGCAGGTTGGCTAACGAAGGGCCGCACATGTATTTAGACATGTTAATGACAAATGTAATAATGTTTATTTAAACATTATAGTTCCATTTTTTTATCAATAAAAAAAACTTGCTATTGCTATCATATGAACAATAGATTTATCAAAATAAATAAACATTGAAAAAAAGAAAAAAAAATTTTTATCATATCATGCAATATGAAAACTCATTTTAGAATTAAATTCTAATAAATTAAAAAAAAACTGCAATTCCCACTGAAGGAAAGTAGGAAAAAGTTTAGTCGTAATTAAGTAATATAAATTCAAATTGAATATTTTAATTGAAGAAAATTTATAGGTTTTAAACAAAAGCCTAAAATAAAAACAAAACAGAGATAGTTCAAAATAAAATTCAATGCTTATTTTGTAATGTACTTTATTATTTTATTTTATTAATTATTAGATTTTTTATATCGTAAACATTTTCCTTTTTTTTATCGAAAAAGTTCACTTAAACAACAAAAAATTGAAATCTAAACTACAAACAGTGAGCAGTTTAAAAATTCACGTTTTCCGCCATTTTATGAATTTCTCAAGTTGCAATAACATTGCATTTAAATTAAGGAGGGATGCAACGAGTATTTGGCAGAATATTTTTTAGAAATGTATTTTTCTAAGTTTTTTTTTATTTCTGAATTTTTATAGATATTACTTATATAGAAAAGTGTGATTTTCAGTACTAAAGTTTTGTTTCAGGAACTGAGAAAAATTTGTTTTTTCTGTTTTTCTTTTTTTAGGCATTTTTATTATGACTCAGCATTTTTTTTAAAAATAAAGTTACAAATAAAATTTATTTTATAGCAATTTTTTTTCTTCTAAAATTATGGCAATGAGAAAAATTTAAATTGAGATTTTCGGCATAAGATTTTCACTTAACTACATTTTTGAACTACATTAAGAACATTTTTTCTATCTTTTTATTTTCTTTAAATAAAATAAAAACTTTTTTCAGACGTTCTCAGTAATTTTTAATAGCATTTCTGTTGACTTAATTCTTTTTTCTTGGCTTTTTCTGGTAATTGAAAAACTGAGATGTTCAGCTTTAAGAAAATTTTTCAAAAATTAAGATTGATTTTTATGTTCTCTGTTTCGCTTTTCGACATTTTCAAAAACGTTCTCGATTAGCCTTATTTTTTAGAGTTAATTTATGAATGCGTTTTTCCAGGAAATATTATTCTCAGTCACAAATAAAGTGCACAAAAAGTGATTATTTAAATTTGCGATCTGAAACTCGCGTCGCAATAAAAATTTGGAATTTTCAAAATTACGTAGAAAAGCGGAAATAACTGTTTAAAAAAAATCATTTATATTTACGATAAATTTGGCTTCAAGAAAGCGCGTTAAACGTACATTTACTAAAGAATCTGTTAAAATTGATTGTGTCAAAACGTGATGACTTAAAAGTGCAATTAAAAATTGCCATTTTTTAAATTTTTTTTAATTGTGTTTAGAAGCTCTCGCGGGCCGCACTTCAGTAGTCGAAGGGCCGGATTTGGCCCGCGGGCCGCAGGTTGTGCACCCCTATTATAACAATTATGAACAGCGACAAATATATCAAAGCGAAGCGTTCCATTTACGTATCGAATATGTTGCCACATTTTTAATACAAAAGTTAAACTTTTCTCCACTTTAATAAATGTAAACTAATGCGAACTTTACAATTAAATTATTAATTCCTTCGTATATTATTGGTTTAAGTTGTCGAAAATTAATATTTCAATTGTAAGGTTCGCATTAGCATACATTTATAAGAGTGGGGAAAAGCATATGCATTTTTTAATAGTTTTTTGAATATGGCTCTTTAAAGACGAAAAAGCAGACGAAAAGCATAGACTTACAAAATGACTGATAACTAAATAACTAATCCAAATTTTTGAAAAAGAAAAAAATACTTCTTCATTATGTCAAAACAGAATTATGTGCCGAGTTTCGTGCCTGGGCGAGGCTTCTGGGGCGATATATTGTGATTACAGACACACACACACACAGCCGCTTTTATTATTATGTATAGATTTTTACCCTTACATTTTTTTTATTATTATTTCTTATTATTTGATGAATTTAATGTGCTTAGAATGTTTATTTTGAAAATTGCTTTTCATTATGATTGCACCAAAGGATTTTGACGAGCGCATTTTCACAAGCGTTGACAGGATAATCACAAAGTACATGAAAAACTACTATTTGCATAGCAGTTATCATGATTAATGTGGGTGTATGACAGAGAACAAAGAGCTATACCCTTTAGTTACAAGAACATTACATTCAAAAATGATTCAATAACATAAAAATTTGAAAAGATTAATAAATATTGATAAAATTAATTATACCCTAAAAATGGAAAAATACAGATATGAAACATCGTTAAATTAAAATTTATGAAGCATCTTATTTTAATTAGTTATAAATTAAACTAATTTACAACTTGCAACTTCAATAATTTTCCAATTTACAAATCGTTTTATAGCTGTTTGAAAGAAATTGAAATAATGGAATATTAAAAGTATGCAATAATGTGGTAGAAACCCTTCATAGCAAATCCTCTTTCACTTACAAAAGTAAGTTGAAATTTTTAAAAAAACTAGTTCAGGTAAAAAAAAAAATTAAAGAAAACTATGAAGTTTCAAATGAAAAAAATTTTTAAAATATCAAAATGTAAACAAATTATAGCAGAATTACCTACTATTACGCAGTGGGGAAGTTATCCTGCAATAATTTGTTAGGTCTATTTGAACTCACTTTTTTTTACTTTAAAATATCAATGAAACAGAATTTGTCATGAACAGTTTCTCTCACAATATAGTCTCTTTTAATCATGATTTTGTAAAAATTTGATTCAAGACTTTTATGACAGATCTTTGTTTAAGGTTTGAATTTCAGTGTTAAAGAATCTTTTTTTTTTCAAATATTGGATTTATAACAAAGGACATTTAAGTTTAAATTTTATATGGGTCATTTAATGGGCAGATTTTCGTATCCTGATCTGTGGCAGAATAATCGCCATGACTTGGAAACTTCCAAGCAGTGGCCCGTGAGAAACTAGAAAAAAAACATCACAGAAAGGGACCAACTCGAAAGGTATAACTCGTAGCCACCCCCGAGCAAACATCTACATGTTTTTAATTTAAAAATTTGCAAGTTGGTATCTATTTGGTACCTTGACGATTGTAGTTGAAGCGACAGATCACGATACGGAAATAAAGAAAAAAATTTCAACGTAAAATATGCTATGATGATTAGTTAGAATTTTAAAAAACAATTCTATTTATTTTAAACACAAGCATTTCATGTTAAAATGAATGTCATTTTAAACCAACGATTACTTGAACAATAAGAGGTCTATCTTCAGGAGACGAAGCAAGATTTTCTTTGCGATATCGATGGTCCTTAATAAATACTGATGCGTGTAACATAGGAGTGTAGCATAATTGGGCACCATATTTTCTACTAAGCAATCGCCAAGCAAGTTCACTGTGATCAACCATCGGAGCCAAAATAAAGCGTGGAGAACCGAGTTTTTCATTCCAAAATGAATAACAGTTATTTTCAAGCATGTTTTTTCTTTTTCGTAACAGAGCAAAACAACAAGTAATTCAATACAGATTATACAAAATAATACCACATTTTGTGCATACGTTCTTAAAGGACACTAATTTTTTGTTTACAAACAATATCTCACAATCACAGTTACTAATTCAGATTTGCCACGCTGCAAAACCCTTCCGCAAAATTTAGTCATTAATGATCCGAAAATAAAAAGATAATATTGTTTTGAGGGACCGTTCTTATTGCATAAAATTCGCATATGCGATCGGATGCGAATGGATGATTGACTTGTAAACAATAACAAGCTTCCTAAAACCAGAAGAAATTTAGGAAAATCCGGTGTATCCCTCAGCTAAAGATGTGAAACAGATTTAATAATCTAGGAAAATTTATTATTCGCGATCGCAATGAACTATAGGGGGCAGTGTTGTATGAGACGATTACCTGTGATTTCTATATGAACGGTCATTCAGTTACTCCAAGGACGTCTTTAAGGTAGCGTGTAGCATTGCAACGCACCTTCTTTATTGTGGCTTATTAAATTTAAAAAAGAAAAATGTTTGATATTCTTTCTTATGCAAACAACAAAATGGTATTTCTTTTTTTTTATAAATATTATGAAGCTTTTATGAGGATATTATGAGAATATTACTCATAATATTATGAGGCTTATATATACTTTTTGTTCATTTTAATTTTTGAACTAATATGATTCTTAAAACTACGGAATGTAAAGTTTAAATAGGCCTTTCATGTTATATCATTAAATTTAGTAAAACTATTTCTCGGGCATTAGGTTTTAACTCTTATAAGTTTAATTAGCCACAATAAAGAAGGAGCGTTGCAATGCTACACGCTACATTAAAGACGTCTCTAGATCTAGAGATCAGTAACTCGAGTAACTGAATGAATGTTCATATGGAAATCGCAGGTATTTGTCTCATACAACAGCGCCCCCTATAGATCGTTGCGATCGCGAATAGCACAGATGTCGGTAAAATCGATGGAGATGTGAAAATATGAGAAGGATGAAGGATAAAAAAAACTTTGTGTAGCCTAGATTTAATGTATACTATTGTCTTTTTCGATTATAGGTATTGCTCTCCTTTGTTTTCTAATTTTTATTAATAGCTGCTTTTATGTGGGTCATTTGACTGACACTTTAATGATTTTTTTACAATTCTTGATTCGAAAGAGAACTTTGATATTAATATCAAGTCAAAGGATAAGTGTCAACATTATTAAAAATACTATATACATATCCTGAAAAATATTTATAAATTATTTTTAAAAAATATTTTATTTCGTCCTTGTCCTCTATGTAGCTAGCACAGAGGTCGCTAAAATCGATGATGGTGCAAATGGGATGTGAAGCGGGTTAAAAATTCTTTGTAGCCTAGATTTGCTGTGTACTACTGTCTATTTCGGTTATAGGTATTGCTCTCCTTTGTTTTCTAATACTTATTAATAACTGCGCTTGCGTTGGTCATTTGACGGACATTTTAATGATTATTTTTTGGTTCAAAAGAGAACTTTTGTATTACTATTAAGTCAAAGACCAGGTGCCAACATTTCGAAAAACATATAGATCTACTAAACTATATTTATAAAACGTTTTTCTTTTTTCTTTTTGTACTTGCCACTCTATATAGTTAACAGAGGTGTCGCAAAATAATCGATGATGATGCATATATGATTTGAGGTGGGTAAAAGAAATCTTGGTAGCTTAACTTAAATGTATACTATTGTCTATTTTGGTTATAGGCATTGATCTCTTTTGTTTACTAATAATTATAAAAGGGTCATTTCCAGAACAATTTATTGATTTTTTTAATAATTTTCCGGTTTGAAATATAATTTTAATATTCCTATCAAGTCAAAGGACTGGTAACAAAATTTCTAAAAATATATACATATCCTAAAATATATTCATAAAACATTTTTAATTTTTTTATCATTTTGTACTTGTCACTCCATATAGTTAGCAAAAGTGTCGCTAAAATCGATGATGATGCAAAAATGAGATAAGAGTCAAGCCGCACATGACTTCAGGTTTTTTTTTTTTTTTTTTTTTCAATATTTCTGTTTTCCTGCCTTCCATTTGTCGCTAAGTCTCACACTTCCCCATACCCCTTGCTACGCCTCAAGCTACATATTGTATAAATATATACAAGAAGTTCAGAAGCAAAGCACATGTTACAGATCATATTTCAGATTTTATTTAACTTTTACTACGTGTTTTAATCATATTAACTATCATAAAAACAATAATGATTAGAATTGTTCTTACCTTGATGAAAAATATCAAGAAAAAAATATAAAACAGATTATATAAAAATATTTAATCTGTTGATTTTAATTGTTTTATTTTAACCAAAATGTGTTATGTCACTCTTCTTGTTACCCCTTCCCTGTCCCTTGCTCCAAACAGTCACAATTCCTCAACCCCCCCCCCCCCCAAAAAAAAACTTAAATGTCAAAAGTATAAAATAATTATTTCTTATTATTCCTTTTTATCGAAATGCACTTCTTAAGAATGTAAAAAAATGAACTCGGTTGACCTTTAACTCTTGATTATATTCAATAAATTACGGTAAAATAAGTGTTCCACCACAATAAATCTGAAATTACAGAGAATTTTATTTAAAAATGTCTTGCTGAAAATTACTTCTTCTTTTCACTGAAAAAAAAGAAGAAAAAAAAACAATTTATGTTCCATACTGCTTCATATGCTAACAGGTTGAAACTGAACTGCTAAAAAAAATATGAAACTTAGTATTCTTCTAAAAGAATTGCATCTAATTCACGGATTTCTATTACTAACATTTAATTTCGAATGTGGAATAACTGTTCAGATGCCCAAAAAGCATAATATTTTGGAATAATCCAAGTAAACTTTTACTAGGCTCATAATTTCTCTTTCTAACTTAAAAGATTTCAAATATCCAAAGAAAAGTATTTAATCCGAAACACTTCAATGAGATTTTTATTAGCAAAGAAGTTTAGTTAGAAGTTTAGTTAGTGTCTAGTTTTCAATTTTTTCCTTCTAACTTAAAGTATAAAATCAATATCAGTCATTTTTAATAGCATCAAATTGTGAATATTCCAAGAAATGTTTGTTAACAAAGGAATTTCCTGGATTTTTCTTTCCAACTTCAAATACATATGTAATCCTTTGACGTCCAGGGATAGTCTGGTTGGTAGGGCACCGGACCCGTGTCCAAGAGGGCGTGGGTTCGATCCCCGTCTGCCCAAGACTCCCCGAGTAGTAAATGGTGACCGAAGCACGTTAAATCTGTCGAGTCATAAAGTCCTCCATGTTCCTATAACAAACCATACCTCTGGGGATACTGATCCAAGAATTTCCTTGTCTTCTGGCTTGTTTCAAAATTACAATTCTACGGTGTTGAACATTAGTAGTCGTAAACCCAAAATTGGGTTGGCTGTTCAACGAAGGTTATAAAATAAAATAAAATAAAACTTCAAATGCATATATAATCAATTGACGTTGAAAAATTTATGAAATCTGAAATACTCTTAAAAGTCTTTTGTTAACAAAGAATTTTGTCTAGTTCGTGGTTTTTTCTTTCTAACTTCAAATGCTCATGTAATCATCAAAAGCTCAAAAAAATATAAGATCCAAAACATTGTTATGAGACTTTTCATCAAGAATTTAAGTTTGTTTACGGATATCCCTTTTTAATTTCAAGTATGAAATCACTATCAGATGTCCAAAAACCCGTTATTTTGGAAAACTTTATATCATAAGAAGATATTTATTATATTGTTACGGCGGGCGACTTCACCAAATGAGCGATAGGTGCCAATAGGGCAGCCCCTTCTTCATCATCCAATCAGAAGGACTTTGAAGGGTTGCCCTGAAATGGTGAAGAATCTTGTGGAGCGTCCGGCAGTTGGAAGCGGAGCAAACTGAAGGAAGGAAGCTGGCGTGTGAGGGAGAAAGGTGCAGGGGTATGTTGGCTTCTTTTAAATTATATTCTAATTTGTAGTATTGATATAGTTAGAGATTAATTGTTTAGTAATAATCAAGATGTGTATTTAAATATTCAGGATTAAACATTAATTATAATTTGTAGATTTGTTGTTTTCATATTAATTAAATTAATTTAGATTAGCTAATATAGGGATCCACGTGTGAATACAGGTTATGGAATAATCATTAGATCTTAAACAATGCAATGTACTAGGGAACTTCGTATCATTGGCGCCGTGACCAAACACGGAATTTTTTTTTTAAAAATTTAAAATGCTAGGAAACTTTAAAAAATAAATTTAATTTCGACACGTGGATTCAATCTTAACAATCCAGTTATATCTATGAGTACTTTTCCATATACTAATAATTAATTTCGTTAAACTATGTATATTTGTTCAAAATTTATATTTATTTCTTTTTATTTTTTTTTATATCGAGAGGTAGGGATTAACTTAGCTGCTACGCCAATTTTTTTTTATCTAAGTCTTGCCACGTGCCGATTCACCGACTAGTGTAATTTTAGCATTTAGTAATTAAAATATTAAACCATCATGAGTAGAAGACGTCAACGTTCACCAGAACATGTGGAAGTTAGAGCAAATAATGTTCGCCTTAATAATTCAGAATTTTTAAACTTATTGCCTGAATATCGCGGCGATAGTGATGAGTTATCTGTTAGGGAATTTATAAACAAATTAAATCAGATAGCTCTTCTAAGTCAATGGACAAATCAAGAAAAAATAATTATAGCCAAATTAAAACTTAGAGATTCAGCTGCTAATCATCTAGAGATAGATAGGGAAATTAACACCACAAATGATTTTGATATGTTCAGTAATCTTTTAATCCAAAGGTTTTCAAAGAAAATACCCTTAGCTACAAATTTGCAAAATTTTGCTCAATGCAAACAAGAGGATTTAGAATCGGTTCAAACTTATGCATCCAGAATTAGGAAATTAGCGGTCGGCATATTGTCGCCGGTTGAACACTCGCGTGAAGTTTTAGAAGCTCACGATAGGATGATTCAAGCTCGTTTCACCAGCGGTTTGAAAGAGGGAATTCAGCGAGCTGTTTTATCTAAAGGACCGACAAGTTTTTCACAAGCGATAGAGATAGCTCTAACAGAGGAGCTTAACGATTCAATGGTTGCGCAGTCGCGAGTTAATAACAAAGTTGACCAGGCTGCTGTCCAAGGGTCCGTTATTAATCTTTTGGTTGATCAAATATCCGCATTGAATTTAAAAGTTGATAAATTAGCTGAACAGGCAGCATGTTCAAATTCTGTTGAACACAGGGTGCATAATTACCAAACCGATCGGAGAAGTTATAGAGATCATAACGATAGATTTAGAATACAGTGTTTTCTTTGTAAAAATTTTGGGCATTTCAAAAGAGAATGCCCCATGTTGTTTCAAAATCAAATTCGACACCCAGATAGAAGACCCAGAGGACAGGGAAACGAAAGGGGGGGCTTCTCAACAAGAGCTCGAGGTTGGAACGGGAGGCCCCGGAGAAATTAATTCAAGAAATAGAAAATAGTAGTAGAAAAATATCCTTGCCTTTGATAAAACTTCACTGTGGAGATTTGGAATTTTTTTCTTTAATAGATTCAGGTGCTAGTGTATCAATAATGTCTCCACAAATTTTTGATAAACTCGATAAAACTCAAATTGAAGAATGCGTTGATAAAGATATTAATATTAAAGCAGTAAACGGGGATACTTTAGAAATTTCAAAAGCTTACGTAATTAAATTTAAAATTGAAAACCATACATTTTCTCATTTGTTTTATATTACACGTGATATATTAACATCAGCCTACCAAACTATTTTGGGCTTTGGATTTTTTAAGCAAACCCAAGCTATCTTAGATACAAAAAATTCATGCTTACAAGTATTAGATATTAAGGTTCCGATCATAGATCTAGTTTCGCATCATATTTATAATTTTGATTCTAATGCTACGCGGTTAAAACTAAAGAAAAAGACTATTCTTCCACCTAACTCTTTAAAAATATTAGATGTTACATTACCTATGATACCAGCTAACAATGTCGATATTTTAATTTCTCCTTTAAATAAATTAGATAAACGTGGAATTAATGTATTACCTACTGTAACAACAACTAATTCTAAGACAAAAGATCTTAAGTTAATGATTAGAAATACTACCAACAATGCTTTTGAATTAAATAAGCATATGACTTTAGGCATCGTAAACTCAATGGAGGAATTTCCCGTAACTGAAATACCTATTTCTAGTGATCCCCTTCCTCCTCTTTCCGAGAAAGACTTTAAATTTCCCGAATTAGACAAAAATTTAAAACAACGATTAGTTAAGGTCTTACTACAACATGCTAACGCGTTCGCAAGATCTACAAAGGAATTAACTGGAGCTAAAACTCAACCTCATAGAATAATATTAGAGCATGAGAATCCAATTAAATGCCCTATATATAAAGTACCTTATCAATTGCGAGATGAAATGCGTAAGCAAATTAATGATTTATTAGATGCTAAAATTATATCACCTTCTGACTCGCAATATAATGCACCCACGCTTTTCGTTAGACAAAAAAATAAATGGCGACTCGTCCTCGATTTCAGACGTTTAAACGAAGTAACGTTAACAGAAGATTTTTTAATCCCATCCCTGGATGATATTTTATGTGAATTATCAAATAAAACTTACTTTTCGGCGCTAGATATGCGTTCGGCATTCAATCAGCAGCCCTTAGATCCAAGAGATCGGCACAAAACAGCCTTTACTGGTCCAGATGGAAAAAAATTCCATTTTAATAGATTATGTTTTGGACTTAAAAATAGCCCCAAATCTTTTCAATCTATTGCTCAAGAAATTCTCGGTGACTTATTACATAAAGGAGCGCTTGTTTACATCGATGATGTAATAATTTTTTCCGAAACAATAGAGGAGCACTTAGTAATATTAAATGAAATTTTAGGCCGTTTCGAAAAGTATAATTTGAAGTTTTCTCCTGCTAAATGTCAATTTTTAACCAAAACATGTAAATTCTTAGGCTTTATTGTTTCCTCCGACGGAATTTCGGTTGA
Organism: Parasteatoda tepidariorum; assembly: GCF_982258835.1. Classification (NCBI taxonomy): domain Eukaryota; kingdom Metazoa; phylum Arthropoda; class Arachnida; order Araneae; family Theridiidae; genus Parasteatoda; species Parasteatoda tepidariorum. The sequence continues at coordinate 88,356,307 of NC_141760.1, read as the reverse complement.
TAAAGATAAAACGGTCAAAATTAATGATTTCCCAGTTCCGAAAAATGTAAAAGAAGTTAAATCATTTTTAGCATGTTGCGGATTTTATAGGAGATATGTAAAAAATTTTTCAGCCAGAGCACATGCTCTTACGAATTTGTTACGCAAAGACGTAAAATTTGAATGGTCTCCTACTGTTCAAGCCGCTTTTGAAGACATAAAAAACGCAATTTTGAAACCACCTTGTTTAGCTCTCCCGGATTTCAACTTAGAAATGCAAATTACCACAGATTCTTCTGAAAAAGGAATTGGAGCTGTTTTAGAGCAAATCTATCCTTCAGGTGAAATAAAACCGATTTATTTCTATTCAAAAAAACTTAATCCGACTCAATCAAAATATAGTGCAACTGTGCTTGAATTCTATGCAATATACTGTGCCCTTCAATTTTTTAGAGCATTTTTAATAGGTAAAAAGAAATTTTTGATTTATACAGATCACAAACCGTTGTTAGGCTTTCTCTCTAACAAAAATCCATCCGCGAAAATTTTACGCTGGAAATTAGCACTAGAAGAGTTTAATTATGAGATAAGATATGTAAAAGGTACGATGAATCCAGTAGCAGATCATTTGTCTCGGTCAATAAATACTAATTCTATCTGCTTTCCCAATTCCGAAACCATTATAACTTTACAAAATCAGGACCCAAAATTGAAAACAATTATTTCAAAAATTAATAACAACACTAATAACGATGATTCTTATTTTATTTCCGAGGAAGGGTTGCTTATGCATTTGAGTAAAAGACACTCCAAATCCCCTCGAACTTCTTTAATTAAGCAAATTTGTATTCCACATTCCTTAAAATCCACAATTCTCAAAGCAATTCATAATGACTACGGAGGTCACTTGAGGTTTTTCAAAACCTATCATAGGTTACGAGAAAAATTTTTCTGGTCTAAAATGTACTGCGATACGAAAAATTTTATCAATTCGTGCGAAATTTGTTTATCCAGACGCAGTGCCTTTAATATAAACAAACCTCCACACCAACCATTTACCCAAAGTAAATTTCCAGGGGAATGTTGCCATGTCGACATATTCGGACCATTAAAAACAACATCGAAAGGAAATAAATATGTCTTATCCATTATCGATGCTTTCACTAAATATATCCATCTGGTATCACTGTCGGATACGAAATCAGAGTCTATTAGTAAAGCTATTTTCGATAATTTTATTGCATTGAAAGGTTGCCCTGAAGTAATGATTACTGATAACGCTAAATATTTTAAGAGTAAGGAATTTTCTGATTTTTGTAAAATAAATTCAATCGAGAGGAGACACATTTCAGCATACAGTGCCTTTGTTAACGGCAGGGTAGAACGCCCAAATTATTCGATTGCAAATATCCTAGCAGCGCTCTGTGACGAAAACCCAGAATGGGACCAATTGCTTCCACATGTCATGATGTCGTTGAACTCTTCGACTCATGAGGCGACACATACATCTCCTTTTTTCCTTGAACATGGTAGAGATATGAGATTACCATATTGCATTAAAGATTCTACTAATAAATTTCAATCAGAAACCGAATATCTACAACAGTTAATTTTAAATTTGAATGAAGTTTTTTCCAAAACATTAACAAACTTGTTAGAGCAAGAAAAAAAACATATACGTCTCAGTGAAAAAAACATTGATACTAAAAAAATAAATTTCAGAATTGGTTCTCTTTGTTTTTTGAAAACACCTAACACTACAAGTAAATTATCAGCAAAATTAAAACCAAAATTTTCCGGTCCATATAGAGTTGTAGACAGGATTTCAAAAGTAAATTATAAATTAATGCTCGTTAATAATCCAAGGAAAGTCATATCTACTCATGTCCATAGGATGATTCCATTCATTAAAAGGTTTAGTTATTTGCACCTTACTCAACAAGATGAGGATCCTACAGAACAAGATAAATTTATTAAATTGCATTTGCAGCCGAAGAATAATGAGAATAAACCTACTAAGATTAATGCAAATCGTAAATATAATTTCAGAACAAGAGTTTTTAGGAATTCATCTTTACCAACAGAATAAAGTTTATAATTTGTAAAAAAAAAAAAAAAATTATTTGTTAACATTTGTTTTTTCTTAATTGTATGCTGGCGTGCAGTTAGGGAATTCAAAAAAAAAGAATTTTTTTTTTCACAAGGGCCCGTGAGAAAAATATTAAGTTTGCAAATTGTTTTTTTTTTTCAGACAAGCTAAATTGTAAAATAAATGTATATATAGATATACAAAAAAAAAAAAATTTTTTTTAATTGATTATTTACATTAAATTTTTTATTCTTAATAAGTAAATAGCCACAGACCCTCTGTATCCTTATCTCCCTCCAAAAAATAAATAAACAATTGTTCCTTCCAAAGAGTTGATTCTGCCAAACATTTCAGATCCCCGATCATCATTCAACCATGACACCCGTGGCTCCTGTGCTGACTTTCCATGTACGACATCAGTTGTTCCAGTTTGGAGGACAGATGATTCTTCGTCACTTCCAGTGTTAGCCTGTTAATCTTCATCCATTACTTAAGAGCAGCATCCTCAGCCTCCGATCCATGTGATCCAGACTCCGATCCAGACTTCGACCATCTACGTTCATATGAATGCTATTCTTCGATACTGTTCCAGTGTGAGCCTGTCAATCTTCATCCATTATTTAAGAGCAGCATCCTCAGCCTCCGATCCATGTGATCCAGACTCCGATCCTGACAGATCATCTGATTGGACTTTAAGCAACTGCCTCTTGACACCAATCTCCCTCACAAAGTAGAATTTAGCGGCGGAGGGATGTTACGGCGGGCGACTTCACCAAATGAGCGATAGGTGCCAATAGGGCAGCCCCTTCTTCATCATCCAATCAGAAGGACTTTGAAGGGTTGCCCTGAAATGGTGAAGAATCTTGTGGAGCGTCCGGCAGTTGGAAGCGGAGCAAACTGAAGGAAGGAAGCTGGCGTGTGAGGGAGAAAGGTGCAGGGGTATGTTGGCTTCTTTTAAATTATATTCTAATTTGTAGTATTGATATAGTTAGAGATTAATTGTTTAGTAATAATCAAGATGTGTATTTAAATATTCAGGATTAAACATTAATTATAATTTGTAGATTTGTTGTTTTCATATTAATTAAATTAATTTAGATTAGCTAATATAGGGATCCACGTGTGAATACAGGTTATGGAATAATCATTAGATCTTAAACAATGCAATGTACTAGGGAACTTCGTATCAATATAATATTTATGCCTAGTTTCTGATTTTTTCTTCTGGGCTAACTTCAAAAGTTATGTCAGTTTCAGATGAATTATACGCTACTGCTTGTGAGGAGTGTAATGTGACTGATTTTGGAGAAGAATTATCAATTTTGCTGTGTCCAATACCGTATCCAAAGTATATGAACAAACCTGTAAAAATTGAAGTGATAAATTAAGTAAAATGATAAAACATTTCATTCAAATGGTTATAAAAAAAATCATAATTTATAATACAAATAATGAAAGAAATATTATATTTAGTTTAGCAGCGTGTTACACTAAAAATGACATATTTTGACAGTTTTACTTAAAAAGGGATATGTTCTGACAGTTTTACGTTTAAAGGATATATTTTGACAGTTTTGCGTGAAAGGAATATATTTTGATAGTTTTATGTAAAAAGGATATATTTCGACTGTTAAAAAAGCAATAACAGAATGATAGCATACACAACTAACTATTACATTTGTTTTCTGATTATGAGATTGTGGCACGTCAAAATATAACAATTAAGCATTAGTTTTTCGACTTTTGTGACAAATCAAACAGTAATTATTTAAAATATTTACTGTTCGGTGTTTGTGACAGGTGAAAGAATAATGACAGATTTTTTTTTCTTATTTTGCGTTTGGTGGAACAGCTAACATTGGTCAAAAAATAACGTAACACAATTTTAAAACAGTTACTATTTAATATTTTCCTTTGGTCATAAAAATAAAAATTATTATTTTTAAATCAAAATATGGTATAGAGACACGGATTTTTCTCTTAATTGCAGTTACGAGTATTATTCTGAATACATTGGAATAACCGGAAGAAGAAAAAAATTCAAATTGACTGAAGCATAACATTAATCTCGTAATTTTTACTTTCTCGGGGTTTTTTTTCTTTCTATTTTACTTAGAAGCATTCCTTATTGTCTTTAATACTCATACAATGCCTTTAGAATTTTTTTTACATTATTTTGCTTAATTTTGATGCAAAAGTAAAGCGAAATTTGCTTAAGGAAATTTCCATCCACTTCTTATTTTCTTATCTTTGAAATTTATTCCGGCGTATTTTTTTTTTCAATGAAAGTATTATATTTTAATATTTTTAAATCTCCGAAACTAATTAATTACCTTAAAATGTTTTATTCTGAAATTTGATAGACATTTCAAAATTTTTGACAGAACAAATTTTATTAAAGATTTGGCTTTCGTATTTTTATGGATAATTTTGTACTTTGAATGCAGTCAACTTTGAATTACTATTGCTGCAAATTAAAAAATTTATATGAAGATTCTTTTCTTCAAGTTCAGTTTTTTCTACAATCATTGAAGATTTTTTTTATCTTTTAATTATGTTAATGTGTAACTACTGAGATTTATTTCTTTTCGAACTTGTGCTTTAAGTAATGAAAAATTGTCTACCATTTCTAATCACTGCAATAAAATTAGCAAATATTAAATTGCAATAATTTTTAGCAATAAAATTTTCTATTTAATTTTACTCAAATAACAATTAAATGAAAATACTTCCATGGTAAAGTGTCTAATAAAATGATGAAGTTCAGATAGTTAATACTTCATATCTAATCGCTGAGACTAACCAAATATAAACTTTGGAAATTCTAAACACTATCTAATAATTTTTTTTTTAAAAATCAGGTTTATTTTATGCCATCCCCTTCCGTCTAACAGATTTGATTTTTTTTTATTTATTTTGTTTTCAGTTTCAGAACTGATTCAAGTCCTGTAACAATGCCCTGATAGTTTTTTCTAATTTATTACATACTGTCTCAAATTATTGAAATAAGCAGTATTAATACCTAATTTAATATTAATATCTAATCATTATATTTTAGCCATATGAGAAATAAATTTTAGAAACTAAAATTCACGGAATCAAATTTTTTAACTGATTAAAAAATAGAGCTCCACTTACCTACTATAACCCACACTAACAATCTTAACCATGTCACTGCTTGAAGATTAACTAAAAGAACGATGTTGATAAATATGCTCAAAGCTGGTGTCAATGGAACAAGTGGTACCTGCAATAAGCATTTATATTATGAATCTTTAAGAGATTTGTAATGACTTAAGAGGCTTATACTCTTTTAAAAAGGAGTGAAGAAAGAAAATGATCGTTAAAAAAATTAAAACGGTTCATATGCATAGACAGTATACTCTCGATAACTCGAACTTCGATATCTCGAAAAACTTTTTTTGTCGAAAAAATATTTTTCCCCTTGGCATTATATGTTAATTTGAATTCCAATGTCGAAGAGTTTCTTCTCAAAACCTTGCTAAGACAAATTTTAGTTTCGAAATAGAAAATGAATTTTTTTGGAAAAAATCACAATGTAAATTTATTGTAAACCAATTCTTTTCTATTTAATGCATAATTATTTGCGTCTTACTATTAAAATTAAACTTACCGTAACTTACTATTAAATTTATTATTAAGAATAAAACTATCATTCTTGTATTTAGATTTATAGTCAACTATCAATATAAATATATTTGTTAGTAGTTATTCTCATGTATCATGACTATTTTTTAGAGTAATGTCTTAGAATATATTTTTATACTTTTTAGAACGTATTTAGTTTTGAACTTGTTTATTTCAAAAACTCGAAATTTCTTTAGCCCCCTTCAACTTTACGATATTGAGAGTATACTGTACATGTAATTCCCCTTTGACTATGATTACCCAAAAGTTTCTTCACACTTCAGAGAAATTATTGTTTTTTTTTCTTACACCGAATCTCATGGCCTCTTTCAAAAGCATGTATGCATGTGCCAAATCCAACATGTTCAATCTGCCTATACTATCAAACTCTCCCTGCCACAGTGGTCAATTTCTCGGACATTGCAGGGTCTGTTTCGTTCCAGGCTCCACATAGATCATATTTTCGTATATGGTGAGAACCAGGGATCCACTGTTGAAATGTCTTTATTTCGACAATTATTATCACCTGTTACAGTTGTTAAAATTAGTTTTGTATCACCTTATATATATATTAGAAGTAACAATTTTAAAATCGCAGTAAAGAAAAGAAGTTGTCCGTTTTTTGTTTATTCTGAAAAGAAGAAAAAAATCGGTCGTTTTCATAATTTTTTTTTCTTTAATTAATGTACAATGCGCAATCGCATTTTGTGGTGCGTAAAAGTTTACTATTTCCCGAGCTTTATTGACAAAACGTAAAAACTTTGTTCCAAATCTAAAACACCAGTTTTGAGGTGCGTTCGCTTCCCATACAGTTAACGAAACAGTTAAGAAACTTCACTCATCACGCTTTATTCACTCGTAATCTTAAATGCAGGCATTTTTTTCAATTCATTTCTCGAAGGAACTCAAAAAATATGAATTAACACTATACTGAAGAGGGATATAGATATCCATTTTTGAATACGCAGCTTACAAAAATTCCTCCAGCAGAAGTTTATAGATCTTATTTAACCATAAATTTAATCAGCATAAAATAGGTCCCAGAAAACGATGAAACAGGTAATGAATAGGCTGGTTAAAGGTGATTACTGAACACAATACAAGTGAAGTGTATGTTCTAAGGTGCGATTATAAAAAAAGATTTAAAAAATAATCCTTTTGAACAATTTCTGATGTAATAATCGAATTTTCACTTAAAAAGGGGCAATCTGGCTGGTTCAAGAGGAAAATTTTACTGTAATTAAATATTAAAATATTACAATATCTTACCTTATAATTAATATGCATTGAAGACTGCATATTCAGTAATATAGGGATGAAAGATAACACGAAACCACAGAGTAGAATGACTACAATTGTAATAGACCACCACACACCTTTAACTATTTTGACATAAAATATCCTCACGAATCCGCACAGCAGAAATGTGAACACCACGTAATTTATCAAGCTCATGACAACGAGTCTTCCTGGTTGACAGTCAATGTAATTTTTCAGTCCCTTAAAACGTTCTTTTAACTGTCCTGCTCGATCTTGAACATGAAATTCTTTACCATCACGGTCAGTTGAGGATATCTCTCCGCTAGTGTCTGGTCTATATCGTATAACTATTACTGACGCACTAACAATTAGATAAGCGAACAAAGTGCCAATTGAAAGCATTTCCACCAAACTGTTTATATCAAAAATGAGTGTGAGGATGCCAGACAGAGACGAAAAAATGTACATTGCTTTTAAAGGTATTTTAGTTTTTTTATTAACAATTGCACAAAAGCTGAACAACAATCCGTCGTCTGCCATAGCATATACAATTCTAGTTAATGCAAAAAGACTTCCAATAATCGCAGTTGCCATACCACTAACAGCTCCTAGTATGACAACTATTTTTGCCCAGTGAGCACCATGATAATCTAAAGCATCTGGCAAGCCAGAATCTTCAGCAATATCTCGATAATTGACCATAAGTGTTAGTACGGAAGATACGCCAATATAAGCAAATGTCGCAATACCCATGGAAAGCATGGTCGCTCTAGGGATTGATCGCTGAGGATCTCTCACTTCTTCCCCAGCTGCGGCTATGGAGTCGAATCCTACGTAAGCATAGAAGCATGAGGCAGCTGCAGCAAGAACTCCAGAGAATCCAAACGGCATGAATCCTTTAGTTTCTGGGTTTGTCCAGTTCTTTATATCAGCAAAATATGCCCCTACACAGATTATAGTTAGTATAACACTCAGGTTAACAAATGTAAATACATTATTCAAATGTGAGGTCATTCGAATCCCAAAGGAAAGGCATACAACAAACAAAATCAAAATTCCTAATGCTAGAAAATCCATGTATTCCGCCATATATGGTTGGTGAATTTCTCCCACAAGCGCCATTGTTCCATTTTTGATGCGACCTCCAGTTAAAGAGTCTATGTAAGCACTGCATGATCTGGCTACAGCTGCTGCTCCAATTATGTGTTCCAGTGCAACGTTCCAACCTACTAGGAATGCCCACAATTCTCCAAGGGATAAATATGTATATGAATATGCTGATCCAGATCTGGGATACCTTACTCCAAGTTCAGCGTAACATAAGGCAGATAAAAATGATGCAAATCCACTGAGCAAGAAGGCTAAGATTATTGCTGGACCTGCAATGTTTTTGGACACGGTAGCTGTAAGAACATAAACTCCAGAACCAACCATGTGACCAACGGCCAGAAGAGTGATATCCACTGTATTGAGACATCGGCGCAAATTTGTTTCCAGAATATCCATATAAATACATTTTTTTCTCATAAGCTTTGATGTGAAGGTTCTAATCTTTTTTGGTACTTTTTTATTAGTTGATAACACATCTAAGAACGAAAAGTAAATGAAATTAGTACTTAATAATTTAAATTTTATAAATAAAAAGGGGAACATCACTTACAATTTTATTTAAACTCGCATAATATGACGCAGGATAACAAATTTTGCGTTACATTTATTTAACTACTTGATTTTATCTAATTCTGTGGTGGGATTTCAAATCTGAAATTAGTTTTGCTCCTAAAGCTGAAATTTTTTAAGGACATTTTTAGTTAATTTTTTGCCGCAATGTAATATTTTAAAAACGTTTTATATAACAAGGGGTCACGTTAATGTTACGACAAACTTCTAGAGGAAATCGTATCACCAGGATTAAAACTGCATGGGAACCCATGCCTGGAAATGTCGTGCTCGGCTAGAGGCTCCTCCCTATTACAACCTGTTTAAAAACACACAAAGAAATAGTGATTAACAGACAGTGAATTCTGAAGCACGCGAAGTTCATAATAGAAAAGCGTTCCCAACGGTGTATGATGATGATTCCAGGCATTCGTTCCCATGCAATTTTTATCCTGATGATATGCATTTACTTCCTTAGAAGTTTGTCGCAGCATTTATCCAACCCTCTGTAACATATGTCATTAAAAAATGTCATTAAAAAATTGTAGCTTGGAGCGAGAAATAAATTGCAGATTTGAAATCAGGGAAGCGAAATTATCCAAGCTCTGATTAATAATCTCATGCAATAGGAAAAAAAACAATTTTTAGACCCGTACATAATATGCCAAACAAAAACAACACAATAAAACAATGAAAAGTGACAGGAGAGTGATTACTTGAGGATATTTTTCGGACGCAATGTGTACAAATTTCGTACCAGATTAATACTGTTCATAATAGGCTTGAGATCCAACTAGATTTGAATACCTCCATTTAAAGTTTCAGAATGCTTCATTTAAATTCGTATAACTACAAAATGTACTGTTTCTCCTTTATTTATATGAATTGTCTGTTGAATTGTTTTATTTAAGTAAAATGCTTTCAAACATGCATTCTGAAAAAAAAAAAAAAGATTTTTTTTTTGAAAATTTTACTATCGTGATCCCTTTAAATGTTACTACACTGTGCTTCTTTATGAACAATATAAAAGAAGAATGTTAAACCTACTGTAAAAACTGAGAAATAATATCTTTCTGAATATGATGTCGAATAACCTAAACAAATGTGGGTAAAAACAATTTATTACGAGCTAACACCAAAGCGAGTGTTCATATACGATTTAAACTTATAATAGAAATAGCTTACACCTAATTCTCACTCATTCACACAAAATGAGTATTATTTTCTCTTCAGAAGACATGTTATGTTTATGTATGTGTTATGTTATGTTATGTGTTGGCGCGCTCTTTTTTATCGCCCGAAGTTTAGAGTTTGTAATTGTGAATTAGTCGGCAAGACTTTGTTGCTGTTATATTTTGTTATGATTTTATTAAATAATTTGTTGTTCGTTGTTAAAACAGATGTGGATGTTTTTAAGGATAATTATATTTTTTCGTGTAATAAGGATAATTATATATATATTTTCTAAATCTCTGTGAACTGTATTAATAAATGATTTTAACATGTATAATTTCTATCAGCTTCCGTTTTGTAAAGCCTCGTTCAATAAGTTTCTCTTTATGTTATCGCTGTGCTACTCATATTCTTGATTTACAAACTAATTTTACTTTGAAAATTTGATAGTAATCCTTGTCAAAAATTAAGTCAGACAAGTATGTACATTAGGGATCGTGAATTGATATTTCAGTGTAATAGGAAATAATAATAATAATATTATTGTTATATTATATTACTATTATTTCCTATTATTATTATATTATATTACATTACTATTATTTCATATTATTATTATATTATATTATGTTATTATTATTTCCTATTATTATTAGATTTATATTATTATAGTATTATATTATTGTTATTATTATTATTATTACATGTATCATATTATATTATTGTTATTATTATTGTTATTATTATTATTATTAGATGTATTATATTATATTATTATTATTATATACGAAAAATTCTATTTTTCAGTCGAGAAAAAAATTTGTTAAGTAAATATTAAATGTCAAAAAAAGCACCCCATTATTGGATATTAGATTAGTTCTATCAATTCAAAATCAAATCACAATCTCAATTTGTTTTAAATATTTGTGAAACAATTTAATTTTTTCCTCAAAGTAATGAAAACTACAAATAATGATCATATATGTTTCCTTATATATAATTAAACTGGAATAAATTTTTTTTGAAAGTAAGGCAAAGTATCATTAATTAAAATATTTAAGAAAAGAAAAGCACCAATTATTCTGTGTAATGGGGTTAAACTTTTAAAGGCAGGAATATTTACACTTATAAAATTCATTTGTTCAAAGATTATTCCATGAAAAAAATAACATATTGTAAATATTTATTATTTTCAATTTTTTTTTAAACAGTCGAAAAAATGTCGAAGGAAAGGGAGTCGAAAAAATTTTGAAATGTAAGGTTTACAATTTTTATGTCATTTTAAAGTAGGAAATTTTACATAACAATAATATTCATAACAACAATTAGAATACCAAACTTTAAACCGTTCTCCTGACCAAACTATTGGGACCATATTACCAAGATAACGGCGACCCCCTATATTTTGGGTGTCAGAAATCCGATTCCATCAACAAAAATAAAATGTTTATTCAGAGAAAGTAAGTTATTGTGTCTGATTTCGAAACTTAAAATATCGTCTGCATTAATTAATTAGATTATTTAAGATCACCCCCTCGAATTATTAAGATCTAGTCATAAAACGTGAAGTTCCAATCTTTAGACCAATAGTTTTATAAAATGTCCCGTAATACCTTAGAAAATATGAAATAATGAGACTAACTTCTAATCACGTTCAGGATTTGTAGCGTCACTAAAATTGATTTATAATCATTCTTTAAATTCTGAAACCGTTTTTCAATAATAAATTTGCATTTAAGTAGATTTTATTAAATTTATTTTAAAGAAATATTCTAAGAATGTAGATGCAATAAGAGTGGTGAATCGATAACATAAAATTAGGAGCACTGGATAAAATATTCCCTATTTATTAAATCAGACCATAAAAAACTTTAACCAAATAATGTATAGGTTAATACTCCTTCAGATGCGTTAGAAATAAGAACTAAAGTCCTTAAATGCTCAAAATGTCCGACTCCAAATTAATATTATTAATGCATTTTATGTAATATTATCTATTAAATTATTACTATTATCATCATCTTTTCTATTAAACTTAATAGCATTTTTAAAATAACAAAAAACGGAGTATGGAAATCGAGAATTTTGCCAAGAGTTGTGGTTTCCCTTAGCTCTAACGTCATTCGAACTTCACAGCGCTTGCGCGAAAATTTCCCTACCAATCACAATATCGATATGAGGTAGGAGATAAGGTTAGCGTTACGGGTTATGTACAGCAAATGCTTTGCAAAAGCAAATATATTTTGTAAATACAAATTGCTCCGTGCTGTACAGCCTTAATATATATTTTTAGAATTCTTGTCAAAAATGTTAAAAAATTTTCTCATGAGGAGTCGCGAATTAAAAGTAGGAAGCAAAAGCAAAAACATTATCAAAATGTATTATATCACTATTAAGGAGGGCGGAATGAAAATATTAAAAGTAATTTTATTGCCGAAGGAAACAAAGAAGAATTCGAAATTGATGATTAGAAACACTATCAGTTATATTGGATAATTAAACTGAATTTGTTCTCCCTTCCACCTGCCTAACTAGTGACTGGCCTGATTTCGATATGGTTTTAATTTCTGTCTCGATTAAATATTAATTTATGGTCTTTAACTCGCATACCTTTTTACTTTTTTAATAAAGGATTTTAAAAATGTGCATTATCTGAGGGTGATAATTACAGAACATAATTAGCTTGTATACCTTGCTAGGAAATATAACTCATGGTCTCTTTCAATCATACTTTGATACCGTTTATATGCTGTAAAGTAATATATTTTCTTCTTCATTTTTTTTTTACTAGCAAAGCATATCAAATCTATTTTTCTCTCCTTCTAAATTTGGTTTCAAATTATAGGAAGCTATAATAAAAATGTATATCGTAATAAAAATAACCTTCGCAAATACTCTAATAAAGACTAGCTGTAAAAAGTCAGTAAAATATCCTATAAATAGCAGTTCAGTTTTAATGGTCCTTACCTAATCTATTTGCCTTGCACTATAAAAGGTGTCTATAAATTTTAGACAACGCCAGGAAATACTTTGATCAATAACAGAAATTATATTTTAAACCTTAGAGATGTATTTTTATCAGCACATTAATTGATGCCTGTAGAACCGGACTAATACTAGTTATCGCTATTAACATGCGTATTAGCTTTAAACAAACTCTATTAAATATGTATCACCAGAATTTTATCAATTTTTAATCATCTGTATCCATAGATGAGAATTTAATTTTATAAGCTTTACAGCTGTAAAAAGTAATTGCAATAAGATTTTTAAAAAATTAAACACTTAAATTAATAATTAATGCAATGACAGGGATTACATTATAATTATTGAAAAAATTTTTTTATAATTTTGATACACCGCAATCCTTAATTTAAAGTTTCAGAATTATGTTTATTAAAATTTTTAACAAGTTAGGTAAAATGTAGATGTAAATCTAAGTATTGTAAATTCATAATATTAAATAATAAGTAAAAAAATTGAAACATTATGAAAATTATAATACATTCTTAGAAAATTAAAACTGCCAAAAACATTAGTTTTATGATGATGTTATTTTTTGCAGAAGGCATTTTAAAATGAATAGATCAACAGTAACATTTTAATATGAAATTGCTAAGTATCTTAAATCTGGTATATCTTTATTGCATAAGTAGAAAACGCTAAAATTTAAATAGCTGTCCTAAAACTGCAAAAGGTTTCGCTAAAATATTATGAAAATCATAATACGTGTTTAGAAAAGTACTCTTAATGGAAATTTTAGCATTAAAATAATAAATAAAATAGCTAAGCATCATAAATTTGATAATTCTTATAAAACAAGTAGGAAAAGTTAAAATTTTATAAACTGCTTTAAATTGCGAAACTCTTCGTTAAAACATAAAAATCATAATTCATTTTCAGAAAATAACACTTAATAAAAACAGTAGCATTATAATAATAATATTGTCGATAAAAAGATTTTCGAAATGAATAACATCGATATTAAAAATCAATAATTGGAATAAATTGACGTTGGAATTAAAAATTAAGGAAATGAAATACTACAACCTACGCTGTAGATAATGCGTAAATAGATGTAATAGAATGAAATAGCTAAGCATTATAAATTTAATATGCCTTTATTGCACAAGTAGAAAAAAAAGTTTAAATTTTGCAAATTGTCTTTAAATTGCAAAACTCTTAAAATTATAAAAATCTTAATAGATGCTTAGAAAATAATACTTAATAAAAACAATAGCATTAAGATAATATTGTCGATAAAAAGAATTTAGCAATGAATAAGATCGACATTGGAAATATGTTACGACCTACAATGCAAATAACTAACAGATGGTGAATAAATAAATACAATAGAATGAAAAAGATACAAAATAGTTTAATTACCTGATTTCTCTGTTTCAGTCATTTCGTAAGTTTGTTTAGTCATCGTTCTGATAAATGTATTTTATTGAGTAACCTATGCATTCAAGAAAATATCACGCATAAGTTGTGCAGAAGACCATTTTAGCAGTTTAGTATCAATTGAAATAATATAGTTTAAGATTCATGTGCTACATAAATATTTTATTAGACTAAAATAAGTATTGGGAGAGACTTATTACATGAACTACCTCTGAATTCCGAAGAAAAAAAATTTGTCTCTGTTGCACTGTAATCGAAAACAATTGGTAAATATTTATGATCGTGAGGATAAAAAAACATAAAATGACGCAGCTCTGTTCTATTCTTTCAAATAGAAAGTGTCTAAAGGTGTTTTTCAATGCTATTTTTTCAAGGTAAACAAAAAAATCATTGCCTTGGGTTTAATTTTAAGCACTGTATCTACCTGGTTAAAAAAAAGTTTTACTTTAAATATATATATATATATATATATATATATATATATATATATATATATATATATATATATATATATATATATATATATATATATATATATATATATATATATATATATATATATATATATATATATATATTTAATATTAAAATTTAATACTAAAAATTTCTTCATTAATTTATACAATTTTTCCATGTGCAAATCCGTGGCTAAAATTATTTGCAAAACAGGCAATTTATGTTTCTCTTTTCTATTTTATATTTTTTCTTAAATAAACATCTATTTTCTAAAACTATTTATGGTCAATTTTTAAAATTATCCAGTATAATATTACCTTGCGCACATCCATTTCGGGCCCATCCTTGGCAACTAACAAATCAATGCACAGAATAACAAATCACTTCAGCAGTGCAGCAAGAACGGCACTTTAAAACCCTCTAGTTACACTCAATTTGCGCTTTTGTTTTCATATTATATATACTTTTTGTGTTCTATTTTATTTGTTGTAATTTTTGTAAAAAAATTTTTTGAGTGCTCCTCACACTATTGTATTAATATATTTTGCTTTGGCTTTATTGATACAATATCAGATAGCACTCTGTTTTGCGGATATTATCGTGTGGGCTGATGAAAAGATTATATCTTTTTTTTCCGGTTTTTTTAAATAAAATTTCATCCTTTTTTTTCTTCTTTTTTTTTAAACTGTTGTTTGTTATTTTTTTACTTATTATTTCCCCCCCCCTTTTTTTTCATATGTCTATAATTTTTCTTTGTCTTATCTTCATTTTGAACTTATCTAATGAGTTCTGTTTACTTGCAGCTTAAGCGCAATAAATGAAACTTATTGTTTTTCTTAACTTTCTTCGTGTTTTCTTGTATTTATTTATTTATTATATACATATATATATATATATATATATATATATATATATATATATATATATATATACACTGGTTATCATAAATTAAGGAAAATTCACAAAAATCGCGATAACTCAAGAAATTACACATGGAATTTTATGAAACTTACCCACAATATACAACACATAGTAAGGTATTAAACAACATAAAAAGAAATTATCAGACATTAATAGTAGTATAGAAATTAGCACATGTATAAAATAAACAAATTGGAAGTATCGGTTTGCAATAGAAAAAGTACCTTTAATATGGAATATGATTGCCTCTAGAAGCAATACAGCACAAACAGCGATGTGTGATGCTTTCAATTATGCGGTCTATCAGTTCAATAGGAAGTGAGAGCCATTGCTCTTGTAAAGCAGTTGCAAGCGTGGCAAGGGTCTGAGGGGGCGGATTGATGGCAGATACACGCCTCCCTAGAGCATCCCAAACGTGCTCGATAGGATTCAAGTCCGGGGATCGAGCTGGCCACTCCATGCGAGTAATTGTTTCCTGTTGAAGATAATCATCAACAATGCGAGCTCTGTGTGGTCTTGCATTATCGTCCTGTAACAGGAAGCAATCACCAATTGCCCCGGCATATGGGCGCACATAAGCATCAAGGATGTTGTCTCGATAAACCTGAGCATTCACGGTTCCCCTTGGAAAGACATGGAGGTATGTGCGCCCTCCTAAGGATATGCCTCCCCAAACACAGACACTGCCTCTTCCGTATGCATCTCTTTCACGGATGTTTGATGGATGATAACGGGTCCCAGGTTCTCTCCATATCAAATAACGTCTACTGTCACTTTCTAGACTAAACCTGGACTCATCCGTAAAGAGAACAGGCCTCCATTGATCTGACGTCCAGTGGACATGTTGTCGGGCCCACTGCAAACGGTCTCTCCTATGGCGTGATGTGAGCGGCACGCAAATGGCTGGTCGTCTCGCATACAGACCACCTTCGTGGAGCCTTCTGCGCACAGTTGACGTTGACACCAACCTTCCGGTGGCTGCAGCAAGAGAGGATCTAAGATGTGTCGGAGTAGCGGTTCTATTCCTGCGTGCACTTAATGTCAAATATCGGTCATCGGCACTGGTCGTAACAGTTGGCCGTCCTTGACTGAACCTCCTAGATGCCGAATCTGTGGTTTGAAATTGCCTCCAAAGTCTATGAACCACAGATGGACTCACATTTAGCCATCTGGCCACTTCTGATTGACTCTGCCCTGCCTCTAGTCTCCCGATGGCTCTCCATCGTAGTTCTTCAGGCAAATGATGCCTAGAGGTCATTATTACGAATTGGCTATCTCAGATTTTCAATGTCGCAATCACAGTAAAATTTGTGTGCTTTCTCTCAAACTTGGACTTTTATGCTCCAGGCAGATGACGTAAGCCGAGTGCAGCGCCACTAATTTGCATATTGCAATTTTACTCAGCTACTCTTAGTGGACAACATATGCAAATTTTGCACGGTTTGGCTTACTTTTGAAAGAGTTATCGCTATTTTTGTGATTTTTCCTTAATTTATGATAACCAGTGTATATATATATATATATATATATATATATATATATATATATATATATATATATATATATATATATATATATATATATATATATATATATATATATATATATATATATATATATATATATATATATATATATATATATATATATATATATATATATATATATATATATATATATAATATATATAATATATAATATATATAATATATAATATATATAATATATAATATATATAATATATAATATATATAATATATAATATATACAGAGAGAGCTTTCTCATATTGTATTACTATTGGCTATAGTAATATAATATTAAATAACACTCTAATTTACGTATATAATCGCGTGAGTTAACAATGAGATAATGTCTTTTCATTATTTTGCTTTCTGGATTTCAGTTCTTCTTTTTAATTGTTTTAATATTTTAAAAAATTTATCAATTTTTTTAATAATTTTTATTTTTTAAAAAATATATATGTCTTTTCTTGTTTTCCTTGTATTTTTATTGTATTTAATGTGTTATATGTAATTGCAACTTATGCGCAGTTAATTAAAATTTATTTTCTTCTTAATTTTCTTTGCGAGTACCTCTCCTTTTATTAATTCGTTTCTGTCTCTTTATTATTTTCCACATATACGTTGAAAACAGCAACATATACATATATCTACATATATGGCTGAGCATTCGCAAAAGTTAGTGAGCGTGTTAACTCATATGATAAAATTTCTAGATTTTGGATATTTTTTATTACATTCAGTACCATTTCGATGCAGCAAACAACTAAAAAAAATTACCTAGAATACAGTTTAACAAATGTGGTACATCATCTCCGAGCACAACAACATAGTGAATTGACATAGGGAAATGACATCTGCTGGTCTGGTCTTGTTGGTTGGCCGGGGTACCTGAGGCCGGAGCGGCCCTTTACCCCTTCATCATGAGATGGAGTCCTTGAGGTGTTTCCTTCTGGTGGTGAAAATCTAAAATTGTAAGTAGAAAATTAGTAATGAGCAAATTGCTCATGATACATTTTGTAAATACATATATGGAAAATACAATAAAATACAAGTACATAAAATATAGTAAAATACTACATAAAAATATTGATAAGATAAATAACTAGTAAAAGTTTAACTTCTAATGAGAAGTTTGTCCAAATATTGTATGACCCTAGTACAAAATATGCTCTTTCTTCTCATCCATTTCATTCTCACTAACCATATAGGTTCATTCATTCTATCTCTTATTGCCCCTATAAGCAAATCATAATGATTTTGTCAACGCATCACACTCTTTTTCCAAGTAGGATTTGTCATATATATTGTAGTGCCAATTATACATAGTATAGATGTATCGAATTTTTAAGCCAATGTAAAATTTCTTACCTCTAGAAAGAAGTTTGTCATATTTGTACATCTACTGTACATTATTTCTCTATATCACATCCAACATTTCATTCTTTCATTATTTACAGTGTTAATTCATTCTATATATGATATTTTGCCCCATTACAAAGCATAGTCAGTATTTTAAAACAAATCTAAGAGATTTTGTCAGCGTATATATAATATTTATAAGTCATGTCCGAGTTAGGTTTCCACATTTGGTATATTGATATTGATTTAGTATATTGATCTGCTTTCAACAATGCATGTCTTATATACAGATTCCGTAATGATATGCAGGAATGACGTCACTTACGTTATCTGAAAAAAAAAATCTGTTCCAACACACATACACACACACACACACACATATATATATATATATATATATATATATATATATATATATATATATATATATATATATATATATATATATATATATATATATATATATATATCCTTTAAAATGATTATTTAAATTTTAAAAAAATGAATAATAGACGATACCAAATACAATACCAAATTATCGGGCTGCCGTCGTAGTAATAGATAAATATTAAATGATTATTGCTTTCAAGTAATTTTTGGGGAAGATTCGATTTTCTGCACCCAGACTTTTATATAGTTTTTTAAATCCATGTATAAAAATAAATAAATAAAAACCCAAGTGCGACATAAATTTACAACATAAATAAATATTCAGGTAAATTAGATGAATTAAGAAGTTATTGATCCAGCTACTAGCGAATATTTGTAGAGAAAACGAAATCTTACCTTAGTTTTCCAAAAGATCTTTTAAAAATTATTCTAATTACGCATCTAAGTACAAAATATGTCAGATATTTTAAGAATGCAACGATATTTCTCGTTGTTAACTGAAATCTTGATAATTATCTAATCTCTAATAATTATCTTGAAATTAACCTTTTCGTCTTGTTTTTAAATAACCCGCTGAAATTAGGATGAAAAATATAATTTAAAATTACATTTTGAGACAAAATACGAATATTTGCTACATTATATATTCTGGTTTATACCAAATTACCAATATTAAGAGATTGTACAACGGGGGGAAAAACGAAACAATTAGAATAACTATTGATTTAATAATCAGATTTTAATGTACTAGGACTCAATCTCCATGGCTCTTGAGGATGATCTCAAATATGCTAATTAGTTAGTGCAAACGATATTTTAACTTAAGAAATCCGACACAAAAACGTGCTTTCTTTGAATATAATGCCTTTTTTACAATGAATTACGATGATTATGTTCTTGACCCCCAAAACATAGGAAGTAGCCGCAATCGGGTAAATATGGCCCAGTTTTTTTTTTTTGGTCAGAGCGGTTGAAAGTTTGGACCTATTAATGTTAATTTTACTTCATGCGTATTTCGCAATAGTTCGAGAATTAGGAAAATTTTTGCACACAATTATAAAATTCGTTTATCCAATTACTTTAAGGAATTTAATTTTATATTCGAGATACAGAATTTGTACGAAATCAATCGAATAATTCCTTCGGAATCTAGTTTTTAATGTCTGGTTTTTTAAAAATTCGATTTCTAAAAAAAGTTCAAATGTTTTTTCCTTAATTGTAAAATATTGTATGACACAACGACGAGACATAACATTAAAAAAAATCATTTATTTACAATTTTTTTAATTTTATCTTTGGTTAAAAAGCAAATTAAAGAAAGACAAAATATTCTAACTGCTTCTCTAAATTTTAAAGTGATGTTTCATTACAAAAACTCTCGTCTATTTTCATAAAACTAACATGACGTGACCCACTAAATTCAAATATATGAATTTAGACTAAAAAATCAACCTAAGTTCACATGGTCATACATGCCTTTTTCTGTTTTTGTCTTGCATTATCTTATTGGATATATTGTTAAGAAGTTTAAACAAAACTTTATATAGAGAGCTTTTGATCATAAAGAAAATTAATCAGAAAAAATATAATTGAAAAATAAAGATCAATAAATATATTTTTCAGGAAAAAATTATTTTAAAAAAGAAGGAAATCAATAATATAGTGAACATTAAATCTGTGTTTCGTTCCGCCCCCCCCCCCTAACATGGTGCTCCAGGTAATCACCCGCCTAGCCGCCGGTCCTGCCTGGATGCTTCTAAAGCAAAAAAGGATGTTCTAAAAGGTCAGAATGTGATTTCATCGGCGTTGTATAGTGTCTTCTAAAAGGCATTGCGAATGGATTTGATAAAGCAGGCTGCTGTGTATTCAATGGGAAAGATAGTCGTTCGGAATAAAATTGCAGAATGTGATTTCAACGGCGTTGTACAGTGTCTTCCAAAAGGCATTACGAATGGATTTTAATAAAGTAAGCTGCTGTGTATCCAATGGGAAAGATAGTCGTTCGGAATAAAATTGCAAAATGTGATTTCAACGACGTTGTACAGTGTCTTCTAAAAGACATTACGAATGGATTTAATAAGGCAGGCTGCTGTGTATCCAATGGGAAAGACAGTATTTCGGAATAAAATTGCAGAATGTGATTTCAACGGCGTTGTACAGTGTCTTCTACAAGGCATTACAAATGGATTTAATAAAGCAGGCTGCTGTGTATCCAATGGGAAAGATAGTATTTCGGAATAAAATTACAGAATGTGATTTCATCGGCGTTGTATAGTGTCTTCTAAAAGGCATTGCGAATGGCTTTAATAAAGCAGGCTGCTGTGCATCCAATGGGAAAGACAGTATTTCGGAATAAAATTGCAGAATGTGATTTCAATGGCGTTGTACAGTGTCTTCTACAAGGCATTAGGAATGGATTTAATAAAGCAGGCTGCTGTGTATCCAATGGGAAAGATATTATTTTGGAATAAAATTGCAGAATGTGATTTCAACGGCGTTGTACAGTATCTTCTAAAAGGCATTACGAATGGATTTAATAACGCAGGCTGCTGTGCATCCTATGGGAACGTTTGGGAGCGTTATATCCAATGGGTAAAATTGCGTGACGGAAGATCTTCCAAAGTCGATGACGCGCAAATGGGCTACAACACACATCCCATTACTTTTCAATTCCTGCAACACCTTCGAAAACGATGGGTGAAAAATATCGCAGAATATACCCACAACTGATCAAGAGAATCAAATCATAAAACTTGGAAACAATATTTAGTTTCGAAAGTAAACAAAATAGTAAATTTTCAAACAACAGAGATTGAGATATTGAGAGGGATATTGCTAAAATTGTATTTAAAAAGAGAAAAGATTACACAATTATTTTTTATCAAAAACATATTGTAAAACTTTGCATAAACGTTAAACATAAATAGAAAGCTTAGTTCTAGTGATTTCATAACATAACTATAAAACAAATTGTTGGGATGATTTTATAGGTGTTGTCGAATTTGAACAAATTCTGCACACTTAAGTGTAAGCATTTTAAATATTTTCGTTAAGTTGTCATCTATGTAACTACCGTGAACTCTCAAAATTCTTTGAATTTAATTTTTCATTCCTTGCTTTTAAATTTTCAAAATAGTTGCATATTGTCTTTGACCATATAATAACTTTTACGGAAATTATTTAAACATTTAAAAAATTTCAACTTATGAATGAATGATGTTTTGTGAAAACACGACACGCTGTTAAACATTTTAAAGAAAAAATCGTTAAATAAAAATTTATTTAAATGTAATTTTACGACATTCAACCAAACTAGTAAAGTAACAGAAAAAACGGTATTCAGGTGGCAAACTGTGAGTGAAATTGACTCTTTTCGCCTAAATACGGTTCAACAACAAGAATTTTATCCGTATCAAGTAAGCCAACCTTATGAAACCACTTAGTCCCTTGCAGCTTGACACATACTTTAGTCGCGAGGGCAAATCTGTATATCTCATCACCAGTTAAACAGAGATTTGAATACCAATGTTGACCCCACAACATTTCTTCAAAGCATAAAGAAATTCCAATGCCCTGCAGGTGATCTTGGAATACGAAACTCTCATTTACGCATAGATGACAGCACCTCAGAGCTGTTTAACATTAAATATTTAGTATTTCCCCGCTTCACGGTAGGTGGTACCACCAGATAAATCAATTAAACCCCATTCAGTGGTGTATTTAATAAAACACAACTCAACCACAACCTGATTCCAATGTCCATTATCTAACTCGAAAAGCCTAACCTAACCAAGCTCCAATGTACCTAATTAAATTTCCTTTTTACGGCTTTGAATTCATGATGTGTGCAAACGGTTACAAAATCCTACAGTTTTATAATCACGGATTTTAACCATACCAGTTATAAATGGTTTCAAAACCGTAAAAGTAACGAAATGTTTCTGACCATATATGGCAGTACTTTTACTTTCGTTACTTGTACCGCCGGTACAAGTAAAAAGTACGTACTTTTACTTGCACTTCGTTACTTTTTAAATGTAGTACTTTTACTTGTACTTTCGTTACTTTTTTAGGGAAAAAGTACAAGTATTTGTAACGAAAATGTCGAATGAAATCGTTACTTTTTTCTAAAACTCGGTAAGCTTTCTAAAAAAAAAAAAAAAAATTAAATTAAAAAAAATGCTTAGGTTTTTTTAATTTATAAAATTAATGCGCAATATATTCGCAATATAACTCCACAGCTAACTTCGTGTTTAAATACCTTCTGTTTCAACTTATACTGCACATTGAATTATTTTTTACTAGCTCAAAGATCACAAAGCTATCTGAAACCCCGTGTTTGCTTTGTTTATGTTTGTGCTTTTAAAACGCGTTTCTAAAGAGTAAAACAATTTTAAATAAATGGTAATTTAAATAAATAAAAATAATAAACTAAAAATTAAAATCCATAGAAAAAATTTCTTTTTCGTGCAAATCCATAAAAAGTTTTATATTAAAATTATATTTGATTTTAAAATTATATTATACGATTATATTATAAAATTATATTATAATATTCTTCCGAATTTAAAAATAAATTAATATCCATAACTTTCAAAATTAAAAATAAATAAATAAATAACAACAATTTTGCAAAAACATTAAAGAAAATAAGAATAAATTCAATAAAATTTTAGGTTACTTTATTTTCGATTTCCTGGAAATGTACTTTTAAATAGTTACTTTTTTGTTTAGTACTTGTATTTTCACTTGTACTTTTTACTCGTTACTTTTTAAAATAAGAACTTTTTACTCGTTACTTTTTTTAAAAATACTTGTACTTTTACTCGTTACTTTTTAAAAGTAACGTTGCCATATATGTTTCTGACCGTAACTTTTATAATTGATTTGATGGACAGTTTGTTGTCGGTTAATTCACATTAACTTAAGAATAAAAATTTTACGCTGTTCGCGATAAAGCGGACCACCTGAATAACTTTTGATCTAATAATCGGATTTTCACTTTCTAGGACTCGATCTTAATGACTCAAGGGGGTAATCTCAAATATGCTGATTAATAAGCGCAAACGATAATTTAAAGTTACAATATCAGACACAAAAGCATACTTTCTATGAATCGGATCTTTTCTTCGACTGATTCGGGTTTCAGATACCCAAAATGTAGAAGATAGTCACAATCTTGTAGATATGGTCAGAACTGTGGTCCAAAGTTTGGCTCCCTAAATGTTAATTTTACTGTTTGCGTATTTCCCCAGTTCTCGAGAGCTTTTCAAGCCATTTGAAAATTTTTGCACTATAAAATTCGTTTATCCAAAAATTCAAAATTCCATGCAAAGAATAGCTTTTAGTGAATAGTTATTATTTTCTGTTATTTTATTTAATAATGGTTGAAAAAATTTAAATTCTAAGCTGGACAATTTTTTGCATGATTTTAGAAAAAAATTTAATTTTATATGGCGATCTTTAGAACCAGACGATCTTTAGAACCAACTCCGTTCGCCATCCCAGTCTACAGACCTTAAACCAATTTAGAGCTTGTGGAATTCTCTGAAACAAAGAGAATATCCAAGGAAATAGTTAACTTTGTTACAGTAGGGGAGACCAGAGAAAAATAACAGTAGAATTAACATCTGAACTAGATGTATCAATGTCAAATAGGTTCAAAGATGTTATAAAAACAAGTGATTCCCTTACAAGAGATTAACTATAAGTTGCAAACAATCATTGTAAAGCCCCCAGTTAATGGGATCAAACTTTAGATAAGCACTATCTGTACCAATTTTAAGTTTAGAATTGTTTATATTATGTTAGAATCAGGGTTTTTTTTTTGTTGCTCATACCATAACTAAAGGACATTACAGGGAATTAAAGAAAAACTAAAATAATTCATAAAACCTTCAATTACTTAATGTTTAATTCATAAATATTAAAGATGATCATCCACATGCTACCATTTGGCGGCAAGTGTTAATAGATCAAAAGGAAGCTGTTCTGTTTTTTTTTCCTTTAACAGCAAATATTAAGATGAAAATATTATCATTTTTTCATAACTGCACCCGTATTGGTTTGTTTTTTTTTATTATCAATAAATTATTTTGATCTGTATAATTTCATTCCTTTGTTGTATATCATGTAAAAATACCATTAAATCTAAAGTATATTTTTTTTTTAAAAAATAGCTGAACTCTTCTATTAAATATTCTAAAAAAACGCATCGGGTTTTATTTTACGTTTTCCTTACAGACTATAAATATTCTGCTCCCTCAACCACCCCCGGGGGGGAGGAGATTTAAAGGATAAGTTCTGTAATTGAATTTCTCATTTGATATGATTTTACGAGGTAATTTTTCAATTTCTGCGTCGATGTATTCTCGCGGTATTTGACCGTTTCCGTACCTTTTTTTTTATCTTGTCCATAATCGACTAACCCAAACCATTTTTATATTAGATTAACTATTAAATAAACAAAGTAAAAAAAACAATTATACACATTGTTGCTGATTTTTTCGAATAAGACAAAAGTTATTATTACATAAAATATCATAACAAGCTGTAACATTTTTTGTATGCTTTAATAAAGTAAACTTTTTTTTTAACAATGCCATAAGCAATTGTTATTTCGATTGATTAAATGCTTTGTCATTTCTTCTCAAAAATTCTTGACTGAAGGCAACATTGAAGTTCGCATGAAAATTGCAGGTAGTATTACTTTAATGATATTTTTATGTATTTTCGTTTTCTTTTCTTCTTTTTTTGTAAATTAAACGTCATTTCTTCACACAGCGTATTAATAAAAGTCATTTAATAGAATAAAGAAAACTTAACCTCTACGACCCTGGCGTCCCAGTATTAGTGCGCATTTTTACATTGCACTATATTCCTTATTTTAAAAATTTTTTCCTTAATTTATTTCGCAGTGCAAATTAAGATTCTTTATAACCAATTAAGTGCTTTTAGCTGAAAAAAGTTCTCATAATACTTACTTATAGCCAGTATGTCCTATAATTAATTCACTTATAAATTAGTTCGATCACGGGCTGAATGTTATAATATTTCATATTTAAAAAAAACTTATATATAAGGCAATTTAACTAATCAGTCATTGATTTTTATGTGCCCAATTCATAGTTATGGGCTAGTAGGGTCAATATCATTATCACCTGTGTTCTATCTCCAGTGTCGCTTCATTAAAATAAAAAGAGTGAAAAAAAAACGCTTTTACAAACAAAATAGGCTCAAATTTTCAAATCTAATTAATTATCTTACAACAAGCCTGTGTAGGGGTTAGGGAACTGCCCTTGTATCAGAAAGGTTCTGAGTTCGAATCCCGGGCAAGGCATGGATGTTCTTTCCTTCTCTATACTATCTGTCCTTACTGTAGGAGCAACGTTGGTCCACCTAATATGGTGCCCTTGAAAGAGAGGCCAACAAAACTGCCCTGTAAGTGCCTGAAGTTAACACGGGAGGGCATTGGAAAAAAAATCTTACAACAAACTCTTTAGCAAGAAAGTAGGTGTCACAAATTAATGTTCCAACATAAAAAGAAAGTTTTATAATTGGATCATTTTTATGTTTCCTCAGTGAGTTTCTTTAATGAGCATGATTATAATTTACCAACATTCTATCGTTTAACAGTGAATCAATAATATTATAGTCGATTTAAATGACATATCACAGTAGCAATTACAAATAGTTACACGAAGTACAGTTATCTTCAAAATATGGCAGACATCGGGTAATCAAGTGACCAGGTAATGAAGTTTAAATTGCATAGTAAACAGAGTTTAAAATAATGGAATAAGAATTTGAAATCAGACAACATAACAGATCATAAATTGGATAATTAATAATAATAATAATAAAATTTAAGGATTCCCAAGTCAAAAGTGCAGTGCTAGAAAGAACAATAGTAACGACAGGAATGAGCTAGTTTCTGCTATGTATTGTTATGACTACAATCTTATGTCTGCAAGATTATATGCTTCACAATGCTAACCTACATCAAGTGCTAAGAAGCTAGTCTATAAAGCAATAGCATGATAAGCTATATACGAGCATCTTATGCTTACTTGCTGTTTAAGCTTTTTCCAAATAGAGAAGTAGACACATTAACGAACTTATAAGCTTGTTAATAAAGCTATGAAAACATTTTTGGTATGAACAGCCAGCATGATGCGCAATAATTTAATTACTGCTAACATAAGAACTAATGAAATATTCATTAATATTACATAAATTATTATATTCAATAATACATAATATTATATTCAATATTACATAATATTATATTCAATAATACATAATATTATATTCAATAATGCATAATATTATATTCAATAATTAGACTTAGAGGTTAGGCAGCTCTGACGAGCAGGGTACATCGACCAGAGGTCTATTGTACCCAAACCCTAAATCGCGATTAGCAAGAAAGCCCTATAGTTGAAATGAAGTTCAGCAAGCACCTTACAGGAACGTCTTGCAGTTTCCAGGAATTGACGGAATGCTGCCCTAAATGCTCAAATCTTTGAGCAGAATAGACATCACAATCACAGAGTATGTGTCGTGATGTCTCTTCTGCAAGATGACAACCCCGACAAAGATAATTGGATTCTACTCCCATTATGTGCAAGGGGTCTCCTGAGGATGCAGTGACCAGTAAGAAGACCTATGATCTTCCTTAAACTGTTTCTATTAAGCTTTAAGAGCTCCTTTTGACGTACACTAGGACAGTCACGATTCAGCTCCTTAGCTTGTCTCTAACAGTCAGCAGCGCGCCATTGCTCATGGGCAATCTTGCCGTAGAGCTTGAAAATGGATGCCCTAAATAAAGAGGGAGAAATTCCCAGCGCAAGTTCAGGGCCCCAGAAAATTGCATTAGAGCCAGCCCGTGCTGCTTCATCAGCTAGCTCATTTCCACCAATACCCATATGTCCAGGTACCCATTTTCAATAATACATAATGTTATATTCACTAATGCGTAATATCAAATCCAATAATATTATTCAAAATATTAAATAATATTCCATCCAACACTTTGACTTTCAAAATTATCCTCTATTTGTTTACTTAACAATTGGGACCACTCTTTTAGAAAAGGAGCACCTCATATTATTAAGTCAAATTTGAACTGAAAAAGGATCGAGTTTTTTCTAAATATAGCAACCATTGTTGCCTTTTTTAACAATCTCTCTATAAGTATCCAAAACAATTGTACGTTTCAAACATATCAGAATTACTCAATATCACTAATATGTTATGAAATGGAGCAGATTTGAACTCAGAAATTATATTATTTATTTTATAGGAAGCAAAATTATTTGTTTGAAAATATCGCCTCTCAAAATAAGATGCAGACGGCAGTTGGTAGGAAAAAAAAACAACATGAATTAAACATTTTAGATTTTTAAAAAAAATAAGTAAAAAAAATAGCAGCCGTGCTTTATGAAACAATTAACTAAAAACATACTTCAATTTATTTGTAGAATGTGCTCCGTAGATGAAACCAATTTCGTTTTCATATCAAAATGGGTTAAAGAAAAATATATAACTCTTTAAAACAATTTTTTTAAAAAACTTTGACAAATTAATACACTTTCAAATTATTAAAAAAAAACTTTTTTTTTTTACTTTACAGAAAATTTTTTATCAGTGTGGGGAGAGTCATCTCGACTATACCAACCTTCATCTAGCCCCATCATAGAAACAAGTTAACACGGCTTACGTAATGGAATTATATTTTTGTAGTGGTAGATACACTACAGTACTCCCCCGCCAGAACTATATGTGTGATAGAATTCGATGAACTGATGCAACTAGTTGATTTTTTGCTGTTTTAGGAGAAACCGGGAGAGCTATGTTAAGATCACCAGGCCTATTTGGATGCTAATCGTGAGAGCTGCATTAAGATCACGGTCGTGGTTGTTCCAGAGAAAGTACTGTCGTTAGCAGTTGAGTGTATAGAGGCCGACATTGTGTGTGATATTGACAAAGTAGCAACGGTGCCAGAACTAGGATAATGTCGCAGTCACAAGTAGCAAGTCAACTGTCCAATTTGGAATCCATTCAAGTAGGCGTGTTCAAATCTAATTGGACGTTTCTGTCAAGGGAGGTAGAGGTGGAGGATCGAAGTAAAGGTGGTGGATGTTCAGCTCCAACGTTAAGTAATCTCGCATCGATTGCGGTTGAAGCCTGGTCTGTAGCTGTAAGTTACGGTGACTGTAGCTCCCGGAGTAGATGCTCGGCTTGTACGTTGCGACGCTGTAGCGTACGTGGGGGAGGTGGTGAATGCTCAGCTCAAACGTAACGTAGCCTTGCATTGATTGCGGTTGTTTGCTCAGCCTGTTGAAGTCTATGTGAGGTTACGTAATGCTTGAGTCGGGTTCCACCACCTCTACCACGGGTGCTACAGAATCATCAACTCCGGGCTCTACAACCCCCTTCACTTACAGTTACAGGCTGAGCTTCAACCGCAGTCGATACGAGGCTTCACTGGCTGTAGCTTTCACCTTGGCTTTGACGTTGCAATGCTGTAGCGTTAGTGGGGGAGGGGTGTGTGCTCAGCTAAACGTTACGTAGTCTCTCATCGATTTTGGTTGAAGCTTAATCTGTAACTGTAAGTTACGGTGACTGTAGCGCCCGGAGAAGAAGCTCGGCTTGTACGTTGCAATGCTGTTGCGACCGTGGGGGAGGGGTGAATGCTAAGCTCAAACGTTGCGTAGCCTCGCATTGATTCCTGGCTGTTTGCTCAGCTTGTTGAAGTCTTTGCGAGACTAAGTAATGCTTGAGTCGAGCATCCACCACCTCTACCACGGGTGTTACTTAATTGTAACGTACAAGCCGATCACCAACTGCTGGCTCTACAGCCCCCGTAACCTACAGTTACAGGCCGAGCTTCAACCGCAGTCGATACGAGGCTACGCTGGCTGTTGCTTCCATAGCTGAAGCTTGGCTTTTACGTTGCAATGCTGTAGCATCCGTGGGGGTGGGGTGTATGCTCAGCTAAACGTTACGTAGTCTCGCATCGATTGCGGTTGAAGCCTGGTCTGTAACTGAAAGTTACGGTGACTGTAGCACCCGGAGAAGAAGCTCGGCTTGTACGTTGCAACGCTGTTGCGACCGTGGGGGAGGGGCTGAATGCTATGCTCAAACGTTGCGTAGCCACGCATTGATTGCTTGCTGTTTGCTCAGCCTGTTGAAGTCTTTGCGAGGCTACGTAATGCTTGAGTCGAGCATCCACCACCTCTACCACGGGTGTTACTTTATTGTAACGTACAAGCCGATCATCAACTCCGGGCTCTACAGTCCCCGTAACTTACAGTTACAGACCGAGTTTCAACCACAGTCAATACGAGGCTACGTTGGCTGTTGCTTCCATAGCTGAAGCTTGGCCTTTACGTTGCAATGCTGTAGCACCCGGGGGGTGGGGAGTATGCTCAGCTAAACGTTACGTAGTCTCCCATCGATTGCGGTTGAAGCCTCTTCTGTAACTGTAAGTTACGGTGACTGTAGCGCCCGGAGAAGAAGCTTGGCTTGTACGTTGCAACGCTGTTGCGACCGTGGGGGAGGGAGTGAATGCTAAGCTCAAACGTTGCGTAGCCTCGCATTGATTGCTTGCTGTTTGCTCAGCCTGTTGAAGTCTTTGCGAGGCTACGTAATGCTTGAGTCGAGCATCCACCACCTCTACCACGGGTGTTACTTTATTGTAACGTACAAGCCGATCATCAACTCCGGGCTCTACAGTCCCCGTAACTTACAGTTACAGACCGAGTTTCAACCACAGTCAATACGAGGCTACGTTGGCTGTTGCTTCCATAGCTGAAGCTTGGCCTTTACGTTGCAATGCTGTAGCACCCGGGGGGTGGGGAGTATGCTCAGCTAAACGTTACGTAGTCTCCCATCGATTGCGGTTGAAGCCTCTTCTGTAACTGTAAGTTACGGTGACTGTAGCGCCCGGAGAAGAAGCTTGGCTTGTACGTTGCAACGCTGTTGCGACCGTGGGGGAGGGAGTGAATGCTAAGCTCAAACGTTGCGTAGCCTCGCATTGATTGCTTGCTGTTTGCTCAGCCTGTTGAAGTCTTTGCGAGGCTACGTAATGCTTGAGTCGAGCATCCACCACCTCTACCACAGGTGTTACTTAATTGTAACGTGCAAGCCGATCATCAAATCCGGGCTCTACAGCCCCCGTAACTTACAGTTACAGATCGAGCTTCAACCGCAATCGATACGAGGCTACGCTGGCTGTTGCTTCCATAACTGAAGCTTGGCTTTTACGTTGCAATGCTGTAGCATCCGTGGGGGTGGGTTGTGTGCTCAGCTAAACGTTACGTAGTCTCGCATCGATTGCAGAGGAAGCTTGGTCTGTAACTGTAAGTGAGGGTGACTGTAGGGCCCGGAGTAGATGCTCGGTTTGTATGTTGCAACGCTGTTGCAACCATGGGGGAGGTGGTGAATGCTTCGCTCAAACGTTATGTAACCACGTATTGATTGTGCTTGTTTGCCCAGCGTGTTGAAGTCTATGCGAGGCTACGTAACGCTTGAGTCGAGCATTCACCACCTCTACCCCGGGTGTTACAGAATTGTAACGTACAAGCCGATCTTCAACTCCGGTCTCTACAACCCCTTTCACTTACAGTTACAGGCTGAGCTTCAACCGCAGTCGATACGAGGCTTCACTGGCTGTAGCTTCCAGAGCTGAAGCTTGGCTTTTACGTTGCAATGCTGTAGCGTCCGTGGGTGTGGGGTGTATGCTCAGGTAGTCTCGCATCGATTGCGGTTGAAGCTTGGCTTGTAACTGTAAGTTACTGTTACTGTAGTGGCCGGAGAAGATCCTCGGCTTGTACGTTGCAACGCTGTTGCGTCCGCGCGGGAGGGGTGAATGCTCTGCTCAAATGTTACGTAGCCTCGCATCGATTGCGTTTGACGAACGGCCTGTAATTATAAGTTACGGTGGCCGTAGCTCCAGGAGTTGATAAATGCGAGGCTACGTAACGTTTGAGCCGAGCATCCACAGCAAAGCCTTTTGTGCAAATGCTTCCTGAGGAGTTTAAAGTTCCACAAGTATCCAGTACCCAAGTGAATTTTGAAACCCAAATGTTGGATGTGTCTCCAGAGAATGACGAACCCTCATGTGACAATCCTCGAGGGAATGTTGGATAGCGCCCAAATGCCTTCTGATGAAACAGAAGTATTTGATATTCCTCTAACATTAGATGAATCAGAAGTATTGGATATGCCTCAAGTGTTGGTTGAATCTCAAGAGCTCCAAGACGTGTTTTTTAAGAGCCCCAAGGCGTGGATTTTTCACTCATTGCTCCAGAGGTGGATCAAGAATGGGATAACATGCGTTACTTTTTAAACAATTTTTCGAAATCTTTGGATGAATTGTATTTATGTACAGTTGTGAAACCCTGTAGGAAAAGACAGTATCCATTTAATCCAGAAACACCATTGGATCAGTAAAAAATCAAAGGAAACGATTATATAATGTAAATATTGCATAGTATTGAAGGTATTGTGTTGTATTGTAAATTTGAATGCATTGTATTATAATATAAATAAAACCCTCTGGGGTAAATTTTTTTTCAAAACTGTTTGTCATTCTTTAAGATTTCATTCCTTGTCACATGGCCAAACAGAATGTTATAACACTTTGTGAACAATCAGAATGCCGCACGCCATAACACTGCATCCTTTTTCGCGAATAAAAGGGGATTACATCCATCACACCATCTAATATGTTTAGTCTCTCTAAGATGGATCAGTTCATGAGAGAACAACTCTCATCATTACGATTTTTACTGACAGAACATAATTCTCGAATGTTTTCTATTCATGGCGTACACTGTCTCAGACAAACAGCTGAGTACAAGTTATGTAAAAGTTTTTGTCAATGTCATCAGTCGAAAATGCCAATTCCGAAAAGAATATCGCATCTCCCAAGATTATGAATATAGACTAGCACCGTGTCAATTTTTGTTGTTGATGAAGGGTCAATCGAAGGGTTGTCAATCGAAATGCAACTCTCAATTTTTGCCTGCAATTTGTCTGACATGACCCTAAAAACCGTACTATTTACTTTAATTTCACTTCAAATGCTTTTATGTGAACTCAATAGCTTATTTCATTTTCACGCAATTTGCACTCTGTTAGAAACTTCTCTGAAAAAAATAATTAAATAACAAGTTGTTTAACTGTTAACTCTGAGAAAAATCGTTTAATAACTGCTCTCACCTAATATGGTTGACCCACCCAATGAAGCCACTTAGTTCTCTTCTGATAAGTACACATTATAGACGAATGGCCCCTTGTGACCGATAAGACGGGGTTCGAGTCCTAGGGTTGACATTATAATATTTTCGATATTCCCTTCAAATAAAGAGTTTCTACATCATATGGGAGATTTTCAAACTTCTTATTTGGTTCTAAAACCATTCCAGTTGTAAATAGTTAAAAAACCGTCTAACTTTGCATTCATGCTTTCTTATCCATACTAGTTGTAAACAGTTTAAAAACCGTAAAGGTAAAAAACGTGCTTTACCATAAACTTTACGGTTAATTTGATGTACAGAGTGCAGACGGTTTGTTTACCATAATTTTAGAATGAAAATTATAGCAGAACGGAACACTCATCTTTTCTCCTTTTAGAACCTATAAATTAAAATTACAGAAATAAATTTCAATTTGAAATTATCATAGATAATTAACAAAACTGGCAAACATCTTATACACCTTTTGCTGTTTGTTAAAACATTTGCTAAACTTACAATTAATTTACAATCACAAAAAAGAAGCATAGTGCAAGTCTCTGAATATGAAAAATGATGCTCTTTGAAACACATGTCAGAAACAGTTTGTAAAATATCCTGGTACTGCCATCTGGTGTGTAAAATGAGAAATATTTTTACAACTCATTTAATGTGATTTTTAAATCCTAAAGATTTAAACAAATCCATAGCAACAGATCTGTCCAGAGTTTATCGGAATTTGAAAAATAGCCTACTAAAATATTTTTGCCAAATTTCTTTTTCTTTAAAATAGACATTTATTTATTCATCGAGATTTTTTTAATTTCACTTTTAGAAGGAAACATTAAAGTAGGAAACTCAAGGGAATAGCTTTTGTCTCAAAAAATAAACCTACAGTCTAACATACGTTAAAGTTTTGAAAATAGCCATTCGATGAACAGATTATGAAGACGCAAGCAATAGCAACCACTTTTTTTAAGAAACATTTTTTTACAAGTAAACTCAACTCTCAAAGGGTGTATAGACAAAGGAAAATAATGCCTAGTTTTTTCTTTCTTTTTTTTTTTTTTTTTTTTTTTTTTAATAATCTTTAGTAAGATTTCCTGATTTAAGTGATGATTGTTAAATATATTACTTTTTTAATATTAGTTTTAGATCTTCATTAAAACTTAAGATATTCTGCTATTTATATAAACCTTCTCTACCAAACAATGCATATTCACTGAATAATAAAAGGAAAGAGTTAGTGTTAAAGAAAAGCTACAAGATTTTCTCAGAACTCAGGTCGAATTTATAAAAAGGTTTCGTTTATAGCTTTTTGCTTAATTTATAGTTTCTGCCTGTATTTTTCATGGTACAGAAGAAGCATGTACATGTAAAAAATTCCAAATCAAATTTCGGTAGAAAAAACAACGACATTCTGAGTGCCTGTACTTTTTATCGTAAAATCCATTTGTTACTGAACAAAGTTTACAAAATTGTAAAGTTACAATTTGTAGTTTGCAAAAGTGTGTAGTTTACGAAAATTTAGAAATTTCGATCAGTGATAGAATTTTTTATCCCATTCAAATCATATTAGATAGTTTTTCTTTAACAACTACGAGGAGCATCCAGAAAGTCAGTTTCCCTAATTTATAAAAAAAAAAAGGACTCACACTTTCAGGAATATATTTATTAGCAACAAGTACAGCAATGTTTCAGCTATTTTTCGACATAGCCGCCACCAGAATTGAGACACTTGTCGTATCGTGGGATCAACTTTTGTATATCCCTCTGTCGAACTCTGCCGTCTGTGAATGGAACCAGCGTGTGACAGACGTCTTCAGCTCTTCGACGTTGCCAAAACGCTCACCGGAGGACAGGAATGTCTTGAGGTGCAAGAAAACGTGAAAATCGCTGGGAGCAATATCAGGGATGTAGGATGGATGATCAAACAACTCTCAACCACATTCCGTCAAAACAGCTGCTGTGCGTTGTGCCGTATGCGGACAAGCATTGCCATGGAGGAACGCAACATCTGCAGTAAGCATTCCATGACTCTTGTTTTGAATGGCACGTCACAATTTCCGCGGTGTTTCACAGTAACGGTAGACGTCTGTCACACGCTGGTTCCATTCACAGGCGGCAGAGTTCGACAGAGGGATATACAAAAGTTGATCCCACGATATGACAAGTGTCTCAGTTCTGGTGGCGGCTATGTCGAAAAATAGCTGAAACATTGCTGTACTTGTTGCTAATAAATATGTTCCTGAAAGTGTGTTCCTGAAAGTTTTTTTCTTCTTTTTAATTCGGGAAACTTACTTTCTGGATGCACCTCGTAATACAACGTGCTTTTAATTTTTTTTAAAAAATTCCGTTCGTATTCCTTTTTATTAATTTATATTTAAAACTTGCAAAAATGTAAGCGAAAAAGGCATTGTTACAATTTTTATTTTCATACGAATTCATTATTATATACAAATTCATAATTATTATAATTTTCAATATAAAATTACCGCTAATACGAAGCTATAACATATCTGGCAATCTTATAATATTGTTTATATTAAATTATCAGATACCAACATTTTAAAAACCATAATAGGTAATTGTAACAAATGTGTTTTTTTCTCTTTTTTCTTTGCAAAATAAAACCAAGACTGGTTTACAATGAAAAATTTATCATTTTTGTGTGTGTTGAATAAAACATAAATAAAAACATAAACAACATAAGCAAATATTTTTAGAACAAAAACATAAGCAGAAATAAAATATTGCTTTAATTTTTAGAAGAAAAAAAATCAGTCACGATTCAAAAAGGAGTAAAAAGCTATTCCCTCCAAGCTAATAAAGTAACGCCATTATTTCTTGTCTTTTTTTCTTTTTATGAAAAAAGACAGACGTTCTGCTGTGGATTAAACTCTATCGTCTAAAATTTGAAAAGTATAAAAAATTACCAAAAACAAGAAAATTTAAAAAAAATTTTGCAAAATTTAAAACGGCGAGGGTAGTAATGCATTACTACTTGATCATTTTTTTTCTATTTTCTTGAGTTCATGCTATTAATATCTTGAGTAGATTAATTCAATTTATACAAATAAAAAAAAACAAAATAAATAAATATGAGTTTCTGATTAACAGACTTCATTATGTGGAAGGAAAAATTTCGAATTGCATTATTTAATGATATGTATCAATGTAGATTAGTATTATCTATAGAAACCCTTCTTTGGATAGGATATTGGCTTTTTCTGAGACTTTTTTCTTTTTCAGACATCAAAACTTTCGAATCATTTTATTTACTCTGATATTGTTGGCTGTCAGGCATTTAACTTGGATGTCGGCGAAGTAGAGTTAAGTTTGCTATGGGAAATGCCGTATGCAAAGTATATTGACAAACCTATAAAAAGAAAGAGATGGAGTTAAGTAACAAAATTAAAAAAACTGTGTGTTTGAGAAGCTTTAAATATTTTACTAATAACCCTGATATTTTTTAAACATTTTCAGACTAATGCATTTAGGCTACGTAGAAATGTGTGAGAAATTATTCAGTCAAATTAAATTTGGTTATGTAGATTGCAGTGAGTTTTTAATAATGCCATTTGTCATTCAGTCCTTCAGAATTCAAGAGTTACTTCCGCTTTTGACAATTCAGCAATCTTTCAGCTGTATTTTGTTAATTTTGAGAATTATTTCGTCACGAAATTGCATGATTTGGGACGAAATTCGAACTCACAAATACCAAAAATATTTCCTCAACTTGAAACCTCATCACAGTGCATTGTGGGAAATTGATAAATAAAATGACAAAACTAGGATGAAGACAAGTCGATCGGTCGGAGAATGGCGAAATATTTCTCTACTTTTTGACGAAATTATTTTCTCGAAGAAATGACGATGGATTATTTCATCACTTGTTGAAATGTTCGTTTGGAGCATGTACTAGGAAGCGAATCGTCAAAGAAAGAAAGCTTCGTGAAATTAGATTATCCATTTTTTACAGTGTATATAGAAATCAAGTTACAAAATTTGAAATAATACTCTTTTGCATGTATTCCTAGACTTTTTTTAAATTATCAATCTGCTTTCGTGCTCGCCTTCAATTTGCTGTAAGAATCGTCAAAAATATACGCTGTGTACCAGTTTTGATTAGAGCTTAATTTCAAAATTAAATCAATCCCCTTATTTATAGGTGCATAATGTTAATGATGGCAAGCAGAATCTCTCATTTAAATAGCGTGCATGCTGATGTTAGTCATCAGTTTCAAAATTAGCTGAATTAGACGTTTTTTTTTATTTTCATCATTTAAATAAACAATAATTGTGTATAATATAAAAAAAACACAACTACTTCCACTTAGTAGGAATAACATTTACCATGACGCAATGCTAAATTCTATGCCACTATGCACATAAATGCCGCTATCCACATAAATCAATTATTAATCAAAAATCGAATATCAATTACTTTTCTTTATAATGCAATAAAATCTGGAGAGCAGCTATTTAAACGATCAAACACTTCGTTTGTTTATTTGTGGCTTGAAGTTAGGGTCGCAGAAAATGCCGTTCATGGGTTAAATTTAGTAGGAATAACACAACCTGTGACGTAGGCTATAGTATACCCAATTAATGATTTTTACCAAATATTGTGACTTTAATTACATAATTTTTGAATTATTAACTATATATATATATATATCGTACGCTAAATGAAGTACCGGTTCCTTGCAAATATAGTTAGTATTTTGCAATACGTTTGGCTAATTGAAAAAATCCTCATTATTTCCAAAAGATCCTGATATTGTTAGACTTATTACAATCAGCATATTGACTTTTAGGCTAAATAGGAAATGTGCAAATAACTACTCGATGAGACTAGATTTTCTTCGACTTTTTTTAATAAAACTTTAATAAAGCTATTTACTATAAGCCATTACTACACTCAGCATAAACAGCCTGAAATAGTAAATCAGGCTAATTAATCATTGGATGATGAATTTTCTAATTTGCCCATGAGCCTTCACTGCAATGAACCATAAAAAGTGTCAGGTTGATTTAAAACTGTTTAGAAATTTCCTGAATTAGCCAAGTGCATTTCTAAATGACGGCGATTGTTTTCAATAAACTAGACTATTCAATTAGCCTATCACGTAAATATTATTGGAGGTATCATACCATTTAATGCTCTGGTAAAAGCAGTTTCACACTCACCTACAATTACCCAAACTAATAATCTCAACCACGTGGCAGCTTGAAGATTTACTAAAAGGAGCACATTGAAAAAAATGCTTAATGCTGGAATCAAAGGAACCAGAGGTACCTAAAAGAAACGTTCATATACAATAAATCTAAATCTGTAAAGGAACAAAAAAAAAGACATTTTAAAAATGGAAATCTGTGTAAAACCGATTCACGTAATTTCGCAAAGTACCATTTTTCTTTTTTAAAAAAAGAAGAAATGTTGAGAGTGGAACAGAAACAAAAATTCTTAATCATTAGCAGTTTGTTATCCTTTTTGTTTCAAGTCCGAGTTACTTTTACAATTAATATACTAATTGTAATTAAGATGTAATTAAGATTGTAATTACTAATTGTAATTGTGAATAAGATACTTATTGTAATTGTGATTAAGATACTTATTGTAATTGTGATTAAGATACTTATTGTAATTGTGATTAAGATACTTATTGTAATTGTGATTAAGATACTCATTGTAATTGTGATTAAGGTACTAATTGTAATTAAGAATGAGAACAAGTCACAAATAAACCGTAAAATTTTGGTAAATGTGCATAACACTTTATAACTTAGTATTTTTCACAATTTAATCTTAATATTTTTACCGATATATCTCAAAATTTAAAAAAAAAAGGTTTGAAGTTTGGTAAATATGTTTAATGATCAGTATGAATTTTTTCCTGATTAAATTTTAATATTTGTTTTCCGTTAAACTTTATAATTAAAGAATAAACATTGGTAAAATCTGGTAAATTCACTGAATGCTTCATAATTTAGAATTTTTTTTTTATCATTCCTACGATGAAATAAGAAAGGAAACTAAAAATAGACATAGCAAAAATATTCTTAATGCGACGCAGGTACTTAATTCAGTGCTGTTGAACAAAAATTCAAAGCACAATTAAGTTTTTTACCTATTATAGTCACAAACTAAGGCCTTAAGTTCTAAAATTTACTTTTTTTTAAATCAATCAAAATATTGACTCTAGAGAATGTATAGTGCCTTACCTTATAATTAATATGTAATGAAGATTGTTCATGAAGCATTATCAGAATGAATGATATTGCAAAACCACAGAGTAGAATGACCACTATACAAATAGACCACCAAGCACCCTCAATTATGCTGACGTAACACACTCTCACAAATCCACACAGCAGAAATGTGAACACTACATAGCTTGTCAAGCACATAAGAACAAGCTTCCCCGGGTGCCAGTCAATGAAAGCCTGTAGTTTTCTGAACTGACTTTTTAATT
Organism: Parasteatoda tepidariorum; assembly: GCF_982258835.1. Classification (NCBI taxonomy): domain Eukaryota; kingdom Metazoa; phylum Arthropoda; class Arachnida; order Araneae; family Theridiidae; genus Parasteatoda; species Parasteatoda tepidariorum. The sequence continues at coordinate 88,316,723 of NC_141760.1, read as the reverse complement.
GTCCTGCAGGATCTACAGCCTCTACAACCTGTATTTCTTTGCTTTTATCACCTCCAATTGGGCTGAGTTCTTGCCAATTTGTCTTTAGTTCAGCGGCTGGTTTGTATCTAAGGACTATGACTGAAGCACTAACAACTAAGTAAGCAAACAAAGTTCCAATCGAAAGCATTTCTACTAAAATACTGATGTCAAAAACTAATGTAAGGATGCCGGACAGGGAAGAGAAAATATACATTGCTGTTAAGGGGATTTTGGTTTTCGAGTTAACATTTGCACAAAAAGCAAACAAAAGTCCATCATCTGCCATAACATATGTTACTCTGGTTAGGGCAAAAAGGCTTCCAATTATTGCAGTAGCCATACCACTAACAGCTCCTACAATCACTACTATTTTTGCCCAATGTGCGCCATGATAAGCTAAAGCTTCCGGTAATCCAGAGTCTTCGACAATATCCTTGTAGTTAACCATCAGAGTTAATACAGTAGATACTCCAACGTAAGCAATAGTAGCAATAGCCATTGAAAACATAGTTGCTTTGGGTATAGATTTCTGTGGATTTTTTACTTCCTCCCCCGATGAGGCGATTGCATCAAATCCCACGTAAGCATAGAAGCATGAAGCAGCTGCAGCAAGAACTCCCGAAAAACCATACGGCAGGAATCCTCCTCTTTCTGGATTAGTCCAATTCGCCGTATCAGCAAAGTATGCTCCTACACCGATTATAATAAGTATAACACATAAGTTTACGTATGTGAACACGTTATTTAAATGTGATGTCATTCTAACCCCAAATGACAAATATATCACAAATAAAGTTAAAATTCCTAATGCTAGGAAATCTAAGTATTCTGCCATATATGGTTGGTTGATTTCACCAATAAATGTTATTGTTCCATTTTTGATGCGACCTCCAGTTAAAGAGTCTATATAAGCACTGCATGATCTAGCTGTAGCAGCTGCACCTATGACATGTTCCAGTGCTACATTCCAACCGACTAGAAAAGCCCATAGTTCTCCAAGGGCTAAATACGTATATGAATATGCAGATCCAGATCTTGGATATCTTACTCCAAGTTCAGCGTAACACAAAGCAGCTAAAAATGAAGCAAATCCACTGAGCAGGAAAGCTAAGATTATCGCCGGACCTGCAATATTTTTGGACACAGTTGCAGTTAGAACATAGACACCAGATCCAACCATGTGACCAACGGCTAGAAGAGTGATATCTGCTGTGTTGAGACATCGGCGTAAATTAGTTTCTAAGACATTTGTGTCAGTATATTTTTTTCTAGTAAGTCGGGCTGCAAAACTTTTAAATTTGGTGGACATTCTTCTAGAGTTCGAGAGCACACCTAGGAAAAAATTGTCAAAAATTATACAAAGGTCTTAAAAATAATATCCCAATCTAATAAAGACAAATCTTTAAAAAATCATTTATCTTAAGAGTTATATTACTTATATATAATTTGCGTAAAAAGATATGCATTTGAATTTATTGTCTTCCATTTTGATAAAAAAAAAATATCACTGATATTTAGAGTCAGAATGACGACACAAATTTTCTGTATGACGTCATATGTCATTCTAATACTACCTATCACTTAAATTTATTATTTTTTCTGGAGATAAGAGCTATCAAGGAAAAATTCAATACGCTAACAAAATGAAATACAATATATATTTACTACGTTTTTATTTTCTGCTTTTGTGTCTGAAACTATGGAATTTTGAAATCAAAATTTCAACTCTTTTTTCCGACTAGCTAAAATGTTCAAATTTTAGTTGCAGCAGCACGATTATATTGAAAACGCTGGATTCAGTCGTTTCTGGCCGATACAAGCATAAATTTATCACTAAATAAAATTTATAGTAAATAAAAATTCCATTCTTTTTTTCAAAGTCGCTTGAACGCTAAAGATTTAACAGAATAATTGTGTTGAATGACATTAATTCTTTATATTCAATTCTTCTTTTTTTATCTAACAGAAAGAAAATTATTTTCTTCCTTTGAGAATTCGATGTAGATTAATTCTAAAAAAAATGTAATTGATATTGATCAAAACGTAATTAAAAAGCGTTCGGTCATTCTGAGACCTGACTTTAAAAAAAGATGCAGAAAACGCGGTATAATACTTTTTTCTAAGTTCAACTAATTCAATTTAGTTTTTTTTTTTCAATTACTACTTAAAAAAATAATAAATTTTAATTCATAGCATTTTTTACATGGTGTCGAATACTTTTATGGAGCATTTTTTTCTTCTCAAAATGGTCATGGAGCAAGCTCCACTAGACTCAGATATTAAGATATTACTATAAAAATGTCAAAAAGGCAACTGACTTAAATTTTTAATTTTTCTTACAATTTCTTTAATTGTAATTAAAATTCCGACGAACGAGAGACAACCTAGTTATGTTTTTACGATTATAGATTTGTTTGCATGACTTTACAAATCTAAAATTAATTAGATTATAGATATAAATCAAAAAAGCAAATCATAAAAAAATATTTTTAATTGATAAAATTATACCAAATGTGAAAGTGATAAAATTGTACCAAATGTGAAAGTGATAAATTTGTACCAATTGTTTTTTAAGTGAGAAAATTGTTCAATACAGTTGTTCGCTGCTTCTCAGGAGGTTAATGAATTATTTTCTCTTAAAGTCTGGTATATTAGGTATCTTGCATAGAAGGAACACAAAGCATTAAGTGTTTTTAAAAGCAAAATAAATAAAAATAAACAATAATTACTTTCAAGGTCTAATGTTCCTTTATGATGTGTGTTTTAAACATTTAGTTATATAGGTTAAATGCCAAATTATATTTCTAATTATAGCTCGAAGTCAAGAAATAGTGACCTGTCTCAGCACAACTACTTAACTCTGAGGGCAATAAATCATATATTTTATTTTATCACAGACTTTGCACAGACAATCTATCTGGCATCCATCACAACCAGTCTTGCTATTATGAACCCAACTCAAAAGGCAAAGAAACTCCTAGATCAAGTTCGCTTGTGTGTAACTGACTCACATGCATTACTTGGAGTTAAAAACCACGAAGACTTCCAAAGGGATTTCGAACCAATATCCATCTACCACTACAAAACTTTTATAGATCAGTAGTGAGGTTGGCGTGAACCAAGAGTAGTATACTAACTGACCAGCTATAATTGGGATTCGAAACTGGGTAACCAGGCGTCTGCTCTAACCCCTGCGCCATTTGAATTTGGAAGTAATAGATAATATTTTGCCGATTTAAAGAATTGTGATGGAGAAAAATGAAGCATTAGCATAATTTTTTTATAGAAATCCTACGGTCTTTAAAAATACAAAAAAAATTATTGAGGGATTATTAAAAAAGGCACATTACAACATTCTTAATCATCGCAAAGTATAATGCCCCAAAGAAAATATACTTAAATGGATTTCTAACAGCGGAAGATTTAACCCTTATCCCTTTACTTCACACTTTTTAAAAGTGAAGGGTAATTATTATTTTCACATGCGGGATTAGTCGAGGAATACAGGATAAATGCAGAAAAAATTTCTTGCAATTTTTGAGGAGGGGGGAATAAATATTTGCTACTCAGCAATTTTCTAGGGGGGTGGTGTTGAACCTTCAAGCTGAAGTAATAAACACGAAATAATCAAACAACAATTATCCATCTTACCAAAAGGATAATTGGCGTAAAACTGACGAATCTGAGAGAAAAGAGCATGTTTTTCACTCTCTGGTGGTCAATTCTTTCCTCTTCTTGTGCGAAGCAGTTTTCAATGTTAAATTATGAAGGACAGAAAAAAAAAAGAAAAAAAACTTAACTTTGTAGATGCGCAAAGAGGAACAGTGAAGGGTTAAAGAGGTTGATAAAAGAAAAACCTCACTGGCTTTATCGTAAATATACTTGCATTTTTTTTTTTTTAAATTTTTAAAGACGAATTGATTTTTGTGAACCCTGTCTGTAACTGTAAACAAAGCATCAAAAGTTTAGAATTCAATTTGTGTTACAAACATAAATACTCTTGCGAAAATTTTATAATTGAAATTCTTCTGAGTCCTACGTAAACTTTCTACCAATATTTCAAACCCATAAGAACCGTGCAGCTCAAAATAAATATTAAGTTTGCGATATACGCAAGAAAAATCTGGAACAAATTTTGTGACCTTAAACTTTTTTTTCCTTGGAAGTGCATTGTGATAAACCATATCTAAAACAGGAGGGATACCGTTTTTCAATGTTTTCTTGGCACACTAATATACTATTTTAATGCCTACAGAATAAATTGTAGTATCTACTTTTTATTACAATACATATCACAAAGATTGCTTCATGTTCTGTCAAATTTTTATGACATTGAATATAAAACTCAGATATTGTGAAATTTCTTTTCATTTAAACACGTGTAATCTAAAGAATCATTTGGAAACGACGCCAAATGAATGTATTCTATTATCTGAACTGACACAATCAAGATGAATTATGAATTATAAAACCCAAAATGTTATTAAGTGCTTTGTTTATGCCTAGTTTCTTATTCATAATCATTTAAGTATGTTTTGAATGTAAAAAAATGTTTAACAAAGAGAGCAAATACAATTTTATCTATTTTTAAAATTAATAGTTTATTCCGCAATGACCGTCAGTATAGCACAACGCTATTGAAATCTAGGAAATTACTATTAAGGAAGGCGACTCAACAAAACGTAACGACATGTTTTACTACTGAAAAATTTGGAGGAGTTGGAAAACAATTATTAAGAAAACCTTTAAGTTTCAACCATGAATCAAACAGTTATAATGTTTTGTGTATCCGCTTTCTCTATAGGGATTTGTCAGATTTAAATAAGGTTTTTATTTGTTCATTTATTTATTTATTTAGCAGTCAAATATTTATTTGCGGCCTATACTTAGTAGGCTTGATGATGAAAGCTGAAAAGCATACCGTGACAAAGTGACAATGTTTTAGTGAGGAAAAACTAAAACGCCATTTAAATCTGACATATTACTATTGATGAATGCAGATCAAAACTTGTTTGATTGTCGAAAAAACAGAGAGGAGTTCAAAGATGATTATCACAGAAACACATTCACGTTTCAAGCTGCAGTCAAACAGCTTTTAATGCCTTATATTTTGCCTCCCCCTATAGTGATTCATCAGATTTTGACAACGTTTTTATTTTCCCTTACTGAAATAATAATTAGTGACCCAACCTAAATGTATACTTTTTCGTCTTTGAATTTGACAAGAATTCTATAAATCTAGTATACGAGATTCAACTAAAGACAAATTTATATTTTTTTTTTCCTGTAAAATATTTTAAAGATAACATCAGCGATACATCCTAGCTTATAGCTCTATTTGATTAAAAAAAGATCTTAATGTCCGTACTTAATGTTTAATTATTTTTCATTCGCTGTGTCAGATAAATTTAATGAACAACGTTTACGTGATAACATGGGAAGACAACGTAATCATATTAATATTTCTAAAATTATCTGAGACCATGAGTTTATTTTGCTTATAATACTTCTTTTAAAAAGGAGTTTTTATGAAAGCAAATGATTTAAAATCAACGATAATTCAAATGAAAAAGAAATTGGTTGATGATTCATTAATTTAAATAACAGCTGCATAATGAAATAAAAGAAATACACTATGTATTAAAAAGCAAAATTTATGAATTCAACGTTCTTAGTCGTTCCGATGACCAGTTAAAATGAACCATGCTGTTATTGACACCATCAATGTTTAATTAATGTAGGTAATATTTAATAATTCAGATGGAAAAAAAATCTTTGTACTTAAATAAGCAAAAAGAAAAGATGCTTATTCGGCTTGGGGAATAGTAAAAATTCGTCATATTATTGACACATAAATGAATTAATATTGGTAATATGTATTTTATTGAAATAAAATAAAATAGGCTATGTTCCAAAAAGCAAAGTTAATGGAGAAAAGGGATTCGGCTAGGGCAGTGTTTCTTAACCTTTTTGGTATAATGGACCCCTTTTAAAAATTTTTAAGAAGTCACACCCTGTGGAAAAAGTAATTGCAAAAAACATCAATTATTAGAAAGCATTTAATTTTATTATTTTAATAGCATACAAATTTTTTTAAATTAAAAAGTAATTGCAAAAAACATCAATTATTAGAAAGCATTTAATTTTATTATTTTAATAGCATACAAAATTTTTTAAATTAAAATTTTTAATGTTAAGGTTGCTGCTGCTTTTCCTTAATTAACAAATTGAATTGGGGGATAGATTTCGACAAAGCAACGCGCATATCATGTTCAACATTCAATCGATTTCGATGTTTTGTTTTTATTGTTATGAGTGTGGAAAATCCCGCTTTGCAAAGATACACCGTAGCAAACGGGATTATAGCTGCCATAGATCTCTTTACAAGCAAAGGGTAGGCCTCCAAACGTTTTAAAAATTAGGAGTAGTTAGCGGACCCCCAAAATATGACTCATGGACCCCTTAGGGGTTCATGAACCACAGGTTAAGAAACCCTGGGTTAGGGGAACTATAGAAAATCGCCATACTCAGGTGACGCTTAATTAATTTTAGTAATATGTACTACTGGTATTATAATTGGTGCAGTTTTAATAAATATTTTACAATGGATTTTCCTTAGATTCAGAAGAAGAAAGAAAATTTCGTGTTAGCAAAGATAGTGTATTGATATTTTAATGAACTTGAAATAAAAGAGCTTTTTCCTATCCCACCACTACTTATATTACTTTAAATAGTATATTAAAAGTTAGATAGGGAAATAGTTAAGATTTAAAATCCTTATCAAAGTCTTACAAGATTTATATTTGCATTTAAAATTATATTCGCTTTATTGAAGAATTATATTTGGTTTTAAAATTTCAGTTTCAAATTGCTACCATTGACACATGTATATCGCATTAAACTCAAATGTTAAAGGATTGTGCAGTAGGTACTAAATACACTAATAAAGGTATGCAGTATTATATTGATATATTAGGTAATTAGCAATTAACCAATACTAAACAGTTTTAATGCCGATACTATGGAAATAAGTATCTTACTGCCTCTCGATATTTTATTTTATAACCGTCGTTGAAAAGCTGACCCAATTTCTGGGCTTTACAGCTGCTAATATTCAACTTCGTAGTCTTGTAATTTCTAACCCAATTCAGAAGACAAGGGAACTCCTGGATCAAGTATTGGGAGAAATTTTGCCTTCGTGGAGAACTTTTTGATAGAACTAACCCGCATTTGCTCTACATGGAGAGAAAACCACAAAAATCTCCAACGGTTAGCCTGAGAGCAAAGGGACTCTAACCTATCTGTCTACCACTAAGGATATTTTATGTCAGCATTGTGGTCAATAGAATTCGCATCGACCAGTCATCGCTGGGATTCGAACACGGTTCCTCTTATTGGAAGGCGAAATCTCTAACCACTGAGCCATCACAGCTCACTGCCTCTCCATAGAGATATCCTGAGAAAATTTCTTCATGGTGCTAAATTTTGACTATAATGATTTGGCAGCGAGCAATAGTACCACGCCAAGTAATGCTGAATACAGTTAATCTCTTTTCTGCTGAGATGAAGTACAAAAACCGTTTTGCCTTATTTAGTAATGTAAGACCGGGATAATCTGGTTGGTAGGGCACTAGGCCCATGTCCAAGAGTTCGTGGGTTCGATCCCCGCCGGCTGAAGAATCCCAGTGTGATAAATGGTGACTGATGCATGTTAAATCTGTCGAGTCGCAAAGTCCCGCATGTTCCCATACCAAAGCAATACCTCTGGGGGTACTGATCTAGGAGTTTCCTTGTCTTCTGAATTGGTACAAAGCTACAAAGCTACGGAGTTGAACATTAGTAGTCGTAAACTCAAAATTGGGTCGGCTGTTCAGCGTCGGATAAAATAAAATAATAAATAAAATTCAGTAATGTAAACCCCCCAGGAAACGAAACAAATAATAATAAATAAAAAAAATTTAAATTATTTTAACTTTATTAATTGTGTCTGTATATGCCTCTCAGTTTTGTGGAGGATTTCGTTGCGTTATTAAATACTGATTAATTGATAATTTTCTCTTTTTTTTTATTCATCCCATGCAAAGAACAGGTTTTCAGCTATTTCGAAAATAAAAAGGAAATATGTGCATAATACTATGTGTAAAGACTTAATGCATTAGTTTCTTCAAAAACGTTGCACTTCCCTTTATTTTAAATTTGATTCACAAATAAAATCTTTCTTTGTCATTCTTAATTTAATTCAATGAAAGAGATAAATACGATACAGTGAGTTACCAAAAAATGGTCCGAACCAGTCAATTCTACATGTTAGCGCTATTAAGAACCTCTCACAGACAAAATAATCTATGACAGAATCTTGTAAATGTAAATTAGAAGAAGAAAATCTCACGCAGCTAAAACATTGTCAAACAGGATCCCATGATGACAAAATACCAGGATAAAATTTTAAACGGACAAAATATCGTTGGTAGAATTTCCCGCTAGTGAAATAAAAATTGCAGCTAAGAATCATGAGCGGTCAAATTCTTCGAGCGTTGAATCTTCGATAGTTCGAAAATAAAAATGAAATATGTGCATACTATGTGTATATAAACCAGTACTTGATGTACTGGTTTCATTAAAAACGTTGTATACTTCCCTTTAATTTAAATTTGGTTTATAAATAAAATCTTTCTTTGTCATTCTTAATTTAATTCAATGGAAGAGATAAATACGATGCGAGAATTACCAAAAAATGGCCGGAACCTGTCAATTCCACATGTTAACGTGATTAAGAACCTCTCACAGACAAAATAATCTATGACAGAATCTTGTAAATGTAAATTAGAAGAAGAAAAATCTCACGCAGCTAAAACATTGTCAAACAGGATCCCATGATGACAAAATACCAGGATAAAATTTTAAGTGGACGAAATATCGTTGGTAGAATTTTCCGCTAATGAAATAAAATTTGTAGTTAAGAATCATGGGTGTTCAAATTCTTCTAGGAACGAAATGGTAGCAGTCTTGTGCTTATAATTGTGTTTACTGTACCATATGATTACATGTAAGAATTAGTCCTAAAACCAGTCAGCTAAGAAGGATAAACCACTCATAATTAGAAATGTATTTTATAATAGTGGTTTCCATTTCTAACAAGTGGGAATAATTTTCCCCTTCCAGTTACCGGTAAATCTCTAAAGGGGAAAATGCGGTTGCTAATCTTATTTTTAAGCAAAATCTGAATTACAGCATTCAGCCGAATTCCGTAAGATAATTATGGAAAATACCGGAACAATACTATTATCTTCCGGAATATACTATTATCTTCCGTAAGATAATAGTATAATTATCTTAAGGAATTCAGCCGAATTCCGTAAGATAATTATACTCGGGAAAAAAAGTAATCGAAAAACAATTTAAAGGAAACAAAAATTTTCAAAAAATAAATGAAAAGAAAGAACTATTTTTAAATTCACATTTCATTTTCCCAAACACAACGCTGCACTGAGTTTTCTGATACAATGTTTTATTTGGCATAGATCTAAATATCAATTATATAATAAACGGATACTCAATTTACGAATCATTTTTACGGTTTTTTCTCTGATTACTGTCGACGTCTGCTTTATTTGCTACTATTATCCTCTACTCAATTAAATTTAATTTTTTAATATAAAAGTTATTTGTCTTATTTTTATTTTATTATGAAATATTTATTTTTAGTTCAAGAATATAAACTACTGTAATTTAGTTTTTTTATTAAAGCTAATTACTAACTGCGAATCGTTTTGATTGTGTCTGAAATCTAAATAAATGCATGTTTGCATTTTCTGATATAGACTTGGAGGAGGGGGATTATTGTACAGTAAAGGCGAAAGGAGAGAAGCGGCAAAAAAAAAAAAAAAAATTCGAAACCCCCCTGTTCCCTGTAAAATGCTGTTATAGTATAAAATATATAATTGACTTACCAGTTTCGGTTGAGGCAGCCATGCTTTATGGATTATTTATTAGCGATTTAATGTATCTATCAAATTTGATGATTTTGGAAACATAAAATATTCCAAAAAAATAATTTTTTTGTTCCTTCTGCAGCGCCTATCAATGCCAAACAAAACATTTGATTATTATTTTATAACAACTTTTATAAAGCACCATCTTCTATAACGAATTTTGAAGATAGCTATGTGTCAAGCATTGTAGCTGAACTTCAGCCAAATGAATGCATGCTGATTCCACGATTTGCGAGCTCTTAACGTGTAATAAATGCATTTACGTTTTATAAAGAGAAGTAGAAAACGGCGCTGCTCTGATGAAATCTCGCCAATGTATAATTCTTGTCGGAACTGTCGTGATGTGAACAAATATTTACTTAATTTATAGTCTGAATCTCGAAAATAAAATTATATGGAGTTATTTAAAAGAAACCTGCATGGCATACATAAATAGCATTGAAATTCTATCTTTTCAAATCATGTCTTACTAGTTATCACGAATAAAATAATAGCTTTGTAGAATAGAAAAATATATTAAGTGAAAATGACATTTTCACGGTTAAAAGCAATCTTTATTTATTTATTAATAAAATTTCTATTCTCGCAATTCGTAACGAGAAAAAAATGTATTGTAAGATGCAACTTTACTTTTTTTCCCCTTATATATTCGAAAACTGTACCTCCTCCCCCCCTCTAAAAAAATTAACTAAATTAACAGCCAATGCACTCTTCTCTTAAGCTCTTCAAATAATATAGTGATTTTATCTTAATTAATATTCACCGAAAAAAATCCTTTTAAAAAAATGCTATTGTTCAGGCTAAGAATGTTATTAGTTTAATTTGCAAAGTTTTTCGAGTAAGGCTATTTTTAATGAAAAAAATGTTTGGTAGACTACAACTTCATGTTCTTATTTTTTTAATTATTTTTTTAGCTGCTTTATTTTTAATTTTATTATTTAACTAAACTGACTGTCAACACACGCTTCCATTAAGCTCTTTAAAGTTATATAATGATTTTATGCTTAGTAATATGCAGTAAAAAAATTATTTTAAGAACGTGCTATTTTCCAGATTAATTTATTTCTCAAGATTTTTCAAACAGGGCTCTATTTTTAATTAAAAGCTTGTTTTATTGACTGCAAAGTTTATTTATTTTTTTTTTATCTCTAAAAAGTAGGTTTTTTTTTCTTTTTCTTTTTTTTTCTTTCTTTTTTCGAATTTTCTAAAAAGACAGTCTTATACATTTAAACATTGTCTAAGGCAATTTACCATGAAGAAAGATATTTTGTAAACATCTTCTTGATTATTATTATTTTTTCTTTTTTATTTATTACTAGCCGCTTAAGGCGGCCAGCTGTCCGCCACGCTAAAGGTTTTCACAAATAAAGTTTTTTAAAACATAGCAGGAAATTTGAAGATTAGTGGACAATTAAAGTGTTCCTGTCCTGCAACGTTGTCTTCATACCCAGTTCTGCTGCAGATGTGTTATAGCTCTTGAGGATGTTTGAAGATGTAACTTTGCTATGGTAACCTAAGGCCTATGATAACCTAACCTATAATATAACTATCAGGTGGAGACTTTTTTTTTTAAAAAAAAAAGGCCTCAGAAATTGTAAAAGCATACAAAAGTTGCTTTCGAAATCATCATTGGCCAATAGCTGAAAATTACAGCGCAGTTAATAAGATATTTGAGAAACAGCAATAAAATATTCCTATTTCTTCCTAATTTTCCCCTAATAAAATATTAATATTCCTATAACTTCCTATTCTTGTAAAACTTCTTTATAAACAATATTTTTAGTTTTTCCATTTGGTGCGAATAAGTATAAGTTCTTTTCTTCACCAACTCTTGAGCAGCCAACATAAAGCTGTCCATGTGAAAAGCAAGGCTTCTGCAAGTCAAGACCAATGACTTTTAAAGATTGTCCCTGAGATTTATTTATACTCATCGCAAAACTAAGTCGAACAGGAAACTGAAGTCGTTTAAACTGAAATGGATTGTCTGAAGATATGATGGGGATGCGAGGGATAAGCACACTATTTCCTGTTGACTGTCCTGTTATAATCATCGCTTCAATAACATTAGGCATCAATTTTTTCACAATCAATCTTGTTCCATTACACAATGCAGGTGGATCCAAATTTCTTAAAAGCATAATTGGTGCCCCAATTTTCAATTCTAATTTATGTGCAGGCACTCCAGGTGGTTCCAATGAGTTCAAAAATTCTGTCGGATAGTTGACAACTTGATCTATTTCCATGACAGCGTCCATCGACTTGTAAATTTCCAGAGCACCAGGTAATTTTTTTAAAAGTTTGTTATTTATCACGTTAACAATATCATTTGTTGGAGAAAGGATAGCTCTTTCACATAGCCATTGAGGGTTGCAGTAATTTTCATGAATATTAGGAAAAACCATTTCTTTGAGTTCGTCGGTTGTAGCAACACGATTTCCAATATTTTTCACATCTATAAGCCCTTCTTTATCGCCACTAATATCACCATTTCCAAGTCTTAGAAGATTGTTGGCAAATTCCTGAGCAAAGACTTCTCCTGTTAAATGAACTCGCATATTTGTTTTCAGCCGCAGTCTTTGAACATTTGTCCAAATGTAAGATGACTTTATACATGCATGTATTTCATCTGCCTTTGTCCCACGTTGTATTACGGGAAGTGTTTGTCGAAAATCACCAGATAAAACTAAAGTTACACCTCCCATACACTTGTTGTTTTTTAAAAGGTCTTGCATAGTGATATCCAGGGCTTCTAAAGCAGCTTTATGTGACATAGTGCACTCATCCCAAACTATTAGTTTACATCTTCTAAGAACATCAGCTTTGTGTGAGCTTCTGGAAATATTGCAGGTAGGATGCTCGACGGTTGATAAATTTAAAGGTAATTTAAACACTGAATGAGCTGTTCGTCCACCAGACAAAAGAGTTGCAGCAATACCAGAGGATGCAACAGCAAGTGCAATCTTATTTCTTTGTCTCACTTTTGCTAAAATCAGATTTATGAGATAAGTTTTTCCTGTTCCACCAGGTGCATCCACAAAAAATATTCCACCGACGTCATTAAACACAGCAAATAAGATTTTCTCCACAAGCTTCCTTCTGGTCTTGAACCAGATTTGGCTCATTCGAATCAATGTATGATGTCATTTCATCTGTATTGTAATTAGTTGCCCTCAAAATTTCTCTGTTTAAGTCAATGGTACCTGTTTGTTGTGGCAAAGGAAGTCCATAAGTTTTTAAACCAGAACCACCCAATTCTTTGACCTTGTTTTCAAGAAGAATTAATGCCTGATTGAAGATGGCATCATCATAATTTAAATCCATGTCAGTACTTCTAATCCTGGCCTGGTGCAAAACATCTTCAGCCATATTTTCTCTTTGTAAATTCCACAATTCCAGAGGGTTTGCAATAGAACATGTTTGCAACATAATTGCAAATAAATTACGCAGCATTTCAGGTGATCGAACAACAGCAGCTTCTTCTAGCGTGCTTTTCCAGTGCGAGTCATCTTCAAGAAGTCCTCTTACCTGGCAAGCCTGCTTAAATGTTTCGCATTTTATTTCTCCAAAAGTCTTTAAGTCATTGAAAGATGTAGGTCCGTGCACCTCATGAAGCAGCAGTCGAAGATGAAAACATTCGGAATTGTTAGGATGAATAGTGTAGACGCGACCAAGTGCATCACTTGATTTAATTCCTGGGTCTTCAGATACTGTCTGACCAGATTTCCGCCGAACCCACTTTTTGCTGCTTGCAGACCATGTATAATACTTTGGCAACTGATTATACAACAAAGTGCGAGCAAAATCATCGTTTTGACATAAGCTAAAAAAAGAAGTAAGTGTTGTGGCTGGTGGAGCTTGAGCTCTTTCCCGTGCATTTTCTAATGTGAAGTAAACTCGCTGGCCATTCTCTAAGTGTACACTTAAATGAACAACTGTTGGATGCCTTTCATGTATAGGGAAACCCAAAATACGCCACACTGCCTCATTGCTACTGATGTATCGTCCTATTTCATAATGCTGTACTTCATCATGCACACTTTCGTCGTTGGCAATGTTAAATACAGCCATATCAGATCCTTTGTTTACGTATTTGCAAACATATTTTATAGATTTTATCGAATTACAAAATTCCACATTAATATGGGCATTAAAAGTTTTTGACAACAATGGACAAAAAGGAACTACCCATCTATTATCAATAACAATATCAGAACTCCGTACTTTTTTAACTGTCGTATAACTACCATCCTCTGGACTCTGTCGACGATACAGGGGATATCCATCTTCCCCTGTTTGTGTTTCTTTCAAAAAATTTCGAGGATACCTCTTCGTACATTTTCCATCTTTCATGCAAGGAGACTGTTGATTCAGGATCCCACAAGGGCCATGTATCATTTGCGTCTTAATAACATCATGCAAAACTGGATCAATTTTTGGATCTGGTATTTCTGCACTTATTACATTATCTATGCTATGAACATGGATTTTTTCATGCAGCCAAATTAAGATATGAGCATGTGGGAGACCACGTTTTTGCCACTCTATTGTGTACATAAAACATTGAACAGAGCCAAATACTTTTCCTTTGTTGATGAGAATCATAAGAGCTCTTAGTTTAAGATGAAAAACTCTTGCTAGCAAATCATGTCGATCGTGACTTCTCTGCCTAGGCATTAATTCATTGGTAACCTCCTGCCACTGAGGATTACAGGTGAATGTAATAAACAAATCAGGCTTCCCGTAATTTCTAACATATGTCATCGCATCTTGAGTTCGCTCATGCATGTAGCGTGGACCACCAGTAAATGTAGAAGGTAAAATTACCATTTTACCTATATCATGAACACTCCCGTCTCTGTTTAGGGCATCCTTGAGATGAACATACTCTTCAACACGTAGTTTCTTCTGGTTCAAGCGTACAAACCTCAGTCGCTCAGATTCAATTTTTGCGAACATGTCCACAATAAATTGATTAAAAAGTTCCTTGCATCTCAAAATAATATTGAAATTTGCAGCTCGAAACATAATTCGATAGGCATAAAAATCCATTGCTGAAATTTTCTTAGAAGTCGGGAAGCCAGTAGTTGGGTTTAATTGCCTTAGTTCAAAATGGTAGCCGTCTTCACCTTGCCAGAACATCAAAGGATACTGCAATGCATCATATGCTCGGTGTGTTTCTGCAATTTTTTAATTTCATTACTTTTCAATTCCAATACTATATCTCTGCTGCTGTATACATCACCTGCAAGAATAACTGCCACCTCCGATGTATTTGGAGCATTAAATCGTCTTTCATGCTGACCGACAGGTGTTTTATCTGCCTGAATTATAACTTTTAATTCAGGAGTCATTTTCTCCATGACCAACTTAAAACTTCTCACGTAATTATTGTGTTCATGCAACATTTCTTGCAAACTTGAAACTAATGCTTGTTTTACTTTCAAAACATTCCTGCAACGTTGTTCGGATTGCTTTTCCTGATCACCTACAAAGTATAATTGAAGAAAATTTGGCTTATCATTTATTTGTGGTTGTAGGCTTCCTATTCTGTGGTACACTTGTCCCTGAACTTTGAAAGTAGGCATAAAGCCTTGTTCCCGAATTTCACTCCCAGATCCAAATGATGTCATCTGAAAGCATGAATTGTATCTTCTGATGTTAGTCTGAAAATGTACTGTTTCAATTGAAGAATCTGTTAACAATGCCAGTAGAGGTTCAGGAGGTGTTTGAAGTTCACATAGCTTAATTTTTCCATTGCTACAACACATACTTGGTGTTTCACCTTTCCATTTTAATACCTGGCAAGAAATGCATTCTGTTGCCATTCCGCCAATTTCTATCAATGGATCTGATGCATAACATAAAGATGGGTTGTACATAAATGCAGAGTTTTCCTTGTCTTGCCACAAATGCAATCGAGCTTGGGATGTTGAAGCACGATTTTCTTCTAGCCTTCTTCGACGTTCCTGGGATGTTTCTCGGGTCCTTGCATTTCTGGTTGAGACACGATTATTTTCTAATCTTCTTCCGCGTTCTTCAGATGTTTCTCGGGTCCTTGCATTTCTGGTTGAGACACGATCATTTTCTAATCTTCTTCCGCGTTCTTCAGATGTTTCTCGGGTCCTTGCATTTCTGGTTGAGACACGATCATTTTCTAATCTTCCTCCGCGTTCTTCAGATGTTTCTTGAGCCCTAGCACTGCTTGTCGAAATTCGGTCATATTCCATCCTTCTTTGACGTTCCACAGACGTTTCTTGGGCCCTTCTTCTTCTTTGAGAATCTCTTAATGTCTTTTTCTTTGACAAAATACAAAGTTTTTTGGAAGGCGGTTCTGCCATATCAGTAATCGGGTGTTTAAGAAGTCAACGAATACTTTAGAACAGCAATTACTATGAAAGCAAATCATGAAACTTCAATATTAAAATCTAAGTGCCTACCTGCAAACTGAAACTTTCTGAAAATAACTAATTACATTTAATAAAAACTGTTAAAATAAAGAATAGAAAAACCAAAGAGATCCAAGGTAAGTGTGATCGTTCCTTCAAAAACAATTAAATTCCTATTTTATATATTATATAGCTACTACGCTTAAGAAAAAAAAACGAAAATGCTAAATACATGAAAAGAACACGAAAACGAATTAATTTTTTATCGTATCAACTTCTATTTCTATATAATTTTTTATGGTATCAATTTATATATCTATATCGCAACAAAAATTATCGTTTTCGCTTAAGAAAAAAAAACAGAGCGTGGAAAGAAGAAGAAAAACTTATTATAACAATTATGAACAGCGACAAATATATCAAAGCGAATCGTTCTATTTACGTATCGAATATGTTGCCACATTTTTGACACAAAAGTTAAACTTTTCTCCACTTTGATAAATGTATGCTAATGCGAACCTTACAATTAAATTATTAATTCCTTTGTGTATTATTGGTTTAAGTTGTCGAAAATTAATATTTCAATTGTAAGGTTCGCATTAGCATACATTTATAAGAGTGGAGAAAAGTATATGCATTTTTTAATAGTTTTTTGAATATGGCTCTTTGAAAACGAATATTACGTCAAGTGCTCAGGTATTATAATTTTGATCTAGTTGCGCTTGTATAATTTTGATCTAGTTGCGCTTGTATAATTTTGATCTAGTTGCGCTTTCTACGTCATTTTGCTAACATCGTTTGGTTTGTTATTTAACATCGTTTGGTTTGTTATTTCTAAGTTAACTTTCAAAAAATTAGCTGGCAACAGCAACGAAAAAGCAGAGATTTTCTTACAAAATGACTGATAACTAAAAAACTAATCCAAATTTTTGAAAAAGAAAAAAAATACTTCTTCATTATGTCAAAACACAATTATGTGCCGAGTTTCGTGCCTTGGCGAGGCTTCTGGGGCGATATATTGTGATTACAGACAGACAGACACACACACATCCGCGTTTATTATTATGTATAGATGTATAGATGTATAGATAAATTAGTTTATTACCATTAATATTTTTACAGCTTGCTTTGTGGATTTTTTTTTATTAATTCTATTTTAAAATAATGGACAGCGAGAATAATTTCGAATGTACGCATCTAATTACTGTATAAATTTTAAGTAAAATGTATAGCACTCTTATTGGCCCCCTAAGAGCGTTTAGATCCTACTATACTGAAAGGAAACACAAATAATTAAATTCGAAAAGGATAGAACTTCTTTGAAAAAAACGCGCTAAGAAGCAGCAGAAATTTCAGAAAAAAGTATCAATAAAAGAAACAAAGGAAATAAAAATAAAAATATGACCACCGAAGCCGACGTCTTCAGGGGGTACCGGCCTCGGTAGCCATTAAAAACTAAACCATTTCTAATTGAGGGAGAAGCAAATGCTTAAAATATCTCCCTCAGTATACCCCGATGGTTTTGTATAGAGGTCCAGGAAAAACAAGATACATTCAAAATAATAAACAAATTAAGAAAAGAAACTCAATCAAAATCATCAGAAAAATAAAAACTCACTAAGTCACAGGTCAAGCATCAACTTCAAAAGCAAGTAGAAGAAAAGAAAACACTAAAAACTGAAAAAACAACGCCCCCTATTATAATGCGCAGAAGTTTAAAAATGAAATGGAAAAGGTCAGGAGAAGGAAATACGTAGACAAATTAGTAGAATGCTTAACTGGGGCTGCTCAGTTAAGACTATAATTGCGCCCTGTTAAAAGAAAAAATTATATAAAAACTTAGAAACCATCAATCATTTTTTAATTAAAAAATTAACATTACAAAAATTAAAAGGAAAATCAATATTACTCAAATAATTTAAAAAATTATCCACAGCTTCCCGAAAACTTTCAACATTATTGCAAATTTTCTTGATCCTAACTAATTGTGAAAAAACAAGATTTTTGAATATTTTACTACACAAATTAGTTTTAAAGTTGCAGAAAAAAATAACATTAAATTTAAAAGCTTTTCTTTTATCAAACACACCAATTTTAATAAAACTGTTAACAATATCACTTTTAAAATCTAAATATTCATTATTAAAACAATTTTCATTAGTTTTTTTCAAGACCAAATCACCAGGATAAATACTATAAATAAAATTATAATCATCACAATTAAGCAAAATCAAATCATCAATGTATCTGAAAGCATTAAGTTCCTTATGTTCAAGAAATTTAGCCTCAAAAAAATGCAAAAAAAAGTTGGCAAGAGCCCCAGAAAAGGAATTACCTTGTGGAATTCCAATAATTTGTTTATAAAAATCTAAACCATTAAAAAGAACATTCTCCAAAAAATTAAACTTGCATAAATCTAACCAGTTAAACCTATCAATTTTTTTTATTAAATAAATACCTGTCATAAATACCTTTCAGTTTTCTTTTCTTCTACTTGCTTTTGAAGTTGATGCTTGACCTGTGACTTAGTGAGTTTTTATTTTTCTGATGATTTTGATTGAGTTTCTTTTCTTAATTTGTTTATTATTTTGAATGTATCTTGTTTTTCCTGGACCTTTATACAAAACCATCGGGGTACTGAGGGAGATATTTTAAGCTTTTGCTTCTCCCTCAATTAGAAATGGTTTTGTTTTTAATGGCTACCGAGGCCGGTACCCCCTGAAGACGTCGGCTTCGGTGGTCATATTTTTATTTTTATTTCCTTTGTTTCTTTTATTTATAGATCCTACTATGTCATTCTTATTTACCCCCTATAAACGTTTAGATATTTTTATGTATAGCATTCCTAATGGCCCCCTAAGAACTTTTAGATCTTTTTATGTATAACATTCTTATTGGCACCCAACGAATGTTCAGATCTTTTCATGTATAGCATTCTTATTGGCCCCTAAGAAAGTTTAGATCTTTTTAATGAAGTAACATTTAAATATTAGGTAATCATGACTTGTACTTTTTTGTTCTTCCCGCCTTGTCAAAGCAACAAACAAACTTTTCGCATTCTTGTTTTGGGTTTTCTCCCTTCTAACAAACTTCTGACAATTATACATATTATGTGACAGCACCATGCAAAATGTAAAAACTAAAAGTTTTGTTTTTCAAAGGAGATACAGCTTTTGAATTTTTAGATTTAAGCCAGTTTCTCTCGAAATTTTGAAACCTTAAATTCATTAGTTAAAATTTTTTGAACAGTAAATTTAATGTTCTACATTTTATTTTATTAACTATTCTGCTTTTTATATTTAATTTTATAACCGTAGTTGAACAGCTGACCCAATTTTAGATTTACGACAACTGTTTTTCAACTCCGTGGTCTTGTAATTTTGAACCCAATCCAGAAAATAAGGGAGCTCCTGAATCACTTATTGGGGGAAATTTGCCTTCGTGAAGGACCTTTTGATGTAACTTACACGCATTTCCGTTTCATGGATAGGAAAACAACGAAAACCTCCCACGGTTAGCCTCACGGCTAGGAACCTCTAGCCCGTCTGCGGCTGAATACATTTTACATCAGTACTGTGGTTGGTGCGAGCCGGGTGGGGAAATACTCTACATTTGTCTACTTTTTTTTAAATGGGCAATCAACGGTCTTTGCCATTGGGTTTTATTTAAAATCCTTTCACATAAACTTAAGTTTTATGTAGTATCATCCATTATTAATCTAAGACATTGAGTGCTGAAGGGTTCTCAGATCATTACAGTTCTCCATATCATCACTGATATGTTGTGGCTGTCAGAAGGATTCAATGTAAAAAAGAAATTCAAATATCATCCTAAGCTCAAGACATTTACAGCTTAGTTCTAACAACACAGGTCACTCAACGGCTCGCTCAGTAGGATTTATATTTGAAATCCAAACTCATATTAAATCTAACACACTAACAGTATCATTTGTCATAAAGCTATATGACAATACTCTTTCTTCATGGCCTATGAAGCATAGGCAGGATATAAGAGGCAAATTGATAACACAAAAGAAATTTATTTAACAATCAAATATTGATTAGTTTCGTTGATTTTGAAAATAATATACATTGGATGAGAATGCTTAAGTGAGATTTATATTAAAGTAATAATATATAAACATGAGCTTTTGCATACGAAGCTAAAATACTATTACTACTGCTGAAATTCTATCACTTATACTGAAGCGCCTTTATCACAAATTTGAGAATAATGTTTTTTATAATTGCTTGATCTATGAAAATTTTATTGGAACAAAACGATTTGTCTATTGAACTAAAGTACAAGCCTAAATTTTTTCAATGCGAATCTATCAGATAACGTTAAGTAACACACGAACCGAAATTTGGATCAAGTCATAGTCTTGAAAACAAACACAAACTTTCACTAATATCAGAAATAAAATATTATTGTTTATTTATGGTATCCATTGCAATAAACAGCGTCAACACTAGGGCACATTCATCTGCGTATTCATCTACACCGATATTAATTATTATATTTATATTTAATACAAAAAAGCTTATTAACAATGGTAAAAAAGTTTTACTTATAATAAAATCCATTCGTGGTCACAACGCTCAAATTCGCCATCTGGGGAAAAAATCGGTTCCATGTCTTGACCCTTCCCCCTTGCCTCTTCTAAGTTGTAAAGGAATGTGCTGTCATATTTTCCTTTCTTAATATTTTTCGTACTTTCGTTTAAATTTTTTAAGATTCCCACGACGCTTCTTTTGGAACTACGTTCAATGTAGTTTTCATTTCCATATAGTTTCCTAACTTAAAAGTTTTTAATCCATTTGAAAATCAAGATGGAAACTAACGTACTTCTTTTTCCGCATGCTATGGCGAAAGAATGTGAAGAGTTGCCATAGGTAGAGAGTTCCGCTCTACGCAAACACTACACCCCATTTTGATCACCAATTCAAAAAGAACAGTGTTCCACAAAGGACTGATCGTTAAGACACGGTCCCCAGCAGAACATCGAAGTCAAGCATAACTGGCTGTGGTCAGTAAGCGAGTGGGTGACCCCTTTGATCAGCCTGCGTAGGGACCGAAGGTGAGCGGTATCGGCCCTTGTTAAACTGTTCTAACTTAAAGCGCTTGATTTCGGGAGCAGGTCGTCAGTTTACCAAAGCAGGGGAGCTATCTTCTCTGCAAAGGAGCAAAAATTGCGATGGCATGTCTCCGGATCCTCTGGGATGTTTCTCAGACGGTCGCCAATAGCCTATTGTGCAGCTCTAGTGCCACGTAAATAAAAGTACCTACCTATCAAAAATACAGTTAAATGCTGACGCTCTCGACAGAAGTAAAATTAAACTGGTAAACAAATAAAGGCAATGACATCGCACGAATTGACCAAACCATCTAGAAACCTGACACCAATTTGAATATAGGAACGACTAGTGCGGTGCACTGGTATAACCTGTTCTCATTTTGGGATAGTCGATGCATGTAGCTGGTGTCAAAAGTGTGAATATTGGAAAGTGCCCTTTGAATAGTTAAATATGATTTCAACCTAGAGAATAGTTAAATTAAATTTTTTAGATTAATGTTAAAAGGAGTTAACGGAACCCAAAATCTTCGATCAGTTGCTATGAATAATATACCTTTGAGCCAAACCTTCTATTGGCGATCGAAATAGGCTACGAATGGCTTAGAGCAGAACTCTCTATCTAGAACAATACTTCGCATGCTTTTACCATTAGTGTGTACAAAGTCATAGAGGTAGGCAGTACGTTTGATTCTGTCTTGATTTTTAACTGGATTTAAAACTTTCAAGTAAAGAAACTATACGGAACTGAAGACTACATTGAACGTAGCTCTAAAAGAAATCATCGTAAGAATTTCGAAAAGTATCTTTGGCAATTAAATATATTAAGAAAAGGTAATATCGTGGCACATTCCTATACAACTGAGAAGAGGAAGAGAGAAAGGGGGTAGGGTGAAGACATGGAACCAATGTTTTCCCCAGATGGCGCATTTGAGTCTTGCGATCATGAACAATTGAAACAGTACCAGACTTTTCAGCTTTTAAATTCGCAAAGGTAGGCAGCCAGAAACGCCTCATATGCATAAATTTGTTTTGATTTTTCAATAGCGAAATTTTGTTCACTAATCCGATTTTATTAATGTTCTATTTTTAACACATTTGTTTTTTAATATAAATTTTCTAATTTCGAATATTTATATACTGATCGTAGCAGGTTTTTTTAGTAAATTTGCAAGAAACTTGATGTAGTTTATTCCACATCTAGCTAGGTAAAACAATATGAAAAAATGAGAAATTTAAACATGATGAGTGAAATAAATAAAATGTTGCATGGATATTTCGAAGAAGGGATACACAGATGTTGTGTGTCATATAAAGAATATTTGATATAGTTATATTAATCATTTAAAGAGCCACATGGAATTTTTTCGTTTTCTCTTCCTTTATTCTCGCCGCAATTCCTTGTCCTATCATTTAATATCAGATTAATTTTGATTTAAAAAATAGGATATAATGGGTGATAAATTATTGCCAATTTTTTTTTTATCTACTCCGTGTGTTTTATTATGCTTTTCATTTCATTTTTTGGGGGAGGTGGATTCGAACTATAATTATTATTTATTTATTGTTATTTTTTTAAAAATTTATTTACCAGTGTAAAAATTTGGTCTATTTACAGCTAGCAATTTTGAAATCTTGTCTCATGTGTAAAATCTTTTTCTTCCGGTGGAATTTATGAAAAATTAAATTATGCATATTGCAGTGTTTATAGAAACTTAAAATCTTTGAATAGCATCTTTTGGATTTTTTTTTTCTTCAGTTTTATATTTTTATTTTTCAATGTTTTTAATAACCATTTTAAGTCAATTCCTTACAGTCTAAGTTCAATCTTAAGAGGACACCATGTCACATGAGAAACTTCACATCACAAATTATTTTTCATCTCCATAACTAATTCAAAGTATAGCAAAAGTTGTCAAAATATGAAAATGCAAGCAAATTATTGGAAGAGAACTTCTTCATTGTGTAATCCTAAGTTATCTTTTAATTTTTTTTCTTTTTGATACTTAAAAAATGTCTTTTCAGTATTTGAAACTTCATGGTTCTCTCTAGGTTTGCCTTAACTCACTTTTTTCTATATTTTAAATTAGCTATGGAGCTCAAAAGAAAATTTCTCCTGTGGTATGGCATCTTAAGTCATTTCTTCAATGAGTACCATTGCAATATTTCAAATTAATGAATATGACTATCTTAGTCAACTTACTTTTACACTTATATTATTGTTATTATATAAACTATATAGATATGTCAGGGGTCTGTCTAGGTTTTTCTGAGAGGTACCTATGTTGTGAAAATTTAGACATAATTTGTGAAAAATTAAAAATTATATTAAAAAATCGACACAAAAACATGGTCAAAATATAGATTTATCGTTTCTTAAGGGATACAAAAATAAAATTTTAAGAAAAAGTATTTTGTGAAACTACCGTTTTTCCTAAAGTTGAATTTGTGAAGCTACCGTTTTTCCTAAAATTGAATTTGTGAAGATACCGCTAAACGGTAGTAAATTCTGCCTGGACAGACCCCTGTATGTTGTGTCTTGCATAAAGCTCACATAATTATCTGAACAATCTAACTCAAATGTGAGTTTTTATTTTTTTTTTAACCAAAAGTCTGCTTAATATTTGTCTCAGTTAGATATTCTAGATTTGCTTTAATGCAGAGAAGAAATTAAGAGATTTTGGTTATAGATTAGGTCTTACATAAATTTAAATTTTTGCAGACTAACTTTTTTATTAACTGAGATTTTTATCTTTGTGTTTTTATGTAAATGTTTTATATTACATATATACATATAAGTATATAATACACAATAATGAATTATATTACATTGAATAATAAAAGTGAAATAATGGAATTAAATGGAGAATTACAATGAATGTTTTATATTCAAATTTATGATGTTACACAGAGCTAAGATTTTATGAGAGAGGAAAAGACCTAAGCATCATATGAAAAAAAAAGGAAAACTAAATCAGTATATCATCCCTTTACACTCGTATGGCAGAAACTGCCAATTGTTTTCCATGAAATTTATATGTTTTTCCTTTGAAATAACATTAAATTTATTTTTGTGCACTTTAGTGTAGTTATTACACTTTTGTAATTATTACAATATTACGTATAATAATAGGTATTTTAAAATTGAAATGTCAAAATTTTGTGAAAATTTTAGAAAGGGTTTCTAATATTTTGAGTAACAGTACTATTTTTGGCATGCTTAAAATTGTAAATTGAAAATTATTTTAATCTGAATGATTCCTTCCTTCCACTTTGGTATATTTTTATTAAGTTTTCTTTAATTTTTCAGACTAAACAATTAAATATAGTGAATAGAAAAATTGACAAATTGTAATAATAGAAAAATTGTAACTGCTATTAAGTTTCTTAATGTTTTTGTTTTTAAATAATTAAACATCTTGACATTTAAAAAAAGATGTAGATAAACATATTTTAAGTTAATTTTCAAATTAGTAATAATTCTTCAAAGAGAAAGTTAATAGTAATACAAACTGTAAAAGTTATTTTAAGCAAGAACAAAAAAGAACTTGTTTTTCAATTTCAATTAGTTTTAGAAAGTTGTACAAAAGTCAAGTCTGTACAAAACTGTTTGATTAATTTGCCCATGTTATTCCATTAAATAACATATAGTGGCTGTTTTTGATGCATTATAATCACATGCACAAATTTTGATGCATATAAAAAATTGTTTTCATCAAGGGGATCAATGTTTAACCTGTTTATTATTCATATTTTTCCAGGCAGAAATTCAATATTAATTCACTCATTAATTATAAAAATTACCTATGCAGTATTAGTATATTGTTTACTGTATTATATTGTTTCAAAAAATAACTGTCATTTGTATTTTTATTTGATTGTTCACTCTTTTTCTATATTTTGATTAATTGTGTCACACTTTAAAATATAACCACTGCTCATGTGAACTTTGTTTTTATACATTTATAGTTGTTATGATTAATTTAATTGGAAGAGGATGAGCTCTGACCCCCATCATCAAAGCCAGGAATCTGAGTATTTAAATGAAAATCAACCAGGGATTTCTAAGTCAGGTGATCTTTTTCTTAATTTTTGTCATTCTTTGATGAAATTTTTAAGTAATTCTTCTAGTTATTTGTTCTGTGGCGTAACTACCACTATAAATATTAAATACCAATTCACTAGTATATAAGACATGTTAACTTGATTCTATCTTGAAGTACCTTTTGATAGATGAAGGTTGACATAGTCTAAAATTTTATCCCCTCATTGGTGACCTGCGGACGTGATGCTGGATGATCCACATTAAACAGTTGATTTGCTTAAAAATATACTGCTGAAAGGAAAAAAAATCCGGTTAAGTAAATAAAGACTCCTGGTTAATAAACAAAAAAGAAAAATGAAGGGGGAAAAAAATAATGAGCAAAATACTATAAAAAAAAGGGGGGAAATAATGAGCAAAATGCAATACAGATAAAAAAAAATTGAAGAAAAAAATTATATATATAATGAGCAAAAAAAAAAAAATTATGTAAATTAATAAACAGCATGAATCAACTAGTAGTAACTGTTCATCAAATTCTATGACAGATAAAATTCTGCAAGGGGAGTAATGTGGTGTAACTACCACTATAAATATTAAATACCAATTCACTAGTATATAAGACATGTTAACTTGATTCTATCTTGAAGTACCTTTTGATAGATGAAGGTTGACATAGTCTATAATTTTATCCCCTCATTGGTGACCTGCGGACGTGATGCTGGATGATCCACATTAAACAGTTGATTTGCTTAAAAATATACTGCTGAAAGGAAAAAAAATCCGGTTAAGTAAATAAAGACTCCTGGTTAATAAACAAAAAAGAAAAATGAAGGGGGAAAAAAATAATGAGCAAAATACTATAAAAAAAAGGGTAAAATACTATAAAAAATAATGAGCAAAATGCAATACAGATAAAAAAAAAAATGAGCGAAATGCTATAAACAAAAAAAAATTGAAGAAAAAAATTACTATAAAAAAAAGGGAATACTATAAAAAAAAAGGGTAAAATACTTTAAAAAATAATGAGCAAAATGCAATACAGATAAAAAAAAAAATGAGCAAAATGCTATAAACAAAAAAAATTGAAGAAAAAAATTATATATATAATGAGCAAAAAAAAAATTACATAAATTAATAAACAGCATGAATCAACTACAGTGGAGCATCATTTATACGACGCCGAAGGGACCACCAAAAAACGTCGTATAATCGATTTTTACTTCTAAAACTGAAATTAACTCTGTTTTCAGTTAATTTTAATGTTTAACGTGTTGATTTACATAAATTTCTAAATTAGACAAAGCAAAACAAACAAATAACCAAAGAAGAAAAATTGCAGTAAGCAGTTTGAATGTATGTTACCTTTAATTATATTTTCTTGCTATTAGTCTCTACAATGCTTTGAATAGCGAGTTGAACTTACTGCTTTCTATGATGCAATTTTAGATTTCTAATCACGGCCAAATCTAATGGCTGAAGCGCACTTGCGCAATTTACAGGAAAAAAGAGAGCTTTAACATTTTCCAAAATAATTAGTATCGATGGGTGCGCTGGACATTGGTCGATGAATAGCAAAGTTTTTCGTTTTTGCCTCTTCATAATATTGTCTAGTTTTTTCAGTCATCTAGTAAAAATTACGGTCGTCATCCAAGCATTCTTGTTGGCACCCTTTTCTGTATCATTCATGTTGGCAAATGCCGCCTTTTTTTAAAATACACAAGAAAAAATAATAAATTAAATAAACGTGAACAAAATCTAAAAACCGACGTATAACCGATTCTGTGCGTCGTATAAACGATATATTTTTACATTAAAATGAATAGGAATGATTTGGGACCACACTAAAACGTCGTATAAACGATGCTCCACTGTAGTAGTAACCGTTCATCGAATTCTATGACAGATAAAATTCTGCAAGGGGAGTAATGTGGTGTAACTACCACTATAAATATTAAATACCAATTCACTAGTATATAAGACATGTTAGCTTGATTGTATTTTGAGGTACATTTTGATAGATGAAGGTTGGCATAGTCTAAAATTAAATCCCCACAGTTCTCTTAAAAAGTCATTGTTATTGTCAAAAAATCATAGAATTTCAATGAAGAATACAAAAAAAAAAAATTTATATTTCGTTTTGGATTTTAACTTCAAAAAACTCCAAAATTTACTAAAATATTTTTTTTCTCCATAACTTTCTTCACTTTCTTTTCCATTTAAAAATATTATACTTTCTTTTGCAAACCTTATTAAGAATGTGTAAAATACGTAAAAGTTTATCAATATTTGCTATTGCTGGTTTGGAATGAAGATTAAAGTTTGAAAGATGCCATAATTTTCATATAACCAGTAAAATATGAAATTATTCCTGTAACTAAATCTGTCTTTTCTCCTATATGGTGTTCAATGATGTGTTAAATTTTTCTAGCAAGTTTAAGAAATAAAATTGTATGTTGCTATAACTTATTGTGAAGTCAGTTGTTGAGAACATCATTTATTTTTCTCTTGTTATATATCTTGTGTTTGGTGATAAATACTATGTTACTGCACTGAGCTTTTGACACAAAAATTCTTGTTGTATAATAACATTGTTATGTTTAATAGAACAGCAATTTTTTACTATGTATGTGGGAGCTGTTTTATATAATAAACTGGTTTCCACTGGTTCTAGTTAAATATCCTTATTGATTGTTGTATTTTATCCTTTATTGAATTACTAACATATCAAATCTTGAAGAATTACAGTATTGTTATCCATAAAAGATATTTAAAGATGCTTTGCAGATCTTATGTTGAGATTGAGAATCCTTTTGGTGCAATATAATCACATTGACTGCTCCCGATGCAGTGAAAATAGCCCCAATGATTTTGACTAAATATAGTTAACTATATACGTAGGCACTGTCTAAAGTTGTTTTCTCATTTTAGAAAAACATTGTAATTTAAAAAAAAAATTTTAAATTGTTTGTTCAGTTGATTTAATAGGGGCCTTTAAAATTTTAAAGAGCAAGCAAATCTCTGTTGTACCTCGGCCAAGGCAAAATATGAACAGACCAGTTTTTCTGGAGAGTTTTGTTACTGATATAATGAGTTAAATTTTTATTCAATATTTTCAATTAAAAAATATTTATTGAATTATTGATCATAGTTCTTAAAAATGTGAGTCAATCAACAAATAAAATAAATAGAAAGCTCAAAATGGACAATTTGTTATTTTTTATTTCAATATAAAAATATTTCATTTTGAGTTAATTTATTTTGACTGTACACCTAGTTTTAAATAACCAGAAAAAGAAGTTTTAAACTACATAATTACCCAAGAAATTAATACAGCAGTGCACTGTAAATTAAATTTGTATCATATTTTACTTTCTCAATTGTTGATGACTAAACAGAATGTTTAATATCATTAATGGTAGTGGAACTCAACATGTTAAGGATTTTTTGTCGTATGCTATTATTATCACGATACTTTTACTTATACAAATTTTTTATTCCTTTTAATACCTGAAGTACTTTTGGTGATAAATGCTTTGTTATTGCACTGAGCTTTTGGCACAAAAATTCTTGTTTTATAATAACATTGATATGTTGTTTAATAGAATAACAGTTTTTTCACTATATATGTTGGAGCTGTTATATATAACAAACTGATTTCCACCTTTTTTATTTTATAAGAAAGATGTACTTAAAAGTGATAAAACCCATACAAACTTCTCCAATCGCTTAATATTTCTGATGCTTTAAACAATCGTGGAGCTCAATTTTTTTTTTCAGAAATCATTACCCATTTTCTCCATATTCAGAAACAGAAACCCATTTTTAAATGACTAGATTTATAGTGCTTTTCATCATTCCTGTTAAAATTTGAAAAATTCATGATCTATTTTATAACCAAATCTCTAAAATATATGCCTAGGTTAAAATTTGATGTCTATAATTTGAGAATAATAAACAATTTTACTCTTGTTTTATGTTTATAAATGGAATGTTAATTTTCTTGAAATGAATTCAAAGTGAAATTATAAAGTGAAGTTCATGTTAATTCATCATAATTTAAACTTATTTATTTTTGAAGATTTATTTGACAAATAATTTTTTTTTTTAACTTTATTTTAATGAAATGTAAATTAGTTATTCTAAAAACTTAATTTTATTTCAGGTGTATTTCAGTGCATACCAAGGAAGTTTAAACAATGGTTTCCATCTTCTTCTAAAGTTGTTTTATATTTTACTCAAGGACTAGTAATTTTATTACTGTTTGGAACTATTTACGGCATGATAGGAAAAGATATCTTTCCAGTTAGTGGAATTTTCGCATTATTTCTTCTGGCATTATTAGCTCATATAGGTGGCTTGATTGTTAAGATTGTTAGGCTGCCTCCTTTAGTTGGTAAGTAATTTACTTTATATATGTTAAAAAGTTATTTTGTTATTTTTGATGTTCTGATAGCTGAAAAATGTAGTTCAGTGCCAACTTTTAGAAGAAAGAAAAAACATTTATTTATTATTCATGCTAAATTGAAAAAGTACTTTGTAAATGATTGGAATTCTTAGTTGAGTAAAATATTTAGCAACTAATCAACATACAACTGTTGTGCATTTACAACTTAAAAAATAAAAAAGAGCTGCTTCAAACTACAGGGTTGCCACTCCACAGGGAAAACCTGGAAAATACAGGGAATTTAAAAATTACCTAAAATAACAGGGGAAATGCAGGGAATTTTGATTTTTTCTTTACAAACTGGGAAAATACAGGGAATTTTGTTTTTTAAAAAATGGGGACCACTCCAAGCGTAATCTATGGAATATTTAAGGAAGATGTTTCAGCTATACTTAACTATTTCATTTACTATAGCATTATTTAAGTATGTCGTGCTTTTTTCCAGCAATTAAAACTAACAAATATAGTTAGACCAATATGGCCCACACAAGAGCACAGTAATTGTTGTTTCTTCTTAATATATTGCGTGTAATATCTACAGGGAAAACACAGGGAATTTTTTTTACAGATTTGAAACCCTGAACTGTATATTAAAGTAGTTAGTATGATAAGGAATGCAATGCAAAAACGCACTGATAATATGGTCAACAG
Source organism: Parasteatoda tepidariorum (assembly GCF_982258835.1). NCBI lineage: Eukaryota > Metazoa > Arthropoda > Arachnida > Araneae > Theridiidae > Parasteatoda > Parasteatoda tepidariorum. The sequence continues at coordinate 88,286,110 of NC_141760.1, read as the reverse complement.
ATGTATCTCTGTTAAACACAGTTGCTTTTTTTATTTGATTGTGTTTGAATTTATTATTTATGGTTCTAAATATCTTATAAACACCAATTAGTTTTTTACTACTTTAAAATATGATTTTGTTGGTGTTTATTTTTCCTTTACAATTATCTATTATAAAGGCCAATTACATGAAATCGATTGGCCTGGCAATCATTTTAGATATTTTTGTTACAATTTTTGTTTAACAAAATAAACTTTTAACTGGTTAAATAATAAATTATGATTAATAAATAAAATAAAACAATAGACGCAATATAAAAATTGTATAATGCAATTTTAAGTAATAGATCTATTTATTTTTAATAATTTTACTTATTATTTAATGTTTGCATACTTGGAAAACATAATTTACAAAGTGCCTTGGCTATTTGATACCCATGAATCCTGGGGTATGTCTAAAAATTAAAATCATTTCATTTTCAATATTTTTTTTACTTATCCCTGATTAGGCAATTTGTCAAAAATCATTAATCAATTAATAAACAATATGCATGATTTTCAAAATCATTTTTAAAAGAAAAAAGCATGAAAAACTATGTTGAAAAATTTCAATTAATCTTCAATTCAACTAAGTTAATTATATTTAAAACTCCTTTTAAATTGCTATGATCTCACTATCAGTAAAAGCAGCTGATCATTGATGATGTCACTCTTCATGAAACATTCTATTAAGAGTCTATTATCATTAATGTTTCCATTTCTCTTGATAGTTTTTTTTATACAGATTTATTTTATATAAAAAAAAACAGATGATGGGAGATTCTGAAAAGCTTCAGCATTATAGTTATAAATATTGTATAGTGCTCTATTGCTCAAGTTCTTTGATCAAAACTCCTGAGAAAACGTTTTTTGTTGTGCCTAAAGTTGAACGTATTCAAAAATAAGATGTGCAGCAATGAAGAGAGATGAAAGCAAAAATAGAAAACATTACTAATTACGTTTTTATTGATTTTCATAGTTTTAAAATTTATTACTTTGTTAAAAAGTTTCAGTTAACAAAATTGCTTTAGTGCTTGGTCTTGAGCTTTCAGAAACTAGTTTATTTAAGAAAGATCATTGAATTAAATCAAATGTTTTTTTTTTAAAGAAATCATGAATTTAAAAATTTATTAAAGTATTTTAACGTGAGAATTTTCATTGATTTTCGTAGTTTTAATTTTTTTTTCCTGTGTTAAGTTTTAATCATCAAAATTTTGTATTTGGTGTATGAACAATTAAAGCACTTTTGAAAAGGCATTTTAAAAATCTTCTTTTTTTTGGATTTTTCCAAATGCAACTTAAAAATTTTAAAATTTGATGTAGTTATTTTTTATGTTTATTATATATTTACTTGTATTTTTTATAATAATAAATAAAATAATGACTTAAAAATAAATTTGCTATATAAAATTCATAACTGAGCTTTTTGCTTTTACACATTTCATTTCTACTCGCATAAAATCAAAATGTTTTCTTAGAAAAGAAAACATCAATATGCTGTCTAATGTAGGCAGAATATCCTACTGATCCTTTATGAATCTTTGTTCCACTGTCATTCTCTTAGATCAGGGGTGGCGAACCTTTAGGTGCCAACGTTCCATTTTTTCTAGAAAATTGTTTAATGAGGCCATAGATGTGCGGTCAAATAATTTTAACTTCGGGATTATTGGGAAAATAATGATACTAAATACTATCAACTCAAAACTCTTTATTTACTATGAGAAATAATACATTTTACAATGTCTCAGTTATATGCGTAACTCAACTTAAAGTAACATCAGTGTGATTTCTGTTGTTGCAGATTCGATGACAAATAACTTTTATTAGGTTATAAGATGTTAGTTCCAGCATTGCTGTTAATTTTTTGCTAGTTATTTATTGTTAGCTTGTTTTTTATGCTTATTAATTGTTTTTTGGCATTAATTGTTAATTATTTGGTTCAAATTTTTTTATTTTTTTGTTTGTTAATTGTGAATTTTTATTTAATTGTTAAGATGCTTCATAGTGAACTTTGTGATGGGTGGCAGGCTCAAAATATTGTGTCGCGTGCTATTGGTTCGCCATCCCTGTCTTTGATTGCTTAGATTGAATAAAAGTTTTTTTTTTTTTTTTTTTTTTTTTTTTTTTAAGAATTAATTGTTTGTAAACTAACAGCAAGTTTAATGAATGTTTATTTGAAATGGCTTAGCAGCATGTTTATTTGAAATGGCTTATTGGAAATAACATAAGATGAGCAAAAGCTGAGCAATGTTTTGTGTAGAGGGAATCACATTAAACCAAGCCTTGCTTTCAGTCACATAGCTTGGTTTACGAATTTTACAATTTTTAGTTGTTTTTAACTCTTAAATTTAAAGTTTTATCAAATTAAGTGGATTTAAAATTTTTTTTACAGGTTGATATAACTAATATAACCAGATTTTAATGGGATATATTCGAATGCATATTCCTCATTTTAAATCAAACAAACTTTATTATTTTATTTCTAAACTAAATTGTTATTAATTGCTGTTTATATATTATTGCTTTTTTTAATAGGAATGCTAATTGTTGGTTTCCTCTTCCGTAACTTATCTTTCATAACATTTTATGACCATATAACGGTCAGATGGGCTGCTTCATTCAGGTACTTATTATTTTTGCCTTATTAATAGTATATATTTTTGATTGGAATAGCTCACAAAAAGCACAAAAGTGCTTGAGTGTTTATCTTTTTAGAAACTTATCTAATCACTTTTATAATTCTTAATGAATGACAGTTGCCTATATTCTTCAGATGTAGTACTTTTCTTCTCCTTCATTTTTTATATTCTTTTTACTTTTGAACTGCAGATTTCCTTATATACGAAGCATACAATTTAAACATCCTTAAAAAATATATTTTTTGCATAGATTTTATGCTATTTTTGTTATTGAAACTGTATGTTTTGAGTCTATATAGTGTAATTCCTTGATTCACCTTCTAACTTTTTTTTACTACTTAAAACCAGACTTATTATCTATGTACAATTTCATGCAAAACATGAATATTCTTAACAAAAGTTCTTTATTTTTTTTAGATGATAAGTGCTAGTTTTTTAAAACTACTGTACTTCTAGTTGTAATTGCTAAGAAATATATATTTTTTGTATAATTCTTCCAGCAGTATAATGTTTCTTTTTCCAGTTGGGTTGCAAATATATTTTATTTTTGTTTGTACTAAGAATATCATTACTTGTCTTAGTACTTTTATTGCTTGTACAATTTGTCCTGATAGTAGAATACTTAAATTTCATATGCTTTTTTAAATTAATCGAGAGTAAAATAAGTATATATTCCAAACTTTTAATTTTAAAATGATAGAAAAAAACTAACATAATTTTTTTTAGTTAATTCCAGTTTTCAGAGACATGGATATTTTATATCAAGTTTTACAATCATTTAGTATAGATATTAAATTATTATTATTATTTAAAACTACATATTTATACTCATATTTATAGTTTATTACTTTATTTCTGGTGTTTAGTGGCATTCAAAAAATTAACAAAGGTAATGTAAAATGTGTTCTTTTCAATTACCTCAAGAACACACTGTGTTGTGGTTCTAGATATTCCAATAATTGAAATATTTTTAAAATTAAAATATTTTAATATTTTTGTAATATGATGATTAAAATATTACTGTTATATGATCTTTCAATTATTAAAAAGTACAACACGTTTAATTGTATTTGAATTTTAATTTGGAATATTAAGCAAACCCCAAAAAATTGAAAATCGGTGCCTTAGCTGGTGGTTAGGCTACATTTCTGAAGTTTGTATGACTGAGTTTGAAGTCATACAAAAGTTTATGACAATGATGCTTATGCTCCTTAATCCAATTAAATAAAATTATTAAAATCTATATTTATTTGATTTTTTTTTTCAAAAAATTTAGATAACAAGGCAAATAAATAGTAATATCTATTAAGTAGTGCAAAACTAAACTACCTCTATGTTACAAATCGAAAAGTCAACATACCTATATAATTAAACAAATCTTTTTGATTCTGTGCATCTAAACTTTTTTTTTTAATTTTAAAGCAATTTATTATTTTTTTAAATTTGCATTTTTCGTGCAAAAATTGTTTAATTACAAATGAACTTTCACTCTATCCAACTTTTACATGGTCTTACACATTTGATTACTAGGTTGTTCTTATTCAATCCATCATTTTTCTAGCAATGAGGCTCAATGATAATAACCTATTTATATTTACAAGTAATAGTTATACCTATACATTTCATATGCATTTTATTCTAGGGGATCAGCTTTGGTTGTAATCTTACTCAAAGCTGGCTTAGGACTTGATGCAGATAAATTAAAAAAATTAAGCAGAGTAGTTTTTCAACTGTCTTTCACTCCCTGTATCGTTGAAGCAATAACTATTGGTGTTGCTTCACATTTTTTATTACAATTACCATGGTCTTGGTCTATAATGCTTGGGTATGTATTTAAATTTATGCTGTGGTTATTTCTTTTATAGTTACTTGAAAGCTTGAATTGTTGGTTGTGAATTATTTTTTTTAATTTTAAGAATTATGACTGCTTGCAAGGTTTTGTAATATCAATATGTTTTTATTGAATACATTTTTCAAATATAAGCCATCTGAGAAATATGCATATAAATTTTCATGCTGATACAGTAACGTAACAAAAAGTTAAAATAGAGAGAAAGAAGCACCTTGTTCATTTTATTTAATGTTCAATATCATTTATATATTTGTTCTTTTACCAATGACAATGAATTTAAATCATTCAAAAACCAGTATGTTTTAAATTGTTGGGAATTATGGGCTATCTCACCTTCAGATGCACCTGTTGCATGTAACTTGAGCTGGGCTATTTTGAGATTCAAACTCAGATTCAAAATACTACAAGCACACACTTATTTGATTTTTTTAGCCCTATCAAAAGGAAGCTTATTTTCCTTTTAAGAAAATTAGCATTTTATCTTATAGAGAATGACATTTTGCTATTTATCCATCTTAGTTTTGATTTCAAATGTAAGTGCTATAAGGTTTTATTTTCCAATCATATTGATTTCAAAAAATTATTCAGTAACTGTAAACTAAAAAAAATAATTTTTTTCAGCTCAGGCCTGCAAAACTTGAAATGTTTCACAATACAGATGATGATACTTGTTGTTACAGGTATTAATTTCACGAAATGTAGAAGCATTATGTACTAGAGTTAGGGCTCCAACGAGAAGGTAATTCTCTGTTAAAGCTACTTTATGTGTCTCAAGGTGGGAATGACGTCACTGCCCTATTTACTACTTATGAAGCATTAACAAAATCGCAAAAATGGCGAATTCTTAAGAAAAAAATAAAAAAAATATTAAAATAGAAAGTCAGAAAAAAGTACATTGAAGACAATGAAACAAAAATAAAAGTACTGAAAAATTAATAAAAAAAATTTTTTTTTAATACTCTTTAAATCTTTTCTAAGCACAATTTAACAAACATTATATTGCTTTTTGTTCCTTTCATAAATTTCTGAATTATTTTTTATATAAACATCCAATTTATGAATTGCTTTTTTTTAAAAATCGATTTACTGGTTTTTCTCTGAGTACAGTCCAGTTGAACTGTTTTATCTGATACTAGATGTTAACATTTTAAGTTTGCGCTTTGTTACGTAAATTATATTTTGCATTTTATTTTACTACTATGTATATAGTTAGTTTTAGATCATGTGTATGAACATTTATTTTTATTCAACCTGATATAATTCTTTTTTAATAAAACACATAAGATATGTCTGAAATCTTAATAAATGCTTCTTTATGTTTTCAGTTTTAGAAGGAAGGGAGGGGAGTTGTCTTATAGCCATAAGAAAGGGGGGCATAGGTCAAAAAATGTTGGAATCCACTGCATCAGATAGACAAATATTGACACTGGTTCAAGAAACATTTTAGTCCGAGGCTCATCATTCTCCCCTACTTTTCAGACTAACTGAAACTTATCACAGTTTTTGGTATTTACATATATGTGAGCATTATTATATGATTAATTGTATTTATTCTTTAGATTTGTTATATCTGCTGTATCGCCAGCTGTCATTGTTCCTGGTTTATTGAATCTTCAAAGTAAAATGCGTGGTACTAAGAAAGGAATACCTACACTGGTCATTGCTGCTGCTTCTATAGATGATATATTGGCTATAACAGGATTCACTGTGATGCTTACTATAGCTCTTACGCATGGTAAGATTTTGTAGCAATTATTTTATGAAATTATTAGCTTTTGTTAAATTTATGAATAGACAAAGATTAGAAGAGATATTTAGCTTATATTTTATTCAAAAATTCAACTGAATTTTCTATACAATAAAAAAGCATGCTTTTTGTACATGTATTATAATTGTGTTACAATGGGACTAAAATTCAATTTTCAGTTATCTATTCTCCTTGCATATTTTACTATCCAATGAATCATATTAATTTAGACAATGTCAACCTCCTCTAAATCTCTTTAATTTCCTAAAATATTTCAGAATAAAGTTTTCTAATTTTTTTTATTACATATATTGCAATTTTAATTATAAACCTCAATGTACTTTTAAACATTTTATCCATTTCAATCTTAATTGAAATACATAATTTGAAATGCAAAGAAATGTGCTTAGATTTTCATTATATTTATTTGTGTTAAAGTTACAGCTCTTTTTTTTTTTTTTTTTTAGTGTCAAGCTATTTAGAAAAGAAAAATGCTGTTCTGTATTCTTTAATTTGTTGTTATAGCCCAGCTCATAACTAAATGTTTATAAGGAAGAAAAAAAATTTTGTGCCAATAAGTGATTGCAGATTTATTACATTCTCATAAAAATTTAACTAGTAGTAAAATTGAAACTGATTCAATAAAAAAATATGAATAATACCTCAAAATATACAATTTCCACTCAACATTCAATGATGCAAACAATGTTTTCTTTCTTTTTGAGAGATGTTATTTGATGTGATAAGTAGTATCAGAAATGGCGACACAAAAATCAGCCATTAAAAATTTCAGCATTTGATCTATACATACATATTCCTCTTCACTCTGAATCAGAGCATAGAGCTTCTATCACAGCTTTCCATCTCACTCTATTTGTGGCTAGATATTTTGCCTCTCTTTGTGTCATTTGATCAAAGTCATTGTCATTTGATCAATCTATACTTAAAAATATTTTGAATGCATTAGTTTTTTGTGTAAAGCATAATCACATGCAGTTATATCTTTAGCATTAGTGAAATAAGTATTTTAACTTAATTTTAAGCTTTAGAAATTGGTTGCTGATCAAATAACAGTTTTTTTTTATCATTTTCCTATGTAAAGATTTTTATGAAGATGTAAGACAGTGAAAATCGTAAAATTAGTTACACTAAAGTGATGTATAATATTTGTTTGACTTTTAATAGTAGATATTAAAATCCAAAGTTTAAAGTATGAAATAACTGCTTAAACCATTGTTGGTTTCTTAGAGATAACATTCTTAATATCAATATCCCTTTGTTGGTAGATTATTTTTAACCAAATTTATTGACATTTTGTTTACAATTTTTTGTAATCATTTTTCTATGTAAAATTTTTTATGTAAAAGTAAGACAGTGAAAAACATAAAATTAGTTACACTAAAGTGATGTACAATATTCGCTTGGCCTTTAATAGTAGATATTAAACAATGCATTTTATTGAACTGTGTTGATCTACTTTTTTTTTATCATTACCAACCCAAAGTTTAAAGTATGAAATAGCTGCTTAAACCATTGTCCATTCCTTGGTTTCTGAAAGATAACATTCTTAATATCAATATCCCATTGTTTTTAATAGTAATTTTAACTTGATATATAAAATTTATTGACATATTTTAATCTTTAATTACTTTTTAAGTTAGTGGACTTACATTATTTTGTTAAAGGTTACATATGTTTATAATAGCTTTCATTTTGTTTTAAAAGTTTTTTTTAAATCTAATTTATATCTATTATCATTTTTGTAATTTAGTTATTGATTAAAGTTATATTTACAGATAATCTGGTCTCTTCAGTTTTAAAAGGTTTATTTGAACCAATTGGTGGACTTATATTTGGATTAGGATATGGTAGATTACTGTGGTGCTTGCCCAGCCTTGAAAGTTCTCCAGTATGTATGCATCTTTAAAAAAAAAATTTATGAACTGTAATCACAAATGTAATTATTATATACATATTTTTCATTGATATTACTGTTTTGGATAATGTATAAATTTCTTGTATGAAATTTTGTTCAAATTTCTTGTATTGAAAGTTCGTAATTTATTTTATGCTGATTAAAAAAATTAATACTTTTCTAGATTGCATTGTACTACATATAAAATAATTATGTTCTTCTATATTCTAATCTAAGTTTTTTTATATCTAAGTTTACTATTACTTTCTTAATATGGTCACTTACCATCCAACAGCATGTAAGTTTGTGCTTTTGCTTTAAGTATTTTATCTTTGTTTCTATTTATTTATTAAATTTTTATTTTCAAGTTTTTATTTATTTATTTTTGTTCCATGTTCTTTCTTCATATTTTACATCAATCTTATTTAGTTAATGCAACACATGAAATATGCAGAGAAGACCTTTTTTAGTGTCCTATGTTAAGTAATGATGAGTGGCCTATTATTTTGTTGTCATACTATTTTTTACTGTGATTTATTTCGAATTTACTTTTATTTTCTATAATTATTATGTTCAATTAGCAGCATTACCACTATGTTACTTCTTTTATTTTATTTTCTTGCATTTTTGTTATTATCTTTTTCTCTTTTTTTCTTTATTTTATTTATTTATTGTTTTTCCTTTTTTTTTTAAACATCACAAACTTGATTTCTCAATTCTTTGCTAAACTTTACTTTTTTTTGTATAAAAATGGCTATTAAATAGATAATTTTTTTTTTAAATTTAACTGTTGAATCCGTGAGGAAATGTATGACTAATTTTTATTACATTATAAGCCAGCAACATGCTTTCGTATTTTTTATATTTGTTTAACATGAGATTTTAAGAAAAAAAATTTGTTTGTTGCAAAGTTTTTGCATTTAGTTTCAGGTGATGTACTACCATATTTTGCTTCTGTGCTTAGGAGGTTCTACTGTCATGTTTTTCAGTAAAGAATTGGGTATTGCAGGAGCTGGTCCAATGGGTTGTTTAGTATTAGCATTTGTTGCAGCTTTAAATTGGAAGAAGGATCCAGAACATTTTGTAAGTTTAAAATTTGCACATTTTGTTTGTATTTAAAAAAATTCATTTTAGGCTCGACGTTTTTAAGCATTTAGTATTCAAAATTATGATGCTTTTTATCAGTTTTCTTATGTGTTAATTTAGGATTTAATTTTGCTCAGTTAGTTAATATTCTTTTCATAATAATTAATGCATTCGAAAGTTTGGTATTTTTTGGCTAGTTGGGTGCAAGTGCCACCAACTCTTTTTACTTTGGAGACATTTTATCACTATTTCCAGAAGTAACCAAACAAAACGGCCGTCATTGAAGACTAAACCGAAAATGTTAATCAATATACAAAACAGAATCCCTAGTGATTTAACGCAATTTGTTACGCAAGCCTTGCCGCCGACCATCAGACCCTTTAATTGGCTCCCAGAATGCGGTATTTTGAAAATAAAATGGCCTAGTGAAGCGAGCCTTATAATGGGCTTAAAACTGAGCATTAGCAGTTGCTCAACGAGCGCAAAAGGAGTTTGAATGCAGGGGGGCACTCTCTCTATCGCAAGTGCTTGAAGGAAAAATGAAGGGTGCTGGGGGAGGGGTACATGTAATCAATGTAATATATATATAATAAAAAGTATCGTTTTGAATTTTTATTTTATTTCAGCACGGGTCTAAATTATTTGGTGACTTTCCGCTTGCGCCCGACTTACCGTAAAGTACCGAAAATTCTCTTCCTAGGGCATTCATTTGAATTTTAGCATATTCTGTAACCTGTAGCTTATTTTTTTCAGTGGTTAAACTAATACTGATTACACAATTATTCATATTTTTGCAAAATATGATTCATATTTTTACAATTATTCATATTTTTGTTTTCTGCAAAAAACTATTTTGGTTCATCAAGAAATAGATTTTAAAAACAGTTTGTTATAGAAATGTTACCTTACAAAAAGTGTGGCTTATCATTGTATTGGTCCAATCCCTTCATTTCTCCAGAACTTATATGTAGTCAGGGATTCTCAAACTTTTTATCACTTTATGTCATGATTTTGTATAAGATTGTGAAATAAAACCATACTATCTATTATTTAATTATGAGGTAAAAATTTAATCTTTAGCAGGATAATGGCTTCTGTTATCAGTCACGACTTCTGTTTTCCAGTTATTATATATTAAGAGCTAATATCTAAGCAAAAATGTTCCCATAACCATTCTCTGTTTTCGCTCATTTCTATTCACCAAAAAAAAATTTTTTTTCACCTGTCCTGTTAAAACACTCAATTATATTATTAAAGAATATTATTTTATTTAATGTTTGTTTTGTTTCAAATATTATTTTTTATTGCATGTAATTCTTGGAAGTAGTGTTGTTTTTAAGAGTTTGTTTGTAAACTCTTGTCAAATTAAACTTTTTGAATCAGCCATGTTTCATACTTATTTTTGGATATTAAATTGCATTAATTTTTCAAGTTAATAGATTTTTACCTGTTTTGAAAAGAAGTAAGAGATTATATAAAAACAAGTTAAGTCTAAAAAAAATTTATAGCATTGATGAAGAATTTTTTTTTTCTTTTCAATTTTCTAGTTTTATATTTTCTTTATTTTGTCATGTCATTCAAGTATATTAAATAACATTTTTTGATTTTGTGTTGTGATGATATTTTTCTGAGCTTCATTTTCATAAGTTAAACAATAATTAAAGAGATTTTGATTTCCTTATTTGCTTTATTTACTTTACATTATTAAAATCACATTTATTTGAATTATTAATTTTGGAAGAAAGTAAGCTTTATATTTTAATAATACAGTACAGAACCCGTTATCCGGAAATCAGAAAACCGGAACGAAATTCGATAAATTTTCCCGCCATTTTTTAAACAAAATTTTTTTTTCCTTATAAGATTTTAGGATTTTTCTTTCTTTTTTGAAAGATGTTCACCTTACCATCATTTTGGAAATAATCATTAGTGTATTACTTCATCGTTTTTTCTTCTTTTCAGGATTATTTCCTAAAAAAAATTTTTTTTTAGTTTGGTTTAACAATAAAAAAACGGCTTTTTGTAGCGATTCAGTAAACCGGAAAAATCAGTTATCCGGAATAGTGATGGTCCCGATCGTTCCGGATAATCGGTTCCCTACTGTACTTCATTTTAGATTTTTAATTAGATAAAAATTCCATTAGAAGTAAAAGAAAATTATGTTTGAAATATTTTGTTAAAAAAAAAAAAAAATTACGTTTGAAATATTTTGTTTTACTGTTGATTTCAAAAATAAAAAATAGAGAATTAATGTAAAATTTCTTTTCCAACAAAAATCATTGAATTTGTAATTCTTAATCTGTAAGTTTTTTTTTTTTTTTTTTTTGACTAAAATATATTTTTTAAGATGCACACTGATAAAAAGATATTATAATTCTACTTTATATTGTAATTTTATGTAATTTTGCTTAAACACAATAAGCACTTGTATTAAATGATTTAATTCCTAATAATTTTCCTAAAGATGTTAACTAATTTAACAAATGATATTTATCAGTTAAATATTAAGGTAAAAATTGAGCAAGATGAAATAAATTATAATTATAAAAACTCTGTGAAATAAAAAAATTAAGTTTAAATTATTGTGTGTTACTATTGATTTCAAAAATAAGAAATACAGAATTAATATATAATTTCTTTTCCAACAAAAATCATAAAAGTTGTAGCTCCTTTTTACGCTGTAAGCTAAAACATACATTTTTAAGACATACTCTGAATTGTAATTCTACTTTACTTTGTAATTTCGCTTGTTTGCATTAAGAACTGTTATTAAATATTTTAACTGTTATTAAATATTTTAATTCCTATTACTTTTCTGAAGGTGTTGCGTAATTTAACAAATGATATTTTTCAATTATACAATAATTAAGGTAAAAATTTAGCTGGATAAAATAAATTCTTATAATTTCTTACTTAAATCAAAATAAATTTTCAACTTCGTCAAGTGCGAATTTAATTTTATAATTTAGCAAATAATCTGTAATTATCATTCATTATTATTAATATAAAATTGATATATTATTTTTGTTAAAATGTTTTATATTTCTTTAATCAGCTCCTGATATTAATTATAGTTCATAATTTATCTGTAGAATTATATAGAAAAATTGATTTCTTTGCTCTGGAGCTTGCTTCAACCTTTTTTGTTTAGCCTTATTGGTGCTGAAGTTTCTGTTGGAGATTTACAGTCTAATCTTGGTAATGTATCTATAGTTTTATAATCTTTTTGTGATTTCTGAAAAATTATTTTTTCTATCATGAATTCCTATTTTTATTTTATATTTCACTTTATCATTAAATGAATATTATTTTCAATTCACCTTGAATTTTTAGATTTTTCTGTTGGTTGCTAGTTTAAAAAATTGAGTCGTATGGAACACAAATTAAACCAGAGTTTCTATCTATCTATCTCTTTCTCTGTTTTTTTCCCATTAATAATTTATATTTTAATTCATAAATTGAAGTGTTTGAAATAAATTATAGAAATAGTTAAAAAGATAAAGATAAATTAACTTACAAATAAACTAGCTAAATATGCCTCTATTGGTACCCTCTTTTTTTTTTTTTTTGTTAATGCTATATTTCTAAAGAATGACTAAGCAATTAATTTGAAATTAGATAAAACTCATATTCTAGTTCCTGATTAGCTGTCAGCTATTATTTATTTATTTATTTTTGCTTTAGAAATAGATATATTTTCTTTATTTTTTCATTTAATTGTATAATTTATTGAAATCAATTGTATTTTCCAGGAGCTGCCATGCTGACTCTTTTTATTGGTTTAGTATTCCGTATAATGACAGCAGCTTTTGTTACATTTGGGGGAGGGTTCAATATTAAGGAAAAAATTTTCATTGCATTTGCTTGGTTACCAAAAGCAACAGTTCAGGTAAATTTCAAAATATGTTTATATTATTTAATAGCTTATTTGAACCTCTTGAGAGATTTTCTTGATATAAATTTTTTATTTTATCTGCCATATATCCTGATATGCAACTCATCCCCCATTTTTTGATAACAAGGCAACAAATTTTTAGTATGACATGTGTAGATGTTGATTATTACTCCTGTAGACATCATAAAGAGTGCCACTCTTTATTCCTGGGGACTCCTGAAATCAATTTTGAGGAAAATCAGTAGACTAAATTTCTCCAATTAATATCTCTTTTCTGATTTTTTTAAAATTAAAATGTCCCTCTTCCTTAACAATTCAGAAAATATTTTCTGTTAAGAATAAAATAATACATTTTAATGAAAACATTGTTATTTTTTATAATTACTTTGAAGTGATCAAGTAATGATCACTTCAAATCACACCGAAATGAAAAATTGTGATTAATGCTTCAATTACACAGGTATTCAAAAACATATAAATTATGCAAAAAGTGAGCGTCTGTGAACAATGAGCTTCAGTGCTTGCTTTCATAAAATTTGTACTGTTGTTGTGTCTAGGATATCCATTACAGGGAAGGATCCATATGACCACACTACAAACATAATTGATTCCGACGCAGTTGATGTTCATGAATCTTTAAATATGTAGCTTTTCAGTATACTTGAAAAGTTTTCATTTTTTTCTGAAGCACTCATGGATAAATTATCTTAACTTTTAAATTTTTTTTTTCAGAATTTAATTTAAAGCATTAGCTCTAAAACAAAAACATTGTATGTAAAGAATATAAGATGAAAGAAAATGCTTATTAATTGTGTATAACATATTAAAAATAGTTTTCAAAAGTGTTGCATTGATACAAAGTAATTCCTATCTACCTCAATGCATCAATAAATCATAATTAACTTTTGTTCATCTTTATTACCGGTGTACAAGTTTACCTCCCAATTCTCTTAAAGTTTAGGTTGTTTGAAAAGTCGACCTAAGCTCCACAATGTATGGTATTTCTTTTTTGCATTTTAATATTATATTTTTGCTGTCTCATTTTTTTATATAATAATGACTAAAATAAATGTGTTTGCTTAAAAGTTCTGTGATTAAAATAAATATTTTTTTTCTTCATTATTTTAAATATTTTAAACTTCAGAATTATTTGTAAACGATGCAGGTGTATGTTATTATCATATTAAGATTTATAACATAAATATGTTAACATTTATAACATTAATTAGTATTTTTTTAACATTAATATTTGTAACATTAATAGGTTTTTTTACATTAATATTTATAACATTGATATTTGTAACATTAATTTTTAACATTGATATACATATTAGGATGCTGTCTCAAATTTAAGAACTGAGTTTAAATTCATGTTGAAATAAAAAATACCAGCAAACATTCATATTAAGTTTCTTGACAACTGCCATGGTGGTAAAAGGTCATAAACATTTTGGCATTATTGAAATGAAATGTATGCCCAAACAATATGAGGGAATAAAGGATTTATCAAATTCTTAATGCTGCATGTATTGATCATGTTCCCTCAGTCTAAATTTTATCATTTATATTTCTTTACATATTTTTTCTTGTTGAGTAAAGAATTTCTGAAAAGGATTATAATTGGATCTTGTTTTGTAAAAAAGAAAAAAGATAAACTTATCATGAAATATGGTCTACATATTTAGTACATGTAACAATTTTATATAAATTATTGTGTTGGCCAGGTGACCGAGTGGTTAGTGTGCCTGACTGCGAAGCCAATGGCTGCGGGTTCGAATCCCGCTCTGGGCATGGATGTTTCTCTCTCTCTCTCTGTTGTCTTCTGATGTATGAATGTGGCCCACCCTATGAACGGGTATTTGTGGCGTGGGTAATGTTGCTCTCCTCCGTGACTTAGGTTCATAGGTGCCCGCAGGATAATGATAAATGAGCAATGCTTCCGGCATCTTCTAAGGCGAAGAACGAAAGTTCAGTGCCTGCCGTTATTAAAAATAAAAATATACATAAATTATTGTTGTTAAAATTCTATATATAGGAATTCTTTTTATTTTCCTATAAAAACTTGAAATTCTTTTAAAGGCGGCTATTGGATCCCAAGCCTTGGATTATGTTGTTACTAATAATGGCAGCCCTGAAATGCTGGATTATGCTCAAAAGGTAAAGTAATGTTTGTGCTCTTTAGTCATAGATTTGCAATTATTATCAAAATCTTCAATTAAATCTTCAATTTTTTAAGGTTCTGACATGTGCTGTACTTTCTATCATGATGACAGCACCGATTGGAGCTGCTTTCATTTCTATTATGGGCCCTAAATTGTTGACTAAAGATATTCAAACCAGAAGGAAAAGTAAACAAAAATTAGAAAATTGTGATTCAAATATCCAAGATGTCGAAAACTGTATAATGGCTAAAATGTGAGATGAAGTTTAGTATGTTATGGTAAGAAATTTATTAAAATTTTATATAAGTTACTAAAAGATTGAAATTAATATTTTAGCATTTAATACTTATCAAACAAATACTTTATTTTGTTCATCTATAATTTTCACAGAAAAAAAATTGTTTTTTTTTTATGTACATATTATTAATTTTAAGTCTTGTCTGAATTTGATTTAGAATATTTAATATTTTTCTGAAATGTTTAGTTATAAGTAGGGCCCTATAAATTATGCGGAAATTTTTTATAGATTATGCGGCGATTTTTAAAAATTGTGCGGTGTCTTTTAAAAATTATGCATGCAGGTTGCGAATGACCCAGAAAACAATTGAAACTGAAAAAAAAAATCACTTAAAAAAGTTCAACTTTCTTTCCTGTTTTAATAAAAAAAAAATTCAATGAATACAGTAAAGATTTCAACTAAATTACCTTCTTATGTATTGTACATCCATTTTCTACATCAGAACAATTATTAAAGTTTATTAAAATGGAGAGAAGTTAGTCCAGAAGCTGCATTTTCTTTCAAACTCTGTCTTTGTTTTGTAAAAATTTGGCCGTAGCAGGATACAGCTCTTTCACAATCTACTGAATTAGGAAGCACTGAGAGCACTTGTCTTGCTTTTTTTGTAAGTTTTGGAAATCTCTCTGAGACTACCTCTGAATTCCAGAATCTAATTATGTTCTGGTTTGAACATCATTCTTTTACATATTCTTTGTAAGCAGCATACTCGAGTTTTATATCTTGACCACTCATTCCTGGAATATTCTTGAATACATCGTCATCTTCAATATTGAGGTTGACTATTTGTTCTGGATCGAAAACTCGAGCAGCTTTCATGAAGTTTAATGCAGGTTGACTCAACTTGGGCACGCGTTTTTTGAATACATCTAGTTCTGGAGAGTAGTAAGTATTCAACTTTGCAATTGTTTTGTGAAACACTTCTTGAAGAAATACGTTGCGTGAATCTTTTTGTGAGTATGATGCCTGAGAATTGCATCGAAGTTTAGACCGCAGATCAAAAATCTTATTGTAAGCTTTGTGAATAGATACACCACATGTTTCGAAAAAGAGAAGAGTATCCATTAATA
Organism: Parasteatoda tepidariorum; assembly: GCF_982258835.1. Taxonomy (NCBI): domain Eukaryota; kingdom Metazoa; phylum Arthropoda; class Arachnida; order Araneae; family Theridiidae; genus Parasteatoda; species Parasteatoda tepidariorum. The sequence continues at coordinate 88,269,431 of NC_141760.1, read as the reverse complement.
TCTGAGCGTGTTCTGCAATGAACTGAAAGTCTTTGCAAACGTACTTGCTTTCCACCAAAACTTTGCACTGATTGAGACAAGCAGTGTTAGGAGTAAGGTGTTTATTTCACTGCTAAAAAATTCTATGTAAACATTACAATATTCAGCATGATATTGCGCTGATTTAAACCAGGAATTCCACCGTGTCTTTATTGGTACTGGACAAAGTTTAGCTTTCTTATTGTCATCTGTTAAAAACTTTAAATAGCGGCGCTTTCTAGCAGGACAATGCGTGAACAATTTCTTAAAGTTTCCTGTGAATTTGTCCACCTCTGAAAAATGTTCACGCCTCTGATCAGACGCTAAATTAAGAATGTGAGCATTGCAGGTCATGTGCACTGAATTGGGCAGTAGAGTACGCAAGACTTCCTTGTAAGCCCGAGTCATGTAAGTTGCGTTATCTGTTAAGATTGCTGAAACTTTGTTGAAATCAATCTCCATATTTGTCAAGCACTGCGCTACGGCTCGAGAAACTGTAGTCGATTGTACAGCTTCAAGATGAATGCTATGTAGAAGATAAGGATGCATCATTGCAGTATCTGTAAATTGTGGGACAGCTAAAATATGTAAAACATAATTGTCTTTATCATCACTGCCTTCATCGAAGCCGATGCAGAGTGAATCAGTAGTACGAAGAATTTCTTTCAATTCATTCTTCTTTACTTCAAATACTTTTGGTAAATAATTTTGGCGAAGAGAATTAGCACAAGGTAAAGCACCTGCACCCGAAATATTTTTCATTAGAAAATCTCTCATTTTGGGGTGATCCAGTTTTTCAATTGGAATATTAGCACTCGTAAATGTGTCAACAATTTCAAAGTTTAAAAGATTGCGCATTTCAGCACATTCGGTTTTTCTCTTGAACATTGATGACACGGTTGCTTGTTTTTTTTTCTGCATTTCGCTGTCCTCTTGTTCATTTTTTCTTTTATTTGTTTTGTGACAATTACTACCCAAATGCTTATCGACAACACACTTTCTTGTGTGATCCACGGCAATATTACACGTGGTACAGAACATTATTCCATCAGAAGCATGAAAAATACTCTGATATTGCTTACATCTATCCTGTGCAGAAATATGGATGGCATTTTTTTTAATTTTAGATAGAGACATGTTTACAGTGACTATTTGTGTGGAAATGAGTTAAACTAATTTCAAATCAATAAATGAAAAGACTCACATGCACCGAGCAGATACTCGAAGAATGAATAGAGCGGAATGCATGGCCCTCAAGCAATATCTTGTGGAGTTCCAGGAACTACAAGGAAAAGAGGTGGGAGTGGAGTTTGGGGGGGGGGTCATTCTTCCCCAACGTCCCATTATCTCTGTGGTCTATACCATAGAGGTGACCTCTATGGTCTATACACCGCGAAAGCTGTTCAACCAGCTTCCTATTGAAGATGATGGCGACTGATAAGAAGCTATGTGCCGGGGGGGGGGAGATTCTTGGAAAGATCTGACAACCTGACCAAAAAGATTCTTGGAATTGAAAAAGAAGATATATTTCAATTGAAAAAAAAAACCCTTAAGGAGAAATTTATCTGGTAAACGAATACATTTTGCTGAAAAATAAAAATTATATAGATATGCTGCGATTACGCGGAAAATTTAAAATTATGTGGATAGTTGTGAATTATGCGGGTTTTCGCATCTTCACATAATTTATAGGGCCCTAGTTATAAGTATAATATGATGATTTTGATAAAATTAAAAATCCAATGTCAGTTACACCTATTAGCTTTAGCTAAATAATTGAAATTCACCTCTTCTGTGCTCATTATAGGGAAATGTTATTTGAAATATTTCTAAACTTCATATAATAATTTCTTGAGTCTTGTTTCCACCAAATAAAAAAAGTCTTGTATCAATGTGAAGCAATTCCATTAAATGTGGAATATTCATTATTAGTTGTAATTAACGAATTCTAGTCTTTGCTTTCTTTCCCAATGTCCTTTTTTTTAAAATTAAATTTGGATAAATATACATGCCAATAAAAGTATACATACATATATTTTGTCCAAGGTAAATTTTGTTAAGTAAACAGGACTATTCCTGATCATTAAAAGTGCCTAGTATTCACTCATTAAAAAGAAGTCTTGTTTAAAATCTACATTATTTTGTGAACTGAAATAATTCTTATTTGTAATCCTGCTTTCCCAATTGCATCCAATTTATACAATATTGCATACCACTTTTTAACATTTGTTGATGTAATTTCTGCACTCAACACACATTAACAAAAGTATACCCTGTGATGTTCTGATAAAAAAAATTCTCCTTTTTGTTGTTACTATGTCATTTAATTATAAATGTATGCATAATTAAATATTTAATATTAATTGAGTCACTATACAGTATTTAGCTTATGAATAGATAAGTTTTTAGTTAGATGTTGACATTTTTTACTTTGGTTATATAAGAACCACAATGGGATATATAATGTTTTTAAAAATCTGTACAAATTAAAAATTATTATTGATTAATTGCATGTTTTTGGATTTATATTTCAGATTTGTATCAAATGGATGTTTTCCTGCTATAAACTTTTTCTTTAGTTCAGCACAATTTGAAAAATTGGCATCTTTTTTTGCAAAGCTGAACTATTATGAAGCTTAGTACCTAGTAACTGGCATGTTTCAAACTTTAAAGTACTCTTCCATCATTTTTATCAAAAATAAGCATTTGCACTGAGCTATGTTGAAAGTAATAGATTTTTTCTATTAATAATATTGCAAATAGGTCTTTTACATATTGCACTGTTTTAAAAGCTAAACAAATTTATTTTATTTTTTGCTCATTTTTTAATGTTCACACATTGTAAGTTGCTTTCAATATATCTGGAAATTTTCAATTTATATGGTTGGATTTATCATCTCATATTTTAAGTTTATATATATTTAAGCTTTGTTTATATATATGCTTAGTTATATGTCTGAAAATGTGCAAAGGAAATAATTTTATCTTTAAATATTATGTATATTTTTTCTTCAGGAATAAGTATTATTGCATTTAATGAACTAGTATTTGCATTGAGAAATTATTTTTTTTCGTAATACTGGTCTATATTTTTACAAATGTGTTGATTTGTTATTTTAAAAGTAGTTTTTGATTTAGTATTGTTATTTTGAATACTGTTTTGACAGTATGTAATGTTGAAGTAATAGTATTTGGCAAGTATTATTTTCCAAACTTGACTGGTCTATATTTTCACGACAATACTGGTCTAAAAAATAATCAAAGGAATTATGTTTGTTTATAAATTGTTTTATTTGTCCTAATATTTTTTTAAAAATATTCCAATGCATAATACATAATAATAATCATATCGTTTCGGCACTCTTTGCAAATGCTAGTAAGTTTTTAAAATACTGGTAAAATGTTTTATCAATAATACTAGGTTTAAAAAAGAGAACCAAATTTGAGTACATAATAACATGAGAATATCCGTAATAATTAAAAATGTTAAATATATGCTTTAAAAAACACACACTATAACATTTTATAAATTATTCTTACACTAAAAGGACTTAACCAAATGTTGAATGAACATTATTTGTTATTACATTATTTATCCTAATTTTTTTTAAATAAATGTTCCAATACATAATAAGTAGAAAAGTAAATTTAAGCAATTTTTTTATGTATATATCAGTATACATATGAATTTGAACCAAAAAATTTCAACAATAAATAAAAAAATTTTAAATCTGAATAATTGCAAAAATAAATATTTATTGTTGACTGCACTTTTTATAATAATAATGAAATTTTATATTTTAATAAAATGTACTTCAAATTTTATTAATTTGTGATAAAAATTAGATTAATTTTTAAATCTAGTAGTGTTACAATTTCTTTTTTAGAAATAAGTCATTTTTGTGTGTACATATGTAAACATTGTTATATTAAGCATAAAATCTACATAATGTTATTTTCAGATGTAATAATATGGTTATTTGTGCCAAAGCATTTGATCTCAAAATCATCTTATGCCCCACTCGACAAATATAAATATTTATTCTTACATGTATTTTGTAAACTACCATGGTGTCAGTAACATGTCACCGGAAATGTTAGCAGATAAAATGCATGCTAGACTAAAACTCTTATATGCCAAACATCTTTTTTTAAATGCTTATAGAAATTTATAAATGTACCTGCTATTTATCTGTCAAAAAAAAATGACATTAGCAAAATTATAGCTTTGTTAATAACTTTAATTAAAAGGACTAAGTATTACAGGGTTCCCACGGTCCTTGAGAGTCCTTGAAAGTCCTTGAATTTTTTTTTGCTAAATTTAGGTCCTTGAAAGTGCTTGAAAAACGTCTTATGTCCTTGAAAAACTTGATAGGTCCTTGAATTTGTCCAATACTGCTGGAGGCCCTTTTTATAAAACACCCGCGGATATTTCTCGTTCTTTCTGTTTTGTTCCCGAGCTCTCTCATGTGGTTTTTAACGCCACCGTTTCTAACCGGGCCTAGCGTCTTGGTGTCTGCCAAGCGCGCGGAGCACAGCAAACAATCAATGCGTTCGTGGCGAGACTCCGCTTCATCTTCTGTCGCATATGCTTAGATCTTCTTTTTTCTTATCGAAACTGGAATACTCTCGAATTTACAATTAACAATATGTACCTTGATGGATTAACAATAATGAATTAACAATAATGAATTAACAATATGTACCTTGTAGTTTTCAATAAATTTGCCGTTTTACCATCCGCACTTGTCCTTACGTTTGCGTCATTTCAAAACTTTATTGTAAAGCGTATTCGCAAAGGCACGGCTTTGTATTTGTGTTATGTAGTTTAGACTAGTTATGCCTGGGAAGTGCTATTTTAATCCCCAATGGATGGATAATCAAGCTTATTAAGAATGGATTTTATCGATGCCCGAAAAGAAGTTCAGAGCCAAGTGCCGATTATGCATGAAGGAGATCGATATCGCGAAAATGGAAGAATCTGCTCTGAAATCACACATCAAAGAAAGGTAAAACAAAAAAGCAGTCTCATGCCCTGAGTTCTCTTTTTCCAAAGACATCAACATCTAATTCATCTGGTGTAAATACTCCTTCAACATCATGTGCCCCATGTGAAGCAGAAACTTTAGTGGCCGAGGTAACATTGTCTTCTTATCTGGTCAAAAGGAATGTGCTTGATGCTGAAATTCTCTGGAGTCTGAAGTGCATCACTAGTACATTCATGTAACTCCTGTGAAGGGATTAGTAAATTGTTCTCCAAAATGTTTGCTGATAGCTGTATAGCGAGACAATTTTTTTGTAGTGCCACAAAGTGAGCCTATTTGGGCTCCTTTGGATTGGCACTATACTTCAAAGGGATTCTTATAAATGAGCTGAAGAATGTTGATTGCTACACTGTACTCTTTGATGAGACGTTAAATCAGTCTCTACAATCTAAGCAGATGGACATTATTGTAAGGAATTGATAATAAAGTTTGCACTAAGTATCTTACCTCCCAATTTATGGGTCATGGAACTACAGAAAATATTTTGTCCTTGTCATGCCTCCATGTTGGGATGGCGCTGTCATCAAGGTAGATGTTGTAAAAAGACAGAGGAGGGAACGCTCTGATGGAGAGCGGAAGCGAATTGTTTAGGTGGATTGGTTATAGTAATTTTCTTCAAACTTCATTTTTTTTCCTTTGTTAATAAATATTTGTGTTGTTAACTGGTTACCATTTATTTGGCCAATTGTGATTTTGGGAAGTATCTGAGTGAAGAAGGGAAAAGGAGGAAAAATTATACGTTATATCACAGCACGCTCTCTTTCGAGAACCAGAGCATAAATCAAGGTATGAGATTTATCATATTCTGTTTATGAAAAACAATTAAGAATTGTGAATTTGGGAAGTACCTGAATGAAGAAGGGAAAAGGAGGAAAAAAGCAGAAGCGAATTGTTTAGGTGGATTGGTTATATTAATTTTCTTCAAACTTCATTTTTTTTCCTTTGTTAATAAATATTTGTGTTGTTAACTGGTTACCATTTATTTGGCCAATTGTGATTTTGGGAAGTATCTGAGTGAAGAAAGGAAAAGGAGGAAAAATTATACGTTATATCACAGTCCTCTTTTTACAAATGCATGGATGATGGTTAAAAACTCTCTAAAATACTTCAATTATCCATGGATGAACCCTATGTCAATTGGAAATTCTATTAGAAGCTTCAGTGTGAATTAAAAGAGAAATATTCCCACCAGGTCATATTCATTGGCAGTTGTGGATTACACATAACGAATAATGCTTTTAAACATGGTGAAAATGGGATATGTTCCTTCTAATTTTTATTTTCAGAAAGAATTGTTGCTGCATAACATTTAGAGAAGGTTGTGTAAATTATGGATGAATAATTTCAGAAACGATGCTTAATCGAGGAGAGGAGGGGGTTATGGAATACCTAAGATTTAGCTCTGTCTTTCATGCAGCCTTCACATGGAAATACACAGGATTAAAGGATTTCACCATTAACACCTCATTACCATTAGTGATAGATTGTGCTGAAAATGATTTTGTGAATTAATCTGTAAAACCAGTAGGGTTGTTTTTAAAAATATATAAATTTTAGTCCATAATACATATACTCTCTTCTCTCTATATAGGCAAAGCATTTAGGTATTATATTTGAAATTAATTATTGCCACAACAAGCATTGTTGCTTCTAGTAAAATAGAAGAGAATAATTTTTAAAATTGGTCTTAGATTAAGGTCCTTGAAAAATTTTGTTGAGGTCCTTGAAAAGTCCTTGAATTTTAATCTCATCATAGAGTGGGAACCCTGTATTACTACCTATGAAATACTAGGTAGTTTTACAAAGAAGTATTAAGTCTGAATAAGCAATGATAGACTTGCTTTGCATTGTTTATAGGTTGTTTTGGACCAATTGATTGAATAATGCAGAGCATAATTAACAATGTAATATTTATATAAAAAATGCTAAGTATTGACAATTATTATGAGCGTGCAAAACAATGTCCAATTGTGATTGGATCAAAGTATGAAAAAAGTCTAATTGTTTAATAAATTCCTATTTTTTATAATTAAATTTAAAAGGCAATTCTTATTAAATAAAATAAGATTTTTTCTCGCATTCTTAAGTACAGTTTTTCTGTGCCCCCTCCCCCTTCCAGCATCTTAGCAATTTTCATCAAAATTTTAGAAAATGCTCAGCTGTTGTTTTATATTATTTTTGAATCAATATTTATGTGCCCAGTCAAGCATGTAGAGGTAAAAAATTCATGATCAATCAAATATTTTACATGCTCCAGGCATTAAAACTTTTTAGGCCCCATTTTACATAAATCATAATGTATGTTATTTATTTTATTAGAAATCATTTCAAAAATTATATAAATTTTTATGTGCGCAATTTTTTTCTCATAAAAAGAAACCTGGTAAATAGTTTTAAATTTAAAGTAATATTCGATTTATAAATTTCCATAAAAAGAAAAGTTACCATAAAAGGAAAACAATGACAAAATCTCTGCAACTATATATATTTTTTCATTCAAATATATGTAATAACAACAAAAATTAGAAATAGCTTGAAAAAAAAGTCTTTATAGAAAAAAAAGCTTCTCAAATGTCTATATACTCTGGTGTTATAGACAATACTGCAATGAAGGATCACTTACATGTATTTTAATGTGCCAATTTTAGCATTCCTTTCATGAACTAAGCACTCAGTACATATATAACATCTGCAGTAGAGCCTCTATTACCTGACATGCATGGAACCAGGACTAAATCAGAAATTAAAAATGGTTGACTAATTTGGGATCTTTTTTAAGTCTAATAAATATCCATTTTTATGTTGTTGTTTTTTTTCATAAATAATGATACAATAACATGAAAAAAATTATTAGCAATTTTTTTGTTTTCTGTGTCTCATTCTCTTAAATACAAATATCTGATCACAACATAGTTAGTTTATTGGCATAAGGTCCAAAAATGAAACAGTAACTTAGAATATCAGCAATAATAATGGGATGCTTTTAACGTGCATTGAAAGTCATATGATTGAGCATTAGCTAATCAAAGAGTCAGATTGTCAGGATTCTGCTGTATTCTAATTTATATTCCAGTTGTGTCTACCATAGATGTTTAATATTTGCTTAGCATTTTTTATAAATTGTATTCCAAAAAAATATTTTTTGCTTCAGTGTTACTTTCAGTGCTTATTTTTGCTAGTTTTTTCAAAATTGACAATTTATTTAAACTTTATTTATTTATTATTTCTTAAGATCAGTAATGTTTTTTTAAAAAAAAAATTTATATTAGTATGTTTTATTGAAGTTGTTCTATCGTGAAGTTTAGATCTGATTTTATATAATAAATGTTATAGAAATCTTTTTATTACTATTTTTATTTTGTTTTTAAAAATTGTTATTCATGAACTTTGCTCAAAGCTGCACTATAATACTTTTCTACTTATATTTGTGATAGTCATTTTATAAATCTATTTTTTTCCAACTTGTTAGCAACTGTTTCAACTGATATAATATTACACCTTCCTGACTGTGATGTTTTATACTTAGTCTTTCACATATCTCATTGAATAAAGTGTATTTAAAATTTATGTTCTCTTATTTCAGTTCTCAAATTAATGTTTCGTATTTAAATATTTTATCCATTTTCAGCTCCTAATCAGATTCAATAAGTGTTCGGTAGTGAATGCTCATATATATATATATATATATATATATATATATATATATATATATATATATATATATATATATATATATATATATATATATATATATATATATATATATATATATATATATATATATATATATATATATATATATAAAACTAAACTCAGTGGCGCGACAGCCCATAGAGGGCCAAGGTCTACTGTGCCCACCTCATTTTTCTTGACCTTGGGCTCTGGGGTGCTGGAGCAGATGTTCCCGTCAGGTGGATATATATACAGTAGTATATAGTAAAATATTTAAGTGAGAAAATGCAAAAACACCATCGAAGTGTTACAAATCATTACTGAGGAAAGTGGGGACCAAAGACATCGAAAATCAGTGTAATTGCCAGAAAACAGACTTCATTAGTAAAAGTAAAGCATTTCTGCAACAGCTTGTTGTGGGCAAGGGAAGGGAAAACGTGGAGGTAAGACTTCACAATTTCGTGACCAACATCTTGATTGTGGCATTGTGGTCAGCACTGTGCGCAGGTGACCTTTACTTCCCAGACAAATTTATCTGAAGCTAGGTGGGGTTCAAACGCCAGCTCTTCACAATGACAGTTCAGTGTAAGTGATGACAGTTCATTAGTAATTAAATATTAATTTGTGATCTTGTAATGTGTGTAAAGAGATTTTTACAGTATATATTAAAGACAGTCCAGAACACCTTTTTTGCTTACTTTATAAAATTAAATTACTTGTTTGTTTTTTTAAATCATACCAGTTATAGTTTTTAAACTCCATTTTGTTGTTGATATTTCATAACCAAACGGAATAAATAGAATGCTCCTCTCCTCTTAGTTTTTTTCAGAGTGAGTAACAAAGGTGTGTACCAGATTTTGCACTCCCCCAATATCTGTCCTCACTGTGATGTATGTAGTGGGTGGGAGAATATTTATTGAAAAATTTTACATCTTGGATAAATATTTAGCTCGCGAAAAAAAAATGGGTTTCTTATAAAGTGAAGATGCTAGAATTTTGTAAACTTTACTAATCAAAGTTAGGAAAGAAAATTTTTTTGTGCGTTGAAAGTTGGAAAGTTTGATTTTTTTTTTATAATCATTCTTGAACAGCTGACCCAATTTTGAGTTAAAGACTAGCAATGTTTAACTCTGTATCGTTGTAATTTTGAATCCAATTTAAAAGACAAGGAAATTCCTGAATCAAGCATTGGGAGAAATTTACTTTCATAGAGAACTTTTTTATGGAACTAGCCTTCATTTCAGTTACACGTAGAGGAAAACTTCCCACTGTTAATATCTAGCGGCAAGAATCCATCTAACTCTTGATTCGTCTACCACTGAAGATATTCTTCTCATCAATGTGGTCGGTGCCAGCCATCACTGGGATTCAAACTTGCATGATCTCACCGGGAGGCAGGCTTAATTTTGTGAATGAAAGACAGTGTCTTTACGATAAAATCTTTTGTGAATGGTCCGTTTTAAAGATTAAATTTGTGTTTTGTTTTTTTGTTTTTTTTTTTTAAATCATTTTATGACTTAAAAAAGTATTTCAAGAAAATGCAATTTATATTTTAAAAAGGCATATTCCAGGCAGTAATATTAGTTATTTTAAGATTGCTATCTTTCTTTTTTGAAAACATATTGGGAAGAGTTTGATTATTATGATGTTCTTAGTTAAATTTTATCTGTCCATGCCTTTATATGTCCTTGTAAAATAAATAAAAGAATCTTTAAAGCATATTTCAAATTTCAATTTATATTTGATCTTGGAAAATAAAATTCGATACATATAAATCTATAATAAGAATGAGTTTCTAATGCATATGAAATCTATATTCAGTATGAAGTAATAATGCACAAACTAGATAGCATACACTTTATGAATGCAACTTGTTTTGTGAATCTGTGCTATGAATGTTCTCGGAGGTACTTTAGAGGTAACGGTGGCTAATGTCATAGCCTGGCATCTTGAGTTGTTTCCTTAAATATGGTTGAAACTTTACCATCTTCTTTGGATGAGTTAGCTGTGTGTACACTTCCATACATGGTGATGCTTGTACTTTCTTTGTTTTCTATGTTTATTTTTCCATCTAATTTGTTAGCTGGTTCTGGTGCTTCTAGTAATCTGGGGGCCAACACAGCTATGGCTGTTGCTCCCAGCGGTGCAGTGATAAGTATTGCAAGAACTGCTACAGTGAGAATCTGCAAAATATTTAGATTTTACAATCAAATTATTTATTGCTCGTGATGATATTTCTGGGAGTGTATTTCAGAAGGACACGTTTTAAGTAGTCAACACTTCTGCCATTGGTAAAGAGTTAAATTGATCAAAGTGTTAAGACTTTGCAGTCTGCTTTTTCTCTTGGTGTGAACATCTAAGAGTTAATTAATGTATTTTCATTTTTGGAAAATATTATATGGCTACATTCGATTATATAACTATGTTTGTAGAGCAATATCAGGCTTGATGTTTCATTGAAATGAAAAATATATTGGGCATTGAAAGTCCGATTTATACTAATCAGACATACCAGTTGAACTGCAAGCAGTGGGAATGGTTTCCTAGTTTCTGAATCTAATATTAGTGGATTTAACATTCTTTGAAAGTTTTTGATTTGTACTGTTAAATATATTTTTTTCTTTAAAAATTATTTTTAATGTTTAAAAATTATTAAATTTATGCCTTATGCAAAACTAAGAACTGGGTTGTTTCAAAAGTAAATATTTGTGATGTATATTAAATTTAAACTTTTTTGGAACATTTTTCAACACTAGGCACTCATTGTTAACTCGTAAATGAAATTTAAAAATATTACTTGAATCAATTAAGTACTCAATAAAGCTGTTGGGAAAAAAAATTTCCGAAAATCTTTTGTTTGATGTTTATGATTTCATATTTAAAATTTTTAAATTATTTATTTTAAATCGGCTCCCAAAATTTGATCATCATAAAATGATCTTATCAGTAATAAACTAACTCCTTTTTAACAATCTATGAGATGATTTTGTAATTTAAGCATTAAAGTTATTTTCTGTTTATCTTTCTTCGTTGAATTATTAGATACATTTAATAAAATGTGTTTTTTTTTCAGGAAAATAAATAAAATTAAGATTTTATCATGGCCACAAGTTTTTATCCGGACCATTTTGATAGATGTTTACAAATCGGTTTTCTTTGCAGCTTAAACTCTTTATTTCCTTCCATTTATTCTAGTACATTTATATTACAATTTTTAGTCATAGCATTTAAAGTTGCAAAGTATTCTACATAATTATTTCTCTTCAAATTCTTTTTTATTTTTAATTCTTTTATGCTACACAGTAAAAAATATTTTAACAGCATTGAAAAGAATTTAAATAGTTAGTCATAGTATAAAAAATGCGATTTTTTAATCTTGTCACAGGTTTAAGTGTCTCTTAGCACATATTTTTCATATTGCGAACAGTAAATTAGTTAATATATTTTAGAGAGAAATGTAGAACTTGCTATTTTAACATGTGATTTGATTTAAATTCCTATAAATTAATCGTGATTAATTATAGGAATTTAAATCTTCATTCTATTAAAAAATAAATAAAAGTAATATTTTAACAATATTATAATCACTAGGATTACAAACATACCTCAATACCATACTGTTCAATTTCAGATCCCAGTTGAAATTTCCTAGCCATTGCTAATGGAACTGGACCTATGGCAGCCTATGGGAAACATAATTTGTCCATTTTTTAACTTAAGTAAGACTAAATTAAAAAGAATTATACAAAACAAAATTTGCACAAGTGATAAGAAAAGTTGAAAAACATTAACAACTGCACTTTTGATAAATTTATATTAAATCAGCATTAATTATTAATATGTATGTTTATTATTTTATTTACACGACGTTGATAACATGTTTGATATTTTATTGTAGATAATTTGATAGGTTTTTTAGGTAATATTAGTGTACTATAAAAATTTTGAATTGAGCAGAATTATGAAAGATCTGCAATCAATATATAGTGGCAATATACAGTATATAGATTTATACAGTAAATTAACCTATTATTATGCAACTATATCAAATATTAATGCTATTATATTGCCCTAAAAAGCATAACTTTCACAGAACAGTGGATCCTATATGTGGGAAATTTGGTTGTTGCTGAGAAAAATGATTTTTTCTTTCTCTTGAACATACCATTTTTTTTTCATTCATTTAACTTAATTTTTGAATATTAAAAGTTATGCTTTGATGTTTTACTACAGGTTATCAGAATTTGAAAAAGCTTTGCTGGATGCATGGCAAAATAAAGATGTAAGGAAGATTCGTCAAAAATACTTAACCCTTTAATTAAACCATTATGTTTCTGTTAATTTATTGAAAAACACAATTTTATTTATAGAAATGTGTAAAAAGACACTCATTTAAGCAATGTTTAAAACAGCTCAATTCTGAGGTTTTTAGGAGAAACTAAATTATCTGACATTTTCAAATTTAAGAGGAAAAAAATAGAGCTTGAAAATTTTAAATCTTATTCTTTTATACTAATAATTTTTTAGCTTCCATCAGAATCCATTTCCGCTGAATTGCCAGATAAAAATAGAAAAAAAATGAGAATATGAAATTTAACTTTAATTGAAAAAACAAAGTCTGTGATTAAGTTTTTCCCTAAAACCGCAGAATCAGGGTGAGAAAAAAAAATGCCTACATACATAGTCAGCTATAAACCTTTGGTATTGGATACTTTTTTTAAGGAAGCGTCTTAAACAGCATGCAACATAGAGTCTGATGAAGACGATATCCATGAAGTAGACCTCTTTAGAATCAATGTTGGATAAGGTACTATCAGAGCAAGGAAGAACAGAGTAGATTTATTTAATTAATTCCATCTTACTCCATTAACCTTGTCTGACAGTTAGAGTTAAAACTCTGATCATCCAATCACTTTGTTTTACCCATGTCGTTTAAGTAGTTCAGAGGAAAGGCATCTGATTCTATCCAGTTACCCCATGACAAATCAAAGAGCACATAGGAGAGAGCAACAATCCTTCAGAAGTTGTAATACACATTCACTTTCAATCTTTTGCCACAGTTTTAAATGATAATCTTATTAACGACGATTTTGACAAAACTTAATACTACAGTGAAACCCGTTAAGTTAACCTCGATTAACAAAAGCTGAATTTATCCTATAATAAAAGGTACCTTTGCATCTTACCACTCGTCAATCTTGTATGTTAACTAACTTAGGTTAAATTTGTCTAGGATAGTTATTGATTTCTAAACCTTTCATAAGCATTCCAGGAAAAACTTTCTTTGCTGTTAAGTATTTGAAATTTCCCCTAAGTTGAGAAAAAGTAATAAAAGCTAACCTAAACTCCTTTTTTTATTTAACCTCATCGGAAAACTATTAAAGAGTTTTGTAAGTATAGCAAAATAAATTTTTAAATGTTGAAGACAAATATAATTAGAAAACGTCAAGATTTTTATTTGTATATTGAGTACAGATGTTTTAAGAAATTGTAATAAATAACTAGCATGCATCATTTACAAATTATATATCTTTTTTTTTTAACCAATCCATTTGCTTTTAAATGCATGTGTAAAAATTTTAACGTAAATATAATTAACTTTAAATCTAATTAATATATATTTTATTTTAAATATAATTAAACATAATTATATTTTTTTTTACTTGCTACGGTACCCTTAATTATCAACTTTCTTTCGACGGAACTCTAACTTTATAAATAAAGTTTAAGTTAATTGTAAACTTTATAACCTATAAAAGACTATTTTCAAAATATTTAAGGCAATGAATATTTTTTTTTCATTAATAATCTTAAATTAGGTTATATGTCTGGAAATTAAATTTGCAGTCCTTGTGCTATATCTAGTCTAGTTATGAATATGTTTCTGGTGTATATACATAAGTAAAAAATTTAAAAATAAACAGAATTTTGGTTTGCTTCGTAATGAATATATTCGAATGAATGGCTGCTATAAACTAAATTATCAAGTTATTAGGAAAACATTTCTTCATGAAATTGTATTATTTTGATTTGAAAATCGCGATAAGAAATACTAATGTAATATGTTATAAATGCTTGTGTATGTATATAAAATTTGCTCAATATATAGTAATTAAAAATATTTTTTCTTTTAAAAAAATGGCATTTTGCTTGAAATGATTTCATAAAGGCAACTGTAAGATTAAATAAATCAGGAATTATAGGTTGAATCTAAATATAATCAGAGGTTTCAAAGCTCATCACTGGTTATAAAAAGTACTAACTCGCGAAGCCCCTTAACTCTTCCACGGAACCCTAGGTTTCCGCGGTACACCATTTGGATACAGCTGCATTAAAGTAATGCACTCCAAGTAGTCACTTATATAGGTTTCACTGTACTATCAAATGCAATTTATTTTGATTTTCTATTCGCACCATAAATATAATTACACATAAAACTTAACATTTTGGTACATAGGAACTTTCTCTTATCAAACAGGAGAAGGATGTTTTTTTTTAACCTACTGCCTGACGGTGGAAGATACTCTTTTGAAACAAGCTATTTTGCGATTTTAATTATGCATTTAAGAATACATTCTTCAGATGCATACTTGGAACACAAATATTTGTTAAAACAAATATTAATGATGTATCAAAGAATAAATCATTAATATTTGTGTTTTGCAACAGTTCATTTTTATTAAACTTTATGCAACCATTTAAAAACTAAGGTTTCTAGATAAGGTTAATTCGTCCCAAGTTTAGATTATATTTTGATTGGGAAATTTTGACTTTTTTCTCCTAATAAATTAGGTAAATTAGTATTTAGCTGCAAATTACAACTAGTCAAAACGTAAAATAAAATCGAATACAAATATTTACATCTTTTTGTCAAACGGTGTGTTAAGTAAAATTCATTTAAATTTTCTGTTCATGATTGAACCACAATATCTTCAAATTAGCTAAAACTGTAAATAAAGAAAGCATAAACCATTTCAGTCCATAGTTAAAATACATGTTGAGTAATGTAAAGAGTACCTTGAACGATAACGTGGTTCAATTTAATTTTATTGTATAACGTAATTTGAAACCCTTCATTATTTAAAAAAGGTGTAATTCGAAGCTTGTTTACTAAGAAAAGCAGCGCAGTTTGATTGTCTTAAATCGGAAACAAAACTATAATTTTAAATTGTATGTGCTAGATAAACAAAGAATTATCTGCCCTGTAAAATTAAATTGATAATTGTAAAAGATTTCATTAGGTTCAAAAATTATAAAAAATGAAAAAAAATCAACTTGTTTTATGCCTGCGACTATTCTTAAGATTCTTCCAGACGAGACTAAAAATAACGAAATCGATTTTAAAAAAAAAATAAATAAATAAATACGCAAATTTGCCTTTGGAATATAAAGATGAAAAACAAAACTAGAAAAACCACGCGTCATTACGGAACAGTCAATAGTAGAAAGCTAAATGGAATAAATGTAAAATTCAATTATTCGACATTACCTGAACAGTAGCTTTTGGCATGCCAGCGAATGTGATAAAAATTTGCTCTTTGAGGGTAAGGCCGGCACTGTAAGCAGCAAACATCGAACCAATCATTCTGGAAGCTAATCCAACGAACATGGTTCCTAACCCTAGACCTAAAAATATTAGAATTTTTTTGAATTATGGTTGTGCCCATATTAAAGATGGTTATTAATTAACAAAGTAGCACAATTTTAATGCAACAGAAAACATCAAGAGTGCTCAACTTAAATAAAAACCAAACAATGAAATCTTTTGTCAAATGATAACATTTAATGAACAATTTATAACTATTTCCACATGCTTTTGGGACTAGAAATGAATTAAGATGGAAATTTATACGCGAGTGCTCACCATCTTGCCGAATTATTAATTGCAATATAGATTTTGCCGAATTATTGACTGCAACATAGGTTTGTGTTTAAAGTGTAAGTCTAGTCAAGTAGTAAAGTAAAGTGTTTAGTCTTCCTTCCAAATTAACAGTTTGGTTTCAGAGAGAATTTCTCAACTACAAAACAACTGGTTAGAACTATGGAAAATATTTCACAAGGATTTTACAACAAAGAGGCCACCGCACTTCTGATGCTATTTGTGGCCAAACCCCTTGACCGAGTCTGGCATCAGCGACTAATCCACAAACTAATTAAATATAAAATTCCTGATGATTTAATACTATTTCTAAATATATATTTTAGGAATGAACCTTCAACATCAAAGTAAATAATGCAAAATTCAACCAAAATAAAAATTAAGGTGGGTGTCCTGCAAGGCTCTATGCTAGGGCCAGTTTCATTTCTAATTTGTTGTACAGATTTTCCAAATCTTTCCGATAATAACAATATCATTACAGCACTTTATGCTGATGATACTGCCATCCTGAGCAGATCCATCTGTCCCTATAGAACTATAAGCAACATCAAAAAGAATATTCCAACTATCGAAAACTGCAATTAACGCTTCGAAATCCTCTTTATTAATTATTACAAAAGGAAGAAACAAAATATCTTTCTATTCTTAGGAAGTTAGTTTTAGTTCATTATTGCTTAAGTAGGAATTAAGATCTTTATTTACAAGAATTAAATATCTTATTTACGTAGCAACCTTATTCTTATAATAAATTGAAGGAACGTTAAAACATTTATTATAGAAGTTGTGTCTAATTAGTTTCTAAGCGTTATTATACACACCTAATTACGTTAGAATTGAAGAGTAAATATTTTAAGAATAGTTGTACTGTGTTTAATAATTATTTATCAGGTATTTTATTTAAATAATAGTAATTAAAATTGCTATCATTTGGCAAATAACTGCCAAAAGTAAAATACTGTCCGCCACTTCAATGCCTCAAAATTCAGACAAACTTGCAGTTTATATAAATGGTTTTCTTTGAAATTGAAAATTTCACAGTGAAAAAAGAATTTAAAAGAAAAATAACATAAAACAGAATTTTTAAAACAAAAATTCCTACCTACAGTTTCTGGTTGCAAGTAATCTATCCTAATCTCTGAACCAATTAATCCAAAGAGAAAAGGTTCAATAATCCTCCAAACAAATGATAAAGCATCACCCACGGGATTCTGGAAGTAAAGAAAAACGCCTAAGAACGCTGCTAGGACGTTCACTGATTTTGAAAAATAAAAGATAATATAAATCAGTAAGATATTATAAAAGAGACATTAAGATATTATAAAAAATAAATTTTAGAAACCCCTCTTTTTCGTCATCTTTTTTTTTTCTCGAAATTTTAACGTAGTGACATCCATGAATATATAATAGATATTAACTTCGAATTAAGATAAACATAAGCAATGAACTTTCCTTTAAGATTCGAAAGAAAAGTAAATACGAATAATTATAGTACGATTTTTAACTAATTTTTAAAAATATAAAAAATTTTGATTTTCTCCGTGATACTTGCGCACAGGGTCAAAGATGGAAGAGATCACTAATGCTGGGTGATATAGGAATAATTATCGAGATATATTGTCAGAAAATATTGAAAATACTTTTCAATATAACTTATTTACATATTTTTATTATTGGACAATATTTTAGTTTTAATTTTTCCTCTTGCATCAGCTTATCCAAATACCAAATTTTGCTTGAAGATTTTGCTACGAACAGGTAGTATAGTGGGTGTTTTTTTCGGTAGCTCATCTTCAAATATTGATGCTAAAAGGACAATGTCCTGGTCAAAATATTTCTGAACGTATAGATTCGCTGTTACACCCCTCCCTCAAGTGAATAACGCCAAGCAAAACGGAGTATAAATAAAGAAGTAGCACTTAAGTAGAAATTAAAATATTTTTTTAAAAAAGTAATACTTTCTCATTATAGAAATGTATCGACTAAAATAATGCAAAAATAAATGCTTCCAAAAGTAGCAGGGATATTGTGGAGCCATGAAGCAGTGAGTTTGTGTTGGTGTAGGCCAGTGTTTCCCAAAGTGTGGTACGTGTACCCCCAGGGGTACGGGAACAGTTCAGCGAGAGTACGCGTTCTTATGCGAAATATCTTGCAACAAACAGAAATTTCAAAAACTTTTATTTAAAAATAAAGCTAGCGATAAAAATTTGTAATTACGTATTTTTCTATTGGCTATTTTTTGCAGAGTTAACCGTTAATAATTAGTGGTGTCAACAACCAAATGTGATTTTTAACTTTTGTGCAATTTTTTATAGCAGAAAATACATTCATTTTTTTTATTAGTGATACACAGCGTTACAAAAATAAATAGAAGGGGTACACAAAAGTCATAAGTTTAAGAAACAGTGGTGTAGGCTAATATGCAGAGGAAGCAACCGCGATTTTTATTTTATCCCAGTAATTTGTTTTTAAAATACTGATGCCATAGATTCAGAGTAATGCTGCCGAATGAAACGGAATCAATTTGAAGCCGCGAATCTGTTCGAGTAGGTGAACCAGCTGGTCACCTAGCTTAAAATAACTAATTACAGTTAAAAGCAAAATATAATTTTTAGTATGTTTGATTTCATAAGGATACAAGTGTACCCTCTTGCAGACGGCAATTAACAACAGGATCATCTGTTTCTTCGTTTTTATTCACATATCATTGTGTGCAGATATAGATCCAAAACCGTTTGGGTGCTTACTATTGTTTACTTTTTATCGTTATTTTGACGCAGCATAATCACATACAACTTTTGCTTTATTTATAGTCATGTTTAAAAAAAAAAGGAACACTCTGAATAAATTTGGTCGAATGATCGGATTTTCTCTTTCCACGATGCACTCTTAATAGTTCGAAAATCAGAGTTTAAATATGCTAAGTAAAGATGAAAATGACATTTTATGTCACAATACGTAAATTGCTTTAAATACAATTTCTTCCCTTTTTTTAAATTTTGCCCTAAAAATATACAACTGCAAAATTCAAACTTTTCACAGCAATACAGGACCTTCACATTATTATTTCGTTCAATGAATTTAGGCAGGGCCAGTGATAGGATATGCGACTACAACTATACGATGAGATAAAACTTTTACTTTTAATTTTTATCTGTTTAATCTGAGGAAAATAAAATAAAAACTTTTTCTTTGTTTTTATTCCTTCTTTCGTGTCTATTTATAAAATAAAGCTATACAAATAAAAATCTTCGATTATATTAGCTATATGCACTGTTTATTATTTGGCCAATAAGCTCATAAACCATGTACTAAACGTACAGAAATGCTGATCAATGCTATTTACATATTTACTGTTTCATATTTAACTGACGAATCGTGGCAAAGGGTGCATCTACAAAATGGAAATTTTGAGGCACATATCAGTTGAAGTCTGACTTTGCCTCTGTCTGCATTGTTTTAGTTGGGCTTAAAGGAATGGCCTTTCACGTCTTGGATGGTCCTACCAGGAGTAAAAATTCCAGATGTACTTTCACCCATGTCGCCTAAGCTAAATGCAATGTGGCCAAGCAGCTCCTTCTCACATTTTAACCTGCATCAGGTGCCAGAAGAACCAACTGTTCAGTCCTGAAGTGGGTCTTCTTAATTTGAAATCGCATGAATTCATGGACTTTATTTAGATATTACGGTCTATTAAGTGGGATAAGACAACACAACACATTCTTTCATATTAGCCAACTTTTAATTGGTGTCTTGGGATATTCATCCACTTTTAGATGCACGTGGATAACTTTTTTTTAAATTTTTTTTCCGCACATGCGCTTTATAAAGCAACTACTTCAATTACTCTTATCTGGCGCAGTTTTTATTATTATTTTTTTAATTTTAAATCAATAATTTCGTTATCAGTTTAAAATTGATTCAAACGCTTTGTTTAATTTTTTTTAAATATTTAATCTATAGCAAAAGTGGCACTAGACCTAGTATATATTTTGGACATTTACCAGAGGTCTATTCATACTAGGTCTAGTTAAGTGCCATTGCCCGGTACACATTTGCCCGGTATATCCAACACTGATGTTTTTTAATGGTCAAGTGCCATTGCCCGGTATACATTTGCCCGGTATACCCTACACTGATGTTTGTTCTAATCTATCGTCAGTAAGTATTAAAATATCGAATAAATGTAATTATATCCACGAATAAATTAATATCAAATCGGAAGTAATAAATATTTCGGACATTCACCAAAGCGACTAATTTGATTGTCAACATTCACCGTTGAAAGTCAAGAACCACCGATTTCAGTCATTCACAGTAACATGTACATCATTTACATAATAACCTCATCAGGATGATTATTTCATACTTTGCCTAAATAGCATCCGGCATTTCAAAAAATAAAAATTATTGGTTTTGTTGGCGATGATCTCGTAAGGCGATAAAGAATCATGCATAGTACAGGTAAGGAAGATATTTACCTCGAAGGAAAAGTGGATGAATAACCCAAGGAACCCTTTTAATTCTTTAGTATAAAATCCTTACTTTAAGATATTTAAATAATAGAAAAAATTATTCAAATTTTTCAAGTAAAATATGTCGAACATAACGTAAAGCCTTAGTGTTTTCAGTGGCTCAATTCAGCCTCATTATTTTCAGACTCCCACTCTATTCTCATTATTTTGACAATTTGAGTATCTTGTATTAGTCCTAATCATTTCTTCTTTAGTTCATATGCCACACTTAAGGATTTTGCAATAATGGGGAAAAATTCTTTTGTCCAGAAGAAAAAAGACGAACCCCAATTTCCGATAATTTAAATATAACGGTTTACAAGGAATTAAATTGAAAAACTCTATCCATTATAAGTACTTACATCTTCATCATCCCAATCTTTTTTCTTCCAACGTATGGCAGCTGTAAAGGGGAGGCATATACACCCAAGGGCTCCGGCAGCCCCAGCACCTAAAGCTTGACTTCCAAAGAAAACACACATGGCTGCAAAGACCAACATCATGAAGCGAAATGTTGATTTACTTTTCTGAAAAAAATAAATAAATAGATCAAATTTAAATAGTAGAAAGAAAAAGTCATAGAACTTCTTACTTAATGCTGTGTAGAAAAATAATAAAAATATAAACTACTATAGGGAAAAGTTTCCTCAATATTTTCACCAAGGGTTATATTAAATTTGGCTATCATATCGGTATAACTTACCAGCTATTCCAATACAGCTAGCTACAAATGACTATTACTGCTCCTATAGCTTAGTAATATAGCTACAGTAATATTTCAGGTCCAGTATTTGAATTCAATTTAGCCTAATATTTTTTGTTACTTCGTACCTGGTACATTGTATTCTAAAATTAGAGGACTGTATGTGCTCAGTTGTTTTATTACTTACTTATTGAGAGTCAGGAGACAATGGAATTTCTCATGCTTTCCAAAAAAAAAACGCATATTGCATATTTAGAAATGCCTTGGTGACTTTGAAGTTTTTAAAAAAGGAATCTTCATAAAACCTTCTCATTTCTACAAGAGGCGAAATAATTCTAAATTTTGTATTTTTTGTCATTTATTTTTACTTTTACAATCTTAATCATACAAAAAGATAAGAACAATACTACATAAAAAAAATACTTGCCTCCTCTGGGTTGGGCACATACCAAAATATGACCCCAACAATGATACCATATGCAATACCAACTACGATTTCCACAGGACCTTGAGCGACAGTCCATGCTAAAGTTCCTGGAAATAGAATAGTTTTTCCAGCAATTATGTTAATAATATTTCTGATAATTTTATTAAGCGAGTTAAAAACTATAAAGCAAAATAAAAACATTTTAGAAGAACAAAAAAAATTATAAGCATAAGAGATTTAAAAAACCTAATGCAGGATGTGCCCGAAAGTTTATTTCACTCGGTTAATTTTATTTCACATTATAACCGTCTTTGAACAGTCGATCCAATTGTCGGGTTTACGACTACTAATGTTCAACTTCGCAGTCTTGTAATTTTGAGCCTAATCCAGAAGACAAGGGAACTACAGGATAAAGTATTGGGAGAAATTTGTTTTCGTAGAGGACTTTTTGATGGAATTAACCCTTATTTGCGCTACATGGAGAGGAAGACGAGAGCCTTCCTTGGTTAGCCTGAGGGCAAGGGGACTCTAACCCATGATCCGTCTACCACTGAGGATATTTTACGTCAGCACTGTGGTCGGTGCGAGGCGGATGCGGAATTCGTATCAACCAGCCATCGCTGCTATTCGAAACCAGTTCACCTCATTGGAAGGTGAACGCTCTATCTCCTGAGGCATCGCAGTTCAGTTTGGAACAATTGACAAAATTCCAGAAAGGTTCGAAATAAAAATTTCTGGGAAAAGCTACTGTGACGCCTTCAATGGTAATAAATCTTGCTGGAAGTGATTTATATGTACACGAGAAACCTATTTTAAGACTTTTAAACTGTATACCCGATGTTTAGGCATGTTTTTTTTTTGATGACTTAGTGACAGTGATTTAAAACAAACCACGCATGCACTCATGCACATTTAAATTTATTAGTGCCATAACATTTTTAGAAATTTATTTTTACTCTCTGAGATGCTACAAATAGTAATTTAGTTGGTAAAAAATATTAAAAACAAATTGGCTCTTCAAGCTCAAATCTTTTTCTGAAGAAAAATTTGCTCAAAATTTGAAGAAAAATAAATAACCGGAAAGTATTTTGAAACTGATATATTTACTCTTAACACAAATTATATAAATACAATTATCAACATTAGTTTGCAATATAATGTTTTCAATGGAATTGCTTTTTAAATTAGCATCTTTCGAACTTCAAAAATTGAGTATTATTTTTGAAAATGCAAGAAGAACCCCAAATTGCGTCATTTTTCCGTTCAAAAAATTTCAATGCGAAGAAAATGTAAAATTAGGCTCAGTACCTTGAGAGATTACAGAATTAATATAAATTTGTGATTGAGCAGTAATACCTACCTGTAGCAAATGTAACTCCCAGTAGAATCTCAAAAGCTGTGAGAGCCAAAACATCGTCGATTCCAGCTACGGCAATGACCATTGTCGGAATTCCATTTGCCATTCCAAAACCCTTTTTCATCATTTTGAGCATAACAGGCAAAACGACAGCTGGGGAAACAGCTGATAACATCGACCTGGAAAAATTATAAATTTAACATAATTTTTTTTCTCGATTATTCGATTGACTCATATCGAATGATTGCTTATATTTTAAGTCAAGTCTCCCTACGACCACTATTTGTAGGCCATGAGGACCATGAAGTTTACAGCTCTACAATTCATGACCAATATCTCGAATAAACACAAAACAAAGGAAAAGCGATCGGACGAGTTCAAAGAAATCTAATCAAAGAAGCGCGCTTCAGTTGTTTAACACGTTGAATGGCATGGGGATCACCGGTGACCGGCAGAGTTTGTTCGTAGCGCCACGGGGGTCACCGGTGACCGGCGAAGCCATTATTATTAGAAACACATAATTTGAGTAAATTTTTAATGCTTTTACATTTTTTTATATTATCGTTACTGTGATATTACGTACATTTTTCCTCCTTTTCCCTTCTTCACTCAGATGCTTCCCCAAAACACAAAGAAATATTTATTAACAATGGTAAAAGATGAAGTTTGAAGAAAATTAATATAACCAAGACACCTAAACAATTCACATCCGTTCTCAATCGGAGCATTCCCTCCTCTGTCTTTTTTAAAACATCTACCTTGATGACAGCGCCATCACAACATGGAGGCATGACAGTTACTAAAATGGTTTGAAGAAATTAAAGCAATACATATCGAGAAAATCATTTTGGCCAGACTATCAAGCCATGTAAAATTAGTGTGGCATTCAACGTGTTAAGGGTGTTAATGTAAATTATTAACTCACCCTAGAAGAAAACTCCATATCCAAGGCATTTCTAATAAGTAGTGGCCAGCAACAGATCCAACAACGACTTCGCAAACGAATGGTATGAGTATCACTTTAAAGCAAGTGTTTTTATTATTCTTTAAAATATCAGAATCCACTTCGAGACCAGCTCGTAGAAGAATGAAGATGAGAGCGAGATTTCTGAAATAAAATAAAATAAATAAATGTATTAAAAAACAGAATTGCTTCAAATAAAAACGTTCCAATATTTTCATTTAAATTTTTCAACAAATTAAACAAATGCTACTTTTTCATCTAGTAAAAAGTGAGATAATGGCTCACAAAATTCATTTGACTGGTTAGAAACACAGCAGTGTAAAAAATAAGTTTAAGCCAAAATAATGGTAATTCCATTAACCCTTTTACGCAGATGGTATACCGGTGTCCAATTTTTTTTTCAGACACTCTAATTACAAGCAAAATTATGTTGTTGTTACATATGGCTATATTGGAAATATTAATCCATATACAATGTTCAGTTTTAAGTGGACATAAACAAGGAGTAAAAAATAACAAAATTACATTAACAAACAATTGTTTGTAAAAAAATTTGTTAGATTATCGGAATTATATTTGTACCAAAATAAAAAATCCAAAAAAACGTAGTTTGAATTTTTTTTTTCATTCATATTCAAAAGCTTATCAATAATTGACGTTGTAAATTGAAAAAATGTCAATGATGAATAACTGTTTCTCTGAGAGCTAAATAACAGCTGTTACAAATTTCTGCCTGACCAGAAGAGGGCGTTGTAATTACTCAAAAATAATTCTGTAATCACTTATGTGGCAGGCAATGGATTGAATTGGATGGCTCATTGGAGAGCCCCATTTCGCATCTTATTTTTTATTGCTTTTATTATTAAATTTGTTTGTTATTAAATATGTTTTCTTTATTAATGCACCCATTCACCACTGAATCATTATGCAGCAATTTTTTTCAAGAACAATATTGGTTGAAATATAAAAAAATTTATACTTAGCAGAAATTTGCAATAACAGCAAACAAGTGCAAATTTGAAAATTATTATTTGTAAGTGAGGTGTGTTTGGAAGATTTTACCTTTAACCCAGGAAAAGACACCGGCGTTTCATGCTGTATTTCAGAACCATAGATTGTTAAAATGCTAAATATAATATTTTTCACTCATTTAGACTTAAATTACTAACAAAATGAAAAAGAGCATAAAATAATAAAAAAAAACATTAAAAAAATTAGTTTAAATAAAAATTCTGCATCAAAAGGTTAATGCACACAATCCAAGTAAAATCAATTTTACCATATGCACCTCAATAGAACAGATTTTGTTATTAGGAAAAACCTTCTTACCTTATGTTCCCTGCCCATGCTTCAGGAATGTCTTTCGCTACATTTATATGAGGAACATTGCGAAGGATAAATCCAAAAACCATCATACCTGCAGATGAAAAGATAAATTAACAGACTAAAATGATAAACATAGTTAAAAAAATTCCATGTATTTTTAAATGCATTTTTCTTAACTAAAGATGCAAACACCACGGCTACCATCAACAGCTGTAAAATTTACAAAGATGCTGTTTTGAACAGTGCTATAAATATTACAGCTGACTGAGGTAAATTTCGCATACTGACAACATCTGTTACAGATAGTGAACAACACTGTCAGAAACAGAACCGAGTGAAATTTACAGCAATGTACAGTGTTATTCCCAGAACTGTTAGTAACAGCACTTTCTGCATTTCACATAGGTCTGTTATATTGTTCAAAAGAGAATTTTGTAAATTTTACTGTAGCTGCAGTGTTAGCAACTTCTGCTGTAAAATGCGAGCGATTTCCATCATAGTGTAGACCAATATAAGATAAATTTTACTACTTTAATGCTACATAAAGTGACGGGCCGGCCCTAGACATTTTGGTGCTCCAGGCAAAACCTTAATTTTGCCCCCCCCCCGTTTAATTTGTCACTAATTTGGTGTTCTATAGCTATCATTGCCAATCCATTGAGACGATTTTGCGTCTGCATCATTCTGAGATAATTTTTTATTATTTTTTGTTTTGAAAAGCTTCTTTCCCCTGAAGCCACAGTGACTGGCAATGTAAGTAGGATTCTTAATGCTATGCTGAGGTTTGGTGCGAATTTAAGTGTAGCGATAAACTTGAGAACGTCAACAGGGGTTTCCTTTTTTTGTTAATAATGACGACAAAGTAACTGAAGTCACTTTAAGTGACTTCAGTTACTTTGAATGTTTTGCTTTGATAATTCAGCGTAATGTTGTAGTTATTACTCACTTACTCAATAACTAAACCTATCACATATCGCAAAGATTGATCTAAAAAGGCGTAAGTTTGCATACCAATCTCGGGAGATCAAATAAGAGTTGTGAAAATTATGTGTAAAGTGCACAAAATTAAAAAAGTGAACACTCTGAATATTGTTATATATTGAGGATGTTCACTTTTTTGTTATGGGCACTGTGCGTTTTCCACGGATTAAAAGTTCTGTAAAGAGTACGCATACCAGCTAAATAGATGTAAATACCAGGGAATGTTTAAAAATCATTCTTTTTCCGTCCTAAGAATATTTTGATTTCATAATTACTCTCACAGATATTATTATAAAAATCCTATTCTTTCCTTTTAAAAAATATTATTTTAAATTTCTTTATTACAATTGAAAATTCGGATTATTTTTTTTTTTAAATCGAGAAGGAGCGAAGTTTTAAAATTTATTTTTGGCCTAGTGCCAGTTCTTCTTGATTCTGTTTAACGTGAAACACTCCGGCATAGTATGATGACACATTAAGTTCTTTTTTTTTCTATAAATTTTCCTCTGAACAAATAGCTGATAAATGCTAAAACAGGACAAGCATGCCAGCTGTTTTACGCTTATGTAATCTAATCCGCTTATGAATATTAAAAAAATGTGACTCTTTTCTATGCTTAGTTGAAGTTGCATTGACTGTGAAGTAAAAGTGGCGTAAAGTAATAAATATACTTCGATCTGAATCACTTCATTCAAGATTATGATAAAAAACGGTTTCTTAGACTATATATTCAGCCAAAACGTATATAAAATAATTGACCATCAGCATAGCGATATCTTACTTGTTTTTACAAAAGACTGAATACAAATGTACCGCACGCAGAAATTTTTATTAAAATAAATTTATTAACTTTAGATTCATTTCACGTTCTAGGACTCAATCTTAATGGTTCGAGAGCCGAACCTTAAATATTCTAATTAATTTGTAAAGACGACATTTTAAGTTTTAAAATCAGATGCAAAAACGTACTTTCCTTCTTGATCCTCAAAATAAGGAAAGTAGCTGCAATTTGGAGAACATGGTCTCAATAGAATAGGCTCGTTACCCTTAATTTCACCTTTTCCATCTATTGCCATTTCTAAGAAGTATTTTAAGCTTCAATTTTTTAAAGAACTATTAAATCGATTCACTTCAAATTTCGGGTTTTATCATTTTGAATTTCGCAGATTTAATCGGCGTAAAAATTTGAATATCTTACAATTTAAAACTGTTTTGACCATTAGTAAATTAAATAATAAATAATAAGATTAAATCAATAATTAGTAAATTAAATAATAAAGCAATTGGGACTAAATTTTCCAAATTGTGGTTACTCCCCACATTTTGAGGGTAAAGAATTCAAATCCGTCGTAAACAAGTATGTATTTATTCAAAGAAAAAACGTTATTGTCTCTAGTTCCGTAACTTAAAGCATTGTCCGTAGTAATTAATTAAATTAGAATGCATATGTTTATACCCTCAAACCATTAATATTGAGTTATAGACATAAATTTACGAGATTAACCCATCTAGATGAAAATTATTAAAATCTGCGGAACAAGTTTTTTGTTGCATTTATGCAAATACTTGATCTTGCCTAATTCGGGAGAGGGGTGATTTAAAATCTGAAATTAGTTTTGCTTTTAAAGCTACCTATTTTTTTAATGACTATTTTAGTCTATTTTTTGACGAAATGTACAAGTTCAAAAACCTTATATGTAACTAGGGGTTGCGTAAATGTTGCGACGAACTTTTAGGAAAGCTAGGTCACTCCTCCAGGCTTCTAATTGCATAAGAAACCATGCTCGGAAATGTCTTCGTACGCGGTTAGGCGCGCTTCTTTTATTATGACTTGTTCACGAAGAAACTGCTCATAATAGAAGAAGCACCCCTAGCGGTATTGCTGGACATGGGTTTTTATGCGATTTCAATCCTGAGAATGCGCTCTAACTTCCCTAAAAGTTTTTCGCAACATTTACGTGTCCCTCTGTTATATATAATATTTTTAAACTCATATATTTCGACAAAAAGTAGACTAAAAATGCCATTAAAGAAATTGTAGCTTGGAGAAAAAAAACGATTGCAGATTTGAAATCAGAGATACGAAAGTATTTAAGATTTGTTAAAAATCTCCTACAACAGAAAAGAAAAAATATTCCATAGTGTATTATTTCTCACTTTTACGAGTCCCATGAATGCAGCGATAGAGTTACTTTTCAAATATTAAAGAAATAAAAACACGAACGCTTAACATTTCTATAAAGTTGATAGTTTTCTCCATCTTGACAAGTGCCATTTTCACCACATGGAGAGAGCTGGCTTTGTTAGAAATAACAGTCATAGCAATTAAAATATTTATCGCTTAAAAGCGTTTTTAATGCAATGACAGTAACTTCGCAAAACCTTAGTTCTATCAGATTACTATTTAAAATCCTAACTAAACTTGCATAAATAATTTCCAACAGAAGTAAAGTAACTTACCAACTAATGTTGGTACTCTTAGAAGTTTCATAAATTGGCCTCCAAGGTAACATATGATAACTAGAATGTAAAGTCCAAAAACAGGCCCACCGGGTAGGGCGTCATCTCCCATAAGGCCCCATAATGTTCCATAAATGAATAGGACCGAAAGAATTAATGCAAATGCTGTGGACAAAGGCGAAACTGGTGGACATGTGGTAAGAGCTTGCTGCAAATTTTTTCTTTTACTAAATTCTTCTGGTTCTGCGTGATCCACGCTCATATTGCAGCTGCGTTGTTCGAAGGACCTAGAAGATAGATTATATGTGAGAATCGGTTAGAACAGTGTTTCCCAAAGAGTGGTACGCGTATCCCCAGGGGTACGGGAACAGTTCAGCTGGGGTACGCGTTCTTATGCGAAATATCTTACAATAGGGGTGCACAACCTGCGGCCCGCGGGCCAAATGCGGCCCTTCGACTACTGAAGTGCGGCCCGCGAGAGCTTCTAAACACAATTTAAAAAATGGCAATTTTTAATCGCACTTTTAAGTCATCACGTTGTGACACAATCAATTTTAACAGATTCTTTAGTAAATGTACGTTTAACGCGCTTTCTTGAAGCCGAATTTATCGTAAATATAAATGATTTTTTTTAAACAGTTATTTCCGCTTTTCTACGTAATTTTGAAAATTCCAAATTTTTATTGCGACGCGAGTTTCAGATCGCAAATTTAAATAATCACTTTTTGTGCACTTTATTTGTGACTGAGAATAATATTTCCTGGAAAACTCGTTTGTTTTTCTAGAATTGAATGATTGTGAAGTACTTCACTTAATAAATTCTCTTTCTAATAAAAACTCCTTTGACTATGACGGTATTAATGTAAAATTAATTAAACTATTTGCTCTCAATAATATAAATTTTATAACTAATTTCATCAATACCTCAATCAAGTCATCCATATTTCCAACTTCTTTAAAAAGAGCAACCATAACTCCTATTTTTAAAACCGGCGATAAAAACTGCCTATCAAACTATAGACCAATTTCAATATTACCTGTTTTTTCCAAAATCATTGAAAAAGCTCTAGCTGATAAAATGTACAATTATTTAAAACATACAAATTTTTTCTCTGTTAATCAACATGGATTTATTAAAGGCAAAAGTACAGAAAAAGCTCTTTTGGAATTTTCAAAATTTATTCATAATAGTATTGCCGAAAATAAGACAACAGTAGCTATATTTCTTGATATATCAAAAGCTTTCGATAATGTCAATCACAATCTTTTAATTAAAAAATTTGAATTTGCTGGTTTCAGAGGAATTATGTTAAATTGGTTTGTTTCATATCTTTCAAACAGAGAACATAGAGTTAAAATCCGAAGTAATTTTAGTAATTATATTTTTTCAAACCGTGGTGTTCCTCAAGGATCTATTCTAGGACCCTTATTGTTTATTATATTCATCAATGACTTTTGTCAACTCAAACTTTTTGGTAAGATAATAACGTATGCTGATGATTCCGTAATTTTGTATTCTTGCACTGATTTAAATCAACTAATTTTTCAAATTCAATCTGATTTACGCATAATTTCAAAATGGTTTACAATAAATGACTTAAATTTAAATCTAAATAAAACTAAATATATTTATTTCAGTTTAAGAAAATCAGAATTTAACTTAAATTTAAAATTTCACTCTCTCTCCTGCAAAAGTACTAATGAAAATTGTCAATGCTATATTCTACAATCTGTAAACAATATCAAATATTTAGGACTATATATCGATTCTAATTTAAAATGGAAAACACATATTAACAATTTAGTTAAAAAATTGCGTTTCGTTTTAGTTAAATTTTATCACCTTAAGAATAAAATTCATTTTAATTTTGTGAAAGCACTCTATTACTCCTGGTTTTATTCTTTAATTAATTATGGTGCGATAATATATGGCGGTGAATATAAAACTAATTTACTTCCCTTAATCTCAGTTCAGAATAAATGCTTCAAGATTATTAATTCTCTAAATATAAATAATTCAAGTGTAACTACTACCAATATATATACAAGAATTAACCTATTACCATTTCGCCATAATGTATTTTTTCGTATTTTACTCTATTTACACAACAATAAATTAATATGCAAATTAAAAACTAATGTGTCTGAAAGGAGACCAACTGAAATGTATGAGATTCCCTTCTTTACAAAAGAAATTTCACGAAAACAGTTTTTTTACTTAGCACCTAAATTATATAATAAATTACCATTTCAGTTGCAAAACATCAAAATATATTCTTCTTTTAAGCGTGCTTTATTTCAATTTGTGATGAACATTGACGATTTAGATCTCTATTTTTCACTTTAAAGGAAGCATTTGATTTTTTATACCAGTCTTGTGCCAATCCAAACGAATTTCTTATGTTACCTTTGTTATTTTTTTTATTTATTTATTTATTTTTTTATATATATAGTTTCATGCATTTTTTTTTTTTTTGTTTTCTATTATTACAGTGTTCAACAATATATGACGTCTTATGATGTGCAAAATAATTTATGATTGTATTTTTTTTTTTTTTTTTTGTAAATTTCTATTTTAAATTTATTGTATTACTTTTCTTTGTCGCCTGGACAGGATTTTCCTCTTGACGACGAATATATATTCTTTGTATTTATGTGTTTTTGTTCTCAATAAAGTTATATTTGTTTGTTTGTTAAAAAAAAAACAATCATTTTTCTTTAATAAAGTTTCTTGAAAAAAAAGGAAATCATAATGATTTTTCCAAAAAAAAAAAAAAAAAAAACGCATTCATAAATTAACTCTAAAAAATAAGGCTAATCGAGAACGTTTTTGAAAATGTCGAAAAGCGAAACAGAGAACATAAAAATCAATCTTAATTTTTGAAAAATTTTCTTAAAGCTGAACATCTCAGTTTTTCAATTACCAGAAAAAGCCAAGAAAAAAGAATTAAGTCAACAGAAATGCTATTAAAAATTACTGAGTTATAATGAAAACGTCTGAAAAAAGTTTTTTTTTTTATTTAAAGAAAATAAAAAGATAGAAAAAATGTTCTTAATGTAGTTCAAAAATGTAGTTAAGTGAAAATCTTACGCCGAAAATCTCAATTTAAATTTTTCTCATTGCCATAATTTTAGAAGAAAAAAAATTGCTATAAAATGAATTTTATTTGTAACTTTATTTTAAAAAAAAATGCTGAGTCATAATAAGAATGCCTAAAAAAAGAAAAACAGAAAAAACAAATTTTTCTCAGTTCCTGAAACAAAACTTTAATACTGAAAATCACACTTTTCTATATAAGTAATATCTATAAAAATTCAGAAATAAAAAAAACTTAGAAAAATACATTTCTAAAAAATATTCGGCCAAATACTCGTTACATCCCTCCTTAATTTAAATGCAATGTTATTGCAACTTGAAAAATTCATAAAATGGCGGAAAACGTGAATTTTTAAACTGCTCACTGTTTGTAGTTAAGATTTCAATTTTTTGTTGTTTAAGTGAACTTTTTCGATAAAAAAAAGGGAAAATGTTTACGATATAAAAAATCTAATAATTAATAAAATAAAATAATAAAGTACATTACGAAATAAGCATTGAATTTTATTTTGAACTATCTCTGTTTTGTTTTTATTTTAGGCTTTTGTTTAAAACCTATAAATTTTCTTCAATTAAAATATTCAATTTGAATTTATATTACTTAATTACGACTAAACTTTTTCCTACTTTCCTTCAGTGGGAATTGCAGTTTTTTTTTTAATTTATTAGAATTTAATTCTAAAATGAGTTTTCATATTGCATGATATGATAAAAAAATTTTTTTCTTTTCTTCAATGTTTATTTATTTTGATAAATCTATTGTTCATATAATAGCAATAGCAAGTTTTTTTTATTGATAAAAAAATGGAACTATAATGTTTAAATAAACATTATTACATTTGTCATTAACATGTCTAAATACATGTGCGGCCCTTCGGCAGCCAACCTGCTGTGCAAGTGGCCCTTCACTCAAAAAGGTTGTGCACTCCTATCTTACAACAAACGAAAATTTCAAAAACTTTTATTTAAAAACAAAGCTAGCAATGAAAATTTACGATTAAGTATTTTTCTATTGGCTATTATTTGCAGAGTTGACAGTTAATAATTAGTGGTGTCAACCGCCAGTTTTGATTTTTAACTTTTGTGCAATTTTTTAATAGTAAAAAATACATTCATTTTTTAATTAGTGGTACACAGCGTTACAAAAAAAAATAGAAAGGGTACACAAAGTCATAAGTTTGGGAAACACTGGGTTAGAAAAATACAAACTAAAAAAATTTTATACATTTTCGAATGAGACTTGAAAGAAAAGCTGAATTATCAACCATCAAGCACTTGATATGTGCTCCCACTGATGAAGTTTAAAAGAAAAACATTATCTAAAAGTAGTTTTCATCAAAAATTTTTGTCTAAAACACAGGATTGAAATCTATTCTTTTTATAACACTAGAAAAACTTTTTAAAAAAATGAAGAAAAAAATTCAGACAAAATATATGATACTAAAATTGATTAATGCTATCGCTAAGTGATAATTATTATAACAATAGTAAATTACAAACAAAATTTAATATAATACCAGAAAGTTAAAAGCTTTCCACATTTACTTCAAAAAATGGCTGTTCTATTATTTGTTTCAGTTTGATGCAAAAATATATAAAGTTGCTGAACTAAAATCGAGAAACTTTTTGAAAAAATTATGCGTTGTAAATGAAATTTTCAGATTCCTTACTTTCAGCCAAAAATATACAAAAAACACATATTTTCATCCTAAAGACATTTTTCTTGTTGTGGGAGATAGATCCGTGAGTTTGTTAGTCTTCATCAATCCCAGCACGATGTCGGGTCGTTCGTTTAAATAGATAGTCTTGTGTCAGGGCAACAACACAACTGAGTAGATGGCGCGAAATGACTTCTCACGTATTGCACTACATACAAACCTAGAACTTTTTGAAATTCTGAGCTGTGATGATGTGTGTTTAGAACAATCCTTAGAATCTCCAGATCCTTATTGGCTAAAAAATGTCTAGATTGACTTAAATGTAAAAGTTTAACGGTATGACGGTTAGATGCGACAATAGTGCACCAAATCAACGCAAAGAAGTCTTATGCCTAAGATCATATTATAATGTTGGATACACAAATCTGACAATGAAAAATGAGGGGGGGGGTTGTCACAGGCGAATCGCATTTTTTCTGTGAGGAAAAAAATTCGGGTAAAATTGTTGAAGAAGAAAAAAATTACAGTTTAAATCATTGTAAGAAAGTTTCAAAAAGTAAATTACATGGAATCTAGAGCATTGCAATCAATAACATTAATGTTTTACCAAAATTTTTAGGATCAAACAGTCCAAAAAAATAAAAGAATAAATCAAGAGACAAATAAAACGTTTGAATGATCGTGGTTTTAGGTTAAACTATGATTGATAGTACAAATGGTGATAGCAATCACTAGATCTCTGAACCATGCTTCCAAACAGCTCAACAATGCGCGAACTTTACCTTCTCTGAAAATTTCGGAAACTTCACATTGTATAAAGAAGATTCCGAACTGCAAGACATCAGTATGAGAGAACTAAAGAAGGCGACTAGTTATGATATAAGGGTTTCAAAAGTTGAGGCAAAAGAGCATTCAACATTTTGAATGCCTAAACTAATAATTAACTTTCTGCATATTTTGCACCATGAATTTCATAAAATGTTTTTAAATATATAATATTTAATAATTGCACAATATTTATAGTGTTAAATCACCGAAATTTCAATAGAAAACACTTCATTTTTCTTTTACAATTGATCTAAATTAATCAAGTTAAAATCATATATACTAAAAGCAAAATGTTACCTTTAAAATGCTATAAGTTAGAAAAATCTTTTTACTTCCCGTTTAATCTACAAGAATTAAACCGCCAAAAAAATGTTAGATGAAAATTGAACTGTTAATACATACCTCAGGATTTAACGGAAACGAGACGATAATAATGTGTAGTTAAAATTGCTTACATTAATGAAATTTTTCTTGTCGAAAATCTTAAAATCGCCTATTGTTATTAAGTATTGAACATTCAACTCATTTTAAAAGTGTGTTACGTTGTCAAATAATAACGATTGTATTTCGATAATAAACAATTTTTAGAGTTGAGCATTCTAAAATGTTATGGAAGAACAATGTTAAAAATGCAATAAAATGGTAATTAAATGACGTCACTAAAATGTTTGCTAATCGGAAACATTATTGGATATTTCATATACTTCATCTACAAAATTAAGCCTTTCAGAATCTCTGACATTCGCATTAACAATCTAAACAGTAGTATTTTCTACAATGCGTGTCACGTGATTTTTGTATAATGATATAATTCTAAATGAGAAAATACTCATTGTTTGGTAATTTTTTTTTAATAAATAACTTTTAAAATGAAAAACGAAAGAAAATAATCTCTAAATTTGGGCATACATATTTTTTTTTTCAAATTTTATGATAGTCATACTTGTCTTTCATTCAGATTAAAATTTTATACAACACGTTCTGAAGAAAAGCAAACAAATGGCAAATTATGATCAGTAGATATATAAATTAGTGTACAGTGTGCACAATAAAAAACGGCTAACCCTGAATAACTTTTGATCTAATGATATTCACGTTCTAAAACTCATTCTAAATGGTTTGAGAGGGTGACCTCAAATGCTAATTGACAGGGGAGTGCTAATAAATTAATGCAAACGATTTTTTAAGTTACGAAATTTATCACAAAAACATACTTTCTCTGAATGAACATACCTCTTTTCGACGGAATTTGATTTCTGACCCTCAAAACATGAGGGGTACCGGCAAACTGGGAAATATGGTCCCTATAGTTTGGTCAAGCGATCGGTTCGAAATTTGGATCCCTTAAGCCTGTTAATTTTTCTTCTTGCGTATTTGGTCATATCTTGAGAATTTTTTAAGCAAATTTAAAAAAATTTGCACGCAGTTTTAAAATTCATTGATCCAAAAATAATTCCATGCAAAATATAGCATTTAGTAAATATTTATTTTATAATCGTAGAGAAAAGTTCGAAAGATAAAATATATAATTTTTTACATTATTTTAAAAAAAAATTCAATTTTACGACATGTCAAAATATTTTATTTACATGGCAAGATTGAGAGAAATTGGGAGAATGGTTGATAAAGTTAGTCTGACGTGAGCTTATTTAGGCTATAAATTAAGATCTCTATAGTTTTCACAATTCTCTTTAAATTCAGCAACTAGTTTCAAAGGTTACCAGAAGAAATAAGAAAGCCTAAATAGGTCGTAAAACTAATACGTTTTGTGAGCTTATTTAGGCCGTAAATTACGATCGGTATAATTTAAATTTATTTTTAAATTCGATAATTAGCTTCAGGGGAAGCCTAAAGAAACTTTATCACAATATTAATGTTTAAGGCAAACTATTTAATTCTCAGGACATATAATTTCAATAAAATCTTATGTATGCGAGGATTTGTTACCGCGGCAGTTGGTTTCATTCTACAAACTCGGCATTTGGAATATTCGTTGCAGACGTTTGCATAGATATGGGTATATGGATATGGCATCAAATTTTATTAGCTTTTAAAAGCATGATTTGTATGGGCAATTCTGTGCTTATTTGACTTTTTAATATTTTTTTGTCTCTTCGCATGCCACACATCAAGTAAATTCTTTCTGTTTAAAGAGAAAACACTGAATACAAACAATACAAACAAATGTCGTTTTTATGATTCACGATAACACACAAACCAGATTTCACCATTATTAATAGTGAATAAAACATTTTTTTTCCATGGGCTGAGAAAGATAGACACTTGTTATGTATATATTATAAATATTTATTTTAGATGACATTCTGTTTTGAGCTACAAAACGTTTGCTCCTCTTATCACTAGTTACACACATATAAATCACCTACTGTTGTAATTATTTAAAAGTGGGTATAATCCTCGTATAAGCCCTTAATAAACAGAAAAATTTCCGACATTTTTTGTTCTCATTTTATTTACTGTAAATTATTGCGTTATTTACTGTAAATTATTGCGTTATTTACTGTAGATTATTTGACCGTTCATCCCTTATTTAACCATAATTTAGCTACAATATTTATTTTTTATTTCATCGTAATATTATTCTTTGTAAAGTATTCTTTTTTTTAATCTTCGATTAATATTCTAAGTTAAAGGCAGGTGGTTTTTCTTTATTACAAATTAATCGCATGTTACATATTAGTAACCTTATATGGTTGCTAATATGCAACATTACATAAAGATATTTATCGTTTAATAAATGTAAAACAATAACTGAGTAAGTTATTTAATTAAATTTTATTTTAATTATATAATTAATTTGACATAAAACTGGGGTCAATATATCGTGGCTGAATTTTTTATTCTGGGAAGAGCTCAAAATGCATGTTAGCAAAATAACATACTATTTAATTCTGAATTTAAATGAACTCTAATTAATACATCTAAAAGAATGCCTAAACCACTTTAAATGTTTTTTAAAATTAGTCCTTTCTTGAAAAGGTAATAAAAATTAATTGTTATAAGAAGGTTTTCACGAATCCTGTACATTTATAATAGTGTTGTTAAATTAACATTATATGAATTTAGATTTTTTAAAATAGCTATACCGATTAGTGCCCTGAATACGAAGTAGTGAATACGAAACCTGAAAAGTTGCATCTATATATACCCGATAAGTTTGAAATGCTAATTTACAATCCAACGGCCTTTAATGACTAGCTTTTTTGGAGACTTTTCTTTTGGCTATAGCTGGTCGAAATTATAATGCAAGCTTTTATTTCTCTTAAAATTTGTTGCTTGAACTAAAAAAAAAAAAAAAAAAAAAAAAAAAAATCAGGAATTAAATTCTTTTTTATTTAAAAAAAATGCCAAACAGGAGAGAGGGCCGCTGAATTGGAAAATCGCGCCCGGGACATTGTCCCGTAATGATGTAATGCTTAATGTTTAAAATAGTAAATACATAATTCCTCGTTTAATTTGGGTATAACATTGAAAGAACTTTTTTGTTCTTTTTTTTTTCCTTTTTCATTGCTGCTTACATTTTCTTAAGCACGAATTTCAAACTGTCTATTTTCAGAAACGCGCGTTTCAAGGTGTGTCCTGAATTAAAAAAACTCACGACGGTATACTGTAAAAATATTGAATACTAAATAACTATTCTAATTTTCAAAGCAACAATAAATAATAATTTTCACAATACTGCAAAATATCTCACAAGTGAAAAACAATTAACAAGTTTTTAAAGGGGCCAAAACTTATATAATTATTTAAAGAAACTCTGTGGATGAAATTTCAATGGTAACTAAGCATTACTATGTTTTATTTATCTCAAATCGGAGACTAAATTGTGTGAAACCAAATCTGTGTTAATAAAATAACTGTTTGTAGCTTTTGTAACTTAGCATCTTTTGTTGTTTAAATTTGACGTCACAATATTTTCATAACCAAGAAATAAAAATGATTTCTAAGCAATCGTGGAGGTTGTTAAACGAAAAGAGCAAAAGGATGGTTCTAACTTGTATATAAAATAAAAATTAATTAAATATAATGCAATCAAACAGAATAAATATAGAGTCTGAAATGATCAATTTTGTTTGAAATATACAACTATATTGTCAGAATAGTTTCAAGTTTAATCTTCCTTCCCCCATCATAAGATTTCTTATTTCTTATGCTTACGTTTGATTTTTTTTTCTAGTTTTATATTGACTTCTTTGAACCTGCTACTAAAGCTTTATTTTAACTTAGTAATTAATAAAATAATTTCTCTTTATATTAAAATAATCGTAAAGGCAGCCGCTTTTTCAGGTGTGCTTAACGTGACATTTTGTTTTGCTGCGCAAAAACTTTAAAATTTATAAACTTGAAATTTCAAATGTGTTCAGAAAAATGTACAGAGTACTATAGATTTTGAACTGCTGAAATTACCATGTTTATTTATGAATTTAGAATAAACTTTTTTTAATTTTTGCCTGAAGTGCTTTTTTTGCGAATTTTTCCTCAATTTCTTTTCGCTTAACGTTACATTTTGTTTCACTGAGCAAAATTTTTTTGTAGTAATTATTATTTTATTTAATGACAGTCAAAACATTTAAATTGTAATGCATGCAAAGTTATATATAATTTTAAAAACTTAATTTAATATGGCTAAATGCAAGACTTGAACCAAATTGTTTGAATAATTCCTGAGAAATTGAATTTCAAATAAACAACTTTAACATTTCACCCATTAAAATTGAATGCCAATACGCGAAGATGTGATCACTGCATTATATGTTATTCAGGGAGTTCATTTTTTTCTTTTGCACTGTGCAAGATTGAATAAAAATTACGTATAAACAGCACATTTTTCAAGTAACTTAAAGTACACCTAATAATGCTATTATTTAAGAATAAAATTTGAATAACTATTTCAAAATATACATGTAAATCATACAAGAGAAAAGAATAAGGGTGGAAGGATATGTACCCTCTTGAATATAGCATTCGATTATTTTGTTTCTATTTTACAACAGGATAGTTTACATTCCTTTACTTTTTTTTTTACTTATTCCTACATTACTTATTTTTTATAACATCATCCGGAATCTCCTAAAATAGCAATTAAGAAATCCCATCCTCATGAAAGTAAAACTCTATTATTAATAGACTGGAATTGCCTATGGGATCAAGAGTGTTAAAGAGGATATTTAGACCTTTCTGATGAAGAAAAAAATATTTGGCCAATGAAACAAATAAATAAGGCTCTTTTAGCACATCATGCAAAAATAGTTTAACTTTTTCAGGTGCATTTCAGTGAGCTGTAGAGCTACCCGTGTGGCATTCTTTATTTAAAGTTAATTAAATACAGTTATTTTTGCGCAGCAAATCAAAAAGCAAAGTTAGAACCAAGAACAGGAGTAACGGCAGCGACCTTACCGATTTGTTCAATAAGGAGAGATTTGAGATAAATATCTAGGCCGAAAACGAAGATACAAGCTATGAAAAATTAAGAAGTTTAATTTTCCATATACTTTTGACATATTTATATTATTGCGATAGGAATCTTGAAAAATCTTAATACCCGTAATAATTTAGCCCGTATAATTCTATACCTTTAAGAATTATTAATTCAGTTTAATCCATTAATACTTATGTCATTAATTTTCAACAATGTAAGAATTGAATAATCAGTAAAAACTCCAAATAAATATAATATCTTGGAAAGAAAAAAAAAGACTCCTTGTTTTATTCGAAAAAAGCCGTGACATTTAGCGAGGCAGAGTAAAATGCCATCAAATAATTAAAACTTAAAATTTTGAAAGATTCAACAAAAAAGTACTATTGCAATTATATTTACTGAAATATTTGCAGAATGCGAATAATTAAACAATTTAAAAGGCTTTTCCAGACATTGCGAAAACTTGTTTCCAGTTCTTCTTTAACGTCTACATTCGAAAATAGTAACTTGTTAGTTATAGATAGAGATACTGTCTTCTTTCACTGGATGGCATTTTTATCTTCCTATTTCACAAATTTGAATAATTTCATATCTTCTTAATTTGAATTTTAAAATTGAAATATTTTTCCATCTAAAATTCTAAGGGAATTAGCGAGACTTCAAATGATCGAATATTTCAAATTATCGAATATTTCAAATTATATAATTAGAGCCGACCATTCTTATTTGTGATTTGTGGTCAATTTGTTTCGCGTAATTACAAGACAAATGTGATCTAAAATAATTTTATGCTAAAATATTTTAATATTTATTCATTTCCATTGTTCATTCATTGCCATTAATATTTATTTATTCAATTGGAAAAAAACTTAACATTAGTTTACTCTTCATAATTATTTCATGTTAAAGCAAAACTTTAATCAAATTCCTTGTCATTTTTCAAAAAGTAAATAATAATAAATACTAATTTATTGACTTTTTCATTTTGGTTCAAGCAACAAATTTTAAGAGAAATAAAAGTTTACATTGTAATTTCGACCAGCTATAGCCTAGAAAAAAGTCTCCAAAAAAGCTAGCTAGTCATTAAAGGCCGTTGGATTGTAAATTAGCGTTTCAAACTTCAAAAAATAAATAAATACTTTTAAAATATTAAATGGCAATTATAAAGAAAATTTTAAAAGTATACTAGTGAGAAATTTTTTTTTAGAAAATTGCAGAATAATTAAAATAACATTCAAATAAAATAAATTTAGAAGTTTTTAATTAATAATAAATTTAATATTTGGAAGAAAAACATTTCTTTTTCACTTCAGACTTTGGAAAAACGAAGATTACTCGTTTTGAAGTATGTCAGTTCTTTTTTACATGAAATTATAAAACTGTTTGATCTAAAATAAATTTATGCAAAATCACCTTAATAGTAATTCTTTTCTTATTTAAATTGATGAAGAATTGATGATTAAATTGATAATTCTTTTCTTATTTAAACTTTTTCCAATTAAATTATTTCCCGTAATTACTTTGCATTAAAATAGAACTTTTTTTTTTTATTGAATTATCATTGTCTCTTAGAACATGGATTTCTATAAGTTTATTTTCCAATATTTTCAATTAATTAAAATAACTTATAAATAAAACAAACTAAATATTTGTGGAATATTTTACCAAAAAATAAATTGATTATTTGGGAGCAAAACAGAAGTTACGTTTATAACTTGGGAATTCTTTTTCTAAAAATTTATTTTTCTGTAATACTAAAGACAATTTCTGTCACATTTTACAATTGAAAGAATATGAAAGAAAAGCTATAGATTATAAGAAAAAAAATGTGCCTTTTAAAAACAATAATTTTTTTTTAAATCTCAAAATTGAATTAAGGTGATTGTTCAAATTAAGCAAACTTACCCGTTACTTTTTCCCCTCTCCAATTCAGTTCAGTTCGGAATTAGGAACGCGGAAAAAATATGCACAAATCGTTTGAAAAATGAAAAACAAAAGAATCGGATATTATAAAAGAAAAAAGTACAATTGTTTAATCCATCATTCTGATGTTGTAAAGTGGAATAGATGAAGTAAAATTCCCTTTGGGAAACTATGCAAGACCTCTCTTTATGCTACTAAAGATTTAAAAGAACTTAACGGAAGCATTTGCAGCCACTTTACACATCTTGTCTGTACCTCTACTGTTTTTTTCTTATTATTTTACGATCGACTATTGCAGTAATACTGCGCATAACTGCCTCATCTTTATGCCAATAGGACTTTAACGAGAGAAGTTATCAGGTATTTTTATGGCTCCCCAGATGTTTTCCTTTTTTATTTTTTTAATTTTTGTACGATAAATATTTAGACAAGGAAGCGAATGAATGAAAAATCCGTTCGCTCTCCTCTCACGATTAATCCGAATTCTCTAAAGAATTTCTGGAATATTTTTGAAGAATGCCACCTGTTTTAAAATACACGCGGTGTTAGAGGGAGGCATTAGACTGGGTTTATTTTTCTCAAGGTTAGAATGTTTACAACTATACTGATTACACAAATTTAAAATCAATGGTTAATGAAGTACTATAGAAGCAAACAATAATAGCAATATTTGTACTGATGTACAGTACCAACATGCTGTAGTATTCTTTTTTCATTTCTAAGTCAATAAAATTTAAAAATTCAGTAATTTACAGTTTACTTCTGGATTTGTTTATTAATTTATTTCGAAAGAACTGCTAATCCGCACTGTCAATATAAGTAAGGAAAGGTTTCTTATTCTTAGTAAAAATTTAGACTCGTGATAAAAATTAGCGACCAAGTATGCTTCGCTGTCTAAAGAACTATTTTTCGATAAAAATAATCAATTCAACAAGGCTCTTGTAAGTAATTGTAAACAGGGAAAATAAGGTTGAAACGAGAAAAAACACAAATAATGCAATATTAACAGACACGCGATTGTTTCGATACTATAATGAAGTACATATTTCATTAAAAAGTACCTAAACTATCAAATATCACTTTATTTGGCTTTTTTTTTATATAACCGTCATTGAACAGCCGACCCAATTTTATGGATATACGACTACTAATGTTCAACTGCGTAGCCTTGTAATTTTGAACCCAATCCAGAAGACAAGGGAACTCCTGGACCGAGTATTGGGAGAAATCTGCCTTCGTGGAGGACTTTTTGATGGATCAAAGCCACATTTGCGTTACATGGAGAGGAAGACCACGAGAACCTCTCACTGTTAGCCTGACAGCAAGGGGACTCTAATCCATGATCCGTCTACCACCGAAAATATTTCACGCCAGCACAGTGGTCGGTGCAAGCTGGATGCGGAATTCGTATAGACTGGGATTCGAACCCAGTTCGCCTCACTGGAAGGCGAACGCTATATCCCCAGAGTCACAGAGGCTCATTTGACATAGTTTGTAATTTTTTCTTGTTTTCTATGAGAACAAAGTCAAAGATGAGAAAAAAATACATATTATTACACACATATAAACAGGCAAATGATCGTTTCGGTATTATAATTAGCATTTTATTCTCCGTAACTGAAACGACAAAACGTTTATACGACATTATTTGTGGCCTTTTTAAGATTTAGGCAATTTGTTTTGTTCATTTATAAACACAGCACAAAGTTAAATCTTTTTTATTTAGAAAGCTTATATTTATTTATTTAGCGATCATAAGATAACTTATTTATCCACATAAAATAATAAGAGAACATCAAAAAAATTTAAATGGGACATCCTCCGCCTATAAAAGAACTGTTTTCCCAAATGACTGTGTTTAGAATAAATAGGAGGCTCCACCCCCTGTCCACTTTGCTCGCCAACCCTTGTAATTGATTCTCATTTATCATCGTTTATTTCTTCTAAAACGTCAGCATTTTCCACAAAAATACAGAACATTTAAGTTTTAAAATTGTGCATTTATTTTAGCTTTATGTAAGAACGTTTTGTTAATTGTCACAAACTAGTTAAT
Source organism: Parasteatoda tepidariorum (assembly GCF_982258835.1). Classification (NCBI taxonomy): domain Eukaryota; kingdom Metazoa; phylum Arthropoda; class Arachnida; order Araneae; family Theridiidae; genus Parasteatoda; species Parasteatoda tepidariorum. The sequence goes on along the minus strand of NC_141760.1, from coordinate 88,225,089 downwards.
TACCTAGATTTGGTAAAAAAAATTATCTGCTCTTGAAAAAAATTAATACAAGGAATACAGATTTGAAGTTTTAATAAAAAGAAATAAATGGGGAAGTAATTTCACTCATTGAAGAGACAATTCAAATAGGGACAGGTTTTTATCGCTATTTATTAAGTTTTTTTCAAAAATGTCACTATGATTGTTAAGATTTATATATGGTAAGATGTAATAGCTCCCTCTTCTGTTACTTTTGATTGACACCAACTCGAACTTATTAAATAAAGATCTCGAGAGAGAAAATTAAATTTTCTACAACAATGGAATAATAGACAATATTAAAAGCAATAAAGCTGAAAAAAATCAGGAAAAAGCACTTAAATTTGTAATTATAAATGTGATAATAAATAAATGGAAATTTCGAAATAAAAATAAATGAATGGAAATTTCGAATTAATGGGAATTTCGAGAAAAAAAAAACTGTCTTTTAAATTATAATACAAAAATTTCATCATCAGCACATAAAATTTCAACATTGTAGTTTCGTTTCAGTGCACAGTAAATCGAAAAACAGGGTTTTTTTTACTACTAAGTCAATAGCTAATTCTCGAACAAACAATCGAATCGCATTTTTTATTCCATCGAAATTTTTTTTCACACCTTTGTGATTTCAAGTTCCTAAGTCTGAAAGATTTTGAATCAGCAATGTAAAAAGCGTAAAGCAAAAAAAGTGGAAAAAAAATGCACAAAAAAATCACTTTCGAACTAAATGGAATTTTGAAAGAAACTAAGTTCATAAATAAATATGGCCCCTTTAACATGCCTAATTTCAACTCAGTGGTTGTATTCCTGTGGCCTATAAAGTATGGTATTTTTCCAACTAAGTTTAACAATTAATAATTCTTGAATAAATTGTTGAGTATTAAGCTTTTTTATACCATTGTAATTCCTGTATACTTTTCTACATAACTTAGTAATTTAAAGTTTCTAAGTCTCATGTTTTTTACGAAGCAAAACAAAATGTAACGTTAAGTTGAATGCTCAAAATATCGGCGTAGAAAACTATTTTTTAATAAAAGAGATAATAGTATTACAATATGGGCACATTTCTTCACATATCTTCAGAAATATTTGAGATTTTTCAACCCATAGGTTAAGATCTTATATTCAGACCTGTCACTCTCAAAGTCTTATAATTTTAACTCTAACTCAAAGGACAATGGTTGAAGTGCATATCCAGACAAACCTGTTTTCCAGAAATTGTTTTGTTTAAAATTAGCATTCATGTAAAAATAAGAGTTTATTGAGATGAGTGTTCCAGCAACTTTTAAATACAGGAATACTAGCTCAAATAACAATAAGAAAAAAATCGTATGAATCACCTAGTTTCTCCTTGATTGTTCCGTTTATGGGGCACGGAACAGTTTTACTATCTTAATAAGCAATACAAAGTAAACAATTGTTCTGGTTTCCCTCTTTATCAGGTGCCTAATACTTATAACAAACATGCATTTAAAGCCGCGATGGCTCAGGGGATAGAGCGTTCGCTTCCGGGCGAACCGGGTTCGAATCCCTGTCGATACGAATTCCGCATCCGACTTGCACCGACCACAGTGCTGAGACGTGAAATATCCTCAGTGGTAGACGGATCATGGGTTAGAGTCCCCTTGAAGTCAGGCTAACCGTGGGAGGTTTGCGTGGTCTACCTCTCCGTGTACCGCATATGCCGGTTCGTTCCATCAAAAAGTCCTCCACGAAGACAAATTTCTTCCTATACTCGACCCAGGAGTTCCCTTGTCTTCTGGATTGCGTTAGAAATTACAAGGCTACGGAGTTGGACATTAGAAGTCGTAAACCCATAAAATTGGGTCGACTGTTCAACGACGGTTATAAAATAAATAAAAAAACATGCATTTAGAATGAATATTACGAACCTAATAAAAGTTGAAACCGAAAATAGGAAAATTGGAGATATTTCCTTTTCTTCGGATAGCAGCAGAACCTTACAAAGCAGTGCATAATTTGAAACCCAAATTTTTGTAGCATAAATTTGCACCGAATGCTTTGTCGGTTTTTTACCCATTTTATACGTTTCAGAGTTAACTCCGCCTGTTGTAATGTACTTCTGTATTTTGATGTGTAAGCTTTCAAAACAACTTTTAAAGTCCTTGTTTGCTATGCTCTTCAATTCTGAAGTCCTTAATGTCTTCGATATCCATAAAGCCTTTTTGTTTTAGGCTATATCGGAAATGCTTTTGAATGCATTCTGATATTGAAAAAGAAATTTTTTTATTTTTGATCCTTATTTTCTGAAATCGAAAATAAATTATGTAACTAAAAAATATTTGGTTCGGGGAAAAAAAGCAGGCATGTACAGTTTGTCTACAGTAGGAACTCCCCCCGCCACAAAGTCTGCTGTGAAATCAAGAATAGGAGAGGGTAGCTTCTCTTCACTCTAGGGTTTAGGACTAGCACACTAGACCGAATAAAAAGATTCCCTTTCTCTCACCGACACCTGTCCTAAACAGTGACCCGAGACCCCTACTTGAAATAGTTATACCTCGTTACCATAGTCAACACTACGGGTCCAGACGAATGGGTGGGGGAGTTCTTACTGTAGACTAACAATATCCTTTATTTATTCTCACCTGTCTCACACATTAGGAGAGAATTTGGAATTGAAAGGCACATTGGAAAAAAATCCCTATTGGAAAAAAAATCCCTATTGAAAAAAAAATCCCCATTGGAAAAGAAAATTCCTATCTTCTATTATTCCTTTCCGCGTTTCACCTTCGCATTTCCCTTCTGACGTCACATTTAACATTATGGAAATGTCCTTCTTCAAATCGCTTGACTTAATTGTTTCTTTCTCAAGAAAACGACAGACAACAATGAAATCTCAAAAAAGTAAGACATTTGAGACTGAAAAGGTACTGTTAAAATGAGTAAATATAAATTCAACTCAAAGAAAGCTTTAAAGATTTTACTCAATTAAATGAACATCATTAAAACAGTAGGCAATATTTTTCACTCATAAATTTATTTTATTATTAATACGCTATGAATTATAGATATATAAATTCTATCTTAGTTGCATGATTATTATCTTGAATTGGTGATAAAACTGATGTTTTGTTACGACTTCAAACGAGTTTGCGAAAATTTCCTCTTTTTATGATCAATTTTTAAATTGTAGGCGAGACTAAGGAACTGGTCACAGAAGTACTCATTTTTAATATTTAGCTACTTGGATATTTTCTCGATAATTGTAATTTACGCCAATAGAAAGAATTTAGTTCGAAAGTTGCAAAGGTATACGTAAAATGCACTATTTTTGACATACTTATTTACACTTTTTTTAAACCACTATCCTTTTCGTTCGATTTCTATTCATTTATTTATCATTCGATTCGGCTTAAAAAATACACAAATAATGTATCACTTCTTTTGGTAGCCACTAGATATCAAAGCAAAAAGTGTAAATAAGTCAAAAAATAGTACTTTTTATGCATGAAAACCATCCCAATTTGTGAACTAAGTGCTATTGAAATATCCATTGAAAACCATACTTGTCTAGATATAGCAATGTCAGATGGGTAAATAGGTAGTCAAACATCGTGCTTTTTGTGTATAAAAATTATTACTTCTTAACTATTAGTTACATAATTTTAAACTTAAAAATTACATCAAGAAACAATACATATTCTGTATAGATAATATTTAAGTTTTTCCCGCAAAACCTGACGTGAGGGGTAATGCAACGTTTTACCGCTTTCTAAGAAGAGGGTATTTTGCAGAAGTTAATAAAAAAAAAGAAAAAGAATAGAGAGAGAGAAAGAGAGTCAGTATTGCTAGATATAAATCTTACATTAAAATTGAATTTTTGAAAAACATAAAAAAGTGAAATTAAAGGAGAAAAAAAGCAGTTTCCAATTTGAACTATTATAATGATGTAAGTTTATCATTGTATATAATTAATAAGTAAAATTACTTCCAATTTATTTCTTCTTTTGTCACATTCCAAGCCCAAGTAATCATTCATTTTATAGTGATTCACATATTGACAATGTTGTTACTTAACATTACAATAATTATGCATTTCATTAACCGAATGTTCTTTATTTCGTGCAAAATGCTGAATTTTAAGGGAAAAAAACAATGGTGACTAAAAAGTAATTACGGTTCTTGGTGATTGGAGAAATTGTAAAGTAGTATTATCATGCATTAGAGAATGGTTTATACCAGCTTTATTTGATTAACTGACATTTTCAGGTTGAAAATGGATAATTATTAGTTGAAAGCAGGAGAAAGCAAACATAAAATGGTACGTGTAATTCTATCTACAAAATTACGGATGATGACGACATCAAAGTCAGTTGCATCCAATAAAGAAAAATTATATTTGTAACCAAGCAATAAAGTAGTAGTTTTCTATCTTTTCAGCTGCTCAAAATTTTCTCACGCGTGTGCTGTTATTTAGAAGTATTATAGGACAGAATATCAATAAGAAAAACTGTAAAAAATTGAATATTGACTTTTCTTTCGTCTTCTTTTATGCGTTTGCGTTCAAAAGCAATCTTTTTTCGTACTCCTTTCCCTTCATTTTTTCTTTAATTATTTTTATTTTCTAAGAAAAAAAGCAAGAGTTCTAAAAGGAATATATTCTTTTAAAATATATTTCTTTTTTTCTTTCTTTTTTCTCTTTTTTTTGTCGGTCAGGTGCTCCTGACTGCGAAGTCAATGGCCGCGGGTTCGAACTCCGCTCTGGGCATGGATGTTTCCCTCTCTTGTGTGTGATGAGTAAATGTGGTTCACCCTATGAACGGGTTTGTGGCAGTGTGGCATGGGCAATGTTACACCCCTCCGTGACTTTGCTTCACAGGTGCCCACTGGGTAACGCGAAATGAGTAACAACTCTGGCATCTTCTAAGGCGAAACGAATAAAGTTCAGTGCCTGCCATTCGGGGAAAAAATATTCTTCTTTTTAATTAATATTGTGTTTAAAAGAATTTTCAGACATAAAAATATTGCTTTTCGACTTGATGTCTTTTATACCAAATATCAGATAAATGACAGACCAAGATTTGCATCCTGAAGTGTTTCCAGTAATTCACGTAACATCTGTGTCCAGACAGAACTATTGCTAGACTTCTGGGTGGGCTGAGTAACACATTTTGAGAGGGCTCTAACTAGTCAGCTTCTAAATTTACACAGCTATTCTTGTATTATAAAATACAATAGATTTTATTAGAACTAGAAGAAATAACTTTTAACCAATAGAACGATTGAGTTATATCAAGTACTAGATGGCTAAGCTTCCTGTTCGCTACCGCTCAACACAAAAAATCTCTCAGAAAGCACAAAAAACGTCTTTACAATATTACAAATCCTTCTAACCTTAGGATTTCTTCTCTTTTAAAAAATACCTTATTCCGCTATTGAAAATAGAAACAATAGTGTATTCTTATTGAAGGTAAAGGGAAACATGATACAACAATATATCAAACTATTTGTTTTTTCTTTCCATGAGCGCAACCTTTCATCCGATCGACTTTGTATTAAACAGACATAAAGTAAACATGATTTTTAATTCGTAAATGGAGTATCAATAGCTTAAGATTACTCTAAAACGTTAACTTTTAGAACAATTCCCGAAGCATAATGATAATTATCGGTAACTCAAAAACTTTAACTAATGCAAGAAATTACAGTGTAATTAAGTTAGTTTTAATTAAGATCTTTTTAATGTGTACAACGGTGCACGAAAATAAACCAAATCTGACTTTTATTTTGATCGGGTTTGCTTCTTCTGGCATTTATAACAAACACATTTTATAAACGTATTAATAACATATTTTTTAAGAATATGTCCATAAATGAATTTTCTTTGAAGATGCAGTTTAAATATCCTTCTTGCATACTAAACTTTCAAATTTTTAGTATTTTTTAATTTTTAAAACTGTTCTTGTAACTACAAATAACGTCATACCGAATTGCTTTTTTAATATTATTGCTTATGTATTAAGTAACAATTTTAAGTAAGCAGTAAAGAAAGTATAGAAAAAAGTAGAATATATCGAAAATAAGAAACTAAAAACAATGCTAACAAGCCAACTTATCTATAATTAATTTCACTATTTCATTACATTATATTAGTGTGAGAGAGTTAGAAGAGAGAGAGAGTTAGAAGAGAGAGAGAGAGAGAATGAAGAACAAAAAAAAAAAAAAAATATTTAACTTGCAAACAGATCAAAAAGAAATATTCATGTAACAAAAAAAAAATAAAAAAAACGGAGTGAAGTTAAAAGAATTAAAGAGGTGAAAAGTTGAACGACAATAACTGGAAGGTTGTTATTAATAGATTCGTTTTGTCAAGGATATTCTCCGTATGGTGGAACTGAATAATTCGTCAAGCTAGAAGTCGGTTTCTTCCAGTTTTCACTAGTTTAGATAACCGGTTAATAAACTTTCTTAAATGTAAGGTTTTATTTTAGGTTACGGAAAAGGAAATGTCAAAAAAAGAAAGAAAATCTCGTTAACTTAAGGGTGTCGCCTTTTTATGTTAAATATGCGAAATTTCCAATTATAAGGGCTAGTAGATATTTTCTATTTGATCAATATAGATCATGAATTTCTCAATAGATATCAATATTTTATTTGATCCATATTATCATCCGTAAAAAAAATTTAACAGCCCAAATAACTTTTGTTATTCACTTTTCGACAAACAAGAGCACTCAAAATTTTAATAGGGGTTTTAAGGTGAATGACAACACAAGTTTTAATAGTTTTCTGACCGTGCTGGCAAACGTCTTCTTATGAAACCTAATCGAACGTATTATCATTTTATTTCATTTTATATTATATAACCGTCATTGAACAGCCGACCCAATTTTGGGTTTACGATTTATAATGTTCAACTCCGTAGCCTTGTAGTTTTGAACCAATCCAGAAGACAAGGAAACTCCTGGATCAGTACCCCCAGAGGTATGATTTGTTATAGGAACATGGATGACTTAGTGACTCGACAAATTTAACATGCATGAGTCACCATTTACAACACGGGAAATCTTCGGCCGGCGGGGATCGAACCCACGACCTCTTGGACACGGGCCCAGTGCCCTACCAACCAGGTTATCCCGGCCATGTATTATCATTAGAAATTCCAACCACTTTAAGACTAGCTAGAGCTGGGGTCGTCAGCTGTAGTGACTCAGGGGATAGAGCGCTCCCCTACCAATGAGGGGACACGGGTTCGAATCCCAGCGATGGCTGGTCGATGCGAATTCTGCACCCGGGTCGCACCGACCAAAGTGTTGACTTAAAGCGAATTCCGGTTAATTGCATCAAAAAAAAAATCCTCCACGAACGTTAATTTGTCCCAATATTTGATACGGGAGTTCCAATGTCTTCAGGATTGTGCTTCAAAATTACAAGGCTACAGAGATGAATATTGATAGCAGCAAACTAAGAATTGGGTCGGTTGTTCAACACCAGTTATAAAATAAAATGCATGTCTGATAGTATACATGCCGACACTCGATCAGGGCCGGATTTAAGTTCGGTGGGGCCCTAAGCTACTGAAAATGATGGGGCCCTTATAAGTTCAATTCCCTTTCTGCACACCTAAAGTAAACTGTCATTATTTTTTATTGTTGAGTGTTAACATAATATTATTAAAGAATTTGTTAATATTACTTGATTGTTAAATATATTAATTGTGATGAGACTATAATGTAGAACCTTTCTTTTATTGCACATATTTTTTGAACGAGGTAAAAAAGTTACAACAGAAACACAATTTGAGCACAGAGTAAAAATTTGGCGTGCTGGAAGGGCCCCTATATATTTAACAGAGTTTTTTTTTTAAAATTCATTTTGAATATATTTTATTTTACAATTTTTTAAGGTTTTTGCGATTTTTTTTCATTTGTTTTTTCTTTACGTTATATTTTGCTTTGCTGCTCAAAATCTTGGAAGTAAGACATTTTGAATCTATGAAGAATATATGCAAAGAGTTAGAAATAATACAGGAAAATACAATTTGATTATTAGTTTTATTTTTTTAATAACCGCCGTTAAACAACCGACTCAATTTTGAGTTTACGACTACCGTAGCCTTGTAATTTTGAACCCAATCCATAAGACAAGGGAACTGCTGGATCAGTACCCAGAAGTATTTATCTATTATGAGAACTTGGAGGACTTTGTGACCCCGACAGATTTAACTTGCTTCAGTAACCATTTTACACATGGGTAATCTTCTGTTTTCTGGATTCAAAATCCCATTCTCACTAACACGAGTCCAACGCCCTATCAACCAGACTATCCCGGCTAAATTTATTAATTTATTTTATAACAGTCATTGCACAGCCGACCCAATTTCAAGTTTACGAATACTAATATTCAACACCGTGGTCTTGTCATTTTGAACCTAATCCAGCAGTCCCTACACTCTGGAGCAGGTGAGGGCCGTTATATTAATACAGTTTGCAAAAATAAAAATAATAAAAAGAACATTTCGTAAGCTGATATTATTTAATTGATGCTTATATAAAAAATATTTCTTCATTATTTTTGCTTTCTTTTTAATTGTTTAAGTACATTTGTTAAATTTTAGTGCAGGAATAAAAATTTTCATTATTTATGTAAATTTTTGGCTTATATTTTTAAGGATGTATTAAAGCAGGGGTCTGTCCAGACATTTTGTAAAAGGTCCGTTTTTGTAAAATTGTGAAAAAATTGCTCGTAATTTGCGAATATGAAATAAACGTCAAGTCACATTCTTTCAACCAGGGTCCGCTTTTGTGAATTTGGGCAAATAGGGTACGTTATTGCAAAAAAACTTTTTCAAGGAGTTTTTAAATTGTAAAGACATACAAGATTATGCTCAACACTGTAAAATTATAGTTAAAGAAATTAAATTTTAAAAAATAAACAGCAATTGCAGCGACTAAATTAGCGATTCAACATATAAATAATTGGTATTTAGCCTATACTGCTGAACGCAGAATATTTATTTCGGACGAATAAAGTAAGAAGCGTCTGCCGAAGACAAAATTTAGTTCATTTACATCTGTCTTTCTCCTCCCCTTCCTGGGAAGGGTTTATTCGATTAACAAAACAATAATGAAGATAAACAAATTTGTAAAGGGTCCGATTAAAAGATAAATTATTTTGTGAAGGGTCCGTTTTTATGAAAAGATATTTTGTGAAGGGTCCGTTAACGGACTCGAATTTCTTCTAAACAGACCCCTGATTAAAGGGTCTATTATATGTCAGAGAGAATAAATATGATACTGGTTTTGGGCATCTAGCCAAAACGAGCATTCAACATATCAATGTAACACAAACAATTAGCTTTAGATAATTACAATTGTAGAATAATTATTTTATTATGGAATGAAATGTTTTAAAAGACAAATATGTTTAATATTTAATCAATGAAGAAACAGAACCAATATTGAAATGTAACGAATTTATTATTTTTAACTACTGATAAATTTTGTGACAGAAAAAAAATTAAAGCCTGATAGATTTCAGAATTTTAGAAACATCCTCTAGTTTTACTATTCAATCAAATAGGTTTCGATGTCTTTCATCCCGCCTGTCTCAGAAGCGATTCAACATATTTCAATATCATTTTTCTTTCGTTCTTACTTAATATTAATTTGTTTACGACAGTTAATTAATATACCTTTTTTACTACATTTTTCGAGGAGTTTAAAAATATAATATTGAGGATTTTAACCGAAATGAAATTTGCTTTCCGACAAGCGTCCGACAAAGTAAAAAAAGAAAAAAAATGCATTTTGGGCTTCAGAGGGCCTCAGTTCCGAATAAAACTTTTAAAAAAAGAGGGGGGGAGTAGGATTTGGGGGCCTTTGTCATCTCGGGGCCCCAAGCTACAGCTTATAGCTTATACGTAAATCCGGCATTGCACTCGATAATGATTTTTGCAAGGTGAAACTGTCATTCTGATAATAATGATCAAATTAAATCTTGTCAATTTATGAACTTACTTATCACTTTGAACAATTATTTTCCCTTATGACCAATATTATAGACAAATTAAGAAGTACGTTTAATGATGAATGCCTCAAAAGTTGCATGGTGTTAAAAATTCATCTTTGGAGAAACTTACTCTTAAGTTGGAACAGCTTTACTCAAAGTGAAAAAAAAAACATTACTCTAAGTGAAAACAACTTTCTGCCTCTACTTAATCCCAAAAATCTAATTAAATGTAAAAAAATATGAAACTCAAATAAGTAACATTAATTTGTATTTTAGGCAATGCTAGATAACTTACTGGAATAAAGTTTTTTACTGTAAAGTTTATTTTAACAAGTTAAAAAATAGGGGTAATAAAAAAGACAAAATAAGTTTATCCCTTTTCTTTAGAACTCTGAATAATATTTTCTGTTACCAGGTCAAATAAAGTTTTACAATAAATACACGTTTCACAGCAGATTAGTTACCTTTTTAAGTAGATAAGTTATTTGTTGATGCATGCATTTGCAATTGGTTCTTTAAAAAAAATAATTTACCACACAGAGAAAAAAAAATAGCTTTACTGTAGCTTAGAAAAGCTTACAAATAGCTGAAATGTCGCTTTGAGTTTGATAAAAAAAATACTATGAGTTACAATTATTATTTTTTTAAATATTACGAGCAAAATTTAGTTTCATTTTGCCACTTAATGACATGTTAATAATTTTTCATGGTAAACTAACAGACACAAATTTTTAAAAAAAGGGAATTTACTAAAACAAATATTTAAAAAAGACTAGTGAAATTTTTCTAGTGAACTAGAAAAATTTCACTAGCCTTTTGTCACGTCTAAAACTAATAACTTAGAACGAAAGCATAACAAAACTTCTTTCTAAAACAGACCCCCCTTCGAAAGTTACACTATGTTTTTCGTTTTGGGTGTTACAAAATAGAATTATTTTCTGCTCCTTATTCCACTTGAAAACATAGTTTCTAAAATCATTATTTTAATTTCATAATCAAATATTTCATTTTATTGAATCTTATTAAGTTTCCACAATATTTTTCTGTGAAAATTTCAAACACCAATGGGTTTAATTTATTTTCAATATTTATTAATTTGTACATTTACTTTCATTTATGTGCAAATTGCGGTCTCGTTTGTGAACAGATTTTATTATATTATTAAATTATTTAAAAAAAATTATACGACATGAATAACAATAACAGAGTTATTACTTAAGCTCTCTGAAAAATAAAAATACAAGTAATTGCAAACTCAACTGATTTATTTTTTTTGTTTGTTATAAAAGCTAGAAAAGTGTTTTGAATTTTTTGAGAAAGATTACATTTCAAGAGAATACAATCAAATCTAAAAACAGTTTCTGACTTACTTTGATTTTCACGTATTTGAAAAATAAACTATAAAAGCTGATAAAGACAATAGGAAAGTTATGTGATACTTAGATTACAGTATTTTTTAGTACTATTGTAATTTAAATTTTTTTTATGGAAGAAATTTAGATTTGAACATGTTTACAATCGAAGAATTATGAATAATTCTTAAGACTTTCTACTACTACATAGATTTATAAGAAAATAAAAAAGTGCTGAGGAACTAGTGGTAATTGAAATTTGATTGCGTTACCTTTACATTAGCATAAAAATAATTAATTTTGAAACATAACAAGTTTTTTTTAAATAAATCTATTAAAGCATTCATTTCTAACCAAAGAATGCTCAGTATACATTTAAGAAAATTTACTAAATATATCTAGTGAGTATTGTGATACAAATCACGTTTACAACTTTTAATGATATATTTTAATATATTAACAAAACAGGACAAAATTATTAATAAGATATATAGGTTATTTTGTTTAGTTTTTTTTTGTTTGTTTTTGTTTGTTTTCTTTAATTTAACATGTAATAGCTTTCATTGTTCTTTAAATGCTGTTGATAGTGGTTTAGATTAATATATTGAATAAAAACAATTATTGTGTTAACTATATTACAGGAGAACAAATTACAAGTTAAAAAATATACCAGTGAACAATTTAGAGCTAAAAACGCATGTTACAAACGCATGAAACTTAAAAATTAAATTGAAATAATAACTTTTAATTTAACAGTAGAAAGCTTTTGTTTTATTGCAAGTTATTTTCAATTGAATTGTTCTTTATCGAAGATCTAATTAATCATCAATAGTATAGACATTATCATAAAAATTCCGATTGGATATAAAATATTCTGATATATTCTGATCGGTTAGTTAAATTCAACTATGAAAATGATTTCTTAAAAATGATTATTTTTGAAATGCAAAACAATGCCGTTGAAATAATATAGTTATTTTGAAATATTAACAAATTATAATTTAAGGAGCCAATAACGTAAAAATTTATAGGCTACTTTAAAATTATGTTATTATGTAATTCAAAACTTTAATTTAAAGAATAAATTTTAACTGCTTTAAAATTATAGCTACGAAACAATTTAGATCAAAAGTAAAATTTAAAGAATGAAGTTTAATTGCTTTATATACTATCACTGGAAAAGATGTAATGTAAAGGAAAAAGATAGTGAAATAAATTTACTTAGAGATTTACAAGTATTAAGTCAAAACTATAACTTAAAGATTGAATTTGATTTTTCTTTCATAAAATTGGCAGTTTAAACCAAAATACTTTTATGTTTATTTCTTTGAATTACTTAATTCTTCCAAACTTAAAACAATGAAACTAAAAACAAACCATATTTTAATAATATATAGCATTAGATATTTACAAAATCCAGTTAATTTGAAAGTAAATGAATATTGTCAGACATACTTTATTAATGGAGTCGTCGTTGAAGGCATTGCTGTATTTAAGCCGGTACTTAAATAATCCACCAGGTGAAAAATCAAATGTGATTTAATGCACGCAGCTACTGAACTGTCAAACACTATAAACAAAATAATTTTCAAAGAAACAGATGAATCATTTAAGGTTTATCTTTTTTCGAACTACAAGCTCTAACTATCTCATCATTGATACTGTAGCATAACCTTTGATTCGACAGATGTTCTTTTTTTCTTTCTGCTTTGAACGCTGTTTAGAATAATAAATCAAGGACGTATTGGACGTCATTTAGCTCAGCGTCCATGTCTAATTAGATTTTAATTGAGTGTTTATATTTAAGATAATTTTATTTTAAGGTATGTTCCATTGAAGAAAAAGCTAGCTCATTCCTTTTTGTTATATTGATGAAAAACTTAAGTTAATTACTCGTTAAGAATTTATACAGTTATGAATAAAACTAAGAACAAATTGCGCTTCTTTCTTTTTTATATATAACATTGTTATTGGAATGGATTGGAGTTTTCGTCCCGCAGTGGACTGATCGTTAAGGCACGGTTCGCAGCAGATCACCGAAGTCAAGGCATCACTGGCTGCGGTCAGTGTGCAGGTGGATGACCACTTGGATTATTCTGCTTAGGGACCGAGGGTGTGCGGTATTGGTCCTCGTTAAACTATTCTACCGTAAAGTGCTAGACTTCGCGTGCAGGTTGTCGGGCTACCGAAGCGGGGGTGCCATCCCCTCTGCAGAGGATCAAAATTGTCTTCGAATCATCCTCAGGGATGTTTCCCAGACCGTCGCCAATAGCCCATTATGCAGCTCTAGTGCGACGTAAATGAGCTACAGCTACGGATTGGAGTTTTCTTTATTTATTTATTTCAGGGATAGCCTGGTTGGTAGGGCGTTGGGCCAATATCCGAGAGGTCGTGAGTTCGAACCCCGCAGGCAGAAGACTCCCTGTGTGTAAAATGGTGACTGGTGCATGTTGAATCTTTCAGTCACAAAATCCTCCAAGTTCTCAAAACAAATCAATACCTATTTGATTACTGGATCGGAGATTGATCGTGCTTTGGTTCAGGTCAAAATTACGATCTGCGAAATGGATTGATGGTGTGTGAATGTGCCCCTACCGTAAAACGGGTTGTAACGAATGCCTGTTGTCACAGGAACATCCTCAGGGATGTTTCCCAGACCATCTCCAATAGCCAATGGAGTACAGCTCTAGTGTGAAGTAAATAAAAAGTTCTTTATTTATATCTTTTACATACATATACGGGCTCAGTAAAAGGAGCCTCTGTATCCAAAGGGTTTCACTCTTCTGCCAAATGCTGTAAAGAGTAGATGTAGCGGGTTCGAATTCCACTTTTACCCTAGATGTACCTTTATGATGGCCTTCTCTAACATGTGCTTTGTGTTCTTCAACCTAACCAGGGCTTATAAAAGCCATTCTTTTTTCACAACCTGCACGTGTATACAGATAACAATAAATAAATAAATATTGCCGTTTCTTTCTTCTTCATTCATGAAACTGACAAGACTTTTCAGTGCCTTTGTTCGCTAGAGCAAATATTTATAAATTTTTATTTATTACTACATATTCACTTGCAGGCTTGTGATTTCTTTACAAGTTATGACTTAAAAGCCCTTTTCAAGTTTAACTATATAATAAAGATAAATTAGAAAAGGGTTGGTAGATACTTTACTTACGTCGCACTAGAGCTGCACCATGGGATATTGTCGGTTTGGGAAACATCTCTAAGGATGATACATGTCATCTCAATTTTGTTCCACTGAAGAGAGGCAGGCTCCTCCGCTTAAGTAGTTCAATAACTTGTGCGCGAAGTCGAGTATTTTATCGTAGAATAATTTAGCAAGGACCTTTACCGCGCATCCACGGTCCCTAAGCAGGCTGATCAAAGCGGACGCTCACTTACTTTCTGACAGCAATCGGTGATTCCTGACTTCGGTGTTCTACAGGGTCTTTACTATTAGCACAGTGAGAAACCCACATGGCGATAAGTTGTGTCCCTTAGTGTCATATTGCCGATAGGGTATCGCCCGTGACCAACTGTATTCAATACATAAAAATCGTGAATTCATTAAGTTGTGCCCTTAATCGCCTTTGCTAATAAACACATCTTGTCGGAAGAAATTGACTCATGGCTTTGCGGTATTTGCAAGCTGACGATGCTTACCCAGAAAAGTATTTTATTGTTATCCTTGAATGTACTCCTTGCATACAAACACAGTCTTTAGAAATTCTTGAAGATCTATTTATTTATCCAGAATGGTATTGTTGCTTTGAAATTAACATATCGCAAAAGATTTATTGTGATCGAAAACTTTTACAACACCCAGAACTCGTGTTTCAAATAACATTTTACAGTGCTACTGCTTACAATAGTCCTGCTGAGACCCGATGGCAAAAAATGCAATTTTTACTTAAAAACATATAAATTAGAAGAAGCAAAGTCATAAATGCGATAAGTATTTTGAATAAAGTTTAGTTTTTTAATATAAATGAATTTTTGCAATTGTTTTTAATTATAACCAAAATAATAAATTTTTTCTGTTTTTAGCCAAATCAATACCTCTGGGGGTACTGGATCGGAGATTCATCGTGCCCTGGTTCAAGTCAAAATTACGATCTACTGATGGATGGACGGTGTGTGAATGTAAAACGGGATGTGACGTATGCATGTTGACTCAGGATCATGCTCAAGGATGTTTCCCAGATCGTCACCAATAGTCCATGGTGCAGTTCTCGTGTGACGTAAATAAAAGAGCCTCAACGTACCCAGTTTTCAGCTTTTTTATATTGTAGGATTGTTATTGCGTTACTTATGCCACTTGCCAATACCAGCAAGCCTGGTTGAAACCAAGCAAATTTTAAAGGCAGTGAGTTCGTTTCTTACTTTTCTTCTAGGGCCCCGCTTAGCTTTGCGAAAATGGGTCCCGCTTAGCTTTGCGAAAGTTAATATTATGCTTATCATTCCAAATAGGCAAAGCTACTTCAATTAACATCTTCATCTATTTACCAATAAACATTGTCTGGTGTCCACCGAAAATAAAAGAAAGTAGGAAAAACCAAGACAACTCAGAATGTTCCCATCGGAACTAAATATTATTTAATAACATCATTTCCGCAAACGAGAATCTTAATCTGCATGTTTAAATCGATAGATATCTTTCACGATATACAATTCCACGTGATTTTAATCTTTATTTTAAAAACAAGTAGATGAAATTCACCGCAAAAACAATCCAAGATAGGAAATGTTCCCTGAAATAGATTATTAAGTCGTTAACCCGATGAAACGTGCTTTTATCGATTTGAAATCATTATTGAGATCTTCGCTTCATTGAGAGAATAAATCTGTGGAGAAACAATCCACATTAACACAGGCACGACAAATAATTACATCATACAGCATGTGATAAGATAATTTTAAGACTGCAAAAACTTCATACCAGCAAATGGTTGATCATGTATTCAGTTTAAAAACATTTCATCTCTTTATCAATTTTTAAGTATTGACAGATTTATTCCAAAAGTAGAAAAATTTCATGATTAAATCGAAAAATGTCTCCTAGAAATTTTATTTATAATAATAAAATAGTTCTTCAAGGTTCAAATTGTAATGTTGTATTATTTAAAGTTAACAGTAAATATTTTAAGGATCACGATATTATTTAATACTGATTTAAAAACGTTACTTTAGAAACTATGATTCATTGTTTATCTTTTCCGTCTACAAACGAACCATTCGTGTTTATGTTTTATTCATCTGAAATGAATAACCACAATTTCTGAATAGGTCTAACCGTCAATTTTATAAAAACATCCAAAAAATACTACCGAAAAAAGAAAATGGATTATTTATTTAAAATTAAAATGAATTGGTAACAGAGAAAAAAATCAAAGTTTTATTTCCACTTATGTGCTGAATTTTTAAAAAAAATATTTTTGTAATCATTTGAAACTTTTTAAAAATGTCAAAAAATGCACAAAAAAACGCAATACTATTATTAATAAATGCGTACAAACCCTTTCAACATAGTAGTATTGTTCCAAGATAGTATTTTTTATTTTATTTTATTTTATAACTAGCTTTTAATAACTAACTCCTTTTCGGATTCAACTCCACAGTCTCGCACTTTTGAACGCAACCCAGAAGACTAAGGAACTCCTGTATCAAGCATTAGGATTAACTAGCCTTTGTGGGAAACTTTTTGATGGAACTAATCCGCATTTGCGGTTTTAAAAAGTTAAAACAAATTTCATTTACTTGTTTAAAAGCAAGAAGATGAAATTCACCTGAAAAAACAATCGAAAATAAGAAATGTTCCCTGAAATAGATTATTAAGTCGCTAATTCGCTGAAACATGTTTTTTATCTACTTAAAATTATTATTGAGGTCTTCACTTTATTGAGAGAATAAATCTATGGTGCTATAAAAGGGAATAATTTCAAATAATATATTCACGACAAATAATTACATAATATAGCACGTGTTTAGAAAGTTTTATGACGGCAAAAACCTCACGACTACTATCTCTTATCACTGTTTAAGTATTGATAGATTCAAACTAAAAATAGTAAAACTTTATGGTTAAATGGATAAGCTCTGTTAGAAATCATATTTATAATAATAAAGTGCATGTTTAGGGTTCATAATGTAATTTTATATTATTTGAAGGCAACGATAGTAGTTTAAAGATCACGATGTCATTTAATACCGACTAAAAAAATATAATTTTAGAGACTATAATTCATTATTGTATACTTTTTACTACAAAACTACAAAAGAACTATTTGGTGTTTATGTTTTATTCATCTTGAAAGAGTAATCATAAATTTTTGATGGGGATAGTCACAAATTTTTTTTAAAAAAACATTCGGAAACCTCTGTGGGCAAAAACAAAATGGATAATTTATTTAAAATAAAAATAAATTCAATATTAAAAAATCAAATTTTATTTCTTATTATACATTAATTTTTAATAAAATAATATTTTTATTGTTTGCAGCTTTTTAAAAATATCACAAAACTGCAAAGAAAAACGCAATATTTATGACAAAATGAACGCACACAAACTCTCTCAGAATCGTAGTATTGTTTCCTTGTTCATTTTATAACCGGCCTTTAACAACCTACCCATTTTCGGGTTAACGGTTATCAATGAACCTAACCCAAAAGACAAGGGAACATCTGGATTAAGCATCGGGTAGAATTAGCTTTCGTGGAGAACTTTTTGATAGAACTAACTTGCATCTGCTTTATGTGGAGAGGACATACCCCGAAAACCTTCCATGTTTAGCCCGACGGTTAAACCATGATTCGTTTACGTTGGGATAACTTTACGTCAGCACTGGGGTCGAGCCGGAATCAGAATTCGATTTGGCCGTTACTGTAATTCGGGTCAGAGTCACCTCATTTGGGGAAGACTCTGTACTCTGAGTCATCGTTCCTCCAGAACGGTACTTTGAAAAGGTTCAGAATTTCCATTAAGTATAGTACTAGTACTATACAGGGAAAAATTTTGCTTTGGGGAAAAACACTCTCCTTTAATTTTGAAACTGTGACTTATATTGCTCTACGTCTCTTAATTGTTAATTTTAAATTTCCGTAATAAGTAGGAGAAATACAACTAAAAACGGGGAAAAGAACGATAAAGAAAGGAAAAGAGGTAGGTTGATCGTACCACAACCATTTATTATAATTAATTAGTTTTTTTTTTCTACCTTTCTTAAGATTATTAGATTTCAAAATTGCTTGGAAATTTGAATCGATTTACGTTAAATTAAAAAAAAATGAAATAAATGAAAGAATTAAAATATATAATGTATAGTAAAATCACACGGGTTGAAGAGTCCTGATAATATTATCGCACGGTATGGTAAGGACATTCCTGTTAGAAAAGGTAATAAAAATTTTGGTTAATCAAACCAAAATATACAGTACTTAAACTATTCATTTGGTAATATTTACTGAATCTGGTATTGGTTTAGCGGAAATTCTGATTTTCAAAATTATACTTCTTTTTACTACACATTTAGTCAAAAATACAAAACTGAAAAGTGAATTTAACCGAATAAATGCTTTTTATGCCATGCTCTAGGGTATCATGATAAACTTAATAAATCTTACCACGATTACCATATTTTAACACATATTATAAAACCATATTTTATTGTTAATTTTTATAAAAAGCATTATCAAAGCGTTTGGTAAAAATTATCGAGTTTTTCGGTTTTCCCATAGAGCCAGGAACACGGCTAATTTGACCATACTTTTTCCTAAGTAAAAAGTAAAATTTACTTTAAAACAGCTTTAAATATTTTGTACATGTTTTTATTGAAATCCTATAAAATTAAATCTATGTTAAAATAAAAATTATAACGATGAAAGCTTTATAATTTGTATCCGAATAACTGCAATTATATATTATGATAAAAGCTAAAAGAACATCAGTAATCAAATAATATTATTGTTTGACTTAGATGTTACTAAGTATAAAAAAAATCTGCTCAAGGAGTTTATGTCAATTTCAAAGTATCTACGTCGTTCTTTATTTTTATTGAACAAATAATATAGCATAATTTGAGCAATGATGCTATCAGTAATGTTTCACTTTATATTGTTTGTGTCAGGTAAAAAAAGGCTTAAAATGGGCCTTCGCACCATTTTAATATCATTAGAATGATAACACAGAGATAGGACAATGCATACCGACTTAAAAAAAATTCTTTTATTAATCTTTACGACCATTCCTTGATAATATGCTACACTGACAATTGATAAAAAAAATATTTAATCCTAATGCTTTTTATTGTTCTATTACACCAAAAGTTTTACAATTTCTGATTCGATAACAAGATAAATATTTCCCCAAAGAAATCTTATCAATAAAAAATGTGTTTTCAGATTTTTATCCCATTTGGCTACTTTCCTATTCTTTGAATCTTTATGAATTTTGATTGAGTCTTATTAATTGCATCATAAATAGAAATATAATTTATGAAAGTATTCTCTTCCATTAATAATAATAATTTCAATATAGTACAGTTACAGTTTTTCGTTTCAAATATGTTTGATATTATACTTATGCAATAAAATAAAATAAAATTTTCTAAAATTTGTGAAAAATGTTTTGGAAAGGGAATTTTTGTTAAAAGTTGATACCATTTATTTATTATCTATACTTCATATAAAATTTGAAATTCTTAATATCACGCTCTTGTTCACCACAAATGTTGCGAGACTCTATCAGAAAGTTCAATATTCTGTCGTTCTCTACTTTAACGTAGTTAAAATAAAATTTCTGACTTCATTTTATAAAAGGAAAAAAATAACACTTTTTATTTACACAAGTAGTTCCATTACATCGTTAGAGCAAACCTCAAATCCACATCGTTTTCTTTTTAAAATAAAACGAGACAAATTCCAGCTTATAGCTCACACAGAATAAAATAATAAATTAATCGATTCGTATTTTTTAACGATTTTCGGTGATGATAAACAGAAAAGATGCACCCTTTGTTTTTTCCTTAATAATTAATTTATTCTATTTTATTATTTCCTTTTTTCAGTTTTGTGTCTATTAATATGCTTGTTCAAGTAAAATGATCAAAGTTTTGATTTTCGATAAAATTTTGCCTGCACCATTTAGAAAAAAAAAAACGGTAATTTATTATTGGCATCAGGAACATATGCCATTAGTTAAAATGGGAGCACGTCAGCTGATAGATAAATGGACGGAATTTCCATTCTTAATACATCGACTGTGATGAATAGACCAGAAATCTTTTATGAATTTTTCATACATTCATTGGCATTACTCATTCATACACTCATTATCATATCCATAAGTTATATACTATTCATTTCTGTTGGAAATAAAATAATTTCCTTCTTCTTCTGTAGTTCTACAGCCTGTTGCAGTTCAAGACTATCTCTAAAACTTTCGTCCATCGAGAATTATCCGCTGTTATAGTTCTCCAACTGTTGATTCCGATATCATAAAGCGCTTTCTCGACTATTTCTTTAGTATTTAGTCTACTTCTTTTCTTTTTTCACATTTTTGAAATATCACTTTTTTTTAATCATTTTATGTTTGAAAAAATAGTACGCTACAGTCTGAAATAATTTTAATTATTTAAAATCTATATTTGTTTTTTAAATGAACATTATTGTGAGAGCAAGTTATTCCATTGCTTTTAAGTTGCTTTTGCCCATTAGCTAGCAATCACTGATAAGACAGGAAAAAATATTATAATAGAACTAATACATAATAGTATCTATTATCTTTGAATAAAATTATTAACAAAAGGAAATGAAATAATAATTACAAAAAAACTTTTAATAAAATAATATAATAGTTAAAAAAAACTAATTATAAAAACTATAATCATAATTAAAAAATAGTTAAAAATATTAATCACAAAAATAAATAATAATTACTATAAAATAATAATTAATAAATAAAATAATAGTTACTAAATCTTTTAAAAGCTGGTTTATTCAATGTATACAACGATACAATTTTACTGATGGAAATATCTTTCTTGAAAATAATAACTTCCTAAATACTAAATATTGCCATTAGGCGGAGAAGGATAGGGCCGGTTAAAATTTCGATCCGCTAATTAATCGAACATACATCGCAAAATTAATTGATGGAACAAAAAGATTATTATTACTATAAAAATAATGGATGACAGTAAGTATAACATCTTTGTTTAAATTCTTAACCAAAGGAAATTATAGCAAATAATTTTCTAAACAAGAAACACTCATAATGAATTTCATGGGAGGATTGACGGCGAATCGGCCCACTAAGTAATGCATATTTATCACTATAGACGTGGCATTGATAACAATAACAAAAATTCTTCATAGCTGATTTAGTAACGTATTAAAAATGTCAATGCAAAATGAATTATGATGATAAAAATAACTTGCAATTAGAAAAAATAATAAAATTTAGGAGTTTTATCTTTTAAATTTTGTTGTATTCCATTTCAAAAACTGTATTGTATCCCATCTTACAATTTTATATGAAAATTCTTTAGTCAAGTCATTTTAAAAGCATAAAATTTTCCTTTTTTAAGCATTAAAAATGAATAGAGAATTTTAAAGAAAGTATAGTATTAGACTTAAGAACTTGTGATTTTCAATGTCGCGTACCTGTACCTTTAAACATTAACCCCTATGTTCGAATAATTAATAATATTGCTTATGATAATGAAATTTAATAAAATAAATTAAGAACTTTAAAATATTTAGATTGCTACCTGGTGGGTAGAAATACCTATTGTTAAGTAGAACTACCAGATAGGTTGAACCACCAGAACCTACTAGATAGATAAGTAGAACTACCTATTTCTTAGTTGATTCCTAAATATTTTAAGATAACTTAATAAGTTTATGATAGAATTAAAAATATTTTTGTAATTCAATGTTTAAAGTACTAAATAGACAAATAATAGTATTTGGAATCAGCTTACCATGAAGTAATAGATAGTTTTTAGATTATCTGGAAAAAAAATTACTTGTTGAAAAAAAAAATTTTTTTTAAAATACTTTTCAAACCTTTATAAGCCATACCATTTATAGAAATCTGTAGTCCAGCTAATTTAGCATTGAAAGTTTTATTATTTATTCAACAGTTAAATCATAAATAAAAGTAAGAACAAACAATAGAAGCCATCGAATAAAATTTAGTTTTTTAAACATGTGCCCGGAAGTTGTGACGGAAATTGATAAAAACAAGCTTTCACAGCTTTTGTTATGGGTCACAATTTCATTTAATTTCTTTGATAAAATTCAAGTCCTTGAAAATAACTGTTTAATATTGCAATTTAATGATGTCATAGTTATAAAATTATAGAAGAGAAAGTTTAATTATCCCCAGTTCAAAGCTGCCCCCTCCCACCTATTCGTAAAATTATATTATAATTCAATATTGGGTTGGCAAAATTCCCGCCTTTTTTTTGAAATTTTCAGAAGTTTAAAGTGTGAATTTTCGTGCAAAAGTTGGTTTAATTGTTCTTTATCGAATTCAATTGGCCAGCCTGAACGAGGTGCGCTTTTGAGGCCAAAATTTTTATTTTTAAACTTAGCATGCCAATCACGAGTGTTTCTTTGAGTTAGGCACCATTTTTATACACAATATAAATGTCACGAGCAGCTTTTGCGGCCTTAGAACCATGATTAAAAGCAAAAAGAATGAGGTGTCGAAAATGTTCTTTTTGAACTTATCATTTTAATGTTTTGAAAAATAATTTTTAAAAAAAAAAAAGCATTGATCTCGGTAGAACAAAACATCCTCATTTAATGGCATGCTGTATGCTAAGATTTCATGTAAAGAAAAAAAAACGGTTGGCACAATATTTTAGAATGATCGAAAACTTACCGAGATCGAAACCATAATGATCTTAGAAACTTCATATTTCAAACATAAATCCGTAGTTTAGTTCTACAATGAATAATAACAGCCGATTATATGCCCATTATATACTGTCATCGAAAGTAAAATTACATTAAGTTGCCATTTGTTATAAGCTTTACAATAAAAATTAAATTTTGAAAAATGCGTTTTTTTTAAAATCACCCATGGCAATTCATCTTTAATTTAATCTTTTATTGTACCTAACTATATTATAGCTTAAAATTGTTTAATAAAATAAATAATTTTCAAGGCTGTAAAATTTTGGTTTTTAAGAAAAGAACGCAGACGATTTGAAAATGAGAGAGAAGCATATCTGCATTGGTGAAAAATAATTTTCTCCACAACTAAACATGGAAAAAAGTAATAGATTGTTGATTAATCATTGTGGTTTTTAACTTTAAAATTGTGCCCTTTGTGTTTGCAAAAAGAAGGATTGAATCACGAGTAGTAACTTTTAAGTATTATAATAATTTTTTCATGTTCTAAAATGCGTAGTATTTATCGTTTGTGAAGTTAATCAGCAATTTTAAAAAAAAATTCTTTCTGACTCATTTATAAAATAATTTCACTAAATGAATAAATACTTAAGTATTTGACTTTTTTAAAAGTAAATTTTACCTTTCTGATCAAAATAAATTGTACATCGCTCATCAGAACCACAGACTGGATGTGATGTTCTTCTATCCTGAAACCCTGTAATTTATGACAAATTCAAAAGTTAAGGAAATTATGAGTCGGAATAAGCCTGTTTTCAAACGAATTGGCTTTTGTGTTACCCACCACAAAACTTTGAAAATCAGGTAAAATTAATTAGACGACGATATTTCTATAAATATAAATTATGTATATTCTTGAGAATATTTAATACAATAACTATTAATGAAATTTTTGTCCTAAAATGTAAGGGGAAGACGTGCCCTTGAGAATTCTGAAAATCAACAATACTTTTAAATTTTTCACGCAAAGACATAACTGAACAAATATGTTTGGCTTGGGGGCTTTTTAATTTGTATTTTAGAGCATACGAATACCGATAAATATTCCACAAAATTAAATATAAATTGGATAAATAGTTTCTTAGATTTTTAAAGAGCAAAGTTTATATCAATGATTGTTATTTATTTATAAGTGAAAATAATTTTGGAAGTGTTAAGAGCTTTCTCCCCACCAAAGTAAATGTTTAACGATAAATGTTAAAATTAGTAAATTTTTGTAGTAAAAGTTATCATTTAATAATAAATTATTTTATCTAGGTATTATAATACTAAATAAAATATCATAATCTCCACTAATAACAAGAAATCAGATATAATTGAATGATAAGTCATCATTTAAGGACGGAGTATGTGTATAAGTTTCTGAAACTATAAATTTTTCATAGTTTGAAACTATGAATTTCATAAACCTCCCGAAGGATACTGTCACAGTTACACTTAGTTTAATTTTGCAATTACTCTTTTATTTAAATCTTTTCTTTTTTTTAAACCTTTATTAACTCTTCATTTTATAACAGTTTGAGTAAATTCAATGCGAAATTTTTCAAGGGATTTTTTTTTTTTTGAATTTAAACGTAAAAATATTTTGTCTGGCAAAAATGTCACTTTTCTCTTCGAAAATTATCTTAACTTTCTGTACACCCTTCATTGTTGGTCAACGGTAATTGCACTTCCAGTAGGGAGAGATACCCCTCTATTACCCTTTCGTGTTTTACCATTTTTTTGGAAGAGGATATCTTTGAAAGTATTTTATGACTTTAATTTTCGCAAAATCGTCAAAGTATAGTTTGTCTAAAGTAAGAACTCCCCTAGTCTCTATCCGTGGCGGTGAATATGGTAAACGAGGTATAACTTTTGTTAAGTAGGGGGGTCGGGTCTGGGAGGAAAAGCGAATCTTTTTCTTCGGTCTATTGTGTTAGCACTATTACACAGGTTAGTGGCGGGGGGAGTTCTTACCGTAGACAAACTATAGGCGTTAATTTTTTCATTTTTTTTGGGGGGGGGGGCTTACTTAGCCAATTTTAATCGTCCGCTTTTCAAACTCTCGCCTTCTTGAATTTTAATTAGTCATCGCATGTCTGTATTTTTCTCAGTCAACGAATTTTCTAAATATGGTAGGATATTCACTCCCTGACTTAATTGACTCCAAGAAGTCTGCCTCCTGCCACTTTCTCTCCGAGATGCAGACTTCGGTCGTGTCAAGGGAGTTAATTCCTGTTCCGACATTTTTTTTTTTTTGGCTTTAATATTAATAATAACTTTAACAAATCCTCAAATCGTTATAAACTTCAGTAATTTAAATTTCCATTATATCTACCTCTGAATTATCTTTAAAAATTAAAGACCGTTTCAATTTAAATGTTCCTCTTGTATTTTATCTTTTTATCATCCTTAAATTTATTTTTCTCTTGTATTTTTTTTAATGTATTACGATTGCTGCAAAACCTTTTTATAATTCTAAAACTACTTATCGGTAACCTATTTCTCTTCAGACCTTACCATTTGTTAAAATTCTTCCGAACCACATATTCGTTTACCCTGTTTGTGTGTGTTTTTGTTTGAAAAATTGATGCAATTAGAAAATGAGTTAAAAAACAAAGTTTCGCTTCATTTAATTGTTCTCTTTGTTCATCAATTCCACCTGTATGCGATGAGTATAGTTCGTTCACCAGGAGTTGGCACTTGGCTCCACCTCCTCGGAGTTCATTTCAGGGCGGGGTAGTAAGAGGAAAAACATTTCCCCGCTTAAAATCGAGATAACCTCTAATGCGCGCAAAGCCTATCCACACGATCAGACCACCATGAAGGCAAACCAGTTTACGAAAGAGCCCTAGAAAATCTAGTAAAAATAAGAAAGTGGTAGCAAATATATGTCTAAAATTTTTTTAGTATGATTAGTTTGTCTTATTCACTTGCCTACCACTACAGATTCAATTCTCAAATATATATATGACAAATTCCTCTCAGTCACTTTTAAAATAGAATTTGGTTTCATGCGCTCAAACTGTTCACTTTTTAAATAGTCTGCGCAGACTACTTATAAGAAACCGTGTGGAGGCTTTCTGATGTAGAAGGTGATGGCCAAACACAAACAGTGAATTCTTTTTCAGCCACTTACTTCGCTTCATCATCAGCTATTATATCTTTCGTTATTCTAGCTAATTTATATTTAAAAACTTTTTCCCAGCAAAATATCTCAAAAAGAACAAACTATTCAATAAAAAGAGAGAAATATCATCAAGTTTATGAAATAAAATGCACATGTTCAAAATATGCACATGAAGATTGCGAAATAAATATTTTTGTCATACAATCGCCAAAAAGCAGCCTTGTTCACATCCTTCTTCCCAAAATAGCGAAATAGTATCATCCGATACCACGTGATGAAGGCGGAGCCAAGTGCCAACTCCTGGTGAACGAACTATGCATCTTGTTGTTTTGAGCATATGTTTGTTTGTTTTAATTGGAAACATCTAATCACTATCTTAAATGCTATGCTTGTATTTTTATATAGTAACTTATTGTATTATTTTCATACATTTATAATTTTGATTATTTTTAGTGTTCACCTTATTCCAAATTTGGGGATGCCTATCTTTTCAATGTTAACCTCACTTAGTGTGACCATTGGATTATTGCTATTTCACTTTGGTTTTGTACTACCACTTTTCGTAAACGATCACGTTCCCCTTAATTTAATTACATTTGATACAATTTCCGGCCTTAAAACTGTTTGTATTACTTTGAAATCAATAGTTGTTTTTTAATCCATTCAATGACTTAATTCAATATTCAAAGACAATTTCATTCTATTTCAGTTTATATAATTATTATTGTGATATTTCATCTATTATTATGTTTCGGAACCATTATTTCAATTATCCCATCTTAATATATAGCATATTGAATTTGCAATAATAACATCTACGTTATTATTTTTTTATTTGCAACAGACACTAAGTTCATGATAAAATTTATAATATAATATATCATCAATTTTAATAAATTATATAATGAGTATGATAAAATTGATTATGTAATAGACAAAATCGCAGGCTATGTTTTACAAACATGTAAATTAACTGCTTTCAAGATTAATTAACATGCTCCAATAAAATAAAAACTTTCGTGGGATACTGAGTTTAAAATATTTAAAAGGTCGGAAAAATTGAAAAATAACAGATATGTAAATTTAATTACTGAAGAAAATTTAAATTTCTTTTCAATATGCCACTAATCGTTGCTTATTAATCAATGCATAGATTTGAATAGAATAGCGATGAAAAGACGTTAAATACGCTTTGCGCAGAAGAGCGTGAAACCGAGACTGACGTGAAACGACGTAAAATGCATTTATTAAAAGTCTTTATAAGAATATTTCAATTTTATTGGAATCATAAATATCAGAGACACGTTCTTGTGCGTACCTGCTTAACAATTTTATAGTAAAGAGTAGGAAATAATTTCATGTGATTTAAAGATACGCAATCGCTCACGTGATAAGTACGAGAGAGCAACATTCTTTTGGCGACAAACATTCTGAAAGCAGCCATGTGGAATAAAAAAATAAAAAATAGTCATAATCCCAGCAGGAGAGAAATCTCATTCATTTTACTCAGCTGCAAATAAAAGTGAATCATAAAAGAAAACGTCCTCCTAGCAATTCTCAGCAAGAATAAACTCCAGCTGTTAAAAATCAACCACTAAATTCACTTAGTATCTTGAACAGAAATAAAAATTTAGCCGTTGTAAAAATTATTATAGTGCTATGTATTATATTGACTTTATACTCCTACTACTTCAAACTGCTTTTCTTTACAATCTTTTATCAATTTTACCTCCTTATATATATAAATATAAATAAAACAATTAAATGTGATTTAAAATTGACTGCAGTTCTATATATGGGTTTATTGCCCGACCTTCAATGTGAAAGCCACTGCAATATTTACAAAGCAATCATTTCTGTTTTGGTTGTAATTCCTTGCTATACTGATAGGTAGGATAAATTCCTTGATAACAAGATTGTTATTCTGATTTTTCAATGTACAGTTTACTATCATGGTCTATTGCGCATTTATTTATACTCATCCTGCGTTCTTTATTTTTTACCACTAAAATCTTGATTTATTTCGTATATTTCTAAAAAAATCGTCTTCAGTACATGTAATGTTGAGTTGAAGAAAAAAAATATGCAAGGAGCCAAGAATATTGTAACCATGGAAGACATGAGCACAATTGCATATTATATGCAGTGCAGCATATATTGCAACTTTATTTAAGTGAATTGAGTAGGAATGAATCTGCAAAGATAAAAAAGAATTGTAACGATATTGAAGTGAAATATCAGGCATGTCAACTTCAGTTCTTTTAGTTTATCGCGTTGTTTGGCGCAGCATATCCTCCTTTGGATTTTGTGGCAATAAACCTTACATTCAATTCAATTCAGTTCTTTAGTTAAATTCTACTAAAATCAGGACTTATTTCATAAACTACTAAAATATAGTTTAGAATATAGGTAGATATCTATTGTGTTTGGATTTAAGAAGATGAAAAAAGTAGACATGAGTATTGCAACCATGAAAGCATGACGAGTATTGCAATCATGAAAGGATGACGTGTATTGCATTAAATGAATCTACTATAAATAGAGAGAAAAAAATTATAAAGCTGTTGGAAATTCATATTCAAATTCTGTTCCTAAGTTAATTTATACTAAAATTAAAACTTATTTTGTAGATCTCTATTGGAGTATAGGTACAGATCTATTGAGTATGGATTCAAGAAGAAAAAAAATACACGAGTATTGCAACCATGAAAGTATGGCATCTATTGCAACTGCTTCAAATGACTTAATTAAAAATTAATTTTCAATAAATAGAAAAAAGAATTACGGGAAGCAGTTGACAGTGAATATCAGGGATACTCAACTTCGGTCCTAAACATCCACAAAAATCTAGACTTATTTTATAAACTTTTAAAAAAGTTCCACTTAAAAATACAAAACTTTTCCTGCATTTCAAACTTTGAAATAAGGAGGATTTCTAACGAATAATAAATTTTAAAATAGTTGGTAAAGCGAAATTTTATGGGAGTTATTGTTTGCTCGAATTATCCAACACATCGAATTTCATAGGGTTCCTTTTTTTTTTTGAGTTTCATAATTTTTCGAATTTCATAAAAAATTTTCTATATCCCGTCCCCATTTATTTTTTTAAGAAAATAAATAATTCTTCACATGATGATAAATCGTCAAGTCAACTTAATACGCCATTAAAATTTATATATGACCTTAATCGAATGAGTCATCTGCACGTTTACAAATGAATGCGCCAAGTTCATTAATTAGGCAAAAAAAAATTCTACATGAAAAATGCAACTAATTTGTAGTTAGAGAAGAATATAAAAGCACTAGATAACAAAAAAGAAACTTTTTTAAGTGACAAATCATTGTGCAGTATAGTCGTGGAGTATATGAATTAAATGCGCTATTAAATGATGATATGACAATAATATTATGAATCATTTATCTGAAAACGTCAATTATATGTGTACGAACTTAATGCACCAAGGTCACTAATTGCAATAAAAAAAAACTTCTCTACGAAAAATGTTAAATGCAACTCATATGGATGTCATAGGTAGCAGTAAAGAACATGAAAGCACTGGACCAACAAAAAACAAATGGGAAGGTAATTACAAAGATTCCGTTTCCTTCTTAAAAAAACTTCTACTTGGTTATGCATCATAGAACTGATAAGTATGCCTATAAGAAACGAATCCTTCTTTAAGCTTGAAGATAAGTTCTTTTCTAACTTTCAAGACATTAGTTGAATTCGAATTACATTCTCAACAATCTTTCTAAACAATTACAAGAAATTTAAACACAATTAATTAGAGCTTTTGTTTCAATTTTATTCTCAAATAGAGTCAATCTCCGCTATAGTAAACCATCTATCGACACAGCAAATAGTTCATTATAAACCAAGGTTTACTAAATCCAATTTTTTTGTAAACTGTTTTTCAACGTTTTGGTGGAAGTAATGATAGTACATAACTTGCTTATAAATTAACAAGTAAAAAAGTAGAATTTTTCTACAACGAATTTCTTTCAATAACAAAATTTTCTTTGTAATGTTCTGTCATTCGAAGAATTTACCTGATAACGAAATGGTTCTCACCTTCCAAGAAATTTTTCAACCTAATCAACGTAAGCGATAAAAAATTCCAAATTGAAATTTTTATATATTTGGCATCTTTGTATGGTAAGCTATATAAATATAGCAAAAAAAAAAAAAAAAATTCAGAAATAATTTTGTTGTATCAGCTTTTTAAACTTATATTTTAGCGTTCATACCATTACCAATAGAAGGAAAACAGTTGTCAAGCCACTTTTCTCGGAATCAATCGTGAAGCACTTACGCTGTTTTTACAATTGCACGGCAGATTAGTTATAGCGACGCATAGCAATAAAATTCTAGGTATGAAGAATATTCAATAGAATTAATTATATTCTATAATACTAATTTCAAACAATCCTTTATAATTTGATTAATTTAATGTATTTTAGTTAATAATGGTATAGTTTACTAAATAAAGTAAAATTTTTCTACAACGAAGTCTCTCTACAGCGAATTTCTCACAATAACAAAACTTTTTTTGAAATGTTAAATGTCATTTAACGTTGATCTTTTTGACAGTTGGAATTACTGTACAACCAATTCGGAACTACTTGCATTATAAGTTATAGAGATAACAAATAGAAATAGAATTCTACATATGAACACCGTTATATTGTATAGAATTAGTTATATATTCCATATTAAGTTATATGCTATTTGAAACAATCCTTTATAATTTGATTAATTTAATGTTACTTTATTTAATCAAAGTCATAGTTATACATTTTTGAACTTATCAAATGAAAATTTTGTAAAATTTTTTAAATAACGGAAATTGGTAAAAGAAAATTTGCGTCAATTATAAGCAAACAATACATTTATCAGTTGTGTTATCAGTCTTTTTTATACGCTTATAGTGATATAAGCGTATAAAAAGTATTAGTTAAAGTAGTTCACTATATCTCGAGTTCATTATAGCAGGGTTCAATTATATTTCTAGTAAAATTATTAAGTCATCATTTTTAGATATTTTACTTTTTCTTTTAAAACATCTAAAAAATTCTTTTTGTTAGTTAAAAAAATAATAAGAATTAAATAAACTAGATATTTTTTTAAAAATAAGTTTCAATGCTGTCACTTTAGGAGCAGAATTTTTTAATTTTTTATTTGATTTTGGAGAGGGGGGATCTAACGACATTACCTTACGATATTTGAATGAGTTAAAAAGTATTACTATTTGAAAACTTGAAAGTTTAAAGAGATATTTATCAAAATATATTAGAAAATAACTTATTTTAAATTCGATTACCACAAGAGATGGTGAGTGTAACAGTTAACGCATAAAAAGATGTTAATTCGTAAATGTACAACACTACAACAAAATATATGTCAAAGCATAATTTTATTGTTTCACAGATTAGGAAAAAACTAGTTTTATGAAGAATAAATATACTAGAAATATATCTATATTCAGGAACTGGAATATTTTAAGAAACATGGAATACACAGACAGTGGCATACAGAGAGCAGCAAAGGGGGTAAAGACTTTCACATTAACCGTTGCTTTAAAATTAATATGTTGTTGTTCTCGTGTCTATGGATTCTTCAGAAATCTATACATAATAATAAAAGCGGCTGTGTGTGTGTGTCTGTAATCACAATATATCGCCCCAGAAGCCTCGCCCAGGCACGAAACTCGGTACATAATTGTGTTTTGACATAATGAAGAAGTATTTTTTTTCTTTTTCAAAAATTTGGATTAGTTATTTAGTTATCAGTCATTTTGTAAGTCTATGCTTTTCGTCTTCAAAGAGCCATATTCAAAAAACTATTAAAAAATGCATATACTTTTCCCCACTCTTATAAATGTATGCTAATGCGAACCTTACAATTGAAATATTAATTTTCGACAACTTAAACCAATAATATACGAAGGAATTAATAATTTAATTGTAAAGTTCGCATTAGTTTACATTTATTAAAGTGGAGAAAAGTTTAACTTTTGTATTAAAAATGTGGCAACATATTCGATACGTAAATAGAACGCTTCGCTTTGATATATTTGTCGCTGTTCATAATTGTTATAATAAGTTTTTCTTCTTTCCACGCTCTATTTTTTTTCTTAAGCGAAGACGATAATTTTTGTAGCGATATTGTAGTACTTTGTACAACTAAAAATTCTTTTCACAACACTTTAAAAATATTTACTTTATTTTCTTTATATATACAGAGAACAGTCGGCAAAGAATTCGATTAGGTTGAAAAACATTTCGCTAAAAAGGAACGAATTCCAAAAGAAAAAATAAACAACTTAAAGAATAAAAATGCTGATGCCAGCCAATTTTTTGAAAGTTAACTTAGAAATAACAAACCAAACTATGTTAAATAACAAACCAAACGATGTTAACAAAATGACGTAGAAAGCGCAACTAGATCAAAATTATACAAGCACAACTAGATCAAATTATAATACCTGAGTGCTTGACGTAACAGATATAGAAATAGAATTTGATACCATAAAAAATTATATAGAAATAAAAATTGATACCATAAAAAATTTATTCGTTTTCGTGTTCTTTTCATGTATTTGGCATTTTAGTTTTTTTTTTCTTAAGCGTTGTAGCTATATAATTTCAAGCATCCTCAAGAGCTATAACACATCTGCAGCAGAACTGGATATGAAGACAAAATTGCAGGACAGGAACACTTTAATTGTCCACTAATCTTCAGATTTCCTGCTATGTTTTAAAAAACTTTATTTGTGAAAACCTTCAGCGTGGCGGACAGCTGGCCGCCTTAGGCGGCTAGTAAATAATAAAGAAAGGAAAAAAACCCGCTTAACTTTACCGAAGGTTTCAACAATTGCTGCAAATTTCGGAGCGTCTTGGCTGTAGGGCAACGGTTCCCTATTTTTTCGGCAATTGAACCCTTAAATGATTAATATTTTTTTGGTGGAACTCCAACTTTATAGACAAAATAACCAAAGACAGTTGCAAGCGTATTTTTTAATAAATATATATTATTTTGGAAACACTTTATAAGAGGAATGACAAATAAAGTTAGTTTTTATATTCGGCAGTAAAATTCAAACTCATGGAACTGTATCTAGTCCAGACATGAATTTGTTTTTGGTGTAATGTATATGTTTGTAGCTGAAAATAAATAAAATAAGCAGAATTATGTTTTTTTTTTTCAGTGAAAATAAAAAGAAATGTTATAAACGTTGCAAATTATTAGGAAAATATATGGCTTTATTAACAAACTTGGTCATTTTTGTTTTATATAAAAATCGCGAATGAAAGTTTTTATTAAGTTTCTCTTCGTAATTTATTCAACATATTGTTCTTAGAATAACTAAATTATTTAAAAATAATCACCTATTTCATTTTTGACAGCATCTTACTCTAAATAAGTTTATAACGGCAACCGAACAAATATGATTTAAATAATGGATTATTGATAGGATTAAACTTTGATTAAATGTTCCTGGTTAAAACAAAGGTCCTTACTCAGAAACCCCAGATTTTTGCGGAACACATTTGAAAATCGCTGCTATAGAGGACAAAATGTGAAATTACATGTTTCTAAATATAAATCTTTCCAGTATTTTTTTAAATAAATATTTTTTTCCCTTCGATTTGCGACCTTTTCCAGTGATGGTACTATTCAAATTAGGGGAATCAAGACGAAAAGTAAGCACTGATACTCCTCTGCAGTGAATAAAGAAATTTGCATAAATTCAGGTTATAAAAATCGCATTGAAATATATTCAGTGAATGAGATAAAATGTAATGGAACAAAAACAAAATTGAAAGCATTCATTCACTTTAAATATAATGATATCGTTTATTTTTATTTGCAGTTTAATGATCAGAATCTAATGATAATTTTATTCCAAATTAGATGGGATTTTTCTTTTAATCGTCCTTTATTAAACTCAAAGATATTACATTTAAGATTAGATTAAATAAGAAAAAATATTCTTTTTTTTTTAAAAAAAATAAAAAAGAAGGGCTTTGATCATAACACACTGTTTTGAAAATAAATGAAAAATTATAATAAATATTTGTTATGGACATTTTCCGACGTTATTTGAAAAACGTCATCACTTTTCATGTGGCCTTGTTTCAACGGCGACTTAAAATGTTTTTGTTTTCAATTAAAGAAGCTAAACTGGTGTAGTCATAATCTGAATAATAATTCAGTGGTCACTTGACGCCTTGATATTTCTATCTTTTGGGAAATATTTTTATCGTCATACCCATACCCAACCATAGCAGGCATATTCTCCGATTTAATTATATTTTTTTTAAGGGCAGAGGAAACTTGTGGTCGCTTAACTTTTAATGAAAGGATCACATCTAGAATAGTGATAAAGTTTGATAATATATATATATATATATATATATATATATATATATATATATATATATATATATATATATATATATATATATATATATATATATATATATATATATATTGAAATAGAGAGTAAAAATACGCCCCACTAGACTGTGTTTTAAAATGATAAAAATAGATTTTTTCAAAATTGGGTCAAACATCAGACATTCGCCTCACTACAAAATGTGTTTTTTTATTTGTCATTTCTATGATTTTCAGCTAATACTTCTGTTAAAATTGTTATGGAACATGTATAGTATAAAGTTATGTAAAAATAATAATTTTTACTTTCTTAAGAAAGGCTCAAACCCCCTACTAGCTCGCTGCGCTTACCAATCCCTGTGGTGTCTTGTCAGTCATCATTAGTTTATAATTATAACCGTCATTGAACAGCCAACCAAATTTTTGGGTTTACGCCAGTTTATGTTCAACGCCGTAGCCTAGTAATTTTGAACCCGATCCAGAAGACAAGGGAACTCCTGGGTCAAGTATTGGGAAAAATTCGCCTTAGTGGAGGACTTTTTTGATGGAATTAACTAACCCGCATTTGCGTTACATGGATAGGAAAACCACGAAAACCTCCCACGGTTAGCTTGACAGCAAGGGGGCTCTAACTCATGATCCGTCTACCACTGAGGACATTTTATGTCACTTTGGTCGGTGCAAGCCGGATGCGGATTCGAACCCTGTTTACTTCATTGGAAGGCGAACGCTCTATCCCCTGAGCCATCACGGTTCCTGTCATTCATCATTGTTTTTTCTTAATTTCATAATAGAAAACATTAATTTTTTTATGCTATATCATACTGTCCCTTGCTATACGGTGGCACATGTGCCATGGGTTGATTAATTGTGATATAGATTATGGTATATTTTAGTTAGGGTATCTTTTTTTTCCCCACTGTCCGATCCCATTAAGATTTACTTAATCTTACATCACTTCAGATTTTATCTTGATCTCAAAAGCATAAAAATCGTGCGAAAAGACTGCAGGTTTCCAAGCATTAAGCAGGATGCCTATACTTAATGTAAAACCATAATCTTCATGATTAAGAGCTTACGGTGAAATACAAAAAGAATGTAAGTTAAGTAATAATGATTTATTTACATTACTTTCGACACTAATTTGTCACACCAAACTCAGATTTACTTTTTATGTCGAAATAAAAGTTCTTTTTATAAGTCCCAAGAGGGAATAAATTATTATATCAACGTCTGTAGAATAATCGTTTTCTCTCTCTCTTTTTTACAGAAAAATAAACGATCGGAGTAACTCACTTATACAAGTGAATACCCAAATTAATTTTTTTTAAAAATCATTTTGCTTTTGGCATATTTTTAGTAAATTCTAACTAATTTGTATTCTTGTTCATAGATTAGTCAGGTGATAATACATGCTGCAAGAATACTAAATCTGATCACAAGCCAATTTTGAAATAAGCAAAAAGTCAGTTACTTAATTTTTTTCTTCAAAACTCCAAATATATGAAATCCATTACCATCTCCAGAATTAAACTGATGCACAGGTAACATTGCCTGCCAAACTAAGTTCCGCAAAATTCAAGACAGAAAGCTAAAAATTGCATAAGTGTTAAAAGGTGGCAAAATGGAAAACCATTGTGCTTGAATAAAATATGTTCAGAAAAAGTAGATCAAAACCTAAGAAAACACTATTTGACGAGAGAAATTCTTCATGTCAATTTCTCTTTTACCTAAATAAATAATTTAAAATTCAATGTATAGAAAACGCGAATTCTGGTATACAGGGGTGATTGTGGGCCCAACTTAAAAATCCTGAAAATTTCCAGACTAAAATCGTTAATGACACATTTCAAAAAATTAGTGTCTTTGCAAATTGAAACCAATGATATTTTCAAAACACGAAATTCTAAATAAATTATATGCAGCATACCTAAATACTCTCAGAGCTGAAATTTCAATTTTTTTTTTTTAAAAAAAACTTCGACTTTAAAACGCTTAAGATTAATAGAAGAATTTTCAAAATGCACCCAAAGACTCGGTCTGGAAAAAATCGGATTTTTTTTAAAATGCTCTATTTCATGGAGCTAGGAGTAGTTTCATGGAGCATGGAGCTAGGAGCTTACTCCTAGCTCCATGCTCTATTTTGCAAGGGCAAATTACGGTATTAAAAACGGAAAAGTAAAATCTCGCAATTACTAGGGTTACGGTTTTTGGGGTAAAATTACGTAGTTCAATGACAGTTCCGTGATTTTTTTTTTTTTTCGAATCTAGTTTCCCTAACAATTCACGGTGCGCACGAACACTAAAAGAATTAAAATAAAACGATTAAAGTAATTACAAATTATTATAATGTAGACAAATAAAATTAATAGAAAAGGTTTATTTGCGACTGCAGCACTTTTTATTGCACTTAAATGAAAATTTTAAGAAGAACCGAAATAAAAATTTACGTATTATATTCAAATAAATTCACTTTACAGTATTTATTATGCGCGATCATACAAATGCAGATTTAGCGAATAGCATCGATGCTAAAAAAAATTAATAATTAAATAAAAAAAAGGTTGAAAAATATTAAATGAAAAAAGTCTTGTGTTCAAACTAATCTATCTAATGCGTAGTGAAATCATTACGGTATGTGATATAGATTATGACCGAAATTGTGATAAGCGCCAAAATAAATACTAAATTTCTAAAATAACGAGGAAAAAAAATCACTTAAAAAGTAACAATAAAGAAGTTTCGTATTTAAATATATCGAAAATACAGCATAGAGTTGTCGATCGGCGATATTGTCGAATCAAAAACCAAAAAAAAACGAGAATAAAAAAAGATCGTTAAAAAATATCTAATCAAAAATATCGTTAAACAAACGGGTTGCTATTAAAGAAAGAAAACCATTCCTTAATCTATCAATTTTTTAGTTTTATTTATAATGCGCGACTAAATTAAAGCTGCATTGTGATCATTCATAAAATAAGAAACAAATGTGTGAATAACACTTGTTGTATCTTTAAATAAATTTTATTTTCAATATTTTTGAGGTACAAGCATACAGCAATAAATAAATTTAATAATGATAAGTAAGAAAAAAGTTTCGCGTTTAAATTTATCGATTTAATTAAATCATCCGTAATGTCTGGACATGTGACAGAGTCGTCGTCATTGATTATCGCAGCTCTTGTGATAGCATCGAAACAAAAACCTCATATTGTTCAGTTAACGAGTAAAAAAATTTGAAAAAATTCTAAATTAGGATGAACAGCGGAACAAAAAAAATAAGGAAATAAATAAATAATAATAAAAAACGATTAATTATTTGAAACAACTATGCTTCATCTACAAATAAATTGTATGCTTGATTCAATATTTATGAAGCACAGTCATACTTTTGCAGACACTAGTAATAGTATAAATTACCAAATAAATAAAAAATCGACTGCGGAAACAAATTCTAACTTAACATAACTTGGGAACTTTGAAAACCTCCGGTTCGCGGGGAAAGAAATATCCTGATTTTTTCAGGGGCAATATCATCTCTGGGTATATTTCTTCTTCAAAATTCAATTTCTCAGGAGCTATTCGATAGATTTGGCTCAGATTTTGTATTTTGTCATATAAAATTACGCTCTTTAAAATGATGTAAAAAATTGTATACCAGAAGAGCATGGAAAAACAGCCCATAATAGAGAAACGCCCGCGTACAACATTTCTGGATATGGTTTCTTATGCAATTTCAACCCTGATGATGCGTCCTAACTCCAGCAGAATTTTGTCTCTGCATTTACGCGGCCCCGTTATTTGTAACGTTTCTAAATTTATACATTTCGTTAAAAAAAAAAAAAAAAATAGATTAAAAATATCATTCAAAAAAAAATCTGTAGCTTTAGAAGCAAAACTAATTTCAAATTTGAAATCTCAACACCTGAATCAGTCAAGATCAAGTACTTGTATGAATGCAACAAAAAGCTTTTTTTTTTAAAAAAAAAAAAAAAAAAAACTATTGGATTCTTAACTGGAGTTTTTCTCCTCTAGTGAGATATTGTATTCCGGTCAATTAAAAGAAGAAGAAAAAAAAAGAAGAAATTACTGAAATAAAATTTTTTTTAAAAAAAAGTTGAAATCAAAAGTTTCAGGTCTAGTAGGACAAAAAACATAGCTGTAGAAATGTGTTACTTTATTAATTGCATTATGTTAAACGAAAGTTACATAAATTTAATGTTTTTTCCGGGGTGATTAATCAGCTTGTTATAAAAGGATTTAGTTATTATTTTAGAAGATAATTAGAAAATTTAGCGTTAAGAAATGCTCTTAAAAATTTCCTTAAATTTCGTTCCAGAATTTTTTCAAGACTGTTTTAGAATTATTAAAAATTTCAACTACCTTTAACTGATTTCACCCTTTTGCTCTAAGAGCCAAGATCTTTTCTTTTAAAGAAAAATATTTGAGCTTTTAATAATAATAAACACTGATAAATGTTTGGATAAAACTGCTTTGGCAATAAAATATTTTATATCGCTTAAGATAAGAAATGAAAAAATTACAAATATTATTCCATGTCTTTTATCTATAAAAAATAAACTTTTAAAATTGTTTCCCTTTTTACTCTTATAATCTAACTCTAAGAATGATAAAGTTCATGAATAATTGCAATTTTATCTCATAAGAGAATCCTTAGAAATTAAAAAAGAAATTAGGTACATAGAAAGTTAACTGCTAGTGGTAAAATGTCTCCAATTAGTAGAGTGTGCAAAAGTCCATGTTTTTAGGAATTTTGCTAAGCTCGATAAGCTTATCAATCCAAATTTTGCAATATCATACATAAATTAATGTACTTCTATTCAGGGTGCGTAGCCAAACCTTTCAACAAAAAATAAGCACCCTTTAAGTACTTTTTGAGCACTATATACATTAACAAAATGCAAAATAATTTTAAAAGATTTTACATGATCATGATAAAATAACCAATTTCTGACAAAGAACTCTTTTCTTTATTAAATTAGCCAACATAAAAATATTGAGCGATTTTTCGGTTCGAAAAAGGAGGTTGGAAAATGAAGCCTGAAATTGAGAATATCTTGCAAAATACATCAGTTGCACATGAGACTATCAAACATGTAAAATGAGTGGCGCTAACGATTGGAAATAGATTGAATTGTGAAAACTTTGAATAGAACAATGTGAAAAGCACTCTTTTGCATAATACGTGGTGAAAATCAACATGGTAAAGAAAAAAATCTCATTTTTGAAAAGGAAAAAAATCAAACACTTTTTAAAAACACCGGATGAAAAAAGCATGTTTAAGGGCTTTTAAAAAACGAAAATTAGCACCTTTAAAAACGCTACGCACAATGTCAATTATACAAGAAGTCTATTTCTTTATTTTAAAATTTTGATAATACTTACTCTTATATTAAATTCAAAGGCTGTAGCTTTTATTCTCATCAAAAGTTTCCTATTAGTGTGCCTATGTCAATGTTTTTAGGAATGTAATAAAGATTTTATACATTCCTAAAACAAGATAAATTTATCAATCTAAACTTCTTTTTTTAAAAAATTCAAAAGGAAATTCTTTGAAATTTAAGAACTCCATTTTTTTTTATTTTTAATAAAATTAGATCGTAAAGTTTGATGGTACTTACACTTGCATTGAATCAGGGATCTTAATTTTCTTCCACAGTGGCAAATAAACATGGAAAAAAACTGCTCTAGAAGAAATGGCTTTCTTCTAATCCAAATGCAAGAAACTATCTTTCGAAAAGAAATGTCAAAGATCATATGAGTGTTTCAAACTGTTAATAAAAGCAGTTAAGTATAAATAATAGCATTAATTTTCAAGCTATTTAATATATTATTTTTAAATAAATAAAAACTAAAAAGTAACAATTGCAAAAAAAAAAAAGTAAGTGAGGAGTTTAAGGAATTTCTTAAGAAACTAAAATAATTGTAATTTTAAAGCTATGTAAAGAACTGCTAAATTAATATAATCAAATTCCATTAATATTACTAAAAAACACATATTGAATTGATAATTACAAATAGAGTACTAATTTTTTTAATAAAATACTTTTAAGTATGAATACTCAAACCAACTTCTAAATGATATAGAACAGATTTTTAAAGTTCAGTAGAAATATTATATATATTCTAAAAAAAAAAAGTAGATGTGAAAAACTTTTAACTTCGTGGTACTAAATTAAATTTATCTTGTTTAAATTTAAGTTATTCTTATCACTTCTAAAAATTTGCATTCTTTAGTTTCTTCCATTTTTTTCCAGTGACCTAAAAGAAATAGTTTTCCTATAGACAAAATGCCAATCCTTAAACTCAAAGGCCAGCTTTCATTCTCGACAAAAAGGTCACTGTTTTTAGGGATATAAGCTAAGTTAGATATTTTTTTATCAACTTGAACTTCAAATTATTATACATTACTGAATATACTTTGATTATTTGGAATTTAAGAAGTTTGTTTTTTTAAAATTAGATCATAAATTTGGTAAAACTTACACTAAAAATTTACTCATTAGGCCAGTTTCAAAAATTTTGCAACACAAGCATACTGCATACTCTAGATATATGTATGGTTTAATTCCTTGCATGTATTAATTTTTGGATATTTTGCTGATAAAGTTTTTTAATGACCATACTAAATTTTTAGCAAACTCTAGAAATACATAAATTTTGTAATAACAATAAAGAGTAATCATCAAAAATAAGAATCAATTAGCACTAACTACACTGAAATCTGATTCAAACTGAAAAACTAAAACAATTTCTGTAACAGGCATCTTCGACGTGCTAAGCGTTTTTTAAATGTGGATAAATGAAAATATTTTTTAAGTAAGATTTTAGAATAGGGGTGCGCACAAAGTGAGTATGAAGGAACAAAATGCCATAACAATTAAGAGGGGATTATAATATGAAAATACTTCTAGGCAATACATTTTTAGTATTTTAGGATCAAGATATATTTTTAATTTTTTGGAGGGAGATAATTTTCTGGCTGAATTTATTGTATCTCACTCACAAACTTCAACATAAATAACAATTACAGGCTTCGCAGTAGCTCAAAATAAATATCAAGACAATTTTTTTCAAAAAAAAAAGAAAAAAAAAGACCAAACCAGGACATTTTTTGTGCGATACAAACACTTCAGAGAATTTTTCATAAGGGAAAACAATGGGCCAAAAAAATTTTGTATGAAAATTTTGTATCAAGCGACATTTTTTAATTTGCCTCAAGATTTTTTTTAAAAAAATGGGTGACACTGAATAATTTCAAATAAAAAAAATTAAGACAGGAACAAGTAGATCAGAAATTATTTAAAAACAAGTGTGATTTGGCGTATGCCTATATATGCTAAGAAACCTTGAAACCTGAATTTTCTTGATTTCAAGAATAGTTACTTAAATTTAAAAATACATGGAAATAAATTCAAAGGGAACTGATAATTATAGTTATCTTCAATACATATTACTCCAAAACTAAATTGTATATGATCTCATTACTAAAGAATAAATGCATACAAAAATAAACAAAGGATAATAAACATAATGCATGGTAAAAAAGGTCAAAATAAAAATTTAATAAATAAAACTAAAACCATTACTTAAGTTAAATGTATATTTAAATTTTCGCCTTTGCATTCAATGAAATGCATAAGAAATGAAGCACAATGGTGGGAAATAGATTCCACAATACAAAGATACATCGAAATAAGTTAAAAAGAAACTGATAATTATAGTTATTTCTATGCAACAATATATTACTCCGAAACTAAGTTGCATATGATCTCATTACTAAATAAATGACAGATTAGTAAACATAATGAATCGTAATTTGAAACAAACTTCAAAATAAAAAGAAAATAAATAAAATAAAACCATTTTACTTAAAATAAATAGATATCTAAATGTTAGACTTTGCAATAAATAAGATGCATAAGAAATGAAACACAATGCTTTCACTACAACATGGACTTTGATGGACAAGAGAAAAAAATTTATAAATTGAAAAATCGATCTACAATATGTTTGCGATTATTAAGAATAATGAAGTTTTATCATTTTTAAATGAAAAGATGATTTAAGGATTCACAAATGACTGAGAAATAAAGCGCATCAAAAATATCAAGTGAATAAAACACCAAATTTAAAGAGCATTTTCTCAACTTATTAAAATAAATTAGTAATAACCATTAAAAGGATTTGCAGCAATCTAAAAATAAAATGCAATATGGCCTTATTACTTCATACCTTTTGGATGATGAAAATTCATAGCGAAAATTAGGAATTTTTATCTTAAAAAAAATTATGCGAAATTGAAGACATCAAGGAAATTTTTTTTTCATCACTTAGACAGAAGAGTGTCACTAAAGCCAGCGAAAAAAAAAAAGAATAAAAGATTGTCTGAATTACAAAAGATGCTTGTAAATGGAAACAAAATAACACGCAATGATGAGCCCCTAAAACAGCTTCAATAAATTTTAGGCACAAAATGGTTAATTTATAACAGATAAATTTACTTTAGAATAAAAAAACTTTCGATATTTTCTAGAAAAGGAATCAACCTAATACTGGCAGCAGTATTTAACTTTTTTATCAGGCATATTTTGAAAATTAAATATATGCATAATTAGATTCTTTCATTAAAAAAAAATGAAGTTGCAGTGTAGAACAGAGGTTTTGTTTCCTTACAAAATTTACTCTTCATAAAGTAGCCAATGGGGGAGACACCTGCTATTAAAGCCTTGGGGTCAAATGCCTGTAACTGGACAGATGAAAAGAGGTGTAAAATGAGAGAAATAGAAAACGATTCTGTAAAAAAGGGTAGGATTAATTAAGAAAATTTTCGTTCTAATACTGATTCAGTAATAATTTGTTCTTCTGAGGGGAAGATAAAGATGGAGTTTCATTTTTATGCCAACTGCTTTTAATTTGAAACACATTTCGGATTTAACTTTTTGAATAAAAACAAACTAGTTTTGAAAAATTCTAGCAATTTTTTTAAAACTGAGTGTTCATCAAAATGACATGTTCTGAATAATAATAAAAACTGAAATATCAAGACAAAATGCTGAAAATCAGGAATATCAGGACAAAACGCAAAAAATCACGACAATTACAAGCCATGCAATCAAGAAAAGCTTATTTATAATCTTTGGTTTGCAACTGGATTTTTTTTCCAGACAGGGTGAGAATATTTCAGGAGGCTTCAAGACAAAATTCTCAAAATCAGGAATATCAGGACAAAACACTAAAAATCAAGACAATTACAAAGCATGCAATTAGGAAAAGCTTATTTATAATCTTTGATTTGCAACTGGATTTTTTTTTTTTCAGACAGGGTTAAAAAATTTCAGGAGGGATGTATTTTTTAACTCATTTTCAATGCATACCAGTGCCTCAAATAAAAATATTTAAAGCACACTTATATCTATTCTTTAGTTGGATCGAAGCACATAATAATTAGGTTTCAAAAATATTTGTCATTAAGAAC
Source organism: Parasteatoda tepidariorum (assembly GCF_982258835.1). NCBI lineage: Eukaryota > Metazoa > Arthropoda > Arachnida > Araneae > Theridiidae > Parasteatoda > Parasteatoda tepidariorum. Next base: position 88,180,822 of record NC_141760.1, on the reverse strand, counting down.
CGCAAATAATGAGATTTTGGCTAAATTCTTTTCATGTGCATCAAAATCCCCAATTGAAATGCTTAAAAAATACTAAAACTCCCACTTCCCAGTCTATATATCAAACCACTCCAGTTTGACAAAAAAATATTACGTCATTTCAGACTATTGCTTTCCCCACAGTCTCTTAAATTTGCCAATTGACAATATTTTATGAAAAAAAAAGCTAATGATGAAACAATTGAGTGATTTGCACTTCATTCTGATAAAACCAAACAAATTCTCTAATGAACATTTGCTTTAGAATGCATATAAAAGTCAGGAAAATTCTCACGAAATGTTGGAAACCACAAAACAGTGAGTTTGGAACACACAACAGATTATAGCAGGTTTTTGTTCTTAAACACAGTAATCTGAATGTTCTAAAATTATCATTCAATATCTTCTCCCATTAAGGCCTTCATTTAACATTTACATCCTCTTCTTTAAGAATTTCAAATCTCTAAACTTTAATTGAATCATTTATTTTCAATGATGGAAGAAATTTATAACAAATATATGAAAGAAAATCACATTGATATAAAGGATCAAATAGGGATAATGTAAAACAAACATTTAAACTGTAACTTATTTTTATCTTTTAATTTGAAAGCAGCATAATAATAAAACATGCTGCTTTTTCAGTCTTTGCTGAAAAATCAGAAATGGTGTTGCACATTAGTTCAATTATTAAACTACAACAATAAAAAATGATAGAATCTATATTTTTGTCTAAAAATGTGAAAATGGTACCACATATTAAATTATTTGTCAGGAGTAACATGATATACCAAATTTTTATGTACTTAATTTTTAATTTTACACATTATAAAATTAAAGGCTTAGCTAAATAAAATGTGAGTATATTATTTTGACTGTAAAATTTATTTATATTTTAATCTTTTATTTTAGTGCATCACAGACTCTTTCTAATTGAAAATTAATTGAAGAGGGACCAAATCAAATAAAAAAAAATTTAATTATGAAAAATACCTGCAGTTAATTAATAAATGAATCAGTATTTTTATTAATTTATTAAAAATACTGAAAATTACAACCTTTCAGGTAAAAAATAGCATTTGACATGGAAGATCTACCAGTAATTGATAAAGGGCATTTCAATAAAAACAAAAATGGCCAAGTAAAGATAAATTGAACCTATAATTTGATTGGAACAATCACAAAAGCAAAAAAATTCTTTCATACTGCAAAAGAATTTAGACTTAAGGTTACCATAAATTATCAGGAACATTACTAATTTATTAAAGTCAGTAAAGTAAAAATAAAACAAGTTAAGACATTTTAAAATGAAATTTTGCTTTTAATAAATTATTCAACCAGATGGTATTAAATAGATATTTAACAGTTTTAGGTAGCAAACTGAAACAAAGCAATAAGTCAATAGTATCTTTGCTGTAATGACAAATGAAGTGTAAAAAAGTTGAGCCCCAATAGTTAGAAGAAAAAGCAAATTTACAAAGACAAATTCATTTCAAAACTTAGGAAGAATCATCGGTCCTTCTGTTTACTGGCAACCAGTTCTCTAAGATTAGCCTCACTTTCTTTCATGTTACGTTCAAGATAAGTTTTATTTGCCTAAAACAGAATAAGAAAATTATTAACATTTAAAAATTCTTATCACAACCTTTGATAAAGAAATATAGAAAGTTAGAAAAGTGAGTTATAAGTGTCAGATTTGAATGCAAAAGGATAAACACATATTTTGTAAAAAAGAAAATTAAATTTCAAAATAGAAATCAATAGACAGATGTCACTAGATAAAATTTTAATGCCTTCTTAACATTAAACACAAAAATAAAAGGCACATATCTGTATCACAACTATCACCAATATCACACTAAAAAAGTTTCACATTTAAAAAAAAAAAAAAAAAAAAAAAAAACTGACATTTAATAAGAACCAATAAAAATCACAAGGAAATTTAAACTTTAATGATGGCGTAAAATTCTGAAAATTATGTTTTCGCATTAAAAACTATCAAAATTAAGCTTATTTATTATTACAATTAATTTTATTTATTTCAATTATTTATTATTTCAATCCTTACTTTTTTTTTTCAATTTTAATTAAGCCCATTTATTTTTAAATTTCATTTCTGCCCAAATATTTCAATTTCTAAGCATTTCAATTTAGCATTATTTAGTTTTATTTTTTATTAAAACAAAGTTTTGCTAATTGGAATTTTTTTTAACTAGTTAGCAAATTCAGAATAGAAGGAACCTACCATGAAATATTTCACAGTAATGAAGGCATAGTTTTCAATTTCAAATGAAATGCAAAATAACTATTGCAAAGCTTAAAACCAAATTTCAAAAATAAAATATGTTTTAATACCCAATTAATAATTTATAAATTTTAAAACAATTAACAATCCTTTTTTTTTTTGCCAAACTGAGTGCAATTTCTTAAAGCAATTCTATTGGTTGTTGACAAATTATGAACAAATGATAATTTTAGAAAAGAAAAAAAAATTGCAGTCACAACAAAGATTATGCATACTGGATAAACAAATCATAGTTGGATAAAATAAATAAAATTTGCTTTTGTTTTAAAATCTCCTCCCTCAGCAATTAAAAATACTAATTGTGGTAGTTAATTTCAATATTTTTTTTACCTCTAATTCTTTGATCTTGTCTTGTGAAGTACGAATCTTTTTTGTTAACATATCATCAATATTCTTATGACTAGTTAAGAGAAACCTAGATATTGAAAAATAGAATATAGCGTTAATTAAAATCTATAAGTAAAATTAAAAAATTGCATATTTCATACTTTTGAAGAAAAAAAATTTTTTTTTCAGGTTAATATTATATGTCATTATTTATAGATTGTTCATTTTTCAATATTTTTTTTACCTTTATTATTGTTATATTAAAATGCTAGCAAATAAAATATTTGAAAATAACTAAATAATTTTAAATAGTGGAAATGTTAGCAATATAAAGATTTAATTAAAAAACTAAAACCAATTGAAAAGTAAGCATGTGAAACATTAGAAGTACTAGTGAGAAAAAAGGAACCTATGTTAAGTTCTAAGATTTATAACGTTTGGAAAATAGATTAGCACAAAATGAGACATTAAACCCTTCAAATTTGTCAGTATCTAATTCAATCAATAAATTTTAAGTTCAACTTTCATAGTTTTTATATATTTTAAAAAGGGCATGATAATTTTTTGTTATTGTCAGCAAGGTAATTTTTGATTCACAACCATATATCCCAGTATATAAGTCAACTTTTCAAACCTCTAAATTTTATGAATAATCAGGGGGTCAACTTTATTGATCTTGAAACATCGTTGCATTATAAACAATGAGATAGATATAAATAATTTTATATGAATTTACTCCTTTCAAAAACTGTTTTCAACATGTTATACATGTTACACAATTTTTACATTTTCTATAAACATATTTTCTTTACATGTAAAAGCAACCTCATTTGCTTAATCCCACAATATATCATCTTCACCTCCATCCAAAGTATTTGGAATTCCACACTTTTTTTTAAAGATTTTACAATAACATTTAAATCCATATTTTGACCATGACACTCTTGGTGCAGCGTAGACATTTTCTGTTTCTGTAAAAATTTTCCTGATTAAGTGGTCATAACACAGAGTTTGTTAATGGAGCTTTATTTGAATGAAAATGTATCACATCTAGAGAGAACAAATGTGAAAAATTTTTAACATCAGAAAATTTTGTAGTAAACTAAATGTTTTTTAAATTTTAGAAATTTTTATACTTGGATTTTTTCAGCGGTCAACTTATACACCATGATAAACAGTATTTCTTTCTATTTAACATACCACTTAATCATAAATTATGATAAAAATTTTAAATAATTTATTATTTTTTTTATATTAGCTAGCTTAACATAGAACACTCAATTAATATAGCAAAAATTATTACTCTACACAATCTCTTAAAATTCATTGAATAAGTTAATAATGCCAAATATACACTTTCAAAAATTCAAATTATCCATTAAGTTTTAATGCTTCAATTGATCTCTCAAATGATCAATTTCAAGTTCTGAAAAGTATACTAAAGATAATTTTCAGAAGTGAAGTGACATTTTTCTGGTTTTTTAAATAGAAACAATTCCATACAAACACAATTAAAAAAAAAAAAAAAAAAAAAAAAAAAAAAAAAAAAAAAACAGATTACAACTTAAGGAAAAATCTCATGTCTTTATGCTTGCAAGATATATTTTAAGTCATAAATTGTTCCACAGCAATAATTTCAAATTTGCATAAACTTTAAATATAATTTCATTAAAAAAATTTAGAGGATTCAGTTTCTTAACCCTCCAAGCATTTAGAGCATGGGTAAAATTGTACGGAAATTCTCCAGTTACACAAAATTATTTGCACACTGAATATTATTGGTAAACTGATTTTTCTGAAGAAGGATGACTTGCTTCTGAAAGTTGGAAAAATGTCAGAACTGTAACTCAGAGGGTCTAAAAAATTGTAAAATGTTATATTTTAAGAGAAAATTTTTGCTTCAAGTTTTGAATTTAAATTAATTGATAAAAGGTTAATCAACTATCATTAAACTAACTATAACACAATATGTACAAGACAGTTTGATATTTATATACATGAAATAAAACATATAAAAGAATTTAAAGCAGGGTTGGCAGGTTTTTGACATGTGACAGTTTTTGACAGTTTAAACCATGGTTTAAACCGTCACGTCAAAAACCTCACTGTCAAAAATGTCGAAAATGTCAAAAACCTGTATTCATAAGTGAAATTTAATTAATACATAAAATTTATATATTTTTTAAAGAAGGATTGTGTTTCTAAATATGTTCTAGAAAAAATAAATTTAAAATTTTGAAGAAACACTTATATTTTGAATAGTAACCAAAATCTTGTACTTTTGAAAGCTCACATCTTTTGTAATATTATGTATTCATTTTCATGTGTTATTGAAAATCTGCAGTGATATTATTAAGAAATTTATTTATAACCAAACTTAGTGTATAGTATAGATTATACTAAAAATTAGACATTTTTAAAGATAAACATTAGCAGTTTTGCACATTAGACATCTTTTAAAGAAAAATCTTTTTAATATTCTTTTAAATCTTCTTAATAATCTTTTTAACATAAGACAATACAAATTTAAGTGCTTTCTGTTAAATACACAGGGTAGTTAGTGTCGATTTACAGTATATTCAGCCTATTAATTTACTATGCTGAAAATTTAGTTTATCCAAATACTTGTGAATTTCATTTTGCTGAATACTATATACATAGTTTTGTTGAATATCTAAATATAATTACTTCTATTAATTACTTCGAATAATTACTTCTTCCTTTCAAGATATGCATTATTTGTATTCTTAATACAAGTGGGGGAAAAAAATTAAGAGGTAAAAATTGTTTTAAAATGATAAGTGTAATAATTATAAATAAATATAATAAACAATATGAATTATATTTATCATTATTCACAAATATAACTACTTTTAAATTCAAATTAACATACTGGATAATAAAGATATTCGGTATAACATTAAAAAAAATTTTCATACACTTGTATCAAGTTTGTATTTATACAACATAACTTGTAAGTTCCTTATAAATATTAGTTATATGATCCTTATATGTCAAAAATGCATAGTAATAAACTTTTAATTTTCTTAAGTATCAAAAAAAAAATTTTTTTTTTCAAAATATAAATATTTAAAAAAATTTTGTGCAAAATTTTTCTGCACATGCATTTGAATATAAATTACTGAGATTTTAAATCTGTTATTTTACCTTAATTTTAATTAAAAAAATATTTTAAAACCTGCTGATTACTATAGTATAATTAAATTTCAATATAATGCATGGCAACTGTTGGTAGTTTTGAAGTTTATATATTTTTTTGGCAAACTTTAGTTTTTGACATTTTTGACGGTTTAAACCAGTATTATACCCTTGTCATGTCAAAAACCACTTTTTGACGTCAAAAACCCAACCCTGATTTAAAGTAAATTATTGACATCAATATATTTATTGGTTTTGTTAATATATTTGTTTGACCTTTCATGCATTTGGTGTAGAGGTTTGCTTGATTGCTGGGAAAGGTTTTGATAGTCTCTCCTAATGGTTTTTTTCAATACAAAGTCTATGGAAAAAATTTGGTGCTTCCCAAAACTGTATTAAGATGAATGCACATACATGTTATGGCAAAAGTATTAAATAATTATTACAAAACATTTATAGACTTGATATTGAATAAGAGTTTCAATTAAGTCAAAATAAATTTTGATAACAGTAATTTAAACTTACATTCTTCCAACACCATTATACATATTGGTGTCTTCCGGAAGATTTTCCAGTTCTCTCTGAGTCAGTTGAGCATGTTTGATGGATGTGGTCAGTGCATCTACTTGTATATCTGCTACTTTCATTTTCTGTGTTGTTTCCAGAACCTTAGTTTGTAACTCTTGAAAAGCCTAGGACACAAATTGAAAGAATAAAAATGCAAATTATGTAAGTACATAAAAATAATGTTAAATGTTTACCAATAATGAAATTAATCATGATTGATGAGAATAATTATGAATGATTCCATAATTAAAATATTGAAACATAAATATTTATTTTTTAATAGAAAAAAACATAAATGAAGCAACTATCATAACGTTTTGATAAGAACAATTCTTTGATGTCCGTGCAAGAAAAAACTTGTTTCTTAGCTTTTAAAATATAATACCTTGAAATATATATGACTAAAATAATAATAAATTAGCTGAGTAATTTTTATAATAAATCATAAAAAATATCTATTCATTCAAAAACATTTAACCTAGTTGCATTAACCAACATTTAACCTAGAGCTGTATTGCAAATATTCACAATAAGAATTTAATAAACATTATAGGGTATTCCCAGAAAAGCAAAATTAGTGATGAACATTTAAACCGACTCGCTTAATTTCTCCAATACTTACAAAACAAGGGCTCCAAATGTTTAGAGCAGCACCTCTAGTACAGCTCTTTTGGGAATACTCCTGAAATTAATTAAGTACCATCAATTCTCCCACAATTCCATTTAAATCACTCATCATCATAATTGGTCAGACAGCGCAATGTGAGCCAATGCCTTTCTTGGAAGATTTCTCCATGACGACTTACGATTTACCTTTGATCTCCAATTCTTTTCATTAATTGCGAGAAAATCAGACTCCACTGAGTCAGCCCATCTTAACCACGACCTTCCCCGCTTTCTTGTTCCAGTGGGTCTAAAAAGCAGTATCTTTCTTATTGTATTGTCATCATTAATTCGAATCACATGGGCCATCCAATTTATTCCATTTATTTTTATGGTTGCTTATAAATCTTGTACAGTTCAAAGTTAAATCTCCTTCTCCAGTTATTGTTTTCATTAACACCACCAAGTATACTCCGCAAAATCTTTCTCTCAAATATTGCGCTGCGATACAATTTTCCTCCTGTTTCGTCATTGTCCAAGCTTCAGAAGCGTATGTCAAGACTGGCCAGACAAGAGTTTTGTAGATCAAGAACTTTGTTTTTCTAGAAATAAACCTAGATTTAATAAATCTTCTCAGCCCATAGACATACTTGCCAGATAGTCGGTTTTTATTTCAGGAGTAATTCTGTTCTCAATGGTAATAATTGATCCTAAGTAAGTTAAACTCCTTACTGTTTCAAATCTAAACGAATTTATTTCAAGATAGGGATTTGGCACTCTGTTTCTTGAGAATAACACATATTTTGTTTTCTCTACATTTATTACTAAGCCCATTTGCCTTGCAGCCAGAAATGACTCTTCATTTAAATCACTATGTTCTAATTAAAATTAAAATTGTCGCCTATCAGCGAAATTGGTGATAAAAAAAAATTCTGGAAAATAGGTGCAGATCCTTGGACAAAAAATATCTTACATAATAGTAGGCAAATTTAATATAGAATTCAATTTTCTTTTTATACATTATTTCTGTGGTGTATTTCTATAATCAATATTTATCGAAATATTTTTTTTAATCATTTTAAATCTACAACTTATAATAATTGATGCTGGATATAATAAGAATAAAATTAAATTAAAAACCTAATTCTCATAAAATTCCATTAAAAAAATCTTAGGAAAGACTTCCATATTGCTCTTTGCCACTTCTGTGCAGTGGCTCACAAGAAACCAAAAAAAAAAAAAAAAGAAGAAGAAGAAGGGGACCGACTTGAAAGGTATAACTCTTAGCCACTCCCAGACAAACCTCAACGTAATTTTCTTAAAAATATTTGCTAGTTCAAAATCCATTTGGTGTCTTAGCGATTGTAGTTGATGTGACAGATTATGATACAGAAATATCCCCAAATCCTACTTAATACCATTGTCAAATTTTTGTGTTGATCCGGCAAAATTTTAGATTTAAAAATCAAATTGATGCAGATATATAATTTATTATGTAGTTTTAGAAACACAGATAACAAATATTACCTATTATATAATGGGAAAAAGATCATAATATTGTTAAACTAAAAATAAGTGATCACATTATTGTGGTGGGGGATAGTGATCTGTCATGACAAATAGATTTTAAGCTTGAATTTAAAAAAAAAAAAAAAAAAACAGGAAGAGGTTGCTTGATTGTGGTTGTGAGTTACACCCTTCAAACTTGTCCCCTTCTGTGATGTTATTTTCAGTTTATAATGACCTGCTGTCACCTTTCCTTGTAATGTTAGCTATAAGAATCAAAACAATATCTGAAGTTTAAATATTTTATATTAAAAAATTTTAATAGTACAATAATCTAATAAAATACACATTTTTAAAACTTCATTAATCAAACTATTGAAGTGAAGATGAAGCATTTTAAAGTTTGAAAAGTAAAAACAAACTATGTTCACTTGCAATTTTTTAAAAAAAAAAAAACATTTTAATTTAAGAATCAAACAGATGTGTCAGTAAATAAGCTTTAGACAGGTCTAAGTCCTTAAAGGTGGTCAAAAAGTAAAATCTATGAAACACATTTTTAAAAAAATTGCTCATTTATTTCTAAATTATATTAAAAAAACGGCAGTTCACTAGCCTGTAACTAAAAGTTGTACAAAAACAATTGCGTTTTGAGCTTCAGCTGCAGATAATTTCGATCACATTTTACTTCAAAAATAAAATATATCAGCATCTGTAATTTAATAATACAGAAAGTAATAGGTGATCGTTAGATTCCTTAACAAGCCTTACTTTTTTCAATTCCAAGTCAACTCCTGTCGCGGCCATTCTTTAGTTTTAATTAATTTACTTTTTAAATAAAATCTTTAGATTTATTTTCGGAAACCTCGCAGAATTTAGTTGTTAGAGTGGAAGTAAAAGTTATTGAAAATAAAAGAATAAAAATGATTTCATAAAATTCGCTTGTGATCTTTAAGCAAATTTAGCCTTGAACCCCTAGACTACTGCTTAGAGGCTATTTGTACTGTATCTGATTTACAAAAGTTATCACACGCATGTGTGATTCACGGTGCAAGACATTTCTACTAGGACGCAAGAAATTTCTCTTTGCATGTAATCGTAATTTTCAGCAAATCACGCATGCGTGAGAAATTCATTTTATATGCAATTTCTAAAAGTTTGCACGTGCGTTTAGATGAATCGGATGCAGTGTAGTTAATACGTTTAGGTCTATCATAAGTTGTGATAAATGACTCCTATGGGGCCACTCTCAAGCGAGAGCCTCATGATATGTGTGTGAAATGCATTTGATGAGTTTCCGAGGGTAAATATTTTCCAATAATCTCTGGTTTTTATTCGCATACGAGATAAACGCAGGTAGTGAAAATAGTCCGCAGAGGTAGCATTTGAAGGGAAATCGGAGAATGGGTCATTCTCACTGCATCAAAAAAATTAGACTATAGTGCTGATGACACTGGGCAACCAAGTGGAGGCAACTAAGTTAAGACACCGGTTTTTGGTTTCTCGTTTGTGATCACACGTTACAACCTTCGCTTGTTCAACCAACTCTGAATAGTCCAATACCGGAACGGCAATTAGTTTGTTTATATTTTTCAATAAAGTTTATTGCTAAAAGCTCTTTTAATTATCATGGAAGCGATTATTGGCGATCGAAATGGGCTGCAGGTGGCGCAGAGCAGAATTCTTTTCCTATGGCAACATTTCACATGCTTTCTCCATTAGCGTATGGAAAGTCATAGAGGAAGGAAGTACGTTAGTTTCTCTCTTGATTTTCATGTAGATTAAAATCTTTTAACTTGAAAAACTATATGGAACTGAAAACTACATTAAACATAGTTCTAAAGAAAAGTATCACGGAAATTTTAAAAAATATTTTTATTAAGTAAAAAGGAAAAATATTAAGAAAAGGGAAAATATCGTAGTGCATTCCTATATAACAGAAAAGAGGAGGAGAGGGAAGGGAGAAGGGCTAATGGCATGAAACCGGTCTCTCCCCAGATGGCGTATTCGAGTGTTGCGATAGCGAATTGACGATGCACTTGAAGTAGGCGTTGAGCTGATAGCTGAGTTTCTAAAAAAAGTATTAAAACAGAAAAAAAGTGATTTAGAAGCAAAATAATTTCTTTCGTTTGCTTTCAAAATTTCATTAGTACTCGGAAATATCTGTCAAGGAATATTAATGAGTTTAAAAAGCTTAGCGTTCAAGCTATATAATTTTGAATTTTCAAATATTTAAACATTTGTAATTAGTAATATGCTAGTTTTTTTTTCATTCACTTTTAAAATTCAATAATAATTTGTAACTTTTAATATCTCCACAGAGGAAATTAGTTAATAGCGAATTAGTTTATTCGCATTATCTTTGTTATTTATGTCCCAAAGACAAGTATACGCTTGAAAAATTAAAAAAAAAAAAAGATACATATATCACTAGAAATCCATTTAAAACTAGCCATAGTTAGAAGATTTAACCAAGTTTAAATTTAAAAGATAAAAATGCAAGATGCGACAGAATCAGCACGTGTATCTTGTTTACTAAATGGTTGCCAGTTAAGGTTGAAAGTATTTGGAAACTACTATATGACACGTTTCAACTAATCTGGTTGCTCCACTAAAGTTGAACGGTTTTAACTTCAGTTACTAGTTGAAAGCAACCGAGCAACCATCATATGACATGTTTCAACTTCACCGAAACCGCTAGTTGCTTTCAACTAGGTTGCCTCGTGTCATATAGCCTTATAGGTTATTCACAAAAAATTCAAGCACTTGAACTCGGAGACGCAAGCTAGAATCTGATTGTCAGGATTTTCATAAATATTTTACCAATATCCAATTAAATTCTTAATCGCATCTCTAAATTCGAGTCAGAAAAATTTTTCGTACAGTGAGAACAGTTTCGAAAGGGATAGTTTTTATGACATCACCAGTAGTAGAAATGCTTTACATCGCTCTAGAGCTGCACAACGGGCGATTTACGACTGTCTGTTAAACATCCTTGAGGATGATCCGAAGGCATGTCATCATAATTTTGATCCCCTGCAAAGAGGAAAGCACTACCACTTTGATAGTCAGTGATATGCGCTTGGAGTTAAGCACTTTTCAGCAGAATAGTTTAGCGAGTTAGCAGAACCGATCCAGCCACCCTCAGTCACTATGTTGGCTGATCAAAATGTCACCCCTCAGCTTACTAACAGTGACCAATGATGGTTGACTATGCTCTACCAGAAACCATGTGTCATTGCGGGACTGTTTATGATGGATAAAGATGCTGCTACCAGAACGACGGACTGCACACAGATGATAATAGAAGCGTATTTAAGTTCGCCTCTCGCATGTCTCTCGTACTCACATTGTAAGTGTGTCTGCCCGACAGATATCTGTAGCACCATTGCGGTGCCATTCTTGCTGCATACTATTTTTCACATATGAATGACAACTTGATGGGCAATTTTTTGGAGGCTGAAATTTTTTCATCAATCCTTTTCTCATTCTCATGTAATTATTTTCCCTCATGTAAATTCACGATCGAAATGGACTACAGGTGGCGTAGATCAGAACTCTCTACCTATGGCAAGTCTTCGTATACTTTCACCATTAGCGTGTGGAGAGTCATAGAAGTTGGAATTACGTTAATTTATGTCTTGATTTTCAAATAGATCAAAATCTTTTAAGTTAGGAAACTATATGGAACTGAAAACTACATTAAACTTAGTTCTAAAAGAAAGTATCATGGAAATTTTAAAAAATATATGTAGCAATTAAATACGAAAACTATTAAGAAAAGGAAAAACATCGCAGTACATTCCTATGCAACTGAATATATGAGAAAAGGGAAAGGAGAAGGGTCAAAGATATGAAACCGGTCTTCTACCTATATGGCGTATTCGAGCGTTGCGATACTGAACAGTAAAATAAATGCTCCCATGCAAATAAATAGTCAAAACAAAAGAAAACTTCCTAGAATGCCGAGAGGTTTCGTATACACAGCTTCATCAGCAATGAGATATATTGAACTTTTTCCATTTCAAAAAAACTTATTGTTGACTTACGGTTTACCATGAAACAGAATAAAGTATCGGGTAATCCTGAATACTCAAGAAAAATTTTTTAAAGGCGAAAATAATTCTGGGTACTTCTCCTGACTTGGAGATTTGTCACTGAAAATAAGAAAAAGTAAAAAAAAAAAACACATTTCGTAACGCCATGCCATTTAAGAACAACATATAATTCACGCATGCGCGAGTAGTTCCCCCATGTAGTCTTTTTTAAACGCTCATAAATATATATCAAAAGCAATAAAAAAAGTTTTTTTTAAAGAAAAAGTAGCACTTTCAAGCAAATATCCAAACTTGACTACATATTATTTTTTTTAAAGAAATTATTGTATTAACCTTTAAATTCGAGCATTTTCAAAATTTTTAATTATGAAAAAATTATGTTTCTAAATATTCCGGAAGCCTAAAAAATTGAAAAAAAGGAAGAAAAAAAAAGAATACTTAGTGGCCATTATCTGATGAAACACTATCTCTAGTAAATAACAAATTTCATTTCGTAATTTTAAAAGTAATTACAGAGGCCGGGATAGCCTGGTCGGTAGGGCGCTGGGCCCATGTCCGAGAGCTCGTGGGTTTGAACCCCGCCGGCCGAAGATTCCTCGTGTAGTAAAGTGACTGATGCACGTTAAATCTGTTGAGTCGCCAAAGTCCTCCACGTTCCCATAACAAATCAATACCTCTGGGGGTACTGGATTGGAGATCGATCGTTCTCTGATTCAGATCAAAATTACGATCTGTGGATGAATGAATGGATGTATGAATGGGTCCGGCCTATGAACGGGTGTGACGTATGGTGTGGCAGAAGTCGAATTCTTGGCCATAGATGGCGCCACTGGAAAACAAGAACAATCACACTCACTTTGCCTAAACAGGCATGCGTCAACAACAACAACAAAAGTAATTACTTTTTACAATCCCGGAAGCACGTAAAAATTTTGACACTCATTTAGTCATGTGATCTTAATTCCGTGACAATACTGGTGTGAAAGTGTTTATCATAGAATATTATGAAAATAAAATAGAAAATCCTTCCGAAATGCTACAAGGGTGCGTTCAATTACCCATTTCCGACATTAGCCAAGCTAGGTTTTTATTCGATCTATAAGCACCTCTTAAATATAACCTGTTTTTATTCTGCAACTTGGCTTAAGAAAAAAAATGTAACACTAGTATTTTATCGCAATTGTTAGGCCATAAGAAAGCATAAAACATTTTTCAAACGTCCATTACATGTATTATTTTCGAGGAAATATGTTTTACAAGAAATAAAATAAAATTAGATTGGAATTAAAAAAATAATAATGAAATACTAGAAAATAACAAAATACTTTTCGTTACACCAAAAAGTAGGTAGTAGAGAAACCCCTTGATTTGTAAAAATTATCTTCACGATCGTTACGTAATCATCAAATTGATTGATACTTATGGCCGATGCTTCGGAAGTAATAGTAATAAAATAGAGCAAGGCCAAACATTTAAACTGATATAAGTTTATCAAAATATAAACAATTTTACCTTTTTTTAAAAAATAAATAAATGAATAATAAAAAAAAATAATTAAACAGATCTTAATTTTAGGAGAACTGCCAAATTTTGACTGCTTGTGATGTGTAATTAGAATAATTTAAGTTTTTCAAATTTTTTTAAAATGTATTTTCTTGGTACTCATTGTACTTCAAAATACGATAGCAGTAATTGAGCCGCTGTGGCTTAAGGGATCGAGCGTTTTCCTGCCAATTAGGTCACCCAGGTTCGAAACCCAGTGGTTGCTGATTAACACGAATTCTGCTCCCGGCACCGGCTACAGTGCTGACGTAAAATATCCTCATGGGTTAGATTCCCCTTGCCATGGAGCTAACTGTAGGAAGTTTAAGTGGTTTTCCTCTCCATGTAGAGCAAATGCGGGTTAGTTTCACCAAAAAGCTTTCCAAGAAGGCTGGTTGTCCCAATGCTTGATTTTGCTTTGTTTCTGGGTTGTTTGCTTCTGTTTTTTGGGTTGTGTTCGAAATTGCAAGGCTGCGGAGTTCGACGTTGATTGTTATAAGCTTAGAATTGGGTCGGTTGTTAATGACGTTTATAAAATATAAGATAAAATAATACCAAAGATTACAATATGCTTCGTTAATTACGTGTTTTATCATTAATATTAGTTTCTAAATTAATGATTAAAGCGCAGTTTTCAATGTTATCAAACATTTTTGAAATGATATGAAAAACAAATAATGAAACATTTAAAACTTCGTGTAAAATTCGATGTAATATTAAACGCATTGAAAATGGACAAATATTGAATTGGTGAGGCAAAACAATTTTTTACTTATTTGGCACTTTGGCGCATGCGGTTGACCATCTTTAAAAACCAGTTTATATTCTATTTGTAAAAATAAATAAATAAATAAATAAATCATAAAAAATGATTTTACGGGTTACAGTTTAATATTTATAAGTTATAAAAAATATTTCCGAACTCTGAACAATCCTTATTAAGGTCGGAAAGAGCAATGGCTGGATAAGAAATATCAAAAAATAGTGCGTTTTTCTAATGAGAATTGTAAGCATTCGTCCTACTCTAAAACCGGCTTAAACTTTATCTTCAAATAAGATCGTTGTAGACTATTTTTGGACTAATTTATCATGATATTGATTTATCAGAGCTTGGATATAAGTTTGTTCGTTCTCATTGTTTTCTTAAATATCCTTGCTAGTCATAATATGCTAACATTTTTAGTTTGATTTTTACCAAGGTTTCTCAAAATTAATATCTTGTATGTGTACAGAATGTTATGCAGGTTAAAAGTTGACTTACATAGAATAAAGTAGATCCTGAAATATTTTAATGAAAACTTTTACTCATATTACATAACATTACTAAGGGAAAAAAATTTTAAGATCAATATGAAAAATCACATAGTTGGTTCAAATAAGAAAAAGTGTATAACATATTGGAGAAAATGACCACTCAAATAAAGCATTGAAAATGTCCTCTAAGTTTATTACTTTTATTTATTTATTTATTTTTGTCAATCAGTTGAGTAATGGTGGAAAATGGATAACCCTTCTTGATACTGCAATTTTTTTTTGTTGAAAATTTTAAAAAATTAGCTGATTTGCAATACATGATTGCGATGCATTTTAAGTAAGAGATATATGTATTAATTTATGGCTCTATGTTGTTTAAAGAATAATGGCTGCTAAAAGAGTGTTGACGTATAGCAGCAAATAGTTTTACATTTCTAATATTTTTCTTTAATATAACTGTCGTTGAATAGCCGACCCAATTTTAAGCTTAAGACTACCAATTTTCAACTCCATAACCTTTTAATTTTGAACCCAATTCAGATGACAAGGGAACTCCTGGATCAAATAATGAGGCAAACTAGCCATCGTGGAGTATTTTTTTGATAGAACTCACCCGTATTTGCACTACATGGAGATGAAAACCACGAAAATCTTCAACGAATCGTTCGAAGCCAGGAGACTATAACCCATGATCCGTCAATCACTGAGGATATCTTACGCCAGCACAGTGGTCTGCCCGAGCCAGGTGAGGAATTCGTACCGAACTTAAGTCAAGGAATTCGAACTTCAGTCCTCTCATTGGGAGACGAATGCTCTATCCCCTGAGCCACCACGGCCTATTTCTAGCGATTTAAAATATGTTTGAAATTATTGGGAACTGTTTTTTCAATCATATATTAAATAAATGAATGTGACATTCATATGCAGCATACTGTAAAGACTGTGATAGTAATATCTCTCTGAATATAATGATGAAAAACACACAAAAAATTGTGTAAAGGGAAACTTTATTCAGGAAATCAAATCGTTCATATACGATTTAAGAATGTAATTTAAATCTAAACACTTAAAATTGAATAGTCTTATACTTTATCTCTCGCTTTCACGTCATACGAGAATTATTTTCCACTCCAAAAACACAGTCGTTGGCGTACTTTGTATGTTAAAAATTCAAAAAACGCCAAATTTTGCGAGTGCTAAGTTCACAATCCAGAATGAACTGGTAAGTGTTTGTTGTTATTTTCAACACTGTTATTCATCTACAGAAACAAAAATCTGCCGTTAAATATGCATGCCTTAAGCTGTGTAATGAGAATAATTATATTTCGATTTTTAAATCTCTGTAATCTGAACTAACTGATTTTATAATGTATAATTTTCATCTGCTTCCGTTTTGTTAAGCCTAATTCGAATTCGTCTTAACATTCTCTCTGTTCTATGCTGTTGTTTGCTTAACAAACTAATTTAATTTGAAGAATTAGTTGATATGCTGCAGTCTAAATTAATGATTCTTAATTCATATTATATTGTAAAAATTACTGCACTGACTCTAATATGTATTATATATAATTTAGCTCTATTGAATAACAAAATTGATGCCTACTTTACACCAAATAGTGTAAAAAAAAGCAAACATAGCGGTAGTGAAACACTAGATCCAAGAACTACGCTTGGCGTTTTATTACACCACTTTGGTCTAAAGTATTTTCCATCATTTTTGTTGTTGAGATGCATTAATGTTTTTTACAATGCATATTGCGAAATAAAATATTGATGAATTGCAGAAAGGAAAGCATATGCATTATCCGAAAACAAATCATTTTGAACGACATTTATAGACAAGTACAGATTGTCTATGTTATTGTTTATTATAATAATACAGTCAGCACTTGACAGTGACATAGGTGAAGTAAGTATAAATAAAGAGGACTTTAGTCTCGAAGCAATTTTGAATTCAAAGAGGTTTAACGAAAGTAAGTAATTTAACTAAAATTTATTTTACCAGTTATTATTGAAAAATGGTAAAATTGAATGTTTATAAATGTTAAATTAGCAAAATATGCTAGCTTTTTTTTCTCAGAAAATCTGAATCTATATTCAAAACTATATATATTTTAAATTTGTTCTTAAAGATGTTCAGGTGGCTATTTTAACACGGTGACTTTTAAAAATATTTAGTTGTTAATTTTAACAATCAACATTGTGTCGATTTTTTTTAAATTTCTCAGTTTAAATTTTAAAATTGATATCTCTTAGGTTTTGAAAAACTTCTCGGCTAAAAGTTTTGAGTAAGCATTCGAAATAAAACAAAAATTTCTCAAAAAAAAATTAATTTTTCACTGGAAAGAGGTACAAAAAATTCGGAAAATGTCTTTTCTACACATGAATGGGTATTTTTGAAAAAGATGACGCTCACTTTTTAATCTTAAAAAAGTTTTAAAAGAATTTCTCGTCACAAAAAATTTAAAAAATTCACAAACTGTCCTCCATTTTTTCCAGTTATTTGTGTTATTATATAAAAAGTAAATTTGATTTCGCACCGAAGTGAAGTTTTTACGTTCTATGTAATAGTTCAAAATAGTCTCATCTGTTGAGTTATGATCAATTTTCAAAACTTTCTTAACTTTCGCTCGATAAAGATGGGTCATTATCGACTTAATGGGCCGTATTGGCTAGTTGAGTTCATTATGAACTGAAATTTTCTATTCATAGTTCCAAGAAACAAATTTTTCTAATTTTTTATTAGTTGACTTTTTTATTAGTAATTTTTTATTAGTTAATTTTTTATTAGTATATGAGTTAAGTAACCATATCTATTATCCCTAGAAATGTCATAACTGCCCAATAAATATTTCAAAATATATGGAGCTTCGTTTTTTTTCCGTGGCTTTTATTATGGACCCCACTTCAATTTTTGTTAAAAAGATTGTTCGATTTCACTTTATTATTTACTATGTGCAGGGCCGGATTTAAGCTTGGCGGGGCCCTAAGCTACTGAAAATGATGGGGCCCTTTTAAGTTCAATTCTATTTCTATACACCTAAAGTAAACTGTCGTATTTTTTATTGCTGAATATTAACATTATATTATTAAAAATTTGATAATATTGCTTGATTGTTAAATATATTGGTTGTGATGGGACTATAATGTAGAGCCTTTCTATTATTGCACATATTTTTTGAACGAGGAAAAAAACAGAAACTCATTTTAAGAACATCATAAGCACATTTTAAGCACCGAGTAAAGATTTGGCATGTTAGAAGAACCATTATATGTTTAACAAAGTTTTTTTCTTGAAATTCTGAATATATGTTATTTGAAATTTTAAATGATTATTATTATTTTTTTTTTTTTGCAAAGTTTTTTTTTTTTTTTTTTTTTTAACGTTACATTTCGCTTTGCTGCTCTATGACTTAGAAACATGAAATTATGAAGATGTGTCAAAAATAAGCAAGGAGTTAGAATGAACATAAGAAAATACAGCTTGATTATTAGTTTTATTTTTTTTATATCCGCCGTTGAACAACCGACTTAATTTTGAGTTTACGACTACAAATGTTTAACTCCGTATAATATTGAGGATCTTATAATTTTGAACTCAATCCAGAAGACAAAAGAAGTGGATCAGTACCCAGAGGTATTGATTTGATGTGAGAACTTAGAGGACTTTGTGACCACGGCAGATTTAACATGCACCAGTCACCATTTTATACATGGGTATTCTTCGGCCGGCTGGATTCGAAATCCCATTCTCACGAACACGAGTTCAACACCCTACCAACCAGGCTATCCCGGCCAAATTATTAGTTTATTTTAAAATAGTCATTGAACAGCCATCCCAATTTCGAGTTTACGACTACTAATGTTCAACTTATTAGACTTCTAATTTTAAACTCAATTCAGAACACAAAGGAACTCCAGGATCAAGCATTGGAAGAAATTTTTGTCTTGGAGGGGGACGTTTTGATGGAACTGACCAGCATTTAAGCTAGATTATGAGGAAAACCACAAAAGCCTTCCACTGTCAGTCTGACAACAAGGGGACTCTAACCTATGATCCGTCTACCACTGAGGATATTTTACTTCGGCACAATGGCTGGTGTAAGCCGGGTGTAGAATTCGTATCGACCAGTCAACACTGGGATTCGAAGTCGGTACCCTTGAGTCCATCTTCACTGGGTAATAACTCTGCAGGAGGTACCAATTTTATTGATTTGCCAAATTTTAGTCATCTTCAAAATGTAAATAGAAATTCAATCGTAATTTTGGTAGAATAAAAATATGGAATAAAGCGTTTTTCCTCTCAATCTGCAATGATTAATCAGAAGCAACCATGAGGGTTAGTGTGCAAAATGAACAGGGTTTGTAGCTTTCTAGTTTTTTAAATACTTGTTAAATTATTAGTTTTTAACATGCATACTTTAAAAAACATAAGAAATACATTTTTCTGTATTAAGAAATAATAATTAAAAACTGTCATCAGCTGGAATAGAACCCGCAATCTCACAGTTTTGTGTTAGATTTCGTAATCATCTGTCCCAAATATACACACCTGCCTTGCGGATATTTTA
Organism: Parasteatoda tepidariorum; assembly: GCF_982258835.1. Classification (NCBI taxonomy): domain Eukaryota; kingdom Metazoa; phylum Arthropoda; class Arachnida; order Araneae; family Theridiidae; genus Parasteatoda; species Parasteatoda tepidariorum. Next base: position 88,160,915 of record NC_141760.1, on the reverse strand, counting down.
TTATTATTTTTTTTTTTCTAATTTAATAAATGAAGTCATTTGGATATTTGACATTCTTGAACTGGATACTTTAAATGCTTGACATTCGTTATTACAGAATGAAAAGCTTTGAAAGACAAATATTAGTTAATGTTTAATATTTAATTAAAGAAAAAGCATAACCCGTATTGAAATCTAATGAATTGTCCCTGATAAATTTTGTGGCAGTAAAAAAAATTGAAGCCTGATACATGTCCGGATTTTTGAAACACTTTCTAGTTTTACTATTTAATCAAATTGGTTTCGATGTCTTTCATCCCGCCTGTCTCATTAGTGATTTAGTATATCATTTTTGATTCGTTCTTACTTAATATTAATTTGTTTGCGACAATTAATTTGTATAACTTTTTTACTACATTTTTGGGAGGAGTTTAAAAATATAATATCGAGGGCATTAACTGAAGTTAAATTGGCTTTTTTTGTATTCTTCTTTTACTTACATCATCCACACACCCACACGCGACTGACTGCTTCTTAGAAACAGATATTAAATAGCCTCTTGATCAAATGATGGGACAAAATTTGCCTTTTAAAAAAAATCAAAAAACTTTTCTGCCTTTTAAAATTGTTTATTTTTAAATAATTTATTAATACTCAAAATGTTTAAAAGATGTGTTCCTTTTCATTGACAACACAGTTTTATATTTTATCTAGTCATTTATTTATATTTTTTAAACTTATTTTTTATTTGTTTTTATTTTATTAAATTAAATGCACAGATTTAAAATAAAAACAAATCTGCCAAAATTTTATAAATAGTTTCAATTTGCAATTTTAAGAAGTTACTCCGACTTTGCTTTAAAAAATTGAAATCCTTATAAATTAAAAAATTTAGATGCCTTATTAACTTTAAACACATAATAACAACAAAAATCAGGGAGTTAAAAATAGAAACAAGTATGATCAATAAACAATAAAATCATAAGCTAACTAAATAAATGAATTTTGTGTACGAAATATCATATTTCGGGGATACATTGAAAATTTGGTCAGACAGGAGGTTTGAACAATATTTTTTACATATATATTTAAACATTTGTTTAACTGATGATCACTTGATTTCAATGCTCTATCAAGCAATATCACATGTTGCTTCTGTCTATTAGCAGTAAGTAGAATTAAAGTAAAACCACATCTGTTATCTCAATTTCATCCAAAATAGACCAAATCAAGAATTTTGGCAGATAGGCCTGTCAAAGAGGGAATTGAATAGTGGCCCACCATTTAAATAAAGAAAGAAAGGAGTTCACGGATTCATGTACGATTAATTTGGAAAATAACAAATTAAAATCAATTACAATAATTAAGTAAATTAAACAATTAAGCTAGTTAAAACATTTAGGATAATTAAAAGGAAAAAAAGCTTATATAATAAATTGGGAAAAATATATTTTGTAAAAAAGAGAAGTTAAAAGTAAACGAGAAGCTCTTTAACGACAATGAGACACAACGGAAATCTCGAAAAAGAATGACCCTAAACAAGATTCTCTCACAGCCCTAGAAATTTTTTGCCCAGAAATCAGACAAAAGGGTGTTTCTGTGGAGAAGGACAAAAGAGCCCACAGCAATTTAAAGAAGCTGAAAACATTTCCCACAGTGTAAAATTGAGGCAGCTATTTGACTACTCCATGGAGTCTAGAGTACCGCTATTATGGACTACTCCCATCACTGGTAGCTACGAAAGCTACAGGATATTTTCATCAGTCAAAAGGCCTTTTTATTGCTCTTTTGGTTAGAAAAGTGAAGAGTAACAATTATTTTATCTTTGTAAACACTTCTATTAGATTTTGAAAAGCATTCGCCAATGTAAAAGAGAAAAAAATGTATTTTAGTCTTCAGAGGGCTCCAGCTCCGAATAAAACTTTTAAAAAAGAAGGAAAAAGTTGGATCTGGGGGCCCTTGCCATATCGGGGCCCCAAGCTACAGCTTATTTAGCTTATACGTAAATCCGGCCAAGAATATTTCTCGGAATTATGAGAAGATATGGTAACTAAGACACATTAGAAAAATCAGCAAAATTGTTTTTGGAGGAAATATGAATATAAAATTGATGAGGGTTCCATAACAGATCCCATTTCAATGTTCTAATTTATAGAAACAGATACTAAAGTATTGAAGGAAAAATTAGTACCTGTTTCATTATATGGATAATGTAATTTTATATTTAAATAAAAAATTATGCCAAAATTAAATTATTTCCAAAATTGTTTTATTAGAACATTCTTATCATCATATAATTGAAAATATCAGTACTTGTTTTATTTTAATTAAAGCTTCGCTATTCGTGTTAACAAAAAATCTTCGCCGTGCTTGAATGCATACTTCATAAAATATATTTTCGGAAATCTACGGGACTTAGTTGACTTTTAATATAGTTGAGATTATCGTAATTGATGATCCATCGCTCACCCTTTGTTGTCTTTTCAGAATGTGTATCAGAAATATCAAAAGAACTTGGCAGCCATTTCCATTTTATACTGTAATCGTAGTTAATAGAAAGGCTTTTTATGTAATTTTTATTGTTTCCGAATTCAACCGGCCATTTCTTCCCGTCAGTCGAAGCATTTTTCTCCGTATCTGTTGAGTTTTCAGAATTATCTTGCGTTATTACTTCGCTGCTGATAAATGAAAATATTTTTTCATGTCTTTCACTTTTTTCGGATTTGGCAGATGAGCATGAACTATATAAGTATTCAGAAGAGTTAGGTGCCAAAGACCACAAAGACACGCTTTCTCTCGGAAATATAGAATCTAGACTCTCCTTTTCCCATTCAGAATCAACCGATTTTATGTGAGGTAAACATAAATCATAGAGCTTGAGACATTCATTATCTGAACTCTGATTTGGTAATTCTGCAGAAATTGGTCTTCGTTGCTCACCCATTGCACAAAAATATTCCTTTTCTGCAGGTTTTTCAAAACTATATTGAGTTGTCACTTCGCTGCTTGTTATTGGAAATGCTGTTTCGAGATTTTCATTTTTTCTAGAATCTACCGATGAACACGAATTATACAAAGATTCAGAAGAATTGAAACCGAAAGCCATGCTTTCTCTGGGAAAGACAGAATCTAGACTCACTCTCCTCCAATCAGAATCTATTAAAGATTTTGTCTGAGGTAAACATAACTCATAGAGTTTTAGACATTCATTATATGAGGTGCGATTGGCAGGAATAGACCTTATTTGTTCACCCATTGCAGAGAAGTATTCTTCATCTGCAACTTTTTCAAGATTATTTTGAGTTGTCACTTCGCTATTGGTTAAAGGTAATATTATTTCGAATTTTTTAGTTTCTTCGACATTTGACGATTGACATGAATTATAAAACGATTCAGAAGAACTGAAAGTCAATGGCGCGCTTTCTCTAGGAGAAACAGAATCTTGATTCTCTTTTTTCCAATCCGAATCAACCTTTGAAGATTGTGCGTCAGGTGAATATAAATCAGATGACCTGATACACTCACTGTATGAGTTTTGATTGGATAACTCAGAAGACATAAAAACTTCGTGATTATCTATAACAGTAATATATTCAGATTTCTCATTAATAAAGGAATTTGAATTCTGAAATGCCAGTTCACTAGTTAAGCACTGATTCGGTATATCGTTAGAATCAGAGGTTTGTGTGAACGTATGTTCACTCGTTGAGCTGCAAGTAAGATATACAGATTCCAAAGATTCTGATTCCATGATTTATTATTATAATTTATTAAAAAACTAGCAGCTATCTGTTTCTTTTACTTCTTTAAAATATAAGGTATTTTGTAATAATATAAAAATTATTTTTAAGTTACCCATACGTTTCAAGAAACACTTGACATTACATTTTTAATTTCTACGATGAGATTTAATGTGATTATAGGCACTGAAAATGTTTTAAATTTTTTCAAAAAGTAAAATAAGTTTTAAATTAATAAAATTAATTTTCTGTCTGACTTAGAATGCTCTTCAATTTTTTAAACTAAACCGAATTCTGAATCCCATAAATTGTTAGTTGTTTTAATTTGTAGATTTGTTTTTGTAGATCTATTTATTTTTGATAAATATTGAAAAGTTTTTGCTTATGCGAACTTTATTTTTTTGTGATCTTTTTCGTTTATAAAAAGTCGCTTATTTTTATAAATGGATTTCAAAAGATCAAAAATATACTAACGCTAATAACGATGACTTGTTTTTTCCATCGCCAAAGATTTATTTAATTATTGAAAAAAATACCCTTTTGTTTTTATCCCGGTACATTTTTACACAGTTTTAAGCTAGGGTTATATTCTCTAAATATAAACGAGAGGAATATTTCAGTACAAAAAAATTTCCTCAGTAATATAAAGTACATACGTTACATTACGTTACGTTACGTACGCTCTAGTGCCCCAGGAGGTAAGAATTGAAGTAATTGCGCATGCGTCGGGGAATATCAAGCATACGTGAATAAAAATAAGAGAGTGAAAATAATTTTGCAGAAATTTATTTTTCAATCTTTGCAAAAACCAGTAAGTCAAAAACTCCAACGTAGTGGAATATCATCTTCGACCACAAAAATTAAAACAAACAGTTACAATAGACTTAGATGCTAAGAAAGAAACTTTTTCCAGCATAAATTGCATAATAAAAAAGATGGATAAGTAAAATTTAAAAATAACAAAAATAAAATATCAACTTTCTTATGGATTAAGTGCAATTAGACAAGAGTAATTTATTTTTTTATTCATGAAATTATTTTTTTCAATAAATTAACCGATTGTTGTAAAATCATACAACAAGTTTTTTAATAACAAATCCTCCATCTTCATTTTGTGCAGGCTTTCTTCTTGACCTATCTGTAACATCTCCATGTTGTTTATAAGGTAACATGTTGTAATAAGAACATAATAAAAAGACAATAAGACATGTTGTTGTAAGGTAGACTGGAACAGAAAACAACATTCAACAGCTATGGACAGGGTGCTTGTAACTCTGTAAAACAAAACGTAAAAATAAGTTAAATCTTTATTTCGAAATTCTAATTGTAATTTGAAGACAAACTTCTTTCGCGAATGAAAATAGTCTGCATTTGCATTGAATGTGACGAATACTAAGGTAATTCACTTTGATAGATTTTAATGGAACTAAATATTAAATAACTAGGTATGATATTTTGCAATAATCCCTATTCGGAGGGACAAAAATATAAATTCAGGTTATTATTAATCAGGCCATATAAATAAAATCATAGTACAATTTAAAACATTTGCAATTGCTTTTCAATTCCATTCAGGAGGCTGGTAAAAATTTTTTTCAACACAAATTATTTTTGCATCATATTACATTGATATATTGCGTATAATATTATTTTTCATACAATTGCATCCAGAATAACACTGAGAATAAATATTGTGAAGCATCGGATAGAATATGAAACTCCTTGATATTTAATGTTCAGAAACGTTGATATTGAGTGCCACCGCAAACAATGCTTCTTCAAAAATAAAGCGAAATTTTCTTTAAATAAATGTACATTCAAACTGGGATATATCCAATTTTGAGAAAGTTTAAAAGTGATCATACAGCGAGGAAATGGTAAAAAAACAAATGTAAAAGATTTTACAAATATTACAACGGAAAGAAAGAAAGAAGAATTTACTCTCGCTTTTGAAAGAAAAACCTATGTTTTGTCTGTTTGAGTAACATTGATGTTTCATAACTTATAGTCGAAAATGCAAGAAAAAAGCAATTGTAGAAAAATGCCAATCGGAAAGTGAAAAAGCTGTATTTTTAACTTAAGGAAATGCTGATGTCGTAAAACTTTTTCAATATGAATTCCTTTTTGTAAAAAATTTTGTCGGATTTTACTGATGTTGTCTTTTTTTTAATCATAAATCAACAGAAGTTTTGTTTTGCTAGTAAATTATGTATCATATATTAATTTTCTATGTTTTTTTTTTTCAAAAAGCTTTAACATATTTCAACGTAAAAAAATTTTAAGTATCCATAATTAATATATCCATTAAGAATAAAATTACAGTCAACAATTAAATAATAGCAATATAAATTGCGATATATAATGTAAGTAATAGAAAAATTTGTTTTAAAAATCTGTCCAATTTATAAAAGTTGATAATTATAACTGATAAATGGATAACTGATGGTGTTTATTATCTTGATTATTGATATTTTAAAAATTAAGTTTTATCAGGCACCAGAAAAGAGTACATAAAGAGACATTATTTCCACACCTACGCTGTTTAAAACTAATATTTCAAACACTAGTAGCTTGCTATGTTTCTAGCATTTCTTTTGTTTATTTTCAAAATTTCAGGCAGAGTTTTAACTTTAAAGCTTTTAAGTATTTGAGGGACGGCCAATTAATTACAAACGGAAAATAGTGTTTTTGAACAATAAGTTGTTCAAAAACGTAGCAATAACATGTAACAATTATTTAAGATATTATATTGAAGATTAAATAATGATTTATAACAAATTTAATTACTAACTTAAGTTATTTAGCTCAGTTCTTGACTATTGAAACCCTATTATGCATTATATATCCGTTCAAAAAAAGAACGTTTATAAATCAGAAGGGAAATACACAATTATATAATTTGATCAATATTGTGACATCATCTAAATTGGTACACACACAAAAAAAGAATAAATAAATATACAAGTACTTTCTTGACAAATGTATTAGGAAGCAATATTTGTTATTTAATAAAGCAGTTGCTAATTTGACGATTTAGAATTTCGCAAAACATTTATGATCCCAAAAATGATTTAAATTTGTCATGATTAAATTCTACTATGAGTTAGGCTATCTAATTTTTCTTCCATTCTTTGTCAGAATCATAAATCGCATGGAATACAACATGTTTACTTTCTTTGGGGAGAAATTAATAAAATTTTCTTGATTTGTAGAAAATTAACATTTCTAAAAGCCTTATTTGTTTTTTTTATTTTCATATTGCTTACTTTGCAAAAAAATATTTATAAGGTATTTTGAAGTGCACAAATTTATAAAATATAATTTTGCTAAGTCATAGATTGTTAAAATGAAAAAAAAGTTTTCAATACAAATTTATTTAGACTATTACATAAATGTTCGATTAGTATTTTCGAAGTGGTGTTTTCGGTTTTTATATCTATCACTTTCATTTAATTAGGCAAAATCATATTTTTTAAAATTAAAAGTTATTTCAAGATATTATATTTTTTTAAACAAGAATTCAGGTCCGAAAAATTCATCATTTTAAATTTATGCGATATTTAAATCTCAAGAAAACTAATATAAAAATGTAGTGAACACTTTCTTATAATAAATATAATGGGTACTTCAACTAAAGTGGTTACTCTGATTGAAGAACGAATTATAATACACTATATTTTATTCCAATTCAGTATCGAGTACTGCAAATAATTAATCACATTCATTAATTTAGAAAATGATTTTTTATTAAATTAATCATAGATAATTTGAAACAGTGAAAGATGATTGCACGATGCTTAACTTGTGTGATTTATAACGCGTTTATAAAAAGCAAAACAAAATGATTTCCGTGCATAATCTGTTGATTCATATAAAATTTTTTAAATTTAAATAAGTTTTCGTTAATCAATTTTCATTAAACAGTTTTAAGGCAATCAATCCTGCTTTTAGTAATCAAACGGGGTTTAATGTTTTAAGTTCCGCCTTTTTCATTAGTGATTCCTTGGTTTCTGTTTTCTTTTTTCTTTTCACCCCTTATAAGACAACAAGTTTCGTCCGCAAATTCTACTCTGGTAACAAGTTAAAAACTACGACCTTAGGCAGAGTATTAAAAAGAGATACTTTATCTCTTTGTAATCAATGAGGACTGCTCTATGATACACCATCTATAATGCTTATTCTATAATCCCTGGATGAGTCATAGGGGAGTGGGTTGCTATTAAGTTAAGATATAAATTACCAAAACAGTGACCTAGTAAAGCTATTTAAAAAAAATATTAAAGAGATTTTGCAATACATCACGGTTTTCCTTAACTCTACTAGAACACTTTTTGAGTTCCTTAGCTCATGAGCGAAAATTTCCCTACAAATCGCAGTATCGCTTAAGGGTAGAAAATAAAGCTAGCTTCACGGTTAACGTATGAAAAAACTCAATGCAAAATCTTTCGATTATTTGATCATTTTAAAGGTCATGATTTTTAATCAAATCAGAGGTGAACATGTAGGTTTTAAAAAAATACCAACATAAAATTTTATCATATCAACTTTTAGAAATCCAGCGTAACTAAAATGTGATACATACTATTTTTAATAAAATGTTCCCCTAAATATGAGTTTTGTTTAACTGATTTAAATATTTTGAACTAATATTAATTATATTTTGGTGTTCTAAATTAAAATTAGGAAATAATTGTTCATGAAGCCAATAAGCATTAAAGATACATTGTAACTTTACAAAATTCAGCAATTTCCTTGAGTTAATTCAGCGTGGGTTCACTAAAACTTCAATGAATAAATAAATAATTTTATAATATGAAAAAAGCGTAACAAAAAAAGTCGAAATTAGTTTAAAATATCAGTTACCAGACACGTTTTTCTTTTATAGACCGAAGAATTTTGTCAATCTTCTAATTAAATGAAACTAAAACCGAAACTTGAAAAACAAATTGAGTTCTTATATGTCTTTGATAATATGACTTTTGAAAATTTTTTTCTATCTGAACCTTAATACATTGTTCAAAATATTTCAAAGCAGTGATAAAATGTTTTTTTTTTACTTATAATGAATTGAAATATTAAGATACTATCTTTGGAAAGAACTGGCACTATCACTGGAAAAAATATTTTCTGAAGCTACGGAAAATCCACAGGTGTTGTTGTTTCGAGTACCACTTGCCAAATACCAGTAAGCCTGCTTGGTGAAACCAAGCAAATGTAAAGCAGTAGGTGCGTTTCTTGTTTTTCAGTGGTGCTACCTTTGGCCAAGAATACGACTTCTGCCACACACACGACACAGCCGATTTTGAAGGGTGGATCCGTTCATACATCCACAGATCGTAATTTTGGTCTGAACCAAAGAAAAATCAATCTCCAATTTAATACCCCAAAAGGTATTGATTTATCACGGGAACTTGAGGTCTTTGTTACCCGACAGATTAAACGTGCACCAGTCACCATTTACTATAGAGTCTTCGAATACCTGGGATCGAATTCACGACCCCTTGAGCATGGACCCAACGTCCTACCAGCCAAGCTATCCCCTTTCGAATCCGTAGTAGAATTAATTCCTCATTGAAACTGCACCAATTACTATTATATGACAAGCACGTGTTACAAAAACTAATTAAAGTTTTCTGCATGTTAGTATGTCAATTTACTATGAATAAGTACCATTTTTTTCATTAGCTTTGTTTTTTAGTATCTACTATACTTAGTTACCAGTAGTGATTATTTTTTAAAAATTTTAATTGACACATATTACCAACATTAATTAAGCATCATCGGCTTCAGTAACAGCATGGCGATAATTTACGGTTCCTCTAGAATAAGTACTTTTATTCCAGCAACTTTGTTTTTTTAGTGCAAAGCATTTTTGTATTTCAATATGTATCGATTATCTAAATTATTTAAGCATCATTGATGCCAATAATAGTCAGGTGACTTTTAAGGTTCCTCTCAGATACATTAGTACCACTTTCCCATTAATTTTACCTTTCAATAAATAACTATTTTTTTTTCATTCTAATTTACGTTTATTTTAAATTATGTAACACGCTTAAAAGGAATTGCTACAAACAAAATAAACACGTGGTTTCAGATAACTTTAGAAATTCTAATTTAGGACACCATGCTACCACGTTAACGCTGATCATTTAATTTATCTGACATAGCGAATAAAAAATAATCTATATTATATAAAACGCTAATACGTATGTATCAATAAAACCGATGATATTTCTTTTCTCGCGTTGGCAACAGTTTTCATTTTTAATTGATAGGATTCGGCGCGCAAGAGCACGTAGTGAGTATCATATGGCTAATCTATATTACATAAAACGCTAATACGTTTTAATTGATAGGCTTCGGCGTGCAAGAGCACGTAGTGAGCATCATATGTCTAATCGGGTGAATTCTCACCGAATTACCAAAAAAATTCTCACAAAATTATCTTCATCGAAGCCGATGCTTTACATCCGGCGTTCAGTACTATTTCATATTGTTTTACAACACATGTTTTTAGCCCTCTGGTGGGAAAGACTTTAAAACAAAACTTACAACAGTTACTTTTCTCAACAACTGAAATTTAGAATAGTGCGATTAAGAAAAATATGTGAACTGTTTGCAATTTCAAATTAATATTGAAATGCACAGGTTTAGAATTTTCTACAGTGAAAAGTTTTCGGAACTTCAGTGTTCAAAAAAGTATACAAAATCTAGACGTTAAGAACGTATCCAATGAGCGAGCATCGGATTGCGAAGCAATCCGAAATGAACTGCGAAAGCAGTTCCGGGGGTTGGCGAGCGCCAGCGAGCAGGGGACGAAGCCTCCTAGTTAAATATTAAAATACGTGCAATAACTCTGGTTTTGATCAAATATATATATATAAACTTAAACATCACTGATGTTATCTTTAAAATAATTAGAAAAAATATCATTGTTTATAGTTAAATTTAAAACAATGCTAAAGCTTAACCAATGAGAAAGTTCCATTTTTCAAACGAACTTCCCAAAAGATCTAATTAAAACTTTCGAACGACGTTACTTTGATCACGTTAACGTTGAACATTTAATTTATCTGACATAGCGAATAAAAAATAATTAAATATTAAAATACCTGCAATAACTCTGGTTTTGATCAAATGTATGTATATAAACTTAAAAAACATCATTGATGTTATCCTTAAATAATTAAAAAAAATAGAATTGTTTATAGTTTAATTTAAAACAATACTAACGCTTAACCAATGAGAAAGTTCCATTTTTCAAACGAACTTCCCAAACGATCTAATTCAAACTTTCGAACGAATTGAGAGCAAAAATTTCTTTGCAACCTTAGTCGAAATTTCAGGACGATAAAACCTTGATAGTTATAAGAGAGGCATGTACACGGACACACAAACATTTCATTTTATTATTATAGATACATAATCAGTTGAGTTAGTTGATATGTGGCATTTTAAGCCTAATACTTTTGACTACTGACGAAATTCATATTTTTAAATAAATAAAAGTTAAAGTCCATTACAATGACAATTTACAATTGCAGATGGAATTGTCAATATAGCAAGATTGTCACACATATTTAAGGGGCACGATAGTCAACAAAATGTGCATTCTTTTAATGCGTGTGACAGGATTTCTAAAAATTATAAATGAATTTTTAATTTGTAAGGACGAAAATAACTTAGCAGTTGGTAGCCCGTTCATGTTTGCGTTTTTAACATAGTTGTTTAGAACAAATAGTAAGTAAGAAATAAAGTGAAATGACATTCGTTTTTCTCTTACAGAACAGAAGTATGATAGCGGAACTAAATAAAAATGTGGTAGTTCGAAAGTATGATACTAATCACACATTTGTATCAAATTGTTATCTATTTAGTCCTTTTTTGTATATAATACTGCTGATTTAAAAAGCAGTAACGGTACTATTTTTAAAAAAAAATTTCGTAATTGTAGAATTACAATATACAACTAATTAGCAATTTTTAAAAATAATATACAATATATTTATAAATTCTTTTTTATTTTATCATCAATATTACCTAGCCATCAATATTATGAACTTATCTAACCAACAACTGTCATAATAACGGCATTTTGATGGTTACTTGAAAAATTGTGATTTTAACAGATTTTCAATTTGACGTAATGCTTTTCCAAGCTTTACCCAGAAACCATTTCGTCAAGAATGTCGGAAATTTCCAAATTTCGAATCTCCCTTTTTCAAGTGCATAACTTATTAATTAAAAAAAATTAAAAAGTAACATTTCAGTTAAGAAAATTCATCTCTATTTGTTCTACTTTGATCAAATTGAGTAAAATTATCCTATTTTTTCATTGACATTTTGAACATTTAGTTCCCACACAAAAAGTTTAAAAATCGATTATTTTTGCTAAGCTTACCCATTTTTTTCATTTAATTTAACTTGTATTGAATAAAAATCGTGTAGTGGTCATAAAACATTAATATCACAAACATTCACTACAAAAATACATTGATTTTTTTTCAGAAAAAAAATCGAAAGTTAAAAACCAATTATGAGAGTTATTAGCGCAAATAATAAATGAGACACACTTATTTAAAATTTCAAAACATCAGCGAAATTAATTTTTAATCAATAGGTCTTCTTTTGAAGTGTTTATTTCCTCTAAAAGGAATGCGGTAAAAAATCTAAAATAAAATGCACATTAAAAATTCAAAAAGCGCATTGATGTGTATTTTTAGCTCGGAAAAGCCACTTTAAAATCATCATTAGTGATGCAAGTAATTTAATATTTTTTTTACTTTCACTCGCGGCTTCTTAAGATAATTTAAAAAATCTATAAACTGATTACAGCTAAGCTTGCTCAGCTTTTTGGCGATTAGTCGTGGAGCTGGCCGGATATGAAGATGCCGTCGCCGTATCTATAGTAATCAATTTCCGATTTCAACGAAGAGATGAATTTCGCTTATGTACAAAGACGACATTGGTGAAATGTTATCACAATTCCAATTAGTTTCATTAAGAAGATTTCCTTTTTCAATTTTTTGCAGCCCTTGAAATTTAACGAAAGAAATTTTTTTTATATTTATTGAAAAAGCTGATTTAGGAAAAAGAATGTTTCAGTTTTTTTTGAGGTTTATTAATTAAAATTAATTACCTTTTGCATGTTCTGAAGACAAAAAAGAGAGCATACTTAAGGAAGATTTTTTAAATAAGTATTGGAGGCATTATTAATTTTGACGTAGTTGAGTATCGTATAAATTATGATTTCTTAAGTTTATTTTTAAATTTTTTCATAAGAAAAAAAATCATAAATGTCTTTCAAATCTTGTCTTGATTTTGTTTTGTTTGTTGAACGCTATGTATATTTTTTAATTTTAATAATAAAAATTTAGATTTAGAAAGATGTTAAAGATTAATAAAATGTTAAGTTTAATAATAAAAATTTAACCTTTTAACAAATTATGATTAAAGTGTTTTCCGTAAAAAGGAGATATTTTTTATTTCAAAGGTTTTTACTTTTAATTTATATCATCACGTTACTTATAGGAAGATTAAAATCAAGTCTTGCCGCCTTTTAATTATATGTATGATCATTAATTATTTATTCCTTCACTATTTTTTTAATAAAAAGTTTTAAAATATATTTTGCAAAAGTCTCCAAAATCTACAATCTGAGAGAAATCAGTTTGAAGTTTAAACACAATATCGGTAATAGGTATACTTTGAACAGTAATTGCATGCAATTTTACTCTGCCCTTAACAAGGTGTTAAATTGAATCATCTTCCAGTTGTGTAGCTAGCAAAGGGGGAAGAGGGGACAGCTGTCCCCACGCGCCTGCTTCAGAATGGTGTAACAGATTTGCATAATTTGCATAATTGTAAAAATTACCGGCATCCTGAGAGCCTGTACTTTTCACCAGAATTCAATCCGGAATTTCTTAATTGTAAAGAGTTATTGCTAGCTTCATTTTTTAAACAGTTAAAGAGAAAAATTAAATTTTTTTAATAGTATTGAATGAATTTAATTTTCTTCAGAATTAGCGTTTGTTTCAAAACTGATGGATCTACTAATTTGCATTTAAACAGAATCTATCAAATTTTGCTTGGTGAATAAACTATTTTATTACAACAGTCTCAAAGTTAAATCTCTTCACTAAAAATGTAAACTATTGTTTAGTTTCATATCTGGAACGTTATATTTATGTGATTATTATTAGCAATATTGTGCTTCTTTGATATTATTTATATTAATTGAAGTTTACTTTAAAATTTATCTATGCTTTGCTCAAAAAATATAAATTTATTATGTTTTTTCAATTCCATAAAAATTGAAATTAAATATTTAGAACAAATTACAATTTAAAAAGATTTTACGACTAAATAAAATATAAGGAAACTATAAACAAATAAATAAATCAAACGATTTTTAATTCATTGATTAATGTTTATTTGAATACTTTCATTCAGCAAAACTGTAATTTAAGAGTTTGTTTTAAAAACGAATTATTTGCGGCAAATTTTCAAGATGTTTTATCAAAATATACGATTGTAAGTTTTTGTTGAATTTGAATATTATATTAATATAGTTTAAAATAATTCTAAATTTATATACTGGATATGTTGTTTTTTATTTTAGTTTACTTCAAACACATGTACTTTTTATTGAAATGGAAGAAGAAGTTAGAATATTTTAATTTTGTTCATCTTAGCTTAACTTAATGAATACAACAACTTATTTAAATAATGTTCAAGCAATATTTATTGTAAATTGATTACCTTTATGTTAATAAGGGTAATTCGTTCCTTAAAAAATAAAATTTGAGCACAATAAAGCAGTTGATTTTTTCTAGAATAACTTTATGCCTATATCACCACATCTTATTTAAATAGTTTTAAATTAATATATAGAATAAATTTTGCTCCCCTTTTTGTCGGAAAATATGTGTGAGATTAGTTAAACTATTTGTTAGATAGATTAGTTTGATTAGTTCTTAAACAAATGATAAAAAGACGTAAATTCTAACATCAAATATGCGACTGCCATCTTAGCAAATCGCAATTGCTTTTATATTTTCGCAAATATATGGCCATTTTTTGCTACCATTTGGAATATATGCTGACAGTTGGAGTTTAAAATTTAGTTTATAACTATTAACAGCTAAAATAAAAAATGGTTATCAGTCAACATTAATTGTAAAGTACATGTTTTACATAAGACTATTTTACTTTATCTGATTCTATTGTGGGCAAAAATTAATTTAATTTAATTTTACTTTAAATATTTTCAAATTTTTAATCTTTTTTATCTGAAATGTTACAGTTAACTAAATAATATAGTTTTTTTTTTTATAACATTCATTTTTCTATTGAGAATTCTGTTAAGTTGTTTACGAAGTGGATGCACCTTAATTGTTGAAAAATAAAGAGCTTGATATAAAAAGTAAGTTAATTTTCTTTCATTGCTCAAATAAACAGCATTTGCTACTTGAAACAGCTCATTATAATTCCCTTTTAAAATAAATAGTCATCCTATTAATACAGAGATTAAGTTAAATCCCTTAACAATTATGAAAACACATATGCTTTTAACTTTTATAGACATTCGAGTTTGAATCATAATATTATTCTTTATTTACTGTTATTTTTCATAATTCACGGGTCCTTGGAGTATAAAAGTTATTCATAAGATCGGACATATTCTGTTTTGATTGTAGATTTAACATCATAACTCAATATCTATAGCAACGAAAGTCACTCCCATACTGCATTAAAAGAACAGATTAAGCGTATGTGTTAAGTCCACTGAGAGGTTAAGCCTCTTATAAGTATTTACTTAGCTGATTCTTTGGTATCGAAACATAAATCAAAAACTGAAAAAACTAGATTTATTTTGTTATTCTCATGAGATTTTTTATTAAACTTGTAAGGATTATTTCTGTCTTTAATTTCGTTTTCAACAAATTATACATTTGAAAAGATATTTTAATAATTGAAATAATTTATAAGATTGGATTACTTACTGCAGTATACTTTTTTTTGTGGAAAAATTAAGTTGTATTCTGTCAAAATTGGGCTGCTCTAGATTTTGTTTCAAGACTGTTTTAAGAGAGCTTCATTCGTCATAAAATGTTTCAATTTTTATTTGAATAAAATCATGCAATTTTCATTTCAATTAAATTTGCCGGTTTTTTTATATACAATATTAGATTTTAACAAAATTAAAGCTTATGTAATTTTAATTTTTATTTTAACTATTCTTTTATTCAATTAATATATCGTAAACTAAAAATGCATGTAATTTTTCTTGTAATTTTAGTTCCGAATTTAACCTATTTTTTACGCTAACTAAAAATGCATTTGAGTAAATATTTTGTCTTTATAAAAATGTATTTTAAACGGTGTTTTGCGTTTTTAATTGCCAAGTGTGGTGAAGAAAAGAAACCAATTGACTTAAATGTTTTAGGAAATCATGTTTTTAGGAAATCACATTATTTAAATAAAGAGGTATATGCCGAAAATTATTTTTCTAAAAAATTCTGTTCGTTCGATTTTGTTTTTATATTAATTATTCTTACTGTTTTTTTGTAGTTTTTTTAAAATTTCTCTCTTAAGTATATATATATATATATATATATATACAATTGCTGTCATCTCAGATGCTTCCATCCCAGATGTCATCATAGAGAACATATGGTTTTATACTGCGTGATAAAATTTGGTAATTTTATCATGATACTTTAGATTACAGCATGAAAACCATTTCAGTAAATTCACTTTTTAATTTTGTATTTTTTACTAAACGTGTAGTAATAAAAACCAGAACTTTTAAAATCCAGAACTTCTGATAAACTTTTATGATATGAAAGGAAAAATTAACAATTGAATGATTTAAATACAGTATATTTTGGTTTTATTAACCAGAATTATCGTTCTTTTTCACCAGAAAAATCATCACTGTACAGTATGTCAATTTTATCGGAAATTTTTTTCCGTGTGTATTTGTGAAAGAATGATAATAAACGAATAGCCTTTTTTTTTTTCCCGTCGATATTCTTGAAACAAAAGATCTCATAGGTTAAGTTTTAAAAAAAATAGAAGAAAATGAAATAAAAGCAACGGGATAAATTATAATGTAAATTCGAAATGCAGACACATGTTGTTTCTAATGCCCCTTGTCAAATACTAGCAAGCCTGATTGGTAAAACCAAGTGAATTTAAGGTAGAGGGTGCGTTTCCTGTTTGTCAGTGGCGCCATCTATGATCAAGAATACGGCTTCAGCAACATGTACGTCGCAGACCGTTTATAGAGTGGACCCATTCACACATCCATTCATTCATCAACAGATTGTATAATTTTGACCTGGACTAGAGAATGCTCAATCTCCAATTCAGTTCCCTCAGAGGTATTTACTAGTTATACACTATTGATATACCATACACCATACCAATATATAAGCAAAAATCACAATAGCATATACCGTTTCCTGTTCTGAAAAAAATTTATATACATAAAGTAATGTTTCTTTTCAATTTAAATAATATATTTTAAAGCTTAT
This sequence comes from Parasteatoda tepidariorum, assembly GCF_982258835.1. Taxonomy (NCBI): domain Eukaryota; kingdom Metazoa; phylum Arthropoda; class Arachnida; order Araneae; family Theridiidae; genus Parasteatoda; species Parasteatoda tepidariorum. The sequence continues at coordinate 88,143,652 of NC_141760.1, read as the reverse complement.
TTTCTTCCAGAAAAAAATTTATTTAATAAAAAAAGAGACCGATTACCTAAGTGAAATTGATTTCTATGTAAAATTGATTTCAGTCGCTGTTGATTCTTAGTTTTTTTAAGTTAAGAGCAATTTCTTTTTACTGAAAATATCACTGTGAATAATTTTAATTTTATGGCAAACTTATAAAAAAAGTGAAACTTGGTAGAAAATTTTAAATCACATAAATAAGCAAAAAGAATTATATAAATCTTTCAAATTTGTTTTGATTACAGAAGAATAAAGTTAAAAAAAAAGGTTCTAAAAGTACTTTAAAAGGATTAAGAACTTAATTCCTTAATTGGAATTCCTTGCAATTATTTAATTGGCATTGTTTATTATTTAATTAAACTTGCAAGAAAAGCTTGTGCAGAAATGAAAGATACTAAACTAAGTTGACACTGTAGTAGATTGGAAAAATTTGGAAACTAACTAACTTTGTTTGAAAAAATATTTTCTAAGTATTTAAGCAAGTTCTGATCACTTTTTTGAATATATTTGAATTCTTAGCTCTAGTTTCCTAGTTTATTTAAATGGAATTGAATTTATAGCTAAGTTTTTGCTGCTGATTTTATAATTTTTCGGTAAACAAACTTTCCTTTTGCGTTTTTATGTTAAAAATGTCTTCAATGATAAAAGAAATTTTTAATCGTTTTTCTTTTACTCGTTTTTTTTAACAAAAAATATATAATTAAAGGCAATATCTGATAAAAAACAACAACATTTGAATAAAACGTAATTCTTTCATAAAATCGAAAGCAAAGTAAAATATATAAGCAAAACAGAAAGTTCTGTAACCACCGCTCGTCCTGTAAACTTTTTAGAGCTTATTTCAAGAAATGAAAGAAAAATATACGCAGTAAGGATCGAACATTAATATCTATGACAGGAGAGACGAAAATGTTAACGAAATATAACAAATGACTACTGAATATAAGGAGGGGCTGAAAGCATCAAAACTTGTTTGATTATCTGAGTAAACAGAGAAAAGTTGAAAAATGATTATTAGACAAACATCTATCTTAAATCAGACAATCAAACTGGTTTCAAGGATGTTCATTCACGCTTCATTGAGCTTCCTGCTTTGAAGTGTATATTTTTGTTGACTTTATTTTTTCCCTGTAGTTTCAGGTAAAAGTTTCCTAGTTACGTATTTCTAATATAAAATGCAGCACTTTGTAGAATACTGCACTTTTTAATCAAGTCTCTGTTAAATTAAAATTTATAAAAGGTTGAAATATTGTTGATTATAGATAATTTTTTGATTTAACTTTTTAAGAAATGAAAGCATAAATATTTATTTCTTAATCTGCTTTTTTTTCAATTTATAAGCACACCTTAATAGTTTAATTAATTCTGTATATATATATGTTCAAAATGAAGAAACATAATAATGAAAAAGAATAACAAACAACTGGGGAAAAAAAGGATAATTTTTTTTTAAAAAATCCGGAAAATAAAAGATATAATCTTTTCATCAGCCCGCACGATTATATCCGCAAAAAAGAGTGCTTTCTGATATTGTATCAATATAGTCAAAGCAAAATATATTAATATAATAGTGTGAGGAGCACTCAAAATTTTTTTTTACAAAAATTACAACAAATAAAATAGAACACAATAAGTAAAAATAACACATAAAAAGAGAAAATAAAATAAAAAGAAAAAACAGAATAAAACAAAATCTATAAAGCGAGTAGCGAATTCAAATGTACTTACATGAACGGGAAATTTTTCAAGAATGATTTACAAAATATTTTCGTAACAAGATTGTCAGTTTGCAAAATATAAAAACAAAATTGAGCGTAACTAGGGAAGTTTTGTTTTAAAGTGCCGTTCTTACTGCATTGCTGAAGTGCGTTTGATTTGTTAGTTACCAAGGATGGACCCGAAATGGATGTGCGCAAGATAATATTATACTGGATAATTTAAAGAAATTGAACATAAATAATTTTAGAAAATAAATATTTATTTAAGAAAAAAATAGAAAAGAGAACATGAATTGCCTGTTTTGCACATAATTTTATCCACGGATTTGCTCGAAATGGACTTGCACATGGAAAAATTAAATAAATTAACAACGAAAAATATTTTTAGTCGACAATTTTAACACGGATTTGCACATGGAAAAATTGTATAAATCAATAAGGAAATTTTCAGTAAATAATTTTACCCACGGATTTGCCCGAAATAGATTTCAATATGAAAAAATTATATAAATTAACAAAGAAATTATTTAGTAGATAATTTTATCCACGGATTTTCCTGTAATGGATTTGCACATGGAAAAATTGTATAAATTAATAAAGAAATTTTTAGTAAATAATTTTAGCCACGGATTGGCCCGAAATGGATTTGCACATGGAAAAATTATATAAATTAACAAAGGAATTTTTTTAGTAAAGGAATTTTTTAGTAAATCTATATATATATATATATATATATATATATATTGATATATATTGATATGATATATATATATATAGGTTCTCATATATATATATATATGAGAACCTATGCAGTTGATTATTCACAACTTATCAGCTATCAAGTGTCTAAGTAAATGTTTCATTTATATAAACACCTCGAAGATTATACTTTTGTTCTCTTTTCTTACACCAGTTGTGTCAAATACAGTCTTCAAACAGATAAGAAAATTAAAGAAATTTTCAATGGGGAAGAATCATTGAGAGCATTTAAGATGTCATTCCATCTTGAGGGGTATCATAACCTGTGTGGTCCAGATAAAACGATCAAAAGATGCCACTGTCTGAATTATTGCAGAAAAGCAATATCATTTTCTTTCCTCTCTTTACAAAGATAAGGAAAGGTGACAGGAGAAAGATTGATTCATTAGTAGTGAAATAGTTTAATAATATTTTATGGTATGGATAAGGCAAAAAATTTATATGCTTTAAAAATGGAGAAAATTTAAATTTTTTTAGCTTGCAATTTAAAGCAGAAGTAGTTTATTTTTTCAAATTTAGGAAAAGTAGTGTCCGGTTTGAAAATAGAAAATAATGTTTGAGGGCCAAAATGACTGTACGTGTCCGGTTACGGGAGTGTCCTCTTTGTGGAGAATGTACATAATGGTTTATTCATAGAAGATTCCGAGCAATTAAAAATATGTCCGTAATGAGAGGTGTCCGTTTTGCAGGAGTATGAGAGGCGTCCGTTTTGCATATATACTAACGGTATGCCTGAAATTCTGGTTTTCAAAATTATATTTATTATCACACAATAATTAAAAAATACATAGCTGAAAATGTAAAACTAATAAAATTAGTGGTCTCTATGCTCTAAGGTAGAATGATAAAATTAAATTTTTTTAAATATATTTACTAATTTTACCGCACTTACCAAACTTTACTTTAGTTACCAAATTTTACCACGTATTATGAAATTATATTTTATTGTAAATTTTACCAAAGCGCTTGGGTCAAAATAACCCAATATTTTTGTGTAGCCATTGTAAATATTACCCTATTCTGGTAGTTTTGACCATAATTTTTTTTTCTCAGAGCGAAGCAACAAAATGAATAAAACATTAAAAAAAATGTTCTTTTTTGAGGAAATATAGATATTGTAAGGTATGTATCAACAAAGGTATGTAGGTATGTAGGTATGAAGGTATGTATCAACAAACACTTTATTTAAAAAAAAGGAGTACAATAAGAAACCTGCCTTCCTAATGGATAATTTTACAAAAAATAACAAATAAAAATACGTATTGATAAGAAAGCACTATAGTATGCTTTTTCTTAATATGCTAAGATAGACGTTTGGTGTAAAAGGTACAAAAATAATTTTAGCTGAACCGTGATTTTAATTCATAAAAACGAGATTTTATGCATTAAAACATAGCGTTTTCAAACATTTAAAGGATATGATTAAAAGTCATAAAACTTAAGATGTAATTAGGTTTTACCATATTGGACAGACATTATGCAATTATATTTTTGTTATTAACAACATAAGTTATTTTAAAAAATATATAAGTTTTAGCATTAAAAATTGTGAAACTCATAGAGAAAGAGAGCGACAAATGTAATATTATAATTTCTATTATTTTTTGAAAAACGACCAAGGAAAACTGAAGATAAATTAAAAAAATTATATAGTAAATTAGTAGCATCAATAGTAATAAATAAATAAGTATTAATAAAGGGTTTATTTCCTATATAAAAAGCTGATGTCTTTTTTAACTCCTTGTTTATAGAGTTTTTTACTTCTAGATAACCTGTTTGATTTCACCAAATATGACTTCTCAGAAATATGTTCTGTCATGCCTTATTGTTACAGCATTGTATTTCTGTTTGAATACTCAGTCGGCACTGACCCTCAACTTTTCGCCTGAAGCAATGTGTAAATTTTACTGCAATGAGCATGGTGGTCCACCCCCAGATTCAACAGACTGCAAGTGTAAGAAACTCTTGGACACATCTGGGCGTAAAGTACGGTAGGTTTTACGCATATGATAACTCATGATCATACCGCATGTAAATGCGTGATTTAGCATATATTTCATGCATCAATCTTTAACAGTTTTTGTACTAATGTTTGATAGTTTTCTAGTTAAGTTTGGTGGAATTCTGGTTAACGGTTGATGAATTTTCATCTACTCGTTATCCCCTGATTGTTTCGGTAAATTTTGTCAATTTTGATTTTATATAAATGCTGTTTAATGTATACCAATATTTCATAAGAAGTTGCTCAATTTTAAAAATAAATACTAAAACCTTATAACATATTTACTTTTCGTGGTTTATGAAGAAATTCATCACGTTCATTAACAAAAATACACATTTAACCATCTTTAATTGCATTTTAACTATTCATATTAAATTTTTTCCCCTTAACATTTAAAACTATTCTTTGAGCACAAGTCATTGATCATAACTCATTGATCATATCTCATCACTAGTTAACAAAATCATCATCTGGTAACTAGTCATGTAAGTAGAGGATATAGATAATTAAAATAAAGAAACTTAATCTAGAGTGTGAATGGGCAATACTTATGCTAGTATTGAAGGGAATTTATTAGTATTGATATGATAACTCTGTTTAAGAAATCAGATTTAAAAACTTTTCTTCACTTAATTAACATAACGATTTGATTCTTTCTTAATTCACATAGTAAGTTCTAGATATCTAGCAAAAACCTCAAGAAGTAAAAACATAAAGAATCGAAATATTTTCACTGACATGAAGATTTTCGAAACACTAAGCTTTTTGATATTCTCAATTCGGCAAGTTTGATATTCGGCAAGTTTGACCTGACTATATCAAAGAGTCCATATTTTCCTGATTGTGGTTGACAATATATTGTGAAAAAAATGAATTTCGAAATAAATGTATACCTTTTCAGATAAAGTTTATTTTTGTGCTTGATAATCGAATCTTTGATTGAAATTTGCGTGTAGACATGCGCAGAGTATACGCAGTAATGAAGATGCTCTTATTTATCTGATATTTCATTTTAATAAATATTCTGAAACACATTCTATAAATTCGACTCAAAATTCATGTAATAAAAGAAAAACAAAGTTACATTTTATTGAAACTTTTCTTTAAATCCTGAAGTCTTAAATGAAAAATAAAACCAGAGTTGTTTAATTTTTCTGGCACATCATACAGAAACTGGTCTTAATTCAAGACGATTGGAATTTAATTATGTCCCGCTTCTCTCAAAACGACTTTGCAGACAAATGTTGTATACTTTTTAGCAATAATTGATAATTGTTTTATACGTTCCATTCAGATAGGGTTTCTTTTTGAAATCAGCTATAAATACGAGGGCTTTACGCGGAAGTAAAAAGATTGTCTTATAAAATCTCTTACCATTTTTCGTGACGTTTACTCTTCCATGAAAGAGTGTTCAAAGTTGTTGCTGCTTTTGATTTGCATTGCAGTTTTGTTTGGTAAATCTACTTCGATTAAAATTTAAAAATGCAGATTGAACTGCATGCTTCGAAAGGGTAGCTATCCAGACTGTTTTTGCTCTGTTGGATTGATGAACACATCTGGTAAAAAGCAGCGTAAATATTTTTAAGTCAATAATGTAAGGCTCTTTTGTCCGATGAAATGAAGCTTTTTAGCAAATAATGTGTTATTTTTACTGTTGTTGTGAGTTGTGTTGTTGAACTTAATATAACAGTTTTTCACAACTGTTATGTTAAGTTTTATCAATCTGTAGCCAGTGCTTTTTATGCTGATAATAGAAATGAAGTAAAGCTAAAGATTTTTGACAACGAAAAACCTTTATGATCTAACTTTTGATGCTTGAAAAACTTGTTCGTCTCTATGGACTAGATTGCACAGGTTCATCAAAATATGGAAAAATTGAGAACTCTTCATTGTTTTTCATATTATAGTCTAAGTGAAAATCTAACAAAATTTGCGACAGTAAGAAAAGGCTATTTTTTAAAAATATTTGCAATATTTGTTCATTTCTACGTCCAGCGAATTTTTTTAGCTTGATTTCTTTTTTAGCCATTTAAACTGGGACGTTTTAGTCACAATTGGTCAGAGCGAATCGAAATAATGCCTTATGTTTCATGATAAGTTTTTATTTGGGTTGTAATAGCAGCGGGTCTTTAGAGTACCATAGCAACGCAACAAGGAAGCTGAAATTTAGGACATGCTGAAACCAAACAGTTGTCAAACCATCTTTCTAAAAAGAAACTAAGTTTTAAGACTACTTTTGATATTACGATGTAAAAGTTTAATCGTTTCTCAATATTTTCTCTAACTTATTTTCATTATCAACTCTTTTCATATTTATTAGTAATCTTTCCTTGGTTTGTATGTTTAAAATTGCTTAAGCATTAACTTCGATTATGTGCTCGTAGTTTCTAGCTTTAATCGCGCTAAATAGCTTTTATGCTCATATTTGCGAATAATTTGTTTCGCAGAAAACAGGTTTATTATTTAGGGTTTCGTAGCCAAAAAGAATTAGGAATCGCTGGCTACTAATTTACAATCTGCTAATTACGAACTGCTAAATTACAAAGTAAAGCTTTTTGGTGTTCCCATAGAGCCCGAAACAAGATACATTTTAACTTACTCTGAAAGTTTTGACCATACAATTTTTTATCTGTGTGTGCCTAAGTTATTTCTATAAAAGTCAAAAGGAGTCCAATTCTCCTTGTTCCCTATCGCTCACCTACCCCCGAGTATATTTCTGATTGTTTCATGACATGTTCACTCTTCGCTCACTCATCAAATACTAAACTTAATAGTCTAGTAATGTAAACATGTTTAACAGTATGTTTTTACATATACCAAAGCAGTCAGGCATTTTGACAGTACTTGAACAGCAAACTTAAACGTTCTTAATTATTGAAAGCAATGGAACATTCAATACAGTTAAAATAAATTTCTGTTTCATAGAAAAATATACTGGATTTACCAAATTTCAAATTTGTGGCATTTTTGATGTCCGACAAAGAAATATTTTTTTTTATAAAATTTAATGACCTGTCTGTTTAGGTGTATGCGATTTCCGGAAATACATACGATTAAGCCTTATTATATAGCTCTATATTATATAGACTTATTATATAGCTCTATATTATATAGACTTATCATATAGCTCTATATTATATAGGCTTATTATATAGCTATTATAAGAATATGCCAAACGTTTAATTTTCTATAAATTTTTAAAAAAGAGCAATTCCAAAAATAATGCTGTCAAAAACGACGAAATTGAATTTTCTTACATTTTTTCAATTTCCAAAATGGAAAAAAAAAACTTTAAATCACTTATTTATTTGAAAAAAAAAATCAATTTTATAGTATATCTAGAAGTTATCTTTGATTTTTAAAAATAAAATTTCTGGAAGCACGTTATTTGTTTCGAGTTGTCCTAGTGAATTGCCGGTTTACTAACGAAACTTTTCTTTAAAATTATTCAATAGATGGTGTAACCACTTTTTAAAATTGCTTTCATGATTCAGTATATGACAATAATCATTTTGAAAAACAATCTTGAGATAAAACATTACTTTGGAAGATTTCTGAAGTTTCAAAAAATGAATGTTCCTTTATGTTGTCCGGTTTGCAAAGCTTCTTAAAGTTAATTCGTTTAACTTTATAATCGACTTGTCACATACAATGTCTATAATGTCCAAGCTTTAAAAGTTTATAAAAGGTAGTTAAATAAAAATTAATTTTGTAAAATTGGCTCGTCTGTTACCTCTTAATATATTTTTAATTTAACGATGATTTATAAGATTTCCCGCGGGTGGGAAGTTTAATTAAACACGTGGGAGATATACACAAGAATGAACAATCATTAATCATCAACAACGATCAATTTTAATTTAATTTTTAAAAATATTTCATTTTCAAAAAAGTTTCAAAATTAAAAATCTCCCTATTTTGTTTGTTTTCTCTCCATATTAATGCACGAGATACCACCATTGCTGTTAATTTTACGGTATAATATAATTTGCCTCGCACCGTAAAAACTATTAGACTTAAAAACTTGAAATTACGATAGAATTTTAAAAAACTCACAGGGTGTACGATGGGATAAATAGGGTTAATATTCTATAGTTAGTTTGAGAATTATTCATTGTTAAACTTGTAGTAAAGAGCAGTACCTGCCGAGTACTCTGAGTTCTGAAAGTTGTAAGGCAATACCTGAAAAAAAAAAACATTTGATAAAAGGTAATTCTTTCAAGAAATCAAAAACAAAGCTAATTATTAATAACAAAAACAGGAAGTTCCGTAACCACCGTCCTTCATGTAAATTTTTAGAGCTTGTTTAAAAAATGACTTCAAAAACATACGCAGTAAGGGTCTAACATTAATATTTATGTCAGAAAAGACGAAAATGTTAACGAAAGATAGTGAATGACTACTGAATAAGGTGGGGCTGAAAGCATTAAAACTTGTTAGATTATCGGAGTAAACAGAGAAAAGTTGAAAAATGATCATTAGAAAAACATCTGTCTTAAATCAGACAATCAAACTGGTTCCGAGAATGTTTCTCCACGTTTCATTGAGCTTCCTGCCTAGAAGTGTATACTTTTGTTGACTTCATTTTTTCCTGTAGGTTCAGACAATATTTCTTAATTATTTCTAATATAAAATGTAGCATTTTGTAGAATACAGCACTTTCTAATTAGGTTTCGATTAAATTAAAAAGTACAAAGATTGAAATGTTGAAGGTTATAGATAATTTTTGATTTAACTATTTAAGAAATAAAAAAGAAAATAAAATTTTTATTTTTGAAACTATTTTTTTAAAATTAATTAATAAATGCTGTATTCGAATGCTGTGAATATATATATGCACCGAAGAGCCCTTACATTATGACCACCCTCCATCTATAACAATGGGCTCGCCTAGGTTTTCATGGTTTCTCGCCCAGGAACAACGTTTTCATGGGGCACATTAGGACTCATAATCCTCATAGAACAATCCCTGACGTCTGTAAGCTACTTGAACATAGTTGCAGACCAGGTTTCTACCATTCATGGCAACAGTTTTTCTTGCGGGGAATGGTGTTTACCAACAGGATAATGCACCATGCCATAAGGGTCGAATCGTCATGGATTGGTTCGAGGAACATTCCAGTGATTTTCAAGTCATGTCTTGGCCCCAAATTCACCTGACCGTAATCCAACAGAGCATTTGTGGTCCTACTTGGAAAACCAAATTCATGCTGCCACGCTACCCCCTCGCAATGTGAGGGAATTGCAGGACCAGTTGGTGAGCGCTTGGTACTAGATACCTCAGACTACCTATCAGCACCTTGTGGAATCAATGCCACTGCAGGTGCTTGTCATTCCCTCATGTCATTTTTTAGAGTAAAATAAAACACAACTTCATCGAGAAAGTGGATAATTATATGTTGCTTTCTTGTATGAATATAATTGTATGTGATTGACTTCAGAAATTCATTAGGCCTAACTGTTATTTTTAAATTTTATTGAATTCGTCATTCCCTCACTTGTGTATAAAGTGAGGGAATGACGCTGAAGTGAGGGAATGATTCAAGATGAGTATATTATTAAATTTTTTTTTGTTCAATCGTGCCAGCCAATTTTATTTCCCAAACCTGTAAAAACTATTAAATATATAAGACTAAATTATAATAAATATTAGATATACTTAGTGTGTTATCATTTTCAAACTTTAGGTAGATGTAACTTAGATAAAAACATGTATTAAAATAAAATATCATTCCCTCACTATTAGTGTCATTCCCTCACTTTTTAAATAGTGAAAATAATTAATTTACTTATTAATTAATTTGAAAAATAAATTAAAAAATTAATAAATTAATTTATTAAATTAATTAATTTATTTATTAAATTAATTAATTAATTTATTAATTATTATAAATTAATTAATTATAAATAATTATTTAAAAAATTAATTAATTTAAATATTAAGTATAATTTATAGGATATATACTTTCTTTATAATGTCATTACATATTTCTATTAATATAAAAAGTTTCAGAGCTTTTTATTCACTTTACTTTTTTGGGATTTTATGAACTGAAAAATGACAGTTTTCGTGAGAATGACCCATATATATATTGATAATTCTGGTATCGAAACTGAAATACACGGTATTTAAACCATTTATTTGGCATTTTCTTCCGCTCATATATAGTAACGGTATGCCTAAAATTCCCGTTTTCAAAATTACAATTCTTACCACATAATTACTAAAGAAGATGGTACCCTAATCTGTTTGTCTTGACCATACTTTTTTTCTCAGAGCGAAGCAACAAAATTTATAAAACATTAAAAAATCCTTTTTTTTTGCAGAAATATAGATTATGTTATCATGAAGGTATGTTTCAACAAACACTTTATTTAAAAAAGAGTATAATAAGAAATGTGTCTTCTTAATGGCTAATTTTACAAAAAGGAAAAAAAAAACATATCGATAACAAAGCATTATAGTAAGCTTTTTCTAAATTAGCTATGCTAGACGTTTGATGCGAAAGGTGCAAAAATAATTCTTACCGAATCATAATTTTAATTTATAAAAAGGGGTTTTATGTATCAAAATTCAGCACTTTCAAACATGATAAAAAGTCATAAAGCTGAAGGTATAATTAGGTTTTACCCTTTGAGTTAGACATTATGCAATTCTATTTTTGTTATTAACAACAAAAATTTTTTTTTAAAAAAAGTATAAGTTATAGTATTGAAAATTGTAAAACTCATAGAGAAAGAGAGCGACGAATGTAGTATTGTGATTTCTGTTACTTTTTGAGAAGCAGTTAAAGAAAACTGACGATAAATTTAAAAAGCTCAAATAGTAAAGCTCAATCCATAAACTTAAAAAAATTAGATAGTAAAAATAATCATGAAAAGGTAGTTAAAAAAAAATTATGCGCTAAGGCAGGCTTTTATAATTGTGGAAAATGAATAGCCGATTAAGTATACGAAACAAAAAAAATGCTTAATTGCAAGCATAATTCTTCATAAGTATCTAAATTAATTGCTTTATGTCTTGAGAGTAGTAAATATTTTTCACTAATTAACTGAATGATCATTTTTACCTTAGGGATTATCTTATTAAATGAGCTATGACATATTTATTGTTGTCTTTCAATTAGTAACTGAATCAAATTAGCAATATTTTTGCTTATACATATACCCATAGGGTTTACTTCCGAAATAAAAAGCTGTTGTCTTCTTTAACTCCATGCTTGTAGAGTCTTTTGCTCCTTGTTAACCTGTTCGATTTCACCAAATATGCCTTCTCATAAATTTGTTCTGTCATGCCTTACTGCTATTGCATTGTGTTTCTGTTTGAATATTCAGTCTGCACTGACCCACAGCTTTTCGCCTAATGCTTTGTGTGGCATACACTGCAGTGAGTTTGGTCGCCCACCCCCAGAATTAACAGACTGCAAGTGTAGCAAGAGACTCATGGACACATCTGGGCGTAAAAGAAGGTAGGTTTTGCGTTCCTTATAGCTCAAGATCATACCGCATGTATATACGCGATTTTTTTGCGTGATCCTAGTTAAGTTTTGTGGAATTCTCGTTGACCGAAACGGTTGACGAACTTGACACTACACGTTATCCGCTGATTGTTTCGATAAATAAATTTAAAAATTGAAATTTTTGAGTTTGAATAAATGCTGTTAATGTATAGAAATATTACGTAAGGAGTTGCTCAATTTAAAACAGTTATTACATTAAAGATTGAGGAATTTCTGGTTAAGTATTGTAGAATACTGGTTAATGCTTTATGAATTTTTGTCTACGTGTAATCCTCTGATTGTTTCGATAAGTAAATTTAAAATTTCACTTTTGAATTTGTATAAATTCTGTTTAATGTATATCAACATTACATAAGAAGTTCCTCAATTTTAAAAATAAATACTATAACTTTTACTTTTCGCGATTTATGAAGATCAAGACTCATCAACAAAAATATATATTTAACCATCTTTAATGACATATTAATTGTTCATAATGAATTATTTTCTCTGTTCTTTGAGCATAACTCACTGATCATAGCTCATTCATTATATCCCATCACTAGTTAACAGAATCATCATCTGTAAGTGATGAAAGTAGAGTATATAGTTAGTTAAAATAAAGCAATATAATCTATAGTAAATACACAAGTGGGCGACCTTTGTGCTAAAATACAAAACTAGGGCAAACAACGTTAAAGAGCACCAAGTATTTTTGTATTTAAATATTATTGTATTAAGATTGTATTTAAATATTTTGTATTTAAATATTAATTATATAGATATTTTTGTGCTCTTTAACGTTGTTTGCCTTAGTTTTATAATCTATTGTGCTAATGGGGAATACTTTTGCCAGTATGGAATGGAATTTATTAGTATTGATGAAAACTCAATTTAAGAAATCAAATTTAAAAAATTTTATTCTCTAAGTTAAAACAGCGTTTTGATTATTTTTTAATTCACTTAGTAAGTCTGGCAAAAACCTCAAAAAGTAAAAACATAAGGAACAGAAATATTTTCAATAATATGAAGATTTTCGAAACATTAAATTTTTGAACATTCTCCTGACCTGACTAAACAAAAGGGTCCATATTTTCCAGATTGCGGTTTTTACTATATTGTGAAAAATTTAAATCTCGAAAAAAATTCACGTATTTTCAGATAAAATAAATTTTTGTGATTGATAATCGATTCTTTGTTTGATGTTTGTTTGTTTCCAGACATGCGCAAAGCTTACACAGTAATAGAAGATGCTCTAATTTATCTATTACTTTATTTTCCCAATATTCTGTAACACATTCCGTAAGTTTGGTGTTAACTCCATATAATAAAAATAAAGTTAAATTTTAAGAAAGCTTTTCGTCAAATCCTGAAATTTTAAATGAAAAATAAAACCAGAGTCGTTTAATTTTTCTGGAACATCCACCAGAAACTGGTCGTAATTCAAGACGATTGGAATTTAATTATGTCCCGCCTTTCTCAAAATGACTTTGCTGACAAATGTCGTATCCTCTTTAGTAATAAGCGCTAATTATTTTAAACATTCCATTCAGATAGGGTTTCTTTTCGAGACCAGCTATAAATACGAGGGTTTTACGCTGAAATAAAAAGATTGTCTTTTAAAAACACTTACCATTTTTCGTGACGTTTATTTCAATCGTCAAACATTAGATTTTAAAAGGTTTTCGGTTTCAAAAATCTTCAGCTTTACTTAATTTGCTATTATCATCATAAATGTTACTGGTTACTGATTTATAAAAACTTAACATAACAGTTGAGTACAACTGTTATGTTAAGTGCAAGAACACAAATCACAACAGCAATAAAAATAACACATTATTTTCTAAAGAGCTTAATTTCATCGAACAAAAGAGCAATAACTGATTTAAACATACTTATACCGTTTTCGTGACCATTTTTCGTGACGTTTATTCTTCTACGAAAATGTGTTCAAAGTTGTTAATGCTTTTGATTTGCATTGCAGTTTTGTTTGGTAAATCTACTTGTATTGAAATTGCGAAATGCAGATTGGACTGCATGCTTTATAAGGGTCGCTATCCAGGCTGTTTTTGCCCTGTTTTATTGATTACCACATCTGGTAGAAAACGGTATAAGTATGTTTAAATCAGTTATTGTTCTTTTGTTCGATGAAATTAAGCTCTTTAGAAAATAATGTGTTATTTTTATTGCTGTTGTGATTTGTGTTGTTGAACTTCACATAACAGGTACAAGTTATGTTAAGTTTATCAATATGTAACCAGAGCCATTTATGATGATAATAGCAAATAAAGTAAAGTTAAAGATTTTTGAAACCGAAAACCTTTTGAAATCTAATGTTTGACGGTCCCGTAGGGGACTGATCGTTAAGACACGGTTCTCAGCAGATCACCGAAGTCAAGCATCACTGGCTGCGGCCAGCGTGCGGGTGGGTGACCATTTGGATCAGTCTGTGAAGAGACCGAGGATGTGCGGTATTGGTCCTCGTTAAACTGCTCTACCGGGAAGTGCTCGACTTCGCGTGCAGGTCGTCGGGCTACCTAAGCGGGGGTGCCATCCCCTCTGCAGAGGATCAAAATTATTATGGCATGTCTTCGGATCATCCTCAGGGATGTTTCCCAGACCGTCGCCAATAGCCCATTGTGCAGCTCTAGTGCTACGTAAACGAATTACAACAACAACTAATGTTTGACGATTGAAATATTTTTTCGTTTCCATGGACTAGATTGTATAGGGTCATCGAAATATGGAAAAAAATGTTATTTATTTTAATATTTATAGTATTTGTCCATTAATAAGTCCCGCGAAATTTTTTCAGCCTGATTCCTCTTTTAGGCATTCAAACTATGGCTTTTGTTCACAATCGGTCAGAACGAATCGAAATGATGCCTTATGTTTTATGCTAAGTGTTCAGTTGGGTTGGAATAACAGAGGGGTATCAAAAGTGCTCCGTGGAAATCTAGGGTACCATGGAAGCGCAACAAGGAAGCGGAAATTTAGGACACGCTGAAACCAGGCAGCTGACCATCTGCTATAAACCATAGCAGGTGGTCAGTTGCTATGGGGATCAGAAATCCGAATTGTCGGAAAAAGTTTTATTAAGAGAAAATACGTTTTTGTGTCTGATTCGTTTGGTTTAGAGAAATTTAAAGAAAATAATGATTTAATGTGATTTTTTAAAAAAACATTGACTATTTATCTTATTTATATAGAATATATTTATATATTTATTTACATTGAAAATAACCGTACCTCTTAAATATATATGCTTACAAAAAAAAAATTAAAAACTATTTTTAATTTTTTTTTCCTCAAAAGAAATTTTTAAGAAATACATTTGTATTTTACTGTAGATATATGAATTTTATTACAAAGATTAGGAAAATTGTGTATTTTGTTATAAAGATTAGTAAAATTGAAACAAAACGAAACCACGCGAAATCAAAAGTAAAAGCTCTTTTAGGGTTAAATTGCTTTCGCAATTGAAATTTGCCGCTAGATTTCCATTAGAATTAAGATAAAATTATACCGATTTCCATTTAAAACTAATTTAGAAAACATATTAAAATGAACTTGGCCGCAAACAAATATTGAATTATAGTAATTAAATTTAACATTTTTAAAGAAGCAGTTTGAAGAAATCGAAAGATATTATTAGAGAGCTGTTAAAATATTTATTTATAAATCAAATATAAAGAACACAATTAAGCTGTAATATCAATTATCAATTTTGAAAAAAGAAAAAAAAACTGCAAAACATAAAAAATGAAATTTGTAGTTTGAAACTTGAAATTAATATCAAGCAGCACTTTTTTTATTGGAAAAAAAAGCAACAAAAGCAAGTAATTGGAAAAGAAAATATCAAATTCATACAGCCAAATTATTTATTTTAAATTATTATTTTTTAAAAAAAACTTCGAATTTCATCTAAGAGTGGTTATTTACAGACCAAATCCCTCATTCATTAGTTTACAAATTTAAATGAAAATTGCTTATTGCGCTTTAAAAAACTATCGCATTTTTTATCAGATTCAAAGGCAAATATCATTTTTTCCGATAGATTTTCTCATAGGCATCTTCTATATACATATTGTAGTACGGCACTACGGCCTATTTTTCATCGCAAACATTTTAGAGTGAGAAAATATCAAAGCGAAATATCCGTTATGTGATGTTGATGTAATATAGTATACGTATGTTGTCTACTAGTCTATGCGATTATTTTCCGCATTTTTGTAATTAATTTTCGGTAATTTATCTCTTTTACTTTGAATTATTATGAGCAGATGATGGCAATTTGCTTCGTATTTTATGAACAATATCTTTCTGTTCTAAAATAAATTCTGATTACTTGCTGGAGGAAAAGTTTCATCATAAAGAAAGCTTTACACAATTAGAAATTAAATATACATAAAAGAAAAAGACGGAAATATGAAATAGTTATGTTTCCCTACAGTAATCCTGCCAAATGACTATGTTATATTTATTGTTCAATAATTTTTAGTTCTTTTTTTTATCTGCATATCCCATGAGACTAGACCATTGAAATAAAAAGATAGGTCTATCACTTTGGCCGTTATTGAAAACTTTGCACCAAAGATGAATCCTTCCCAAATTTTGAAGTTTACTTGCATCGTAGTTTTATTTTTAATTTCTATTGCTACTGATTCGACAAAGGCGGACAGCTGTGCATTGACTTGTTCTTTATACAAACGTGCACACGTGTACCGTAACAAGGATGGTGTCGAAATATATTGCCCTTGTGACGGGATTTTTCATTACGGCAAACGAAGGTGAGATACTTATTTTAAATTATTTTTAATGTCGATAAAATAGCGCCGACAATCTAACACACTACGCAGCAATATTTAGTGAATGGGATATTTTCTCGCGGATTTTTTTTGCCCACATCATATTATTTTAATGAATGTTTCTGTCAGAAAAATTACTCTTGCGAAATTTTGTATACGTGAGATTCCGGTTATATGATTTCTTCACGAGAGAATTTATCTCATATAAAATTTCATAAGTGGTAGATATTTTGTGGATAGATTATTTTAATGAATGTTTCTGTCAGAAAAATTACTCTTGCGAAATTTTGTATACGTGAGATTCCGGTTACATGATTTCTTCACGAGAGAATTTATCTCATAAAAAATTTCATAAGTGGTAGATATTTTGTGGATAGATTATTTTAATGAATTTTTCTGTCAGAAAAATTACTCTTGCAAAATTTTGTATACGTGAGATTCCGGTTATATGATTTCTTCACGTGAGAATTTATCTCATATAAAATTTCATAAGTGGTAGATATTTTGTGGATAACGTTTATGCATTATCTATATTTCTGCATAATATGCGGCTTATGACTTAATTATGGGTTCGTCATATTTAAGCGATTTTTTTTCTCCATGCGAAACTTTTTTGATGAAAGAACTTTTTATAATGGTAAATTCCAGAACGGCGATGGCTCAGGGGATAGAGCGTTCGCCTTACAATGAGGTGAACCGGGGTTTGATTCCGGCGATGGCTGGTCGATACGAATTCCGCATCCGGCTTGCACCGACCACAGTGCTGACGTGAAATATCCTCAGTGGTAGACGGATCATGGGTTACAGTCCCCTTGCAGTCGGGTTAACCGTGGGAGGTTCTCGTGGTCTTCTTCTCCATATAACGCAAATGCGGGTTAGTTCCATCAAGAAGTCCTCCACAAAGGCAAATTTCTCCCAATACTTGATCCAGGGGTTCCCTTGTCTTCTGGCCAATGCCTTGAACATTAGTAGTCGTAAACCCAAAAATTGGGTCGGCTGTTCAACGACGGTTAAAAAATAAAAATAAAATGGTTGATTCCAAGCGTGGTGGATGATTTCTAGGTAGTTTTTAAATTCGTAATCTTTACTGTTCGCGCGCATTATACGGTATACGGAGCACAAAGAAAAAAATGGGTACTCTCAATAACTTTTGATCTAATTATCGAATTTTCACGTTCTGGTAGTTTACTTTAAAGCTTCAAAGGCCTTATAAATATGCTAATTAATTTGTGCAGGTGCTAGTTTAAAATGCGAAATCAGACGAAAAATGAAGTAAAAGTTCATATAATTTACAATTCAATCTCCTACTGACTATTATTAAATAAATAATAAATAATTATTATATTTTTTTCCCTGGAATTATCTTAGGATAAATAAAATTTGTAATTGTGTATAATTTTTTTTTGTTTCGTTAAAAGAGTTCTCGAGATATAGAAAAATACTCAAGAAGTAAAACTCACATTAAGGGGTCCAAAATTTCAATTGGATCATATTTTCCAAATTGCGGCTATCTCCCATGACGAATCGAAAGCCGTTGAAAAAATTTATGATTATTCATAGAAACTACGTTTTTGTTACTGATTTCGAAAATTTAATTAACGTGAGTAGCTTAAAAATCCAATATATTCGATCAGAAGTTACTCATGGTGTTCACTTTTGTATTTTGTGCGACATACACTGTTGAAGAATAGTGTATGTACATTTTGTGCATATAAAAAAATGCTAATGTCATTCATCAAAAGTTGTTAATTAGTTTGCGCGTAAAATGTTCAATATTGATAGGATTTCCCATTGTCAAAAAATCGGTTAAACAAAGAGACATAATATTGTTACTTTGAACCATGGATACAGTCAAAATGGATATGATCTTAAGAAAGTGCCAAGTTAGACCAACTTTTCATACAAGTTGAAAACAAAGTATTATTCAGTTAAGAATATAAATGTGTAATCTGAATAGTACAATGCTTATGCTCTGTGGTACAATTTTCGAATATGAAGAAAAACATGTTATTCTCATTCGGCTTATGATGAGAGTAATTAATAAACTTGCCAATATAGTTCAAACTATTATTGTCTTTGAATAGAAATCTGATAAAGTATTGAATCATAATGTAGAGAAAATTTGCTACGACATTATAGGATGTTATATTATCTTAATAGTAGTATTTTATCAAGTTTGAGAATAAATAATTTGCATTATAATGCGGCTAAAAATGCACAGACGATATAAGGACACAAAATAAAGACAATAATATGTTCTTAGCCTTCTAAGAAAGATCAGATCATAACGAAACACTTAGTATGTTTGTTGTTGCGTATCTTCTTAGTTTACGCTTCTAAACCAAGTCCAAAAGTCCTCCAGGGGTCCCCAACCCTATGCCCGCGGGCACCATGGCGCCCGTCGATCGATCTAGGTGCGCCCGCTGCTTGTGCCCAACGATAAAATATTTCAGTTTTCCATTTTTCCAATAAATGCTATGCAAATTTTATGCTATGCAAATACATATTGAGGTACTCTGGTTCAGTAATGGCAGAGTACTTGATAGATTTCTATATTTAATTGGAGAAATAAAAAATAATCTTGCAGCCAAAAATCAAACATTTTTGGAACTGAGAGATCCTCTTTGGCTAGCAGATTTGTCTTTCATAATGGACATAATGGAAAAAAACTAAATAATTTAAACTTGGAGCTGCAGGAAAAAGACAAACATAAAGCAAAAATGATAAAGGCTATAAACTCGTTCAGAGCTAAGCTAGTTTTGTGGATATCACATTTGAAAATGAAGTCTCTTGTGCATTTTCCAAACATGAAAAAAATGTTAGGTGACAGTGAAATTGACTTATTAACATTTGTCATCAACCTCCAATTGTTTAAAGATCAATTTAAAAAGCTCTTTCAACAATTTAATATCATCGAGCCTTTGATAACTTTTTTGTTAATCCTTTTACCAACCAAATAAACGTTACCGTAATAGCAACATACGTTTCAGAATTTCTTTGAGTAAAGCGAGAAGAATCGAAGATAGAAATTCTGGAATATGATTGAAGGAATAAATTCCATTCTTAAAAATAGCATTATATTCTCCCAATTATCTAGTGTTGGCCAGCGAAATGCCATGCCTAACACCACATTGACTGTATTTTATAAATAATTTTTATATTTCATATGTTTTGAAAGCAATTTAGTAATTATTTATTTTACACAAGAAAATTAATACTAATTATATTCATATGTTAAATTAATTTTTAAAATTAAATTTTTTTGCGCACTATATGTAGTGTGTAATATTACCTATGTCTACCATCTATAAATTTATCTTGAAAAAATAAATGGTGCCCGCCATTCGACCAATATTCTGGTATTTGCTCTTAGGTACAAAAAGGTTGGGGACTACTGTCCTAAACAGTCTTTTCCTCATTTAACAGTTGCCCCATGGAAGCACCAATACAATATATGACATAAGAAGGAGATAGAGATGATCTCGCGGGCTCGTTTTTGGAGGACTGAGCCTGCCTGAGCCCCAATAATTTTAATCCGAGTCCACCTAGAGCATAGGATCACTAGTTCCGGAGTCAAGTCCAAGATATAAGTTGGATAAAGACCAAATTGAGCGATCTCGTCACTCGGCTAAACAAGGAAATTAGTTAAATAAAAACTTTTCCATCGCCAAAATGCGAAAGAAAAAGCGAAGTGAAAAGCCGCACTAACTGAAATTCCAAGATGACCAAAACAAAAATGAAAAATCAAAATATTTACCAAATAAAATTCATATGACAATTAGTGTTTGTCTCACAAAGCAAAAAATACTAAAACAGAAGAAGATTGCTAAAAATTTTTAGACCTTATAAATTTTACCTTTTTTTTATACTTAATAATGGAACTAAACACTTTAAAAGCAGCAAGAATGTATATGAAAATTTTATCATGAAACCGAGACTGCTCGAACTCGAAATCTTTTTTCTGTAAACGAGTCCGAGACGGGGCCTGGGTCCAATTCGGGCTGAGTTAATGAATCTCCAGGAGACGCGATGCCAGAGCAGGAACAATCGCCATATATCTTTTCGATTTCGTAGAAAAATAAACTTTATATGTGTCCAATCCTTAGCACGCAACCGTTAAAGCACGTTAAAGCACGCAACCGTTATAAACGATAAAAAACTTCTTGCTTTTTTTAAAAAAAATAATACGTGTTTAAAAACGTCAAAAGGCAACTTTTTTAATTGGTGTGATCCTTTCTGAATGTTTAAGAAGCTAAAGTCTGATATTTGAGTTAAAAAAATTTTGCTAGCTACTTATCAAGAGCAGAAGATACAGTTTTTTTAATAATGTCGAATAAATATATCACATTTGTTCCATCAAAAGACATCAGATATCCCTTTATTGGAAGAAGAAGAGTTTTCACTAATTTTTTAGAGATAGCAATATTATTTCTCGAAATAATACAAACAATAGCAATATTATCTCTCGAGATGAATTAAACTGTGATATTTTTAATTCTGAAATCGGATATCTAGATAAAAAACTGACTTTAATATTTTTATAATAATATAGATCATTAAAATTGTTCGAATAACCAAAGTGTATTGTTTGAATACTTAAAAAGAGAGTCAAATATTTTGATTGATTTGACAATTTCCCCAAAATTTAATTGGCTCTACTCATTTCAGGCCAAGCATAGAAATTTTATAAAATGTGGTACTATTTTCATTGAGATATGCTTAAATTACTTATTTTAAATCAGTTTGGGTGTTCTTGAAGGGAATGAAGTTTTTAAACAAGTAATAACGCTCAGCTTCAGTTCATTGGGACTATTTATTTAATGCTTAAATTGTATTCATTAAGACATAAAAGAAGCTCCATGTTTGCAAAGTGAAACTTTATTCGAAAAAAAAAAATGGTGCGTGCATGCGCCTTTTACCAAATCAATAAATAAACCAATGCTTTAGTTGGACACTAGCTTTATTATGGCATTTATTTTATTTTTATTAATTTACAGATCTTTCTACTTAAATCCATCATAAAAACTCATGATTGAATTGAAATGGAATAATTATACGTTGTTTGAAAGTCAAAAGAGTTAAAAACCATTTCAAGTTTTAAAAAAGGCGTAGTTTAAAGATTTCTCAACAGAAAGGGTTTATTCCATTTGAATTACTAATATCTTCAGAACCCTTGGCAATTAGGTCAAAATTATGACCTGTAGATGAATGAATGTATCTATGAATGGGTCCAGACATGTGTGTGGCTGAAGTCGTACTCTTGGCCATATATGGCTTCACCGAAAAATAAGAAACGCATCCTCTGCCTTAAATTGGTTTCACCAAGCAGGCTTGCTGATATTGACAAATGGCCTTAGAAAAACAACAGCCCTCGGCTATTGCAGAAAAATAAAGTTAGTAAAAAATATACGTCATAGTGTTAATAAAAAAAATGAAATGGTGCGTTTTGTTTTATTCAAATTCAGTACAAATCATTTTCCTTTAAACAGTGAGAGTAAAAAAGTTTCAATGTTAAAAATAAAATGTATAATAATTAATTGACGAGCAATTATTTTTATTTTTTCGAATATAAGAAAAGTGATCTTGAACCTTTCCGTGAAGTTGGTACAGAAATGAAAAAAAAAATGTCTCTGAGTCAATTATTATCCGCTCTGCAAATAATTTCCCGCAATCTATTCCATTCCTTTGAAATAAAAAAATAATAATGGCAATTTACTTCGTTTCTCATGTAAAAATTTCATTCTGTTCTAAAATAAATTCGGATTACAAGCTGCAGAAAAAGCTTCATCATAAACAAAAGCTTTACACAATTAGAAAATTTATATACATAAAGGGGAAAAAAAAGACGAAATCAATAAAAATGAACTTTAAGATGCGTTTTTAGACTATATTACGGTTACGTTTCCCTACAGTATGACTACGTTGTATTTATAGTTCAATAATTTTTCGTTCGAATAATAAATTCGTGTCTAGTCAGTTTTTTAACCCAAGGGATTTAACCGTTGAAATAAAAAGATTGTTCTTCCACTTTGGTAGCTATTCGAAACTTTTAACCAAAGATGAATCTTTTGGAAATGTTTAAGTTTATTTGTCTCGTAGCTTTATTTTTAATTTCTGACGCTATTACTTTGGTGAAAGCAGACGGCTACTGTACAAAGATGTGTTTTTTACATCGGGGTAGGGAAAATTATTCCCGTAATGACAAGAATCAGATGATATTTTGTTCCTGCCATGGTACAATGGACACATCCGGTAAACGAAGGTGAGATTTATAATCAGTTATGTAGATTGAGCATATTTAAAAGCTATCTACGCTGTAAAAAAATTCCGGTAAAAATTACTGTCACCCTGAGTGCCAGTTCCTTTACCGTAAAATTTTACGGAACTGAAAATCTGGCATACCGTAATTTTTATACAGTAATATTTACTATAAAATCACTGAATCACTGTTATTAAAATATACCGTATTTACGAATGCTGTACTTTTAAAAAATACAATATTTTTCAAATTTTTTTAAATGACTTGCTCAAAAATATGAAAAAAAGTAATATATTTATTTCAAATAATATATAGGTAGTCACTCTCTTTAAATTTTTGAAACAATGAAATTTCATTAAAAGAAAAACGCTATGAGCTGTTTAAAGAGACATAAAACTTTGCTGTGCTATTTTTACGTAATACAAGTTATTGTTTAATAGTAATTTAAAATAAATATAACATACTTGTTCGATCAAAAGACTTCACAGATCACTTTTTTTTTAAAAAAGAGTTTAATTTTTTTAGTTTATAAGTAGTTTAATTTTTAGTTTAATTAGTTTAGTTTAATTTTTTTAGTTATTAAGTTTTCGTTTAATTTTTTTAGAGATGACGTTAAAAGTGTAGAAATATAATGTCGCCTTTGGAAATATTCCTGAAAGTAATTCATCTCAAATAATAAGATTTAGTGTCTTGCATCTCTTGCAGCTTTTTCATGCCAGTTAGTTTAAAGAGGAAACAAATGGTTTGTTCATTTTATATATTGAAGTAAATAATAGAAGACTGCTTTAAGTAAATAATTTTTTTTTATTAATTACCATATTCGATGTACTTTTTCAAATTTTTTTTTTTTTTGAAATACTTATCTTCTTTTCATCATAACACTTATTTTCTTTTAATATATCTTATATGATTATTATCTGCTTAAGAAACAGGTGTGCATTTTTAATTAATAATATTTCTGGAAATAAACGGTTTTATTCTGCCACACCAGCTGACAGTTTGTTTTCGAATATTTAAAATATTTTTCTTTTTACATTATGAGAATCTGATCATTAGATCGAAAGTTATTTAGAGTAAAATTTTTTTCACTCACTGGTTCCTCTTTGATTAAACTAGTTTGTGAGTTAATCTAGCTTCTGCAGTGGCTCTTGCAGCGTTTTTGAATTAGTCTAACTCTATATCTTTTGTACTAGTTAAGTTACAGAATATAATCGGACTTTCTCTGAATAAGCATACTTTATTTTGCTGATTTATTCTAATAATCCAATTAAATATTAAGAACATCACCATTTAAGTTTTTCCAAGAATTAATATAACTTTGATTATTTTAATTTTATCTTTGCATTCGTTTGCAATTTGCTTAATTTCTATCATTAAATATGATGAAAATGGAATGTAAATTTTTTTATTTTCAATGGAAAAAAAATTAAAGACAATTATTAAACACTAAAATTACTCTTATAATGCAACTTTTAGTACAATTAATCATTTTTGCTGTTGGATGACATTGTATATTTAATTCATTAATTTAAACTTTAATTATCTTCTGACAAGTTTGGCAATTCCCATGTTTAGAAAAACGTTACTATAACAACTTCAACCCAATACTTTAACTAAATCGTTGAAAATACACATGTTCTAACTGAAATAATTTTATGAAAGAATCATTTGAATAAGTGACTTACAAAGCAGAAGTTATTTATGCTTTCGTTTGTCAAATAATTTGCTCGTGCGTTCACGTCAACATTTACCAGGCAACAAAATTAAATTAGAGGCATAAATTTCCTTTTTTTTTTGCCTTCTGCTGATGGTGATATATTATTTTCCTTTTTAGTGTTCCTTCCTACAGTGTTTATTTATTTTTATGCGTGGTTCTTACTCTATTTAAAGAACTAACCACAAGAATTCTAAGTCATTCGCCTATCTAGCTACAATCATGCCATCCTTAACATTTTGCGTTACATGGGCTTGTTTTTTGATAGTATATTTAATGATTACAAATGTAGAAGGAACTTCAGATACCCACAGAAGTTGTGTACTTAGATGTGCGTATGGGCATCACCCGGTAGGTTGTGCTTGTCCTAATTTACTCGGAAAAAGAAAAAATAATGTGTAAGTATATAAGTATTATCTTTAATTTAGTAAAAGAAGCATCGTAAATTTTGGAGAATTATCACTTCGTATCTTATATTAGGC
This sequence comes from Parasteatoda tepidariorum, assembly GCF_982258835.1. Lineage (NCBI taxonomy): Eukaryota > Metazoa > Arthropoda > Arachnida > Araneae > Theridiidae > Parasteatoda > Parasteatoda tepidariorum. Next base: position 88,118,393 of record NC_141760.1, on the reverse strand, counting down.
GCATCTTCTAACATGCTTGGTAATAAATAAATGAATTCTTTGAATATATGTTAATTATTACTTATTATTTCCTTAAAAAGTACACTGTAAAAAATTCCGTACCCTGTGTACATCATCCGTAAAATTCATTTTACCGTAAAGTCCATTTTTATCGTAAAATTTCACGCCATAATTTTTACACTAATATTTATTCAATTAAAGTGAATAAGTGATTTTACAGTAAATATTACTGTAAAAGTTAGGGTACATCAGATTATTTATTCGTAAAATTTTACGGTAATGGCTATCAGCACCGTAATTTAGTCCGGGAATGTTTACAGAGTAGGTAACGTGAATGTAGGACATTTCATTCTTAATTTTTTAAGAAATAATCTAATTTACTTGGAGCTTGTCCTAAATTCAATATTAAAATAGGCACGTTGGGAGATTTTTTGTAATTTAGTATGCAACGTCACTTATTTGGTTATTGTCAAAACAATGTGTAAACCTATAAGCTTTATTGTTTATTTTTAAAAAATTAGATATATAAACTGCGGATCATATTTTAGTATATTTTTGTCAAGTTTAAGATAGTAAAATTAGAAATAATAGAATCCAAAAAGGATAGGGTATATTTTGTGTTATGTAGACCAAAGCAAAAAAAAAAAAATAATAATAATAATTATTAAGCACAAATGAGATAACAAATGAAAGTATAGAAATGGTCATATTATAGTTTCAAATCTACAAACAAGAACCTTCCTCAGTGTCTAAACACCAAATGATAGTAGAGAAGTAAAGAGACGAACAGGTGCTAATTGATTTAACCAATAAGAACAGAGGAATAAGTTTAAACTAGATAATAAAAGAAGGTAAAGACACATGCATATATAATGAAAGAAACAGGTGGCAGGGGTTTTTTGGTTGGAACCCCCAACCCCTTCACACCTGTTTAGTAATCTCGCATCTTAATTAATGATCTTTCTAGTATTACACTGTTTCTCAACGTTTTGAAATCTATTCTAATTTAATATTTCGCACTCTCAGGTTTCCGTCAAACACTCTTCACACCTGTTTCTTGTCTCCCTTGTTTTATTATTTTCGTTAAACTGGTACCGCTGTCCTTATTGGTTAAACCACTTTGCACACATTTGTTTCTTTACTTGTCTACTGTCATTTGGTGTATAGACACTGAGAAAGGTTCTTTTTTCTTTGCTTAGGGAAATAATGTGTGCAGATTACAGATAATGTTTTTTTGTCATGAATGTGTGAATTTAGTAAGGTCAGTTTGCTAACGTTTTAATGTCCATTAAAAAAATTGATACTGTTTTGAAATGCTGGGTCTAAATAATTCGTGCATGGGGAAAATTTGCTTAGTTTTTTCTAATGAAAATGCATTATGCTTTAAACATTTGTCCAATGCACTCTTGATGGTCATATTAGCAACAAGATTGACAAAACTGAAATAATTAAAATTATAATTTTGAAAACCACAATTTTTGGTAAACCATTACCATATGAACGAAAAAATTACTAAATGAATTCCTTTAATACCACATGTTTTAGTTTTATTAAATGAAATTACGTTTTTTCTTTTACCAAAAATGTCATTGTCATACAGTACGCTAATTTTAAAAGAATTTTTTTCTGCGTGTAGTTAGTTATGGGGACATCTAGGTTCCGAATGAAAAAAAAATAGAAGGAAAAGAGCCTTAAAGGGCTTAAACTATTAGGATGAAATAATAATTTAAGTGCTAACTTTTATAAAATTTAAAAAAAAAATTACGAAGCGTAGTTTAAAGTAAGTATATTCCAAGTGTACTTTTAGAACATTTGGATCTAATTTTTAATGCTTGAATATTAGAATAAAAGTTAGATTTATTGATACTTATTTTTTCAAAAAGAAATTGAAGAAATTTATTTAACAATAATTATAAGATAATTTTAGGTTTAAATAGTATGAAAATAATATCGACCCAAACTATATAAATAAAATATCAGTATAATAAAGTAAATAGGAGCTATGCAAAGAAAACACCACCCCGTGCAGTTCTAAGGCTAAAAAGATGAGTTTTCAGATTTCTTTATTGTAGCAAAGTAAAATTTAAAAAAAATGTTTCAAAAGAACTTTGAAGATGTATATAACGAGGGTTAAATAACGCAAATAAAAATGCCATAAGCGAAGAGCTAAATAGGAATGAAACAGAGGTATTATGTTTGCCTTCAGAATTTTTCCAGGCTAAATATTCCGCTGGAAAGTTCTGTTTATCTATACCATCAAGCGCGAGAAATTACTTGTAGCTTAGGGCCTATTTATAACTTTTTCAATAATTTTTTTTACGAAAATTGATTTTCTTTATGCTTGTATATTCTTAAAGTATAACATTTGACTACTAAATTTTGCAACTAAGTTTTAAAAGATCAAGGATTATGCCATTGTAATTCTGTCTGACACTCTCATGTCACGCCTGCTGCTATAACATATGAAATATATATTTAAAACTACCATAGATTTATTGCCTTTTTTTATAAATAAATAATTGCTTTCAAACAGTATTTTATACGATATTGTAATTGACTTCATAATCTTTACAAAATAGAAAAAGAGTAACTTGGACATTCCTGAGTTCAGATTTTCAAAACATTTTCAATAATAACCAAATCAACATGTTTCGGAAAGAATATTAAAAACAAAATTACATAATCATTCAATACACTATAACTTCTTTGAAAATTGAAATATCGTTTTGTTTCATTATTGTTTCATTTCATTATTTTACATACTGTTGAAAACTCGTAAAATATAAATGCTAATCATTATAACAATTTCGAATAAAATCAATTTGTTAGGCCTTTTACAACAAAATTATAAAATTCATGAAAATCGTTAAAAACATTTGAGTATTAATATTTGTTTGAACAAATTATTAATCCTTTTATAATTATCTAAATATTAAAGCAAATTTTCATTCTAAATTATATCTTATATATACATTAAAATATCAATTTTAAATGTGTTTGAATTATTTAGATGACATTAAACATTTCTGCATTTAAATATTATTTGAAATATTAAGGTGTCTTACATAGTCTATCTTTCCTTTATGATGGTAATACGACGAAGAAAGTACAAAGAATTTTAAATAGCCACAGTGAATGTGAAGAATTTTAGTTGCTTCATGAGGTATTATTTTTGCAGGGATTCAATGCATAATCTTTTTAGAATTTTAATTCCCATGGAGAAGAGAGAGACATAATTCGTATAAAGTAGATTTATTCTGTGTTATCTTGGGGATTAAAATGCACTTAAAACCGAATATTTAATAATCCAGAAAGCTTATGAAATAATGGAGCAAGTTCCAAATGATGTTATGAATAATTCAAGAAAGTTACATGATAAGAAAATGTTTTGAATTTTTGAAATTGGATTTCTTTTAACACCTCATTTTGAACTATGTCAAGAAACACAGGATTTTTGAAATGGAGTAGTTGAGTGTTGTATGCTTTTTCTTTTAAAAAAATACCAACAAACTTTACAAAAGAGACAAAGTAATTGAACTTGAACTTTCAAGTTTGCAGGAGAAGATTCGGCATTTTATTAATATCAGAAAAATATTGAATATTGCAAATTCATTGCAACTGTCATCTCTGCAATGCCATCACTGTAAAAAATTCCTGATCAAATTAGGGTAAATAGTACCGGCATTCAGAGTGCGGCACTTTTTTTTAAAACATAAAATCAATTTTTACCTGAACGTGTTACGGAACAAAATATCTGATATACCGTAATTTTTGACAGTAATAATTACCCTAAAATCATTATAAATCACTCTAATTAAATAAATATTACTGTACTAATTACGGTATAATATTTTACGGTAAAAATGGGTTTAACGGATGATGCATCCAAAGTGCCGGAGCACTATTCTATAATTCGATCCAGAATTTTTTTACAGTGCTTGAATTAAGCTAAATAATTCTGTATAGACTACCAGATATGATAACCATAGATAAACATCGATATAATTTAGAACGAATGCTATTAAGTTTGTAAGGTTAAAACAAGCTTACGAACACATACTTCATATTGTAAGTTTTAATAAAACTTCTCTGCTAAAGCAAAGCAATCTTTGATCATTCTTATTACTTTATATTTAGAAAAATGCAACTTAGAGCGTAAAATTTTTTCACGCATCCACTAATTTGTGAAATGGTTTTACTTCTCTCCAATGCATTACTTCTCGAAAATCCAAAGCATATATAAAAGTGTTGACTGTTTTACAATGAAGTATCACTTTTTGTAAATGTTGAAGAAACTTAAAAAAGACACCTTTTGTATTAAAATAACGAAAAAAAATTTTTTTATCAGATATTCTAAAAAAGAAGTGTGATCAAAACGAGTATGGAAAATTTACCGTATTTCAGGCACCATGGGAACACAAATAAATTCGGTAATTTTTACCTAACCGTTTCAGTAATGATTTTGATAGAATTAACTATAAGATGTAGTCTTATAATATGTGATAAATTTGGTAATTTTATCATGATACCTTAGAAAATTGTGCATAAAAACCATTTTTTTTTGGTAAAATTTACTTTTTTAATTTACTTAAATTTACTTTTCAGTTTCGTATTGTCTAAATGTGTGTCAGTAAGATCTATAGTTTTGAAAACAAGAATTTCCGAGAAAACGTTGCCATATGAACGGAAAAAATACCTAATAAATTGTTTAAATAGCGTATATTTTGGTTTTATTAGCAGAAGTATAGCTATTTTTACCAGAAATGTATTTGCCATACAGTGCGGTAATTTTACCAGAATTTTTTTCTGTCTACTTGCACTTTTGGAGAAATTTGCACCAGCGGTTTAAAAAAACTAAACTGGAAGAAGAAATACGACTTTGAATCCTGTAATGTAATGTAGCAAAAACAACTTCTTTATGCATACGAGATACAATCATAAGATAAGGTATATAGGTTTATCTTCAAAACAGTTAAGCCACACTATCAAACCAGTAATATCCAGACATCTAATTTTATGGTTTCGGAAATTCTGAGGCACGTGTTGATCACGTCGGTCCTCTTTTTACATAAATGTAAGAGTGCACAAGTGTGGGGAGACTTTCTACCACTTTTTGACAGGTGTCCATAATAATTCTCCAGGTATTCAATATAGCTGAGCAGTGCTGGTTAATGGCGTTCTGATTCACCCAAAAAGTGCATTGTGGGATTTAAATCAAGGTCATGAGAATGCCAATCCAGCTTTTGAACACCCATTTTGTGAAATGATGGCTAAAGAGCAGCGATGGTTCTGGGAATAGAGCGTTCGCCTTCCAATGAGGCGAACTGGGCTCGAATCCCAGTCGATACGAATTCCGCATCCGGCTTGCACCGACCAAAGTGCTGACGTGAAATATCCTCAGTGATCATGAGTTAGAGTCCCCTTGCCGTCAGCCTAACCGTGGGAGGTTCTCGTGGCCTCTCCATGTAAAGCAAAAGCCGATTAGCTTCATCAAAAAGTCCTCCACGAAGGAAAATTTCTCCCAATACTCGATACAGGATTTCCCTTGTCTTCCGGATTGGGTTCAAAATTACAAGGCTATGGAGTTGAACATCAGTAGTCGTAAACCCATAAAATTGGGTCGGCTGTTCAACGACTGTTATATTATAAAATAAAATTATGGCCAAAAAATTCTTGAGGTGTAAATGAAACAGTTATCCTATTGGAAGAGAAATGGGCCTCTCTGGAATATTGCCATAGAATTGGGAGAAAAGCATTGAATAATGTCCACATACATTCAAAATTCATATTATGTTTCCCACCACAGGAACTAAGGGACCCGAGCTAAAGCATTAGAAAGACCCCCAAACCATGCACCTTTTTAGGTGGGTGCTTTTGGTCAGGTAGTGTAAAATACCATAAAAATTATTTATATCTCATCAACAGTGAGCCGGGGGGTCATGGTGGTTAAGACGCTATTTCGAAGCCAACATCATGATTGTGTCAATGTGGTGAGCATTACGCACAGGCTGCCTTTACTTGCCAGGCAAGCTGGGTATGCTTCAAGTCACCACTGAGGATTGAAACTAGATCTTTTGCAATGACAGTTCCGTGGCTTCAATCATTGAGCCATTGCGGCTCATGAAATTTTTTTTGCAGAATCGCATAATATCCTAAGATATGAATAAAGTGTTAAAGGTATAAGTAAAGGTATAAGATATGATAAAGTTAATATTTTAAACCTGTGATGTATATTGAATTAAAGTCTCACTTTAAGATTTCAAAGTGTATTTTTGAGATGCAATAGTAAAATGCATGCTGATTAAAGCAAATTGATAAGTTTCATTCTAACTATTAAAATTGCGACTGCCTAAGCATTGTTTATAAAAAGTGGCAAATAATTTTAGGCGGAAATTTATGACTACAGCATAACAATTACATAATTTTAGTGTCTAAATTCTTCCAGTCAGAAACATTTTCTGAAATCACTGATAAAATTCTGAAATCACTCATAATTTAAAAATATTAAAATCTTTAAATGATGATATTACTAAAAAACAATATCTGTTTAAGTGCATCATTTATCAAAATTATTCTTTTATTGTAAAATAATAAGGAAATATTACGACTTTTAACTATTAGAATTGTAATTGTATTCAAAATTATTGAATGATAGATAACAATAATAATATAAAAACATTGAGTAATTATTACTTTTTATCTTTTTATTATGTAAATATTATAAAGAAAGGAATTTCCGTATGATGAATTAAAATATAGAAACAAATCTTACTGTGTATGAACTAAGGAAACAATTTTATTAAAATTTAAAATATTTGTTAGCAAAAAAATAATTTTTTATAAACACAAAAGAAAACTTAATTTTTTTTTTTTAAAACAATTTCTTGAAGTGACTAAGTAAAAGGTAAAATTTTTGTTTGAAAATATTTTTAACTAGTAAATAGAACGACAATAAAGCAAAATTTATTCTCAAATATGAGCAGTTTGTATTTTCGCTTCTCTGTAAAACAAGATATTTTCAAGCATTAGCAAAACATTCGAATACTTCAGTTTTTCTCTAAGAAGCATTAAAATGAGTATGATAGAAGATTTGAAAAAATATTTATTTTTAGCATTTTAAAGCACGAGAAATGTTTTTAGAAAATGTAGAACTAATACATTTTAAAGATGTTATAACCTCACTGTACAGGTTTAACTATCTAAACGCATGCGTATATAATTACCAAAAACAGTTTTATTAGTTTAATACTTTCAAAAGAATATTTTAGCTGGCATTAAAGTAAAAAATTATTAGAATGGAAAATAAACACACAAATAATTTTTTACTTTTAATGGATTTATCTTCATTTACTTATGAATAGAAAGCATGTTATTTAAGTCTTTACAATAACTTTAGTTTGAAATAATAAACAGTAGTTTATTATTTAATTTAAAATGAAAATGAGTATGATAGAAGATTTAAAAAAATATTTACTTTTAGCATTTTAAAACACGAGAAATGTTTTTCGGAAATGTAGAACTAATACATTGTAATGTTGTTATAACCTCACTGTACAAGTTTAACTATCTAAACACATGCGTGTATAATTACCAAAAACAGTTTTATTAGTTTAATACTTTCAAAAGAATATTTTAGCTTGCATTAAAGTAAAAAATTATCAGAATGGAAAATAAACACACAAAAAGTTTTTTACTTTTAATTTTTTACTCATATGTAATTCATTTACATATGAATAGAAAACATGTTATTTAAGTCTTTACAACAACTTTAGTTTGAAATAATGTCTCATGCCTTACCTTAAATATGAATTTTTATTAAAATATATGCTTAACGGCAACTATTTGATGAACTTCCTTCAGCTAACCTCATTAAGAGATAGAGCGGAAAAAAAATTCAGTTGTCCTTTTAAAAATGTATTATGTTGAAACCCCATTTATACTTTTTATAAATAGGAACATCAATTTGAAATCATTTGAATATTTTTTGTCCATCTTATACTTTAAGAGTAAGAAAAATAAAATGGAAATAACGTGAAAATAAAATGGAAATAACGACGAAGCCATTTTTTAGTAAACACGGTTGTATTAACAGTACTATAACGAATTTTCAGAGTAAATAAGAGCTCTTCATTAACTTTTGATTGAAAAATAAAAATTACATTCTTATTCTGAAAACTTCTAGAAAAGAAGTAGCCTTTAATTTGTGATTTGAAAAAATATTTTTTTCAGATAACAAAGTTAAGAGGAAAAGTTAATAAAAATAGAGGCTTTTAAAAATGATAATTTTATTTACATTTTTAAATCAGAATTATGAGATTAAAATCTCTTCATATTAAAAAGACGTGCTAGTCGTCATTGCTGTTGATTTGGGTATTCAATTTTAAGATGTATTTTTTATGCTGTACGAATACTGCAAATTGAACAGAGGAAAGTATACAGAAAAATGTACAAAGAGTAGGATGGAATTAAAATAAATATTATTCTATTATTAGTTTAAGAATTTTTAAGTTTCAAACTTGCAGTAAAAAAAGCCAAGCGAGCCACTGAGAAAAATGCAACTGAAGAGCTGAAACTTTGCTTGCTATGCAAGGAGCATTTTTTTGTGAGCTTAACATTCAGTTCTTTTTTAATTCAATTTTTCAAAATAATTTCAATCTTAAGTGTTTTTCCGCAACTAACTTGTTGCTTTTAACAATAACCATACTTCATTGAAAAAGAAAGTCATTAAACGATTGAAGTCATTCCTATATATCAGTATAAATCATATCTTCTTCATATATAAATCATATATCTTCATATATAAATGAATACCTTCATATATAAATATTTTCAGACACTGTTGAAAACTTTATTGCGATTTCAAAATCATCAGAGTAAATTTTATTATTTATCATTTGTCACGAAAATTATACATCGATGCCTCAAATGTGTTGCGTTTCATCGATAGTTAGCACATACAAAATTTATTAACAGCACATACCGAATAATTTTCTTATAATCTTAATTAATATTAATGATAGATGTAAAATTTTCTGATGAAAATGGATTTCACAGTAAAAAGTACCGTAATATGATCCGAATTTTTTTACAGTGTACTCGGCAACTATTGTTGGACGTTATTCAAAAATTATTTTATGGTTATAAGGGCAGTTTAAGGTTTGTTCGAATGAAGAATTATGATAGAATAAGGCTACTCAAAGTGTAATCCTTATAATTTAAAACAATTTATTAAAAAGAATTATTTTAAAGAGATTTTTCAAAATTTTAATATACTTATCACGAAAAAACACTGATTAGTTGCTTAAAATGATACAAATAAATTAAACAAGAATGATTTTAATTTGAAATAGATTACAAAATAAATGTTCAAAGATGTTTCTAAACTAATGTTTCAGAACATACTGGATAATTCTTGTAAAATATTTAATCAAAATATAATGAAACTAAAACAAAAGGATACAGAAAGAAAATTTATTTAATCTATTAAAATTCGTTTATTACATAAATAAATAAATTATGTGTTATAAAAACAGGGTGATAATATTATCACTCTGTATCATTTTTATTACTTTTTATAATGCTTTATTACTAATTTTCAGTTACTATTTTTTGTGTGAAAATTTTAAGTAAGGACAAGCTATAAGAACATTTTTTAAGGTTAAATACTTATTCTACCAGACGATTTCAATATACTATAGTATATGTTATTTATGTACGCATTCATTTTAGTTAAAAACTTTTTATTGTAATTTTCTTAACACTCAAGTAATATTAAAATTTGGCTCCAAGATTTTATGTATCAATCTTCTTCAAAGAAAAAGACCTTAAAATGACAATAAGTAATATAAAGATGATTTCTGAAGTATAACAGCTTCAAAATAATGCATAGATTAAATAAGTATTCATGCTGGAACAAATTCCTGAAAAATTGCTGTAAAACGTGCTGGCTCTAAAGGAAACTTTTAACCGTAACCTGATATACCGTAATTTTCTCTAAATCTATGTAATTCTGTATATATTACTGTAAAAATTATGGTATGACATTTTACGTTGAATCGTACCAACATCCTGAGTGCCGGTACTGATTGCCGTACTTTTCAGGAATTTTTTCACAGCATAGCGCATTTAAAATCTTCCGAAATTTTTTAATAAGGATTGTGTAGAGCCGTGGGATCTCAGGTGATAGATCATTCGCTTTCCAGTGAGGAGAACCGGGTTCGAAACCCAGCGAAGGCTGGTCGATACTAATTCCGCAGTCGGCTCGCACCGATCCCAGTGCTGACGCGAAATATCCTCAACGGTAGTCGGATTATGAGTTAGAGTCCCCTTGCCATTAAGCTAACCGTGGAAGGTTTTAGTAGTTTTCCTCACCATGTAACGCGAATGCGAGTTAGTTCCATCAAAACGTCCTCCACGAAGGCAAGTTTCCTTAGAATAGAGAATTATGCATTTGTTTCTTTTTAAGATAATTGTCAATTAATTAAGAAGTAATCATAAAATTGTCTTGATCTTATTATTTTGTAAAGACAGTGCATAAGCGAAGAATGAATAATTTCGTGAATGAATTTGTTGCAGTTTGAATTTTCAAATGCGGAATCATAGAATTTGAATGCATTTAAATTTTTTTATAACTTTATGGCTCTAAAGGAAACTTTTAACCGTAACCTGATATACCGTAATTTTCTCTAAATCTATGTAATTCTGCATATATTACTGTAAAAATTATGGTATGACATTTTACGTTGAATCGTACCAACATCCTGAGTGCCGGTACTGATTGCCGTACTTTTTAGGAATTTTTTCACAGCATAGCGTATTTTAAATCTTCCGAAATTTTTTAATATAGATTGTTTAGAGCCGTGGGATCTCAGGTGATAGATCATTCGCTTTCCAATGAGGGGAACCGGGTTCGAAACCCAGCGAAGGCTGGTCGATACTAATTCCGCAGCCGGCTCGCACCGATCCCAGTGCTGACGCGAAATATCCTCAACGGTAGTCGGATTATGAGTTAGAGTCCCCTTGCCATTAAGCTAACCGTGGAAGGTTTTAGTAGTTTTCCTCACCATGTAACGCGAATGCGAGTTAGTTCCATCAAAAAGTCCTCCACGAAGGCAAGTTTCCTTAGAATAGAGAATTATACATTTGTTTCTTTTTAAGATAATTCTCAATTAATTAAGAAGTAATCATAAAATTGTCTTGATCTTATTATTTTGTAAAGACAGTGCATAAGCGAAGAATGAATAATTTCGTGAATGAATTTGTTGCAGTTTGAATTTTCAAATGCGAAATCATGGAATTTGAATGCATTTAAATTTTTTTTACAACTTTATTAATTATAATGTAAATAGCAAATTGAATTGCACCACATTTTTAAATGATGTATATATGCTTTTTATGTTTTGTACATTTTACTATAATCAACATATAAAATTAACTATAAGCAAATGACAATTGGTATAAAATAGAACCAAATGCATGAAAAATAAGTTTGAATGCCATTTTATATTGACAAATTGGAAATTAATATTAGTAATATCATATGCAATGAATTTAAAAAAGTAAGAATTAGTTTTATACATTAATTTAATGCGTTATTATCAAACGCTAAATTTGAGCCATGTTTAAAATTACCATGTAACTGCGTCGGTAAAAACAATTTTATTATTATCAAAAGGACGTTTTAATTCCGATATTATATGATTTTAAAATGATTTTTTTGTCTGATGTCAGGAAACTGAAATTTTAATTATATTTTTTACTTAAATTATTGATTTAAGTTAGTCCAAAACTTAATTAAGCATAAAAGATTTAATCTGTTCATATTTAATATTAAGTTTTTTAAAAACGTTCTTCTTAATAGAAGGATACTTATAATCTTATTTGGATAAAGTTTTTAATCGCATTAAATCTGACTTAACCGTTCTAATTTTTTATAATTTAGTTGCAAGTAATATAATTGATCGTAATTAAATAACAGAAATTTGCAACAATATCACCTTTTTTTATATGAACAAGTACACACTTTATTAGAGTTGAACAAAGACGTGATGAAAATGATAAATAAAAAAATAGATATTTATTAAATTAATATAAATGATAAATAAAAATGATGTTTATTGTATATGTTGACATTTAAAATTTGGAGGATGCTAAACTAATTATGTGACTTAAAATATTTAACGTATGGAATTTGATTTAAGCTGGAAACACGTTTCTTAATAAGGGGTAACAAGAAAATTTGTATAAAAACGTTATTATTTATTTTTAATAGAATCTCTCAACATTTATTTAGTCATTGACTTCTCACATTTCATGAAGCCAAGCTTTTGTTACATTTTGTAATAATGTAGATAATTTTTTAATGTATTATTCTGTAAGTTCTTTAAACGTACAAAACTTTCTTTTGTTACTTTTATCGGTTTTTAAAACAGAGAACTGTAAATATAATTTTCAAAGACCTTATTATTAATCATGGGGTTCTAAACAAATTTTAAACTTTTACCATTTCTTAATTCACTGACTTATCAGATTTCATAAATCAACATGATTTCATATTTTCTTTCAAACTTTAATTACATTTTGTAAAAATGTAGATAACTTTTCATTATAATATTTTACACGCTCTTTAAACTTACAACACTTTTGTTTTTGCTTTAATCTTTTAAATCAGGGAACTGAAAATTCAGTTTATAATAAAAAAACTTATTATTAATCATGAGGCTCTAGATAATTCATGAACTTCACCATTTAATTATTCCCTGATTACTGTTACCATTTATTACTCACAGTTCATGAAAGCAAGCTTTTTTTTATATTTTTTAATAGCGCAAATAACATTATATTATTATAACGTTCTTTAAACTTACAACACTTTTTGCTTTAATTTTTTTAAACCAGGGAAGTATAAATTTAATTTAAAGAAAACTTATTATTAATCATGAGGTTCTATACAATTCTTAAACTTCCTTTCTTTATTCATTTATTTTTCACATTTTATAAAAACAAGTTTTTGTTACATTATGTAATAAAGCACTAATTAATTACTCATGCCGTTTAAATCAATCTTCCAACTGAACCACTTGTTTATCCTCAGGTTTCTTTCAATGCAAAGAAAATTCAAGAGAAATGCAAAGAATGTTCAAAAGTAACGAAAGCATGGAAAAAATATCCGAAAAAAAGGAAAAAAAATTAATAAAAATCCGGAAAACAACCGATATAATCTTTTCATCAGCTCACACGATTATATCCGCAAAGAGGCGTGCTTTCTAATATTGCATCAATATAGTCAGAGCAAAATATAACAAAACAATAGTGTGAGGAGCACTAAAAAAATTACAAAGAATTTACAACAAACGAAATAGAACACATTAAGTGTTATATAGAAGACATTAATTGTGCGATATTTGAATGCAATCTTCTGAAATCTATTGTAGTTATACTGCCATAAAACTAGAAAAATGTCTTGTTGACATAATTATTCATTGAGACCATAAGATTATGTTATCCCATATAAAAGTATAATTTAGTGTCAAAAAATTAACAAGTGAAAAAATAAATTTTCATCATGAGATGGGCAAAACTCATGTAGACCCGTAATTTTTGTCTTTTCTTGCTAATGCCAACTTCAAAATAATTTTGATTGTTTCATTACCACGTGAAATAGGTATACAGAGTGTTTCATTATAACGTTCTTAGTAAATATTTTCAGTATCTTTTTCTAAAAATTAGAAAAAAAGTATGCATTAATTAGCATATCAAATTAGTACATATCAACAATTATTGATGGAGTCTTATAACATTTCTTTTTAAATATATTCTTAATTGAATTGCTTTCACAATGAGAAACTTTCATTACTCCGTTTTAATATCCATGATCATTACGAAATACGCTGCATATATTAATTTAGAATAAAATTTTCTAACAACTATACATTTTCCATCGTGTTTTTTTATTGTAAATTAAGTTATAGTCTTAAGAAACGTAATGGATGTGAACGACTATCAAGAAAATATAAAGAATAAGCATTTTTACAGACGTATAACTTAGATTAATTTTTTAATTTGTATACTGTTTAATATTTCAGACTAGGCTCTACGAATTCAGATTATAGTCTATAAAAACATACTTGCATCATGATAACAACTAAATACATCCAAATTAGCTGCATCACGCCAACATTCTTATTCAATTTATTATTATCATGAATCTTTTTCCCCATAAAATGTTACCGTGTGAATCTTATAATTGTAAATAATTGTTCATTAAATTGTATAATGTCATGCTAGGACGAAAGATTAGTAAAAATGATTATTCTCATTTTTTCTCTTGTTCAGAAGTAATCACGTTAAATAGTAATAGAGAATAGTGTTATAAAGGGGTTATTCTGTCGAGTATATAAGACATTTGTGAGGTTTTTGGTTGTTCGCTTTATGCTATGAGAAAAAATGTATGGCAAAAAACTACCACATTATGGTAACATTTATTGTGTTTTTGGTTCTATAGAAACAGCAAAAAGCTCGGTCATTTTTACCGTTGACCTTCGGTAATAATTTTTACGAAATCAGCAATAAAATATGGTTAACGTAAATATGGTTAACGTAAAATTAATAACGTGTGATAAAATTTGGTAAGTGGGGTAAAATGTGGTAATTTTATCATGATACTTTAGAGCACGGCATAAAAAATAATTTATTCAATGCAATTTACTTTTCACTTTTGTAATTTTTATTAAATGTGTGGTTATAAGAACTATACTTTTGAAAACCAGAAGTTTCGGTAAACAGTTACCTTATGAACGAAAAATTTATCAAAAAAATGCTTTAAATGCCGTATATTTGGTTTTATTAACCATAATTATATTTTTTTTATATTTTATTTATACATTATTTTTTTATAACTAGAAATTAAATTACAATACAGTTCGGTGATTTTACTCGAAAAAAATTATTCCAATCAGCAAAAACAAATACATTCTAATCCCAATATTCAAATAAACTGGATTTTGATGATTATAAAACCTCATTTTCTTTCCCTGAATTTTATTGATTAAAAATTTTTTTTCTTCTTAGAATAATAGTTTGCATCTCTTAATAAGTATAGTTTTCTTTTACTTCTTTTTTTTCAAGGATTCATAAACCATAAGCTATTGGTGGTTGTTACGAAAAATCCTGCGTTTATGTAACAAATAGTTAAGAAATCTTTTTAAGCTTGGATAAATTTAAAATGACATCATAATAAAAATTGGTTAGAACTGATTTTCTGGATACAATTTTAATAATCCAAAAATCATGAATTTAAGACTCACATATGCCTCATAAATTGCATTAAATTAATTTTTATCAATAATCGCGTCAAAGCTGAAAGTACGAAACATATAACCGTATTTCAAAGAAATAATGATAGAAATAAAAGATGCAATACATTTTGTATATTCTATCGAAGGAGAATCAAGACCCGTTTTGTAAAAAAGACAACGTAAACAAAAATTATTATGTAGGAAAACAAAGCGATATATCTCCTTTTCTACGAAAGAAACATATTTACTTTCAGAACAGCGTATCGCGACATATTTACAGCTCTATCCAGATACTGAAGTGCAGGTATAAATAAAATTTTTGCCTTTCTTAAGAAGAGCAATTCTCATGTAGAATTCTTCTGGATACATCCGTTGGATTTCTGACACTGACATCTTATTGGCTGATTCTTCCCGCTTAAGAAATGACGTCAGGTGCAAGACAGTAAAGTCATTCCTACCTGAGATTGGCATTTCATTTCTTTAATGTTAACTTATCGTTTCTTTGGCGAGATAGGCGAAAATATATTCGAACAATATCTTTAATTACTATGATAATTGATAATTTAAGTATTTATAATTTTTTATTTTAGTTTATAAGATTATTTTTATTGTACTGAATGATTGTAAAAGTTTCTAATTTATTTTAGTTTTTAAAATTTAAATTACACGCATACCGATAATAATTTTAAGAATGTCTTAAAAATCATAACTATTTTTAGTATTGTTAATACAGAATATCCTATGGTAATTTTTTAATCATGGCGAAGTTTCAAGCCACTCAAATAGTCCTAATATTAATTTTGTTATTATAAAAGTTATTTTTTTAACATTTGCTGAAAATATAGTAAAAAGGCTAAAAAATTTTCATAACAGCTATTTATTTTAAATGAGATATGGAAAAGACAGTTAAAGTTATTGATCCAGATGTAAATACTTTGGAATTTTATTTTCAAATCCTCAAGAGGAGAAGTTTTTAAAATATGTCAGTATTTTTTTGAAAAATAAAAATGTTGGAATCCATTTTCAATTTATAAAACCTGCTACAAAATTATCGAAAATGCACAAATTTTCATTTTTAAAATTCGGCTCTATTTTTTTTCTAGTTCTATTAATATTAATTTGAAAAATTACAAATTTTAAGCGACAGATTTAAAACAAATCAACAATTTTGACTGTGTATTAAGAAAGACATATTTCCTTTTGTTAAAAATTATGAATAATTTAGGTGAATTTAAGGTAATTTGTAAATACACTAATTTTAAGTGATTGTCACTCAAATGAAAATATTCTTGTCATGTTACGGCAATAGATCGTGTATATTTAGACACGACTTATTGTAAAAAAATATTGTATTAGACTATTTCCGAATGTCAAAAATAACCTCCACAATTTTAAAAAAACCGATTCGAAGAAAAATGAAAAAAAAAATGATTGACATGATGACAACAATTTTTTGACAACAATTTTTCTGAAATGATTGACATGAAAAAAGGGAATTAACTCCTACCGAGTGTTTCAAATGGCTATTTTAATTGAATTTACATAGACATTTTCTTTAATATTCTTCGTTATTATGAAAAATATATTAAAGCAACTTAAAATAATTGTATTTAATACATTGCAAGAACTTACAAACACTTTTCTCGGTATTTACCTACATTAAAGGGCATAATTAACTATATTAGAGCGGATTTTAAATATAAAAAAATTTACACTTACTTTTTATCTATATATTCTAATTTTATAGCAAATTATTAAGGACGTTACAACAACTTACTTGCGTTTTTCCTCATATTTTCTGATACAAAAGCACATAATTAAATATATCAAGATAATTTACAAATACATCTATCCATATGATAGTAGGCAATGGAACTTACAAAAAATTTTCTCTAAATTCCCCGATATTGTAGCACGTTAATTAAATATATTAAAGAAACTTATAAATACTTTTATTTAATTTTTCGAGGTTATAACAAATAATTACATTAAGTAAAACAATTTACGCATAGTTTTTTCAGCATTCCCTTATGTTATAGGACAAATTAAATACGTTAAAGGAACTTACTTAAACTTTTCTCTATATTTGATGCGTATTACAGCAATTTAATAAATAAAACTGAATATAGTTTTAAACTAATAAAAGTTGAGAAGATATCTTCATTTGATTACAATAACGTTTTGGTAGAAATTTTGCTTTTAGCTATTTGTTCATTAAACCTTTCATAATTTTTCCATGTTTACCAAAAATAATAATTCCAAAATTTGAATAATAAATTTTAAAAAAATATTATATTTAATCAAATATCAATTCCCTTAGGCCATTTAATCAAATAATTCTTGCAGACTTTCGTATCCTTTATCTTTCTTTAATCATCTTAGGTTAAGGCATCCTCCTCGGATGCGGAGGAGGATTTCACTTTATTGTCGCCAAACAAAGTGAATCATTTTCATAGGCAACCCCTTCGCCAACGCGCAGCGGGCGGGTGTTTCGTTATAAAAATTGTTTCAAATCTCACCCCCTTTTTCAAACGCAAACGATTCCTCACCACTAGTTTATCATAAAGCATTCAGCACTGCAGCAATAAAATAATTCCGAAGAAATTATTTTGAAGTCTTCTAGGAGTTTTAGTGAAATAAAATCATAAATTCATTAAAGAATGCTTGGTTTCAAAACGAGTCTAATTATTTTTTTGAGTGCGGTTGTCTTAATTATTTTGATATCAGGTGCTGAAAGTAAAGGCTTAGATTGTGAAAGACATTGTAGGATCCACCGGGTTTCTGTTGGGTCCTGTAGGTGCAGGCCAGAGCTATTCGTCAAAAAGAGATTTTCCAGGTACATTCATTTACTGATAAATACATTTAATTGTTAGATATCATTTATTTAATAATATTTGAATAAATACTTTAATTTAAATCTGCTATTATTTACATTTCAGTATTCATTTCCCTTAAATTTCATCAGTGGTAATACTGGTGGTAGTGGAAGAGTTAATTTGTCAATAAAGACTTTTTCAAAAATTTAAGGGATATGGGGTATAAAAAGTTTGAAATAATTAGGGACTTATTTAATTATTGAACTCATAAGATATAATGAGCTATGAGCTTTCTTTTAAATGGAAAAAAGAATCCTTTCATATTCTACTATACACTGTAAAAGTCTCCGGATCAAATTACGATGCAAAGTGCGGGAACTTTGGGTCAATCAACTGTAAAATTAATTTTACCATAATTCCATTTTAATTGTAAAGTATTGTATAGTAATTTTTTTAATCATAGTGATTCAGTGATATCTCGGTAATTATTATTGTTAAAAATATGTTGTATCAGAGTTATTTGTTCTGTAGCTTGTTTTGGTAAATATGGATTTTTCGGTAAAAATACTGGTATCCTTAGTACTGGTACTTTTTCCGGTATTTGTTCGAGAATTCCTCACAGTGTAGTATAGCATATAATTAAATACATTTAACTAATTTTCACATACTCTAGCTTATATTTACTTATACTATGGCATGTAATAAAATGCATTAAAACAATTTAAATTTTTTTTTAGTATTTTCCTTTATTGTTATGAAATATCTTAAAGAAACTTGCATTTACTTTTCCTCTCTAATCAATATCTAGTGGGTGCAGACCAGAGCTATTCATCAAAAAAAAATATTTTACATCAGTTATATTTATTTAATAGAATATAAAATAAACATTAACTTAATTAGCTGTGATTGACTAGTGTATTATAAAGAAAAAATATCATTAACTTATGAAACCATAAATGACTATTTTATTTTCTCAGAAAACGAAGCATCATTAACTTAAACTATAAATGATTATTGTCTTTTTATTGAGAATAAAATGCCAGTAACTTATAAAACTATAAATGATTATTGTCCTTTCATTGAGAATAAAATGTCAGTAACTTATAAAACTATAAATGATTATTGTCTTTTTATTGAGAATAAAATGTCAGTAGCTTATAAAACTATAAATGATTATTGTCTTTTTATTGAGAATAAAATGTCAGTAACTTATAAAACTACAAATAGCTTGTGTTATTTTTATTGACGTTTCTAAAAATGCATCATTAACATTTTTTTTCATGAATGTAATAGATTTTATTTATAAGTCTGACTCGAAACTAGCTTAACGAAAAGAAGAGTGTCATAGTTTATTTAAATATTTATTAATTTATTTAATTGAATTCTGATAATAATTTAATGACAAAATTTTTGTAGAATCACCCATAATTCAGGATTCTAATATTTGTTTTTGCCATTTGGAATTCTGTTTCTAAATTTATTTTTAAACATATGACAGAAAGAGTTTTTAGGCAGAAATATTTCTAATTACATTTTAAATTGGATTCGTGACATTTAATGTTATTTAATATTAATGGAGCATTCTAACATAGTATAAGCATTTAATAATAGTTTGTGTATAAATCACTATTATTGAAAAAAATTCCAACCAAGATTTGTTTGATACAATTGGAAAAGTTTATATAAATTACTTTTCACCTTATCTGATGAAAGAATATCGGCTCAGAACGAAATTGCACAAAAAATTAAATATTTTAACCAAAGAAATATGTTATTTTTATTGCAAAAAATATAATATTGTTTTATATTAATAAATGATATATTAACTGGTTAATTTATGCGAGAAGACCTCTACTGCTATAAGTTTCTGTCTATGGTTAATGTTAAAGATAAAAAAAATAAATGTTTATAAGGAATTAAAAAATACCATACATCCGCTATTGTAATAATTTGTTATTATTATTATGATTAGTAAAAGGAACGCATTTTTCAACTATACAACAAGTGCAATGGAGTATATTTCCTGTATTATTACATAAAAGAAACAAGAAGGAATGAAATTTTACCTTAATTTTGTCTTACAATTTTAATCTTTTAAACTTATTAAGTTGTGTGTGGGAAACCACTGTCCAAGTTATCTTCCATTCAAAAGAAAACTTGGATTTTTATGAATCATGCATCAAAAGAATGCGTTTTTTGTTGACCAAGCCTCCTTATTTCCTTACTTAACTATTTACAATCAACATTCCGTGTTATCATTGGTGTTAAAAACTATTGCAAACTATTATACTTCTGTCTTTTTTTATTGCTATTACAAAATATACGCTTTTTTCATAGCAACAAATTCTCCATAGACGCCCGGTGGCTGAGCGGTAGCGCTTCGCGCTGTCGTGCTACAGGTTCCTGGTTCGATCCTCGGGCCGGGCAAGGTTGACTCAGCCTTTCATCCCTTCAGTGGGTCGATAAATGAGTACCAAGCATGCTTGGGAACTTGACACTGACCACCTGACCGGAACATCTGCTCCTGCACCCCAGAGCCCAAGGTCAAGAAAATGAGATGGGTACAGTAGGCCTTGGCCCTCTACGGGCTGTCGCGCCACTGAGTTTAGTTTAGTTTAAATTCTCCATAGTGAAAATTCTATCTACTAATAGGGGTTGTCATTATAACGGACTTACACTCTATTATTTTAATAGATAACTTGTGATTTTTCTTCCTACTTAATGAAGATTTCTTTTATAATTACAAATGAATCCTATATTTTCTGGCATGTTCGAAATTTGGACTGTAGAGCAATTTTATAGCAAGTAGATCACTCTTTTCGCCTATGTCACACGCTTAAAATACATTAAAATATCTTGCAAAACTAATCTGCATCATGTTCCAAAATGTCAAATTTTCAAATCTAATTACGAAATTTCTGAATTAATTACTAAAAATGATCAGATTTGTCTTAAAATTAATCTTTCAAGAAAAATTCTTTTGAGTTTACTTTAAACAGTGAAATATATTTCTAAGAAACTCATACATTTTCAAGAGTCGATATCATTTTTAGTAATTAATGAAGTTACATTTATTTTGCGTTCCATCATGTTTCTTCAATTGCACTTTGTATGAATTTTCTTCTTGACGTTATATTTCAAAATGTCTTATAAAATTACAAATTAAGGTAGGTGTGATGTTTTTTTCTACTAATTTTTCATTCGTTCATGACTGTGACTTTTTCGAAATAAAAAATACTCGATAAAAAACTTATAAAATATATTTTTATTTCCAATGAGCTGCACAATCGGTCTTATCGATGAGCAGACCTAGTGCGTTCTCAAGAGGTGGTATCCATTCTTTCAGAACCACCACAATGGGTGAGATACCGTTGGTCACGCTAATTTGGACGTCTAGTTTCTGCCACACTAGATGGCAGCACCGAGACTCTATTTGGATGCTAAAGTGCACTAGGAATTTAATTTTGCGGGAAATGCCACGAGCCAATAAGGCACTCCAGGGATCTTTTACATGCCGCATAATCATACGACATGGCAGCTGAGGATTTTCTGCATCCCGAAAATCCGGTGTCTGGGCCGGGGATCGAACCCGCAGACTTGGGCTTAGAAGGCCGACGACAAACCAACTGCGCCACCCAGCCACAATCGTATGAAATATTACAGTCTTAAAATCGAGTATTAATACTTGCTATAATGAAGCTAGTTGTTCTTAAATAAATGTTGTTAATTTCTAGGAAAAAAATACAAAATACACTGCTGGACAATTGCTAAGGACGGATCACAAATTGCAATGTAGCATAACATTAAGCGAGACATGAGACCTAGTAGGATAAAATATAGTTGCCACACTGTTCAGACATTAGAATAAAGAATATTCATTGTTCTGGAAAGCACAAAAGCTATGAAACATCTGAAAGATAAAAAATGTTCATTTGATGCTGCGTACGGAAAAATGGAACAATGCATCTAAATGTCAGCAGGCAACTTGAAGAAAGGTCTCAGTACGGGATATGTCCACCGTAGAGTGTGATGCAACATTCTACACGTCGTATCATACTTGGCACAGCATTATCCAGCAGCTGTTGAGGCAAGTTATCCCATTCCTCTGTCAGTGCACGGATGAGGGTGTTCTTGTTTTTCGAAGGATAGTTTCGACCAGCAAGTTGCTTCCCCAAAGCATCCCAAGCATTTTCAATGGGGTTTAGATCTGGAGAACGTGATGGCCATACGAGGCGCTGAATACCCTCGCTGTCTGGACAATCCTGAACAGCGAGTGTTCGATGACATGTTGCGTTGGCGTCCATAAAAACAAATTTATCACCGACAGCGCCACGGAAAAGACGAACATGAAGAAGTAGAACTTCATTAATGTATCGTTGGCCCGTAATAGTTCCATTCGCAACCACATGTAGGAGCGTGCGGCCATTGATCATGATGCGGGCCCACTCCATGACACTGCATGTCGGATATCGGTCCCTATCCTGGATATTTTCTGGACGATAACCAGTACCACTCTCGCGCCAGATCAGTTGGCGTTTACAATCCGATGACAGACTGAACCTACTCTCACCTGAGAACAGTACGCAAGTCAAGTCCTGTACAGTCCAATTGTGATGCTCACGACACCATTACAAACGGGCAGTACGGTGCTGTCTGGTCAATGGGACTCACACAACAGGTCAGCAGGAGTATAGTCCTCCTCCCCTCAAACATCTGGCAACAGTTTTTCGGGAGATCTGCTTTCCTGTGGCAGCAGGAAACTGATTTGCCACCTGGTGAGCTGTGGTGCGCCTGTTCCTTTTTGCTGATAGGACGATGTATCTGTCTTCTGCAGGCGTCGTACTTCTAACACAACCTCCCCGTGCCGCCTACTACACATTCCAATAGTTTTAAATGATTTCCCCATACGCGAAACAACGCTGTGAGCGATGTCGAACTCCCTGGCAACATCTGTTATTTTTTGCCCTTCTTCGATCTTTCCAATAATTCGGTCACGCTTAAAATCATCTAAGTGATATCGGGAAGACATGCCGAAAATGTCAAGTTCGTCAACTAAATCTTTCCTATAAAACTTTGACTTGAAACAACAACTCGCCGCACGCGTCAAAACCTTTAAAGCTCTTATCAGCGCTATCACGTGATGAACAGACGTGGGAAAAAAATGTGCATACGCATACCTCTTCTTACTATATCCCGCACTTATTCTAATTTTCCACGTTTTGCTTCCTTTCATTTTGTGGCAGCTATGAATGATAGTGTTATCCGTCCTTAGCAATTGTCCAGCAGTGTATTTAAAAAATAATCCTAAAAAAAGAATTAGAAAAAAAAACCGCGAAGGCTATAATTATGCTAAAATATATTATACTTCATAAGAGGTTTGAGCTAATTACCGAAGATAAATTTCAGGACCGATATCAAAATTAAATAATTTTAATGTAGTTTATTTAAATTTATTTTTCTTGTGTTCTAAAATAAACTTAAAACACATCTATATAAAAAATAGCAAGTGTTTTAATAAATAATTAACTAATTTATAAATAATAAAAAAAATAATTATTTAACTTATTTATCTTTTTTTGAGCAGAATAAAATAATAGTTAAAATAAAAAAATATAAAATTTTTAAATTGATGAAACATAATATTTTTTTTTGCAAATCATTTAATATATCGGATTAAATATGATTCATTTGTAATATAAAATTTTTATCGACATTTAATTTTATTCCCAAAAATTTATTTCTAATTGAAAGAAAAAAATATGTTTCATAGAAAAAAAATATCATTAAAAAAGATTAATTTATATTAAAAAAACTTAAGCTCATTTTATTTTAAGAATAAATTTCCCAAACATACAAGAATAAGAAAAAAGTATAACTTTATATTATTTTAAAACTGTATCTAATAAATGTTGTTATATTAATTTAGGACGCTGTTGTCTTTTTTTGTAGCAAATCTCAAAGGAATATTTTGTTCTCTCAGTTGCAGTTGTAAAATTTATTTAAATTTAAAATATTAGTTTTCAGAATTTTAATGCAAAACTTGGACTATTTTAGTTGAGTTCGAAATCGAGTTCAAACCTTTTCAGGGAATATATATATTTTGAAGTCGAATTTATTTTCACTATAAAAATGAATTTTAACCATTATCAATCTAAGAAATTTATATATCATAAATATGAAACATTTTTAGAAGTATTCTACGTTCTTCAATTTTTTAATTTTTTAATTATTTTTTACAATATTTCTTGAAAATATATCCTGAATTTTATTTTCGAGAACAAAACTTAGTGACATATATATTCTCTTACTTTGCTTCGATAAACATTAGAATTAAAAACTATTTTTTTTTCATCTTATATATAGCAGTATGAACAAGATATCAAATTTTATGACAAGCTGTGTTAACAAGGTAACGAGATATATTTAAAAAAAAAACAAATTCATGTAATATTGGTTACATATATATCGGTGGTATATTTTTATTAAATGTACTAAATTCAAAATAAATAATTTGAGTTGTATAGAAATGAAATATTATGAGCAAGTTTATACTTACTGTCTATTTATTAATAATAAATATTACTGTTTGTACTTATTATTCAACCGTCTTATTATTTTTCAACCGGTAATTTTATAACCGTCATTAAACAACCGATCCAATTTTATGGGTTCACGACTACTAATGCTCAACTCCGTAGCCTTGTAATTTTGAACCCAATCCAGAAGACAAGGGAACTCCTGGATCGAGTATTGGGAGAAATTTGACTCCCAATACTCGATCCAGGAGTATTGGGAGTCAAATTTCTCCAGGTCTTTTTGATGGAGCTAACCCGCATTTGTGTTACATGGAGAGGAGGACCACGAGAACATCCCACGGTTAACCTGACGGCAAGGGGACTCTAACCCATGATTCGTCAACCAGTGAGGATATTTCAAGTCAGCAATGTGGTCGGTGCAAGCCGGATGCGGGATTCGTATTGACTCGGATTCGAACCCGGTACGCCTCAATGGAAGGCGAACCTTCTATCCCTTGAGCCATCGTGGCTCATAGAATGTTTTTTTATAAAATGTTCTCGAATAAATAGCTTATGCACTGCAAACATTTTTTAGGGCTGTTTAACACCAAAAATGGGGCAACTACTTTACGCCAAACATGGTGATATGAAACAGAAAGGATAGTTTGTCGTATAGTAAATACCACTTGTTGAAACCATGAAGACTCTTTTTATTTCAATTTCGAATTTTCATATTTTATTCAAATTAAAAACAATATATTATACCAAAGCATAATGTAATAGGTTTAGGTATAAATCGTTTTTAATTTGAAGGGAAAAAAAATAAAAACAAAGATTGTACGTAGAGAATTTGAAAACATATATATTTAAGATCTTATATTTTAATTTGTCTTCAGAAAACTTTTAAATTCTTTTAAATTTTATTGTATAATTTTGAAGAAAAAAAATTGAGAAAAATTCTTTAAAATTGCAATTTTTTTTTAAATTTTTAAACTCCATGCGGAGAAAACAATTCTTGTAAAATTACTTTACAGTAGGTTAATGAAATTTCTGGTAAAAAGAGCCCTAATTCTGGAAATAAAGACCAAAATAAACTGTATTTAAACCACTAATTTGGTAATTTTTCCGTTCAAATGGTAACGATTTACCGGAAATTCTGGTTTTCAAAATTTTAGTTCTGATTACTGTACATTAAAAAAAATACAAACCGAAAGGTAAATTTAACCGTAGAAACTGTTTCCGAGCCATGATCTAAGATATCATCACAAAATTACCTAATTTTACTTCATTTACTAAAATTTTATCACGTATTATAAAACCATATTTCATTGTTTATTTTACAAATATCATTACCAAAGCACTTAAGAGCATATATGGCAGTACTTTTACTTTCGTTACTTGTACCGCCGGTACAAGTAAAAAGTACGTACTTTTACTTGTACTTCGTTACTTTTTAAATTTAGTACTTTTACTTGTACTTTCTTTACTTTTTAGGGAAAAAGTACAAGTATTTGTAACGGAAATATCGAATGAAATCGTTACTTTTTTCTAAAACTCGGTAAGCTTTCTAAAGAAAAAAATAAATAAATTAATTAAAAAAAAATGCTTATGTTTTTTTAATTTATAAAATTAATGTGCAATATATATGCATTTACAGCCAACTTCGTGTTTAAATACCGCATGTTTCAACTTATACTGCACATTCAATTATTTTTTACTAGTTCAAAGATCACAAAGCTATCTGAAACCCCGTGTTTGGTTTGTTTATGTTTGTGCTTTTAAAACGTGTTTCTAAAGAGTAAAACAATTTTAAATCAATGGTAATTTAAATAAATAAAAATAATAAACTAAAAATTAAGATCAATAGATAAAATTTCTTTTTCGTGTAAATCCATAAAAAGTTTGATAGTAAAATTATATTTCATTTTAAAATCATATTATACGATTATATTATAAATTTATATTATAATATTCTTCCGAATTTAAGAATAAATTAAGATCCATAACTTTCAAAATTAAAAATAATTAAATAAATAACAACAATTTTGCAAAAACATTAAAGAACATAAGAATATTACTCAATAAAATTTTAGGTTACTTTGAATTTTCGATTTCCTAGAAATGTACTTTTAAATCGTTACTTTTTTTGTTTAGTACTTGTACTTCTACTTGTACTTTTTACTCGTTACTTTTTAAAATAAGAACTTTTTACTTTTTACTCGTTACTTTTTTTAAAAATACTTGTACTTTTACTCGTTACTTTTTAAAAGTAACGTTGCCATATATGCTTAAGAGGTAAAAAGCAAGGTAAAAAATACCGATTCCTATAGATTCAGAAACTCGGTAAATTTTACGATATTCTGGTAGTTAAGACCCGAAGAAATGTTTAATATTGCAGAATTTTAGTTCGTACGTACAGCTACGTAAAAAATTAGAAACATCATTTTTAAAAATTCATTGAAATGCCTAATAGATAATTTCTGAATATTTTTAGACAGTTTCTAAAATGCAGGTGCTTTGCAATGACTTTCCTTAATATATTTTTTATATCTCGTCAAAAACGCAATAAAAAATATATGCATTAATAATCAAATTTTGAGCAATGATAAAAAAAAACTTTATGAAAAACTCTGCCGAATCAGTGTTGAGGAAAAAAGGTTTAAAAGCATTAAAATGTTTAAAAACAAAATGGAATTGAAATAGAAAAAATAAAGGGGGCAAAAAGAAACAAGGAAAATTGCGAAATTAATGCTGAAACTTACCCTAATTTACCTCTCTCGGCTTCTGCAGTTTTTCTGGTTCCCACATTTCCTTTCATACCATTTCTTTCAATAAATATTAAAAGTTCTTTTTCAACTAAGCATACTCTCAAAAAACGTATACACTAAATAAAAAAATATCAGATATTTTTAAAAATTTAATGTTTGATTGAATTTAAGATTGAATTTAATTTTATTTGATTTTTAATTATAATGACATAAAATCCCCTATTACATGCTACAGAAATTACATCCACTTTGTACATTTTTAAGAAAATCATTGTAAAATTAAAGAGGTTTTATGTCTGTGAAAAAAGGCCTCTTTTAAGAAAACGCCATTTAAAGTTTAAGAAAGCTTATTTCATAAACACCCGCCAATACAGAAATCGTTGGCTGAAGAAAAGCACGCCAATTTCAACTAAGATACCAAGTAGTTTCTATGGATCCCGTAAACATTCCGAAAATTAACTTAAAAAAATTCAAAGATGCTTTTTAGTTTAAACATCAAGACCTTTGGGGAAAAAATAGGGCTTATCATTATATTACTCAAAGATTTTCAAACATAATTACCTATTGAAGTGTGTCTCAATGTATTAAGATAGTGTTTTCAACTTTGGGAACTGTTGAATTATGTACAAATTATTATTTATTATATACAAAAATTTTGCACTAATTACTCGCCATTTCAAAAATGGCTTATTTAATTTATATCAAGTCCATAAATCCTAACACCTCCAAAAAATCTAGTAAGAGTGTTTCTGAAACTAACTCCTTCAATGTAAAATATAAACGTTGTAAAATTTGTACGGGTGGTATGGGGTAATCCTATTCTTAGTACAGGTTCTGAAAAAAAAATTCTGTTTTTGTCATAGGTAAAAATTGAAAAAAAAAATGATCGGGGATTTTTTGCATGATTTCACAATTTAATAAAATTAAAATTAAAATCTAATTTTATCATAATCATCTTATAAATGCAGTTAAATGTACAGAATTAAAATAACTATAAAATAATAATGAAATTAAATAATGAAAGAGATTTAAAATAAAATTGTTTCGAAACATCATTCAGGAATTAAAACTTCAGAATTTATTCGAAATATTTCTTTCATTTAATTTAAACCAATGTCTCTTAAAAGTGTCACTAACTTCTTAATATTCAGAATTTGAGACTTGAACTACATAAGAAGGTAAACCAAACCATGACATGATTAAAATAAAAATAAAAATAATGAATTTCAATTGTCTAATCTTACTATTAATTTAAATCAAGTTACAGAAAACTCTATATGAATAGGTATAAGACATTGTCACTGTTTTGTTTAAAAATAAATTGACTTTCTAATATCTATGCATCTTGCACTGCTTTTGTTCGTATTTTGCACACATTTTTATTTAATGCCCTAATTTAACTCTAAATTAATATGCATTTCAGAACAGAAATTCGAATGACTTCATGGCATATTTCAAAAAGACTACAAAACAATTGTATTGAATATTTAATAAGTTGTTTGAAAATTTAAAAGTTAAAACTGTTCAGTTTAATTACAATCTATTACGTAGCACACTACTTAATTTTGAACAAAATTTGCCTGTTTCCAGATTTAAGGCATCAAAATGTATTTCGTATATTTTAATGCTAAATTTAAAATAAATTTATTCAGAACTAATACTGCTTACAAAATAATGCTTTAAAAGACTAAACGACGAGCAGCGGTGCAGTTTACTTATTCCATTCTATTTTCAAAATATTTTAACAGGCATGCTTGTTTGATATAATCTGGAAATAGGAAAATTTTGAAGTTTCTTCAAAGGTTGAGTTTTATATAAATATACTTTAAATTTAAATCTTATGTATGCATTTCATAGATACAGAATGGCAAACCCAATATTACTTTTTGATGCCAAGACGGTATCCGAATATACAGAATGTTTTCTAATATTATGTTTCCTAATTTATATTTTGTTCTAAAACATGAAATGAAGCACTTTTGCATAATTTCAAAATTTTTTTAAGACTTAGTTATGCTCTTCGGGCTTTTTAGAGCATAATATATCTAGATTACCTACTAGATAACATTTCTAGATAAGATGCACCTATTCTCTATGTTCCCCGATCTATAAGTTCCTCCAAGCTATCCTTTCTTTAAATTTACTGAAGATTTTTCTGCTCTCTCCTTTTTGGGCTCTCTTTTTCTCGTGCCATCAGGAGCCTTGGAGAGAGAAACGTGCTTTATTTTCTCTTTTAGCAATCTTAAACAAGACCTGTCCGTCTTCACTTTCTTATGTAAGTTCATCTCTTATTGTAGGGAAGTCCGTTCCTTCCAATATTGTTTAACTTCTTACTTTAATAAACCAAATTATTTTGAATAAAGATTATTCTGAGACAATTATTTTGGATAAAATTACTTAGATGCCTGATTTTCTGCGGCGTCAAGTTTCAGTACTATAAAACCAAATTATGTAACTATTGATTTAGAGATATTTTTGCTTTGTTTTGTTTTGAATGCATGTATTAGTACCAAAAATTTATTTTTAATATTTTGTATTAGGATTAGGTTTATATCAAGTTTACATGCTGGACAAAATTAATTTTTTCTCGGCAAACATAATATGCAGGATAATGAAGAAGAAGAAGAAAAAAAACAGTTCTTTATTATGGTGAAAAAGCGCTATTGCCCTAAAATACAATTTGTACAATATTATTTTGAATTTAACATTTCTTCAAGGTTTGTTGGCTGATTTGTTCAATTCTATATAATCAGAATTTTTCTTTAATATGGTGTTTGAGCGTTGACAAACAAGGTAAAAGGGCTCTAGTAGCTGAGAGTAGACATACCCTCAAGAAGGGATAAAAGGAAGAAAAAAAACAAAGAAACGCTTTTAATCTTTGACCAATCACTGTTGAAATCAACAAGAGCAAAATAATTCAAAAAAAGTTTGTTTGCGAATGAAGCTTAAAAGCTTATCTTAGTCTAAAGAAATTAACAAATGAACATATTGTTAATTACTTCCCTTATTGAACACAATGATGATCTCTTAGGGTTTGCAATCATTTGCATTTTTAATCCACTTAAAGTTTCGACCTCTTATATGCATATAATTTTTTAGTTCTTTTTTTACAGAGCTTCTCGAAGGATATGTATAGGGGTTCATTGCAGAATATCATACATTTTTTCACATAATATTATATCTCTCCCTTAGATGTTACAATAGTACATTCTAAAATATTTCACTGAATGAGATCAGTGACAGGTAAAAAGTGTTTCAGTCACTGACCTTAACAATAAATATATGACCGTAAATCTATCCTGATCATAAAAATACAGGTATGTCTGTAAATTTTTACATATAAAATATTTGGTCACTAGCCGAAAAAGTTACATTATGCTCGCAAAATATATCTTCAGTTTGGGCCTTGGCATGAATTGAGATTCGGGAAATTTGTTAAACGAATGAAGGAAAAGCGTGAAATGATGTGAAATAGTAAAGTGAGTTCCATCCATTGTAGAGAATAAGAGTTATATTTGTGTGATCCATGGTTACCTATGTAGAGGATTTACGCGTAAGGCAATCTTTGACACCGATTGGGATAGAAAACCATGATCTTTTTATCCCTAACTTGATTGTAAACACGACTGTGAAGGGTACACACCCTGGAATTAGGTTAACAAGCTTCATATAGAGACGGCCGAAATTCTTGTTTGAAACTCAGCTAATGATAAAAATAATTTATTATAATCAGACAAAATATAGAGTACAGTTTTGGTTAAGAAATAGCTTTATCTTAGTATGAATTCGAAAAAACTTTATTAATTTCAACCATTTATATTGTTTTATAATATTTGTTTCAACATAGCTTTCTTCAAAGTAACTTTTACAAAGGCAAAGATAGAAAACAATTCATAAATTCTTATTCAATTACATTGAGCTTTTTTTAAATTTTTTATTTTTTTACATATCAAAGAAAAGAACTGGCCGTTTCGATTTCATCCGTTAATTAACGGTCAACTTAACTGATTTTTACGAAATTTGTCTCAATTACGGGAAGGGGACTTATTTTCTAAGAAGAGTTCTCCTTAAATTATTTAAAGTGAAGCAAAAAATAGTTGATTGGTAGTATGCATAAGCTTTAATGCAAATATTTTAAGCCCAAGTTCATAGGTACATTGTTAATCTAAAATAAATTCTTCAGCGTCTAAAAATGACAACTATTTAAAATTTCAATCAAGGAGTAGAAATTTTGCACCAGAAAATTTTTTTTTCGCTTATAATACTTTAATATTCTTCTCCAACTAAATATTTTCAGTGTCTCGTTAAAGCAAAAAGAATAAAGCATTTTAAGCCAATAAAAATTTTCAAATCTCTTATTTTCCTGTTAGATATGAGTTGCATTAAATTTACACTTCATTTTGAACTAACCATGATGCATTGCGAATCACTATGCACGCAATTTCCTAGATTTTAATTCCTGCTCCGCCAATCTCGCAGGATTTCAGATTAATTTAAATATTCGATGTGATTGCTTTAAACAAAGACCCTTTGAAGTAAAAATATGTATTTTTAAATAAAGTATTGCGAAATATATTACCCTAAAGTGCTTATTTGCTTATGGAATGCCTCAAAAGCAATTTATTTAAAGCTTTAAATATTTAATAACTGTTTTTCATTTACCATTCCTTCCTTGTTTTGTCTTAAAAAAAAGTATAAAGAAAACTAGAAAATTTATTTGCCTTTAGAAAAATGATCAATAAATGTCATTGTCAAATGTTCTTTTCTGTAGAAAAAAGCTTTTTGTTGAGAAATATTTTTTTAAACAAAATTGGTCATTTATTTTTTTCGAATCTTCGCACCCTGTTTGCAATTTAAACTACATAAAGATCAAATCTAGTGAATGCCGTTATTTCAGTTGAAAAATGCTTTTTACGTAAAAACCCTTGATTAAAAATGGCAGAAACATTTAAATCCGATACTCAGCAGAACTAAGCAAGATATGCTTATTAGTTGAATATAATTTTTTTTAAAGAGATTTAATATGAGTTTTTTGAATTGATGCAGATATGAATAGAATTAGGTAAATAAAGCAGCTAAAAATATAATACAGTAAATTAGCATATCTTGTTTGTATACTTCTGGTTCGAAATTAGATTTCCTTGAATTAATGCATAAATGATTAGAAGTATTTAATTAAAAAAATTGATATCAGATTTTGTATACTTTCTAGTAAACGATGTTCACAAATTTAGAACTTAAATTTTTCTTGCGTTTGATACAGACTATTTGAAACAATTGAGCAAAATTTACTTAATGAAAGTTTTATGATATTTTGATTTCCAAACTACTTGTAACTTATTTCTAAGTTTTAATTATAAAGGTTCTGTTCAACTTAGAAATACAAAGGACTTTCACTATCAGAAAGATTCAAAAATACTGAAAACTAAAGGCTTTGATGTATGGTTAAAATATTTACTTACTCTGCAGCTAAGGAAAGTAGCAAATATGAAAGAGAAATCTGAATAACTTTCTCTCTGTGTGTGTCATACATGTTTAAATGGGACATTTTCAATTTATTTCAAAAGCAAAATAAGACGTAAGTTCTGTTTTGAATGTTGATTTTTTAGCTTCCAGAAATTGATATTTTGAATTTCTCTGAACAAAAGATATTCATTCGATGTATGATGCGTTATAATATTTAATAACACTAAATCTGACTTCACAGATCCTGCAATGTGAGGTACCTACACTAATCTTCAAAATATTTTGCAAGGCTAAAATTATTTGTGACTAATAAGAAGCCAAAAGATAAAACTATTTTTGAATAACTTAATTAAAAATAACTAAAATTTAAAAAGTGTAGCGTAAAATGGTTAAAAAGTGTAGCGTAGTATGATTTGAAAGGCAATATGAGTACTTGTCGATGTGTATGAGCATCGTATGATAAATTCTTTAATGAAAAAGTCTCCTCGCTCATGGTCTTTTGGTTAGACCATTCAGAACATAAATTTACTGGAAGTTACATCATGAAAAAACCACGCTAAATTATTTTGTCATATCTTTTATTCAAGGAAATTTGAAAGGGAAAAAGTTGCAAAAAAATCTTTCATGTAATTGGACGTCATCAAAAAGGGAAAAATTAACCATCTTCATTCGTTTTAACAGATGACGCCTCACAGACTATATGGAATTTTTGGGATCTCTTCTTTAATGAGTATATTTCCCAAGAATCATTACCCATTTACCTCAGAAAATAATTTATATATATATATATATATATATATAATAACAGGGCTACATCCCTGTTATCATTGTTGTATTCAGCTTTAATAATGCAGTCATAAGCCATAATACGTTCTAGAAAGGTTTATTTAAAGGTAGGCAGGTGGTTATAACAGTTCACATCCCCACTCCACAAGGGAGGGGGTGTGGACAAAACTCCGGATGGTTCCGCCATATATTTTATGGAACACGTTATTCAGCAAGAGACATGCGAAAACCATCGGTCCCGCATTAAATACTAACAGAGAATGATGCAAACCGGTTCCAGTCGTACATACCTTGTAACTCTACGCATTATGGAAAATCATTTAATGCTTCCTAATATGGAAGTGAAAGAGGGGTCAGATTCTAAAAATAACTCCTTTGAAATATAAATCTAATTATAATTCAATGGTATGTTTTCAGCCTTGAAGTCCCAAAATAGAATTTCTACACCTATTCTTTACCAAAGACATTTAATGAAAACGAAAGAGTTTTAATGTTGTTATTAAATACAAAAGTATTTATAATTTTTGTATTACAATATATATATATAAAAGTTAAAAAAAGTTATATAAAAGTTATATATATATATATATATATATATATATATATATATATATATATATATATATATATATATATATATATATATATATATATATATATATATATATATATATATATATATATATATATATATATATATATATATATATATATATATATATATATATATATATATATATATATATATATATATATATATATATATATATATATATATATATATATATATATAAGAGAGAGAGGAATGAGTTTTAATAAGAAATTTTACAGTATAAAACTTTTGCGAGCGTTTTTTTGATCGAAATGAATGATATTTATTAGAGAGAAACAAAATATACATATATGAGAAATAAATCTCTCAGTAGTGTACCTAAATTAATAGTGTGCTTCTTTTTTGATTAAACAAAACAAAGAATTATACCGTAAGATTTGTAACTTAGAAATCAATTGGAATTTTTTTCACATTTACTGTTTTCTATTTCTATTTCGAAGTACGTCTTTAATACACGTTGAAGCTAAAACAGTCATTAAAAAAGTCCAGTGCAAGGCGCAACTGGTGTATCTATTTATTTTTCGAAAATGGTTCTCAAAAGTTCCATTCACCGTGAAATAGAGACATTTGATAACTAATGAGGCAGTAAAAGTTATGACATCAAAAACATGATCATCTTTTTTGAATATGAGTTTAGAGTACATGGTTTATTATGCTGCAAACGTGACTATTTTTGCAATCTTTCCATTAAAATTGTTTTTCATAATTGAGACCACTAAAACTGTTCCACTTTCTTTTATTTTCCCTTAGTCTTACCTTGTCTTTTTGCAAAAATATATTAAGAGTATCTCATATCATAAAAAGCATAATATGTTGATAACTGAAATTTTAAAAAAGGAATACTGAAGAGAATGTTTACTGAAATTAAAAAGAAATTGTAATTAAAAGTGTTATTTTATTCCATTGATTCAGTGATTTAAAATTTATCTTCTCTCACTACTTTCTTCAATTGTAGGGTAAGAAAACTTTGCAGTTAAACTATTTACTAGGTTTTAAATGCAATCTTTGTGACGGAACGATTATACGATTTCATTTTTTTTTCATTTATATTGTAATTTTTAAGTGATTTTGAGTGATTATAATGATCTGGATTAATTTTCACTACTATTGCAGCTATTTTTACGCAATTTAATGACTTGATAACTTTTGAAACTAATTTCGAAAATTACTTATAAAATTCTAACGGTTACGATTGCACTATTAGAAATTTTGGAGTTAATGGAACCATACAGGGAGAAAAAATTCTGGTGAAATTACCGTAGTGTTTGGTAATGGCATTTCTTCTACAAAACTCACGCTTCTGGTTAGTCAAACTCAAATATACGGTTTTAAAACTGTTTATTTCGTTAATTTTTCCGTTCATACTGTAACGGATTACTGGAAATTCCGGTTTTCTCAAAACTATAATTTTTATTACCACATATTTAGTAAAAAATAAAAATTGGAAAAAGGAATTTAATTATTTTTAATTAGTTTTTATACCAAGCTCTAAGGTATCATGATAAAAGTAGCAAATTTTACCTCATTTACCAAATTTTATCACAGATTGTAAGACCATATTTTATTTTAAATTTTACAAAATCACTATCAAAGTGCTTCTGTCTAAAATACCGATTTCTTTGGTGTTCCCGTAAATCCATAAACACGGTAAATTTTACAATTGTCTGGTAGTTTTGATCAAACTTTTTTTCTTAGCGTAATATCTTGTGCAGATCTATTTTGCTGTGCTAATTTTCTATCTTGAAATTGAGCTCTTAATCTACCTTGTGCTAATTTTATGATCCTAAGTTGAACTAAATTCCGCAACTACCTTTTTTGGAACTATATTAAGTTTAACTATATTTTGGAATTACACCATATATAATATTGTTGAACTATTTATTATCCAACATAATCCTTTTACTTG
This sequence comes from Parasteatoda tepidariorum, assembly GCF_982258835.1. Lineage (NCBI taxonomy): Eukaryota > Metazoa > Arthropoda > Arachnida > Araneae > Theridiidae > Parasteatoda > Parasteatoda tepidariorum. The sequence goes on along the minus strand of NC_141760.1, from coordinate 88,082,227 downwards.
ATTTACGATACCACGATACTCGATTTCAATTTAGCATAATATTAGGGTTAAGGTCAATACTATATTAAGATAAGCTAATTTGAACTGTATTATATTTCAAAGTACAAATAAAATGGTTCAAAGTATTAATCATTTTTCTGAGAGTGTATTGTTTATTTTATCCTTTTCTCACTGACTTTTTCAGTGTTACTTAAATCTAAAATCAGACTATATTTTTCATAGGCAAAGGAATATATATTTTTTCTGACGCTCTAATTACAAGAAAAAATATATTTTGGTGTTTTACAATTAGAAAAAACAACCTAATAGCTGCTAAAAATTCTGTTAGGTTATGGGAATTACATTTGTACTAAAATATAAAGTCCAAAAAAAAGTAGTTTGAAAAGAAAACTTTTTTTCATTCATATTCAAAAATTTATCAATAATTGATTCTGTAAATTAAAGAAAATTAAAAAATGAATAACTATTTTTTTTAGATACAAATAACTGAAAATTTGAAAAATTATCATTTGAAAATGTACCGTGCGTAGAAGGTTTTACACAGAAAAATTCACAGGTGTTTCATGCAGTATTTCGTAATTATAAATTATTAAATGCTAAATATCGTATTTTCCCCTTATTTTGACCAAAATTAATACAAAATTATAGAAAAGTTTGAAAAATATGTTGAATAAAAATTCTGCGTCAAAGGGTTAACTTTTACCAAATATATATTAAATACCTTCAACTGTAACACCATGCAAATTCTCTACATATTTCTAAAATGAACCATACTTCCATTTAAATTAAACAGTAAAACCAGTATTGTGTATTCAAATTTAAAATTGCCTAATTTACTCGATAATATGAATCAACTTGAAATCATATTAGGCTTGCATCAAATTCGTGCAATATTATGGTTCAACGCACTCAACGTTTTGCAGCGAAGTATCTAAACCAGAATCTGCCTACAACTGATTCCCAATGATATGATATTCAGCGTTAACCACGATCATAAAACGAAGTAACTTCTAGAATTGAAAGTGAATTCTCTCTGCTTTTGAAAAAAGCATATGGCCAAAACTACTAGAATATGGTAAAATTTACTTTCTCCTTCTATGGGAGCACCAAAAAGTTCGATAATTTTTAAAGAAGAACGTTAATATTTTTTGTAAAATTAACAATTAAATATGGTTTCATAATTTGTAAATGCGGTGTAAAACCGGTTTTCATAATTTGTAAATTTTGTCAATGCAGTGAAATTCGGTAATTTTTACATGATGCCTTAGAGAATGGCATTAAAACTATTTATTCGGTTAAATTTACATTTCAGTTTTGTATTTTTTAATAAATGTGTGGTAATAAAAGCAATCATTTTTAAAACCAGAATTTCCGGTAAACCGTTACCATATGAACGGAAAAATTACTAAATGAATGGTTTAAATACCATATATTTCGGTTTTATTAACCAGAATTATGGCTTTTTTTACCAGAAATTTCATTACCATACGCGATGCGGTAATTTCACCAGAATTATTTTCTCCTAGTAAGACTCTTTAGCTTATAATAATTTAATACGTATGATAATTTCATTCATTTTGGTAAGGTGTTAAGGTTACAACGAATATGCATAATATTGAGGTTTAGCAAACTCCAAAGTTTGTAACAGTGTATATGAACTAGAATCTACTTACAAATTTTGGAACGGCATGGGTTAATAGCATTGCTTGTACTCATTAAATGAACTCACTTGCCTGCTTTATATAAATAGAATCTTCTCTAAGGCACTCAAGTAAATGATAAGTTGTAGTTAGTTTTAGACATTATGTTTATTCTAATTACAAGCATTTTCAGCTGCCTATTTATTTCTGACTTAATTTCTTTTTCTTAGGTGATAATAATCAGAAACTCTCTAAAAGTCTTATTTACTTTTTGTTTTATATTAACAAATATCACAGCTGTAAATGTCATATTTTGTTTTTGTTTTTTCTTGGATTTTCTTTCGGAGTTATCTCATACATCTGAATGAACGTTTTCGTGAAAATCATCAAACGAATGATTTTCCCTTCAAAACCTATTAGTTACTACAAGTCAAATTTAAAAAAGAATTGTTTAAAAAATTGGACTAAAAAGTTTTTTTAGACAATACGTATTGTTTCTGTTGAAAATGTGATAAGTAGAGATTTGCTTGTCGCAGTTATTTTACAAAATTTTCGCTTATTAAAACTAAAAATTTATTTATATTTAAAATGATATTTCAAAAATAAATTTTCAGAAATATATTTTTTTATTTAATTAATTTTAACTCTCAAAAGTTTTTTTTAAAGATAAATAGGTGATATGTGAAAATCATCAAACGAATGATTTTCCCTTCAAAACCTATTTATTACTACAGGTCAAATTTAAAAAAATATTGCTTAAAAAGTTGGACTTAAAAGTTATTTTAGACAATACATATTGTTTTTGCTGAAAATATAAAAAGTATGGATTTGCTTGTCGAAGTTATTTTACAAAATTTTCGCTTATTAAAACTTAACATTTTTTATATTTAAAATGATATTTCAATTTTTTTTTCTTTTCTATTTAATTAATTTTAACACTCACAGGTTTTTTTAAAGATAAATAGGTGATTTTTAAAACTCAGCACTGTTCCAAGCATGATAAATATTTAATGTTAGAAATTTTGGAGTGGATTTAACTCCAATATTGTGCAGACTTGCTTGAACCTTAACTCCAGATAACTAAGCTTATATCAGCGTTAATCTTTAACTAATCATTTGACTAATAGATTACGAATTTAACACAAATATATTTATTATATTTCCTTTATTTATTTCAAACAAATTAGCATAATTTAAAAAAAAACATTATTATATTTTAATTAAAAAATATCTTTTGCACTTCTCGCAGAAATAAAAAGTGTGCTTTCCACAAACGTTTTTTGTACTTCTGCGTTTCTTAGATGAACAGAAAGTACAAATTCTGAATTTCACCGCCTCACTTTTAGTTGGGTCCTCTGTGAGCAAATATTCAAAATATCTGCAATGCTTATTTAGATGGAATTAAACGTTCACCAGTTAGACGACGATAACAGCAAATCTCGAAAAGTAACAGATAATTCAAAATAACAGATAATTCACAAATATTCTTGTTGCAGTAGTTGCAAATGTTTTTTGTAATTCTGCGTTTCTTACTCCTGAATCGATGAATTTCAGCCCAGGTGGGCAGTGGTAAAAAGAATTGAAACAAATTAAAGAATTTTTATCAAGTAATTCTTTTTTTCACTAATCTAATTTTCTTAATAATTGATACATGTAGCGGTAAGTTTTCAAAGAAAACGAGACTGTAAAAAATTTGGAGAAAGAAGTAATATATGTTTTTATCCCGTTCTTTTCTTCGATTTTTATACAAATCCTTTTTCATATGAATAGCAAATTTTTAATTAAACCATGCATGAAAAATTCATGATTGTTATAAAAAATATTTTTACTGATTTCTTAACTCTTAAAAGCAGAATTATCTAACCTCAATATTTCTTTTTGTCACTGATTTAAGCATCATTCCAAAAATGAAATGTTATCATCTTTATTAATGAATAATATATCGAAATTTACTTTAAAACAATATGAAGATCTATTCAAATATTCTCCTTAAAAAATGGAAGATGTAGATTGCAGTTTGAAATATTCAAAAGAATTTTGATGACGAATATTACTCGAGGTCATGTTTCATAAAATTTGTATTTTTACTTCAGAGTTTATTTATTTAGCATACATTCTTGACAATTATATCAACCGCTGTTATGTTTTGAACCTTGAGTTTAGAAATTTTATTTCGAGAAACGTTGTTACTTTGTATTTGAATTTATGTAACTGGTTATATTTATTTCAAGACTAAATTATTCACAAATTTTTTATTTTTGAAATCAAACTAAAAACATGCACTAGTTTCTTTCGAAATACATATGCTTTAAAAATTGCTGCTGTTTAAAACGTGCTTCAAAATCTCTTACAATCTATAATAATATGCAGAATTTTACACGAAATTGTCACGAACATGCAGTGAGATGATTGTGCCGCGAAACAAAATCATCGCCCCGCAATTTCGTTAAAAATTCTGCATATTAATGTATATTGTTAGAGATTTTGAACGTGCTTCAAAATCTCTAACAATCTATAATAATATGCAGAATTTTACACGAAATTGTCACGAACATGCAGTGAGATGATCGTGCCGCGAAACAAAATCATCACCCCGCATTTTCGTGAAAAATTCTGTATATTAATGTATATTGTTAGAGATTTTGAACGTGCTTCAAAATCTCTAACAATCTATAATAATATGCAGAATTTTACACGAAATTGTCACAAACATGCAGTGAGATGATTGTGCCGCGAAACAAAATCATCACCCCGCATTTTCGTGAAAAATTCTGCATATTAATGTATATTGTTAGAGATTTTGAACGTGCTTCAAAATCTCTAACAATCTATAATAATATGCAGAATTTTACACTAAATTGTCACGAACATGCAGTGCCGCGAAACAAAATCATCGCACCGCAATTTCGTTAAAAATTCTGCATATTAATGTATATTGTTAGAGATTTTGAACGTGCTTCAAGATCTCTAACAATCTATAATAATATGCAGAATTTTACACGAAATTGTCACGAACATGCAGTGAGATGATTGTGCCGCGAAACAAAATCATCGCACCTCCATTTCGTGAAAAATTCTGCATATTAATGTATATTGTTAGAGATTTTGAACGTGCTTCAAAATCTCTAACAATCTATAATAATATGCAGAATTTTACACGAAATTGTCACAAACATGCAGTGAGATGATTGTGCCGCGAAACAAAATCATCACCCCGCAATTTCGTTAAAAATTCTGCATATTAATGTATATTGTTAGAGATTTTGAACGTGCTTCAAAATCTCTAACAATCTATAATAATATGCAGAATTTTACACGAAATTGTCACGAACATGCAGTGAGATGATCGTGCCGCGAAACAAAATCATCACCCCGCATTTTCGTGAAAAATTCTGTATATTAATGTATATTGTTAGAGATTTTGAACGTGCTTCAAAATCTCTAACAATCTATAATAATATGCAGAATTTTACACGAAATTGTCACAAACATGCAGTGAGATGATTGTGCCGCGAAACAAAATCATCGCCCCGCAATTTCGTTAAAAATTCTGCATATTAATGTATATTGTTAGAGATTTTGAACGTGCTTCAAAATCTCTAACAATCTATAATAATATGCAGAATTTTACACGAAATTGTCACGAACATGCAGTGAGATGATCGTGCCGCGAAACAAAATCATCACCCCGCATTTTCGTGAAAAATTCTGTATATTAATGTATATTGTTAGAGATTTTGAACATGCTTCAAAATCTCTAACAATCTATAATAATATGCAGAATTTTACACTAAATTGTCACGAACATGCAGTGCCGCGAAACAAAATCATCGCACCGCAATTTCGTTAAAAATTCTGCATATTAATGTATATTGTTAGAGATTTTGAACGTGCTTCAAGATCTCTAACAATCTATAATAATATGCAGAATTTTACACGAAATTGTCACGAACATGCAGTGAGATGATTGTGCCGCGAAACAAAATCATCGCACCTCCATTTCGTGAAAAATTCTGCATATTAATGTATATTGTTAGAGATTTTGAAGGATGCTAAAGTCAAACTGTGGTGATAAAAGATATTTGGAGCTTGCATGGTTATACGTTTTGAGTATGATCGTTCCAACTTGATGCAACTTTAACATGGTTCCAAGTCAGAGGCATTTGGCATGAGCATTTGGGTCCATAGGTCCGGGTGCTCTAATCATAATGAGAAAAAGATGCACATTCAAACAGAATCAGTTGAAATCGCTGATCTTGTCACCACGATTAATTCTATGAAGCAAGTATGAACCGTGGTGTCTCAGGGGATAGAACGTTCGCCTTCCAATGAGGTGAACCAGGTTTGAATCCCAGCGGTGGCTGGCTGATATGAATTCGGCATCCAGCTCGCTCAGACCACACTGCTGACGCAAAAAATCCTCAGCGGTAGACTGACCATCTGTTAGAGTCCCCTTGTTATCAGACTAACCGTTAGAGGTTTTTTTAGGTTTTCCTCATCACGTCACGTAAATGCTGGTTAGTTCCAACAAAAAGCCCTCCACGAAGGCACATTTCTCCTAATACTTGATCCAGGAGCTCCCTTGTCTTCTGGAATGGGTTTAAAATTACAAGGCTACGGAGTTAAGCATTGGTAGTCGTAAACCCAAAATTGTTTCAGCTGTTCAACCGTTATAAAATAAAATAAAGCAGGTAAGCTAAAGAAAAACTACAAAAAATTAACGAGTGTTTGAAATGTTTTTCTTTTTTTTATTTAACATCTAGAAAAACTCGCTTATAAAGAGAGCGAAGTACAATTTCAAAATATCTTGTTTGTTGTTTTATTCTTCTTCAAATTCCAATCTGTACCTAACAAATAAAATATGTATCAATGCTAATAAGTTTTATCTGTTTACTGAAAAAATCTGCCTTTTAACGGATTGAGATGTAATTTAACAGTTAATTCTTTGTACATTTAAGGAACAGAAATTTTCTTAATGAAAGTTACAAAACGTAACAGTGTTTTACGATTAACATCTTTACAAATAAGCTTACATAAAATTATAATAAATATATATTTATTAACAAAATGATTTTTGATTTTCTGAAAAATACCAACTTAAAAATAATGAAACAAACAATTATGAATTAGAAAGCTATTTGGAATAGTGACTTCGCATTCCATTATCAATATAAAAAAACGAGCATTGTGTCTTTCTTACAATTTTAATTCCTTATTTTTCATATAAAATGTGTGTGTGACCATAGACCAAGTTAACTTCTTCCTTACAAAGAAAAAGCTCTACTATATTTTCTTATAAATGCTCTCGCTTATTCTAAGGAATGCGCTTTTTGGTGACCAAATAGCCATCGTCCACTGTTAGAATTTGAACTCTAAAATTACGGTGAAATAACCGGTAGCAGTCGGTAAATCCAGTCAACCGTAGCGTTTAAGGTAAAGAGCCTTTTTATCTTCACGATTTTGAAACCATTTACAACTAACATTGTGTCAAAACCTAACTAATATTGTTTCTTAGCATTGTTCAAACCATTTACAACTAACATTGCTTCAAAACAGCAGAAAAGAAATTCAACTAGGCATTGGAGCTAGGCATTTCGTTAGGTAAAAGGCACTGCAGTTAGGTTCTGGTTGAGTTGTGTTTTATCAAATGAACCGTAGAACGTGGTTTAATTAGTTTATCTGGTTGCTTCACCTATCGTAAAAAATGGGGAATACTAGACTTTTTTGCGTTACGCCGACATCTATGTGCGAATGTCTAATAGTCCAGGGACTAAAATTCAGAGTTGGGGGGTGCAAGACGCTGGAAACTCTCTATGTTTTGAAGGGAATGGAGAAAATATTGTGGTATCAACGCCGAGACTCGAACCCCCGTTCTGTCACTCATGAGATTGACAAATTAGCCCTCTTGGCTTGTTCTCAGCTGCAAGGAACTAAGTGTCTTCCTTAGGTGGGCCTAAGTGAGTGACAAAATTCTGGTTGTTTAACCTTATTAGGTGAAAGCAGTTAATAAACGGCTTTTTTTCGCAGATAACAATTTGAATACAATATCGTATTTATAATTATTTGACCGTTTCGTTTGAATATGGTAAAATAATAATTAAAAAAATTTTTATTCAACCATTTTTTTGGAGAAATTTCTGACAATGTTTGTATTTTCGATGATGACTCGGATATTTTTGAATCTTAGAGCAAATGGAGTAGATAATTATTTTCCATTTACGATCAGGGGCTCGAGATTTACTGGTAATCCGTCGCATTTCGAAGGTCAGAGAGGGGAAATTTAAAATGAACAGTGCGTATTTCATTAATTTTGAGAATCATTTCGTCACGAAATCATGTGATTTTTGACGAAACGCGAACTCTCATATGGATGACGAAAATGTTTCCTCAACTAGAAGCCAGCATTACAGTGCATTATGGGAGATGACCAGCCGACTGAAAGGACTTGTAAAGCCGATCGGATGCATGGCGATCAAGGTGTTAACCTCATACTAGTAAGATTGCCGGTTCAAGCTCAGCTTCGGGCATAAATGTCTCTCTGTCCTTGTTGGGGTGACGTTTATCTACCGATATGGTTTCCACGGAAAAGTGATCAACAATGCCACCCGTTAGATGCCATGACTAAATACGATAATTTACATGGTCCTTTTTTCTCCTTAAAAAAAGAAAAAAAAAGAACGATGAAATATGTCTCTACTTTTGGCGAAATTCGTGTCCTGGAAAAAGTGAGAATAGTTATTTCGTTATTTGAAGAATTTCTTGCTCGGAGCATATACCAGGAAATGGTTTCGTCAAGAACACAGAGTGCGTATATTTGAGTGTACTTAAGGGGGCTTACAAAGCGATAGCAAGCTAAATGTTCTGACCTATCCTTATTAGTTTAAAAAAAGCATTGCTAATTTTTCCCTCTTTTGCCGGTAATTGGTCATTTTTCATCATATTTAACAAGATGTAATTTAAACATATTAATCATTAAGTAAGAAAATAAATTGAAAACATGGAAATCATACAGTAAAATAAATAAATATTACAATCAGTTTCATGGTTTTGTGAAGATATTTTTACATAATGTTTTTTAAACACGGATATTAACCTAGTTAAATTGAAAAGGATAGCTCACTGCACTGTATGTTTCTTCAAGTAAAAAAAAAAAGAAAAAAAGCCTTATTATTATTTTTCTTTTTTACCTTTTTTTAGGTGAATTAACTTTTTTTTAATATTTTCTATCCCTGCTCATTTTCTCTTTCGACCCAGAATTAATACTGTAAAAAATGAAAAAACAAATTATCCAAACCGTCCAGTTATCCAAATTATCAAAGAACAGTCGTTAAGGTTCAGTCGGTAATATAAAATCTTGCTGATTCAGCTACAGAAAAAAATTCCAAAGCGAATTATGCATTACTAAATATGTAAATGTATTAGTAGTCATTGAATTGTAGGAAATATACTTAAAAGAAAGTGCTTAATCAGCATTTAATTTCCAAATACACATCAAAGCTAGCTTTTTTATTTTTTCATTTGCATGGTAAATACTTTATGCACCACGTACAATTTTAGTCAAAAATGATATTAAAAAATGTTGTACTTAGTTTCAATGCTACATTAAAGATGCTTTTATTTCACTTACAAATATAATTTCTTTTTACATTGAGTTTCTGTAGTTTAACTAAGATGCAATTCTTTTGATCTAATGTATTTTAAGCTCAACATTCACGCTTCCATTACTTATAAAGAACGGCGTGCAACGTTTCTATAATTTGAAGAAACATTTGCTGATATTTCAATAATTTATTTTATTAAGCATTTTACTTAGTATTAAATTGCTAAATGTAGTCGCTGATATCTAAATATTAAAATATAAATTCTAGTTGCTTATTATAATGAATATTTTAAACAATTCAAAGATGACAAATTTCAAACTTTTGAACAAAAAAAATTTGCAATATTCTAATTTTTAGCAAATTTTTTTTTGAAATTTAGTGAAAGGAAAGTTTATATTTTATATGTTTTTAATTATTCCATTTTTTTTTAAAATTTTGAATATACATTGTTTCAAATGGTATGCATATTGAAGCCGTTTTTTTAAAAATAAACATTGCAGTGATGAGATAATATGTTTATATAGGTTGCCCAAAAGGTATGGGCACAGACAACTGTCCCAAGTAATCCACATCGGATCAAAATTTAATGCGATTTTGGCGATTTTCTAATGACATCAAACTCGATCCCCCATTTCCGGACTCAGCCCCACCTCCGTATGTTAGTGGGGATAACTGTATACATTTATAATATTTGATTTTTTTTTCAAAATATTACTCCGATATTGCGATAATATTATTGAGATAATCGTTATAAAATATTCTGACCCTATTAAGTTTTCGATTCTATTAAATTTTCAATTTTTTGTTTAATATTGTTAATAAATTAAATCCTAAATTAGTAAAGCTACAGATCAATTAAATTAAAAGCCCCATTGTTTAAAAATGTTCAAAATTTAACAATCCCATTTTTTGAAAGATTGGAAATTTACATTTTTAATACTTAATAAGAGTATAAATAGCACATAAACATATATTCTTTGACTTATTTTTAATACCAGGAAGAGTTATTTTAAAGATTTCCGTAGCAATTAAATATTTCAATCATAATCAAACGTGCTTGGGCACGCCCGCAATTAAAGCAGAATAGTAGAACAGAATATTCACGATGTAATCGGGCAAAGGTACTTTGAAAGTTGGGAAAATATTTCAAAGGCTTCACCGCCCGCAGCATTCATCACGTTTTGTTACAATCCGATAATCGTAAAAGAATTTAATACAAGACTGGATACATTATATTTAATAGCTATGAGTAGGTAAATATACATTCAAGAGAATTTAACTTGTTGACATATATTGTAAAATTTAGATATCGATAATTTAGTAACTTCTTCTAACCTAGCGTTTTTAGAAGAGCTTGGAACATCATACATTTTAGTGCATGTTTCTATGCATTTTTTTTAAACACGTAAATTTAAAATATGACTTATACTTTAATAAAGGATGGATTTAATCTAACGAAAAAGATCACATCTATGTTATTTTTTTTAATTATCAGTCAGGCCATTTCAAGTTAACTTATTTTATAACTGGCGTTGAACATCCGACCCAATTCTGAGTTTACTTCTATTAATATTCAACTTCGTAGCCCGGTAATTTATTAAAATACAAAAGATGAGGCTTGATTATATTTATAGATATGATAATGGAAAGCTGTTAAAAAAGTAACTTACTAAGCGTCAGATAGAAAAAGATGGAGAGGTAGACCACTTTCAAAAGAATATAGTTAATGTGAAGAATTGTCTGAGCAGCAGGAGAAGTTATAGATAAAGAGTATGGCATCTTATAGATCAAGATAGATAGATAATTTTGTATCCAATCAAGAAGAAAAGGGAACTCCTGGATCAAGTATTGGGACAAATTAGCCTTCGTGGAATATTTTTTGATGGAACTCACCAGCATTTGTGCTATGTGGAGAGGAAAACCATGAAAATCTCCAAGGTTAGCTCCACACAAGGGGATTATTACCTATGGTTCCGTCTACAACTGAGGATATTTTACGTCAGTACTGGGGTCGATGAGAGCCAAGAGCCCATTTCGTTTTAACCAGCCACCGCTGGGATTCGAACCTGATTATCTCATTGGAAGGCGAACCGTTGCTCAATAGTTGTTTTCGATACTACTCGTATTGTGGTAAAATGTGGTAGAGTAATATGTACCTGATATTAAGGTAGTAGGAATTTTACGGTCCCCCCGAAGCAGATATATTCCGAAAAGTTTCTTAGCTATTAATATTTCCTACAAAGGTAATAGGCATTTGATATGTTGTGCACTTAATTACTTCTCATATAAATCTTTATAATCATTTGTGTAATACAGTAGGGAACCAATTATCCGGAACGATCGGGACCATCGCTATTCCGGATAACTGATTTTTCCGGTTTTCTGAATCGCTACAAAAAGCCGTTTTTTTATTGTTAAACCCAACTAAAAAAAAATGTTTGGAAATAATATTAAAAATAAGAAAAAACGATGAAGTAATACACTAATGATTATTTTTAAAATGATGGTAAGGTAAACATCTTTCAAAAAAAAAAAAGAAAAATCCTAAAATCTTATGAGGGAAAAATTTTTTTTTTTTCAAAAATGGCTGGAAAATTTATCGAATTTTGTTCCGGTTTTTTGGTTTTCCGGTTTTCTGATTTCCAGATAACGGGTTCTGTACTGTATTATAAAAAGTTAATTTGATATCGCACCAAAGTGAATGTTTTACGTTCCACATAATAGTTCAAAATTGCCTCATTTTTTGAGAAGAACTAATTTGTCACAACAACACTGTAAAAAATTCCGAATCAAATTACGGTAAAAAGTACTGGAACCTTGAGTGTATCATCCATAAAATCAATTTTACTTTAAAATGTATTTTTACCGTAAAATTCCATACCGTAATTTTCAAAGTATTATAATTACAGTGATTTAGAGATTATACTGTACAGATTACTGTAATCAGATCAGAGAAGTAAAGATTACTGTAATATGGTATATCATATTTTTTGTTCCCCAAAATTTTACGATAAAAATTGATTTCTCTGTAAAACGTAATATTACCCTGAGTCTCCTCACTTTTTACCGTAATTTAATCTGGAATTTCTTACGGTGTACTCACATTATTTATTGCAGCGATGACATATAACAATCGTAAAACTTAACTAGCATACAGCAGCTACCAAACTCCGTGAAAGGATATTTCTCATTTTAAACATTCCTTTACTGTTCGGAATCACGGTTTTATAGTTTTTAGTTGAGGTTTCATCGACTAAAAATTATGTAACATTTATTAAAATATATTCAAACATCTCTAAAATTCAACGAAATTTTCTCTAAGGCGATTTTTTTCAACTAGAACCAATCGATTTCGTTATAAAGAGATACAAAAACTCCTCTGAATACAATTTTTAATGAATTTATTGCTTTATACATCAAAAGTCTATCTCTCAAAAATGGTATCTGAAATTGTAAGTAAAATATTTGTATTTTTCTAGCGTTCTTGCGAAGAAAAAAACTGAAAAATCGTAATTTAGCAACTTATCTTATTCTGTCTTTCGTTTGCATTCAAGAATAGACAACCAACGAAATTTAAAACAAATAATTGTTAGGAGACATTTTCAGCAGAAAAGTGATTTTTCTTAAAATGTATAGACTATAACTGAAAAAAAAATTATTTCTTAAACTTTTACTTTAAATTGGAAAGATATCCAGTCAAAAAGATAAATCCTTGCGTAGAGTGAAATTTCCACTAACATGCAAATAGCTTTAGTTCAAAAAAGCATTTGATAAGGAAAATTTGATTTCCTTTTTCGTTCAAAAGACAAGTCTTTGCTTGGAAGAAAAATTTATTTTTGTAAATTGTATATTCTCTCCCAAAATATAAAAACTTTAGACAAAATCTTAAAGAAAAAGTTACTTAAATCCCACGTATCAAAAGCCTTGGTACTTATCGCATCTAATGTAGTTGAGTTGAATATATTATTAACTTATTATATTTTTTATCTATTTTTAGACAGGAAAGGAAATTTTTAGGCAGAAAGTAGGATGCTTTGAAGAAATTTACCATTTAATCTTTAGCCAGAATCCAATATTAAAGGGGTCAGATATAAAAACTTCTCTTTTCAGAACAATAGAACATTTTAACAGTTAAATACTAATACAACTAATTAACTTTCAAATGGTGATTAAAGTATATTTTTGCTTGAATAACGCGACTTTAAAGTTAGCATCAGCTTTTCCTTATATTCAACTTGAAAGTATGAAATAAAAATAGTTTTCGCAGTTATAATTTTTTATGCTATTACATGTTTTAATGATAAATCTGTAAATCTTATGAGATGAATTGTAATGAAATGATGAATCGTAATAAAAAATTTGAGTATTAATATTCCTTATTTATGCCTTAACTTTTTTTGCATCGAATGAGAAGACAAGTTTAAATATAATTAGTTTAATTAAGCTTTAATAAATTTTTTTTAATACTTTTAAGCATTTTAATTTCAATATTATCATAAATATTAGGAACAGCAATTTCTTAAAGTTTTCTAAAAAAAATTTTAATATAAATAAAATTTCAAAACTTCTAAATAAAATAGTTTTTCATTTACATATCATTTGGCACAATATAAGAAGCACAAAAAAGGACAAAGTTTGTAATGCTTCCAATGTGCAAAAGATAATTAAAGCATAGTATTTTCAATTGTATCGAAAATATTTGAAACCTTAATTTTTTAAAATTTAAAAAATACACAAAAAATTCAAAATAGCTATTTTTTTAATTTACAAAATGTCTCCTAATTATTTTTAAATATTTCATTTAACCTCTCATTTGGCACAGAAATATCAGAAACACAAAAAAAGCATCAATTTTTTAAAGCTTACAATGTATAAAAGATTTTATACAATGTACAAAAAAATTCCCAAGAAACATTTTTAATTAGGCCCTGAAATTTTAAACTACTCATTTACTAATTTCATTTACGTTTCCAAAACACTTTAAAACTTTTCAAATTGTACAAATGGAATGATATAAATCTAAAGTCATTATTATTTACTTATTTATTAAAAGATAGATTAAACAATTGAACAAGAATCTAAGTATGAAAAAGATGTTATGAAATAATTTTGCTTAAATTAGAAATGCATAGCTTTTAATTGGAAATGCATTTGTCTTTTATGTCTTCAAAAGTATTTTTAAGAGAAAAACTGTTATTGTTCATTTTAACACTATTAGTAAAAGTAAAATTGAGGAGAGCTCGCAATGTTTTAAGTGAAAATTCTAATTTATTCCAATAATTTTGAATTCCCAAACTATTTCGTAAAACAGTCAAACATGTTTCTTTCTTCACTCGAAGAAAATGTTTTTGGAAGAAATTCTGAAAGAAAATTTCATTTTTATTTTCTCTAGTGTAATGCTCAAGTGAAAAATACAGCTTTTTTTAAAACAATATCCAGAAACTTATTTGCCTTTAAACATTTTGTTCAACTTCACAAACATTTCGCCATCTGAGAAAAGGAATTGATCAAACATTCACTAAAAATATGCATTTCCAACATAGTTCTTTCAAAAACTTTTTTTGTGCATATTTAAAAAAGAACACGCCATGAATAGGTGTACTGCTTAGAAGGAGGATCTGATAGCAACGTCCTCCGATATATATATATATATATATATATATATATATATATATATATATATATATATATCATTCAATCTGTTTTAAATTTTTAAATATTTTTATGTCTTAGGAACTCTGATTCAAACGAGACAATTATTGCTTCATTTAGTAAGATAACAAGTCCCGGTCCAAGAAACAGAAACTTGAAATTCTTCAAGATCTATGTCATTTTAGAGTTCTGATGCTTATGATAATACTTTAAGTTTGTCACGGTCATTGTTTTTTTAAAACCTTTTATTTGTATTTTTAGTTATGTTTTATTTTTCATTAACTTGCTGTGGTTTAGATCACCATGTTTCTTTTTTTTCTTCATTTTTCATTAGTGATTTAACTTTTCGAGTCTAACAACATTCATTGTAAACTTTATTTCGGATAAACTCTATTTCAGATTCGAATTTTTAAATATTATATTGGATCTATATTTATAACTACTACAGTATAGAAAATTAATTACAGTTCGGTGAAGCCTGCGGATGGAAATGAGCCACTGTTTTCTTTATCGTTTCGTATATCATGTCATTTTTAGTTATAGCTTGTTTTCCATAGGTTTCTTATATATTATTAGTCTAAATAAAAATAAATATAATTATTTCCTTTAGCATAAATTAAAAAAAATATATATGAAAAGTTTCTCATCTATCGAAAGAAACGAGATTAGTTATTGAAGGAAATATGATTTGTCACATAAATTTAATATTAAACTGAATAGTTTAAGTAAAAGAGATATGCCTATATTGTTATACTTCGTTGCAAGTTAAGAACAGACCATTGCGGTGTAGGATTTAAGTAATCTTTCGCGACTGCATATATTTTATTTTATAACCGTCGTTGAACAGCCGACCCAATTTCATGGGTTTACGACTACTTACGTTCAACTCCGTAGCCTTGTAATTTTGAACCAATCCAGAAGACAAGGAAACTCCTGAATCAGTACCCCCAGAGGTATTGATTTGTTGTGGGAACATGGAGGACTTTGAGACTCGACAGATTTAACGTGCATCAGTCACCATTTACTACACGGGGAGTCTTCGGCCGGCGAGGATCGAACCCACGACCTCTTGGATATGGGCCCAGCGCCCTACCGACCAGGCTATCCCGGCCCTGCGACTGCATATAGTTCCGTTTTATTTCGTTATCAAATTATACAAAAATGATTTTAAAGCAATGAAAAACACGTCAGTCTTTTTCAAAAGTTAAACCCGCATATCAAAATTTAATTCATGCCATCTTTCACGATATATATCATAGAAGTATTAAAAAAAGGTTATTGTTTCGTCGCAAAGGAAAACAAAAAAAAAGCCACAGTTTAAGTGCCTTGCATTTGAAGCTAAGCGATGGTTTTGAACTTTATACACTCTATAACAAAAAAATTGACGCACCAAGAAGGAGTTGTCCGATTGAAACGAAAATTGGTGGATAGGAAGACAATGTACAGAATAGTAAATGATTAAAATTTCAGAACAATTGAATTGTTTATTGCAGAGTTACAGTAGCAAGTTCAATAAGGTGTTGACCCGCCTCTAGCCTGGATACAAGGTGCCACTCGGCGTGGCATAGACCGATAAAGCTCCCGGATGGTCTCTTGCGGTATTTTCTGCCAAATTCGATCCAATTGTCGAACGAGGTCATCAACATTCCGCGCCAGATGCAATCGCCTTCCCATCATATCCCAGACATGCTCGATGGGAGAGAGATCTGGTGATCTGGCAGGCCAAGGAAGAGTTTGACAAGCTTGCAGACAGTTCATAGCAACACGTGCCTTATGTGGTCCGGCATTGCCTGCTGAAAAACCAGCCCAGGGCGCTGCAAAAGGAACGGTAGCAAAACAGGTCTTAGGATGTCGTCGACGTACCGCTGTGCAATAAGTGTACCTCTAATGACGACCAAAGGGGTCCGGCTGTCAAAGGAAATGGCACCCCAGACCATAATGCCTTGTTGAGGGCCGGTGTGGCGTGCAATAGTGAAGGCAGGATCCCCCCTCTGCCCTGTGCGTCTCCAAACACGTCTTCGATGATCGTCGGGACACAGTTGGAAGCGGGATTCGTCGCTAAAGAATATGCATCCCTAGTCGGCATTATTCCACCCATATCTGTTCAAAACATTCATGCATACGAAATTTCAAAGCAATCGCATGATTGCTTCTTGGTGCGTCGATTTTTTTTTTGTTATAGAGTGTATATCATCTTGCAGTGAAGAATTATCAGGGCTTTAGAACTGCCAAATAACTTAAATATTTTAATATTTATTAAACTTTTTAAGAATCACCAATTTGGCCATATTTTTTCACCTAGATGAAAACTATGAAAATCACTTTCTTTTTCTCAGTTTTTGCAAATTTTTATGAGCCTATGTGAAAATTAATGAATAATAATGGAATAATAATGGAGTAAGTTCTTAAAGATTAAAAAATTAGTCCACAAACGCTTATTATTTTTGCGAAACTGTGGCTTTTCACCACATTGACGTTTTACGTCATTTTTAAGATAGGCATAAACAACACTGACTTTAGGTTACACATGACCTAACAGTTATGAATAACTGTTGCAAAATCACAGCAGCTATGAAAAGAGCATATTATTTTCAAAAAAGTACCATTTCATATGACGACTGAGCCTTCAAAAATCAGCCTTTGTATGTTTGCCAGTGATTTTAAAAAAATATTTTTTTAAAATATCAATGCATAATATGATGTTATAAAATTTAACATTGTATTCATCTCAACATTTTAAATTTTATTTTGTTATATGTTTACTGTAAAAACTTTTAGTTCATCTCAACACTAAGATAGTGGCAACTACTTTAAACAAAAGTGAAACCGTCTTTTGATGTAAAGTAACCACCGCCATTTTTATTATTCAGTAATTTAAAACTGATAATTATTGTAAGATAAGATACACATCAGAATCAGCGAAGTTATTTTTACTATACAATGTAAGTAAGATTCATAAATTTTAAATGCATATATAGAATAATTCTTTCAATAAAATTAATTTATAAATTATTGACACAGGTAGAACAGATGATACATTTGGTTCCTGATAATGAAAGTCAACTTATTAGCTTGGTCAACTTAACAGGTTTTGCTGTATTTCTCTCTGAGATAGTTTTTCAAACAATTTTAGTTTGATAAATGAATAAAACTACGGGAAAACTGATTTTTGAAACGTTCTTTCAAAATCATATAATCTAATATTGATTCCAAAAAAAGAAAAAATAAATAAAGAAAAAAATCTCCCTTATATACGAAAAAAATTTAAATCTTTCAAAGAATGAAAGGATATCAATTTTTGAATCCTAATCATGATATATGAATATTTTAGTATGTAGCATTCAATGATAACTTCTGTCCAAAAATTCAAAATCCCGAAGGTTTTAATAATTAAGTTAAATTTCAAAAGCAAACATATTTGACATCTTGAATATTTTATTTTTCTAAAATGGTAAATCCTATAAGCAAGAAATGGACAATTTTTTGCAACGATTCAAATCCAATTAAATATAAATACAAATATTGAAATGTTTATCAGAGCGAAACAAAAATAAATTCTTTTAATCCTAAGAAAGTTATTTCCTTATGGTTCAAAGCTTGTCATTTTACTTTATAAGCGCTCGAAAGCTAAAGTGCTTTCCCAAAAATTAAATTTATCGAAATGTTTATCTCGATTGGTGGAACTTATTTTCGAACCCAAAAACTCAAAAATTAATATAAAAAATAAACATTTTCTTTCATTCTATTAAAAATGTAGGAAAAGTTATGGACAGATTTAGAAAACTTGCCCAATGAAAATAGCTGTGTATAAGAAATAGAGTTATATGTTTTCTTTAATCTTCTACGTATTGTATCATATAAGCCTACTTATTCCATTTGAAAAATCTTTTAAAATATGTATAAGCAGGACTGTCTCAACGTGGATTAAGATAGAAAATTATGAAAGATAACCTTCTTACGAACTTTAAATAAGACTTAAATAAAAATGTAATCGTTGAATCTAAGTCTGTAATAAAATGAAAACAAATGGATTTGACAAATTTGCATTACGAAAAATGTTCTGTATAACTGATAGTGTTATATGTTTAAGTCAATTTTCTATTGATTGTACACAGAGAAAAAAACAGATGAAAAATATCAGATTATGGTAAAATTTACCACGCTACTGACATCGGAGCATCAAAAAGCTCGGTAATTTTTACCGAAGAGCTTTGGTAATGGTTTTGGTAAAATTAACAACAAAGTATAGTTTCATGATAAAAATATAACAAATATGGTAACATTTTGTAATTTTATCATAATAGTATCTTAGAGCAAGGCATAAAAACCATTTCTTTTATTAAATTTACTTTTCAGTTTTGTATTTTTTACTAATTATTTGGTAATTAAGAACAATTTTGAAAACCAAAATTTTTGGTAAATCATTACCATATGAATAGAAAAAATATCAAATGAATGGTTTAAAAACCAAATAGTTTGGTGTTTAATACCATAATTATGTTTTGTTTTACGAGAAATGACATTATACCATACAGTATGGTAATTTTACCAGATTGAATCCATGTATTATATAAACTTATCAGTTCTATATGGAAATTTCTTTTAAAGGATATAAATAGTAATGTAAGTTTAATCATAGATTAAGAACATGATAATTTTCTTACTAACTTCAAATAGTACAATTAAAGATACAATATTTATAAAATAAAATTATAAATATTAAATCAATCTTTAATAAATTGGAAGCTGAGAAAAAACTTAACAAACTTTTGTCTCACGAAATTTATTCCGTAGAATGAAAACTATTATTTTTTCTGAAAATATTCTATTTTCTTTTTCAAAATATAAACTTATCTATTCTATTTGAAAAATCCTTTCATAAGGGACATTAATAGTAACGTAAGTTTCATCATAGATTAAGAACGTATTATTTCTAAACGTATTATTCATCGTTTTATTTCATCATAGATTAAGAGCGTATATATCCCTAAAATTACTAAATCACTCTACTCAAATAAATATTGCTGTGAAAATTGAGGTATATTTTACACTACAAATGGATTTTACGGAAGATGCCACCACATTACCGGCACTCTATAACGTAATTTGATCCGGAATTTTTTACAGTGTACATTTTAATGGGTGAATGAAATGTAGGAAATGCTTAAGTTGAAATTTCGATTTGTTTATTTTATTTTGTTTATGGGCACAATTTTTAACAATCATGTAATGCTTTTATAAATAAACTTTCACTTTTCCTCTACTTAGGTTTCAAAACAGTTCAGGTATTAATAGATGACATTATAGGGCAAAAAATTAAATCACAATAAAGAAGATTGATTCCAAGTTTAGATTGCTAATTTGTAACATACCTTTTAAAAAAATGCATATTGCTTTCAGAATATGTTTAAAATATTTACAAATAATGTATTTGTAACATTAAATGTTAACCACCTCTTATTTATAATGTCTGAACAGCTTTAAGTTCTTTCATATAAATTAATTCAGAGTGAAAAATATGAAATCAAGATTTTCTAGTTTTGTTTTATTCGGTTTTTCTGGTCAGAAATATCTTGATACTCATTTTTTAGTCTTAACAGGTCAATACAAATGTGTGTTTGTATTTCCAAATCATTTAAAATAAATTAATTTTCAAGTATCTTCAACAAAACTCAAATACGATGCATTGGTCTAGAAATCAAGCACTTACAAGGAACATACCAGAAGTATCACTATCCGATCATAACATATATTTTGTCGATTTCGAAGCAATTGTTAACGCTAGAAAATATGAACATTACTGTGAATCTAGAAAGACTGAAAGGGCCAGTGTGTCCCTTCTCAGATTGATTGTTGTTAGAACAATTAGACATTGAAAATCTTGAAATATAATCATAACTAATCCAATAAATACCTATTACAGACTTGATTTTGGAAATTCTTCGGTATTTTATTCGATTTCATTAACGAAAATATTTGATTAAGCGGAACCCTGACTTTTCAATTATATACTTATACATTAGTTTCTTAGATAATTGAATTTACTTTTCTCTATAAATAATAATTATAGATACGCTGAAATACTTTTTTTTAATGAAACTGGGGTACCTTATGCG
Organism: Parasteatoda tepidariorum; assembly: GCF_982258835.1. NCBI lineage: Eukaryota > Metazoa > Arthropoda > Arachnida > Araneae > Theridiidae > Parasteatoda > Parasteatoda tepidariorum. The sequence goes on along the minus strand of NC_141760.1, from coordinate 88,061,218 downwards.
TATTGACAAAACATACCGTAGATAATAAACTTGGCGATTGCAAGTGGAATTGGAGATGGATTACGCGTGAATGTGGTGGGAGAACGAAAATTACATTAACCTAAACAGTGTAATTCGATATTCTCTTTTTCTCCTCCTCGACTAGCCATGATGAATAAAAATAACTCATTAGTTCCTTTTAGTAGAGAAATAAAAAAGAAAATAACACCTTTTTATTGATAGGATCACTTTACAAATAGTCTGTATTTATATTTTATTAAAAGCAATAATTTATATTTTATAAAATGATCTACTTTTTGGATATAATAGATTTAATTTTTAAATTTTTTTTCTCAAGAAACTGTGTTTGCGAAGAAATAGAAATTATTTATTAATGAACCAATCACAAAAAATAACGTAACCTTTTAATACCATGTTTTATTTTTATTGGAACGCTATTTTGAAGAATTATTGATAACGCTAATTATTAATAACGCTATTGTAAGAAAACATAACCTGTTTTATTTTAGTGATATAGTGAGCTATAGTGATATTTAGTGATATTTTGGTGATACTGTTAAATCAATCTTGATAAAAGAATAATGTAAACTTTTTCATGAAAATTTTTTTTTAGAAATTAACAAAGACATATTATTTACTAGAAAAAAAATTTAGAGTATTTAAAACTGTTATCACGTTTTAAAGTAAAAATTTCTTGCAAATGAAAAAATAGATATTTTTAAAATTTTAAGGTAATCGGATGTATGCTAGTGAAAAAAGAAATATGTGAAATAATTTCAAGTAGGAAAAAATATACAAATGAAGGGATGTACGCTGTTTCTTCAATGACATATGTCGCGTTTGTTTTATTACTAGAAGCATTTATTGTAAAAAAAATATTTATTAAATTACTTTTTTTTCAATGGGATGAGAATGTATATTAATATGTATATTAAGTTTATATCTTTTATGTATATTAAGGAACGTGAAAAATTGATTCAATTCCTTAATATACATAAAAGTCCGTAAATACTTCATTTATTACGGAGGTCATAAATACCTTTATACTGTTTCAATATTAGAATAATAAATGCAATTGCTAGATAACGCACATTTTCAAAAATATATTTTATCATTTACAAATATTGCGTGCAGGTTTATACGTAACATACATACGTATCAATTAAATGTTTTGAGTAATTAAAAACATAACATAAATAAAAAATAACATAACTAAAAAAGATAACATGATTAAATAATATAATTAATATAATATAATAGTAGTATAATTAATATAATATAATAGTAATATAATTAATATATATATATATATATATATATATATATATATATATATATATATATATATATATATATATATATATATATATATATATATATATATATATATATATATATATATATATATATATATATAGTGAAAGATAATTAAAATTTTCTAATGCGATGTAGCACTACTTTGATTTTTTCTCACATTTTCAGCGAGATTTCTTTTTCTTTTTTTCTTTGAGTGCTGCTCACGAACTGGTGGACTCTCAGAGGGTATCCTCTAGCTACCCCTAGTAACTCTGACTCTTCTACGGCTTATTGACGAAGGTTGAACTTTAATTTTACCTCTGGAGGTTTTAGAAATGTATGCACCAGCTGTACTTTGAAAAGAGTCCCCTGTACTCCGAGTTTTCACCACATCGATCCTTTTCCTTATTCTATTTAAAAGTAATCTGGACGTGCCAAATTTCTGATGGCATCTTCGTTGAGCATAAAATATTAAAATAATTCTCTAAGAATTTCCAACATTAAATACCTTTAGAATTTGCAGTAAATTATTAAAATCAGACAAACGAGTAAATAACCTTAATGTTGTTTGTTTCAAATTTCTCATTATCCGTAAATTAGAAAAAATTGCCAAAGATATGAAAAAAAAGAGATCATTCTCATCTTGAAATATTTATTATAAGAAATTTTAAATTTGCTGTACAAAGAAATATTACTCATAATATTTGCTCTCATATAAACAGTATCGTTACAAAATGTCTTATTAAGAAAGGAGTCGAAAATAATATGAATTTCTTATTAAAGATCACTATACCTTTAGTTTAAATAATTCGATAAAAAAAAACTTTTTCTAGAAACAAATTCACAGGCTCAGGACATTGAAAAACTACTGTATTTAACTGTCATCAACAAGCTAAATGATGGTTAATACTATTTGATTAGTAATGCATAATCAACTGTTTTAGATCCGCGTATTCTCGTAACTTAAACAATTTAAAATAATAAAAGTTCGTTTCGTTCTATATTATATACATATATATATATATATATATATATGGAAGAGCGGATTTGCATCATTTCACCATCATTTTTGGTGATGATATTTGAGAATTTGTTTGGAAGATCCGCTTCAGCATTAGAAAGAAACGTCGCATCCATATAACTTGTTGAATGTTACGTGATACCGAAAACAAAACAAAAACAGAAGCACACAGCTGTTTGGCTATTTGCGAGCAGCTCCTTCAACACCAATAGAAATTTTCGCCAACCCTTTTATAATCTACGGTATGTTTTGTCAATACGCGTACCTTATACCCAAACCTACCAGGGGTTATTGGATATCTACCAAAATATACCTAAAAGGCCACTCTGACCCCTTCTGCCATTCCAGATATATAAGCAACTATATATGAGCTTCTATAAGGTTAACATGTAGAGGATTAAATAAGCAATTAAAATGCATCAAACAATGGAAAATCATGTAATATTCAACGCTTTCAGAAAGTTATTACTTGTTTTTTTTAATTAAGGAGCAACAAAAAACGAGCCAAATTTGCCTCAACCATAGTTGTAAGGGTAAATTATAAATTATCAAAAACTGCAATTTTTTTCCTTCAGTTCTATGAATCCCTCAGACGAACAGCAATGAAAAGTTGCTCCAATTAAACACTGCCTAAATTAAAGCTTAATCGGAAATTATTGTTTGCGTTTTTAAGGCTACAATTAAAAGAAGAAATAAAAGAAAAAATTTAGAAATTATAATATAAGTTCTGTTATTACCACGTTTATATTAACTTGCCTTCGTGCATGTCTGTTTGGGTGGAATTTTGTAATCGATTTTAAACTAACTTTTCGACTAGTTACAGACTTCAAATTTGGCACATAGTTCAGAATTGGATGACAGTGCATGAAAATGAAGCGAAAGAAGGCATGCAAAGTAAAATAAAATTAAAATTGAAGATAAAATTAGTATTTTCGCTGTAGTCTTTTATTGTCGATTCGATTATTTCAAATTAGTGTCACATGTCAGTTGAAAAGTTTTGTGTACAGTGAGTGAAAAAATTGACATTTTGGAAGTGAGTACAAAAAAAATAAAGATAAAAAATAATATTTTTAAAATCCACGTTTTAGTAGTGGAGAATAATAATAAAAAAATAAAAATTTGAAAAACGAAAAACGTGTGACGCATGAAATACATAACAGTACATTCATATGCATATACACATTTTCTTACTCATACACATGTACAGCCACATCCACATATACATCCACATACACATGCATATACACAAACATATTCCACATACACATCCACATTCAGATACAATTGCAATTACAGATATACATACACATATTCTCAAGAGCACATACACACACTAATATAACATCACTGTTATGTATTTCATGCACCCCACGTTTTTCGTTTTTCAAATTTTTATTTTTTAATTATTATTCTCCACTACAAAAACGTGGTTTTTAAAAATTCTATCTTTTTTCTTTTTTAAGTTTTTAAATTCCAAATTTCTTGAATTCATTCAAATTTTTCTTAGAAAATAACAAATTTATTTGCTGAATTAGTATTATTTTACTTGACTTTTCCAGCTATATTCGTTATTATGCATAAAGCGAAATTTTTGCAATTCCTTAAACATTTTTTACCCTACCTTACATTTTTAAAAACTTATATCTCCGCAATTGAAGTAAAACAGACAATGTTTTAATATACGTTATTTTATAACTGTCCAAACTGTAAAAATAGATTTAAAAAAAACTAAGCCTGATTTGCGAATGACTTTTCATGTACCTTCCTTGTTAGTGTGTTTCACTTATAGGTCAATAAGATATCGATGAGAAACGAAGATCAAGTCCTGAAAAATCTTAATTTCTTTTTCAGTGACACATCAGCCGGGAACATGGACAAAGCAGCTTCTGAGCTCCTCCTCCGGTACCTGAAAGAAGCTTCTCGCAAGATCGATGATAAGGAAGGATTAAAAGATTTCGGTGGAGAGAGAGAATTCGAGACAGAAGTGGATTATCTTTAAAAAGGTAAAAACAATTAATTATAAAACAGATAAATTTGAATTGGAATACATGAGCCGAGTTGGCTCAGAGAGTAGAGCACTCGCCTCAGAATGAGACGACCCAGTTTCGAATCCCAGCTATGGCTGGTTGATACGAACTCCGCACCCGGATCGCACGAACCGCAGTGACGCCGTAAAATATCCTCAGTAATAAACGGATCATGGGTCCGAGTCCCCTTGCCTTCAGAATAACCGTGGGTGGTTTTCCTTTCCATGTAAGGCAAATGTGGATTAAATTCACCGAATAGTCCTCCACGAAAGCAAAATTTACCTCAATACTTGATCCAGGTGTTTCCTTGATTGGGTTCTAAATTACAAGGTTATGGAGTTGAACATTGGTTGTCGTTAACTCAAAAATTGGGACAGCTGTTCAACGACGGTTATAAAAAAAAACATGAAGAACAATGAAACGAAGGGGATCAAATTAGTTAGTCATGCCATCTTGAAAGATCAGAGGCACTTTTTAACAAGTTGAAAGCAAAGAATGCCAGAAGAAAAAAAAAATTGCCTTCCCGCAGGAGTCTGCCACGGCCTAGGGCGATCGTAGTGGATAAGGATTTACAAAATCATGATCAATTGCTTGACGGAAGCAATGCGGTTAGCACAGCACTCTGACTGCCTTTATTACTCGGACAAGTAGGTACTTAGGTACTTACCGAATTAGAGCAGAGTGGACGTCAAACCGCCACTTGGGATCGAACTCCAATTCTTCATACTGATAGGTTAGAGCCTTAACCACCTTCACGGCTTTTATGCTGTTTTACTGTTGCTTAATATACATGGGTGTAGGCTGCCATTAGAGACATTTTGCAACCTTTCCGTTTAGTTCTTCTAGCTAACGATATCAGCACTGCGTCTGTGAAGCAATGATTTGTTCGTTGGAGCTGACTTAGATTTATTATAGTTAGTTTTAAATTGTTGCGCAAGAGCAAAGGAGGCTATACTGAGCTCAACCTTGGTCGAAACTAAAAGTCTGATGGCTTAAAAGTTTTTAGAAGTATCCTTCGTCTTTGAGATTTTCAATAAGGTTTCGATTTCCATCAGGAGAGTTTCTAATTAAAGACGATAATTCAGGATATTCGCAGTTAGAGCACTTGGTGAAGGTGTGCTTTATGGTTAGTGGTTCTCCTCACCTGGTGCAAATAGTCGCTGGTTCGTTAAGTAAAAGGTGTCTGTGTGTGAATCTTCGATGGCCAAAGCTTTGTCTGTTTATAAGAACTTATTATTAAGAGTTATAAAAGGTATTATTAACGGTTTCATTTCATGCAGTTTATTGTTTATCTCTACATTCTATTTTGTTTGCAAATAATATAAAGTACTTGTTATAAAGTGCTTGTTATTACTGTTGATGACGCAATATATCATGACGCAAAACAGGTTTGTTATATAGATTATTAGTAGCTTTTGCCATGAAATTGTGAATTCATTTTTGTGTGAATTCTAGTTCAGCCAAAGGAAAAATTAATGCTGATGGAAAAAATGCAAATTATCTCCATTTTTAGTTTAACTTTTCTTTAAAATAAGTGAGGAAAGGAAAAGTTATCAAAAACTGAAGAATATTTATTGGAAAATTCAAAATTAAAACGCCAAAACTAGTTTGATCCCCCAATGAAACTTGAAAGTGTTTCTAATAATCGTTGCTGTCCCACACTGGAGTGATCGTAAAGACACGGTTTCCAGTTGAACAACTAAGTCAAGCATCACCGGCTGCGGTCAGTCCGCAGGTGATTGACCACTTTGATCAGCCTGCGTAGGGAATGAAGGTGTGAGGTATCGGTCCTCGATAAACTGTTCAACTGTTAAATGCTCGACTTTGAGAGCAGATCATCGGGTTACCAAAGCGGGAGAGCCATTCCTTCTGCAAAGAATCAAAATCGTGTTGGCAAGTCTTCGGATCATTTGTCACGTTTTCCGTTCAGATCATGTTTCTCAGTCCGTCGTCATTAGCCCTAGCCGATTGTGCAGCTCTTGTGCGACGTAAATAAAATAATAATTAATAGTAGTTATCACCAAATAATTGTTTCACGACCTAATAATTGTTTTCACCTTCTCTTAGTTTCTTTTTCTGTAAAATAAAAAACAAACAGGTTTTAACGTTTTCAATTTTGCTAACAGTGATTCGTAAGATTTCGATATCGTTTCTGTTTTTTCCTCGTTTAAGTTGTAAATTGCGATTTTTAATTGCTTGTAACTTTTACTTCATTTTTGACAGTTTTTGAAAATATATAAAGGCAATGATTTAAGAATGCTCTGCATACCATTCTAAGTTAATACTTTACGATATCTATAGTAAACTGTTACCCTTAGTCAGAAAGTTAAATCGTCTTTCTCTTTGAATAACTTAGAATGTATATAAGAAACCTGTTTACAATATTTACAGAAGAAAATCCTCTCTCACTTGAATGTATTACAATACATTTCAGATGCTCTTTTTTCTTTTCCTTTGCAATTTTTCGAAAAGAAGTTAAAGTTCCAATCTGTTAGAATGTCTAACAGTATTTTTAAATAAATTTTTTCAATGTTGCTTAAATATATTGCAATACTTTTAGAGGATGTTTTGCAGTGTGCTTAAAATATTTAGCAACGTCTGGGAAAATGAATAAATAATTCAAAAATATTCCCAGAAAAACTTTTGAATGTCTTAAAAATAACCCATATTTACTGTTGAAAATTAAATTACTTAGATTTTTCAGCATTTTTTTAACGGAATTAATTTCTAATTTTTCTAGAAAACACATTTCTCCTAAACTATCTCTGCATCATCCATCTTATTTTATTCTATTTCTATGTAGTTTGCCCCGTTTTCCTTGGTACAAATAACTTACTTTTATCGGGAACTTATTATCCTACAGATAAACTTTTAGCAACTTCTCAGGGATAAAAGTTCTATCACCATGGAATAATCTGTTATTGACATTCGACACCTATGGACAAACTACTCTTGAAGCTTTCCACAACATTGAATATGTTAAGCAATATTTTTATATAAATTTGAAATAATTTTATAAATCTAAGTGAGAAATATATACTGGCTTAGATATATTAATTATAAGGCATATAAAAATGTACTTTTAGAAGAAAATTTCAATACTATTCATATTAGAATTAAAGCGGAAGAAAACAAACTTTTCGCCTAAAAGTTCGCTTCGTAGAAATTTCTGGAGCAACGATTATAGGTATACAGCAATGCAGCTGAGAACGAAAAAGTTATTATTTTGTTAATCCCCAACTTGTTAAGCTTAGTAGTAGGAGCAATATAGTTAGGTTTGAGACTTCCGATTTCTTTAGAGAGTTACGGGAAAAAATTTCAAAACTGTCCTGCTTGGAGTTATGAAAGAGCGGAATCAGTCACCCACACTTGACGAAGTTTCTCTCAATTCTTCCCTCGTTAAGCCACGACAAAATCATGTTATCTGAGCTCGTTTTGGTTTATTTTTTTTCTAACAATCAAGAAACACGTAACTAAGCTATGGTCATGTGAGTTGGTTATTAACCTTTAAAAGGCGGTGGGAAGTATATTTTCAACTTCATTCTTTTAAAAAATATCGAGGCTAAGAATCTATGATTTATGCGACGTCAGAAAATGCAAATAAATAAATGAAAAAAATACCAATGGTTATTTTGGTTCATACAAATATGGGTAACAGTAAAGGTTTGAGTGGGTTCAAGAAGAGAGGCTAATAATAGGAAGTTATTTCCTTCAGTGTACTATGCGTTCGTTTATTTGATCATTTCAAGTTCATTTGTGGATATAAATTCAGACTTTATAAATTAGATTATTTATAAGCACAGGCAAAAATGCAAGCAAAACGCAGCCATTTTCTCACTGAGAAGAAGAACAAAAACGCACTTAAATGAAAATTGAAAAATTATTCATCAACTCTGTCTATTGAATAAAGTTATGTTTTTATTTAAAGTTTTATAGTTTTTAATTTTATGTTTTAAAATTTTCTTTCAGGTTCCTTTAAGAGAAACTAAAGGATTGTGGATTGTCTATTTAAAGTCAAATGTTGTAAATTTTAAGATGAAAAAAAAAATGGATTAAAAATGCTTTGAAACTGTGCTGATTTGAAAAATTTCTGTTTTTTCTTAAACATCTTTTCAATGTAAATAAATTATTTTTTCCTTTAAAGAAATTTGCTTTCTTACAAATAAAAAAATCTTACAAACGACATGATTATTGAAATGTTTTTCATTTTTTTTCTAGTTTTTTGAGAAAAAAGAATTTATTGAAATCAAAAACATTTATATTAAATCATTAGAGTAAACAGTTCCGTTTTAGAAATTATTTTAAAAATACCTCATTTAAGTACATGAATTGTTTCTTTTTTTCTACATAAATTCTTTCTATATATGAAAAAACTTATTTTATTTTACAGTCTTATTCTATTTTTTGCAATTAATAGAAATTATTTAGAAACAAAAAATCTACAATTTACATTTATTTTAACTCATAAAGCAACAGTTACGAATATATTTATGTTAAGCATTGCAGCAAATAGTCCCTTTTTAATGGTTGCTCTACAAATGCCGAATCAAAATAAAATGTTAAAAAAAAATTAACTTTTGTTTTAATAAATAAATAATTTTTAAAAATAAAAAAAACATTTTTCAGTTTACTTTTTCTATTTTTTTTTCTTAAAAGGTATTGTTTGAAATTCAAAAAAATTACAGTTTATTCATTGCAAAAAAAAAAATTTGTACACCGAAAAGAGGTAGCTACTACTTTACAGCTAAATAATGTTCTGAAACATTTGCAGATAACGCTTGGTTCTCGGTGTTTCAATATACCAAGAATCAAGGATAGTCTTGGTGTACCGAAAATGCTTTTCAACACTACTTGGTGTAAAGTAGCTATCACCATTTTTCGTATTTAATAACACTAAAATTTATAATTACATGGGACATGATAGACATAAGAGTCTATGAAATTATTTTTACTATACAATATTTAGTATGAAAATCTAACTTAAGATGCATATATGCACTAATTCTTAAAATAAAATTAATGTGCAAATCAAACACGAGCGTAATACAGAGAAAATATTAAAATGAATTCAAATTAAGCTTAACAGAACAGAAGGGATAGAAATTAAAAGTTATAAAATCATTTCATACAAATACAGTGGGGTATTTAAAAATTAAGAATTGATTGTTTTTACTAAATTAAATTTATACATGCATTTTGTAATGGTGAACTTTTGTTTGGGTAGATGTTTAGCGGCATGCAAAATATCGGCGAATTCACGCCACTTCGCACTCGATTGTAAGCAATCTACTAACAATATCCTAAGTTCATAGAAATTTATGCTTATGAAAGCAAAATTAATTCACAAATAGTGTGAATATGCGTGTGTTTGGTGTAACCATTCTCATTTATTGCTGTTTAGATTTATTTAAATCCTTTAAAGTGAACGCTTGATTTGATGTGAACTGTGTTCTTTGGGTTGTTCAAAACCAAATTAGGAAAACTATTGTACCTCAGTTTTGATAGTTTATTTATTTTAATCCAGCAGCTAAAACAGCTATTTTTTAGGAGAGCTCTACAAATGCATCATAAGTACACAGATTTTTTTAACATAAATTATTTTTACAAATTTAAAAATCTATGTTCTCAGAATGTTAAAAGATTTTACTCAGAATTCAAAAACTACAATTTATATTCATTTTAAATCAGTATCTCATGATGGGGAAGAGGTAGGCCATATATCAATAATGCTAAAACTGATGTCTTTTTACTATGTAACCTTTCATAAGAAACTACTTATGCTACTAAATTTTTGGGGATATTTTAGAGTATATCCGTTGTATGCTACGATAATGTTTTCGCATTAACGGGAATACTTTTTTGAGTTATGAATGATTTCGCTAAATTTTTTTTTAAAAAATAAAACGTTCTCAGTTCATAATTTTTTTTAAATGTTTTGCTTAAGATATCTATTAACAGTTATGGACAGAGTAAACATGTATGTGTAAATATTCTGAGAAAAAAAACTGAAGCAATATCTTGTTTAGATGATGAGAAAAGGTACATCGAAAAAGGTACGTTTTAGCATTATTGGTATATGGGTGATTCTTTTTAAACATGACAATTTGGACACAAAAATTTCCTCAAATTTAAAGTGTTCAAAATAATCTAAATTTTTTTTGTATGCTTCTTTAGTTCCATTTATTAATATCTTACAGACAGCAGTGTAGTTTATTGACATTTGCTCGAGAAAAAAAAAAAAAAAATAGAAATTCACCAAATCGTGAATGCCAGGAAATTGACATATTCGCTAATAGTAAGCATTTTCAGTTAATAGTAAGCAACTCAACTTAAGCCTTTCTGTTTGATGGACTATAAATTGCTTAAATTCATTCTTTTTATCCACTGTAGAGGGAATCAAATTTTCTTTTGTTGCTGACGAGTACAGAATAAAATTGTGTGTAATATTCAATCATTAAATTAATAAATAACTTTGAGTACATCCAACCATATTACAATCATGCATAAACTTGGAATTAGGTCTTTTCCTTGGTACTTTTCCTCCTTACAGTATTAGAAGTACTACATTACTACAGTTGAAAAAATTTTTTGGTAACACTTCAAGGTCCTGGAATTCATAAGCCAGAATAATGACAAATTCGCCATTTTATAGCATATAACTTTACTTTAAGTTAATATTTTGGCCTAAGATGTTTACATTCTGCAGAAAACGACAGGATTTCTTAAAATAACTCAGATAAATCTATGTAATTTATATTATTAATGATTTCAAGAAGCCATGGAAAGCCAACACGAAAACCTACTCATCTTGAAAAATCTTGAAATAGATTTTGAACCAGAAAATTAGTTCTTTATTCACGCAAGAAGACATGTTCATATAGGAAGGTATCTAATCAATCTATTAGCATAAGATATTGATTGCTGGCTCTATCGATTTTGGTTATAAACCACTAAATAAAAGTAGCCAGGAAAATGACAGATTTTTCTGGGAGAAACAAATTATTGACAAAAAAAATTATTTTAAGCGAAGTTTTCGTAAATAATACCCTCTGCGTATATTCTAGAAATGCTTACACCGGTTGAGATAAAAAAAATTAGATATTGAAAAACTTATGGGAAGTTTTGAAGCTAGTTATTATGGAAAACATTGTTTGGGACATGCCAGGAAAATGACATTTTGAAGTTCAATAAAATTTTTTAACTATACAAAACAGTCAATGCTAGTGCAAAGTCATTTTAAAATGCTAACAGCAATTTAATTCATTAATTTAAAAAAAATTCTTTTAGTATTATAGTATTAGATCTTGGAGCAAGGGATAGTGAATTGTCATATTTCGTGAGAATCACCCATATGCATTACCGACGTCCCTTAATGCAAATAGAGCCTTTCTGGGAGTTGCTCTAAAATTGCAGCATAAGCACCCAGAATTTTTTTCCCTTTTTCACAAAACGATATTGAATTAGAGATATTGTTTTAGAGATCTTAAATCATGTTACATTTTTTTTATTTTTATGCTATTCTTTAGAGTAAAGAGACAGTGAATTGTCATATTTCGACAATTCACATTTCGACATTTCGATATCTAATTCGCGACTGGGTCTTGCAATCTCTGCGTGGAAATGAAATTAAAATAACATGACATAAATCCGTTCAAGAACTTCTGTAAATTTACAGTAAATTTACATTTAAAAAGGTTTAAGATGTATTTGTAGCTTATGCTTTTAGACATTGTTTCTGTGAATAAGTCAAACGAAAGAAAAAAAGTTATAAGAAAATTATTTCTAGTCTTCGTACGCGTATAATATAATGGATAAGGCTCTACAACAGTTAGTTCAATAACATCTCGCTACACCGTGACATTCTCTATCACGTGTCAGACGTGAATCGCATAATGTAATAAAGTTGAAGAAACGGAGTTACAAACCAGATTTGTTAAAAAAAAAAAGTAATAATCTAAATAGCTCTGAAATATAGTCATGAAACTATTTATATCTTACTTACCAGTGCCCTTTTTTCTACAATATAATTGTTAATTACTTTCGTGTTTCAAACGGTGTGATAAACTGAGTATGACAAAAATATAATATAGGAGCAAACATAACTGGGGAGCCTAGAATTGTGCTATCTTAACCTAAATACAGCAATTTACCCGGCAAAAATGGGATCAGTACAGATGCTTGGCTAGGGTTTACAACACCTTGAGACAGACTTAGATTTCGCGCTCTCTTGCATTACGTTGTAAGACTCATAGAGAGCTTTTCGTGACCATTTTAAAATGGTTGTGTAAAGCCCACCCCACTTTGCATTGATTCGTTAAATTTTACATAGAATAAATTTTTTAAACTTTAAATGAAACATTTTAAGACAACGTAACTCAATAACATAATTAATTTTCGATTCAGTTTAAAATTTAACAGTGTATGTTACTTATATAATTTCTGTTCCACTTAGATATGTTTTGATAGCGTTTACTGTGTTTTATTTAATAACAAACGCTTATTCTAAGGGCTTTTTTCATTTAATATATTAACAATTGGTTATAAATAATTTAAGCAAACCCTCGAATAAAACAAACTACAACTATGATTGGTTATTAAAACGGGCTGCAAGTAGGACATTGCAAAACTTTCAACTTTTACATGCTTTCACCATTAGTGCATGGGTAATCATATGAAGTGGACAAACGTTAGTTTCCGTCTTGATTTTAGTACAGAATAAACATTTTTAAGTGCGAAAACAGTATATTCAAAGAATAAACATTTTATTAGAAGCACGAGTCACGTGATTGACACTTTTACAATATTTTTTCTTCAGTATTGGTAAGGAAGCTTGGAACTCAAAACTGCATTAAACATAATTCTAAAATAAAGCGAAAATTTTAGAAAATATTTTTGACAGTTAAAGGCGAAAAATATTTTGGAAGAGGAAAATATCATAGTACATTACCATACAACTGAACAGAAGGGGAGAGGGAAGAGGGATCAAGACATGGAACAGATCTTCTCCCCAGATGGCGTTTTTTGAGCGTTGCGATAGCGAATCTCATTCAATTTATAGGTAAATCAAATAAAAATTTAAGAGAGTTATAGTAGTTTCAGTTTTCATATGAAATTAAGGCATACAAAAAAGCAAAAAGGTTTATTCTGGATTTTTTTTTTCAATTATTTTTCATACATTTTGCACCCGGGAACAAATAACAAAAGGTTCCCTATTCTAGCTACGCCACTCAATCTGGATATAAGTTTCTTCATTATTTTTAAAAATCAAATAGAATGATGAATTGAAGCTTTGAACCTGGTACTCAAAAAATTTTAATCAGCGTATTCTACTATAGATGGTATTTTCGATATAAATGTAAACAATAACAATCTCGAGCTCTATACCTGCTCTAGTTCCGGTTGAAAGTTTGCAACTACTTACGACAGTTTATCCTGTGAGGCGATATTTTCAAACGGAAAATTTTGTTTTCAATAAAAGAAGTAAATTAGATAATATCTGAGTTCTAATCTGCCGTATTTTTTATAAGATTGTGGGGACAGTCACATCGACCACGCCAACCTTCATCTAGGAAAAGTAGATTGGAGTTAAATCTTTGTAGTGGTAGATACACTACGGTAATCCCCCACCAGAATTATATTTTTGATAGAATTCGATTACCGAATACCACTAGTTGATTCATTGCTGTTTTGTGAGAAGCCGGGAGAACTGCATTAAGATCACCGTACTTTTTGGGTGCTGACAGCAAGAGCTGTATTAAGTTCACTGTCATAGTAGCTCCTCTGTTGCTTTTAGCAGTCGAATGTATACGTCGTGTGTGATCGAGACTGAGAAGCAACAGCGTGAGGAGGACAATGTCACAGTCACTGTTGAGGAAAAACTGTAACCACACTTATTTGAAGCAGCTTTCTTCTACGTCAGCATGTTAGCAGAATGCTCTGATTGGCCGTTAAGTTTGAGCCCAAGAAGGCTATAAATACAAGTAACTCTGCTTATCAGATGTTCTTTTTCATTTCTCCTGTCCCAGTGTACGTTCCAACCGTGTAACTCACTGTGTAATGTTCTAATAAGCATGTCATTCTTGGATCCACTGATCTCTGAATTTTATTACAACAACAGTCACAAGTAGCAAGTCAACAGTTTCACGTGGACCATCCATCCAAGTAGGCATGTCCAAGAGCGTATTTGCCAAGGTTATGTTTTCGCATGCAGTTGATAGTCAAGTTTTTTAGGGATAAATATTTTCCATCAATCATGATGTCACCAATTGGGTATAATATGAAAAAAGCACAACTACTTCCACTTACTAGGAATAACATTTACCTTTTAGTTTAATTAATAAACTGAGTTTTAAATATGTTTACTAAATTCATAAACTTCGGTAAAACAACAATATAAATTATTTCCAAAGGAACTAGACTAATACAATTCCAACCTGGCGAGTAGCGACTTATAAACAAGACACTTCGTTTGATGCTTTTACTTGTTGCTAGAAATCAGGTTCGCTAGAATCATTGAAGGCCTAGTTTAACAACTTAGGTCAGTCCCTTTAATGAAACTCATATGATGTATAATATAGTAAAAACTAAAAGCATAATTTGTTATTAAGCTAGGATAATATTCATCGTTCCAGGTCTGATATGGAATATAGAAAGGATATAAGAAAAATTTATGACACAAAAGAAAAGTATTTAACAATCAAATATTGATTGGATTTGTTTATTTTAAAAACAATATACATTGGACAAAAATGTTTATGAATGCATATGAAGCAATAAATCTTTTACTGATTTTAAAGTTCTATCGCTATTACAAATTTAACAATGCTTTGGATAGTTGTTTGATTTGCAAAACGATATGTTTATTGAAAATCACAAGTCAAAATTCTATCGATGCGAATCTATCAAGTAAATCTAATCACCACACGTATCAAAATTCAGATGAATTCTTAGTCTTGAAAACAAAAACATACTTATATCAGAAATAAAACGTTTATGAATGATATCCATTGCTAGAAACAGCATCAAGACGATTCATCTACAGAATACATTTTCAATAATAATTATTATATTTCAACTTAATACAAGAAAATTTATTTTAAATGATAAAACAAGTTTTTATAACAAATTTATATTAAAATCCATTCAAAAATACAGCAAAATTACGACGATCTCAACAGCAGTATAATAAAATTTGTAAACAAATAAGGGTAATGAAGTCATGTGAACTGACCAAACCGACCAGAAACCTGGTGCACTTCGTGCGTAACTGGTGACACTGGTTTGAATATTGGAACGATCGGTGCAGTGCACTGGTGTAACTGGTTTTAATATTGGAGCGGTCGGTGCGGCAAACCAGTGTAACCGGTTACACCGGTGCGAATATTGGAACGTGCCCTAGTTAAATTTAGTAGGAATAACACGATCTGTGACGTAGGCTATAGTATACCCAATTATTTGGTTTTCGTTCGCGTGCGAATTTATATGTGAAAAAAAAATTGCGTCCAGTGAAATCGATTTCTCAAGCGTCATTTAACAGTACGAATGAGAACCTGTTTGGCGAAATATATTTTACCATGGAAACTTTCTAATCTGGTTCTAGTTCGCATCTTCGAATTCGCAAAATCCATTATTTTTACAAGCAGTGAGAACGGCTATTATATACAAGAATCAAGGTAAAACATATTTTATTAGGGAGAAGGTGAGGTTTACATCTTGTTTCGTTTAAAGCTGAACAACAACTGACTAGCGCGGGATAACAAAAGGTTGAGTTGAGTTAAGTCGCTGCAAGGCGCATTTACACTGAAGATTAAATACATGACAATTCTCTGGCGCTTAAATAAAAGGTTAATTATGAATTATTAAAATTTAAGAGTCAATAAAGAATAATTAGAGATTTAATCTGGTGACTGGTCTTTTTTTCCGAGTTGATCTCCTTAACTGCATTGGATTTCTCTGGGTTACAGGACTAGAAACTGGAAGAGAGGAGGGTATGGTGGGTGTAGAGCTGGATACAGGAAGAGAGGAGGGAATGGTGGGTGTAGAGCTGGATACTGGACGAGAGGAGGGTATGGTGGATGTAGAGCTGGATACTGGAAGAGAGGAGGGTATGGTGGGTGTAGAGCTGGATACTGGACGAGAGGAGGGTGTGGTGGATGTAGAACTGGATACTGGAAGAGAAAAGTGTACTGTCCTGGGCCTAGAAAATTTTAAAGAAGGAGTTATTGATTTTTCAACTTGACAAGCTCTTAATTGGTTAAAGTGACGCTTGATCACATAACCGTCGTCTAATTCAATGAGATAGTGAAGTCGTCCAAATTTTTCAACAACAGTTCCATACTTCCATTTAGCAGATGATGTATAGTTGCGAGACTGTACTCTTTCTCCTAACTTGAAATTTTTGTTAAATTCTGGTTGCAAGGCATTATTTTTTTGTCCTTTAGTTGGTTTGATTAAGTCGAATTCACATCTTAAGTTTCTACCAAATAACATTTCTGACGGAGTTTTTCCATTAAGTGGTGTTATTCTGTATCGGAAAAGTAGTTTGCATAATTTACTATGGAGGGAACCTGGATGATACTTCATGCATTTTAATATCTGGACATAGCGCTCTGCTTGGCCATTTGTAGCTGGATAGCCTGGAGCAATAAGACGCTGTTTAATACCATTTGACTTACAAAAATGTTGGAATTCAGCTGACTTAAAAATTGCGGCATTATCAGAAACTAAAATTTCAGGTAATCCATGACGACTAAAAATTTCTTCTAAATAATAAATTGTGTTTGATGATGTAGGAGATGTCTTCATAGCAAAAATTTCAGGCCATTTTGAAAGTGAATCCACAACAATTAAAAATTGATGCTCCATGAAGGGTCCGGCATAGTCGATGTGCACGCGTTGCCAATTTTTCTCCGGTGTTTCCCATATGTGAAGAGGTGCTTTCGCTGGATTTTTTCTTACATCACAGCATTCACGGCAACTCTTAACCATGTTTTCAATATCGGTGTCAATGTTTTTCCAATAGCAGTAGTTTCGAGATAGAGCTTTCATTTTCACAATTCCTATGTGTGTAGAATGTAGTTGCTTGAGCATTTCAGGTTGAAGAGATTTAGGAATGATAACTCGATTTCCTCTAAATAGGATTCCATCTTGAATGGTTATACTGGGATCAAACTTGTTTCCAATAACAATATCGTATTTTATTTTTTTAAGATCAGGATCAAGCTCTGTTTCTGTTTGAATTTGTTTTGCTGTAATTGTTTCAGTTGAAATGTAATTTATGATAAATTGCTGGAGTGCTTGTGATTCATCAATACAGTTGACGTAATTAACTGGTAGTGGAAGAGGATTTCTTGAAAGGTAATCAGCATTTGTATGCTTTTCAGATTTTCTATGTATAATTGTGTAATCGAAACTCGAAAGAAATTGAGCATATCGAAGAATTCTTGAAGCAGTCATAACTGGGAGGCTTTTCTCTGGATGGAAGATAGCGCAAATGGCTCTGTTATCGAGAATCAAGGTAAATTTTCTGCCAAAAATATAATCGTAAAATTTTTTGCAAGCCCAAACCACTGCTGTAGCTTCACGATCCAATTGACTGTAATTTTTCTCGGCAACCGTGAGACTTCTGGAAGCAAAAGCGATAGGACGCTCTATACCGTTTGGCATAGTGTGTGAAAGAACTCCTGAAAGTCCAAAAGGGCTGGCATCAGTAGCTAATGTTACTGGAAGAGCTGGATTGAAAGGCACTAGAATCTGGTCACTGGTTATAATTGATTTTGCTTTTATGAACGCAGATTCACATTCTGCAGTCCATCGGAAACGTGCGTTTTTACATAAGAGTTTGTTTAGTGGATGAAGTAGGCTGGAAGCATCTGGAATGAACTTAGAATAATACATGACAAGTCCAATGAATTTACGAACATCATCAACGGAGTTTGGTCGAGGTGTTTCGGATATAGCTTGAATTTTATCAGGTGATTTGTGTAGTCCAGCAGAACTGATAACATGTCCCAAATACTGAACTTTTCCCTCGAAAAATCTACATTTGTTAAGATTAAGATGCAAATTATGTTCCCGTAACTTTTCTAATACTTTAATTAAACGTTGCTGGCAATCTTGTTTATCTTTTCCTTGGATGATAATATCATCAAAGTAGGCAATAGTTCCATCCAAATCTTGGACAAACTGATCAATAAATTTATGGAATTCATTTGGTGCAGTTTTTATTCCGAAAAATAATCTTTTTGCTAAGTATGTACCTCTATGAGTAGAAAGAGTCTGAAATTTTGCACTTTCTTCATCGACTTTCAAATGTAAATATGCTTTGTGGATATCGAGCGTACAGAAATATTTCCCATCGCGTAATTTATTGAAAATGTCCTCAATTCTAGGAATTGGGTGTCTGGCATTTTGAAGCTGACTGTTGATTGTAACTTTAAAATCTGCGCAAATACGAATTGTGCCATCATGTTTTGGGACAACTACTAGGGGTGTACCCCATTCTGATACATCTATTTTTTCTATTACACCTTCCGCTTCTAATTTATCTAATTCTTGTTCTACTTTTGATTTTAAAGCATACGGTACAGTACGTGGTTTAATAAAAATGGGTTTAGCATCTGGAATTAGCTTTAGTGTACAAGTATAATCAGGAATGCAACCAATTTTAGGTTCAAACACATCAGAAAAAGAATCAATAATTTTCTGTATAGAAAAATCAGTACAGGAAATGCTGGGTTTAATACTTGTATTTTGTGCAGAAATAATGTGAAGATCATTTAAATTAATATTCAAGTTTCTAATCCAATCACGCCCTAATATAGAATTTTTCTTTATCGAAACAACATACAAATCTTCAAAGCTAGATTTATTTTGATATGATACTTTAATCTGAGCAACACCAAGAGGCTTAAAAATTTGTCCCGTATAACTTCTAAAAGATACATTCGTTTTTTTTATCGGAACATTCAGACATAATTTTTTGAATTCGTCATTATTTATTATGCTAACCTTACTTCCGGAATCGCATTCGAAGCGATGTTCAATGCTATTCAATTTAACTGGAACATACATTTTGTCATCATGATTGAAATCGTTCAAAAATACATCATAAATTTGATTTACGTTAGTACTTAGTTCATTAGAATCATCTGTTATTTGATTTATATTTCGATTTCTAGATCTATTTCTGAACTGTTTTGATATACACACGTTAGCTAAATGACCTCGTTTCATGCAAGATTTACATCGTAATTTATTTTTAAGAAAACAATCTTGAGTTTTATGATTTGTTTTTCCACAATGTAAACATAATCCCTCTAATCCAAGTTCTTTAAAGTTAATACTGCTTTTATTTTTCATAGGCGATTTTGATCTACTTCTGTTTTGATGTTTACTTTCGTTTTCGGAATTTCGAAAATTACTGTTGAATTTTTTCTTTATATAGCCACTTGATATTTTATTAATGAAATTAGGATAATTACTCTTATAAACTTCTTTATTTTCGATTTTAGCAGCTTCAATTGCTAAGGCAATTTCAATAGTTTTATCAAATGTAGCATCACCTTGTTGCAATAATTTTTCACGAATATCGGCATCAGCTAAACCTCTGATAAATTGTGATCGTAATAATAAGTTTAACATAGATTTAGAACAGTTATTAGAATTACATTCAGATTTGAATTCAGCATTTTTTGTTAAATCTTTCAATGAAGAAACGAAAGTAGAAATCGACTCACCTTGATGTTGATGTCTAGAAAAAAATTTATGTTGCTCGGTAAGAACATTCGGTTTCGGTGATAGATGCTTCTTTAAAAGCAATAGCAGTTCTTGAAATGTTTTTGTCGACGGAATATCCGGTGCAGTAAGACTCGAAAGCAGCTGGTATTGTCGTGAGCCAAGACAGTTAATTAATACGAGTACCTTTAATTCTTCTGTTTCTGGATCATCTGCTGACAGTCCTTTTAATTTGAAATAATTTTCAAGTCGTTGAGAATAACAATCGAAGGATTCGACAGCTGCATCAAAAGGATCGAATGATAAGTTTTGAGTAGCGATGACATCTTTTGGGCTTCGTTTCGATTCTGGTGTTGATTTTACTGATTGAACAAATTCTTGAAGAGTTGTAATTAATTGATTGAGTTCCGTCATTATTATTCTTTTATCCTCGTCGCCAAATTATTATATACAAGAATCAAGGTAAAACATATTTTATTAGGGAGAAGGTGAGGTTTACATCTTGTTTCGTTTAAAGCTGAACAACAACTGACTAGCGCGGGATAACAAAAGGTTGAGTTGAGTTAAGTCGCTGCAAGGCGCATTTACACTGAAGATTAAATACATGACAATTGCCCTTGAAATTACAATACTGTTGAAATGTATAGCAAAATGGAAAACAGTTTATAAAGCGACATCTATACAACATTTGAAATGTCGATGAGTTTGAGATCTTGGCAAGTAACTGTAACTTTTATTTCAATCATTTTGATCAAGAGAAAAGGGTTTGTGTGGGGACGGTGGAGTTAAAAACAATAAAAAATTGTCAATAACATCCTATTCGGCGCGGGATGTTTTAAATTGATATTTATTTATTGTTTTTATAATATTTTTAGTATTATGTGATAAGTCTTGTGTGGTAAGTACATCTAAAAGCTTCAGGGTATTTCAGTTAAGCAAAATTGATTGTTTTTAAATTTTCTTACGGGGTTTTCTACGATGTCAACATCTTGCTTCAAAAATTGCAAACTCTTATTTTATTTTATCTTATATCAGCTGATAAGCTATTAAAAATGAAGGAAATTTTGATATCTATTTTTAATTGTTTTGTATTTCTGAAATTTTTCGAATTATTTTGAAAATATATTGTAGGTCAAGCTCTATATATTTCTAGTACTGTATGAAACGCTCTGATTTAACATCGCTTTATTTGATGAGGTTTAGAAAAATTACAAGTATTTAAAGTTTTTCGATTGTAAGAGGATTTATTAGGATCCTTTACATTTTCATTCATAAATGACATCCCCACCTCCGAAGATTAAAATTGTGATGACATGCCACCAGATCTTCTTCAGGGATGTTTTCCAAACCGCCGCCAACAGGCCATTGTGCAGCTTTAGTGTGTTGTAAATAAAAGTACCTACATATATCTTCAGAAGTTGAACAAGTTTTTCCTAATTCTGTTGTAAAAGCCCGAATAATTACCAGCTAACTCCTGAATTAATTGAAAAACAATACAAGGAGATGTAAACATTACTTTAGGCTATAATGAGTACCTGTAAAAGGTGAAAGATTCAGTTAGAGGTTTATGAATTAAGTCAACAGGGTCCCTAAAAATTATAGCTAGTGCTCAGTAACCTTTAATCAATAAAAAAACCCAAAAATTTGAGGTTATGAAATTTATTTATTTTTTTCTCCTATGCATTGCTTGCATATATGAATTGCATATCTTAATGTATAATTAATTGTTTCTGTACTAAAATTGTGTACAATATTTCATACCTCTTTATTTTTAGATAGTATTAAACTAATTTTTACATTTGCAGTTGGATAAAAATTGACTTTTACAGTTTCATGTTTGTAAAAGATTGTTACCCAACATTTTGTTCCTTAACATGGCAGTCTTAAAAATACTCTTGGCTCTTGGGAATTTTAATATTTTTTAGAGTGAACAGCATGGGTTATTACCAATTTGTGCATGAAGAATGCCCTCAGAACAAATACGTTTATGTTCTGCCTCTGAAAAATGTAAACTTACAATTGTGACCTAAGTTAAATTTTTATCAAAAATATTTAAATTTTTTTCCTACCTAAAATTATTAAATTAAGGCTATGAGTCAAACAAACGTCTGGTTATAACATACATGTTCTTAATTAAATAACATTGAAATATAGTTAAAAAAAATTATAATTATTTGCATTAAATGAATAGATATAGTGAACATAAAGGCTATTGTGCAAGTTGCTAGTTAATTGATATAAATAAAAATATTACATTCGTATTATTTGTTATTCATTCATTTACTCCACCATTTATATTATAAATGTGACATTGTTGGCAGTGAAGTATTATTTTTTAGTAGATTGTCCCATGGAGTGATTTCCCTGGCTGAAAAAATTAATATTGTTTTAATTTCATTCCAGGTTGGTTAAAATTCATGTTGTCGATTATATAACATTGAATTATAATTTTAAAAAAACTATGGTTACTTGTACAGTAAAGGGAATCGGAAAACCAAAAAACCGAACGAAATTCTATAAATTTTACCTCCATTTTTTTTAAAAAAATGTTTTTTTCCTCATAAGATTTTAGGATTTTTCTTTGTTTCTTGAAAGATGTTAACCTTACCATCATTTTGGAAATAATCATTAGTGCATTACTTCATCGTTTTTTCTTTTTAAGATTATTTCCAAATATTTTTTTTTAGTTGGGTTTAACAATTAAAAAAACAGCTTTTTGACAGCGATTCAGAAAATCGGAAAAATCAGTTATCCGGAATAGCGACAGTCCCGATCATTCCGGATAATCGGTTCCCTACAGTAATACATGAAAAGATACAGTGTTATGTTACATTAGGAGCAGTTATGCAAGTTGCTAAGCAATTGCTGTAATTAAACATTGTATTATTAAAATATTTGTTATTCATTCATGAACTCCACTATTAATGTTGTTGTTATAAATGGGCAAATAATTGATCACAGTGTATTATTGTATTGTCACATAGGACAATTTTCTATCTGAAACATTTCATATTACAATTCCATTCCAGGTTAATTAACAAAACACACTAGAATGTTAACCAAATTGATTAATATTAAGATTTTACTATAAATCTTTTTTGTATTTTAAATTTACGTACTTTATTTTAGGGATTCTAACCTTTAGCAAAGCAGCAGAAAAGAAAACTTATGTTTTAATTTGTTGAAAATAAAATGCTTTGTTAAGATATTTTGTGTGGGAGCAGCTATTTGGTGATGTAGCATTGGTGAGTTTATTTAATTTTTTCTTTAAAGTTATGTTTGAAACTTATAATTGAAATGTATGTTTAGTATTAATAATTTTCAGAAATAATACATTGATATTTGTAAAGATAGATTGTTTGTCAACCTACGAACACCTTGAATTTGTTATTATGTGTACTTATTGTGTAACTAACTTTTCTTTGAACAGAATAGTTATATTTTTAGAATAATTTTTAAAAATTAGTAGCAATAGATAACAAATTTATATTTTTGAGTGTTTAAAAGAAATGAGCTAATATTTAAAAAAAAATATATATATTTATAATATAATTTTGCCAGAAAATGTGGTAAATTTTATGTATTGTTTTATATTGATAATAGTTTTTAAATTTTTTATTGAGTTGGCATTGGAATTTTTTATTTCTTTGTTGTACACAGGGTTGGAAAAAACCTGTGTGGGTAATACTGTGTTTTATTGGACTTTTCTGGGTTTTTCAAGTTTTATTGGAGTTTTTTTTTCAAAAGAGACGGCAGGGATAAGCACCTTATTTTAAAAAAGCTTATTTTAATATTAATAATTAAGTTTAATTTTATGAATTGACTAAACATAGTTAATTTAAGTGTAATTAATACAAATAAATTGGTGCAAAAGTCAGAAAGAAGTTTCTTCTTACATTACGATACACAATGTTATATATACTTACTTACATCACGCATTTGAAACTTAATTTATCACAGGTTTACTTTTTATTTATATTTTAATCTTAAAAAATATTTGAGGATTTTTTTTTTTTTTTTTAAACCTAGAATGCGAATCAAAGACACTGACTAATCAATGGTCAAATGCAGTCAAATCTAGCCAGCAAGGTGACTCTCCAGTGTCCAAACACAGTTTTTTCACCAGAGGTTCATTTTTTTTAGACTAGACTACATATATATTTCAATAGGATAGCTCTTTAATATAACAGAGGATAAAAAAAAAATCAATTTTGGAAAAACCCACTTTAGGGTGAGTTTTTTAGAGTCCCAGGTTTTACTGGGTAGGTGGGTTTTTTGCAGTACAGCACCTAAATATTTATATTGTACATTTATTTTAGACATTACTTAAGCATAATGCATCGTAAATCTTAAGTGTTTTATTTTGAGTTCTGTTTATTTAGATTATTTAATTTTTAGATTTTTTATGCTCCTAATTTTTTTCTAATCTTAAATTGTATTTTGCTGTGACAAGTGCTAAACTTATAGAACTTCCTCTTTTTCTTTGGAAGATTTTAATTGAGTATGAAATGTTATATCT
Organism: Parasteatoda tepidariorum; assembly: GCF_982258835.1. Taxonomy (NCBI): domain Eukaryota; kingdom Metazoa; phylum Arthropoda; class Arachnida; order Araneae; family Theridiidae; genus Parasteatoda; species Parasteatoda tepidariorum. Next base: position 88,036,620 of record NC_141760.1, on the reverse strand, counting down.
GTTATGTGATCATTTTATCTTATGTCAAATGTTAGTTGACGAAGTTCTAAATTATAAAGATGACTTCAGATTTACTACTATGCATGTAAATATTTTTTCTGTGCTTTTTGCTATGTTGTAATTGTTAAAAAATTTTTTTGTAAATCTTCAAGTGTTTTTCTTCATTTTAAAGTAATTCAGATTTTATGCTAAACTAAGGGGCGTGTTTTGCAAGGAGTGAAATAGCTCAGATATCCAGGTGGCAACTAAGTAGTTCATCAAAACTTTAAATCTGTTTCTAGATCACTAATATTATTTTTATTAAGTAAATGCTTGGCTTCAGTGAAATACATTACAAATAGCAAAAATTTATTAATGATAATTTCAGGTCATTTAGATTTTAATACTTTTTTAAATTAAAAATAAAAATCAAGTATATTTTGCTTAAATTTATCCAAAAGATTAATTTCTGTAAATATTTACATGAGAATGAATTAAAAATATAGATATAAATTTTTAAGAATATTTCTATTATATTATCTAGATTCACTTTGTTCCTCCTGAAATTGCACTTTTTTTTCTTCCAAAGGCAATTGTTTAATTTAGTTGCATAGCTTCCAACTCTACTGGATATTCCAGTAGACTACTGGATTTTGCCTGTTTCTTCTGGTCTACTGGTTTAAGTAAAATTCTGATTTTTGTGCATTTTAGAAAATTTCCTAACATTTAATAAGTTTCCTAAAAAAATCCCTATTCTAATAGAATTTTGTGCAGATTATTGCCTGCTTGCTTGAATATTTAAATAAGTATTACTAATACATAATGAAGCAAACCTCATTTATAGAAATTAGTTCAAAACTTTTTTTGTTATAAAATATTTATTTTTATTTGGAATTCTCTTTTTAAATTAATTAAAAATCTTTTAACTATCTTTGAATTAAATGCCTATTGATATTCAAAATTATAAGTATACATAATTCAAGTATGTTTAATTTCAATCATAACTGGAAAATTCCCCATGTGTAAAATATTTAGTACATTCTGGAACAATTATCAAGATTTTATAAAATCTTCTGGATTTTTTCCAATCCATGTTTGCAACTATGTAGTTGTTTCAGTTAATTTTGAATCATTATTGCTATGGATCATTCTCTACAAATAGGCTATTTGCTGTTTATTTTAGTTTTATATTCAAGTAATTGTGCAAGAATTATAATTTTAGTTTAAAAAATAATAATTTTAATGAATATATGTCTGATTTAAAAATAGTCATGTGAAACAAATGTATAAATTTTAACTAATAAAAATATTAAAATCAATTCTTGACTAAAGTGTCATTTTCTCACATTAAGGAAATAAAAAGAAAAATTTAATTTTGTTTCTTTTAAAGTTTATAGTGAAAAATAAAATTAAAAGATTATATATTCTTAAAGTATCCTATTTGAGGAAATTCAAACTCTTCTTAACACTAGAAAGACAGATGGGCCATTTTATTATTCAAAAAATAATTTACTGAAATCATTAAGTGTTTCAAGCGTTTCCTAATTTGATCCAATTGAAGTGATTATTTAATCATGCATTTGTTAGCCTTACAGGAACTTATGTATAGAACTGTTATACCTAATACCTGTACCCCATAACTCCAGGTAGTTGGGATATAAGGTTTCATTAAAAGAAACAAGATTATTTCAATGTCTCTATAATTTATTTTTATTGAGAAAAGTAAAGTCAATTATTTAAGAAACTAATGTACAAGTATAATAAAAAAGTCAGTGGTCAGTTTAATTAAATATTTTCATTAGCTATTTCATTTCTAAATACCATAGAATTTTGATGATAGTCCAATGTATTTTAAATTAAATATGATTATATTTTAAGATTTTAGATTTCTAACTAATCAACACACAAACAATCTTTGAAAAGCCTCATTTGCCTTTCAGAATTTTAAGGTATACAGCAATTGTTCAGCCTTTCTAGTATTAAAAGTTTTAATAAATTTAATAATTAAAAACATTAAAATAAATTAATTTTATAAATTATTAAAAGTGCCATTCTATCACAATTAAGCAATTAGAAAATAAGCATTATTTGCTTCTGAAAGTTATTCCTATAAATAAAATTATGATAACTGTATATGATTCTTCAACTATCCCATTATAGGAAATTAAAATGTTAATTAATACATTCATACACACAATAAATTTACTTGATAAATTTAAAAGGGAGAAGTAGAATGAAGAACGTCTTGACATTTATTTCGCAGTTTTATCAGATCATGATCTGATAAAACTGCGAAATAACTGGATCTCAAGCATTCTGAATTGCTAGGAAAGAGTGAATAATAAGAATTTTGAGTTTAAAACTTTTCTGATAAGTAAAAAACTATTTCCAAGGCCAAAAAAATTAAATTAATGCATGGAAACAACTCTACAAGAGTTAATTTTAATAGATATATGTTGAACAAGAAAAATTTAGACATTTCAGCTAGACATTAATGCTTTTTATATTTGTGGGAGGTAAGAGTTTTGAAATGAATGAGATTTCATAGATATAAAAATAATAAAAAATATTCATTTCAAATATTACTTCAAACTTATGAGATAATGTAATAAAGACTTTTTTAAACTATACATTAAACAAATATTTTTTTCTACTTCATTTTTCTTAAGAAGAAATTGAAATATCTTTAATATATATCATATTAGCCTATTTGCAGAGTATCTCGCCTGTAATAATAAAAAAAAAATTATTTGTTGCTATTTTAGATGGCTCGTGTGGATGTCAAATCTTCAATTGAAACCTTTGTTTCAAATTCACCTGATCTACCTGTATTGAAAAGTCCTTTACCTAAACGAAGTAAACTTTCACTAAGAAGGAATTCTTCGTTTTATAATGGCTCTCGAATGCAAGAAGATGGCCTCACATCACTTAAGGTGCCTAATCTCAATTCTGAGGTGTCAGGTGACATGACACCCAGCAAACCAGACATTGAGATGATTGATTTGACGTGTGATGGTCAAGAGGATAGAAATGCATCGCCAAATTGTAGCACGACCGAATCTAAATCATCCGTGTCTGAAACAGAAATGGAAGATGATAAAATTAAAGTGTGGACTATTGGATTACCCAATTGTGGAAACACATGTTTTGTTAACAGTATTTTGCAAGTTTTGCGATATTCTCCTAATTTTTTAAACTCTCTACATTCATTAGCTGTAAAATGTCAAATATTGAAGGTTAGCTATTTTATAATTAATCATTATTTGCTTTTATTAATTATATATATATATATATTTTAAATAAAGTTGAACCTTGATCCATCATTCGTTCCTGCTTTTTTCGTTTTTCCATACATATCGTATTGTGTCAATTGTTTCATCACAAATGGTGTTCTTATAATGTTAAAATAATACCCATTTAGATAGCTTTTTGGAATTAGCAGATTCCCATGTCTATCGTTCAGGAATTCATTTGACATTTAAGAAAAATATTGAAGTTAATTAGTTTTTAAAATAAAAACTTAACTCCAGATCCTAATTGTTAAGAAAATGTACATTTTTTACAGTTTGGGTAAAATGCCTCAAACAACAGGTTTGATATTTATGCATCAATAGATGAAAATTTTAAAACTTTTGAATGTTGAAAGAGTTGCAAAAAATGGTGTCATTGTTTGTATTGAGAAAAAAAAAGAGAACCGAATTTTCCAAATATTTTAAGTAAATAAATATATTTATTCATCCTTTTTTTACATTATAAATATTTCTTGCAGGAAGTACATAATTTTTTTCAATTAAAATTTTTCATATTTATTAATTTTCAAGTCATTATTTGATATTTCAAGTTGACCTGCATCCGTTGTTTTTCTGTATCGTTCATAATGAATGGTCCCTTGAGAAACGATCAATCAAGGTTCTACTGTATTTACTTATACATATATGTTAAATTTAGTGTTTTCTGCTTTTTTTCCTTTTATTTTTGTTATATTTCTGATTGTAGCGAAAAACAGCCACTCTGATTGTTTTCTATCATGCATTTTAAATTTAATAAAACTAATCAAAATGAACTTTGAATCCATTAATTGATGAAAATTGCGGCCAGCTGTTGGAAATTGGATTTTTCAGCCTGCTTTTTTAGGGGATCATTCACTTAATTAATTTAGATAAATTAGATTAAATTGAAGTTCTCATGGTTAGTTTACTGACTTATTTGTATTTATATTAAAGCAATCATCTTGTTAAACTTTTAAAAATCTTGTGTTAAATTATTATTATGGAGTATAAAATTTCCTGCATTGAGTGAAAGATGAATGAAGCAGCATTTAAATAGAAATTTTTTTTAGTTTGTAATTTGCTGGTTGGAGGTTCTTCTATATAATGCTTTTTTATTCAAATTCTTTTAAGTTGACTTTATGAGGTAGAGTCAATAAATATGTTTTTTGGAGGTTGGCAGTACTAATAAAAACACAGAGCCGACTGGAATTCATTTCCAAAACAGTTGGTGTTAGCTGCAGATCATTTCTGACAACGCGAAATTTGCATTTGTCGGACTTTCAAACGTTGCCTTTAAAGCAGCGTTCAAACAAATTCTGCATTTTGCTCTAGAAATAACCTAAGATGCTCATTTCTCCTATTAATTTCCTAATATGAAGTTACTTTGCTAACATTAAACAACATAGTTGCCTAACTAATATATCTTATAGTCATATATTTGAATTATTCATTGTTGTGACCAAAACGTTTTTGCAACAACCATACAAGTTGACATCTTATGTACAAGGTTTGGAAAAAGTTTCACTTTGGTCCATTGGGCTTTTCATACAGTTTAGCCCAATATACCCCATATGGAGTGTAAGAGAAGAATATTTTATTTGTTTTATATATATATTTAAATTCACCTATTTCTTACAAATAAATGGCCAGTTTTTATCTTAAACTAATTTAAGAAGTAATATTTATGTGTGGCATAAAATATCGTAACTGTATATACTTTTGTATTTTTTATACATTTTTTTTAGAGGAAATTACCTTGTTTTATTGATTCATATATTTTGTTTTAGGATTCATCTGATGATGAAGATGATTCTCATGAAGTAACTTTTTTTAGACATATGCACACTGTATGTATATGAATATAATTTCTGGTTAAATTATGCTAAATTTTTATTTTATGTTTTTGTATTTTGACATTAATATGATATTTTGTTTGACAGGAGTTGGTTCAATTTATGTAATTTTGTTTCTTAGAAAAAATCATTGATTTGAATATTTTTATATGGTAGCTCTGCAAGGTCTTGTGCCACAAGTCCAGGGTTCTGTTTTTGGACTAGGCAAGGTTCTGCCAACCTTTCATCTCTTCAGTGGGTCGATAAAATGAGTACCAAGCATGTTTGGTGACTAAACACTTTAGGTTCTGGGTTAGTCTGACCTGTGGTCACGAAAACTGGAATGGCACAGTAGACCTTGACCTTTGACGAGTTGTCTCACCACTGAGTTTAGTTAAGGCTATATATTTTGGATTGTAATTTTTAAGAGTTTCATTGATTATTAAATGTACCTTACCCGTTCTTTTTACTGTGTCTCACCACTGAGTTTAGTTAAGGATATATATTTTGGATTGTAATTTTTAAGAGTTTCATTGATTATTAAATGTACCTTACCCGTTCTTTTTACTGTGCTTTCTTACCCATTTTTTCTCACCCATTTGTGCTGTACTTATCTTACCCATTCTTTTCACGCCGATTTGTGCTTTGATTATCTCACCCATTCTTTTTACAGTGCTTATTAATTGTGCTGGTATATGTTTTTTAGTTCCATACAGAGTGGAGAAAAGTAAGTAATTGAATCAATATTTCAGTGCTGAACAATGCTACAAAATCCTGTGTGTAGCTGAAAGACATATACAAGCACTGTTAATAATGCTAAAATAATTCAATTTTTAAAAAAATTTATTTTGTCCTTATTGGCTTTACAATATAAGATGAAGCAAAACACGTTTTTAGTCATTTATCCCATCAAAATAAAGATTAACTGTATTCCAAATCATTTGGCATGATGCTGTTGCTAAAGAATAATTCATGATAGACAAAATTTACCACAATAATTTGATTTTCTTCGGTATTTATTCCTTTAGAGGGACTGTAAAAGTTTTTTTCACTGTGTGTAAGCTTCCTAGTATCGAAACAGATATATGTTTCAAATATACTAATATAATACACTGCCTATATTTGTACATTTGGCACCTATTAAAACTGTGCCAATTACTGTAGTAACTGTCTATTATTAAAATTAATTAAGCATCAATAGCATCCATAGTAGTTTGATTTTTTACATTTCTCTTAAACGAATTAGGACCTTTTCTCCATTATTTTTGCTTTATAGAATATAAATATTTTTTTAAATTAAATTATTACCTGATAACAAGTTTAAGCGGGCATCATTAGTCTCAATAAGAGTTCATTTTAAATTATTTAGTTTTATTGATTCATGTTTTACTCACACTGTTCAACTTTTAGTTCTCTGGCACATGTTTCTGGAGTTATAGGAGAGATGCACAGGCACAAACTTTTCATTTTTTATATTATGGATAAAAGTTTTTATAAAAAACTAAGGTTTATTAAAACTTATATTGTTGGAAGCGTTAGTAATTGATAATGCTGAAAGTATGCACATTGCACTTACAAAATTAAAAAAAAAAGTTTGAGTGCTTAATAACAAAAATGCATAACAATTTTATGGTGGGAAGAAGTTTTTTTGTGTGGATAATTTTTTTATTTTTTAATGCTGTCAAGTCTAGATGAATTTTCAATTATACTTTTCTTATTTTTTTTAAAAAAATAGCAATGCTCTCAAAAATTTATAAATATGAAGTTAGTTCTTTTAAATAAGGAAGAGAGACTTGCTCTTCCAAAAGACATTTAAAGTGATTGAGGCTATACTCTTTGTTAAACTCATATAAATTATCATCTCTGTCCAAGGAATAGCGGTCTGAGAGTTATGCGATTTCCCCACTTCTCTCACTTTCCCTCTCTCTGTTACCATAGTTTCAGTAAATAATTTGTTCAGTAGGTTAAATACATTCGGAATGTTATAGAAAGAATAAAAGAAAATTCAATTACTGTAATTAGTTGTCGAGCCACTTATTGTTGATTTTGTTGAAAATATTTTAAAGAATGAGCTGATATTGAATTGCAATCTAACTTATGCTTTTTTTCCCCTTAGCTGTATACAATTATGAAGAAAAAAGAGCTTTTAATGTCGAAAAATGTAGATAAAGACTACTCTAGTACACTCATTAGGCCTGTAAAACTTGTGATAAATAGCCTAAGGTTAGTATAGAATTTTTTAAGAATTCGTTATGATTTTATTCTTGTAACACTATGTTAAATAACTAAAAGTTGTCTCCTGTTATTAAGATATACACAATCTATGTTCACATTTACTGCTTATATTAGTTTCCAAATTTTGTCTTAATTATGAAGTATTGCTATTGTTGCATTATTTTCAGTCCGAAAAGTGATTAATTTTATTTAATATTATTTTGAAATTTTATTCTAGAACAGTCTTAAAACTATATTTGATAAATTATTTACTTAAAAGTTGCATTTTCTTAGTTCATTGTTTTTTTTCTTCAAAATAAAGCCTAAAAGCATCTTAAATGAATCACCCCATGATCAAACAGTTAATGAAAGACTTGAAATGACCAATATTACATTGCCATGCAGAAATCTGTGTCAAAAGGTAAAATAGATTTTTTTTTCTTCGGTACTCAGCTGGCAATAAATTTACCAATAAATTTCTAAATTTGGTGTATAATAAATTTAGCATTCTTACATAGTTTCAGAGTTGCAATTCAGTAGTTTATCTTACATTACTTTTCTTTTTTTCTTCTTTTTTTTCTTTTTTCCTAAAGGAAATAAAACCTTTATTTGTATTTAATTAAAAATTTTAAATAGTTGAATAGTTTAAAAAAAATATTTTTTTTCTTTATTTTTTTTACTGTTTTAACTATTATGTTTCAGCTTTTTATTTTCTTATCTCTTTGTTTCTGTTTTGTTAACTTGACATATTTTTAGAATAAGAAATGCATATCAGGTATTACTAATTTGTAAAATTAATTGTTTGTATAGGGTATTCATACTTTGAAGAATGGTATAATGAATCTCTATTTTCTACTAAGTTACAGTGGAGCATTGTTTATACGGCGATCACTTATACGACGTTTACATTTATACGACATTTAGTGTAGTCCCAAATCATTCCTATTCATTTTAATGTAAAAATATATCGTTTATACGACGCACCGAATCGGTTATACGTCGGTTTTTAGATTTTGTTCACGTTTATTTAATTTTTTATTTTTTCTTGTGTATTTTAAAAAAGAGCGGAATTTGCCAACATGAATGATACTGAAAAGGGTGCCAACAAGAGTGCTTGGATGACGACCGTAGTTTTTACTAGATGACTGAAAAAACTAGACAATATTATGAAGAGGCAAAAACGAAAAATTTTCCTATTCATCGACCAATGTCCAGCACACCCATCGATACTAATTATTTTGGAAAATGTAAAAACTCTCTTTTTTTCCTGCAAATTGCACAAGTGCGCTTCAGCCATTAGATTTTACCGTGATTAGAAATCTAAAACTGCATCATAGAAAGCAGTAAGTTCAACTCGCTATTCAAAGCATTGTAGAGACTAATAGCAAGAAAATATAATTAAAGGTAACATACATTCAAATTGCTCACTGCAATTTTTCTTTGGTTATTTGTTTGTTTTGCTTTGTCTAATTTAGAAATTTATGTAAATCAATACGTTAAACATTAAAATTAACTGCAAACAGAGTTAGTTTCAGTTTTAGAAGTAAAAATCGATTTTACAACGTTATTGTTTATACGATATTTTTCGGTGGTCCCTTCGGCGGCATATAAACGATGCTCCACTGTTTATACACATATATTGGTTACATATTCAGTTATTACAAGCAACGAAACTAAGATGTCTTATTTATTTTAGATTTTGTAGCCTTTTTGTATTTCATTTTAATCATCCTTTTTATTTTTAACCATCTTACAAAAAATTCACCCTTATGAAAGACAGTAAATAACTTGATATATTAATAAATAATACTAATTATAACAATAATATTAGGAGTTTGATATTAATAGAAATGCAAAACTCACCCAAAAGGCTATATATCTATCTTTACTGTATTAATTCCATCTTTGTTTCTCATTTTTAATTAAACTAATTTTAAAATTTATAACTATTTTAGGGAAGTGACCTCTTTATTTGAAGAGGGTGAGCAGCATGATGCCCATGAATTGTTTATCACTATCGTAGCCTCATATGAAAAAGCTTGTGAAATGTTCAAAAAACAATTACCCAGTGAAGATAATGCTGTAAATAAAGAAACAAATTGCCTTCAGAATTTGGAAATTAAACAAGCTGAACCACAAACTGTAGTTTCTCCTGTTGAACAGAGGGTCAAAAGATCTTTGCTGGCAGGGAAACGTCGCCGGACGAAAAGTTTGCCCGCTGACATGGCTTTTATAGAATCTCTAGTCTTAGGAATGGAAGGCAAAATTCGTCATGTTGTGAAATGTTTGGAGTGTGAAAAGCGATTAGAAAGAGAAGAAACTTTTGCTAATTTGGAAGTGACCATACCAGAGGAAGTTTCTAGTGGAGGTAACTTTACATTTTTGTTTTTATCTTTTTCCTTAACTAATTAATTTTCTTTAAATAACTAATAAAAAATAATTTTAAATAATTCTTAATAATTAATTTTCTTTTGTAATTTCACATATTATACTATAAAACTTTTTTTTAAAAATTATAATAAATTTTCATTCTTTAGTTAGATCATTTGAAATTTTTCCAGTTTTTCATTTTGATTAAAAAAAGTTATTTGCTTATCTAAGTTTATTGTATGTTTTGTTAGAGCATCTTTCAAACTTTGAAGAATATATTATGATTACAAAATGCTACTATGGGTCATTGTTTATAACTTTTTAGGTTGCTTTTGTGATAGTAATTTTTTTCTGATGTTATTCTAATATTGTTTGCCATGTTCTCTTCAGTTCTATTACATTATTTAATTGTGATATTAATCACTTAAATTAGTTTGAGGTATGTGAATGAGATAGTATTACTTGTATAATTGTGATTATAGTATTACTTATAATGATTAAGTGTTAAATACTACAATCACCACAATCTTGCTTGGGTATTATACATATTTTAGTAAATACAATGTTTAAAAAATTTTCACAGTTATAAAAGTACACAGTTGGCACATTATAATTTCAGTAATTACTATTCAATTTAAAAAAATTTATATCATTTAATGGTAAAAGGGGAAAATTGTTCAATTTATGCTTCATAATTATTTGTGGATTCATTGATCAGTTTGAGCTGAATGCAGTTGTTTACTGGATTATAATAAAAGTTTAATAGGATATATATTATTTATGTATTGATAAATGGATATTATGATGAATGTAGTTGTTTAAAAATATTTGGTTTTAAGTAATATATGTTAAAATAAGTGTGTGAGAGCAATTCACCTACATTTTTCTTTACTTTTGTTTTTAAGTATATACTTATTTAATTTTGAATATAAATAAATGCCTAAATTGCATATTTAGTTGCTATCAATAATCTGTGGAACAATTTTTACCACTGTCTTTTTTTCTTTTACTTCATCTTATAGAATGCTAGCATTGAATAAAGTATTTTATTAAGTTAAATGATTTGTATATTTAAATAATATTAGTATAATTTTTTTAAATTTTAGTCATTCATTAATTTTTCTGGGAAAATCAATCAATCAGAAGTAATATGAAATAAGAATCATTTTATTACATTCCATACATGGGTGCAAGTCTTCCGTCCCCAGGACGGATTTCCGTCTTTCGAAAATGTCTGCGACTCGACTGAACAAGACTGACTCGAAGACGGAAATCGGAATTTTTTTTTTCTGTCCTAAAAAATATTTTTAGGTCTACGTTATTGGTCTACTTTCTTATGTCCTGCTGTTATTTTATCAAAAGACAGATGAATAAATAGTTTTTGTGCAGTATTTAAACTTGATGTATTATGGTAAAGCTTTCTTAGATAGTTTGCATATGTCGAGGGGGTATTGTGTATGTTAGGTATTTCAGTCAAAAAATTTTCAGTTTGGCCTTTTTTCCAACTTGCACCCATGATTCAATATTTAAAATTAATTTATTATATATATACATATTTTTTTTTAAAAAAAATGCAATAAAATCAGGAGAGCAACTTTATATTTGAGTAAAATATGCTTATAGTTGTTTACTAGGTCTGTTATTAATATCTTAGTTATGATATGTTTCTATTATTTTGACAATGTTTATCTTAAGCTTTTCTTTTAGAATTTTAGAGATTATGATAATTATCATACATTGACTCCTATAATTATTTGTGAACATTTTGTGTAATATTAGTTATAAATTTTTACAACATATTTGTGGGTAATTATTTTTTAAATATTAAATAAATGTTTGGTCTAATGATAACTAATAGGTTATGGTGAATAATATTTGTAAGCGCAAGAAAAAACTTTTTCCAAGTAATGGACTTTTGCATAAATTATCAAATTTTCAATCATCTCTTACGAACTTTTTCAGAAGAAAACTTTTTACAAACTATTCAATTTTAGGGAAATTTAAAAAAAACTTCGAAAAACTTATATTATTTGAATATTTTAATTACCATAAAATGTATTTAGATGATGCATTTAAAGAGTTTCACTAAATTCATATGAAGGTTAATTTTGTACTTTGATCTTGTACTAGTGATCTTGATTTTAAATTTTTTTTTTTTTTTAAATCTTTTTTTAACTGTTGTCTCAGAGAGTCCTGACCAATAAGTTTACAGATTCCCATGAACTGGATATTTTTATGTAAGAAATAATCAATTATAAAAAATCATAAAGTTAAATATGATTATGTGAAGATAAGTAATTTATAGAAATGTTTTTAGATTCTAATCTGCAAACATTTTTAAACCCCGCAGAAATGGTGTATCATTAAATATAATTAACTCATGGCTTATCCTGAGATGCAATAGTATTGAACACAAATAAATATGCCTTATTTAAACGAGAACTTTTGATTCATTTTCATGGTTAAATCTTTCTCTTTTGATCTTTAAATGTCCCAAAAAGATGTAACACTTAATGGGGCTCCAGTTCCGAGCTGAAATAAAATGTATTTTGTAAGTTCTCGTTATTATTAAATATCTACGATAAACTCCTCATAATGCTATTAAAGCATTATATATATGTGTGTGCATATGTATAATATGAAATATTAATAATAACATTTGTAAAGAAGTGACCATAAAAGACATATTATTCGGCGTCTTCTAAATTTGATTTAAATACAAAATTCATTTAGGAATGGTTTCTCCTGTGAGGGCATTGGGGGTTGGCCATTTTGGATGCAATTATTCTAAAACATTATGATATGAAAAAGCCATACATTTCTACTTGTCTCGATTTAAATACTGGGATTTTGATTGGTATTTTGCTGTTATACATTTCTTTATGTAATTGAACACTATCCGAAAAGGAAATTTTAAACATCTTGATTTGTTCTGAAACATGACGCCATATAAACTATGCGAAACCTTTTTGATAATTTTCTTAATTGCTTCTTACTTCCAAGAATGATTGCACATTAACTCTGAAAATAATTTTTTAATTGGAATATTGAATATTTATGGCTTTGTGAAAAAACAGTTTTCTCCGTCTTAGAATTAATAAGAAATAACTATCTTAAACTGTAATTTAATTTATAGCGATTTGTATGAGGTATTCTATATATATCATAAACATTCTGCTATAAAACTTTAATAATAGTTATATACTGTAATGAAAATATAATGTTTAAGGTTTTTGGCAGATGAGTGTGACTATTCTATGATGACCACATGACTATTTGATGTGACTATTTTTAAACCTTGGTTAAGATCTTCAAACTGCCAACTCTTCCTTTCAAAATGCAACATATTTTGAAATACAGCATTTTAAATATTTTACAAGCAAGAAATAAAATTTTGGAACTTTACTTTCATGTTAAAATATCAAGAGTGATTTGGGAATCAATGTAAGATCTACAGTACAGAACCCGTTATCCGGAATTCAGAAAACCGGAAAACCAAAAAACCGGAACGAAATTCGATAAATTTCCCCCCCATTTTTAAAAAAAAAAAATTTTTTTTTTCCTCATAAGATTTTAGGATTTTTCTTTCTTTTTTGAAAGATGTTTACCATACCATCATTTTGGAAATAATCATTAGTGTATTACTTCATCGTTTTTTCCTCTTTTTGAGATTATTTCCAAATTTTTTTTTTAGTTGGGTTTAACAATAAAAAAAACGGCTTTTTGTAGCGATTCAGAAAACCGGAAAAATCAGTTATCCGGAATAGCGATGGTCCCGATCGTTCCGGATAATCGGTTCCCTACTGTACTACTATTTGACTTTACCTACCCTAATAATTTGGCATATTCATCTGTTTTTTTGGAAAATTGTAAAAAAGAAAAAGGTGTTTAAAATTATTATTAAAGGTGTTTAGTTTTGCAAAGTAGTCTAATTAAGAATCCAGTTAAAGAAAAACTAGTTTACTAGTTAATTGAAACTGTTTGAATTTTGTTTTTTCAGAATCTGTTGATTTGCGGCAATGTTTGTCTCAGAAAACCAAATTGTGTGGTGAAAATAAATTTTACTGTGAGACATGCGAGCATCACAATGAAGCTGAAATGAGCTCTGAGATAGTGTCTGCCCCACCTATTCTTTTGCTTCATTTTGGTTGGATGGGAAGATTTAGGTAAATGAAAAAGAACATTCCATTACTTATTTGTGTTGTAATTTGATTCTGCCAATTCCATTTTTTCTTCGATTTTACAGTTTATTATAGGACAGTTTTTATTTCACTAAATTTTACAAGAAAGTGTATAAATATTAATCATATTTGAAATTTTTTTTGTTTCAGAAAATTTATGTTAGTCTGATTAAAATTTATGATATTCATATGATGAAATTTATGCTTGATAAATTTGTTATAAAATCTTTAATTATTTCTCCTGAAACTTCATTTTGACTCAGCTTGAGATGGTATTCAATAAAAAGTTTAAAGGAGAGTTCGACGTTCTATTACAGCCTAGCTGAAATAGCTAACAACAAGACCATGGTAAAAACCGTCCTGGCAAAAGCAGGTTTTTGCCAAGCAAAGTGGCAAAAACTTGTATTTTTCAAGATGAGACGACATAAACACATTTTTGATACAAAATTATTCCTAAAATTGAAATATATACTATACATATTTATAATTAAGAAAAACAAAAACAAAATTATTATTCCATAATACAATCATAATGCATTAATATATCATTTTAGTAGTTTAAAACATTATTGATTGGAAAATTAGTGATTATTCTCTTTTTTTCCAGTGAAATGAACTTATTTTAAATTAATATAACTATAATTTAAAGCATAAAATATCTATCAACATATGTAGTTAATTAAAATATGCAAGTATCAATGCAATTTTTTAAATTTGCAAAAATTCAATACTTTATTCATCATCACAATACAATTTGTGCAGTCTCAACAAGGGAGTTTAAATTGTGTGGTTTGGTTTGCATTTTGAAGTAATATTGAGAAATGAGGTGTTTATCAAAATCTATCTAATAAAACATCCATCTTAGCTTTCTTATGTCTCTCTTTAAATATAGTGTAAGAGTGATATAATGTAAAATAATAAATACCAAAAGTTATTATGAAAAAGTAAAAAAAAAAAATACAATTTGTAAAAAAAACATTTATTTAAAGATTCTAAAATGAAAAGAGGTAAAAAACTTTCAATCTTTTAAAAACTATTACCCTTACATAATTATTAATATTTTAAAAATATTTTTCTCATGTAATGTATCAAAATTATTATTCCTTATGATTGATTTAAATTTGTTTCAAGTATTTTGCAATAATATTTAATGAGCAATTTAGACTTTTCCGTTTTTGCCGGTTTTTACCAGGTTTTGGCCACTGTCCTGGCAAAAACCTCCCTTTTTGCCGGCAAAAACTCCAATCCTGAAACATTTTTTTTGCATTTATTTAGTTTAATATAAGTTCAAAATATTATATTTAGTATTTTATTAATTTATGGTTTCAAAATACAGTTAGAAACATTAATGGCCTTTCCTCTGTTAAAAGTAAAATCATCCAGACACATCTCACTTCAAACCAATTTTTCAAATTTGCAATTATTTGCAATAATTTTGCAACATCAAAGAAAAGTAGTTATTCATCATTTGAAATGTCTTTAATTTACAAAACGAATTAACAATAAATTTTTAAATAGGAATGAGGAAAAAATTCAAACTTTTTTTTAAATATATTTTAGCACAAGTATAATTCCAATAATCTGATCTGATTTTTATAACTATTAGACTGTTTTTTTTTTGTAATACCAAAATATATTTTTACTTGTAATTAGAGCTTCAGAAAGAAGTATATAAAATTGAGACCAGTGTGCCATTAATGTCAAAGGGCTGAACGTAAATGGCAAGGAATGAAGAAAATATTAGAAAGGAAGACTGTTTTTCCTTTTTTACAACTGTAAAATATCAGCTACAATTAAGTGTTTTTGAAGAGACTTAATTCAAAGTTTAGTACAGTTGCACAGTTTTGGCATATTTAAATTTCTTAACAAAATTGTAGAATCAAATTATGTTGTGACGCATCTAGTGGATTCAAAGTGTAATTAAGAGTTTAATGTTAATTGTCTAAGTGAATATTGCATATATTGAATATATCACATTTATTTATTTTTTATTTCTTAATTGCACATATTTCACTCATGTGTTTTCATTGGTTGTTTGAATGAAAAGTAGGATTGAAATGCTAACAAAATATTTTTTTCTTCTGTTAACAACTGGAAGTTAAAGCGCCTAAAAAATGGATTTTACAGTCAACTTATGTTCTGTTGTTTAAACTTCATCCTTTGAACCATTTTGGTGTAACATACTACTTTCCTTACATGAAACATCTAAGTTTTTATTTTTTTAATGCAATCATTGTTACTGTTGCCACCAGCAAGAAACAAATTCTGCCCTATTCCGAGGTTACTTAAGAGGTTTATGTATGTAGATAATGAGAATCTATCTAGATTTGTGGATATTAATGTTTGTTGTGTAGAACTTTTATCCCTTTCCATTTTTCAAATGTTGAATTTAATATTATACTTCAACTTTCTAAATAGATTATTTTAATTTTCTAGTGTAATGTCAATGGAAAAGACAAGTGTCAAAGTGATTATTCCCCTTTCTCTGGACACATCTGAAAATAGAGAAATATTTACTTGTTCTAAAGGAGAAAATTATAAACTCTATGCCGTAGTTTTGCACATAGGTCGTTCAACATCAGGTGGCCATTACGTTTGTTTCATCAAGGATGCTTCTTCTCAAGAAAGTATGGATCAGACCAAAGAAGAAGTTGTTAAATCTCCTGCAAGGCAAAATAAACAAGTTGGGTCTTCCAAGTATTGTTGTGTCACTGATGAAATAATGAATTTTACGGGCGTAGAATCTTTTACAAAGTGGTTGTTGTTTGACGATGATATTGTTTCACCTGTTGTGATTGATGAAAATTCAGATTCATTTCCTTATTTTAACTTTTTAAGCATCACTGCCTCACCTTGTATGATTTTTTATCATAAAACATAACGGATTCATTTCTTAAACAAAGTTGATATTTTAAGCACAAATGTATTTGCATTAATATATTGATCTTTTTTAGCTATTTTGGTTTCATGTGCTTTTAAATTGTGTAAAATAAATATTTTTGTATTTTATCTGTGGTTTTATTTTTAAAACTTGCGATTTTCAAGAGTTTATTTCCTTCAAGTTAGTATGAGATTTTTTTTCTGAAATGTGTGTCTGCACAGAAAATGGTAGAGTTATGATTACTATATTTTATCACACAATATGTTTATATCCAAAGTAGTAAAAATTTGATTTTTCTGCAAGACAGATGTTTTGTTTTGTATAGAACTAATTGATTTGATTTGTAAATCAAAGTCATAATAATATATTTTAAGTAACAAATTTGCCCATTATTTGGTTTTTAGAGGTCTTAAAATCTGGAATTTTAGCACAATAAGTAGGGAATTTCTTTTTTCTTACAAAATCTGAAGTCTGGCTTACCTGGAAATTAACCATTATTTTAAAATAGTCATGATCATATTATAGTTATTGAATTTTCAATAATTTTAACTAGAATGTCTGGAAAATTTCTATGCCGTACCAGATGACTAACCATTATTTCAGAATAGTTACGATCATAGTATAGTTACAGTGATTGAATAACCATAGAATAGTTACAATTACTGGAATTAGTTAAATTATTTCTGATGTCTCTTTATTTATTATTTTATAGAAGTTTGGAATTTTAGAGAAGCTTTATATGAAACTTTTATTTAGTGATATTTTTCTACTCACAAAACCAAATATTTGACTTATCAAAGGAAAAAGAAATAATAGATAAAATATGAGCTGGAATTATGAAGTACCTGAAAGTGTCATAAAATTTTACTTCTGAAATAAAGTGGACACCTAATTTAGAATGTTTGCTTTTTTTTAAATTCATAGTATCTCTTTTTAATTTTTTAAAACAAATCATCACTAAGTAATAGTATTTTAATGTTCGATATTATTTTTATTAATTTTGATCTAGTGAAGCAAATATTAATTCATTATCTAGTAATATGATAATTCTTACAGACTATTAGAAAAATTCATCTTTTTTTAAATTTTTTTTATAGACTAGTAAACAAATTAAGAGCTTTACATATTTGCAAACTGTGCCCTCTTGCATTTTACCCACTAAATGCATGATGATCAAATAGTAAATAATTATAATTAATAATCACAGGAATATTACCCTATTTGTTGCAATATAATAAGAATATCTCTAGTTGTAGTTCTGCAACAAAACTTTAGACAATTATAAATGTTCTTATATATTCTACCATCTCTCTCTTTGAATTGTTACTATACTTTTAAATTACAAATATTTTTCTAAAAGACGGAAAGGCTAATAGAAAAACCTTAATTATTGAATTGTTAAGAAATAAAAACATTCCCCAATAGCAGGTTTCTTACCAAGAAGGGGATCCTAGAAGTTACAGCTCCACAATTTTGAGGCCAGCAGCATGATAGTGACAAAGTCATCTGTTCCATCCGCCTTTATTTTCCAGGTCATCTGGCACTCTTCTTTCTCAAGTTAGGTTTCCTTTTATAGATTTTTTCAATATTCACAATGCATCATTAAACAATCTGCACCAAGGCTGGATCTGCTATCTTGCACATGCATCAAAATACGAAATTATTTGAAATATTTCTTTTTAAAGAATTATTAACGCTTTCATCACGAGTGCCGCAAAGAGCTATAAATACATTTGGAATAAAGAATGAAATACGTTTTTTAAATGTGCTGTAAAGGAGAACATAATTCAATAAATGGCACCATTTGCTATATACGTGTATGAATTTTCGGAGGCGTTAGAAATTTATTACAACGATGACTTCTGAGGCGCTGGAAATTTATTACAAAGGTGAGTTATTTGTTTTAAGTGAGACAAAACTATCCTCCTTCATAGTATTCCTTTGTAAAAAAAATTAATTTTATTGTTTTCTACTCCTAAATTTTGTGTTGTGTGAGTTTTTTATGGTCAGAAATTTATAGAAAATTTGATTGCAACGCTTAACAGCACTTATAATTTTTTGTATTATCATCCGTATCCAGTTTGAGCATTCTAGTTACCCTGAAGGAATGTGAAATTTCCATCAACTACATTTAATTTGAAAATAAATTCTGTTTTTAGCACTCAGGAAGGAGCAATGGAAGCTTGTTTTGACAGCAAGTGCTATATTCCACTTGAGATTTTAGCACTCTAGTTAGCTGGAAAGAAAGTCGAATTTTCGATTGACCATATATTTTATTTGGCAATAAAATGTTAGTAAAATTTGCTGAAAATTTGAAATTTATATTGTCATCAAGTACAGAGCTCCATTTGAGCACTCTAGCTTGTCGGAAGGTAAATAAAAGTTTTATTGGCGATAAATTTTTCAGTAACCATCGTTAAACGGTATAATTATCATACGTAGAGCTTTATTCAAAAGTGGTCAAAATTTCGATTAACGATAATTTTCTTTTGTTGATAAAATGATAATAAATTCTACTTTAAATGCTTTAAAAACGCGTGAAACTATATTGTCATTCAGCACAGAACACCAGTTTAAATTTGAGTACCCTAATTAGTTGGAAGTTTGATTAATGTTATAATTGGCAATGAAGTAATTTTATGATTATATGTTACATTTTAGAAAATAAAATCTTTAGAAATTTAAAACTATATTAATTTATAGACACTATTCAATAATTATTTTTAAAAATTGATCTTTTTTTAAAAATTATCCTATTTTAATGATCGTATTTAACATGCATGGAAATTTAAACCTTCAATTTTAAAAACCCTCTCAGAAGAGTTTGCTGGCTGCGCTGTTGTCTGAAATCACGAGTTAAGGTTGATTATTGATATGCTTTGGAATGGTATTTCGATAAAAACAAATAATTTAAAATTTATATATATCATAATTTATGCAATGATCCTCACTTATTTTGGTAATAGGCACTATTGATATTGTGATATCAGGTGCTGTTACAATCGACTATAAATATACTTAAAAACAGATACAGGTTTTATGCGCCCCCTCCCCCACGAATAATAATCTATAGCCATAATCTAACCATAGGGATAAATACCGCAAAAATTACTTGATTGTGGTAAAGTTTGACTACCATGCAACTTCTCTCCAAGCAATAGCATATCATACTAAATAACACTGAATATCGCCATTCTTTAATTTGCTCGTACGAACTTGTAAAAAACATTTTTTTGTTCAATCTAATAACATAAAGTTACCGGTAAGAGCAACAAAAAATAATAAATTAACAAAAAATTATTTTTATTTTAACTTTATCTATTTTCTCTTCATATGCCTTTCAGTTATATGCATGATTTCATAATTCGTTAATTCCAATTTATTTTTTTTATCTTTTTATTTTACCCTGTACGGTATTCTGATAATTACAAAGACAATTTATTTGAAATGCCTCGAATTTTAAAATATGTTATCAACAAATAAGAAAAGAAATGTGCTTTAAAAAATTAAATGTGAAATATATTCTTCCAAATAAATATCCTATTTACTTTATTACTGCCTTATAAATATAAATGTAGCCAATCCGTTAAGGAGCTTAGAAGCGCATATTATTATATTCATACATTATTATAAATTGAACAAATATTGACTGTTGTAATGAATTTTAGCACTTCAATTGTTGTCACAAATCATTCATTATCCGTATTCAATACAATAAGCTATGTATTATGCTTTGAGATTGATTTTAAGAGTTGTCTCCCTTTAACTGTTTTCGAAATACATCAATTTTTATGATCTTAATGGAATGTCCATTGCAATCATGCGAAAGTTTAATAAGTTTTGCAATTAGCTTTTCAAAAGTATTGTTTTATATGTCTTCAAACTGAACATGTTTCTGTCGTAGGAAAGGAACAAATTTTAAAAAATTTATAGGATATTTCTGAACATTATATTTTAATTATTTAGATGCTAGATGATTTTATAAGCTGAAAAATACATAGCTTTATTAAGTTATTTCTGAAAAATACATACCATTTTCATGAGCTCTACTACTTCCAGACATGAGAAAGTTTAATAAGTTTTATAATAATCTTTCAAAAAGGCTTACATGTTTTCAAAAGTAACATGTTTCTGAAGTTCAAATTATACCCCTTACAAACTATACCCATACACAATATTTTAATTCTTTATTTACTGGCTTGATTATTGTATAAGTTGTTTAATCAAGTAGTCTATAGTCATTTTATCAAACCTAGACAAAATATTTGATGATTATAATTGTTAAGTTTCAAATTCCTTCAAGGACGCTTAAACTTGCTTACAGTATCACACATAATTATCTCCAAGTAATATTTTAATAGTTTACTTTTGTATATTTGAATTTAAAAAAATAACTATGAAGTTTTTTTTATCTTTTTTTTTAATCAATTTACTCTCATTTTGTTGAAACCATAGTGAGCTTAAAATGAGAATTTTTTACAGTTATTTTAATTTATAAACAATTAAATTTAATCTATCTTTCGTAAACTAATTACCAAGGGGACACTTCACGATGAAAAACCCAAAAATCGACCAAATTATACTTTTTTCAATTTTTGTTTCAAAAAATAATAGTTATATCTAGCTACAATTTAAAAGAAAAATTTTTCAATTTCAGTCATTTTTTGCAAAGTTATAAGCATTTCAAGATTTGTAAACAAGGTTATGTAAACTGTCTGTTTTTATAGTTAAACTGTTTTTTCTCAATGTTGTTTTTTACGATAATATTCAAACTTCGAAAAGTTCCTTGCGCATGAGTTTTGAATAAATCTTTATTTTTTTCTCATATATATGATTGGCCTAATGTTCCGTAACCAATGTGATATAAATAAAAGCTGAATACTCACTGAATATTTTTTAAATTACTTTAAATTGTTATTCAAATTTCAATTTTTAAAAATTATATAAAGACTATGATATTTTAATTTTTTATATGTTTAAAATTAAGTGCTAAGTTGTTCAAACATATCCAATTTTATTTATACTTATTCAAACTGTAATATAAATGAGTTTCATACAGCTACGATAAAAACTCATGCGCAGGAAACATTTTGAAATATTGGAACATTTAGTAATTTAACTTGCGGATAAATTATTAAAAAAATTATAACTTTTCAACAAATTAATATTTTTGCTTCAAATTTTGGGAATATCTTTCTAAATGCTTTATTCACAATCTATGAAATTTTCATTAAAATTGGTTGATATTTTAAAAAAATCATTTTGAACCTGAAGTGTCCCCTTAATTAAAATTGACTTTAAGATTAAGTTGATGTATACGTTATCGGCAATGTGAGGAATTCCGGTATTGTATATAATGGCAAAAGTAGGTTTGATATTTTCTCTGTTTTGTATTGTATCAGGTGATTGTTAGTTTTTTCAGGTGATAAATACATTATATGAAATGCGTTGCACTTTATTTTTATTTTTTTCCAATTAAAATGCAACATATTTTCACACTGAAATATATTTATTCATCAATATTGCGTTTTAAATCAATTTATATAACCGTCATTCAACGTTTTACTCATTTAGAAAAAATGAAAGTGCGCATGTGTGAGCGAGAGAGAAGTTGTTGTAGTTCATTTACGTCGCACTTGAGCTGATGTACAATGGGCTATTGGCGACGATCTGGGAAACATCCATGAGGATGATTCGAAGACATGCCATCACCAGGGCCGGATTAACCTATAGGCACACTAGGCACGTGCCTATGGCCTACGAAATTCAGGGGCCTACGAAAAACCTGGGAGAAAAAAATTTGTTTACAAAAATAATTTAGCTTTAAAAACAACAAGTGTATTTTGCACAAAATTATGAAGATACAAATAAAAATATAATATTTTTCGGTAATAAATTATTTTGCAGAATCTTACTTTTTTGCGATTTTTGGATTCAACGAAATCTTGTATCATGCTGTCGAATTCCAAACTACGCAAAATGTCGTATTCAATAGACATAAGTGCGAGCGATGCCAAACGATCTTGATTCATTGTTGAACGCAAATAATTTTTTATCAATTTTAATCTGGAGAAAGATCTTTCTCCTTCTGCATTTGATCCAAGAATCGACAAATATATTCTTAATGCAATGTGAACGTTAGGAAAAGTATTCACAAGTTTATCTTTAATTTGAGCCTTCAACATTTCTTGTTGTTTAGATTTATGTTCATATAAATTTGAAAATAGTAAAAATTCATCTACAAAGTTTTTCTCTAAATCGGATGAGTAAATTTTCACCAAATTTTGCGCTTTTAGTTTAATCTCAGATTCTGACAAATTTTTGTGTAATTTCCTTGTAATTCGGGTTCGATAAAACATCGAGTAATGACACTTTTTGGTCGATCCAGAAAACTGGGAAATTCAGACATCCGAGATAGCGATGGTCCGGAGCATCCCAGATAATTGGTTCTCTACTGTATAAATATTTCTTGTAATTAATCTCACTATCAATTTCACTGTTTTCTTTGCTGGTTTGTTGTTGTATTGTTGACGTGAAGTGTTTACGTAGTTATCGATCGAACTAATCATAATGGTATTATCGATATCAACTGCAAGATCGGCAGTATGTCGGTATTGCAGATAAAGTTCAATAAACAAATTCGTAAATTAAAATCCATATTAATTAAAATGTTCCCTTCCGCAGAGGATCAAAATTGTGATGGCATGTCTTAGGATCATCCTCCGGGATGTTTCCCAGACCGTCGCCAATAGCCCATTGTGCAGCTCTAGTGCGACGTAAAGTAACAACAACAACAACAATAAAAATGTAAAAAAAAAAATATGTAAGAAAATTTTAGCATATATTTTGAAAAGAGGGGAGGAGTGGGGAAAGGAGGGGAGGGCCCAAAAACGGCTATGCCTAGGGCCTACGAAAGGTATAATCCGGCTCTGGCCATCACAATTTTGATCTTCTGCTGAGGGAATGGCACACCCGCTTCGGTAGCCCGATGATCTGCACGTGAAGTCGAACACTTTACGGTAGAACAGTTTAACGAGGACCAATACCGCCCACCCTCGGCTCCTACGCAGACTGATCCAAGTGATCACCCACCCGCACACTGACCGCAGTCATTGATGTTCGACTTCGGTGATCTGCTAACGATCAGTCCACTGCGGGACAGAAAGAGAAAGAAAGCCATATGAGTTATTCTTTTCATATACAGGCCATAAAATAAATCTGTCTGAATATACGATGCTTGACGTAATATGGAAAAATTATCTTTTTAAAATCTTTAATTTTAGCCGTGACTGCTGAGTAACATGAGGTGAAAATTATACCTTTTCGATTTAGAAAATGTGAACATTCTGCTTAGACTTCAACTTTAATTTAAGTGAGTAGCCAACAGTACACCTCAATTATTTGTTATTAGCATTACTCTGCAATCTCACCGAATCCAATACTTTTTTTAGTGGTACAATTTAGATTGGACAATAGATTTTGCTGCCATATTATTTAAAAGAAAAAAATGATTTTAATTAATATTATTTAAACGACTATCTAATCTATTTTTTTAAAAAAGGGTTATATAACAAAAACAATAATAAACTATTACCAATCTTGAATAAACAAATTTCATTGTCGTCTTCAAATATTGAATTGCTAAACAATTTATTGATGCCTGTCAATTGTTGAATGCACTGACTGAAAAAAATTATGCTTAGAAACAGAATTTAAAAAGAAAATGTATTATGTTGTCCCTTATTCAGAAGTAACTATAAGTTAAATGCCATTTAATTGAAGAGTTATTGCAATTATCACTGTTTCAGCTAATATTTTTATTGTACATTTTAAAAAATGTTTTGTACTTATCTCTGATGCTTTAGCGAAATTTATTTAATTATTTTGTATTAACATAAACTTTCATTAATATTTATATTTGTCGTCTCAAAGCAACATATTTTCCTTTAAGATTTTTTACTCTTTCTATCTTACACAGTTAAGAAAAAATATTTTTGCGAAATTGATTTGCACCATTCAATAATTAAAGCGAGAAAGAAACGAGAGATAATGACAATTAATTGAAAAGTAATGTTTTTTCCTAACCAAACATCAATTAACTTTGTATTATATTTTGAGTTTTTCATTAGTTGTATTCAAAAATTCAAAAGTGTAGCAGTAAAAAAATATAAATACAGTGCTTAAGTCATGGAATCTCGACACTAAAAAATACGAGGCAATAAAATTAATTTTAATGATAGTTGAAGTAATTAAGAGTTAAATATTTTTCAAAAGTGAACTTCGAGTTTTTTTTCAACGCAGCGAGATTAAAGCAATTGGATTCATTCTGAAAAATAATGCTTCTTTTAATTAACTTTTTAAGGAAGTTTATTTTAATTAAAAAGTATGTGACGTTTTGAACGGACCGGAATATGTTAAGTAGGAAGAAGGATAGACGTTATAAAAAAGCATGAACTATTTTTTAAACTGTGAAATTGAAAGTAATAAATATAATTGTCTAATTATTTATTATACTCCGAATTTTATCGAAATCAGAGATAAAGGTTTACTACAATGTTTTAAAATCGCAACATAAAATGGAGATATTCATTAAATAAACATCAAGCACAAGTTTTTTTTTTTTTTTTTTGTCAAGAGAAAAATAATTTTTAAATTCCTATTTTAACTAGAAGTTTACTTTTATTTCTTCAATTTTTTATTATTTTTTTTTCTACTTTAAATATGTTGTTATGGCGAAAAAGAATTATTTTTTATTTATTCGAATATTGAACATGCTTTGCATTTATAAACATAAAAATGCTTCAAATTTAAATTAATAATGCTTAGTCGCTTCCATTTTTAGTATTTTTTATTGAGTCATTTTTTGAGTTAAATCCGAAAGTTTTTCAATATATATATATATATTTTTTCATTTAAATAAAAACATTCATATAAACCCAGGAAAAAATATAAATATGCATGAAATTTTCCATATTTGTTGAAATTTTTATGTTATTTAAGCATTAACGTCACTTAATTGTACTTGCTTTAAAATATCGAGGTCTATAAATTTTCAAGTAACGATTTATTTTGTTGTTAATTTCAGACTATTCTTGGAAGGCTCTGCATCAGTATCATATATAATAGTGCATAAATAAGCAAATTGTATGTAATTTTAGAACTGTTACGAGTGTGTAACAGTTATTAATGACTGTTGAGTACTTTCGATCTCTAATCAGAGTCTTTTTTGTAGATTATGATTTTTGTAGATTTGTAAAATGTGAAAAAGAAGAAAAAGCAACGTTCTTTGAAATCCGAGAGTGCGCGGTATCGGTCCTCGTTAAACTGTTCTACCGTAAAGCGCTCGACTTCTAGCAGGTTGCGGGCTACCAAAGCAGGGGAGCCAACCCCTCAGCAGAGGATCAAAATTGCGATAGCATGTCTTCGGAATATCCTCAGGGATGTTTCCCAGACAGTCGCCAATAGCCCATTGCGCAGCTCTAGTGTGACGTAAATAAAGTACCTACTATCTATCTTTAAAATTACATCGAGTGCTCGGAGATTGATCGTGTTCTGATTCAGATCAAAATTATGATCTGCGGATGGATGGAAGGTGTGTGAATGTGTCTTCCCTGTGAAACGGGGTGTGACGTATGTATGTTGTCTTCGGATCATCCTCAAAGATGTTTCCCAGACCGTCACTAATAGCTCAATGTGCAGCTCTAGTGCGACGTAAATAAAAATACTATACCGTATCCTTTCGCAAAAAGTCCCGCTGTGGATTGATCGTTAAGACACGGTTCCCAGCAAATCACCGAAGTCAAGCATCACTGGCTGCGGTCAGTGTGCGGGTGGGTGACCACTTGGATCAGTCTGCGTAGGGACCGAGGGTGTGCGGTATTGGTCCTTGTTAAACTGTTCTACTGTAAAGTGCTCGACTTCGCGTACAGGTCGTCGAGCTACCGAAGCGGGGGTGCCATCCTCTCTACAGTGGATCAAAATTGTGATGGTATGTCTTCGGATTATCCTGAGGGATGTTTCCCAGACCGTCGCCAATAGCTCATTATGCAGTTCTAGTGCGACGTAAATAAACTACAACAACAACTTTTCGCAAAGAACTGTTTGATTGAAACTTGGGGCCTCCCTTTCCGAGCGGTATTTACGCTCGGTATCGTGGAGGTAGCGGGTTCAATTCCCACCAAAAACATGAATGTTTATTCGAGCTGTCTTTCTTCGAATTGTACTATTTGTCTTTCTACTAGGCAAAGACTTATAAGACATACTTATGTAACTGAGCACACAAGCCTGTATGTAGGTGTACCAGTAAATAAATAAATAAGATTGAAACTTGTAAAATGTTTTGTTGTTGTTGTTACTTTACGTCGCACTAGAGCTGCACAATGGGCTATTGGCGACGGTCTGGGAAACATCCCTGAGGATGATCCGAAGACATGCCATCACAATTTTGATCCTCTGCGGAAGGGATGACACTCCCGCTTCGGTAGCCCGACGACCGTAAAATTTTTTGACAGAAAATTACTCGTAATGGAAAAGGGAAACCAGCAGAATGAGAAGAAATAGAATCTCTTACGTCTTTCAAACCAATCTAAACTAGCTCTAAAAAATAATTTTCGTAGAGAACTGCTAGATTGAAACTAGAAAACTTTTTGATTGAAACTTACTCGTAATGTAAAGGGAAACTTACTAAGGGGGTGGGTTATAGAATCGTTTACGTCATTCAAACCAATACAGAGTAAGATTGTGAAAAACTTTCCTTAGTTGAGGATTTTTTGATTCTAACTAAATCGTTCTTGCCAAATGACTTAGAGTAATTCGAATGTATGAAAAAAATTTTACGAAAAACTCATCAAAATTAACAACTCATTTTTAGGATTTTAATGGAGCCATACAACTTTTGAGAAAGGTATATGCACTTGCTGAAGCCGTAAGTGTTGGCATTTGTATAAATCATCTTATTGAATTGTTTATGTTTGTCATATTTCTCATTATTATTTCTGTATGTGTCAGAAAAATGATAAATATTGCTCTTTTCATTTAAAAAATTACTTGTCATTTTCATTAAAATTCACATCTAGTGAAGCGATAAAAATTGAAATACTTTAAAAAAGAATACTTAGTTTTTTTTTTATTGCGTATAAGTGGTTGAGCATTTCAAAGACAACTACTTTTTACATGCTTCCGAAAAAAACCCCCACCTATTTAATACTTAATAAGAGTGATTTGAGAAAGAAAAAGAAAAATTGGAAATAAGACTTATTTTCTATGCATAAACATCGCCATTTCAAAGCTCTGTTTTAAATATGCATTAAAATCTGAATGTCTTTTTCAAAGGATTTTTGAAATGAATGTTCAGTTGGAAACGTTGTCTCTATTCATGAGATCGGCTGACAGAAAAAAAAGTATGTTTCTCAATGTTGTCACATCAACTGAAAATAACTTATTCCTGTTTTTTTTAAAAAAAACAGACGAACAAAAACAATTTTTTTTAAAAACTTTTTGGTTAGCCTGAAAGAGTTAGAGCAGTTTCATCTCATTTGTTTCAAAATATGCATAAATGAAATGTGTTTGTCACAAAAATAAATTATGAGCGATATATTCATGTCCTAAAACGCGCTTCGCTGCTTCGTGTCTGTGACACAATTTGAATTTTTTTTTCCTTCTTGTCTTCCAAAAACAGTTCTCCATTTTTTCTCATCGCTTGAATGAATATATTTTTCTATAGTAATCATAAAATGACTTTTGAGTAGTCAAAACTAAGATTAGAATTACTTTATGAATAATTCATAATATTAAAAAAATATGAAAATAAAAACTAGAAATGTCGTTGATTAAGGCTGTGGTTCATTTTAGAATTTGAAATTGCATTTTGAGATATTTTCCAGAAACTATTTGTAACTTTAAGAATAGTTTCAATAGCAATTCTAGCAATTTTATAATATTAAAAATAATTTCTGCTAATATTTTTCTGTTTTCTGCATGGCATGTCTCTACAGGATTTGTATCCAGATACGTATAACAAATGTTCCTTAATGTTTAGTTTTCATTATACTTATTATTAGTTTTAATTATTCTACTTCTTCCTGAAATGTATCAAACTTCTTGAATAGCAAGTTTTATATATAAGGTGGCTTAACTAACAGTGCAAACTAGCAAGAGAAGTACGGGATAAATAAAAACGAAACATTGCTTCGCATGGTCCAAAATGTTAGGTATGTGAAAAACTATGTGGTACAGTTCATTGGCCTGCCAGATCACCGAATCTACATGCCTGGATTTTTTCCTCTTTGGTTTGAATGAAGACCTTATTGACCTGAGTTGATTCAATCTAATATTTAATTGCTGGAATACTTGTTGCTCAGCGACGAACCAGAAATCTTCCAGAATGCCAAGAATGAAGCTTTGCCTCTGGTTTGAATTCCAAATATTTTCTGTAGCATGTAGCTACTAGCCATCGTCAAAACCATGTCGTTATCTTTATAACAGTAACGTGAACTACATCGTTTATCTGATGTCGAACTAATTTTGCACTTCGCAATTCAATTCTACTTCGTTCGCACCTTTTGTAATTTTGTCTCATTGGTAGTTTAAAACCCTGTTCTGAATAATTTTTGCTATGCATTGAAGAATAAATAACAAAACAGAATAGTGAAGAATAGTATAATTTTTATTGAATAAGTTTAAGCAAATATTACAAGTTCATCATGCAATGTGTTTAATATTTTAGCACTCGGTAGTCCATAAAAACAGCAGAGAAAGGACTGAGTGATTGTATTAGCAAAAATCAGAAGAGAGTGAGAAGTTTAAAGGGAATATGCTTGATGTAGTGCGAAGTTCAGAGAAAAGTATAACGATATCGTCCAAACCTCACAAATTTCTCTTGAAGACACAATTAATATTTATATATTTCCTTTCGCATTATAGCTCAATGAAATAAATGTATTGCGCGTATTTTTTCACGAAATTTAAAGTTAAACTTCAAACATTAACTGGTTACGTAGTAGACGATCAATCCGAAGTCCAATATGGTTAGGTTTGTTGAGATTATAAGATAAGGCTTAAAATATCTTTGAATTCCGTAAATAAAATTTCTAAAACCAAATATTGATGGTTGGAATGAAATTGGTATTTTATTGCAAAATGTTAAAAATTTTGTTTTAAATCTATAGTGCGTTGATTTTTAAATTATTCTGAGCTTAAATGTGAAATCTAAATTATCACTTAAAACACATAAAGAATGGATTAATCTTTTCTATTTGACTTTGCAACACTATATTTGCAATAATGCCTAAAACTGACATTTTTTAAAATTAATAAGAATATTGCTGTTTATTACACACATTGATTGAATGTATTTAGAAATTATGATGGTGATAGTGACATAAATTGTTGTGAAATTGTTCAGGAAATAAGGTTATTTATAAAATAAAATTCCCTTAAATAAAGAAGTGCGTTCTTTGGAATCAATTTTAAAGTTGCATTGTAAAAACTATGGATGTGTTGGTATTTCAAAAGTGTCTTACATAATGCCAAAATATCGACATTTATCTGAGTTTGAGTTAAAATATCATTTACATTATGTTTAACGAAACCACTTCTAAAAAAAAATCTGATTAATGTATGAAATCCAAGTTCTTTTGACATTATAGAAAAACATTCCCCGTCAATTAATTCTTAAACTCATTGCAACATTTATACTTTGATGGTCAAAGACATGGTAGTTTCTTAAATAACTTGGATATTATAAAAATGCAAACTTTTGTAGATATTTACAGATATCTTTAGCATGCTATGCTTTTTAAAATTTTTGAAGATGTTAAGTCAGTAAGCCTAGCTCCATAAATAACTTCGAAATAGCAAAATCTTTATTCAATGTTAAGATTAATTTTATTTATGACGGTGACCTTCATTTTCTACCATCCTTTACCATAAGCTTCTTCTTGTTCTGTTTCTTGCAAAGTTCTTGTGCTGATGTATGCAATGTTCTTGTTCTGACGCTTGCAAAGAAGTTTGAATTTGAAAGCTCTATCAGTTGGCGTCAAAGTTTACAATCTGTCAGCTGAAAGAATGCTGTGATTGTAAATGTTCCAAAACAGTTTTTTGATTTTGGCGAATGATATTTCTGACAATATCTAAGTGTTGGCTGATGTAAGATACGCCTGGATGCACAGAGAGCGCATGAGTTAAGCATATTTCGGCTGTTTCAAAATCCTGACGTTCAAAATGAAGAACACACAGATTGTGTAAAGCTTTTTGGTTGACTGGTTCCAATTCTAGAACTTTTCGGTAGCACTGGAAAAGAAGACAAAGTAATTTAAATAAAATATTTTTTATTCATAAAATATACGGATCTTGTAGTTCTTTTTTTACAACATTCATTAAACAAATTTTTAATGAATTTGTTTTTATTTTTCATTAAACAAAGACAAAATGAGAAAAAAGATTAGAAGACGTAACATCGTTTACGTTTGGCGCATGATAAACTAGTGTTATAAATTCAACTCAATCATTGTAAAAGTGAGGTTAATGCGCAATTTAGTAAAGTATTCACAAATCTTGTGGGCTTTAGAGAAATGCACACCAGATCTTGACTTTGATATAAGTTTAAAGTGTGCTCAATAAAGGGGGGAGGTGAATTTTTCTTATTTATAACAGACTCCATTTTTATAATTAAAACTCACCGGGTAAGTTGAAGGAAGATTTTAAACCCCACCTATATAACTCAATACAATTATAAGCGTAAGATTTGCTTCTTTTAATTATTACAAAAATAAAATTAGCAAATATAATAATTTTTTTTCCATTGATTTCTTTTGTAACTAATGAAGAATAAAAATTTTTTTTCTTTCCCAATGCAAACCTGTGTTAATATTTTCCGTCAATTCAGGCATTTACAGGCCAGATTTGTTGGCCTCTTTCAGGGGCACCATATTAGGTGGGCCAACGTTGTTCCCAAAGTAAGGACAGATAGTACAGAGAAGGAAAGAACATCCATGCCTTGCCCGGGATTCGGACCCAGAACCTTTCTGATGCAAGGGCAGTTCCCTAACCCTTACACAGGCCGGTCGGCGTGAAGAATAAAGTAGGTATTTAAAATTAAGGGACAATCTATTTAAAATAAGTGAAAAAATATTTTTAAAGTTTATAAATTTTTTTTTACGTGAAAAATCGTTACAAAATATTTTTTTCATAAAATATTTGTAGCAAAAACAAAAAGGTTAGTTTTAGAAGAATCTAAAAACTAATTTTTGCTGCCTTTGATAGAATATATTAGAAAAATTGCAATAAGATATGCTTGTTATTAGTTTCTATTTAAAACCATTTCTCTCATTCCTTCTTAACCAACATTTCCACTATTTTTTTTAACTTCTAAATTTTTAATTCCTGATTTTCTGAAGTACCTAATTGCTTTCTTAAAATACTTAATACTAACTGGGTCGATTTTAAGTATGAACTTGATGGTTAGTCTTAAGTACAAACTTATAGTGAAAATTTTTAAGTACAACCTGGGTCAGTATTTTAAACTATATCACTAATTAGAAAAAAAGTAGTTATTTTAAAGTATAAAATTGCTCGCTATTGTAAAATACGAACTTGGTTGTAATGCTTGAGTACAAACTTTGCCTTCATGCTGAAGTACAAACTTAGTTGTTAAGTTAAAGTACATACTAGGTTAGCATTATTACAAGGTACATACATACCTGGACGTATTTTTTCTCCACTATAAATATTAAAAAAAAAAAAAAAAAAAAAACGAACTTAGTTGTTTTTTGAATTTGAAGTACAAATCTGATTTTTTGAAGTATGACTACACTAGACGCAAATCAAAACCATCCTTACAATTGGTAGACTTGAACTTAAAATTTATTTATTGAAATCTAGCTTAATAATTTAGCTTAAAACTGAAAGCTCAGAGTTTGATAGTTTATTGTTAACTAACTTACCAACGAAATGGTACACAAAGAAAAAAATTTCTGTAAAATTACCGTACAGTATGGTAATGACATTTGAAATAAAGAATCATAATTCCGATTAATGCCGTTGATGTTGCAGGTCAATAAGGCAAGGCGTGTGACAGTTCTTGTTTTGCAATGGCGCCATCTATGGCGAAGAATTCGACTTCTGCCACACCCATGCGTCGCACTAGTTTATGGGGCGAACCCATTCATACATCTATCCACAGATCATAATTTTGACCTGAACCAGAAAATTATCAATCTTCAATTTAGCACCCACAGAGGTATAATTTGTTATGGAAATATGGAGGAGTTTGTGACCAGACATATTTAACGTGCGCCAGTCACTCCCGTTCTTGCGAACGTGAGTCCAGCGTCCTTCCTACCAGACTATACCGGCCCCTATTCTAATTAATGAAGCCAAAGTATATGGTACTTTAACCATTCATTTAGAAATTTTTCTGCTCATATGGTCATGGTTTACCGGAAACTCTGGTTTTGAAAATTAGTTTTTCTCACCATACATTTAGTCTGGAAAAGTAAATTTAAAATGATTTTTGTACCATGATCTAAGGCATCATAATAAAATTACCAAATTTTAGGACATATTATAAAATCATATTTTATTGTTTACTTTATCAAAATCACTACAAATGCGGTTTGGTAAAAATTACAAAGCTTTTTCGGTTTTCCCATAGAACCAGGAACACTGTAAATTTTACCATATTCTGGTAGTTTTGATCGTTTTCTCAGTGTACTAATGATGATTTTCAAGTACTAATTTTTTTTTATGCGAAGCTTTTTATAATTTTTAGAAAATTCGAGAGCGATGTTGCTTTAAAAAATAGATAACAAAATAAATAAGACCTAAATGAAATCGTTTATCAAAAACATTTATAAAAAATTTTATTAGGAAGAAAAAATAATCAAATTATTTTTGTCACAAACTCCTTTAAAACTACGACGTAGGTTGTCAATTTTAAATAAAGATAGAATTTCATTTATCTTACAAAAAAATGGAATTTTAAATATGTTACTAATTATATATTCACTAGAAGTAAATACCGAAGATCAATTTAATTCAAATATCGTATCTTTTTCTCTTTGTTGACGATAATTAGCTCGTCATATTATATGATTTCCAAATATTCTGCGTAGATTCAATAATTGGATACGGTTCCAAATCCTCGTCATATTAAATGAAATTAAAGATTGTAGATTATTTTTAATGAGACGGAATTAGCGAAAAATTGCAGATTGAATAAGCAATTTACCTTTTCCGCAATATCAAGATTGCGCAAATAATTGACATTGATGTCAGCCAGCAACAGTAAACCATTAATGTGACTTGGATAGTGCTGAAAAGAGAGTAAATTGAATGATCAAATTATGGAATTTGAAATATGCATTTTCATAATGAGTGTTAGATAGTCTTTGCAATTTTGGAATAATGAATATTTCGAAAACATTTTAAATGATTATGTTTTGCATTTTCAATTGCGTTCAGAAAATTTTGCAGTTAAGTTTATCTTTCTTATTTTTATTTAATTAGAACTAAATCGAAAATTCAATATTTTATTTAAGGTAATAATATTGTTGTGATGGCAAGAGGCAAATTGCAATTGTCAAGGATAAGAGAAACTAATTTGTAATTAGACAGGTGAATTGTAATTACATTGCCTGAAACAGAATCTCATCTATATTATTCATTTCTTAAAATGGTCCATAGAAATTATTTTGCTATTTTATTACATTTATTTTCATGATAGAAATCGTTTTACTGTTTCTTTTACTGAACCGGAAAATTATACATTCATAATTTCTAACTTTTAGACAGTGTTTAGAAATTCTTAATTTTACTAAATAATGCAAAGTTAAAAAAGAAATTTGTGAAATGATTCCGAAAAGTTGACACACACAGAATAGTTGACTCAAACAAAAATTTTCCCTCCCTCACTTATTGATAAAAATACTTAAAGATGTCCAACTGTGATGTCACGGAAACAGATTTCGTAAAGTTTTTTCTGGTCGTAGCAGTAGAACCTGACATTGGCTTGAATTGTTTAGTTTATGCTGTAAATTTGAGATGGAAAGATTCTGCAATTTAAAGTCTCTGTATTTTATTTTCGCCTGTTTACTCCATTTTTAGTTAGCTTCATTATGTGATAAATACTACTATGAATTTTAATAATGTCTAATTTAATTTACACAACTTAAAGGTTCACTGTGATTTTCAACACTATTACTGTTGGAAAATTGACACGTGCTTCAATTTTCGTTTGCGCTCATGAACTGCAAGTAAAAAAAAAAAGAAATAAGTTGAAAAAAAAACTGAATTGAAATGGAAAAGAGAAAAGAGGATGAATTTGTTAAATCTTTGGAGCAACGTAATGATTATTAAGTTATTTTTTTTCTTTAAATTGTAAATAGTTTACGTGATCATCATTAAATGTTCCTTTTTATGATATTTACACACAGCTAAAATGTTATTAATTTAAACTCTAAGATAAAGAATTATTCTGCTTTTCGCTAGAAGTCAGACTTGGTTTTGTTCCAAACTTATGAACGTAGTTTATCTGGAGCATTTGAAAAGAGCGGGTATTTTTAACGAATTTATATTTATAAGCAATGAAGTATTTCAATTAGATTAAAAATACACACTAGAACAAAAAGAACAAGTAACAAAAGTTCAATGTATAATTTTATTCTTCTATAAAATTTCTGATAGGAATTTTGAAAATAATGACCTTAATTGATTTGCATAACTTAAATTTTTATTTTATTATTATATTAGTTCAACTTTAAAGCACCAGTCCATTAAAACACACATTAAACATTCGTAGCACAAAAATTATCTTAAAAAATTCGTTCCAGAAACAAAGCAGTTTGCAAATGAAATAACAAAACAAGATATTTTTCTCCCTATAAACGTTTTGAAAAGGATATCAAAATTAATCCTCTCAATTAATTTACACAACTTAAGCTCTCAATATATCATCTCAAAATCTTTACACTAGTCCTTCAAAACACACGTTTAGTGCTAAATAAATGTCTTTAGTACCCCAAAACAAGTTCCATCCTACATTTATTTTAATATAACCTGTGACAGACTATCTTCATTTTATGAAATGACTCCTATGGGAAACATCCTATAGCTCACTGCGGGATCTACAGTTTCATTACATCCATCGCCAAAAAAGGAAACCACATGCTGAGGATCTTTCTTTTGTTTTGTATGGTTGGCGATGAATAAAATAGGCCTAAACTTGATGCATCGTCCAAGAGACATGATCAGTGTAGTGTATCTATAATGGAAAACAGGCGGCCCATTACCTGGAGAAGCTGATCGAGAGAGAACACTGCCTCTGCTTGTCTGTGTTCTTCGGATAACAGCAGAGCCAGGTTGAAGAGTGCCTCTCGGGAAATAGGATCCTTCTGAAAAAGAAGAATAAATATGTATGGATGAGAGAAGGGAGAAGAAAAAAATGAGGGAGATTTTCTCCATATAGAAGAGAATATCTTCCTCTAAACATGGTTAAATCACCAACAGATCGTATTTTTTTAGATCAGATATTCTATACGGGTTTGGTATTTTTGTGGGATAAAATTTATAGAGGGATTTGTTTTTAAGTTTTATATGCAAAAATTGGTGCTTTGTATAATGTTTTGACATGATTGAGATGGATGGCTGTGTCGTAGTTTGATGGATTGTGTTATTTTAGCCCATGGTGTGATAGTATAAAATATTTCAAATTGTTTGAGTCTTTTGAAAGTTCTATTGAAGTAAAAATATTTGAATTTATTTGTGCGATTTTGAATATGATTTAGGGTTATTGTAGATATATGGTTTTTTATGCCATTTTTAAAAGAACACCATTTAAAAATTCGACATAAACTTTACAAATGTATAATTTTAACTATAAACTTTACAAACTTTAAAAAATAACATCTCTATAATATTTTAAAGAAATATGATATTTTAAAATTTTTTTTACTCACTTTGATATGAGCACTGTAGAACAATTTCTGTAGCTTTAGCTGAAACTGGCATAAATATAAAAAAGGTACAGCGTATATTATTTCAGTGTGATGGAATAACCTTTAGTTAATTTTAAATGAGATTTTTATTAAAATTATGTTTTTCATTATTTGCGTGTTCGATAACTTCCAACCAAATTATCACAAACATTTAAACAGCATGTTTACGCCCTTTTTTGATTGTGCTCTCTGCTTTTTAGTGAACTAAATTTAAAAATCAAACATTTTTAATTCAATATATCTTCGCTACATTGGTTTAATAATTTTAAAAATATCTCATCAAAATGCAAACCACACGCTGTTGACTAATAAATTTAATCGGATTAAAATTGAAGTTATTGAGCTACGAAATAGGCACAAAGGATTCTTCGTGCTCAATTGCAGAAAAATGAATGACACGATATGCTTCCTTACAAAATCAGCACAATTGAAGCCACATTCACTTCTTGCGGCATATCCCTTACTCCAATCTCTTCGAATTTATTAATCATCTTTTTAGTTCTTTCCTATCAGTTCCTTCTTCTGAAAATCGCACGAGGAGAAATCTTTAGCGGCATTGACTTCTAAATTACATTATCTTTTCTCTCGTACGTAAAAAGCCTCTTCTACGAATATTTAATATGCATGAAATATTTTACTAAATTTTCTTTTC
Organism: Parasteatoda tepidariorum; assembly: GCF_982258835.1. NCBI lineage: Eukaryota > Metazoa > Arthropoda > Arachnida > Araneae > Theridiidae > Parasteatoda > Parasteatoda tepidariorum. The sequence goes on along the minus strand of NC_141760.1, from coordinate 87,999,251 downwards.
TCAAGATTTAAGTCATACATACCAAGTTTTATTGAAATTTTCCCACCAGGATGGACACTATGTTGGCCTAAAAAAGTGTAGCTTTAATTAATAGCACCCTGTCATAGGTAATATACTCTTGCTTTTGGGCTTACTGTGGAAGTTTTCGTGGTTTCCCCCGCCGAGTAGCGCACATATAGGTTGGTTTCATTTGAAAGAAATTTCATCGAAGGCACATTTGTCATAATGCGTGTTCCTTAAGTTCTTTGTCTTTTGGATTAGGTTCGTAAAGACGAGTTTACGGAATTAAACATGGGTGTCGGAAAATTCAATAGGCTCTTTAAAAAAATTATATTGTCTGAACACCTGACATGATAAAATTTACCGAGGCGTTTCGGTAATGATTTTAGTAAAACTAACAATAAAATATGGTTTTATAATATGCCCTAAAATTTGGAAAATGTGGTAAAATTTAATAATTTATCAGGTTACGTTAGAAATACGGCATAAAAACCATTTATTTGATAAAATTTACTTTTTTGTATATTTAACTGAATTTGGGCAATAAAAACTGGAATTCTCTGTTAACCATTAGATACCATGTGAACGAAATTAATGGTTTAATTACTAAACATTTTGGCTTTAATAACCAGAATTGCAGTTTTTTCCCAGAATAGTCACTACTATACAATACAGTAATTTTACCAGAATTTTTAATTCTCCTCGCATAGAGACAACTTTGGTGGACAACTTTCTGAATGAAACAAACCAGAATTTTCGTTGCCGTGACAAAGGAAGCCATTGAACTTCAAACTGTTAGTCCAGTAATAAGAGAACTGTACCTCATGATTTGTCTAATAAGGATAATTTTTTGATAGTATTTGTGTTGCCGGCGCTAGTAACTATTTCCAGGGTTACTTTAAAAATTTCGAATTTTGGAATTAAAGAAAATAATGAGTTTTAGAAGGCAAAATTTTACCTGAAGAGCTTTTCTGAACCATTTTTCTGCTATAGGAAAATTTTTATTGTGCACAGCCAACAATCCCAAATTTATGTACACTCGCTCAGTTTCCTTTCCTCGGTCTACAATTTTCTCCAAACTGAAAATAAAACATTAAGTAAAATAGAATAACCTTTATACTATAAGGAATTTTTTACTAAGTATACAAGGAAACAATTCTAAATTTAAAAAAAAAAATTCATTTCGTTTCTTTTCTTTGGGTCTATAATTTTCTTTAAACTGAAAAGAAAACAAAGTAAAATATAAGAAATTTTCTGCTATAAGAAATTTTTTACTAAGCATAGAAAGCGATCCTAAATTTAAATAAATGCCTTTCGTTTCTTTTATTGGGCCTATATTTTCTCCAAAATAAAACATTAAAATAAAATACAATAACTTTTCTACTTTATTGATTTTTATTTTACTGCGCACAGAAGACAATTCTAAATTTAAATAAACGCTTTTAGTTTTCTTTTTTAGGTCGATAATTCTCTCCAAACTGAAAATGAAACATTACGGTAAAATTAACTAGCTTCTCTGTTATAGGGAAATTTCTACTATGCATAGAAAGCAATCCTAAATCTAAATAAACGCGTTTCGTTTCCTTTCTTGGATATACAATTTTCTCCAAACTGAAAATAAAACATTACAGTAAAGTACAATAACTTTTCTACAATATTGATTTTTTTTTACTGTGCACAGAAAGCAATCCTAAATTTAAATAAACGCGTTTCGCTTCTTTTCTTGGATCGATAATCTTCTCTAAGCAAAATAAAACAAAGTAAAATACAAAAACTTTTCTGCTATAGGGAAATTTCTACTATGCGCAGAAAGAAATCCTAAATTTAAATAAACGCATTAGGTTTCCATTTTTGGGTCTATAATTTTCTTCAAACTGAAAATAAAACATTAACGTGAATTAAAATAGCTTTTGTACTATAGAAATTTTTCAGAAAGCAATCCTAAATTTTAATAAACGCGTTCCGTTTCTTTCCATTTGGTCTACAATTTTCACAAAACATAAAATAAAACATGAAAGTAAAATAAAATAACCTAAGCTTATTTGGTAGAGAAAAATAATTTATACTTATGGAGCTAATTTTGCTTCCTCCAGTATATTGATTTCTAACTAAAAAAACAAGAAGCAATAAAAAATTAAGTTTAATTAAAATTGAACTGGAATGTTTAGATAAATGTATATTTGAAAAGTTTTCATCCTAAATATAATTAAACAATTTAATCTTAGGGGAAAATAGCACTTTAATTTATTTGAAGTAACCAAGCGTGAATGTTTATTAAAGTTCTGTCACCACAATTATTTCATTTCTTTTGGAAAAGATAATTAAGATTCATTCATTAAGGTATAGTATAAATGTCATTTTTAAACGGAAATGCGATATAGTTTTTTAAAGTTTAAGGAAAGTTTTTATTTCAGTTATTTCTGTGATATGCCGTTGTCATTTGTTTTAAATCCAGCTCTCTCGAATTCGTTTTCTAAAAGTTTTTTTGTTCACATTTGGCAAGTTTTGGCGTATTTTTGGACCGATTAAATTTATTTTGGTAAAAAACAGACTTTTAAAGTTGATGATTTTAGACTCACTATGAAAACAATATTTTTTTTAAAAAATTTAATAAAAATATTTAAAAAATAAATGAAAGTTTAAAAACTAAAGTAAAAATGTTAAAATTATTTAAAAATGTGTTTGTGTGGTTAAATTTCTCAATTGCTATATCAATTATTTAGGTGAAGAACACTAGCATATCGGATTAAGATTTAAAAAAAAGATATTAATGAACATGAAAGTTAGCAAGAACATTATTTTGTTTCTTTTTTCTTTTTAAAGAAACATTTTTTTCGCACCAATTATAATCGGTTTAACTGTCGCATTCATTTTTAGTTTGAGACCTAAAAAATTAAAAGCTTGCGAAGATTGAAACTTTCTTGAAATAACCCTAGATTTTAGGTTTCAGGAAATAAGTTAAGTTAGAAAATGAGTTGTATTGTTTTTGAAGTCAGTTCTCAAGTATATGCCCGATTTTAGTGCATTTAGAGCATTATTTATTCAGTTTTTTAAGGAATTTAAAAAGAAAAAAAATTCCTAAATCAAAAGAATGATTAAAATTTTATTCGACATATATATGTTACAGGATTCAAACGAAACTTAAAATTGTAGTTGTAAGAAATTTTATCCAAACAAAATAATTTCTTAATTAAAACAGTTAAACAACCTGTTAGTAAGCACAGAATAAACACATCATGATTCATTCTTTTCTGGATTTTTTGTCGCTACTATTATTATAAAGATAACTATAAGTTTAAACCAGCTAATAATTATTTAATGAGTCAATCATTATTTTTTTTTTTACAAAATTCATCTTAAATAAGCCTTAATACCAACATTCATATATTTTTTGTTAAAAAAATTCCATTAAAAGTTAGCGTAAATATCTATTTTTGAATAATTTTTTCATTGTCTGAATATAACGCTAGTCACCATAGCACACAACAGCAACCCAATACGCGAGTAACACAACAACGCAGTAAGACAACACAGTAACATAGCACAGCAGAAGCCAATCTAAATGCAAGTTCCACTGATTTCGTAATAAAAAATATATAATGCCACAAAAATTGAACAATAATCCTTAAATAATTCATAGTATTTCTTTAAATAAATATGAAAGCATAGTTTCGAGTTGAGTTTCCAAAAAGTTGAATAAATTAAAACAAGATTATGGAAATATGGGATAAAATGATGCTTGTTATTTTATAAAGCCAATTAGAGAACATTTTAAGTTTTTTCTCTTTTTTTGCATTTAAAATTCAATGCAAAACACTTTTCTTCCTTTTTCACTAAAAAAAAATTTTAATTTTCAGTAAAGAAAGCGTAAAGAAATATGATTTAAAATATTGTTTCTTTTAACAGGCATCACTTCAAAAGTAGCACCAGAGTTTATTTTGAATTCTTTGCAAAAAATGTTTCCCTTTTTTTTCCAGAAATAATTCCAGTTCTCAGTTAAACATCAAACTTAAGCACGATAAATCCTGACAAATGATTCTTTAAAGCTATTTTATGCTTGGGGAACATTAAGAATTGCGCTTAATGTTAATGATTTTTAGCATGCAGTAAAGATGTTGATTTCATTTGTTGGAAATAGCTTCTCAACATATTAAAGTTTTTTCTATTGATTGCTTTTATTATACTTTTTATTCAAAATTTCAAATTCATTTGTCATTTAAAATTTATATCCCACCCTCACAACAATAAAAAAAGTAATAACTCAGGAATTTCGTTTTTATATTAAAATTATCATTAAATGAAGCATAGTAAGCTCCATCAATCACGTAAACTGTTTTAACCACATGACGTGAATTAAATCTGATGACATTTGAAACACGAGGAATCATTAATCATGATCACTTCATGATAAAATCAATAGCAGTAACGGGCTTTTTTCTTGTTCTACACCTGGAAAATTTCCTTTTTTGAAGTGCGATGCGGGTTTGTATATCGAAAAAAACTTATCACAGTTTAAAAATTCATCTTTTTTTGCTAGGAAAATGTTGAAGAATAAAGTAGAACGTTGAGAAGGCTGATCAAAAATGTTACTAAATTGAATCATAACTTGAATGTGATATTATATGTCTTATTCCAGAAAAGACTAATGATGAACAAGTTAGCCTTTTTTGGACAAAAAAGCTAACTAATAAAAGCTGGCTAAAGCTAACTTCATAGTTTATTGAAGATATAATTTCATTTTTGAAGAAAATGACCAATATATTTCTCTAAACACTTGGCAGATTTTAGTTACATAAAAATCTGCTAATTTCAAATATTTTTTATTATTGTTTCTAAAAAAATTATAAATTTTGAAATTGTACTAAGGCTTTTAAATCAATAAATAATTTTTAAATTAATAAATAACTTTTAAATAAATAAATATTTTTTGAATAAATAAATAATTTTTAAAAAAATTAATTAATAAAGTCTTCATTGTTTATGGAGGATATAATTTTATTTTTCAAGAAAATGTCCTACATATTTCTTTAAATACATATTAATGAATAATATTCAGAGTAATTGATTAAGTAATTTTATAAGTAATTAATTAATAAAATAATTAATAGAGTAATTATATTAAGTTATTAATTAATAAAATAATTAATAGAGTAATTATATTAAGTTATTAATTAATGAAATAATTAATAAAGTAATTACATTAAGTAATTAATTAATATCAATTATTAATTATAAATTGATATTTAATAAATAAAAATGATTTAGAATAAAGAAAGTTTAAAATATTTTTCGAAATTTTTAATTTTTATTCAATAATTAATTAATTAGCACTCATATAGCTTTGAATATGAATAGTTTTATTTTAGATATATTATTAACTATCATCTGGATATCTAAACTAGTAATTCTGTACTTACCGAACTCTAGCTAAATTTCTTTCGTTCGGAAGTCCTGAACCATGCATTAAAATAGCTGAGAGTTCTAAAGATTTCTGAGGAAAGAAAACAAAGCATACTTATAACTATAAAAATAATTTATCAGTTTCAATTCTAGTTAATTTTTTAAAATTGTTTTTGAAATTCGTTTACATTATTGTATAAAACTTTTCAATTTGATAAATCCTATGATTAAATACTTAAATATTTATAAATAATATTGACCAATATAATATACAGAGGTTAAAAGTTAGATTCTTTCGCAATACTAAACAACTTTAAATCGAATGCTTTTATGACAATTTTCACTTCTAACTATGATTTTTTAAAAATTTGAAATTTTATAAAAGCAGCATGTATAAAGAATTAAGCACATCATATGCATTAAATATAAAACATTAAATATATTTTATATTACGTAATCGTTCAATCTGTAAAAATATTCATTGGGGCAAAATTTGGAATTTTTCTTTAGAAAAGACATTTCAAGAAAAATGAGTCATAAAAATATAGATATCGACATAAGTTACTGAGATAACTTAATATACTGAGATATCTAGATAAGTTACTGAGATAACTTAATCGTTCAATCTGTAAAAATATTCATTGAGGGCAAAATTTAGAATTTTTCTTTAGAAAAGACATTTCAAGAAAAATGAGTCATAAAAATATAAAGATATCGACATAAGTTACTGAGATAACTTAATATACTGAGATATCTAGATAAGTTACTGAGATAACTTAATCGTTCAATCTGTAAAAATATTCATTGGGGGCAAAATTTAGAATTTTTCTTTAGAAAAGACATTTCAAGAAAAATGAGTCATAAAAATATAAAGATATCGACATAAGTTACTGAGATAACTTAATATCTGGTTTTTTTCCTGTTAAATTAGATGCTTTATTTTTATGTATACATACCTCATGATCTGGCTCCAGTTCTAAAGCTTTATTAAATAATTCCAAAGCTTCAGAATTTCTACCTTGGTCCATTAAGACAATTCCCAACTAAAATATATATAAAAGAAATCTATTTTTAAAAGCGGTAAATCTTTAGTTTGCTCATGCATTATAATAGAATTGAATGATCTTTAAACAGTACTTGCTTCTTCCATATAACGATATAATTACCACATATTATCGTAGGCGTCAGTTGTTAGAGCAACATTTACATAAATTCTATTCATCTCCCTCCCTAAACAGTCTACCTAACCTAGTGGTTTCAAGCAAAAAATGTAATCTCTGGATGGTATGATTTTCAAGGTAAAACGTAGAAACTCTGTCATAGGGGGCTAAGACTAATTTTACTTTTTAACCAGCGTTGAAAAACTGACCCAATTCGGAGTTTACGACTACCAATGTTCAATTCCGAAGTAATGTAATATTGAACCCGCACCAGAAAACGAGAGAATTCCTAGATCAAGCATTGGGACAAACTGGCTTAACTATTTGATAAAGTTAAAATGTATCTGCATTAGACGGAGAGGAAAACCACGAAAACCTTTCACGGTTAGTCCGATGGCAAGAGAATTCTACCCATGATCCGTCTATCACTGAGGATATTTTATGTCAGCACTGTGGTCGGTGCGAGCCGGGAGCATACCTATCATTCACAGCTGGGATTCGAACCGGGGCCCCTTATTGGGAGGCGAAGGCTCCATCCTTTGAGCCACTTCGGCTTCCTAATATTAATTGGTTTTTGATGAGAACTATTTTTGTGAAATTAACTCTAAAAATTCTTTACAACTGAGAAACCTACCACGATAACTTCTGATCCGTTTTGTATATCTATTGATCTCTGATTATATTGTGGTTTATAAGACGCTGTTATATTTGGAAAAGAAGTTAATAAAATTAATTTTTTAGATACAACAAACTAAATTGGATTCCTAATTTACTAATTATTGAGCATGGATTCAAAGAATAGCTAGAAGTATTTCATTTTTCACAAAAAAATTTAAACGCTTAAAAAAAGAAAAAAAAAAAAAAAGCAGAGGAGCCTAAAATTAGATTTGCAATAAACAGTTACAATAATGCCGATCAATACAATTTGCAATGCTGAAACGTCAATCTCGAATAAACCTAAATTTTAAAAAGTTTTTTGGCTCAAAAATACATAAACTTTCTTTTGCCCGTTTTGGTTTTAGATTTCTCAGATATAGATTACTGAAGATGTAAATTTAGTAGAAGAAATTCAGAAAAAATTCCAGAAATTTTGCCAAATGCACAATGAAATATGCAGTTACGTGTTTGACTACACGTTTACACTCATATTACAATACACTTTAGAAAATACTTAAAATATTATGAATTTTATACTGCTTTTTATAAGAGTATTAATCAGTGTATGAATTGTTAGTTTAAAATTATGCTTGTTTAATGGAAAGTTGTACGGAGGCTTCGGAATTAATAAAAAACCAGCTGAATTTTTATACAAGTTCTTAAATTCAATATATATTGAGATATTCAAGAAAACATTGTAATTTTTTGTAATTAATAATTTAATAATTAATTTGAAATGGACAAAATAAATTTAATATGCTCTTTGCTAACCTGAAAAACTATCCAACATTTTCCGTTATATTAAATGAATGAATCAAATTAAGTGAAATTTATTTAATTATTTTTGACTTAATTTTATTCATCTAGTCAAATGCATTATAACAATAAAATAGTAATATAAATTAGAATATGTCCCTTTAAAATTAACGAATGTAACTGCTTAACGGTTGCCATGACGACTACTTGATTGGATTATACTAATTAAATGTACGCTTAGAAGACTTCGTTGTAATAAGATTACTTTTAGAATATAAATCACTATTGCAGGGTATTATTAACAAAAATATTATAATTAACCCTCTTTTACGAAGTACAAATCTTTATTTCGGGTCGATTATTATCATTTGAAATCCAATTAAACAGCGTGATTAAGAGATTTTGAAATTGCTTTTGTGTTAGTTTTATTTCAGTAAATTGCTTTTATTCTAAGTATTTCAAATAAATTGTTATAGTGTTTTCTAAAAGAGACGCAGGAGATAATTTCCTTTTTTTTTTCTTAGTATTTGATGATTTTTAAAATATTTCTATCTTGTTCACAAAGCAGCTTTCCAATATGAAACTCCTCATATTCTAGTATAACTTTTTAATGCTATTCTTTAAAAAACTTAAAATTTCTGTTTATTAAATGAAATAAGAATTCTTTTATTCAAAATGTAAAGTTTCTTAAATATTTTCCTAATTGAAAGATTTTTCTCTATTCAATTTGTATTCATTTATGAGTCAAATTGCATTCAATGACACTTTTTAGGTTTTGATATAACTGACTCTTATATATTTAGCGTCCGAAATAAAATGTTTAAATCATGTATTTATTCTAGAAAAATGCATTAAAAAATAGAAATGATTAATTACTTTGTTGTAATATTTAGCTAAATTCATTATATTGTGCATAATTGTTTTATTTAATCACATTTCAATTTAACTTTTCATTATTTGCACAAAAAACTAATATCTTGAAAACAAATTTCCTTGCATTCAAAAAATTTATTCCCTTGTAATAATAGACAATGCAAAAATGTAAAAGTTATTAAGAATTTTATTTTATGAAATTATTACTTTTATATGCTACCGTATGTTAAACTCAAAAAATCGTATGTATGTGTTAAAATCGTATGTTAAATACAAAAAATCGTATGTATGTGTTAAAATCGTATGTTAAATACAAAATGAATTTAAAGAATAAATCAGTTAATGATTGTTCTGAAAATACAAGGATAAACAATCAATATTCTAAAATTTTTTAAAAGTATTTTGACACAATTTAAAAAAATAATTAACATTCACAAATACGTGAGCCTAATAAAAAAACTAACTATCACGAAATTAATGAGAAATTTAAATTAATAAATTAGGAACTACATTTAAATAAATAAAACATATAAAAAGCTAAATAGCTTTAGTGGAGAAATTTTCTTAATCTTAATTTATTATTCAAACTGTAAAGACCGCCCTTAATATATATTTTCAGAATCCTCATAACAAATGAAGACTAAAGTTCGTACATTTGGAATTTCAAATTAATGTTTAAGCGAAGAATTAACAAAAATGCTTTCAAAATGTATGGGGACTTGTGATGAATCACAACATAAGAGAGTAATAAGACAGGATAGATGACGGAAAGAGATAGGAGTTGAAAGACTATTAAAAACACTTTCAAATTGGAACCATCAATTGAACCTAATGTTTATTGCACTCACCGCCCTCTACTGTAGTTTGTCAGGTTTTGGTAGCGTTTTTGTGTTTTCTACGCTTAAATATTTACATGCAACTTATGTGTATACTTTTTTTGTTTTCATTTTCATTCTAAAACTGCATATTAAGTTCGACCTTTACAGAACACCCTTTATATATGTTTCAATAAAAGGATAGTCAGTATCAATATTTTGGATGTTATATATGTTTAAAGCGATTGTTTCTTTATTCTTTTACTGAAAACTTTTCTTATTATTTAATATTTACATAATCTCTGTTCAAATAATGCCATTAATTTTACTTGAACTAAATCGTAGACAGAATGAAACAGATGCACATTCTTATGTTTTAAGTAGTAAATAGATATTCATTTTTATGCTTAAATTTACCGGTATTTAATCTGAATAAATAAGATATTTCATTCTCAAATTTAAAGTAAACATTTTTTATGAAGTTAAAGTTTTACAAAAACGTGAATGTATCTAATGTAACTAATCAAATATAATAAATTTGTATCGATTAATTTTAAACGCGTCAATCTTTTGCAATCTCTTAAAGAAACAAAAAGTTAAAAGGAAATTTGTCGAGATTATTAAATAAAATGGAATTATTAAAAAGGTAAATCGAAAATAAAACTCACATTAAAGTAGAGATCAGGATTATTGTCTTCGTATTCCAAAGCTCGGTGGTACATAGCTTCAGCTTCTTTAGTTCTGAAATAAAAGAAGCACTTACGAATGAAAAAGATGAAGAAAAAAAAAACTTTAAATGGAAGAAATCTTCGAATATTCAGCAGAAGTCTAAATGTCGGCGAATGGAAGTTGAATTATGAAAAGATTGATGGATCGAATTTGAATGGTTTACTTTAGATTTATATTGAATGTGAATAAATCAATAAGATCATTTCTTTTTACGATCAGTAGTATTTCAGTCTGTCGCTGGTATTTGATAAGCTCTGAACATCCGTTCGAATTTAAAAGGACTTAAAGAATCTCGAAGCATGATAGATGTTGGATGTGTTGCATACGTATTCCAAAGTTACTTCTCTGTATTTTTTAATCGTGTACAAAATGCAATGCACTGCTCGCTATCGTCCACCATCCCCCCAAATTACTAATATTTCTGAACTAGCTTCTATCACTCTTTTCCTCCCTAAGTTTTGTTTAATCCTCCAGCCTTTAAACCTTAATATCCTTTATAGTTTATTTTGTTAGATTTAAGACTAAGTCCTTTGCTCTTTATATTTAATTTGAAATATTTAAGTAGATTCGGTGAAAGGATTGCATATTGATAGTTTCATAAAAAAGTAAACTATAATGTGGAAAAGACAGTAATTCAATCACCCTTATTGGTCGTACGTAACTATTCGTCTAAACCAGTGGTCGGCAAAGTGCGGCTCCAGAGCCGCATGTGGCTCTTTGGCTCCTTAAGTGCGGCTCTGGCACAAATATCCACGGAAGGCGCATTAATATTTCCATTAAAAAAAAAAACTTAGTAAGAAAAAAATTACATCTTATTTTGATAAATTAAAATTCTTCTATAAAGCGAGAACATGTATAATTTTTTGTTTAAGTTAAAAGATAGATAGGTAATAAGAATTTTATATTGTTGTGAAAATACGTAACGAACATCGAGTTTAATTTTTTTAGTTTTCGTAAACGTTAACACAAACCATGTACAAGCTACCGGCTTAAATTGTTCGTATGTTTTCGGCGTACTCCGGTGTGATACAAAGGTACCACAAGCATGCGCGCATACTTTTTCTAAAGTAGTGGGGGTACAAATTGGCCTAAAATTAAAAACAACATACAGACCTGACTTACTCAAACTTTCCAAGGAGATGCAAGCATATTGTTCGCATTAATAAATATTTATTAAGTATGAAATTTAGTTTTATTTAGTGTACTACTTATTTAATGTAATAAAAGTTTATTAAACAAGCAGATTTGGCTCCTAACTTTTTTAAAAATTGTTGTAATGTTCATATTTGGCTCTTTGGCTAATAAGTTTGCCGACCACTGGTCTAAACCAATTATTTCAAAATTGGAATGTACATTATTTGTAAAGGGTGGAATAAAAAACGCTAATTTGTTTACATTCAAGCTAAAAATATTGCGGAAAATAATGAAAAAAAGTAATATCTATAGATTATTTTTAGAAAGTTCAGACTTGAATTGAATTAAAACATTTAGAATTTGTTCTTAAAATTTTAAAATTTAAATGAATAAAGTGTTCCTGAAAAGAGGGAAGATTTCTTAGCATGTCATTTTTTTTCCTCCAAATTTAGTTTTTGGTAACTATTGTACCACGAAAAAAAAGTTTTCTAAAACGGTTATTAAAATTTAATACGAATTCCTTTAAGTCTTCACTATCTCGGTTAAAGTATCCGGACACCCTGTGGTAACAGCATAGTCTGTTCTAGTTTGGCTGGGTCTCTTAGTTTCTGTTAATGGAAACATGAACTCTCAGACGTAAGGGGACAATCCGGCAAATGCCGTATTTCAGGGAAGGCTTATATCTTTCTTCCAGCAGGATAGTGGCTTCATTCGTCGCAACTTATGGGTTATGTAGTGGGTGTTCAAAAACTAGACTGGCCTTTTCAAAGTCCTGGTATAAACCCTATAACAGCCTTTGGAATGGATTAGAAATTTATGTAGCCAACTAAATCGATCATTCTCACCACTGGCACCAACTTCAGTTGTGATAGAAGTCTCGAAGTCAATTCTTATGGCCAATTATCAAAAACTAGAGAGAAAAGTCTAACCAGTTGTGCGTAAAGGGAGACCAACGTGATATTAATGGATCCTAATAGATTTTTAATTTTAGAACGACAGTTCACCATTCATTGGAAATTATTTTATATTTTTATAACTCTTGCTGAATAGCCAACTCAATTCTGAGTTTACGACTGCCTAGGTTAAAATTCCGAAGCCTTGTAATTTTTAACATAATTCATAAGGATAATGAACTCCTGGATCAAGCAACGGAAGAAATTCGCCTTCGTGGAAGATTTTTTGATGGAACTAACCCGGGAAGGAGAGGGCATTACACGGTGAGGAAAACCACGAAAACCTCCCACGGTTAGACTGACGGCGAGGGGATTCTAACCCATGATGATAACTCTGAGGATATTTTTACATCAGCATTGTGGTCAGTGGGAGCTGGTTGTTGAATTTCGTATCGACCAGCCATTGTTGTTATTCGAACCGGCTCACCTCACTGAAAAGCGAGCACTGTCCTCTGAGCCACCACGACTAGGTTAAAATAAGAACTAGAGATATCAGTAAAAATCGCATCTTTTTGTAATTTTTATTAGAGTCGCAGAAATATATGAATAAGATTTATTGAATTTTTTCGGTTAAGTTTTAATAAGCTATTCAAACTAAAAACGTGATGTTTTCTGTAACCAACCACAATTTACTTTTTGAACTTAGTTTTAGTCGAATTCTTGAATTTGAAAAACTAGCTTACAATTAAACAGGTGGAGAATTTAATGTTAGCGTAATTTTTTAGCATGGATTTTCGTAACTGAATCTCTAAGCAATACTTTTGTTATCGAAAATGTGATCAAATGAAGCCAAAGTTTTCGATCTTTCAGAATATTCATGGCAAGACTAGCAGAATTGAGACCTTTTTTTCTATTTTTTTTCTCTTTTAAACCTCTGAATATTTCATGCAGTATGGTGAATTCATGAAAGGTTAATGAAGACAACGCAGCTGAACGAAACCCTTTCTTTCATCCTTCACAATGAGAATGTGACATTCATTGGAAGTGAGAAAATTCTTAAAAAGAAAAATACAGTAGATGGAGCTTTGCATGTAAAAATGTCAGCCACGTATCCCTGGCAAGAGAGAGTTGGAAGCTAGCGGGGTATGAGGAAGAAAAAAAAAACACTCTTGGCGAAAGTAAATAGTCTTTTAAATGGTGGATAAACTTTAAAAATAGTGGTTTAAAATGTTCTTTTTTACTATGAAGTTGGAAAATGCGCATTTTAAAACAGATTTCGCCATTCTTTTTCGAGTGAAATTTTTATTTAAAAATGAAAGAGATCTATTTTATTGGCTTATATTTATTTGAAAAAAATTGACAAATAATGCCTCATTTCTATCTGTTATAGGCAAGTTTTTCAATAAAGCAACGTATCTAAAGTCTAAAGCAGATAAATACGTATCCCACAAAACAGTGTTAAACTAGTGATCCCCATTTACATTTTGTTTTTGATAACAATAACTTATAAACAATGTTCAAAATATGCAGAACTAACTTGTTTTTGTAAATTAAAACCTTAAAATTATATACTAGTGCAACCAGCTTTTTTTTTTTCTTTTAAAAAAAAAGAGGAACATTTCTTTTAATAGAACGCAAGACTCAAATAGGCTAATTAAACCTTTATTGAACTGTTTATTAAGGGCATAAAATGTATGAAATTTTGCATGTTTAGAAATAATTTTAAAATTAACTTACCTATTTAATTTAAGTAGGAAGTCACCTCGACTTAGGTAAGCTTTTGTGAAATCGGATCTCAAACTTAGAGCTTCTTTATACAGCTAAAAGAAAAGAAAAAACAGCTTCGGTCAAGGAAAAGTTATCTTGATAATTTATTAAAAAAGTTTGTTAGGTAATTAAAATTAAACACGAAGAAACAGTAAAAGTATCAAATTAAAAGAGAGTTTATTTTTTAAAAAATTAGCATTTAGGGGAAAATGTTGAATAAAAATACATCATAATTTAAAGAATTAAAATCAGTTTTCGAACGTTGGGATTTATGTTTCTTTAAAAAAGCTCTTTTAATCGTTTTTAAAGTTTTTTTTAAATTACATATATTTCATGCAAACCTTGAATTTTTTATTTATAATTAACTTTAATGCTTCTAAAATACGAATGAGAACAATTTTTTGAAATAACTATTTTTGTTTAATCTCATCGAAATAATTTTTTTCGTATAATTAAGCCTACGTCTTATGGGAAAACATCAAATAAGCATTTTATAATAAAAATGAAGGCATTTTTTAAAAACTAATTCTTAAAGGATTTAATTTATTTTTTCAAACATTTTTACAGCACGGATTACCATAATTTTGGTAAATCTTTTAACGATTATTTATTTTAATATCCTGAATTTAAGAACATATTTTATGAATTAACTGTTTTTCATCTTAATAACGATATCATAAAAAAGTAAACTCTACTATACAAATAAATGTAACAACCTAAAGTATTAGGTAATATGTTTAAGAGTGTATTGAAATTAGTTATTGTTAATAAGTTGAGATTTTTTGCAATCTCGACCTTTGATTAAAGAATCGCTATTTCTTTTC
This sequence comes from Parasteatoda tepidariorum, assembly GCF_982258835.1. NCBI lineage: Eukaryota > Metazoa > Arthropoda > Arachnida > Araneae > Theridiidae > Parasteatoda > Parasteatoda tepidariorum. The sequence continues at coordinate 87,984,243 of NC_141760.1, read as the reverse complement.
ATTACTTTCAATTTTAATAATAAAATTAAATTTAATGTTTCTTCTTACTCGAAAAAATCGGTTAATAAGCAGTCGGTTAATAAGCATAATTAACATCGAACCATTATTCGTACTTTAAACCGTAATATAGTGCCTACAGTGTTAGCAAATTAAACCATGTATCAGTTAAATTTGTACAATAGTATGTTAATAAAATTTAAAACTGGTGAAACAGCACGATTACAGCTTTCTACCATATTCAGGTTGATACAAATTTGCACTATAATATGATACATTATGCTACCATATTAAGGAAACTACAAATTTGCACTATAATAAGGTATAACATGTCATCATATTCAGTTTGTTAAAAATTTGTATTATAATACGGTACATCATACTATCATATTAAGGTTTTCACAAATTTTTGCATTACTATGGTAACGTGCTTCAAATTTTCTGACAATGTGCAAGTACAAATACAAAATGCTAAAAATTTTATCTTAATTTGATATGCATTTTGATCATGATCGATAATATGTGTTAGAATTCAATTATTACAGATCGAAACACTATCAAAATTTCAATTGTTATGGATCGAAACTCGTTTACATTCTCAAGTTTATGTCAATAGAACGTTTTTGTACTGTAACTAAGTAAACTAAATTGTAAATACCTAATCAGATTTTGAAATATAAACTTATGGATAATTATTGATAATGTAATTGACATTGATATGAAATATGATTGATAATGTGTAATGATGTATACTTGTGATAAATTATTGCTACATAGTTGATAATTTTACTTAACGAACTGTCACTAATGATTTGCAAACCAATTAAAGAATGTTATAATTAATTTAGATTTATAACCTATCACGTCAAAAATGAGACCAATTGACTTAGATTGCAATGGCTCAAGCATAATTTAATTTCATCTTATTAAATGTTGCTAGCACACTTACTTCATCTGCCTCCATAATACGACTGTTATTTTGTGATATAAGAAATGCTAAACTGAGAAACAGTTGCAAGTGGCTTGGTGTTACGTATGTTTCTGCTGAATTGGGCTCCAAATGAGGCATTAAAGATTGTGCCTAAAATAACCAAAAAGAAAATTTAATAGGTAGATCTGATGCTTCTACATGTTATAACTTTAAGTATTTTATAGTAAGGAACAGAAGAGGCATCTAAAGTTTGTAGATAATTTTGGCACCATGCCAGCGCTGGAAGTAAGGTGGAAAAGTTTCTCTGTCATTCCTTAACGGCGCATGCGCTGTGTGCTGAGCGTATGAAATGACTAGCATTATTTAAAGATGGGAAAAAATGCGGATTTAAAAAACAAATTGACAGCTATCTAGAACGACTAAGTGGGCAGTCTGCAATAGTTTTCTGTGATTTTGTTGTAATTCCTACTTTTGATAACGATTGAATTAAGGAAATAAAATTTGAAAACATGTATAAATAACAATTGTACTTCAGTAAATGATTGGAGAAGAAGGAATTCTTAATTTTTCATTAATTGAAATAGATTTGTATTTTTTATTGCAAATTATGAACATTTATTAATAGAATTAATGTGAAATAAATTACAAAAAGTAAGTTTTAATATTTAAAATTAATTGTAATTCAAAAAAACTTATAAAATTAGCTAAATTAAATTATTTTAAAGAAAAATTAAAAGATTAAAAAAAAAATATCGAGTGCATTGCGTGAAAGTCTTTTTCAAAACAGATGTATACTCCACTTTGCACTTGGACTTGGCGGTGGTTTTCCTGCACTACACCAATAACGCCATAAGTGAAATAGTATCTGTCACATGTTAGAACTTATCATATTATAGATTCCCTTCTTTACTGCACATATGCATTTTTCGCCTTAGTGTATCACATTTAAATATTTACTTTCACAATAAAACTATTATGCATAAAAAAATATTATCTAATTCTTTTTAATATTATATTTTTTTATTATATTATATATTTTATATTATATATTTTTTTATTATATTATATATTTGCTATTGAAATGCATGTTTTGGTGAAAGACTTTAGAAGTTTCTTTTGAAACACGCGAAAACGCAATTAGTGAGTTCAAATTTGTTTATTTGTTTGACAACTGATGTGTTTAATATTTTTTGGAACATTATACTCTCTCTCTCTATTCAGTGCGAATAATTTACTTTTAGGTTGGCGGGAGTTCAGTTATACATTTTAATCAATTTAATTAAAACTTAACTAAAAGACAACTATTTTCAAAACTAAAACTATAAAAGAATGTTGATATCATAATGCTAAAATTTATGAATACGATAATCTGAAGAATATTTATGTACAAAACTTAACTTGTTTTTTTTTTACAAGTACACTGTAACAATTCCAGATTAAATTACTGTAAAAAGAACCGACACACTGAGTGCCTGTACTTTTACCATGAAATCAATTTTTACCGGAACATGTTACGGAACAAAAAATCTGATATACCGTAATTTCTATTGTGATGTTACCTTAAAATCACTGAAATTAAATAAATATTAATGTAAAAATTGCGGTATAATATTTTGCAGTAAAAATTTTTTACTGCAAAACTTACTTTGGATTTTACGGATGATGCACCCAAATTACCGGTAATTTATACCGTTATTTCATTCAGAATTTTTACAGTGAAATTTTTGAGTACTTTTCTTTGATAGGTTGAAAAACATTTCGATCAACAAATAAATGCATTAATCATAAAAAATGTTTTCTCAAAAATCATCTGTAGATCTCCATGGAAAAGAAACCCATAAATCCTTTTCATTGCATGTTAACAGCTCACGATTATCAAAGTTTAGCACGATTACCTTAAAACACTTTGCAGCCTACATGCAAATTACATACCTCATATGAATAATCCATAAATAAGAGCACGTGAAAAATTTATACATAAAAGTCATTTCATCACATTTTATTTAGTACACAAATATAATTACGTTTTGAAGTAAATACTTTAATTTTCCTTTTTACTTACTTTACGATAGATTTCTTCTGCTTCACGATATCGATGTAGATTTGTGAGCACTCGTCCAATATTTAAATAACTTCTGATGTCATCAGGTTCGATTCTGCGTAAAAATAAAACACGTTGAAACTAATCAGCGTAATTTTGCATAGTCTCGTAATGATATATTTGCTCAAAAAAATAATACGAAAAAATTATGTCCGTTCCAATTACTTGAATGGGAAATTGAAAATTTTCTTAATCGAGAAATTATATTAGACAAAAAATTCGAAATACTCTTCAACTATTTAAATTTCTTTTAAGAAACTTTATTATAAGGTAAGTTGAAGTAAATACTGCAACTCAAAATTGTTTAATTTATTTTTATTTTTAAATTGTTATTCACGCAAATAAGTTTACTGGAAAGGATATATATATATTTTTGTAAATATATTTTTGTCAGAAAGTTTTATTTATTTGTGCAAATAAGACTTTCACAACTCCTAGCTTACCTAGTGGCCTTTCCTTTATTCATTTTTGCTTCAGATATAGTTTATATAATTGTTTGATCTTGTTACATACAGTACTCAATAGCTTTTGTTTTAGATTTAGTTTACAGTTATGTTTGATTGCGTTTCATCAAGCACGTAATAGCTGTTTTGTATAGCACAGAGTAGCTCCCTTTTTTTTTATAAGAAACTGTAAGTTTAGACTTTTATTTTATGATAAAAAATGTAATTATTTGGAGAGAATTTTTTTTAGATTTATGGTGAAGTTTTATTAAAATTTTTTTTTTGACATTTATTATTAAATTAAAATCTTGTTTTACATTTCCAATAAGCGTTTTTTTACCTTAATTCAGTATCATCAGCTGCAATAGTATTTTTGATGGTAATTTAGCTTTATAATTACATATTTTTTTTATATCTTTTCAAAGGGAAGGTAACAGTTTTACTGTTTTGTAAACTTAAGCAATTTTTTTTAACTATAGAAGATTCGAGAAGATGATTTTTATTATTGCTGAATCAAACATCTGAAAATTTATAGACACTGAAGTTAAAATATCACCTTTTAGCTGTTTCATAATGCTGTAGAGCTTCTTCATGTCTGTTCATTGATTCTAATACTTGACCCATATTGTTGTAAAGTTTGCCATTTCTCTGGTTTACGGCAAGAGATGATTTATATAGTGTGTATTCAGTTTGCCTATAAAACAGCAAATGAGGACCATTAAAATGCACTTATTTCTTTAATCTTTTCTTCAATTTTAATGAAACCTGTTCAAAATTGCAGAGACTAGTGGTTGAAATATTAAATTTCCTTCAGAAAAATCTTATTTTAGAAATAAACTATGCACATTTATTTATCCCAAAGTCTTATAAATTTTACAGGTTTTGGTAAATGAAGGAAAAATTAGACTATCTGTAAGTATGTATTTGGAAACAAACAGTTGACTAGTAACCTTAAAAAACTTCTCTTTTAGCAACAAATCAAAACGTTAAGGCTGCGAATGGCTGAGGGAGCGAGAAGCATGATGCATACGGGAGGTGAATCTTTATACATTAACATTAACATGAGCAGAGATGATGCACGCATGCCAATAATCATATCCTAAAAAGCTCCTGTTTCTGCGATGAGCACCCATAGTGTTTGTTGTATAAATCTTTAATTTTCACATGTGATAGCTAAATTTTGTAACATTATCTTTTTTGATTAAAAAAATAACGACAGAATCTGGAATTAAATAATGAATTAAATTACTAAGGATAAAAAATTAAATTTGGACAATCTAGAATATTTTTAACAACTAGGGAGATGCAAGAATATAATATTTCTTATGATAAATATGTTACGACGAATACAAATATTTTGCTTAGCCAAGATAAATGCAAATTAAAAAAATATGTTATAACCAATATATATCTTTCTCCTGAAATTTATGAATTTGGCGCTATGGAATGTCTTTCTTTAGCATTACTCATACGCCTCCTTCCATTTATAAGTAACAATAAACAAAATTCAAAACCTTCCCTTTTTAGGTGCTTTCATAACTTTTGAATGCCAACAAATTAAATGTTTAATTTGCTTTTGTAGACAATGCGAGAATTTTGTCTTCCTAAATAGATGTATAACATCGTAGCCGTAAGAAATTGTGCTTGAGATGAATTACGCTCGCTACGAATTGAGCTCGCCGGCGTGTTGAAACTAAGATAAATTGTGCTCTACACGAACTGTACTATCGGCTTATTGGGCCTTCAACGAACTGTGCTTGCAACGAATTGTGCCTTCGACGAACTGGGCTTGCAGCGAATTGTGAGCGACGAATTGACGCGATACCGGTGATATTGTAAGTATTGCTCATGCAAAAGCAATAAGTCCTTATAGGGCCGGGATAGCCTGGTTGGTAGGGTACTGGACCAACACCTCCTAGAAGAAGGAAGTTCTCAGCACGGATCAATTTAGTAGTCCGATCTAACGAAGTTAACTGCGCAGTAGATAAAAAATAAGAAAGATGTCATTTTGTTAGGGGTACTAAGCTGCGCAGTGGTTGAAAATACGAAATATGTCATTACGTTTGGACTACTAAAGGATATTTATGGTAACTCGTGCTGAGGCCTGCTCTTATCTAGGAGGTGTTGACTGGACCCATGTCCAAGAGTTTGTGGGTTCTATCCTTGCCGGCCGAAAACTCCCCGTGTAGTAAATGGTGACTGATGCACGTTCATTCTGTCAAGTCGCAAAGTCCTCCATGTTCCCACATCAAATCAATACCTCTGGGGGTACTGATCCAGGAGTTTCCTTCTTCTGGATTGGTTCAAAAATTACAAGGTTACGGAATTGAACATTAGTAGTCGTCATTAGTAGTCGGAATTGAACATTAGTAGTAGTAACATAACAAATCTGCAACTTTCTTACAGAATACGATGACTCGTATATTGAGATGCTATAATCATTATTTTATGATATTTAAGAAGATAAATATTGGGCCAGTATAGAAATAGTAAGTAGGCATAAGTTGCAAAATTAATTTAAAAATTATTTAATTCAATTATTAAGTTTATAAAGATTTATTTTTCGATAACGGCTGACGTCTAAAAGGTTTTTTTTTTTTTAAATTTCTCCAAATAATATTTCTTATTAAAGGCAGCACAAATACCAATCAAATATAAAAATAAATAATGCATGAAGTAAAAGTTACATTTAGAGGAACAAATTACATTTATTATTTCCCCAAAGAATTTTCTAAATACTATAAATATTATTGAAATTAAATATTAAAACTTGGTGTGAATTCAAAAATTTAATTAAAATCAAGACTCACGTTTCGTGAAAAAAAAAATAAAAACTTAATTTAAAGAATGCTTTCCTTTCACAACAACCAGAAAAATACTTCCTTACACACCCGGGATAGAATTACTTCGAAATAATTACTTCTTTTCCATTAACGCTATATTTCTTCGAGCGCTTGCAGTTATCTTGGTCAAGGGAAGAAAAATGGCTTTCATTTAGCTTTTCCAACCCAAAACAAACCACAAGAAAACTACCATTTAGGAATTCATTATGATTTAGGGTTCATTCACTTAAAAGATGTGAAAGGGGCATTTTTCTTGTTTTCCTGTCTTTTATATCTTACCTGGAATGGGAGGTTACACAAGGGAGATATACTTATCTCTTTCTTACACAACTGCGGTTTGGGGACAAGGAGAGAAATAATGTTTGTGATTTTTGCTTTTCTTTGATGCAGAAAAGGCGAGAAAAGCAACAATACTTCAAAGAAAGTAGGATGATTTTCTTCTGATACACTTTATGGTAACTCTCTGGGTAATAAAGTTTTGGAGTTGTTTAAAAATGCTGCTGTGTAATTAAAGAAGTCCTTGCGGCTGTTTGTTTGAAGAGGAGTTTTTATTTAAAAGACTTTTTTTCTTTATTGTTTGGAATTCTAAAATATGACTTAAACCGCTGAGGATATTGGTAATTTGATGTTTCTGAAGTTTTTATTAAAGATTGGAGGAATAATTATAAAATGTACAAAGCAAGTGGAATCTACTAAGGAGTTTAATTTGGTTTTGTTTTTATTTTTTTAAATTGGAAGATAAAATTTAAATAGTAGTCTGAAGTTGTATAGTTAAGAGTGTAATAGTTAGAAGAGTATAAATTTAAGACTTTGTGCAGATTAGAAGAAGAAAAAAATTCGTTGTAACAGAATGATGAAACTAAATTTTAATTTCAATTAAAATAATAAAAATAACATAGAAAATAGTAAAGAAAAAAAAGTTGTGTTTATTATTCAAAAAAGTGGTAAAAAGTTTTGCGAAATACAAGGGGGCATTAAAATAATGGTTTTATTAAAGAGAAGCAAAGATATTCATGAAAAGTAAAAGGATGAAGTTGAATTTTAACTTAAAACAAAAGGAAATTAAGTTTTAATTTAAAAATTAAAATACAAAGATTTTTAGCTTTGGGGCAATTGGAAGTATGGATTTTTTAATTTTTGAGGTAGAAAAATGAAGCTGATATCTGCGTAATTTTACAAAACTGGTTTGAAAGTATGAGAAAAATAACGTTCTTGATTTTCTGCGTCTTAGATGACAAAAACGCGTAAAAAGCAGCAACACTTCTTTTTCTTCACATGTGATTTTTAATAATTTTCTGTTTAATTAAGTTGGAAGTTGTTTAAAAGTCTATAAATGCAATTACGAAAAACCTAGAGGAGTTTTCTTTTTTTTTAATTGCGGAAATTTTATATTTAAACTACACACGTTGGTATTATTTTGTTTAAAATTCTGAGTACAATCTGAGATTTCTCAAGAAATAGTTTAGCAAATGCTTATTAAGTAACAAAATATTTCAAAATTTTTCTAAATATTTCTATTATTTTCTCTACAGAAATGGCAATCTCTTGCTTTCTCTATTTTCTAAAATATTGTCTAAAAAACCCTTTGTTTTTACTAATGGTGACACTACTGCACAGCCCTATGTTTAAAGTAGCTTTTGCAAACTTTGTCATTTAACATTGTAAAGGACATTTTAAATTAAATTTTTTTAAAAAATAGTCAAATTTGCAGAGAAATAAAGTCAAATTAGCAGAGAAAAATTGTTCTTAACAATTTGGAAAGTTTTAAATAATATTTGAGTGTTTAGTAATTTATAATAATTTAATCACAAAAACAGATTATTTGGCAAAAACATAAACCAAACAAAATATTTTTTCAAATAAAGGTAATAGTCATTATTTATTATATACGTGTTTTATTTTATCAGTCTTGAAAAATATGTCTTTGTCCTGCCTTTTTCACTTATAAGTTTGATAAGTTTTCCTATAAATAACTGAATAAACTATTTTGAAGTTTTTGAAAAAATAGTCATTTTCTATAACTGTGGAGAGAAATTGTTAAAAAATTTAGTTTTTTTCCATGAATTTTGAAGTGTTTAAAGAAGTGAAACTTAAAGTAATGAAAATAATCGAATTAAAAACTAAAATTTTATTAGATGTTGCTTTTGTCGTATGCCATTAAGGTAAAGGGGGTATGCTTCTTCTCGTTTCCCAGTGGCACCATCTATGGCCAAGAATTTGACTTCTGCCACACACATGAGCCTCAACCCGTTTATAGGGTGAATCCATTCATACATCCATTCATTCATCCACAGATCATAATTTAGACCTGAATTAGGGAACTATCTATCCTCAAATCAGTACCCCCGGAGGTATGATTTGTTGTGGGAGAATGGAGTACTTTGTGACCCAACGGATTTAACGTGTACTAGTAATCATTTACTACACGGAGTCTTCTGCCGACGGGGATCGAACTTGCCACTTCTTAGACATAGGCCCAACGCCATGCCAACCAGGCCTATCCGGCCCCTTTTAATAGATCATAAGATCGTAATCTTTTTAATTAGATCATTAGATGTTTAATATATAATTCCTTGTTTACATCACTCTAGAATAGAATAGTGGACAATTAAAGAAAAATCAATCAACATCTTCAATCGACGAACCTTTTCTTCATAGTTGAAATTAATAAAGAAGCATTTTCGTGTTTACCAATATTTAAAACGAGGTAAAAAAAAATATTTTATTCCAAATATTAAAGTCAAAATAATTAAAACAATTAGCTTAAAGGAATTAATACGAGGGTTGCAAATTAAATAGTGGCAACTTAACCTTGAAACTCACAAAAGGGCGCGCATGCGTAAATAGGGTATGGGTGCGGTGAGGTGGCGCTGTTGTCGATGTGTAGAGTGCAAAAAACAGTCGATTTGCTTAGAAGGGAAGTTGTTGCGTGGCGTTAAAGTGAGGAGTTTCGTTTCCATCGATCGAAAGCATGTTGTGAAAAGGCTTAATGACGAAAAAAGACGAGATACTTGAATCCATCGTGCTACTGTCCTATATGGTAAAGCATTTGCTCCAAAGGCTTCCACTAATCCTCGATAGCATTCTGTCGCATTTTTGCCACGGGCAACCTCGATTGTAAGCCACGACCGCTGATCACCTTTTGAAAACATGCTTTAGAGCGATGGAAACGAAACTCCTCACTTTAACGCCACACAACAACTACCCTTCTAAGCTAATCGACTTTTTTTTGCACTCTACACATCGACAACAGCCCCACCTCACAGCTCCCATATCTAATTTGCGCATGCCCGTCCTTCTGTGAGCTTAAAGGTTAAGTTGCCACTATTTAATTTACAACCTATAATTAATATTACAATCAATATTATATTAATAATACATATAATAATATTATAACTATAACTTCTCATATGTTTTTTAACGTAGCATAGGTCTTAATACTATTTTACTAACATACCTGTATTCAGTACACTTATACAACATTTTTATACCATATATATCTATATATTTTTTTATTTCATTTAAATTGAAATGAGGGAGGAAAAAACTAATCATCAGAAAACATTTCTTTCCTTTTATAAATGGCAACAAGTCACGGAAACAATTTATTAAAGACTTTCAACCAGAAAAAAAAGCGTGAAAAAGAAGAAAAAAATTATGCCTTCTTTGCTTAAAATATTCCATAATATTGTGCGACATTACGTAATTTAAGAGCGACAGTTCTTGCGTGAATACCTGTAATTACCTTCCAAGTACTACTAACCTTCGCTTCGTGACAAAGTGTGAAAGACTTTTGCCGTCGAAGGGAAAACAAGGTGGAAAAAAAAATTCATTTTGATTTACAGCAATGGGAGTTTGGCAACATGGTCCATAAGTAGATCTTGGAATGAGGTGGGTTGTTTCACATTTATAGTATTTTCTGAAATAAGACATTCGTGATAGAAGACATCACATGCCTAAATAGTCCATTCTGGGGCTAAGAAAGAAAATAATTCTTACACAAGAGCAGTTTTTGGAAAATTTGTTGAAGGCAATTTATAAAATTCGAAACGACCTTAAAAGGATTACGAAGCATTACTTTGTGATTTTCTGCAATAGATTTGGATTTAGTATGATATTATGCTCGTTTATTTTTGGTGGTTATTGGACTCCGAGGCTAATTTATGGTTGTTCTTATAAAGTTATGGCAATAAAATTCCCATTCAATGTTACGGATCTAATTGAGGTGCCATAATATAAGATTGAAATTGGATAAAGGTAAGCTAAATACTGTTAAAACAAAGAATGAAGAAAATAATAATATAAGGCATAAAATACAGAGTGAAGCTAAATACAATCATAAGAACAATAATAAGAAAAAAATGAAGAAAATAAAATTAAGACAACGAACGAAAATAGGAATGTTAATTGGATTGGAAACGTGGAAAAGCCTCTATTTGTGACAAAGTGAGAAAATATTTGCTTTCGAAGGAAAATAAGTTGAGAAAAAATGTCATTTTGATTTACAGTAAAGGGAGTTTGACAACATGGTCCATTAGTGGATCTTGAAATAAGGTGGGTTGTTTCAAATTTATAGTATTTTCTAAAGTAAAACACTCTTGATTAAAAATCATTACATGTTTAAATAGTGGATTCTGAGCTAAGAAGGAAAATAGTTCTTATATTAAAAGCAGTTTCAGAAACATTTTTGAAGGAAATTTATGAAATAAGAAATGACTTGAAAGTAGTTGCTGTAATAGGGTTGAATTTGTTATAATACGAAAAAAGTGGGACAATATTATATATTTCAACTAGGTATTAGTCAAAAACTATCCCAATGGACTTAGTTATGGTCTCTTTCGATTCAACGTTAAAAAATAGACAGGAAATAATACATAACTGCTCTATATAGCAAATTTCAAGTTTATTCCCATTTTGAATCCTTTTCCCTTAAATGCAACGTGGCAGTAAAAGTTAATTTTCGGGGAAGGCCAAACGTCAGGTTTCTGTTTAGAACCGGAGTTTAAACTTTCAATGCAATTTCCAGCCATTCCCCTATTAATTCCGTTTTTAGCAGTTTTTTAGCACTTGAACAGGTAGGTTATCAAAACAAAATAGAATTGTTGGAAAACGGATTGCAGGAGTCAGAATATATGAATAGTTAAACATAGAATAAATCACTTACCAGTCCGAGTTTCTAATGATTGTTTTGCAGATTCCAGTGACTATTACTAAGACGATGCCAATAATTGCGAAAGGACGATAAGATCTGTAATTTAAGAAAAAAAAGCCTAATTTCTATGTGATCCTCTGATTTTAATTGAATTAACAATTATTGTATTTTGTTCCTATTTAAAGATAATTCGATTTTTTTATTTCAAATAAGTGAAATATTTTAAGTACAATAATTATTGAAATTGGAATCGATGATATTTTTTATTTGAGAAAAGATCATTTGCTTCTTTACAAAGAAATAAATAATTTAATAGAAAAAAAGACAGAAGGAAAGGCAGTGGTCTCGTGAACGAGTAAGCAATATAATTACACCGAAGGGCCATTACATTATGACCATCCTCCATCTATAACAATGGGCTCGCCCATGTTTTCATGGTTTCTCACCCAGGGACAATGTTTTCATGGGGCACATTAGGACCCATAATCCACATAGAACAATCTCTGACATCTGTAAGCTACTTGAACATAGTTGCAGACCAGGTTCACCCATTCATGGCAACAGTTTGCGGGGGATGGTGTTTACCAATAGGATAATGCACCATGTCATAAGGATCGAATCGTCATGGATTGGTTCGAGGAGCATTCCAGTGACTTTCAAGTCATGTTCTTGGCCCCCAAATTCACCTGACCTTAATCCAAAAGAGCATTTGTGATCCTACTTGGAAAACCAAATTCGTGCTGCCACGCTACCCCCTCGCAGTGTGGTGGAATTGCAGGACCAGTTGGTGAGCGCTTGGTACCAGATACCTCAGACTATCTATCAACACCTTGTGGAATCAATGCCACGGCGGGTGCAAGCAGTTTTGAGGGCTAAAGATGGTCCTACAGTTATTAGCAGGGTGGTCATAATGTAATGGCTCTTAGGTGTATATAAAGATACAATTGCATAATAATCGGTCAAAACAAATATTTAGATTTTTTTGTTTAACTCATGAAAATTTAAGATTAATTTTTGTGGAATGAATTAAGTTGTATGTTTCCAAATATAAGCCAATCCGATTTTCTTTGAAACTTTACTCAATTCCAAACTCATGTATAAGTCGACGTAAAAGAGTAAAATATGCTATCGGTGAGGGTAGCTTTTAATTTCCCTTTGGAGCATTCCAGCTATCTTAATTTTATTTGTTTACCTCTGTTCAGAAATTAAAAACAATTGGAAAGTCCCAATTCTTTTCTTCCTACTTCTACTTCCCCCCTTTCTTCTTTTGCCTTTCAACTTACTAGTCCAGATTGAAGTCATCAGCAGTTCAACTTTGCTTCAGATGTTAAATCCGATGCTTACAGCGAAAGCTATTTGAAATCTGAAGCAACCACGCTTTGATTTTTGGTTCGTTAACTATTTTATGTGAAAAAAAGAGTGGTAAAATAAAATCTTCTTTTTTAAAAAAAAGAAATTCTTTTCTTATTGTCTTTTTTATGTTTCCTTTTTTAATTGTTATTTTTAGGCGCTTTATTTCCTACTGTTATTTTATATATTTATTCGTTTAGTAAGTGCCGTTGCATGATATTTAACGAAGAATGGAAAAGTATATTTGTAGAATATGTTAACGTATCCGATTATTAGCTGACTTCCGACTTCCAAAAGTTCATAAAAATTTATCCGGCCAAAAATAAAAAACATGCGGTATTAGACAGAATTTTAAATAGAACGTTTTTTTATAATGAAGTAAAGGCAAGAAAGTTTGTCGTAATAGCGATTTGTCATCAATCAACATATTATAAGCATAAAACAAGTTTGGATTTAAGATTTGAATGAAAAACTTAAAATATATTGATAAAAAAAGCTCATAATTTAGGAATTAATATGTTACGGCAAAATATATATTTTAATGACGTAATAAGCAGTATAATTTAAAAAAGGTTGAAAGTCATATCTGATTTATAATTAATACAATTAACCTACTAGTTACTTATTTATATGTCTACAATTCTTCAAAGTTAATTCACTATGTAAATCAGTGTTGCTTAAATTATTATTTTGTAGTGGTAGAGAGAGACTCAAAAATAAGTTTGAGAACTCATAAACATTCTTAAGAATAATTTATTAAAATATTCATTAATTCTTTTAAACAATACAGTGTAATATTCTGACAATAACAGTCTGAGACAACATTTTCGATTACCTTTTAGTGATTCGAAGTTTTTTTCTTTACCTAAACAGATTGTATAGTACACTGACTTATGTTTAATTCATGAAGTGCACTGTTGCGACTAGTTTCTTAGATGGCAAAAAATTTGCGAGCAAATTGTTTTCTCCTATTTGTATTAACAAGCATTGTCGGTGTTAAGTTTTGGTAACCTTACATCCATAGAAATTTCATTGTAGCAATTTCAGAAGTTATTTTATGAAAGGCTTTTGGAATTTATTACTATTATTATTATGAAATTAATTATAAATTTCAATAAAAAAATTAAAATACTTTTTTTTTGTCTTTGCCCGTCTTGAACTTATATTATCAAGGAGATAAATGGAGGTCTCATTAATCAAATTTGATTTTTTCTAGAATAAAATTATGATTAGCTGAAAAAATTATAGAGATATTTATTCTTGGGTCATATATAGTATTACTTATAAATATTTTAGATTAATTTATTTCTAAATATTGGGTAATTTACTAATAATTGGGCAGATAGATTTTGTGTGAGTGCATACTTCTCCGAAAAAAGTCTTGTTCTGTAATAATTAAGCATTGCGTATCGCACAAAACTAAATATTAGGCATTTTTTATAGAAAAAGGTGAAAACTCCTAAAATCCATTTGAGGTAGAAAAAACATTTTTCAAATCTTCTAGCGCAGAAAGTAATTATGTACTAAGAATTCAAGATAGTAAGTAAGATGCAGTTTTGATGTGGACTGAGCTCAAACTATAAAGCGTTACCCTAAATAACAATTCGCTCTGTAATAATCATATTATGTGCTTGAAGACAAACATTGCTTTTATGAAGAGATTACCTTACATCTGCTAATTAGTTAGGGCAAATGATAATTGCTACAAACTCAGACACTATAGTGCCCTTAATATAAAGTGACCACATTTTCACTGAGACAAAGCGGGACAAATGGGATGAAATGAGAATTACAATTTAGTTATATATATTTTATTGTATACATTCATATACTTGTACAAAAATGTATTTATTATTAATTATCGGTGACTATAAAAATATTTGTAAAAAATAATAATTTGAACATTATGATTTTTAATCAAATTAAATTTTTTATTTAAAAAAAATTATGATTTTCTTTCACGGTCATATTTTTGATCCGAGTGAATACTTTGCAATAGATTCGGATCATTTATTAAAATGTCGTGAAATATTTCACATGAATTGGTCAAATTATATTTTACACTTAAAATAGATTTTAAAGTTTTAATGTTCAACTGCGTTTTTTCAGTTGTCCATATTTTATTGATACTAGAAAAAACACGTTCTGTTGCTGCATTTGTTCCCGGAAGGGAGAGCGCGAATTCTACAATTTTCAAAATATTTTGATAAGGAATATTATTCTGTTTAAAATGAAGGAATAACTCCGTCCATTTTTTGTCTGTTTCCACATTTGCAGACAACCAACATTTAATTTTTTCATCTGTAACATATCTTTTTACCAATGACACCTCATCAAAAAGATCATTTTCGCAAATATTATTTTTCGGAAAATGGTTACTAATATATTCAAAAGATTTTTCCACATATTCCCATAAAATCTCCTTTTTTAATGTCACCCAATGAAAATTTTTAACATCTTCGAATTGAACTGTCCATTCTTCAAGATATTCCAAGCAGTTATTATAGAAATTTTTGACATAGTTCAAAAAATCAGGTCGTTTAATGGCACCTTGTTCTTCCAACCTAGTGATGTCTTTTCGAATAATTAAAGGAATGTAATCGTTATCAATTCTTTCTCGTAATTTTGTTTTTAAAATATTGATTTCATTTGACACTTCCGTAATTGAAATTTTGTCCCCTTCAATAACTTTCACAGCATTGTGAAATAATGTAGCTTGGTTGTGAATGAACTGAAGCCAAATTTGTGATGTGCCATTTTCAAAAAAGAGCTGCAATATTCTCGGACATTTATCTTGTGATAAAAAGTATGATTTTAATGGTTCGTATATTTTTAAAATATTTTCTACAGCTGGTAAAAGAGCTAGCCATCGTGTTTTGCTGTAACCAAGAATTCTTTTATATTCGATTTCTGCGATTTCACAAAAATCCTTCAAACTTTCAACACGCACAGTATATATATAAAAATACGAATAAATTTTTGCAATAATATTTTCAACATCAACTGGAAGTAAGTCAGATGCTGTTTGAATAGCATTATGTAGAATGTGAGCTGCACAACCTACTCCAATAATTTTTTGGTTCAAATGTTCGTTAAGTTTCGTAAAAACGTTATTGATGCCTCTTCTAGCTTTTCCACCAAAATTTGCGTTAGTGTTATCCGCACAATAGGCAATAATTTTATCGTTCAAATTATTCTTTTTCAAAATAGTACTTATTGAGTCAAAAATTATTTGTGAAGTTTCACCCGGCAATGAAACAAAATCTAATATTCTAATTTTAATTCCTGTTTCCGGATCAAAAAATCTAACAATTGTGGGAAATAATTTTAAATCTTTGTGGTTGGAAGCATCAGAATATATGGATATAAATGAGCATTTTTCTAATTCTTTCTGCAGTTGTGAAAACGAATATGGTGAAAAAATATTACAAATAATTGCTTCGGTTTTTGTCCTTGCACATGCAAATTTTTTGTCGAATAATGTTTTGATCATTTGCGACGTACAATCCATTGATCGGAAACTTTGATTGTGGTTTATGGTGTGGAAAGCAAATAGCCCTTCCGCTAATGCTAGCTGTTTTTCCGTGTTGCCAAAGCTAGCACTGCGAAAAAACTGTTCCATTTTAGACGAAGAAGCGGCATTATCCAAAAATCTTTTGTGCCTCTTTGTCGCTAGATGTTTAGTAATATCGTTTTTTCCACCATGTGAGACCGAAAATTCAGCATTGCATTTATCACACCGTACCATATAGTTTATTTTAGTTTTTTTAATAAATGGAAATTCTCTGCTTAGCTCTTCATTAAATTTGCATTCTCTTTTTTTACTCATCTTTTATTCTGTGGGTAAATACTAGAAATAAATAAAAAAAATTAACTACAAAGGCTAAAAAAGAGTATTAAATTTTACCTTTCTGGCCATTACGTTGTAGCGACTATTGCTCTACCACTATCTTCGTCAATCGAATCGAGTCAAACCGAAAGTCAAATTGAAAACAACAAACCGCACTGTCTATCGGCAGTCCGCCTGTCTGCACTTATCTGAATTAAGCCGAGACGTAACGACAATGATCGAACACCACCGAATAAATCTAACTCGGTACATTGCCTAATTTAGTTTACTCTGCATGCATTTAATGCATTTTTTTAAATCTATTTTTTATTTCTTTATATTCACCATAATACTTAATAAATAATAGGTAATATATTTTTACAGTACATTTAAAATAAGAAATGCAGATATTTTCTAAAAAGCGGGACATTTTAAAAAATCGGCGGGACGCGGGACAGTCCACAAAAAAGCGGGACTGTCCCGCCAAAATCGGGACATGTGGTCACTTTACCTTAATATAACTAAACACGCCTTATTGCAAGATTTGCAGGCAGTTGTAATCTAGGAAATATTGATGTAATTGTTAAATTAAGAAAACGGTTCAAAGTTTGAGTCTTAAGACGAAGTTCTCGCTTTTATCACTAATCTATACAGGACTGCGTACTAAAATTTTTAACAACAAAACTTGTACCTTTTTTGGAATAGTAATTCCCATCCTTGTGCTACCAGCATACAGAATCCCATACTTGGTATATACAGTACTCTTTCGGCCACGACGAAACCAACTGAGAAAAACAAATTGCTTGCTGGTATGAAAGGGATTATCGTCATAGACATACCCTGAAATAAAGTAAGGAAAAAAGAATTTTAAAATTTGTAACAAAATAAATTTGTTTTTTGGATGAAATTTTATTCACAATAATTTTTAGGTAGCTCTGCGCTTTCAGTAGTGTCATGAATCTAAAACGAAGACAACATTAAAAAAATTGAAAAGAATTAAATATTTGGAAAATTGCTTACAACATAACTTACGTTCCTTACAATTCATTATGTTACGATTCCTTACAACATAGCTTACGTTCCTTACAATTCCTTACGTTACGCTTCCTTACAACATAACTTACGTTCCTTACAATTCCTTACGTTACAATTCCTTACAACATAACTTACGTTTCTTATAATTACTTACGTTACGCTTCCTTACAACATAACTTACGTTCCTTACAATTCCTTACATTATGCCTCCTTACAACATAACTTACGTTCCTTACGTTACGCTTCCTTACAACATAACTTACGTTCCTTACAATTCCTTACGTTACAATTCCTTACAACATAATTTACGTTTCTTATAATTACTTACGTTACGCTTCCTTACAACATAACTTACGTTCCTTACAATTCCTTACATTATGCCTCCTTACAACATAACTTACGTTCCTTACGTTACGCTTCCTTACAACATAACTTACGTTCCTTACAATTCCTTACGTTACAATTCCTTACAACATAACTTACGTTTCTTATAATTACTTCAATTTCGTTTTTGTATGCTATAAATTCTCTTAAATGTACAGTGACAAATGCCACCTGTTGCAAGATGTGAACTAATTTTGAAGTTTTAAATTCCAGACTTTAAAGCTTTTCAAAGAACATGTTTCATAATTTTAAATATCTCTGGCTTCTAGGTTTCTTAATTTTAAGCTCAAATTTTCCCTTTTTAATGGTTTATATATTTAAAATAATTTCAGATTTATAATACTTAATATTCATTTCATTTACTATGCATTTGATTTATACGTTCTCTTTATGATAGTTTTTTATTTCTAATCTGATAAATGTTCCTGTGTTTATGGCCAAGAAAAGAAATACTTAAGATCTGAAATGCCTTTTGAGCGATTACCTTTGAGAAAGACTGCATGGAATTTACTTAAACCAAGAACCATTACTTTTCTATCCGTACTTAATCCATTATTTTTCTATCCATTAGTTTACCACTGAATATCACAGAGGAACGTTCAATATTTTTTGGAGGAATGAAATAGATACTTATTCATCGTTTTCAGCACGGTAACTATTCAGAATTTGCTGGAAATTCGATATTTGGTTATAATCAGTTAAGAAGATATCAACATAAAATCGTAATTACCATTAACGTTGCTAATCTAATTTCGTCTTCGGATTTGTAAATAGACTTGAAGATTCGCCAGAAAACAAAATAGACGGTAATGGTAGCCATGTTTCGAACATCAAAAATAGTTGTGATAAGAGGGATGGTAGACATAGTCCAATCGCAACATAGGTAGTGTGGGAATAAAAGAAGCCAAGAATTCACTGCTATCAAATAATTGTAGGTCATGTGTCTGGTTGGAAATTCAGATACAGCTGAAGGATTATCAAATCTACAGAAAAATAAAAATAAATATAAATTAAGCAGAAAGTAATATAATAATTCTAATTAATAATTTGTTTGGAGACATGTTAGTTTTTAGATGTTATAAAATCATCAACAGACTAAGAATGACATCAGACAATATGCCAAATGTAAATCGTGTTCATCTCTAGTGATTGAAAATTGGCTCCTGGCTGATCTTTAGAAATTGTAAATTAAACACCAGAGAAAGAATTGTTTTATGGCTAACTGAAAGAAGTGGTCAATTTATAAAGATAAGAATATTTGGTTCTTCTTTGGCAGTTTTATTTATAACCATGAAGTTCTACTTTGGTAGATAGTCAAATTAACAGATTTCAGTGTATTTATAAATTAACCATTAAGTTAACCATGTAAGTTAAGCTTTATTTAATTTTATTATGTATGAGGCACTTCTCTAGCGTTTTATGTGAAATATTTTATTTTGATTTCAAAATATAACAATCTTGAAAAGTTCGCCTATCATTTTGTATTTTCTATAAATGGAAACAAAAAACTAACAAATAAGCGTGGTCAGACTCACTAGTGTGTTTCATTTCGTATAGTGAAGAACTATGATTTCTATCGCCGTATCCGTCCAAAGTTGGTAATCTGGCATGCACTCTTACCATCAAACATATCTGATGAAGTAATTTGCGTCTTTTTAAATCTTTTAAGCACATTTCGCACCCTCCTAAAATCTGTATGCTCAACCATAGATTATAATAATAATCGTCTGTTCATATATCGTCATGCGTGATTTGTAAATCTCGTGATTAGAATTCGCGAAGCTGAATTTTTGAGTTGTGTGAATACCAAAATACGAATTACTATGTAGAATTTGTACATCATAAAAATATGATTCGCAATATTTAATAGTATTATTTGATTTAATTCCAATAATTTAATCCCAACTATTTAATTCCGGATTTAATACAGACACACATTACAACTCAGAAAATTAAAGCATTGACAAATGAGAAAATAAATATTTTTGAGCAAAAATTACAAGAAACATTGTACAAGAAACTCGTGGTTTTTCATTACAAGAAACTCGTGGTTTTTCATTACAAGAAACTCGTGGTTTTTCAGTTAAGAAATTAGGATGCTTAACAAGATTATAGAAAAAATTAGCCAACATTTGTGACTTTTTGACATATTATTCAAATTTAATTCGGCACGAGAGTTGGGCAATCTGCATGTGCAACTTTTCTTTAATATCCCAATAGAAAAAAACCCGCAGGTTCCAAGTCTTTGGAAATATCGGTGATCTTTAAGAAATTTAAGGAAAGACATGTTGACTCAACCGATGGACAATGGGCCTCCTTTTTGAAACCAACGGAATCTTTCCGAACTCATAAATATTGCACACGCAATTGCTCTCCGGTCCCAAATGCCCTTGGCGACAGATTTATCTGTTAACCATAGAGCTATTTCCTCGTTTTGCATTTTATTTGGACATATTGTACTTGGCGACACATTTTCTGAAGAGTAAGAATTCTACACACTTTCGCCTTCGCTATTTTAAAAAAAGTCTTAAAGTTTACTGTTTGTTTATGTTGAAAACTGATACTTTACTGTTTGTTTATTATAGAAAATTTACTAAAAATGTACTGTTTTCGATATTTTTAATGCATATGTTTATGTGAATGACCGAAATTGGTGGTTGTTAAGATTCATCGGTGAATGTTAACTATCACATAGTCTCTTTGGTAAATATCCACAATATATATTAGTTATACTTAAGTGCCACTGCCCGTTATATATTTGCCCGGTATGCTCTACATCAACGTTTTTTTATGTCAAGCTCCCCTGCCCCAGAATGCATTTAACCGATACTCCGAACACTGGTGTTTCTCCTAATCTACCCTCAGCTGATATTAAAATATCGAATAAATATAATAATATCAACGAATAAATTAATATCAAATCGGATATATTAATACTTCGGACGTTCTCCAAAGCGACTATGTGATTACTGGCATTTACCGGTGAAAATCGACGTTTTCTTCATTTCGGCCATTCACTGTATCACATATAACTAATAGTACAACGATGTAATTGCTTTTTGTACGATGCTTTATTTACCTTAGCATGAAAAAACAAAAAACACAGATATTTACCTATTAAACACTGGGAGACGTGGACCTATTAGCCTGCATCTTAAATAAACCGATAAAGTGAGAACTGTGGTAAATATTCCGATGCGTAGCAATTTATCTTTCCACCAGGGCGAAACTATTCCACGACCCAACAGCAAATAACGGATACTCTGTAGTCTGCCAGGGCTCTAAAATAAAATAATTGTTTATGGAAATTTCCCTATCATTAATTTCAATATGGAATCACAATCTTAATAAAATGGTTTTGAAATTAACTTGGACATTTTTTTAAAGTTTTTAACAATTTTATAACAAAATTACACTCAAATTAATTTAAATTTTTTTTTTCTACAGTGTGTATTGTTTCACTTCAGTAATTTATTAATTTTCATAATAGGAATTTTGGATTACAATAATTTTGTCAAAAGAATTAACATGTTGCATGGCTTCAAAACTAAAATATTGAAAACTTTTTAAAGTTATTATTAGTTTTCTGTAATATATATTTTTGGACATGTTACAGAATAGTATCTGCTATTAAAGTAACACCGAAATAAAGGTTTGATGAATTTAAAATTACATAAATTATTGTACAAACTCAATTGTAATTCTGCAGTCAAATGCTTGTTTTATTCTAGTTTTTAGCTTTGTTTACAACCGTTTTTTCATTATTGTTTAAACTGCTGTTAATAAAATAAAAAATAAAAAACGTAACGAATTTTATGAGTTGTTATGCGATTATTGAAGACTTCATTTTGTAGAGTTTGGTTAAAGGAAAATGATGCTAATGAAAACATTTCAGATGCATTTCAGTCTAGAATTAATTTAAATGCAACACACACGAAATTTTATTCTTAAGAAATTCACAAATAAGAGAATTGTTGCAACTATTAGTCAAGAACTTATGTATATAACAATTTATTAAACTTCATGTTTTAAGAAGTTTCCAAAATTGTCTTGTATCTTGGACCAACACATATTGCACTCTGGACCAAATTATGTTACTCATAGAATAGAACTCATTTTGAATTTTGCTTCTTTTAAACTTGTTAATTGATTAACTTGCAAATTAATGTTCATCCAATTAAAAGTAATTTTTGTATACTTTACTTTTAATTGCATACATGATTGAATAAAATTAAATTATAAACGTAAAAAGGAATAGTTTGGGTGGAATACTCCAAATATCTATAGCTTTTCTAAAACCATAAAAACTTTCAGAAATTGTGAGTGACATAAATTACAAGAATATATATTTGATGTAAATTGTTTTTTTGCACATATCTTCAGCCGTTCCAGTGTACAATACTGAGATTGGTTCAAGGCATATATTTATTTTTTGATTTTTTTCAAGTGTAGCAAAAATAAACCTTTTTTTTATCTTAGAAAGAGGCACATTTTGGAACTTATTAACATTAGCTATGCTTTAAAGTGCACCTTTTGTTTTCAAATCCTGTAATACAGCAGCTGATAATTAAGAAAAATCACCACATGCCTGGAAAACCTTTCACAACACAACATATAAAACATTTTGATACATACATCATCTACATTTACCACGCATAGAATTTATCCATTAGGGGCGTACATATTTACAGTGGTGGAATTTACATGCGGTTCAAGATGCAACACTCTCCTCTACATTTTAATTTAAATAAGGAA
This sequence comes from Parasteatoda tepidariorum, assembly GCF_982258835.1. Taxonomy (NCBI): domain Eukaryota; kingdom Metazoa; phylum Arthropoda; class Arachnida; order Araneae; family Theridiidae; genus Parasteatoda; species Parasteatoda tepidariorum. Next base: position 87,961,423 of record NC_141760.1, on the reverse strand, counting down.
ATGTGCTGGTGAATATGAATATATGCATATATATATATATATATATATATATATATATATATATATATATATATATATATATATATATATATATATATATATATATATGGGGAATATGAATATATGCATTTAATTTCTTATTAGTTAAACATATTTTTATCACTTTCCCTAAAAACTAAAGGTGAAGAAAGTATTTATTGTCTTACTTTCGGTAAGAAAAGTTCATATACGCAGCAAATAACCAGAACTGTGACGGCTTGTTCTTTACAAAGTAATCCAGCAACAGTTATTATAGATACTGTGCCACAGTCTTGCCAGGCTAAACATAAAATATAAATATTTATAAAAATTGAAAGGTGACAGATTTGAAAATACTTCATTTTCTTATTAATAATAAACTAACTTGTTCAGCTTTAAATTGCTTTTTAATGGTAATTAGTAATAAACAGATATAGGTTATAAAACGTTGCTTTAACTAAATAAAATAAATATGAAATATTTAAACATTTTTACCACATTAAAATAATATGAGAAGATTTAAAAATATAATAACGAGGGTTTTCCTTAAAATCCATTTCATTACTATCAAATAGTATTATTACAATAGAATAAAATGCGTAGTAAAGAGTTGTTTTATAAATATAAATGGGAACAAATAGGTTAATTTTGTAGTTAAAAATAATAAAAATAAATTAAATGGTAAAATAATTGATGTCTTTTGTAAAAAAATTTTTCCAGTTTCAAAATATGCGTCAGTTTTAAAGTATCTAAGTAAGCCTAGTTTTCATAAACTAATTTAATAGTTTTTTAAAAAAATAATATAAAATAAGGAAATGCCATTTCTCATTTTTGAAGTAGTTTTTTTTAAAAAAAAATATTTTAATCATTGAAACTTAATCAAGAAGATATTTTAAACCTATTACTTTAATATATAGGTAAAATAATTTTTTAAGAAAAAAAAAAAACAACAGAAATCACGAAAAAAGCCAAAGTGTAATTTAGTTTACCGTTACTTTATTTTTTTATCTCATTTAAAAATAAACTTTATTTTTTTGCCGCATAAAGTTTTTTCACAGTCATTTATGAATTATATAATTTTTTTTATTCCACATGCTACATTTATGATAAGGGTAAAATAATAAGAAATATAGATTATTAAATAATTCCATTAAAAAATATTAAGCGTGAATCGCACTTACTATTTCTAGATTTCTGATATCTGTGATGTACGTAATAAAGTAAGGCACTCAAAAAAGCAGACGCAGATAGAAGCTCAGCTCGACCAACTATGCCAGTTACCTGTATGATAAGAAGGCGCATTATCATTACATAAAAACAAATAGTTAAATACAGCATTACGCAAATGAGTGCTACACTAGCCTCCAAAAGTTAAGAAAGTTTCGTAAAATTAGTAGAATTGGTAGACTAACGAAATAAATCAATAGAGTTGATCCTTATGTATTATACTCCTCCCTTATATATTATAAAAAACGTACAAGTTACATATTTGACATTATTTTAATGATTGTATAATTCTGAATCATTGAGAACTTTTAACTAACATTTGAACATAGTTAAATTATATTAAATTCTGCTTAAAATTATGCTATTGAAGAATTCTAAATTTTAGTAATTTTCAAATTAAATGTATTTTAATTGCATTTAACCTTTGCTTTAACAAAAATCTTTTTTATGCAAAGTTATGATGAAATTAAATATTAATAGAAATTTTTTCCTTCGAATACATACAAAACCAAAGTTATTTTATAATTAAAACTAGATTTAACATTTTGTCTAATCGAAACTTTTATATTTAGTTGGGTTTCAAACAGCTTCATATTATGCCAATCACTTTATAAATTCATCTAACTAGGTACTCTTTTTCATGGTAGTCGAAGCATCTATCTATGGTCTCACAGGTTCCGAGTTCGATCCCAATTGTCACTTTGAAATCTCTCTCGCACTCTTTCCTTATCGATGCCCACGATAACGAATACGCAACGCTCTCACTTCCCTACAGATGTCATCATTACACTACTTCGCCTCGTTCTACTGTTCGCTTTAATTCGTCGAATAAATGATCTGAGTCTCAAACAACGTAAAGACCCGAATTGAAGATAACTTTTACAAGCACACTATTGATTACGGTCAGTGGCCATACATTTTACAGAAAAATTGGCGCATTTGCATTTTTATAGTCATGATACATTTAGAGCAGGGCTCGAAAAAACTCAGAAATTTTACCCGTCCCCTAGGACGGCTTGTCCTTTAATGTACCCGTCCTCCTTTGAAACTGACCCGTAGCTTCTATATAAATAAAAATATAATTTTCTCTTATTTATTACTAACATTTATATAAATTGCCCAATGAATAAGTAGTTACTAGGATTACATTATACAGTAATAAAAGAAATACTAGGTTACTAATAGTAAAACCTAGTAATTCTTTTATGAAATAATTTATTTCCTTTATGAAATAATTTAAATGACAAAAATCAAGTTATCTGGAATGTCAATTTATCCAAGGGTACTGTGTTTTTTAAATGAATCAAATATGACGTTTGTCAGTTCCACGATCAAGCCAATGATTTACACCGGTTTCTGCACAGATATCTGAAAGGGGTTTTCCATTTAGGTAGATGTTCATAATTGCGTTTAACGCTTCTTGTTTAAGACCAGTACTTAATGTGTTTTTTTGTAAGTTCATTTCTGAAAAGCCCCTTTCAACCGCTGTAGTACTTCCATATTGAGAAAACATCAATTCCACCATGCGCAGTATGTTGCTGTATTTCTAGATTAGAGGGTCATTTTAGAAGTGAGGAGTTGGACTCCTGTAAGATAACAAAAATTGAAAATGTATCACGAACATTAACGGGAAAACGTCGGATTCAAGAAATTTGTTGTCCGCGGGGAATTTTCGACCGCCGAGGACGGGTAGTTTTTCGAGCCCTGTTTTAGAGAATGATTTTATTTTATGGTCAGTGACTGGTATATTTTTAACCGATCACTGAACGTAATCTAGTGAGGAATAAACATAAAAACGAGACATTTAGCAGAAATGGGAAATTAAACAGTTTTTTAATTAATACGATGCCGAATTTCCCATAAATTCGAACATTATTTTCAGAAGAAAAAAAATTAAACGTTAAGAAGAAAAGTCCCTTTACAGAGCAAACAGTACTTTAAAGTTTTTCTCGGAAAATTGTCGTAAAAACATTACAAAGATGGGTTATTGTAAAGAATGCATATAACCACTAACTACGCTGCATTAGTCACGTCGAGTTTCCATGCTACGAATTAAGTTTGTAGACACTGAAATAGGGAAAGAAGACCAAAAACGAAGTAACCCTTGTTCCAACTCTTTTAGCGGCGACAACGGAGGAGGACTCAAAGCAGTTACTTATTTACGAAGGAAGTAAAAACATTCTCAATCAGATTCTGCTCTGGAGATATTGCTCAACTATGAATCCAGTGAGTATATTTACTTTCTGTAAAATCCTGGATATGATGAGTCTGTTTTTCATTAAAATTAAATTCATTTTTTTAAATTAAAATGAAAAACCTTTCTTTTTATGTAAGCAATAATGACTCTTTTATAGACATAGGGGAATGAGGCCGTGCAGCCATCCAACATGTTGCTTTCTCAGACCATTAAACCCTCCCATAGTCGACTTTTAGAACAATAGAAGGTGGAATCCTTGGCTTCCTCAAAATAAAAACATCAACTTTGGGCTTCCCAATTTCTAAGTCTAATTCAAAAGTCTAAGAAACTTGCAATTGCAAAAATTAATTTGATTCTGGGAGGCATCAAGTTGGATGGCTCATGTCTCCCTAAGTCTTTGAAACAGGCAATGTTTCTCTTGGAAGAGTTTTGAGATGTTTTTCATAAGTCTTATGGTCGTTTTTCTTAATAAATGAAGTACATTTGGATTTCATTACTGTACTTAGAACTGTAATTGCGTTGAAATGTGTTTCAGCTTTTAAATAGCTTTTATTAAAGCTTTGCCATATTATCTTGTATAAGAAGAATAAAATTGCACCACAATATGACTCAACTTAGAATAATTCTAAGTTCGCAATAAGTTTGTAGCAAATATTTTGAAGAAAGTTGATTTTTTTAATAGGGTACACGTTATTTTTTTATTATATTGCCGTTATTGTATGTTTAATGTAAATATATCATAATAACGTAACTACAATAAAATTTAACGTTATTATAATAAACGTAAATGCAATAAATAAGAAATTATTCTCATTCTGTAGATACCGAGGAGAAATAAATACCTTTATGTAATGCATAATCATTTGATTGATGCATAACAATATTTAAGCTTCTGTTTATATTAAGATTGCGTATTCAGTTTTGTTCTCTTATAAGATTTTAAAATTATTTAAGTAATTATAAAATGTATTTTGTTCATAAAATATTTAGATTATGAAAGGTTATTTTAATTATTTTTTCTAAGAATAAAACAAAAATCATGGTATAGAAACTTATTAAAAATATATCGTTGCATTCTCTTTTTAGTCATTATGTTTTAACTATAATCTTCTACTGTAAAAGATACCTTTCAAGATTTTATAATAACTTCGAGTAAGAATTTCAAAAGATTAATTTTCTAATCTTCTTGTTAAGTATTAAAACTCAATTAGAATTACAAATTGGTATTTCGTTCATAGAAATTGAAGTGAGTGGATGAATAACTAATAAAGATTGAAATAATTACTATGTTGAATACAATTTCAATACAATTTACGAAAATAATTGTAACAAAAAAGGACGAATTTTATTTTTAAAAAGTAATCGAATTTTTCTTACGTTACAAATAGGCAATTATAATGATTAAGTTTTCAGTAAAAACTACTTAAGTTATTTAAATGAATTTTACCGTTAGATTGTTCATCTTTTCGTTCAAATCACAAAAACGTTGTTGAAAAAGTAACTGGTTCATAGTTTATTCAGTACATAGAACATATTTATTTTATTAACAATATGAGTATTTTTGTTTTTTGGTTTTTAACGTATCTATTTTTTTTTGTTGCACGGATTATGCATTTATAGAGAAAGTGTTCATGTCAACTATTTACAAGAGATTAGTGTGGTAATTGTTTGATTAAAAACTTTTTTAAAAGATGCATAACTTGGTGCTCTCGTTGGACATAACTTATAACTCTATAACATAACATATAACTTTAATTATACTATATAGTATAACATATTGCTCATGGGCTGCAATAGTGGCACAACTCAAAAGACACGCGTTTTGGACTAAGAACAAGTGTACAAATGAAAATACACATTCTTCCAGCAGCAATACTAGCACAACTTATAATTCAACTTGAAGTTAATCTTCGTTTAAGCAAACTAAAGCATTTCTTATGCATTTTGCTTATTAAAGTTTTCATCGGTATGAAAACTTTAACCCCACTTATCTCAAAACTTGATTTTTTGAGTTGTGCCGCTATTGCAGCCCATGAGCGATATAACTCTAATTATACTATTAAACTATTTAAAAATCATCTATTTCTCTGCCTGAATTTTTTTTAATCATCAGTACGTAGTTAAAAACACTGTAAAAAAGATTGTTTCGAAATTCAGCATAGATGTGTCAAAATATCTCCTGAAAAATTTTTATATAATTTCAAAATCTCATGTATTTAAAATTGAAAAAAACATATATTCATTTTTAGCAACGAAGAAGAAATGTGTCAGAGAGATGTTCTTTGCTGCCGGCAGGAACTGAGGACCTCCTGGCTCATAATAAGATGCTCTGACCACCATAGTTGAACACACCATTCCAGGGAGAGTTCGGAAGCTTAATTTAGTGACCATCGAAATAACACATCACGCCATACATTCAATTCACATAAAGTTATTAAGATAAAGCGAAATAAGTGAAAAATGAAGTTAAAAAAATTTCCTGACTAAGCTTTGGTATCATATTTTCCAAATTGCAACCCATTGTAAAATTGAAATTTGAAATTAGTATGTCCATTGGCTGTTATTTTACAAAATATATGTTATGAAAATTTGAATTTTTTTTAAAGTTCCACTCCGCATTCTACTATGTTTAGAGCATCCCACTGCAGGTTCGTAGTAGGATGCTCTAACCGCCATAGATGTACACCTCAAGTGAGGAAGAGTTTAGAAGCTTTATATAGCGACCGCGGCAATGACACTTCATTAACTGCAGTATGTGTCACAATGAACAGGCGTTCTCTGACCACATCCTTGATTGCCTGGAGCTTACCAGACGGACAATCCTATGATGTTATTGTTCTTTTTTAGGGTGCTCAAAATCTAGGTCTCTGCTGGTCTTGGGGATGTGCAAAAGCATGACACTTCATAATATGCTATTTTTCATTTTAATGGTACAAACGGTTGCAATTTGGAATATATGGTCTTGATAGCTATATCAGGAGATCACTAATTTTTATTTCATTTTTTGCTATATCTAAAAAATTCCAAAGCCACAGGAAAGTACGACATGATGTAATATTGTGGTGGTCACTATATAAAGCTTGCTAAACCTCACTGGACTGGGCTGTGCAACTACTGTGGTTAGAACATCCTACTACGATTTTGAAGATCCTAGGTTCGAATTCTGCCGTCGCGCTACAAATATCTCCTTTATTAGCACATTTTTCTCACCGCAATAATTTTGAGACTATGCATTTTACTCAAAAGTGAATCTATGCTGTTTTGATTTTGAATACACTGGGTTTTCAAATCCGATTTTATTGAGAATATCTTTTTCTCTTTTTTTTACAGTAAAGTATTTTTAAATTTACAAAAGTGCGTTTTTTTAACTTTGGTCAAGTATTTTGGTTGTTAGTGAAAAAAACATTTTCAAATTTCAAAAAGAATAGTCATAGCTACCTACGGCTTCTGTGTGAATAGGATGTACAGCAAACAGCAAGCTGGATATAATGCTGGAAGTACTGGAGAGGAAATAGAGGCACATCCTAAAATAACACATACATTTTTTAGAACAAAATTTTTTGATAAACTGTTATTTTCAAACGTTTTTTAGTTCAGAACAAAACAAAAAATAGTGTAAGAGAAATTCAACTTCGTACGAAAAAAATGAGAAGAAATGTTTTAAAAAGGGTGAAAAATAGCTTCGTTTATGGTATGTAAGCTGCAACTATTTTTAATCAATTAAAAGGAATTCAATAACTCAATGAAAAGTTTCATTCATTATATAACTGAAAAATTAAATCTTCAGAAAATCAATAATGAGAAATAATTTAATTGGTCATCATGTAATACCGATTTCAGATAAGGAATATTGAAAAATCAAGATATATACGATTTATTTTGAAATATTATGATATAAGATTGAAATATCAAGATACAAGATTGAAATATCAAGATACAAGATTGAAATATCAAGATATAACTAAGATATATACGATCAACAGATTTCAAATGTACCATTGGTTTCTCTCTCTAACTACAGTTTCTTTTTAAAATGACATTTTAAGTAAATTTTTTGTTGAAGTTTTGCAGTTTTAAAAACGTTATGTAAAACATGGTGCCACATAAATGCTGAGACAAACTGTTAGGGAAATTTGGGATCAGGACATCATGATTAAAATTGCATAGAAACCCATTTCCGAAAGTGTCGTCATACGCCTCTGAGAGAGCTTCCATATTATGATCGTGTTTCTGAATAGTTCGTTATAAGTAAGTGCCTATGGTGACAATTCCGAGCATAGTTTCGTATGAAATTTTAATCCTGCAACATTTACGCAACCCCCTGTTATATGTAACGTTTTTGAACTCTTATATTTCAACAAAAAACATAATTAAAAAATTTCTGTAGCTTTAGGAGCAAAACCAAATTTAGATTTGAAATCCCTACACCCGAACTAGGCAAAATCAAGTATTTGTATAAATGCAACAAAGATTTGTCCTCCAAAGTAATCGATAATTTAAAAAAAAATATTATAAAAATTATAGCAATATAATGCTAAAAAACTTTTAAATGAAGCAGTGACTCAGTTAGAGTTTGAAAAACTTCATTAATCTATCGAATTCTTAATCAGTAATAAAAACATTAAGCAAATATTTAAAATAATTATAACTATAAAGTTTAGAGAAAATAAAGATTTTTCTCTAAAAACGGCAAGTGCAAGATAATCAAATGCAAAATATTTTTAATAATATATTTTAGAAAAAAATCCAAGCAAAATTTTTTTTTGGCCTTCTAACAATGTAATATCCAATCTATTAAAAAAAAATCATTTCTAATGTCGTATCCCAAATAAATTCACAAACATTTCTGTTACTGAAGGCAATCTATTCCGATTCAAGAAATCACACAAAAGCAGATGTCGGTATTATTGATTTAAAAGCAGTCGGCCATGAAAGCGTTATACGCCTGGAACAACAAATATTGACGTATAATGCTTAGAAATAACTTGTTGATGCAATAATTGTAAAGGAATGTACTAAAGAATTTCCAATCTCGAGATGTTTATTGGATTTTGCCTTAGAGAGAGAATTCTGTAACACGATAAATGATAATTTCTGACAAATTTTAATACCAGATGTAGATTTCATTAAAATAAATAAATAAACAACTGATATTAAACATCAGGTTGTGAGTAGATTAGGAACAAATTTGTTTCAATTGAAAAATAAATCGAGAAAATTTAAATAATTGTATGATGGTAAGTCAATGCATAAATCCGATACATTAATTATTTTGATATTAAGGATTTCAAATGGCATTATAATTAGTATAATTGCGAGTAGGCGTACAATTAAAGGTGTAATTTTAATGCATTAAATGATTTTGATTTTAATGATATAGTTGAATGTTGTGGTATTTGTTTATAAATGAGAAATTTAACTCCTTACTGTAGAGATTATGTTGTCATAAAATCGTATGCTGAGAGATTTAAGAAACCACTTGTTTAAAAAACTAAATAAAATAAATAAAAAAAATTATTTTTTTCTAGTTTTACCTAGATTTATTTTCTTTCTATTGTCTCAACTTTAACCAAAATCAGATGTACATAAAAACTTTTAAACTTGGGAAAATATTTCATTTAATATCCGACGTTGAATAGCTCATCCATTCTTTGGCTTACGACTACCAATGCCTAATTCTGTATCCATGTAAATTTGAACCTAAAGCAGAAGACAAGGAAGCTTCAGGATCAAACTTTGGGACAAAATAGCATTCGTAGAGAATTTTTTGTTGGAACTAAGTACGCGTTTGCATTGCATGGAGAGAAAAACCACGAATTGCGTGATAGCGGAAGAATCTAATCTATGATCCATCTTCCTTGGAGGATATTTTACTTCGGCACTGTAGTCTGTGTTTGCCGGGAGCAGAATTCTTTTCGACAAGCTGCCACAGGGATTTGAACCGGGGTCGCATCACAGAAATGCGAGTTCTCTATTCCTTGTTTCACCTTGGCTTTGTGAAAATATTGATAATTTCAAGCTAGCCTTTTTATATCCTCTTAGAACATTGTTGATGGTTACCGCAGATTTATTTTGGCCTTTCAGACAAAAATAAACCTAACATTAAAAATTATTCAAAATTGAGTTGCGACGCAATAAAAATTTAATTAAGTTACTGCAGACAAAAATAAATTTAAAAAAGTTGATTACCTTCATTTCAAAGAGATTGCATTTTTGAAATTTTCGAACCTACCAAATGCAGCATTATGGTCTTGCAGATAAATACAGAGGTTCTGCTACTGAGTAAGGCAGTATAACTAACAGAGTGCATACGCATATTTTAGGGAATAATTTTACATTACGCGATTTTGTTTCTTATAATATATTAACATATCAAATGATATTGAATTGAGGTAAAAATACATAAATGAGTAAGTTAACTCTTTTGTGAGAAGTCGGGGGAGCTGTATTAAGATAACCGTACTTTTTGAGTGCTGATCGTGAGAGATGAATTAAGTTTACGGACGTGGTCGCTTCTGCGTTGCCTTTAGCAGTCGAGTGTATACGTTGTACGCTCTGTGTGATCGAGATGAGAAGCAACAGCGTGAGGAGGACTACGTCGCAATCACAAGTAGCAAGTCAACTGTTCAATGTTGACCATCCATCGAAGTAGGCGTGTTTAAATCGTATTGGGCGTTTCTACTCAGGTAGACGTGTTCACCTCATGTCCGAAGGCTAAAATGTGGGGAGACTGTTCATATCGAAGTGGGAATATCTGTCAAGGTAGGCATGTTCACATCACACCCGAAGGTTACCAATATAAGGAGAGTAGATATCGATAATGTCAACTTTCTTCTATGAAAAGGTACCCCCCTCCCCCATAGAATCGAGTTAACATTTCTTATATACTAGTGAATTGGAACTGTATTTTTGTAGTGGTAGATACACTAGAAACAGCATTCTTTTTTTTTGTCTTATAAATACAACTACGGATAACAAAATTATTGTTCATATTCGAATGTGTAGTTCTTCAAGAAACTACACATTCTTGAAAGAACAAAAAATTTATTAAATTTAATTTGCACATACACCACCACTCTAGAATAGTCGTTCTGTGGCGAGAGTATTATCAATTATGTCAACTTTCGTCTATGAAATGATACCCAAGATCGAATGGAGTTAACTTATCTTATATAATAGTGAATTGGAATTTAATAATTGTAGTGGTAGTTATGATACAGTTCAGATCATCAGATCATATTCTGCTCTAGGATTACATAATTTTTTTGAATGTCGGCTTGGCGATAATGTCATTCGCCACAACCATTATGGATAATTAAATGATTATCATAATTAATTTGCCTTTCAGAGATTTAAATAAGTGCTGAGCATTTTGCTCATTAAAGAACGACATATTCTTGGTAAAAGTAATCTTCATTTTTATTTCCCCTCTCTTAGAAAAGACGTTATGATCATCTGTTTGTTCTGCTCTTAAGTTCACATTATTTTTTTAATGTCGGCCTGAGGATAATTTTATTTTGTCACTCAACTACGAATTTTAGCAAAATAAGATATTCATTAAAGATATCTACTGTTAAAACGATTCCGAAATAATTTTTTTTAAATATTTGTTGTGAAGGAGAAAATCAGGAACAATTATTATAATTAGGTCCTTATCAATTCATAGAAGGATCAAAAATGTGATGAGATATTCCACGTAAGAAAAAAAGGGTCTTAAAATTATAATTTTACACAAGTCCTTTTAATTATTCAACTACTTTTATGCATTCACATTTGGTGCTAAAGCTTTTCAGCTATAGACAGGTTATAGCTTTAGAAACATAATAATATGTTTCATTTGCGATATTTAATTACAGTTCCTTTGGTAATCCTTATGCGATAATCTTTAATTCTAATCCCATATTTTTATTTAACATGAAAACATAATGGTCTAACATGATTTTTCATTGCTGTGGGTGCATCTTCACTGGCCGGAAAATTACATCCTGTTTTTCCACATTGATTTCCATATTGCTTTGATTGTCATGAGCATAAAATTAATAAAAGGTATAAAGGTGTGGGGATATAATTATCGACTATTTCAATATTCATCAATTACATACCTGCCAACTCTTCCGGATTTTCCGGAAGATTTTATTTTCATATTTAAAGTGGTAGCAATACTCAGGTTATTCCAATTAACTTTTTGAATTATAATGATAATTATAAATGAGTTTGATCACCACTACATATAAATAATTACAATAAATATATAAAAGCAGAATAATCCTTGCGCAAACGAATTTCAACGGGATCAAAATATAAATATATTTTTGAGTCAGATTGTTTTTCGTTAATTGCATTACAACCACTCTGAAAATCCATTCTCGGAAAGAGTGAAAGTTGGCAGGTATGCTATTATAAGGTACCTCATGATAAAATCGAGTTATCATGTCTTATATATTAGCGATTTGGTATTTAATATTTGTAGTGGTAGTTACGCCACGTTACCCCCTATCCAGAATTTTATGTGTGATTGAATTCGATGAACGATTACCACTAGTTGATTCATGCTGTTTAAATAGTTATATCATTTTCGCTTATTATATTCCTTCTTCATTTTTTATAGCATATTGCTTATTATTTTTTCGTATTTTTTGTTTATAGCATTTCGCTAATTTTTTTCCTTCAATATTGTTTATTTACCGGGAGTCTTTATTTACTTCACCGGATGTTTTTTGTTTTTTTTGTTTATGACATTTCGCTCAGTAATTCTTTTTTTTTCTTCATAGCATTTCGCTCATTATATATTTTTATTCTCTCAATATTCAATCACGTCCGGGTCACCATTTGTGGGGACATAATTATCGACTATTTCAACATTTATCTATTATAAGGTACCTCATGATAGAATCGAGTAAAAATGTCTTATATACTAGTGATTTGGTATTTAATATTTATAGTGGTAGTTACGCCACAAAGGTATTGTTTTTCTATAAATAGTTTTGTATTCCTAATTAAACGGCATTTACATTTACTGCTATAATTACTTTTTTGATTTTGATAGCTTTCTAAGAGAATTACTTTTGATAGTTTTTTTAAGAGTTTTAAACTAAAAGAATTACTTTTTTTATTATAACGTAATTCCACGATACATTAAAGTTATTTAAATCGGTGTTTAGTCTTATTAACAGTTTTACAATTATTATTTTTTATGCAATTTGCATGAATATACCATTATAAATTACAATGAAAGAGATTCATTAAATTATTTAGAACTCTAACGATCAGATTCATGCGCAATGTGGTGAATACAAAAATTGTGTTTAATATCCGTTTGGTGATCGAAAATACTAAATCACGGTTGTGAACTTAACAAATTTGTTATAACAATTTACTTCTAATTCTACATATTATTTTAAAAAAGAACTATTCGGAAAAACTTCTTATGCTCACTAATAGATCCTAACCCCTTAACGATCCGTTAATTTTCAAGAAAACGGTCATAAAAGTGCCTATTTTGCCAAATACACGTATTTAATTAGTGCTGACATCTAGTTTCAAATAAATTAACTGTCTACAATTACCTAAAAAATATCCTGGTATTGCTATCTGGTGCGTAAAATAAGAAATAAAATGTTTTCCGGGCAAAGGAAATGAATTAGTTTTATTCTTATTGGCCCGTTACTACTGAACACTCCAGCCTGGAAATTTCACGGGAGCGAGAAATAGAGGGCGAAACCTCACCTCGTCACTTTTACGGGATCGAGAAAGAAGGGGTTAATAGAATCAAAAAGAAAATATTTGGAAGTGGAATGGGTGTGCATAAGCATAAAGAAATAAATTTCTTTCTAGTGCATATGTTTATAATAATAATTTAGACTCTATTGAAGTCAATATATAACTTCTGTTAGAAAAAAATTGAGAAATAAATTTAAAAATATGTCATTGTTTTCTCAGTTCTTTTTCTTCATTTATTTTATATTTTTATTTTTTTGAACTCATTTTTAAACAATTTCCAGGACAATATCATTTGTCCAGCTCTAAATATTTTAAACTATTTAGGTTCCATTACTTTTATAATCTATTCATACCCAGAATTAAATTATGCTGTGAAGATAAAAATACAAAAGCTACGTTATTTATTTCACTTAGTCAAAATATTTACTCTTTTACACTATTTCGAATACAACATATTCGTGATTTTTTCCATTCATCATCTTAAAGAGACGACTTATTAGCAAAAAAAGTATACTTATTTGAGGATACAGTTTAAATATCACCCTTTTACCATTTAGTTCTTAGTATCAAATCTGCTAACGATGCGCTGTCATTAAAAACTTTACTTCCATTTGTTCTTTTTTTACTTTCATGTCAGCAATCATTAAATTGTACTTAATCTTTTCTTAGATGAATGAAAAATGATAAATGATGGAAGTTATGGAGAAAATAGCTTCAATTTCGGGAAATGCTGTGACTCCCAAAAAATTAGAAGTATATTGTTATTTCGTAAAAAATATTTTCGATGTATATTTTTAATAAATAATTTATATATTATTTTTAAAATAAGGAAAATTGTAAAAGAGGTGATAACTTGCAAGGGTTCTATTTTCAAACACGAGTTAAAAAACCGTATTTATTTGAAAACGCTCCCTATCTAATGGAGTAATAAGCTTCAGTTTGCTTTCGTAGAAATAGGTTGATGCATGTGGGAATACATGATACATCGTGTGTCTCTGAACAGGTCATCTGTTGAAAAAAATTTGTGCAGTTTATGACTATAGAACAAAACACCGGGGAAAGGATTTTATTTTTTGTTTTTCTTGCATTTAAATTTTTTTACAGATCTTAGATACTTTCGTATTACTGATTTGAAACCTGAAATCGATTTCTCTCTCCAAACTACAGTTTTTCTTTTAAATGGCATTTCTCGCCCATTTTTTGTCGAAATGAACAAGTTTAAAACATTATGTACAGTCGGCAAAAAAAAAAAGATATCACCCTGAATAATTTTCGTTCTAATGATCGGATTTTCACGAACTAAGTGTTAATCTTAATGGTTCCTGGGGGTGACCTCAAATATGCTAATTAATTAGTGCTAACTATTAATTAAGTTACGAAATCAGACACAAAAACGTACTTTCTCTGAATAAACATATATTTTTTCTTACATATTTGGATTCTTAACCTTCAAAATATAGGGGGTAGCCGCAATCTGGGAAATATGGTCCCCATAGTTTGGTCAGGAGAGCGATTCAAAGTTCGTACCCCTTAATGTTAATTTCACTTTTTACGTTTTTAGTCATATTTTAAAAACTAATAAAGCAATTCGAAGAAAATTTCACCCAGTCATAAAACTCATTTACCCAAAGATAATTTCACGAAAAAAATAATTTTTAATAATTGTTAATTATTTTTTATTATTTAATTAAATTAAGGATGAAAAATTTTTGAATTATAAGGTATGAATTTTTTTATACCATATTAATCTACATATTTTTCAATTGAAAAATCTAAAGTTTCAACTGTTTTTATTTATTAGAAGCTGAGAAAAATTAAAATTAATTATTTTTAAAAAAATAATTTGGCGACAATGAAGAAATGATTAAATGGAGCGATTAATATTAAAATGTGATAAACTTGCGAGGAACTTGACTTCGCGCGCTTAGCATAAAATTTCATTCATATTTTTTTCGCTAATAATCGTTTGCTTATCTTTTCATTTTTATTTTTTTAAGCTATAAAATACGATGTTTCTTCTTTAGTCGTCTAAAATTCTATTTGCAATTTAGTAAAGAAATTTGAATAAAACATTTTATTGAATAAAATACATTTTATTCAGAGAATGTGGAGTTTTATAAAAGCATGCTTCTGATAGAATATGATTATACAACAGATTGTGCTTCTTTAATGTGATTTTTTTTTATTTTTATTTTCTCAATAACTGATAAAATTTCAATAATATACATACGAATGAATAAATTTGGAATAAAATATTCATCAATTTCTTGAATACATATTTTATAAATATTAATAAAAATACGTAGTCAATATTTTTAAGCATCTCTCACAACATCGCAAATTTCTCAAAATCTTATACGGTAAAATAACCAGTGAAGGAATACTTAAGCTTAGCTTGTCTTTAAAAAAAAAATCATAAAAATTTCAAAATTTTTAATTTTAGCTAAATGACGTATTTGTTATTAAATGCATGTCGACATATTTGTTATTAAATGCAAATTATGTAAAAAAAATTTAGATAACTTACATAATATTGTTTTAAGCTTTTGGTGGTTTAAATAATAAGTAGTAAGATAACCAAGTGAAGGAACAGTTCTTAAATTGAATAAACACTAAATTTTCCAGTGAATGAACACTTAATTTTGAGAATGTTTGATGCTCGTTAGGAATCCTTAGGCCACGCAGATATCTGTCGCCCTGTAGATGCCTGAATTGACTGATGTTAACACAGGCGGGCATTAGGAAAAAAAAATTCTTTTAAGTTTTCGTGCCCCCATTTCAGTATCTTAAGGGCCTTACGAGCTCTGTTTAAAAAGAGAGTATCATATCAGATATATATATATATATATATATATATATATATATATATATATATTGTATATATATATATATTGTATATATATATATATATATATATATATATATATATATATATATATATATATATATATATATATATATATATATATATATATATATATATATATATATATATATATATATATATATATATATATATATATATATATATATATATATATATATATATATATATATATATATATATATATCTGATATATATATATATATATATATATATATATATATATATCTGATATATATATATATATATATATATATATATATATCTGATATATATATAACAAAAATAATCATAGTAGCAGTATTTGGTGGTAAATGTAGCTTATCGTAATTGAAGAATATGCTGTGCGACATTTTATGGTGAATTTGCGAACGTAAGTTTCAGAATGTATCGAAACATGTGGATGCTATTTGCTAATCATCTTTATCCAAAGAAAACCATGTAACGTAAATATCTAGCAAAATGAAGCAATTTTTTAAACAATGAATCATACAATATGCAACATATTATTTCTATATCTTATTCTTAAACATAACATATTTCAATGTTTTTAAAATGCCACTAAACATTCAGCAATTCATTGAGTTATAGAAAAAAGAAATCGTAAATTACAGAAAACCTTGTGAATGTGCATTAGAATTACTATACAATCTACATTTTATTTTTCATGCACTTTTTTTTCCTTCTAACTTTCATGCCTAGAAGACTCGATTAAAGCTGTAAAAATCATTATCCCTAAAATTTTCTATATAGCTATTATAAGTTATGTTAATTTGATTTTAGTATGAAATCCTCGAATAAACATAGCAAAAATAGCATAATCTAAATAATATCAGATAAAAAGTTCATGTATTTAAATTCTGAAAACTTATAAATCGATTAAAATTTTCTTTTCAAAAGAGATTAAAATAATTTTTTATTTTATTTATTTATTTATTTATTTATTTTGCTTTTTGGTCATAAATGAACTTAAAAATTGTCTATTGCCTAGAAACTTCGAGGTGTTTTCTATTAACTATTAATTAAACCTCTCAGAGCAATCACAAAACATTATTTCAATTTTTTTACAGTCAGAAATTGGTTGCCTAGCAACCTAGTAAAATTAAGCGTTTCTCTTTTGAATCAGTCAAGGGTTATCTTAAAATATTTATTTGCGCAGGCGACTTTTTTTGGCGGTTTTTTGGACTATCGCCAAATATATAAACCTTTATTGCAACCCAATTTACGACCCAATTGTTTTAAAATTTTGTCTACCCCCCCCTAATTCAAGTGTCTAGATTCCAAATATGTAAAAAAAAATATATGTTTATTCAGAGAAAGTACGTTTTTGTGTCTGATTTCGTAACTTAATTAATAGTTAGCACTAATTAATTAGCATATTTGAGGTCACCCCCAGGAACCATTAAGATTGACACTTAGTTCGTGAAAATCGGATCATTAAAACGAAAGTTATTCAGGGTGATATCTTTTTTTTTTTGCGGACTGTACAGCAGAAAGGTCGCATAAATGTTGCGAAAAACTTCTAAGAGAGTTAGGGCACGTCATTTGAATTAAAATTGCATATGAACTCATGCCCGCAAATATAGTCATACGCCGCTAGGGACTTCTTTCATATGAACCATTTCTTCATGTGCCCCTGAGCATATAATATTAAAGTTCCCCTAGTCCCATGAAAAGACATTTTCGGGCATTGAAGTCTATGCACTTTCAACCCTGGTGATGTATCCTAACTCCCCTTGAAGTTTGTAGTAACATTTGGACAGTCCTCCGTAATATGCAAAGTATTTAAACTTGAACGTTTCGACAAGAAATAGACTAAATATGTCATTTAAAAATATGTAGCTTTAGGAGCAACCTTAATTTTAGATCTTAAATGCTCACACCCGAGTTTGGAAAGATGAAGTATTTGTATAAATGTAACAAAAAATTGTGTTCCCCAATGTAATCTACAATAAAAAGAGGGTTATATATTACTGAGGAACTAAAAATTGCTGTTAAAAGTAGGATATAAGGAACAAAGAAGCAAATAAATTGACATGAGAAGTGCTTTATATTGGATTGATGAACCATTACAAAATGGGACATAATGAAACGAAGGAGGAAAAACTACAATGCAAAAAAGAAAAGAAAAGGATCTGATGAAAGATCTGATGAATGGATGAATGAAATTAAAGGTTTGAAATGGAAAGTGGAGCAAAATAAAATTAAAAATTAAAAATTAGACTAGAAAGTGAAGCATAATCAAATGAGGAACTAATAACTAAAGCGGAGCGTAATTGCTATTATCTGCAAAGGAAAATCGAACAAAATATTATTCAAAATTGTTGTATGGAAAAGTGGACATCAAAGTGAAACTGCAATATTTTTCTAATAAATTAAGTCCTTAGGGCATTACATATTCCCAAGTTTCTAAAAATATTCTTTAATTTCATAAATTTAATTTTTTTAATCATTCTTAATCCAGTTTTAATTAAATTAAACCAATTATTTAATTTTCATTTCAGTTTGTAAGAGGAAAATATAAATATTTTATTATCAACCAATGTAATGGTTAACTCGTATTTCAATACAAATCTATAATTGATGTATATATGACTCATAAATTCACTGTCGCGATTAAATCAAACATCAAAATCAGTTTTCAACTGTTTATTCCTTAAGTTATTTTATTTTTCCAAGCACAAAAATGTTTCAGTTACAGGGTCATATTAATTTCTCATGGTCAGTTTGGTTATTAAGCTGTAGCCAAATTATTTAAAATCCTATTTTAATAATGCAGGGTTGGCTTTGTTTTTGGCTATTTTATCTTTCGATAAAATGCCAACTATGGATCGCTTCCCGCGCTTCTAATAATCCCTTGGGAACAATTCAGTCACTGCTTATTGAAAGTTCTTGGCGTTACTACTGGCAGATTTAACCCTCAGTCTGACTGTTATTAGTCAATAAAAATGCCATCATTTTTGTTTTTTTAAATGTAACTCATTATCTATGTTATAAGAGATGTTACTTACAATTTCCTTTTTAAGCAAATCACCATTTTATTTATTTAAAAACGCCTGGTGGCTGAGTGGTAGTGCTTCGCGCTCCCATACCACAGGTCCTGGGTTCCATCCTCGGGCCGGGCAAGGTTAACTCATCCTTTCATCCCTTCAGTGGGTCGATAAATGAGTACCAAGCATGCTTGGGAACTAAACACTGGGGGTTCCGCGTTCGTCTGACCATCTGACCGGAACATCTGCTCCTGCACCCCAGAAACCAAGGTCAAGAAAACTGAGATGGGCACAGTAGGCCTTGGCCCTCTATGGGCTGCCGCGTCACTGAGTTCAGTTCAGTACCATTTTATTTAACTTTTTAATAATACTCGATAATAAATCAAGTTTTTGTTTACAATAATGTATGTATTAATGATTCTTTCATCACTAAGAAGCAAATGTATCAGAACTTTACACTATACCACTATTTGTTGTTTGAATTACACAGCTTGTTTTTTTAACATATATTTAAAAAAAAAAACAAGTTTTAATTTACTAAGTCAGATGCTTTTAGAAGTACTTTATTTGCTTTAAATTTTTTTCTCTATACGTAGAAGTCATTAAATCAGCTATTATTATTAAACTTACAAAAGTATTTCTGCAAATGTGAAAAGCATATTACATTTCAGTTACATAAATATATATCTAATTAAACTATAATGTAAATTTTATTTTAGTTAAAATTTGTAAAAGAAATGAACCCATAACCTAAGATATACAATGATTTTAATTTAAAAAAATACTACGTCATACCTGTGAAAAAGAATGCAAACAAAAGCGTGAAGTATGATGTTGACTAGGTGATAGCCAAAAGCCTGTAAACCGTGGACGGCGTAGTTCAGTCGAAAAGTAAGAACTGTTAGTGGACGGTAGGATTTATGACTGTATTCCTGTAGAAAGAAAACAATTTAGTCAACAAAAACCATTTATTCGTAGTCTCATACTTTTAGTACATCAATATATTTCCATCTCATCATAACGTATATTGCGCAAAGAGAGTTGAGTAGAATGCCATTCGTGTGATTTTTATACTGACAGTGTTCATAAATAGTGGATAGTTTGTAAACTCAATAAAAGATAGAGATGCACAATTTGCTGTGCTTTGTTTAAGAAATCAGTTTTTATTATTAGTAAATTTTAAAAGTAGTTACAAAGTGTGCCAAAAGATGGCACTGCATACTGAAAAAACTATAAAACAATGTTTTTTTTTCCTGCAATTTAGAATACACTAAATGAAAAATTTCCGTGAGTACCGGCTAGTTTTATTCTCAGTCTGCACCGCTTTACAGCCGCAAGCTATATACAGTTATAGAGATTTTCGCCAACAGTTAGCAGCGCTATCTGTTGGCGAACCTTATAACTAATTTTGAAACTCAGTGGAAATATTTCAGATTATCTGAGCATCGAGTAATAAACCGTACAATTCTATTTCTTGTTCATATTTTTTAAATTTATTTTTTAGACAGCAGGGGTCTGTCCAGACATTTTGTGAAAGGTCCGTTTTTCGTGAAATTGTGAAAAAATTACTCACATTCTTTCAACCAGGGTCCGCTTTTATGAATTTGTGCAAATAGGGTCCGTTATTGCAAAAAATTTTTTTTTTCAAGGAGTTCTTAAATTGTATAGACATACAAGATTATGCTCAACACTGTAAAATTGTAATTAAAAAAATTTAATTTTAAAAAATAAACAACAATTGCTCCTTCTAAATTAGAGATGCAGCATATAAATATTTGGTATTTAGCCTATACTGCTGAACGCAGAATATTAATTTCGGACGAATAATGGAAGAATCATCTGCCGAAGACAAAACTTAATTCGTTTACATCCATCTTTCTTGTTTTCTGCCCTGGAAAGGGTTTATTCGATTAACAAAATAATAATGAAGATAAAAAAATTTGTGAAGGGTCCGATTAAAAGAAAAATCATTTTGTGAAGGGTCCGTTTTTAAGATAAAATATTTTGTGAAGGGTCCGTTTTTAAGTTAAAATATTTTGTGAAGGGTCCCTTTTCATGAAAAGATATTTTGTGAAGGGTCCGTTAACGGACCCAAATTTTTTCTAAACAGACCCCTGGATAGTCAGTATTTTTAGGACAAAAGGCTGTGAGCTTTTTGAAGCGCTGAAAAATTTAAGCTTTACTTTTATGAAAAAGTATAAAAACTAGCGGTAGCTGTTGTTTAATAAGCAACTTAAATAGATTTCGCATATGTTTTACAAGAAGAATGAGTTTTACCAGAAGTTTGATAGGAATATATAATACAGATTTACTTCTATTTTTCATAAATATTAAAATATTTCTTATTTCTCTTATTTAACATAAAATCAAAAGCAAGGCAACTGTATATTAATCTATCACAAAGCACCCTAACAGCCTCATTTGTCTGTCTACTCGACAAGCCCGTCTCAGTGCTCTAATAATATATCCTTCTGTCATGTTAAATGTCACGCACAAATGCAGTGCAGGCGGTACCTCTTTAACATAGTCTACATAAAGTCATAAGCAGTTATGAATATTGCTTTGTTCCGAAGGTGTATTCATGGCCTGGTATAAATGCAAATCCGGGTACTGACATCATTATCCTATCTGCACATTAGGATTTATATATAAAGTGAAATGGGCTTTACTGTGAATATTTAGAAAATCATACAAAAGAGTCATATGGTGCTGACAATTAGATGATTTACATGAAAGTCATTAAGTTATTAAAAACAAAATAAAAGCAATAAGCAAGCATTATTGCAAGTTATTATGATTAAAGCATATTTAGACGATGATTAAAAGATAATTAGGTTCAATTATTGTTAAATATTTGTATTATTATTGATAACAATGCACTGAATTGGGACTCGTAAAATATCTGACATTAAGGAATTCAAATGTTGTATTATATATATTTTGTTTTAACTTTTACATTGTTCTGCTTGCTTTTATGATCAATGTAAAACCAAGTGTATTTTTGGAAATTAATGTATTCCGGAGATTTGCGAATTTTTTTATTATTATTATAAAATACGCAGTTTTTTTTTCCCAAGTAAATATATTTTAACAATTTTAGCCTTATACACGGGAAAAAGAATTCTGGAAAACTACCGTAGTGTATGGTAATGAGATTTACGAAAGAAACATAGTTCTAGTTAAATAAAACCAAAATAATAAAATCATTTAAACCATTTATTCAGTAATTTTTCGTTCGTATAGTTCCGGTTAACCGATATTTGTGGTTTTGAAAATTACAGTTCTTATTACCACATACTTTGTAAAAAAACACAAATCTGAAATTAAATTTTTGCCGAATTAGTAGTTTTTATACCATGATCTGAGGTATCTTGTTAAAATTGTTCAATTTTATCACATGTTACAAAACCATGTTTTATTGTTAATTTCACCAAAATCATTACCAAACTGCTACGGAAAAAATTACTGAGTTTTTTGGTCTTTCCTTTGAGCCACAAGCAAGATAAATTTCACCATATTCTGGTAGTTTTGATAGTACTTTTTTCTGACTCTATTAATAAAATTGCGTAACAATATTATTCAAAAAAGTCAAATTTTATTTCAAATGCCTTGCCATTTATTTGTTATGAATATTTTAAAATGTATACATAAATTAAAGCTTCTTGTTTTATAGTAATGCGTCGTTTGATACGCTTAAAGAAATTTTGCTTAGAAAAATCCCAGAAAAACAGCATAAATTTAAGCGATTTATGTTCCAAAAACATAGAGCACTAATTTGTTTTACGATATACGAGCATTATATAAGATAAAGGTAAAATAAATAAAATATTTCTGAAAATTTTGAAAAAATTTTTTTTAACGAACATTTTTTTAAAATAAATTTTTGAAAAAAGAATAAATTGTAAATGCATAAAAGATAGATGTACCAAAGTGCAAAATTCCAAAACTCGAGAACTTTTGCATGAGTGTATCAAAATATTAAAAGCCATCCAATATGCATTGCATTTTAAAATACTCATAGAAATTGAAAGTTTAAGCAATTGAAATTTTTATTGAAGAGCATTGATTTTTACTTTTTGAATTTCCAATGTAGAAAATATTTTTACAGCCAAATTTTTAAATTGAACCTGAACCTTTAAATTAAACTTAACCTTAACCTTCTGAAGGTAGTACTTCGTTTTTTTTTCTGTATCCATTCAGTTTTTTTCTTGCTATATCTTTCTAAATTTGGACGAAAAAATGAATGACCTTATAGTATGTTTTTAATTTAATTTTCTGCCAAATATTTCCCTGTAAAGAACGTTAAATTTGGTGCTTAACTGTTAAATAGCTGTTATAATATAGAAAAATAGATTTCACGATGCAAGGCTTATATGCAAATCACTAGAGCATACTCTACACTGTAAAAAAAAAATTCTGATCAAATTACGGTAAAAAGTACCGGCACTCAGGGTATCGGTATTTTTACTGTGAAATGTAAAACCCATTTTTTTCATGTGGCGGCCAAAAAAGTAGCGGCCATCACATGTGGCGGAGCAAAAAAGTAGTAATAATTACAGTAAAATCACTGAATTACTCTAATTAAATAAATATTACTGAAAAAATAACGGATCACTGTGATTAAATAAGTATAGCGGAAAAAATTACGGTATAATATTTTACGGTAGTAAAGATTTTTTCGGGATGATACACCCAAAGTTCCTGTTCTTTATGCCGTAACTTGATCTGGAATTTTTTACAGTATACTGGCTTAGCAAGCCATCATTGCATACATGTTTACCCATTGGCAAATTAAGTAACACTCAAACTATAAAACTGCAGATTAAATTTTGAAAAACAGCTTAACTGTAACAAAAAATTTATTATCTTGTTTTGAAAAATTAAGGGCCACTAAAATATTTTGGAATTTCATTTCAAAGTAAAAGTATTTACACAAAATGAAAAAACAAAAGTATGATCAAAACCACCTCCAAGATATGGTAAAATGTAATTTTTTTGGTTCTATCTCTATGGGAACAAAAAACACGATTAATTTTACGGAAGCTCAATTATTATGATTCTTAGTAAAATTAACAATAAAATGTAGTTTTATTAACATGCTGGTTGTAAATGGGATAACATTTGGTCATTTTTTTTACAATTCCTTAAAGCGAGCCAAAACATTCATTCTTAAATTTACTTTTCAGTCATTATTTTTTACTAAATATGTGGTAATAAGAACCGTAGTTTTGCAAAACAGAATTTCCGGTAAATCATATACGGTGCTTTATATATTTTGGTTTTATTAGCCAGAATTATAGTTTTTGTTTAACAGGTATCGTATTTTCTGACAAATAGACTAATTTTTCAGAATTGTTTTTCTCCATGTAGAGATTAGTTGCAAAGTATTCGTTAAATATAAATTAAACAACAACCACAGATAATTTTAAAATCTAAAATTCTTCTAAGCATAAAAATACATCGGTTTTCTTTTTTTTTCTTTTATTATAAATGAGTTTATTTAGGAAATGAGCACAATTCTTCTTTTACTCTTTTTACTCGTTTTAAGAAGCATCAGTTCATAACGAAATATACAGTCAAAATGAATGATGCAAATTTCTGTTTCTAAGTTTTAGAATTGTTCGGGAGAACCATCGTAATTTAGAATTTTTTTTGTATTTTCATTATTTATTTAAATTTAAAGCTTTTATCTTCGACACGCTTCCTAAATTTTCTAATTATCTTCTCAAAAAAACTCAGAACTTTATTTCAGTTCTTAAAATTCATTTCAATTTACTAATTTTAATTGAAGTATCTCAGTATTTGCTCGTTAATTATTTATTAAGCACAGCATTTGTTTTTAAAGATATATCAAGACTAATCTAATTACGTTGTTAAATAATGTTATTTTTATAAAATATTTCCGAATAAATTAAAACAGATTTTAGGAACATTTATTAGCAAGTTTTAGTTTCATAATTATATATGGTTTCATCCATCTTTTACTTAGCAATAGATAGACAGTAGTGTTTTTTATTTTAAATTTATTACAATTTTCTTCAAGTTAGATCCAACTTTGCTTTCGTTTCTTTATCAAACTATGAGAGGTGAGTATCAAACTTAATATAAAAAAAATTATTAGACATTAGGAACAAATAAGACTTAGTGAAAATGTAATTAGATATTGCGAATTTAATTCGATATATTAAAGAATGTTCTGCTTTCAATATTGTTCATCAGATTTTATAGCTTATTTGAAAAAAGTGGTTAGCTCCTTGGCTCCTTTTGAAGCTTGAAACTACTTTGAAATAAGAGTTTTAGAAATAATCTGAAGCCTTAATTTGGATAAATTGTTAATTTTTTGAAAAAAAATCGGGAGTTTGATAATTATTTTCTGAGTTATTAATGAACAAGGGTGACATTTTTTTGAAAACATGATCCTAATACCCAACTGTGCACAGGATATATTTGAATGCATAATTATAAAAATACATAATAAAATGAAACACTTAATGGAGCATAACAAAGCATAATGAAGCATTATAAATTAGTCACTATATGAAATTAGTATATAAATTTTAGTAACTATTCGTTATTTTTGATTATTTTATTAAATAATAGTCGAAAAAATTTTGAATTGTAAGGCATACAACTTTTACATCATTTTAAAGTATGTAATTTTACATGCAACTATGAACTTTGAGGGAAATCGGCTGAATAGTTCCTGAGAAATCAAATTTTGAAAAAGTCGTATATTTAAAATTCGATTTCTCAGAAAATATACAACCGATTTTGCTGAAATTTTGCATTTCGCCACGTAAAATTACACACTTTAAAATGATGTAAAGAACCTTACATTTCAAATTTTTTTTGACCATTATTTAATAAAATATTAAAAAATAATGAATATTTATTAACATTTATATTTTGCGTGGAATCATCTTTGGATTGACGAATTTTATAATTGTAGGCAAAAATATTTCGGTTTCCTTAAAAATTTTTCGAAATATGGCGGAATATGCACAAAATAACATTAAGGGGTCCAAACTTAGGATTGTTTTCCTGACCAAATTACGGGGACCATGTTTCTCAGATTGACTCTATCTCCTATATTTTTGGGGGTCAGAAATCCAATTCCATTGAAAAAAAGGTATGTTTATTCGAATAAAATACGTTTTTGCTCCCAATTTCGTAACTTAAAATATCGCCTGCTTTAATTAATTAGCATATTTGAGGTCTGAAATCAGTATGAATGAGTCCTATAAGGTGATAATCCGATCATTAGATCAAAAGCCATCCAGAGTGGCCAGTTTTTTTTTCTCTCTTGGCTCACTGTACACCCACATTCATCGAGAGCATTTCTGTTTTTTCTTGGCTTAACTAATTATTTTCACTTTCTGATGAAATTTTTGACATTATTTTTGAAAAGGGTTGTAAAGTGTATAAACGGTCACCATATATAAGAACACTCTATACAACTTAATGCAGTAAATAAATTACTTACTTTCTTTATTGGTGTTCCCCAAAAATCATTCTTAAAAATATTGATGAGAGGGGTGTGTGTTCTAATATCTCTATTGTCTCGAATCGCTGCTAGGTCATCAAATACAAGACCACACAGTAACGAATTACTGTAACAAGCTGCTACAACTACCATTAGCAGAAATGGAAAAACTTTTTCTCTCTCCATATCTGAAACAAAAAAAAAGTCATGAGAATACATTTTATTTTTTTGTGTGCAAATGACTGGCCTTATTTAATGAAAATTTAACGAAACGTTATTTTATGAAAAATGGCGAAAAATTTATAATTAAATTAAATAAAAAAAATCACAATTACACGACTTTAGATAAAAAAAAATATACTATTTCACAA
This sequence comes from Parasteatoda tepidariorum, assembly GCF_982258835.1. Taxonomy (NCBI): domain Eukaryota; kingdom Metazoa; phylum Arthropoda; class Arachnida; order Araneae; family Theridiidae; genus Parasteatoda; species Parasteatoda tepidariorum. Next base: position 87,934,533 of record NC_141760.1, on the reverse strand, counting down.
AAATATACATTTTCATTAATTTATTTATAATTATAAGATTATATTGAATTGAATAGAAAGTCTGTACGTACAATTATATGCGTGTTTATGAACTCTTAAATCTTAAGAGCGGGGAGAACTAGGCATCGCATTTTTCAACACTTTGCAAACATTCATTTTATGGTGGTTTTTGAACGAACGCTAAATTTCTGAGAGGCGTAGTTAGTACTAAATATTCCGCCAGAAAAACACAAAATTATTGATGGAATGAAACACACGGGCATAGATGGTATTTTGTAAGCATCTTTTGAATAGTGAGTCCCCTTTCAGAATCACATTTTTCAACAGTTTGCAAATATTCATTTTATGGTGGTTTTTGAACGAACACTACATTGCTCAGAGGCATAGTTTGCACTAAATATTCCCCCAGAAACACAAAAAAATTATTGATGAAATGAAAAACGCGGTTACAGATAGAATTTGTAAGCATCTTTTAAATAGTGAGTCACCCTTCTGTCTTTCTAGATATACAGCAATCTTCAGTCTTTCTAATGTTAAAATACAGAATTTGTTACCAAGTTACCAGACCACTAAACATAATCCTTTTTGGAGTGAAATATTAGTTTTAGTAATTATATTAATGAAAACTTATAGGTAATTGATATATACTCTATGGATTTCATTAGATTTTAAGTTTTCAAACTATTCTAAATCTTTTAGATTTTAAACAAACTTCATGAATTTTATTTTTACTACATCACTTTTATTTAATATCATCCGGATTGTATGTATGTAAATAAAAACGTAATGGAAATGATTTCAATGCAAAATTTAAATCCATTACCATTTTGTTTGTTCTTAATCGGATAAATATTTTGCCTACTTATAAAAGCGGGTGAAAAAGTGAATAAAAGATTTTAAATTAGCTTTTTATATTCTTTTTTTTTTGCCTCTTGAAACAGCTTTAATGCCTCCTAATGCGCTTCATCATTAAAGAAAGAATGAGAAAATATTTAAATGATTTTTAGAAAGAATAAATAATAGTTTTTTTAAAACTTTTAGTTGTTCTTTTTACCTCTGAGAATTTCCATTTTAATAAGATTTAAAGATTTAAAATATTGTTGCTAAGCTCCAGAGAATGTTTTTCTGATTAGTATATAAGTTTTTTTTTTAAAAAAAAATTTTTTGATTATTTTTTAATCATTGAAGCTGGATGTAATTTGATTCAAAATATTTCGATTTAGAAATTGCTAAAAAATAAAGGTATATTTAATATAATTTCTTTTAAAGTAACTAAATTTTTCTGTTAAATTCGTAAGAACAATTTTCGATTAAAATTTATAAAATTGAAAGTAATTCTAAAATTTTGGTTGCTTAATGATTACATTTAAATTGTTTGCATTAAACCACAAAATGCTTAAATGAGCTTTCGCTACCTTGTTCACATTATGTGAAAGTTTCCTTATATACACCTTTTTCTTTCAGAAAAACATATAAAGAAACTGTTTTGTTATGCAAGAAAGCAACCAGGGGGTTGAAATCTAGAAGATAGTTTTCGATTCATTTAAATTATTTTGGCAAATTATCAATACAGAAGAAAAAACTCAAAATTCAACTGTGGTCAATAAATGCTGGCTGAAAAACAAAAGATAAAATCGTTGTCTAACTTAAAAATTCTTTAGAATATTATTTAGATTCTTTAGAATAAGATGATATAAATTTTTTTTAGAGTACTGATGAATATTTAGCAAAATTTCTCTGGTTCCGTACATTAATAATATGCTTTAAACTTGCAAATTTAAAATTTCGAAATAACTCAATGAAAGAAATATATTTTTATTATATAGACAAGCAGTTGCTTTGTTTCCGTCAACCCATTCTAAATTGTTTGCGTTCTTCAAATATTGCCATGATTTTACAACCATACTTTTTACTGCTCTTTGGGGATGGAATTATCCATAACAACGAACAATCTATTTAAGTTCATAATCTATGCTGCTTAGCCAACATGGACTTTTTCAAAACTTCTGTAAAGGAAAATGGTTTATTATTTCTGAAGAATAAATTAAAATTTTAAACCAATACCTACTAATCTTAAATCGTACTTTTTAGACAAGTGATTGCTATTGCTCACATATTTTTTAATCGTTTGCGTTTTTTAAAGCATTGTCATTGTTTTCTCAACTATGAATTTGATTGTACTACAACCATAAACAATTGTTTTAAGTTACTTATCAATATTGATTAAATAATGTTAATTTTCTTCATTACTTCTATAAGGGAAAATAATTCATTGTTAATGATTAACAATAAAAATTTTAAATATTTTTTTTTCAATATTGGCCATAAGACTTCATAAGTAGCAAAGGGCAACACATTTATTATTTTTTTTATCTGTTTTGTCACCTGAAAAACATATGTTTTACTACTTTAAGCGAATTTTAAACCTAAAATCAACTTTGTTACTCTCATATAGAAGCTTTTTAAATATCACATGAACGAAATGGAAGCGCATATGGGGTATCTCGTAAAAACGAATTTCAATAGTTTTTTTTAAAATCATAAATAAAATTTAAATTTAAGAATTTTTTTTTACCATAAGACTACTTTTTTAAGAAACTTTTTTCTATTCTGTCAAATGACTCTGCATATTCTGACAAATAATTGGAATTGGGTGCTTGCACTTCAAGAAGAGGAGATCACAAATACCCACACATGGGATCAAGACGTCAGTCAGAAGATCATGATGTCAAGACTATCACTACGCGTCAGGCCTGTTGATACTTTAAATGGTGTATTAAAGTTGAGCTAAGTCTGTCTCCACATATGTTAGAATGTTAATTAAGGCAAAGTTAAATACTGCGCCTTAACACACATCAAATTTCTTGAAATATAATTATATCGCGTTTTCATCTTTTACTTTATTGTTTCTTTATCGCGTTTTCATCCTTTTCTTTATTGTTTCTTTATGTATTTTATTGTAACCGTGTTATATTTTTGTTTTGTATACCTGGCAACTTCGATGCATAATTAGATTGTTCATGTTCGGCATGGCTTCATGTCTGTCTTTTTGGTAAGTAAAAATATGCAGTAAAATAATTGAAATCCGCTTGAAAGAATATAGAATGTGTCACTTAAGAGAATAGACACTTGATGGGCTTGGCATTCTCGAAATAGAATGGAAAGAACATTTGCTAGCATAAACATATGCCATATTTCAACAAACAATCAGGATTGAGACAACCATACACGTCATTTCTTTAAATTAATAAAATAAGGCATGAAAATATTTAAAAAGGATCGTTCTATAGCTATCTTTTTAAAATTGTGAAAGTTAAATTAAAAATATTTTTCGTTAAACCAGGAGTGCAGAATCCATTAGATCAAAAATACCTTTAGCTTATTACACAACAAATTAAATGCTGTGTAAGATTAAGCACTTCATTTATGTCTTATTTTAAAAATTGATTTTCATTTTTTTTGTTTATATAATGTAAGAGTAGTAAATTGTTTCTTTTACGTATAAAAAAAAACTGCTTGCTGAAACTTTTGTTTGAGGACATTTCTTTTTTTTCATTTTTGTTAAAAATAGCCTACTTAGAAGCATGAAATATAACGAGGCTTTTCTTCTTATCAATTCCAACAATATCGTCTGCTCGTTCGTTTCTTATAGTCCTTCATTTCTGACAGACGATTGTTTTGTCTTTCGCTTCGATTGCCAACAAATAAACGGAAAATATTTCAGAAAAAAGAACAGAAGATAATAATACTCGAAGATAAAGATACCGCCTCAGTCTAAATTTTCTTGATGCTCTTTCATATATTACATTTATTTATTTCTTATTTTTGTTCTCTTTTTTTTTTAAAAAAAAAGCGGAAAATCGATTTCTTAAGAATGTTGTGTTAACAGACGGCACAAATTTGTTTCCTTTTTTCTTGGATGATAGCCTTCAGTTTTGTTCACTTAAATGTCTTATCGTTTTGGCACACATGACAGATCGCTCTGTTCTTATTGATTGAATACTGCTCGGTATCAATTTCTTAGTTATTTGAGAAGTATTAGTATTGCCAGATCGTTTCTTATAGTTTGCTTTCGTAAAAGGTCGTTATTTTTTCATAAGTATGTATAGTCAACGTTTGCTAAAACAAAAAAGATGTTACATGAAGAAATTTACGAATAATAACTAAGAAAACTTAATATATTACTTTTTAAAGCAGTTGTCCTGTAATGTTAAAATATACAGAAAATTTCATTCAAACTAATAAAATTTTTTAAGAATTGCAGATTATTGCTGCTAAATAAGTAAGCACCAAAAGGTTTAACATGACGAAAAAGGGAAAAAAACAAATAAAGTATTTTGAAATGAAAAAAATAGCACAATATTCTTAGAAAAGGATACATAGAGAAGATATTTTTTTCAAAATTTCTTATTTTTTTTTTAAATTTGAGGGCAATTTTACCGTTTTCAAATTTTTTTTAGCAGGCTTTAAAAATAACGTAGTTGAAGAAATTTAATCAGTTCTAATAATTTTTGTAAAAGTAAGCCTTGGTATTATTTATACTTTTAAAAAATTGAGATGGTGACAGCTATGCGAATTTGATACATCCGAACAAACAGCTTGTAATTTTTTAAAAAAAAGTTTTAAACTGGTGAAATTTATAAAAAATTAGGGTAAGTATAAATTTACAAAATTGATCTTTTTTACCAAAGGATGTGCTAAACAAAAGATCAGCAGGATGCATTTTTTAAAGGGTCAATTAAGATAATGTATTTCTTAAAGGGTCAATCATCCTTTACTAATTTAATACACAACAACATTTACCTATTTAAATTTAGACTTTTTAACCCTGTAGTTTTCTATAATATTTGTCAATTATAAAGTGAAAAAATAAACTGAAAAAATTGCTTTAATGCCACGAAATGAAATTTTTTGATAACAAGAGTATCAAAGATAAAGATTTTGCTTTAAGAAAAATAAATTATCTAAAAATATTTTAAAATAAATACAATGTAATTAAAATGCATTAGTTTAAAGATAATCAACATTCATTTAAGTTATTTTAAAATTTAATTTTATAATGAAATTAATCAACTCAAAATTATAAAATAACCTGCGCTTGAAATCTATTAAACCTGCAGCATTTTCAAAATAAAAAGAAATTCTCATCCCTCTGACAAAATTTTCTATAATTAAGAAATTAATTAAATATCCAGTTAGAAGATCTGTCGAGCTCTTCCGCTAAATAATTTACTGAAAAGTTGTAACTAAAAAGTACACGTCAGCAAAAATAAAAGAAAAACAGAAATTTTCGTTGTACTGTGTGTCTTTTTTCTTCCTGGAGGTTAAAAACTGATAAATATAGTTTATAAACTTGTTGATTAGTTGAAAAGTTTAGCTTCAGGATTTAATTAATTAATTTTATTTTAGAAGAATCCAGACAAGTGATCATGGGCAGATTAAAAGAAAACTCTTTATATTGATTATAATTAAAAATGACCTAAGATGTGAACTTGAATTTTTTGGATTTTAATTTTTTTTTGAAAATGAGTGATTTTTGAATAATGATTAAAAGTAAGTGAATTTTTCTAACATTAATTCATAATTTACAGTCTTTTTAATAACATTTCTAGAGAAGATTTAAGCTAATTGAGAAAATATTGCAAAGGGAGTTATTGTTGTTTGAAAATGTTAATTACATACGAAATAATAATAAAAGTAGAATAAACAACATATAAATATGGTATTGTAATATAGGTGAAAGTTATGAGTGTAATATTGGAAATGTAATAATGTAATGTTGTAAAGAAATAAATGCAATATTATAGAATAAGTAAATATTTTAGTTGGAAAAAATAAAATATTGTAAATGAAGCTAATGCAATGTTGTAAATGAACTAGTATTTAACTAATATCAACTAATTAATATTTCTTGCCTTTCCCGGTGACTTTACGTTTATAAAAGATTTAACTTTTTGAGTAAACTGGTCCCCCATTTCCGTGAAATATCCTCAGTGGTAGACGGATAAGAGGTTAAAGTCCCCCTGCCATCAGGTTAACCGTGGGAGGTTTTCGTAGTTTCCCCCTTCGTATTAAGCAAATGCCGGTTAGCTCCAACAAAAAAAGTCCTTCACGAAAGCAAATTTCTCCCAATACGTGGGTCAGGAGTTCCCTTGTCTTTTGAATTGGGTTCAAAATGACAAGGCTACAGAGTTGAACATTAGTAGTCGTAAACCCAAAAATTGGGTCAGCTGTTCAACGACGGTTATAAAATAAAAACCACCTACTAAATCCTTTTGAGTTTTTTTAAGCATTAAATAACGTTCTTTTACAGGTATCTACAAACTATACTAAAGATTTTTTGAGAATATGAAATTTAGATTGATAGAAAATTGCTTATTTTCTAAGATTGAACGGTGAGGGTAGGTATAATTTTTCATTATTTGTACTAAAAATTCCTTCACTTATTATTTTTTAATTTTCAAGTAAATAAACTTAATAAAGCCTTGTTGAATAAAATTTTGTAAAATGAGAATTCCAAGCAGTAGACAAACTTAGAAATAACGATTAGAATAATAAATTTGGATATAATTTAAATGTCAGCAATTAAAAAGCAGTATATTAAGCAAAATAAACAACTTGTTTAGCAAGTGAACTGATTGTTTGTGCCATTATTTAATGGTAATAGAAATACTTGGTTTTAATTTACATTTTTGCAGAAACAAGATTCTCGTTCTAAAGATTTAATAATCAAATAAACGCAGCAGAAATACAAATCCTTAGAAATTACATCGTATTTTCAGCAAGAGAAAAATTGTATGATAAAGCAAAAGTGCATAAAGAAAAATGATAAGTTATTAACGAAATATAAAAGCATAATAAAAAGAAAGATTTTTTATAACGCGAACATGATTTTCCGAAGCATAAAGGAACTAATCCGATAAGTAAAATTTTTTACGCTTTTCTTATTTTTCATTTTAATAATAAAACGAATATACTGCAAAGGGAAAAAACACATTATCACAACCTTTTAAAATGGATTTATAAAGAAAATCTGTTATCTGAACATTAAACAATGTAATCTACTAGAACACTTTAGTTAAGTCCATTATTGGTGCATTATTATATTTATTATTATAATCTATTACGCGTAACAAGATTCAAGTTATTACGTTTATGTTATTTTTGGTATAGCAATCACCGGGGACTGGTCTATTAAATATGTTTGCTCAATTTTTCATTTCATATTTTTGTATTTGTCTATAATTAGTGTCAATTTGTGAAATTTTTTTTCTCCACGAAACAATAAAATGTCGAAGTTCTAACGTTTTATTGTTTTTTTTTTTTTTAATTTGAGAAAATGTCATCGTTTTAATCTGTTTTTGCATGACTCAAACTTTCCCAAACTTATGACTTTTATGTACCTTTTCTAAATTTTTCGTATAGCTGTGTACCACTAATAAAAAAAATGAATGCATTTTTTACTATTAAAAAATTGCAAAAAAATCACAACTGGTTGTTCACACCACTAATTATATTATATTAACTGTTAACTCTGCAAAAAATAGTCAATAGAAAAATACGTAATCATAAATTTTCATGGCTAGCTTTGTTTTTAAATAAAATGTTTTGAAACTTTCGTTTGTTGCAAGATATTTCGCATAAGAACGCGTACCCCCACTAAACTGTTCCCGTACCCCTGGGGGTACGCGTACCACACTTTGGGAAACACTGGGTTAAGCTGTCAAATCCAACCATATATCCGTTCAAGTTGAATCACACTAGCATACTATTAATTTTCAAATGTGCAATAATCTGGTTCATCAGCACCATATTAAAAGATTTCAACAAATTTGAACCACTTTACTGTTCAACACGCTCTAAGTTGATTAATTTTTTAAAATTTCCAATGAGCTGCACAAGTGCGCACACATGAGCAGACCTAGTGCGTTCTTCAGAAGTGGTATCCACTCCTTCAGGACCACCATAATGGGTGAGATACCGTTGGCCATGTTAATTTGGACGTCTAGTTTCAGCCACACTAGATGGCAGCACCTTATTTGGATGCTAAAGTGCACTAGGAATTTTAATTTTGCCGGAAATGCCAAGAACCAATAAGGCACTCCAGGGATTTTTTACATGCCGCATAATCATACGACATGACCGCTGCGGATTTTCTGCATCCTGAAAATCCGGTGTCTGGGCCGGGGATCGAACCCGCAGACTGGGGCTCAGAAGGCTGACGACAAACCAACTGCGCCACCAGATTAGATTAATGCATAAAAATGCTAAACCGTCCAAAAATAATAAAAAAAAACCTCAATATACGAATCCAATTATAATAAAATACATCTTACAATATTTATAAATCAATATTATCATTTTTCCACATCAAATCGAATGATGGACAAAGGTGCTGGACATCATCCAAATACCTGAAAGGTAACCGATGTCGGATGGAAATCGACCATATCGTTGTTTCCCATCTGTAAATGCAAAAGCTCCATAGAAATCAATTTCTCACCGAAGCCGATCTTTCCCACTTCTCGTGGGAGATAATTAAGATTATTTCGATGCCTATGCAAGGGTGGGTCTCAAGTTTTATGATACCCTGCCCCCCTCCCGATATTCGGAGCACGCCTCTGGTCAAGCCAAAAAGGGTGGGACATTAGATCCAGATCTGTCGTTTATCACTATGGAGAGTAATACTATCATCACCAGGCAATGATTCCATATTCGTTATCATCACCCCTTCCATTTTATCGTTTGGCAGAGATCTATCTATAAAGAATTTTTTTTCGGATAAAGAAAAAACGATAGATTAGCTTTTGTTTACCAACCATTTACGTTCGAAAGATGTCGATGGGTCAACCTATTACAAAAGTGCTTTTTGAATTATTTTTTTTGAAATGAACAATAATTTATAACAAAATAACCGAATTTTTAATGTATTGAAACTTAAGACTATTTTCTGATTCTAAGAATTTGTTTATCAAAGTTAGTAATTTAAAACATATTATTTAGTGTTGAAGTTAGTAACAAAAATTTTGCATGAACCTTGAAAAATATCAACCTGGTTTCTTAAACTTACTAATTTTTTCCTAGAGATAATAAGTTCTTACTAATTATTTAATTAATTTTACCCCATTCAAAATTCAGGCAAAAATGTCTATATTTTCTATTTGTATCCCTATTATACGTAAGATTTTAAACTAATGTTTTATTCATAATTTATTTTTCAATTAACTGGATATATCTAATGGAATTTTACAAACATGCAAATGCCATGGTATAACTAATTTATTTTTCTTACGGATATTTCTTCTTCTAGTTCCATAATAAATACAGAACATGAATGTTAATTATGTAACATTAGCCGAAAAAATAACTAAAAATACGTATTTTTTAATATAAAGTTTAAGAAACTACGTACATTAAGATTATTTAAATTTTTTTTTATAAATTTAAACATTATTGGCTTCCAGAGAACAACTTTTTTCCATTATCAAAAATGAAAAATATTTCTTTTTCCTCCACTGTAACAAATTAAAATCAATATTTTGAATATGACTATCCTCTTTTTCATTATCGACAAATTTTCTTAATTTTCTTTTCTTTTGTCCCTTAGGACTACATTAATGCTAATTTAATGGCATTACACTTTCTCGTGAGGAAATTTTTTTATGGTAATTTCAACTATGACAAGATAGAAATTAAAAGAAGGTAAAATTCCTTTCCTTTTAAGTTTCAGAATTATGGTTTTTCCGGTTGTAATGGGAGAAGTAATCCAATTCTCCTGGATGTATTAAATTGTCACGAATTTTTGAAGAAATATTAATATAGTTACACTTTTTGCCAAACGAAACCTTTCTTTAAGTTTAACAAATTAATAGTTTTTCTTCGCTTTAGTTCTATGCATTGGCTCACATTGGTTTATAAAAAATTTACCTTCTAAAATTTTTACGTTAGTTTAGATAAATCAGAAAAGTACTAAGTGTGATAATAATTAAAGAGATAATTGAATAAAAAAGGTACGTTAAGGAAAATTCTACTATGATTCACTTAAAAGTTTGATTTAAATTCTTATGCTTTTATAAAGCGACACTACAGTGGAATAGTTATACGTAATATTATTATATTTTGAGTAATTTTAGATCCTTTTTCTTCCATTTGATACTAACTACAAAGAACAACCACAAAACCAATTAGCAACCTAACTGCGCTTGTATAAATTAAATTCGTATTTTAATTTTATTCGGTATGAAAATAAATTTAAAAAAAATATACATTTTAAAAAGTTGAAAACAATAAATCACATTGTAAGATTAAAATTTAACTTTGCTTCTTTAAAACTCGCAATCTTTAAAAACTTTAAGAAATAATTACTAAAAAACGATAAAATCATTTTTTAACGAGTAGTTACGCTTATTAGCGAAGAGGGGCGCTGTATACGTTAAGGCAGGAAGCGTTGCCTTTTCCTCGTTCTTAAAAAAGAGAGATGAACAAAAAAACGCTTCAAATTTTTGCATGATCTAGCATTAGATTGGAAAATTATATACATCTTATTATTGTATCTATTTCACAGAAAAGTATTAAAAACAACCACTTTAACCCATTTTGACCAAGCGTGACATGCATGCTGTATCCGCACGGTTTTGTAGCGCCATCTAGGGAAACATGTAACACAGAGCGAGAGTGTGTGGAAAGAGAGCCGTAAAGAGCTACAAAAAAAGATCTCTTCCAAATATTAATAAATAAATATTATGCAAATTCACAGTCCACTTCTTTCCACTTATTGAGAGTGTACATATTTACCTGAGCGTCGACACATGTTACGTGAATTATGTGATTTTTATGAGAATTCTTCTTATCTGAAACAGGACTGTTTTCATAGCAAGCAAATGTTTTTTATTCTTTTCAAAATTGAAGTGATAGCTAACAGAAGAAAATAAATCACCTTTTTAATCGAAACTTTTTCGTATCACGGCTTATTAAGAACTCAGGCTTTAATGGGTTAATACTAGAGCATATTAAAGAGACGTCACATGTTTGCGTGGCTCGGAAATGGAAAAGTTTTTGGTCCTTACAGATGCAGCACCCCACTGCGTTAGTTGGTTTAATTATGAATTCATTTATTATCGCTTGACAATTGGTTGAATTATGAATTCATTTATTATTGTTTTCTGTTATTATTTGACTAAATTTATGAAACGCTATTTAATTGTTTGGCTATTTGCTTTATTTTAATTCGATAAAATGCTTATGTGGTCTCTTGTGTTTGCAAATTACGAACAAACTAAAATAAACCTACTAATGCAAATTACGATTTTAATTTAATATTTTAAGTTCTCTGTTATTCCTGTTCTTAATTTTTTATGTTGAATATTATACAATTTTATATGTTATACTTGCGCCATTTTTGATAAGGTAGTTAGATACGTATGGCAAATGTTTTTTATAGTTATAAGAAGGCTTTATAACAAATTTTATTTATAGATTTTTCTATTATCTATTTAGAGCAGTGTTTCCCAAAGTGTGGTACGCTTACCCCCAGAGGTATGGGAACAGTTAAGCTGGGGTACGCATTCCTATGCGAAATATCTTGCAACAAACGAAAATTTCAAAATTTTTTATTTAAAAACAAAGCTAGTCATGAAAATTTACGATTACGTATTTTTCTATTAGCTATTTTTTGCAGAGTTAACTGTTAATAATTAGTGGTGTCAACAACCAGTTGTGATTTTTAACCTTCGTGAAATTTTTTTATAGTAAAAAGTACATTCATTTTTCATTGGTGGTACACAGAAAATTTAGAAAGGGTACACAAAAGTCATAAGTTTGGGAAACACTGATTTAGAGTAAGAAATACATTACATAATTGAATTTACTAAAAAGGAAATTTACAAGATTATTTAAAAATATTAAAGAAACACTTAAATATTTAGCTTTACAGCACAGCTTTAACTAAACATTTTTTTAAAGTTTCTAACAAAACTAGAGCAAAAATAATTTTTGGAAAAAAGATTCGAGATCTGAAATTTTAAATTAGTAATATTGAAAAGTGTTTAAAAAAACATATGTAGTTCCCCATGATAGTAATATTTTAGGTATTTTAATAAGTTTCAAGAAAAATGACAAAAAGCTGCTTATTAGTATTTTCAAAAATCTGAAATGCTAATTATTTATGTTACGTAAAGAATTGCACTAATCTGCTTAGAGCTCTGTTAAAATAAATGAATAAATAAAACTTAATACCATTTTAACGCAAATAAAAAAAAACTTATTTGTAACATTATTGACAAATGTTATAACTGAGAAATTGTTCTTTTTAATTATTTAAGAGTAAAATAAAATCTCATCTCAAGGGATCTAGTTATTTGGTGCTTAAAATTTAGTTTAAAACTTTATTTTTTGTCTAGAAACGAGTCTGTTTTGTCATATCTAAATATAAAAAAATGATTAAAATAATGAATATGATGTTAATTTAAAATATGTGATTATAGAATTTTGTGATGAAGAATGACGCAGTGAAGTTGATAATTTACAGATACGTAATTATCCTTTCTTTTTCTTTTAACAAATGTAAACTTGCATAAAAGATTCACCTCACATTTAAAAACTAGGAATAAAAAATTTCTGATTCTAAAATTTCATGATTTATATTACAAATTTGACAACCATAAATTTATATTACAAATCCGACAACTGCAACTGCAAATCAGATGAAGAAATTACAAATTCGAATTCATGCAACAAATTATTAATAATTAATTTATTTTTACAACTGTAATTAATTCTGAAAAATTGAAATTTTTAGAAAAAAATTGAAATCTTTATTATAGATAATGGAAACCAGTTAACTGTGTAAGATGTAATGGAAATCAGTTTACTCTAAAATATGAAGTGAGTATGATAGCAGACAAAAATGTTGATGGACTAGGGTTCGATCCCCAACAGGCACAAAAAAGAACCATTATTTATAGTGTGATTTACATGAACAGCGTGAACAAATATATGAACAGCGTGATCACAAAAGTGTATTAAACTATATCAAAGGATATAGTTTCATACACTTTTGTATTATACAAAGGATACAAAGTACAAAGTAGAGGATGTACTTAATTAGTACATTTTGTACAAAGGATATACTTAATACACTTTTTGATACGCACTTCAATACAGAATTGGTTATTTAGCGTTTGCTATCACATGAATTACATGTATGAGTCTTAAGCGTTTGGAGCTTCATAAGGATTTTTCCAGAATGTTCTAAATTTTTTTTAAGTTATATTTTTTTCTATCGTTGGCAAATAATGTTAGTTTATGGAAACTTAATGTGATATAAAATGTGAAGTGAGTATGGTCATATGGCGATGATGGACCATGGTTTAAGTCTCATTATTAAAGAAAGAAACACTAATAATTTATAAAAAAAATGAACTATTAATGAATTACCAAAGAAGAATATTGTTCATTTCTATGCTAAAATTTTTTTCACAATATTTTTGTTTTTTCTCTCAAAATTTGTTTGCTGTCGGAAGGATTACATGTTTGAGTCATAGTTTGAAGCTTTTCTGGGATTTTTCTAGAATGTTCCTGATATATTTTTTTAATTATGCTGTTTCTATCGTTTGAAAATAATGTTAGTTGTTAGAAACTAATTTACTGTGATATAAAATATAAAGTGATTATGATAGCATACTAAAGTGTTGATGAACCGTGGTTCGATTCTCTTCACTAAAAAATAGAAAAAAACATTACTCATTAGCAGTGTGTTTTACAGACAATCTAAGATCACAAGAGTGAGACTGAGAGCTAATAATCAACGAAGGATATAATTAATTTTTAAATTAACACTTTTGCTTAAATCTCTTTGCTTCTGCTCGCTAGGTAGGTACATCATCGCATTAGAGCTCCACAATGGGTTATTAGCGACGGTCTGGGAAACATCCCTGAGGAGGATTCGAAGACATACCTTCACAATATTGATCCTCTGCAGAGGGGATGGCTCCCTCGCTTTGGTAGCCCGACGATCTGCACGCGAAGTCGAGCACTTTACGGTAGAACAGTTTAACGAGGATCAATACCACACACTCTCAGTCCCAACGCAGATTGATCAAAGTGGGCAATGTGGGAACCGTGTCTTTACGATCAATTCACTGTAGGACCTTTCGCTCGCTAATAGATACGTTAGTCGCCTGATGAATTACATGTTTGAGTCATTTGCGTTGGAAATGTGTCTGGGAATTTTATAGAATGTTATACAGTTTCATCGTAGGAAATTAACGTTTCAGAAACGTGAAATAAAAGTTTGAGAAATGGTTACACCATTCATTGGATTTTTTTCAAAATTATTTGTAGCCCACAAATACATCTGTTAGATATTACTGAAAAGTATATGTAATTTCGAGAAATAAGTTCATGTCTGTTGCACCGTGTTAAATAGTGACATTTAATTAAGGACCCAAAATGTTAACTAATATTTTATAAGATAGTCAGCATATATTCGTAATGGATATACTATTCAGTTTCTCCAAATGACTTTTAATTTATTTAAACTTCGAGTAAAAATCAATGTCCATTTGCGGTAATGACATCAGAAAAGTTGAAATAGAAACAACCTCACTACTTCATTCGAAATCACTAAATTCTAAATTAACAAGAGTTCAAAATGTGCCATTTATCAAAAATCCAATAAATCGATGTGTCATAAACAAATTCCATTAGGCAAATCTTTGGCGCCAATTTTTTCGCCAAGCCCAATAAATTTTTTCTTCTTCAAAATAAAATCTTTATCTCGTTACCATTTCCCCAATGTCAGTTCATTCGGCATTTTTAGGGTCATTAAATCATTTTTAAAAGCCAAAATCTCAAAATGAGTGTTCCAAAAAGACCTACATATGCTTTTGCGAGTAAGCCATTAAAACGACCTATTCGATACTTGTCGGCATATGCGTGAGGCAGATTTAGATTTATGGTGCAAGAGTACTCTTCACGTTCATAAATTTACTTTAAAGTTCATAAATTATAATCAAAGTGCGAAAAGCGTGAGTGAATTTGTTTTTGATTTATAAGTGCATGTCACTTACAGCGGTAATTCGATGCTTCGATGTAAATTGGAATAAAAGAGGCTCTGTATTGATTTGCATCCGCGTCGTAAAATGATGCATAATACGATAAAGGAGTTTCGTTCTTTTACCTGCATTATTATTAAGAATTGATTTTAAACAAAAGTGAATAAGATAAGTGGATTTAGGGAAAATGATACAGCTTCTATTCGTAATTGATTTTAACTTTGTTGAATGATTATTAATTTATCTGAGAATTATGCCAAATGTCTCTCTTAGAAAGTTCTTTACTGATTTTTCCTTTTCAGAATGTCTTTTTCGCAATTTATTTACTGATTTCTTTTAATACTGGATTTCACTTTTTGAAATTTCTTGACTGGCTTTTTCTTTGCAGAATATCTCTTTTTGAAATTTATTTACAAATTTTTCTCTATTTAATTTTTTTTTTGTTCAAATTTTCTAATCCTTATTGTATGCATTTTTTAAAAAAATTTTTACTAAATAACACGATTTGAAATTTTTTATGATTATATTTGATGATTGCTTTTTTTGAAATTATTACCATTTTTTAACTAAATCAAAATTATGTATTTTATGTATATATGTTATGTATATATTTTATGCGTCATGCAATAAAAGTTTCTTTTTTTCCTATAATATTTCCAAGTATTGTTTTAAAGAAATATTATTTGGTTCGATTATACAAGTCAGAGAAGTGATTTTTTCAACGATTTGATACAATATAAATCAATGTTTTGATATAATTATCCAAATAGGGCATTCAAATTGATAATAGGATGATCATTTTAATTGTATAGGGAAATTGAATTGCATTGTTAATTAAAATCAAAAATATCAGCAAAATTTTTTTACGTTTTACTTAAGCATTGTTTCAAGGTTTCAATAATTATTGTCATTTACTGCAATATAAACTTAATAAATATTTGTGTCTTATCAATTATTATCCAATTACTTTTAAATAAGTATTATTATTATGTAATATTTGATAATATATTAAAATGAAAAAGAAATGGATTTTAAATTCCTCTGATTCATTAAACATTCTAAATAAAACTATTAACGGTTTTTAACTTAAATAGAAATGCCACAGATTTACGAAAAACAGATACAAATTTAGGATCGGACATTTAGTTACAATATAAAGAAAAAGTATTAAGACAAAATAACAATTTTATCAATAATCCAAATTATTTGAAAAAATAAGGCAAAAATACCTTTTTTTAAAGAAAAAAAAGATTTGAAGATAAAGTTTTCTTAGTAAAATCTAATTAATATTTCCTTTTTAAAGCATTTTTATAGCTCGTCACAATAATTAGATTTGCAAGTTCTATGTTTTGCATGAACAGAACTTGTCGATGTTTGTTTAAGATTGTTAAATAATGTCTACCTATTACAGATGTTCATTAACTGGAGAAGAACGTGTTGACTGCATTCCAAAGCGTTTATATTCTCTTAGAAAATCGACTAACAATGCATCTGCTTCGACTGATCACAAGGACAAGGTCATTTTATCTAAAAGCAACTGGTTTCTAATTTATTCAAAAGAGAATATATGCTTTTAGAGAATATATGCTCTTTATCAAACTAAAAGACTAATTTCGATTCTTACTGTTATCGTAGTGTTGTCACAATGAAGTAACGGTTACTCATAAAATTTTAGTATCCATATAACAAATGATTTGAAAAATAAATTATAACTACATTTAATTAAATAAAACATTCTTCCAGCATAAGGTTTCTGCTTAACTTCTAATTAATATTTCCTTTCTTAATAAAGTAATTTTAAAACTCATCACAGTCTTTCGATCTCAGTGTTTTGCATGAACAGAATTGAAGGGCATTTAGTTAAATACTTTAAATAATGACTAACTATTACAAATGTTCATTAGCTGCAGAAATGGAATAGAATTCGCTTTGAAAACAGGCGAACAACACTACCTCTTCGACTGACCAATAGGCCATTTTACTTGAAATCTATTGTTCTCTCCTTTGCTCCATAGCGAATGCGATGGGGCAAACTTAATTTTATTATCATACTATCGGACTAATTTCGATTCTTAGTAAGCGTTATTGTACCAAAGTGCAGTGTTTTTTTTTTGTAAAATTCTATCATAAATATAACAAATGTATATAACAAATTAACTTTTAATGGATATTTCCTTTCACAAAAAAGTATTTTTAAAGCCCAATACTATCTTTAGATTTTCAATTTTATTGTTTTGCATGAACAGATAATTACTTTAAATAATGACTAACTATTATAACCGCTCATTAGCTGGTGTTGACGGAGTTCAAAAGAGTTAGTATTCTCTCACAGAAAACAGACGAACAACGCTGCAGCTTCGACTGGTCAAAAGGCCATTTTACCTGAAAGCTACTGTTTTCTCATTTGCTCGAAAGAGAATGTAATGGCGCAAACATCTCTTTATTATCAAACTATAGGACTAATTTCGATTCTAAATGGGCGTCATTACTGTATCGGAGTGTCGTCATAATGACGTAACGGTCGTTCGTGTCTAAATGGCATTATTGACAGGATTCGGAGTACTGCCTTCTACGAACGTTATAACAACCAATGAGAGAAATTCGTGGCGGATTCTTTCCATTTGATGATTCTCTAAGGCAGCGAGGAATAAATAGCTGATATCAGCGATTATTTTCTGCGTGTCCTAGAGAATTGTTATCTAATCTTTTCATAGATAGGTTCAGGAAAAGATTTTTTTTTTCTCTGGTGGAATTCTTTTGCTTGATATTGTTTGAAGTAGAATTATTTTTTAAATTATAAAATTTTCATTGACAAATATGCTGAATCAATATTATAATTAATTGCATTTTGTGTAAAATAGTAGTAATTGTATTGCGATTCATAATTTTTTTTCAAAGCAAAATGTCTTATTTTTTCTGCATTTAATATCTAAACAACTCTTTAAATATCAATATTTATTTAATCTTATGTAATCTTAGCACACGAATCAGAACTATTAGCAGACGAACCAATAGTACGTGGGAATTATAAAGTATATATTTACACCAAAGCTTTGAATTTAAGCGGATTTGTTTCAGGAACATAAAAACTTAAATATCCTGTTTCATTTGTGTCAACTAATGAAATTTATGGTATTATGATCGGAGAAATTCCTAAATATTGTTGCAAATTATGATTTTGAAATTACGTTTATTATTTATTACTGTGGTTCTCAAACTTATGACTTTTGTGTACCCCTTCTAAATTTTTTCTTAACGCTGTGTACGACTGATAAAAAAATGAATGTGTTTTTTACTATTAAAAATATTGCACAAAAGTTAAATATCACTGTTGTTGACGCCACTAAATATTAACTGTTAACTCTGCAAAAAAATAGCCAATAGAAAAATACGTAATCGTAAATTTTTATGGCTAGCTTTGTTTTTGAATAAAATTTTCATTTGCTGCAATATATTTCGCATAAGAACGCCTACCCCCTCTAAACTGTTGCCATACCCTAGGGGTACGCGTACCACACTTTGGGAAACGCTGATTTATTACAATCTTAATTTTTCTTGCTTTCAATTTCTTAAAAAATTATACAATTCGTAAATGGCTACTTTGGTACGTATTAGTAAAAAAAGAATATCGGGTAATAATTTAAAAGATAAATAAGTTAATATTTTTAATACTCGTTACAGTTTTAATTATAGTTAACAATTACTTTTTATAAACTTTTTAAATTTATAAGAAAATACATCTTGTCTTTAAAAGTTCAGATCTGAATAAATATTCACTTCCTATATCAATTGAAGTTATGAGACCTAAATTAACTACGCCATTGGAAGAAATTTATTTTATGCTAAGTGAGGTAATTTAAGTTATTTCTAGCACATAGCTGTGAACTATGGGATTAATAAATATAAAGTAATACAAAGGATTTATTTATTTTACATATAATTGCGCATACTACAATTACAAATAAACGTTTTAAAAACATGGGGTACTCTAAAAGTGATAGCACAAATCAGCTAACTTCATAAGAAAGAGTGAACAGAAACCATATCACAGGTTTGGACGGCAATTGGAACTAGTTAGTAACGCACTCTTAAAATTTTTTCGGATGATTTATATTTTTTACGGTGCTGCTACGTTTCAAGTATGATGCTTTTTTCTTTATTCATTACATACTGAAGTCTATTTATTTCAATGATATGAATTCGTATTCAATATCTTAACGAAATTTTCCGAGTCACAAGCATCGCTCTTAAGCATTGAGGTAGCTGGTCTGATTCCCGATACAACCTGCATGTATTTTTCACTATATTTTGTGATGTCCTTTCGTAATGAGGATATCTGCTCTGCAATTAGCAGTTCTAGCACACAAGGCAGCTTACTTTATTAATTCCATACAAGAGCTATCATCAACTGTCTGGATTTATACTTAATGATGATCCGCAGGTAATACTAGCGTGCGTGCACATTGGATTATAGAGGAAAATGTGTATGTTGGTAATCACCTGGTCTCTTCTCAACACTTCCCAACCTTTCAACCGTGCAAGGGAATTTTTCGGATCTAAAACCAGTGAATACAGGGGTACATTGGAGTAGATTCTAAACAATTAAGGCATGACTAGAGAAAGTGCAGTTAGATCAGATACTTTGTCCTTAAAATGGAACAATCGAACCTTGATCTAAGTCGTAACTGAAGACTGATACCGTTACACAGACTAGGTGGCGAATAAAAGACAAACTCATCACACACAAGTATAAAAGTCCCGCAGTGGACTGATCGTTAAGACACGGTTCCCAGCAGATCACCGAAGTCAAGCATCACTGGCTGCAGTCAGTGTGCGGTGGGTGACGGGTGGGTAACCACTTGGATCAGTCTGCGCAGTGACCGAGGGTGTGCGGTATTGATCCTCGTTAAACTGTGCTATCGTAAAGTGCTCGACTTCGCGTGCAGGTCGTTGGGCTACCGAAGCTGGGGTGCCACCCCCTCTGCAGAGGATCAAAAATGTGATGGCATGTCTTCGGATCATCCTCAGGGATGTTTCCCAGACAGTCGTCAATAGCCTGTTATGCAGCTCTAGTGCGACGTAAATGAACAACAACAACAAGTATTAAATAAAAAAAATGTTGTTGATCATTTTTTATTCACACTAGCAAGCTGGTTTATGCATTAATCAATAGAAGATAAAGAAGCACATTATAATTAAGTATAAAATATAACTGTAAATTTAAACTGTTCTTTCCTAAAGTATTGGACATCCCCTCAGCAGAGGATCAAAGTGATCACGTGTCTTCGGATCATTCTCAAGTATGCTTCTCAGACCGTCGCCAATAGCCCATTGCGCAGCTCTTATGCGACGTAAAATAAAGTACCTACCTAACATGTGACAGCAAACGTACAAACGTATAAAATAGAGAGCAATCCGCGGTAACTCAGGGGAGAGACAGTTCACCTGCCAATGTGGTGACCCAGCGGTGGCTGATTGATACAAATTCTGCTCCAGGCTCTCACCGACATCAGTGCTAACGTAAAATGTTCCTGAATTATAGACGAATCATGGTTTGGAATCCCTTTGCCGTCGGGCTAATCGTGAGAAGTTTTAGTACTTTTCCCATCCATATAATGAAAATACGGATTAATTCCATCAAAAAGTCTTTCACGAAGGCTAATTTTTCTTATGCTTGATTCATGAGTGTTCTTGTCTTGTGGGTTGGGTTCAAAATTACAATGCCATGGAGTTGATAATCATAAACTCAAAACAATTCAACGTAGGAACTAAATTAAATAGCTCATTATGCAGCTTTAGTGCACTGTAAAGTACTAGTACTTACAATTGTTCTTTATTCACTTTTATAACTGTTCTTTGTTTACACTTATTTATGTATGAATGATAAAAGAATAATAAATCTCGTCACTTATGTGTTACAAGCCTTTAATTGCTCTGTATCCAATATTTATTCACACATCAATTAGTTAAGTTATGTGCTAAAGCTTCGTATATGTCCTTGCGAATTGATGGGCAGATAGTACGCAGCAGATGGGGTTCTTAAAAAACAACTAATCATTTTCTTGCGGTGTTATTTAAGTTTTCATTTTGACGATACACTCAGGTACTCCAGAGGCTTAACCAGATTGTAACATGAAAGGTAATAGGTTCGTTCTCCAATGAACCGAAAAATTTAAGTGTAACATAAATTAATTTGTTAATTTTAAAAGGGAATAGAAGCTTCTGTCTGGTGTTTTATGAAATTTGTTTTACTTCAATTAGATTCTCGATGGAAAATGTTCCTTATTGACTTAGAGGCACGGACCTGCTTATCAGTTTTAACACTTGCATTAGCCGACCGGCCTGTGTAGGGGGCAGGGAACTGTCCTTGCATCAGAAAGGTCCTGGGTTCGAATCCCGGTCAAGGCATGGATGTTTCTTTCTCTCTTTGTGTGATTTCCTTTCTCCTTTGTGTGTGAATGTGACCCGCCTGTAATTAGACTTTCTTGTTATCTAACTATTGTATTATGAACTTGGCTGAGTGATTACTAACTTGACTGTTTTATAAAGAATTTTAGTCGTTAAGAGAGGGTTCTCAGTAGATCACAAATGTCGAGCATCACAAGCAGCAGTCATTGAGCGGGTGGGTGATCACTTTAATCAGCCCGCGATGGGATCAAGGATATGCAGTATCGGTAGTCGTTAAATTGTTCTACCATAAATGTTCCATTTTACTAGCAGGTCGTCGAGCAACCAAAGCGAGGAATCCATCACCTCTGCAGAGTATTAAAATTGTGATTGCATGTCTTCGGATCTTCCTAGGGGATGTTGGCTAGATTATCATCCATAGTTCATTGGGCAGTTCAAGTGCAACGTAAATAAAGTACCAGTACTATGAACTTTGCCGTATTAATATGAATTTGGCAGCGTGGATTGCAAACTTGGCAGATTTATCATGAACTTTGCTGAATTAATAGGAACCCTGCAGTATTATTATAAAATTTTCTGTATTATATTATGAACGCTGCTGGTTTTTGTAATTCTAAAGTTAATATCATAAGACGTGAACACTTCATATTCTTAGATGAATTTCTTATGAACGAATTATTTCCACATTTCTAATTTTATTCATATGTGTTGAAAATGAATTAAAATTTTGTTTATTTTATTGCATCCTCAGCGGATAATACGCACTGATAAAAATGTTTTTGCTCTTCTCATCACTCAGGGACATGCCACCAATAGTGCAGGTCTAGTGCGACGTAATTTAGCTACTACCCATCCTTTAACTCATTCTAAAGTACTGGTACTGAAAACAAGTGAGCTATAACCGTATTGCAGCGAAGAACTCCAAAAATGCCCATCAGTCATCGTCCCGCAGTGGACTGATAGCTAAGACACGGTTCCCAGCAGATCACCGAAGTCAAGCATCACTGGCTGCAATCAGTGTGCGGGTGGGTGACCACTTGGAACAGTTTGCGTAGGGACCGAGGGTGTGCGGTATTGGTCCTCGTTAAACTGTTCTACCGTTAAGTGCTCGACTTCGCGTGCAGGTCGTCGGGCTACCGAAGCGGGGGTGCCATCCCCTCTGCAGAGGATCAAAATTGTGATGGCATGTCATCGGATCATCCTGTGGGATGTTTCCCAGACCGTCGCCAATAGCTCATTGTGCAGCTCTAGCGTGACGTAAATGAACAACAACAACAAGTCCATCAGTCATCATCATCACCAATAAAGAGACTTTCCTGGCCGAGTGGTACCATCCGTTATACTCTCTGCAGGGTGTAGGTAGCGGGTTCGAATGCTTCCGTAACCCTGGTTGTATTTTCGTGCTGTCCTTTTCTGAATATTTTTTAATGTCCCGCAGTGCACTGATTGCTAAGACACGGCTCCCAGCAGATCATCGATATCAAGCATCACTGGCTACAATCAGTGTGCGGGTGGGTGACCACTTGGATCAGTTTACGTAGGGACTGAGGGTGGGTGGTATTGGTCCTCGTTAAACTATGCTACCGTAAAGTGCTCGACTTCACGCGCAGGTCGTCGGGCTACCGAAGCGGGGGTGCCATCCCCTCCTCAGAGGATCAAAATTGTGATGGCATGTCTTCAGATAATCCTCCGGGATGTTTCCCAGACAGTCGCCAATAGCCCATTGTGAAGCTCTAGTGCGACGTAAATGAACTACCACAACAACAACTGAATTTTTTAATCTGTTTTGTGACTTCACAAAGGCGGGGGTGCCATCCTCTCTGCTGAGGATCAAAAATGTGATGGCATGTCCTCGGATCATCCTCAGAGATGTTTCCTAGACCGTCGCCAATAGCCCATTGTGCAGTTCTAGTGCGACGTAAATGAACTACAAACAAACAAACAAGACTTCACAAAGGCTTAGAAGCCGAACTTCTGAAATTGAGCACAAAAGCTTGCGTGTATGTGTACCAAAAGATAAATAAATATATCAGAAATAAAGGAGGGTCACAATTTATAGTAGAGGTTTAAAATGTTGGATTTAATCAAGATAAATGAAGTTATTGATATTTTCCTCATTCTCTGGAATAATGTTTCGTACTAATAAGTAAGTTTAGTCTTTTAAATTTTCTGAAATTAGTTACCAAATGTATACTCTAATGTCTGTATTTAAAAAGTGTAATTATCGAATGACAACTTATCTGATATTACATATTATGTAACTACCTAAGAAATGTATGTTAAAATCTAAGAAATTTTCAATCTATAAGAATTGAAAATTTGGTTATATTTTAATTAAAGTATGAATGATTGTTTTTAATATCAGGCTATTATAGGAATGTCTTTTTGTTAACATGCGTTTAAATATCACACCAATTTTCTGGGTGTAAATAACATTTTACCTTATTATTAAGATGCAGATCAATATTATGTTTGGATATTTTCTGTTGATGCGCAATTTTTATAGATTGTAATGCTAAGTGATTTAAAAAGTGCGTCTTAGTTTCAATTGTAGAATTGTATCCATGGGAAATATCGGTAGCTAAGGTAGAATTAATTCTTATCGAACCAAAACTGCTATACACAATTATCTTCTTTTATTAAAATTGCCAAACTGAATTGTCGATTTTAGTTTCAAATTTTATAACTGTAATTATCTTTACAGGTTTTGGTGGATTAAAAAATATTTTTAAGAAAACATAAGTGAAATTCATTTCAAAACCTAATTTATCGTAATTATTTGCTTTTCATCTGAAAAGAATGAGTTATTATTGTCATTTTTAGAGTTATCATTAAAAAAAAACAATCCTTTATAGAATCCTTTTATAGAAATATTAGATCAATTTGTTTTATAATATCGTTAAATTTTTCTGCGACCATATTAAGGTTCAAATTACCGTTATTATGCTTAACTGCTGAATTGATTTATATGTAAGTGTAGAAGATTGTTTTTCTTTTAAATGTTTTATGCATGTTTTTTTTAAAATTTCTATTCAATGAAATGTTTTTGAATTAATTCCTTTTTAGAATTACAACAATTTAAAACAAATGTTTTGTTAATAAATTCAGAATTCGATGGACAAAATATAAACTTACTAAAGTAATAAAATTTTATAATTTAAACGTTTAAATATTTTACGAGTTACAGAAAGCTCATAAAGTTATTCCAATTTTTTTCAACAGTTTTTTATTTCAATTTTTTGCATTACACATTAAAGCTCTGGGAGGAATAACAAATTTATTCCTCTCGCTGTTTTTTAATGACCTCAGCTTTAATCGTCATAAAAACTTCGAAAGCTTTATCACTAAAAAGATCTTTGTGAAAGAGTAATTTTTTATTATTTTTCATCTTTTAATAGGTTTTAAAGAGCTTTTAATACTTTATCATTAAAGTCACAATAAGCGCCGGATTTGTGAAATAAAAATTTTGAAACAAAAACACTGAGAAAAATGAAAAAAAAAAAGACATTTAAACTTTGCAAGTGAGCACAGAAAAGCTGAATAAAGCATAGGATTTTATTGACTTTGCCTTTAGAAGTACAGGTCGTAAAAATATTTTAAGCCTCAGGCTTAGATACATTCAGGCTTAGATTTTTATTTTTTAATGTATTAAATATAAAAACATTAAATAAATCTTTTATTTCATGTTTTTACACTTTCTCTTATGTAGATGTAGCGAATTATTTTTATCAGATTCGAAAAAAGGGCATTTCATTATGTTTCGCTTAAAAAAATTATATGTTCTTTTCAAAGATAATTTAAGTTGTAAAACCCAAAATTCTTAATTTTAAAAAGAGTCTCATTTCATTCTTTTTGTAACCGTAAACCTTTCACTCACAAACTGCAATTCTTCTCCAAACTGCTGTTTTTTCCTCTTTTTTTTAAAAAAAAGAGAAACGGAGTTTCAATTTGTTTCTTATGGTTAAAATATAATATGCTTGACAACTGAATCCCACAGTGGACAAATTATCGTAAGACATGGATTCCAGTAGACCACCGAAGTCAAGCATCACTGACTATGGTTAGTTTTCAGGTGGTTAACTAATTAATTCAGGCTACGAAGGGACAGAGGGTGTGCGGTATTGCTCCTTTAAACTCTTCTGCCGAAAAATACTCTACTTCGCGTGCAAGGCATTTTGTACGAAGTAAATAAATCACTACAACTATAATTCTTGAAAACTGGAATATGTAATACAATATAATTTCTAGCTATGGATTTCATCAAGTTACGAAATTCAAATTCGTTTAAATATTTAAAGAGCTTTAAAAAATATGGGAAATTCGAATCTAAAGAATAAAACAGTGTTGTTACTTATTCTATTATAAACTTCTATTTGATCTATGCCTTTCAAATTTTCTACAATAATAATACAGTCCGAAGTAATACTATATCGTACGAGTTAAATGGTGCAATACAATGGCTAAACTAGAAAGTGTGTGAAGAACTAGAACTTAAGTGCATGATTATTCAATTCCTCTTTGAGCAATTTTTCTAAGATTATCGTAAAGTTGTCACAGAAATTTAATCAACTGTAGAATGATTCCAACGGTTTTAATCACGTAATAGAGAATATCTATTTTTTTGACCCACTTTAAAAGAAATTAATTTTTAGCAAACAAATATTTTCGTTTTCTTATAAATATATAATTTGTACTTATCTCACATGGAGAGAAAAATTTTGACAAAATTAATATACTTGTATGGTAAAGAAATTTCTGCCAAAAGAAACCATAACTCTGGTAACTAATTATGGCATTTAAACCATTCACTTGTTAATTTTACTGCTCGCAATGGTAAAGGTTTACCGGAAATTCTGGTTTCTTAAGATTATAGTTCTTGTTACATTTAACAACAAATACAAAACTGAAAAGTAAATTTAACCAAATGAATGACTTTTATGCCATTTCTTATGTGGCACCAATCATTAAAGCTTCAAGAGCTTTTTAAATAAAATATTATTTACTAATCTGAACATTTTGCATCGTCTCAAACTAGTACGGTTAAAAATTTAGAATTTTCGTTAAAATGATCAAATTTTACATTTGATTAAAATTATCGAATTTCACATTTACACCAAATAGCATGGTAATAAAAAAAACATATTTCATTGTTAATCTTACTGAAAATTCCTTATCAAAGTGCTGTTCTAAACGTCACCATAAAGCAAAAACGTGTTTTTTGTTGTTTCCATAGATCCAGAAACATTTATTTTAAATAAGCCAGTAAACTACCTATTCTGGTAGTGTTAACAATACTTTTTCTTTCAGTGTAATATTGCTAAAGTATACAGGGAATTCCATTAAAATACCCGTTAATGTGTTTTTTAAGATTTTGTACCAAAATTTAAAACAAAGCACATTGAGATGCCCCAAATTAATATTTAAGCGAATGTGAAAAATTCCAATCGGGGAAAGTGGGTGCAATAAGCATCAAAACATGTTTAATTTAATTTTATTTTATAACCGTCAATGAACAGCCGACCCAATTTTGGGTTATCCGGCTAGCACTGACCACAGTGGTGACCTAAATATCCTCGGTGGTAGACGGATTATGGGTTAGTCCCCTTGCCGATAGGCTAACCGTGGGAGGTTTTCCTCACAATCTAACTGGTTAGTTCTATCAAAAAGTCCTCCTTGAAGGCAAATTTCTCCCAATACTTGATCCAGGAGTTCCCTTGTCTTCTGGATTGGCTTCAAAATTATACGGCTACGGAGTAAAACTTGTTTAATTGGAAGATATTTCTAATAATTGTCTTTAAACTCTGTATGAAACCTGTCTTGTTTTTTTTTTCTTTTTTCTTTTTTTATAGCCTGTCTTGTTTATTTCATTCGTCCCTGTACTTTGATTGCAAGATTTCATTACCATTTTAGTTTTTCCTTGCTTAAATATAAATTTGCGACTCCTAATGTGCCAATCTTTTTTCGAATTTCTTAATAAGGATTCTAAAAAATGCGCATTAACGATAGTCTTTATGGAACACTTTGCATATTTCATATTACTGCTTAAGAAATCGTGCATCCTTATAACATTTAACTGAAGAAGATACGTAAATGAATATTTTTTTCATTCTGTCTCCATGAAACAGACCACTTGGATTGGATTTTTGCTTGAATTTTTGTTACTCTGCATTAGTTTTCATTTATATGCAGAACAGAATTTTCTAGTTTCAATTTGTTGTAATATCATGTGCCTGTTAAAAATACCGAGAACATTTTCGTTGTATTAACTATTTATTTTTGCAACCAGGAAAGCAGCGAATAAAAATGAGCTTTATTCCGTTAACTATTCAGGCTTGAGCAAAAGCTTTCAAATAAGAAAGACAGAAGCAAAATTACCCCTCTACTTAATCTTATTAACTTTCATGAGTTGTAGTTAAGTAAATTTAAATAGTTCAGAACCAGTTTTTATTATTTTAGCAACTGATGTTATTAACTTGTAGTTATTAACTTTAATATATAATCGTTGTATTAATTTAAATTACATAGAATCAGTTTCTATAAGTTTAGCATGGTTTTATTATATTATAGCTAGTAAAATTATAGTAAAGTTGAAATTTAATAACAATTAAATAACTTAAATAACCGAACTTCTTTTTTAAATACTCAAATATGAATTACAAATTTTTACAAGGAACGTGTTATCGTAATGTTGTTTAGAAATAACGAAATTTAAATCATAATTTATTATTAGTTAATCATTATTTTAGTTTCTGTATTATAGTGCAAGATAAAAGAGTTTTTAAAGTTAGATTGTTTTTGTGAAAAAATAAAATTTACAAATGTTTGTAATAATTTGTGCAAATATTTTTTTTTAAATATTATGCTCCTAGATTGTTTATTCTACTACTAAATGTGTTTACTCAAATTTAATATTGCTTTACGGACAATATTTATTAGAATTATTTGGTAAAAAATAGCTTAATTATACAAACTAGAGCTCTCGTCCTTATATCTAAGTATCGTTGACAGTTCTAAAGATATAAAACATTTTATAAGTTGTTGTGTGATCAAATCTGTGATATTGCGATTAAAATTAAGTGAGTAACAATTTTAAATTTACAGAAAAAAAAGTTTAAAATCCTATTAATTTTTATGTTTTTGGAATTTTTGTTGCTAGTTCTTAATTTTATTATTTGGTATCCATGACCATTGATTTTTTTTTCGTTTACAATGCATGCTCAGAAAATATTAAGAAAAATTATGCGTGACTAAATAGTTGTACGCTTTTGAAATTCTAACTTCAAGAAAATCAATTGAAAATTTTTTAAATTAAAAAAAATTGAAATAATATTTTTTATTGAAGAATTGGAAACAAAACTGAGGAAACTTTAATGACACTTTGAATTTTTTCACTATTTTTAAATACTTGTACGCTATTGATTTTTTAAATTTTTTCAATGAGGCTGTCAGAGTTGTAGGCTTAAATACGTTTGTGAATAATTTTTTAAAAATTGTCAACACTATAAAAACAGAATATCGTTAAAAATGAACTTATATACATCGAAAATACCTGAGTTCAAAAGCATCACCATTAATCCCAACATTGTTGACTTTGAAAATAAATAGCCATCGTAATTACGAATTGCCTATTGAATAATTATTTCGAATTAAATGTTTCAGCTATTCCTTTTATCCTTAATACAACTAACTGAAACTTTAAAAATGTGTTTATTATCAATTGAATCTAAGGTTCTGTTCTATTTATAATATTATTTTACTCTTGTTTTATTCTTTTACATTAATATATATATTGTTTTATTTGCCATATACATGGCATATAATTATTTTTATTTATTTTGTAAATATTTCAAACAGCCAGTTACGAACTTTCATTTTTCCTTTTTTATTTTATTTAATAGGCTGTTAAAGCTTATTAAAGAGATATGCAAAAACTTTTTTTGACATAGTTCAAATAGATTGCTCAAAATAGTTCAACTTTGAATCAAAAGAATATAAAACCCAATTTTAAATGTATTGCCAGTTACCAAATAATTGCAGAAAAAACAATTTGAAGTTTGTTCTTCAACATTCAGGTTAATTGTGAGCATGTGGGAAAATGAACGTTATATCCACAAGGTATAAAAAGTTTAAAATTAGTATTTAAGACTAAAACTTTTATCCTGAGAAGTTAAGTATGATACCGTTTCTGTTCAACAATATGTTAAAATCTTTAAGTATAGTGGTTTTTTCATTAAAAAAAAACCCTCAGATGTTTCAATTTTTCTAAAGATGCACTTAACACATTTAATTGATTATACGTAATTTATTTCATTTTCAAATATTTAATTTATAAAAGGAAAAAACGCATTTTAGAAAATAGATCATTTCAAGGATTGCGTCCATTCTGAATATTTTTTTAGAATATTGAATTATAAATCCTTTATATAATGATACTTTTAAAATAGTTTTTTTTTTGCGAAAGAAAATATTTAAATTGCTGTAAAAACCTAAAACATTTACCAAACTAAAAGACTGCATAGTAAATGCAGTTCAAAAAATTTATTATGCTTTTAAGCGAATTGTTAAACACTTAACTCTTTGATAATAAACTCGTAGCGCAAAAAATATATGAATGTGAATCATTAGTTTTTTGAATCCTGAATACAAATCATTAGAGTTAATGGTTTTCAGTCAGTTTTTTTTTTTTTTTAGAAAAAAACTTATGTTTGAGTTACGCTTGAAAGCAATTTATTTTTTAGAATAAATAGACTCATTTTGTAAAACAGAATTATTTCCTGAATTCATTACTTTATTTCAAAGTATCTAACTCCTATTATTTTTGAATGTAAATGTATACATTTTATGTTTTTAAGTCTACGTCTTTTTAATTTAGCAAATAATGCATAACATATGTCATTATTTTATTCAAAGTATAGAATACTTGATTGAAGCAGTTTAATTTATCTATTTGATATATTTTTTCTTTCATTCTTTTTCCTAAAAACAATCATTTTTCAAAAAAAAAAAAAAAAAATGAAAAGAAAAAAAGATTGAAGATTTTTTATTTTTAAAGCTTTCTAGTGGAAACAAAATTTTCCCTATGATTTGAGAGTTCGAAATGTATGCAATTAAACCTAGTTACTAAATATAAATTTATAATAAACTAGCAGGGATGCCAACTGCTGCGGTCCCGCAGTGGACTGATCGTTAAGACACGGTTCCCAGCAGATCCCCGAAGTCAAGCATCACTGGCTGCGGTCAGTGTGCGGGTGGGTGACCACTTGGATCAGCCTGCGTAGGGACCGAGGGTGTGCGGTATTGGTCCTCGTTAAACTGTTCTACCGTAAAGTGATCGACTTCGCGCGCAGGTAGTCGGGCCACCGAAGCGGGGGAGCCATCCCCTCCGCAGAGGATCAAAATTGTGATGGAATGTCTTCGGATCATCCCCAGGGATGTTTCCCAGACCGTCGCCAATAGCCCATTGTGCAGCTCTAGTGTGACGTAAATGAACAACAACAACAACCAACTGTTGCGTTTTCTGCGAAAATATTAATAAATTGGTAGCTAATTAAATACTAATACTTGTAGAATAAGGATAATCGCGTTTACTTTTCTAAAGTGTCTCCACGAAATAACTGCAATATAGTTGAATTTCATATGATAATTTGAAGTTTGTGTGAATAGTGGTGGAAAAATGACTTAAAACAAAAAATACTTAACTAAAAATAACTGAAACTTCGCTACCACTAGAAAATATTTTCTTTCAAATCGGAGGAAGTTGGCATCTCTGTGTTAGATATTTTTAAAACTTTTTCAAAATTCAATTTCATAACTTAAATTTTAATAAGTATGTTTAATCGAACATATTTTGTGAATAAAACAAAACAAAAAAATATTCAATAATGTTAATCAGTTACTAAATAAATATAGAAATAGCGTTCATATAATTCTTCATAGTTTGACATAGTCAATAAAAATATACTTTTCACCCACAGGGGAGCTTTAAAAATTTGACAAAATAAGGCAAAAATTTTCCAAAATATTAATTAGTTACTAAATTAATATAGCAATAGCATTCATATAATATCCCCTTTCTGTTTAAAGAGGATGATGCCCGGTGGATGAGCGGTAGCTCTTCACGCTGTCGTGCCACAGGTCCTTGGTTCGATCCTCGGGCCGGGCGAGGTTGACTCAGCCTTTCATCGCTTCAGTGGTTCGATAAATGTGAGTATCAAGCACGCTTGGGAACTAAACACTGGGGGTTCCGCGTTCGGCTGACCATCTGACCGGAACATATGCTCCTGCACCCCAGAGCCCAAGGTCAAGAAAACTGAAATGGGCACAGTGGGCCTTTATCCGAAGTGGAACCTGCGATTTTATAATTGATGCTTTTAAATAACGTCTTTTTATCGGTATTTTATGTATCATAAATCACAGAAAACATATCATATTGTCTAATATTATTAATTCTGTGATAATTTAAGTGTGGGCAAAGGTTATTTGCTGTTATTTTTACCACGTTTATATTAACTTGCCTTCGTGTATGTCTGTTCGGGTGGAATTTCGTCATGGATTTTAAACTAACTTCCCGACTAGCTACAGACTTCAAATTCGGCCCATAGTCCAGAATTGGATGACAATGCATGAAAATGAAGAGAAAGAAGACATACAAAGTAAAATAAAATTAAAATTAAAGAAAAATTAATATTTTCGCTATTGTCTTTTGTTGTCGATTCGATTATTTCAAATTGGTGTCACATGTCAGTTGAAAAGTTTTGTGTACGGTGAGTGAAAAAATTGAGATTTTGGAAGTGAGTACAAAAAAAATCAATAAAAAATATTTCTAAAAACCACGTTTTTGTAGTGGAGAATAATAATTAAAAAAATAAAAATTTGAAAAACGAAAAACGTGGGGCGCAACATAACAGTACATATACACATTTTCTTACTCATACACACGCACAGCCGCATACCAATCCACATATACATCCACATGTATAGACACAAACATATTCCACATACACATCCACATTCAGATACAATTACAGA
Organism: Parasteatoda tepidariorum; assembly: GCF_982258835.1. Taxonomy (NCBI): domain Eukaryota; kingdom Metazoa; phylum Arthropoda; class Arachnida; order Araneae; family Theridiidae; genus Parasteatoda; species Parasteatoda tepidariorum. Next base: position 87,902,044 of record NC_141760.1, on the reverse strand, counting down.
TATACATACATACACATATTCTCATGAGCACACATACATACACTAATATAACATTACCGTTATATATTTCATGCGCGCACCTTTTCCCCCGTTTTTCAAATTTTTATCTCCACTACAAAAACGTGGTTTTTAAAAATAATTTTTTTTTTCTTTTGAATTTTCTTTTATTATTTTTCGATTCTAGCATTAGCTATGTATATAAAATATTTCATTTTAAGTTCTATCAGTTTTGAAATTACTTTTTTTCTCGGATTCTTTTTACTCTAATGAATTTACATTTCATTTATTTCTATTTCTTATTATTTCAGATTTTAATTCTGATCATGTTTTTACCCTCTATATTGTCAAAATTTTTCTAATATGTAGAGAATTTAGTTTTCCAAATTTAATTTCCAATCAAATAATTGCTAAAGGAGGAAAAAGAGGAACCGAAGTGGAATCTTAATATTTTATGAGAGATTCTTTTATAAACATCTACTTGGATAATGTATACATTTAAATTGCAGAAAGTAGTCTAATATCATTAATTCAGGTATATTTTAAATGAAGCTGTAGGTAACTTTTTTAGTTAAAATTTTGCGACACAGCATTAAATATTTGTATCAAAAATATTTTATTTCCTGTTCTATCAGCTTTGAATTTCTTCGAACGCATTTCTTGATTTATTTTTACTCTAATGACTTTTTTTTTTCATTTGGCTTTCTTATTGCTTCAAATTTTTTATTCTGACTATGTTTCTATGACCTTTTTTAGTTGAAATTTCTTCTAATACGCAGAGAATTCTGTTTCTCAAAATGCAATTCAAATAAAAAAAATTTTTATAAGCAGGAAAAAGAAAAAAAACATTCTAAATAAAAATTTGACATAAAAAAAACACCCTGCATATTTCAAATCAGCCAACACTGGTAATAAAATCAACTAAAAACTTACATCTGACTATTCACATTTTTTTATGTTTTCTGTGGTATTTATTTTAAAGATATCACAAAAAAAATCTTACAAATTTCTTATAAAAAGCATAAAAAATAAACTTGATAGTAATCAGTTTTTCATATCTCTTAAAGTACTTTTTTGCTTCGAAATGATGGCAACATACGCCATTCTCTCTCGAATTAGGGAACTGCTCATTGCACTAAGTGGATCGCAATTAAAGGAAGAGTGCCCTAAAAAATAGCCGCTGAATGGAATACTTCGTGAGGGTCCCCGCAGATTAAAGTTAATTGGCTATGAGGGAACATTAATCAGTTAATGCAAGGTTATCGTCACTCTTGAGATTTCTAAGGTTAAATAAAAGATAAGGCTCAGGAACAATAACCATTTTTTTTTGGCTCTCCACTAAAAACCTTTAAATAATTACAAAATCAATAGATGAGGAATTGGGGTTTTAATGCACTTTTTCATATTATGAATGACTCTATAGCTTATTGTTTTCGTCTTTTATTGAAATGGAGTTTTTTTTGTGTGGTTATTTGGTTTTGGAAGAAAATTAAAAATGAATGATAATGGGTTTTAGATGCTTGTTATTTATATCCTAAAGAAATATTATTTTGACAAATTTTATTTGAAATAAATTTTAAGTTCATAAATAATCTGATGTCATTTAAACTTATTATTAAATTAAAATAGGCATTTTAATTTATAGTGACTAAGATACTTTAATAAATGTCCCCCTGTTTTCTTTAACATATAACTATTGTTTTCAGTTTTACGTCAGATGCAGTTTATAGTACTATATTTGACGTAATGTTTTTGTTAACTTGAGTTGAGACTAAAGTCAATTGGCTATGAGGGAACATTAATCAGTTAATGCAAATCACTCTTGATATTTCTAAGGTTAAAGAAAAGATAAGGTTCAGTAACAATAACCTTTTCTTTGCTTTCCTTTAAACACCTTTAAATAATTACAAAGTCAATAAATGAGAAATTGCACTTTTTGATATTAGGAATGACTTCGTGGCTTATTGTTTTCGTCATTTATTGAAATGAAGGTTTTTTTTTGCGTGTAGTTATTTAATTGTGAAAGAAAAATTAAAAATGAATGATAATGGGTTTTAAATACATGTTATATAAATTCAGAAGAAAAATGATATTTACAAATTTTATTTTAAAAAAATGTAAAGTTCATAAATAATTTGATGTCATTTAAACTGATTATTAAATTAAAATAGGCATTTTAATTTATCGTGACTGAGTTATTTTAATAAATATCCCCCTTTTTTCTTTAACATATAACTATTGTTTTTAGTTTTACGTCAGATACAGTTTATAGTACTATATTTGACGTAATGTTGATTTTGTTAACTTTAGTTGAGATTAAAGTTAATTGGCTGTAAGGAAACATTAATCAGATTAATGCAAGGTTCGTCACTCTTGATATTTCTAAGGTTAAAGAAAAGATAAGACTCAGGAACAATAATCTTTTTTTTTTGGATCTCCGCTAAAAACCTTTAAATAATTACAAAATCAATAAATGAGGAATTACACTCTTTCATATTATGAAAGAGACAGCAGCTTATTGTTTTCGTCTTTTATTAAAATGGAGTTTTTTTCTTGTTGGTGTGGTTATTTGATTTGGAAAGAAAATTAAAAATGAGTGCCAATGGGTTTTAGATGCATTTTATATAAATTCCAAAGAAAAAGGACTTTGATAAATTTTATTTGAAACAAATTTAAAGTTCATAAATAAATTGATGCCATTAAAACTGATTTTTAAAGTAAAGGAGTTACTTTAATTTATTAAGTATCAAATGAATTTTAAGTTCTTAAATAAATTCAGGACTTTAAGAGAATGAAAAGAAAGAGGAAGAAAATTAAAAATGAATGGTAATGGGCTTTAGATAATGGTTCCTTGTTATTTAAATTTTGAAGAAATATTATTTTTGCAAATTTTATTTAAAATAAATTTTGCGTTAATAAATTATTTGATGTTATTAAAACTTGATTTTAAAATTAAAATAAATATTTTAATTGTCATTAAATCCGAAGAATTAATTAAAATATATTTTATAACTTACATTATTAAGGATGAAGCCTTAAGGCATCTTTATCGAAAGGTGATTGCATTTCGGTTCCATAAGCCGCATTAACTGCCCTCTACTGATTTTAATACCTGCTTTGTTCTTCCCTTTGTTGGAAAATTTTTCACATTTTGTTCACACAAATATTTTTTTTCGATCTTTTAATGGGCATAATTTGTATATGCATGACATTAAACAAAAACTTAAGAATGATTTTAATCAACTTATTTTTAAATCAGAAAAGTTAAAATATAAAGTAAAAATTTTTAGAAGCCACTTAAGAAAATTCGTAAGCAATCTATTTTTTAAAAAAAATGGTTGAGCTATTATTGTTTAGTTTTGGCGGAAAGAGTCATACAAGTCAGTAATACATTGTTAAAAAATATGTTTACCACTTTCATTAAAAGAAACGAAGAGTCAGTCTTATTTGCTAGAGAAAGCTAAAAAATGGTATCAATAATTTGTTTAAGGTAGTTTTACAATTTTACCAATAATAGCCATCGTAATTAAATAGGAATTATAATGAATAATTTAAGTCATTTATCCTAAGCTAATGGATTGACGAAATTATAAATGCCTTTAGGTAGTTTTGATATTTGGCGAATTATTATTTAAGTCTATTATTATTAAGTCCAGATTATAATAATTTAGACCTTTTATATGTTCTGCAAATTAAAAGTCAGATATCATTCGCTAAAAAAAAATGGCAGAATGTTAAAAGGTTTCAAACTTTTGTAAATGATTAAAGTAAATGATTTTGAAGTTAGAATTAAAATCATCAGAGATATGTTAAATAAAATGAAGAGTCAGTTCCATTTGATTACAAAAATGAGTGCGTTGGTATAGCAACAAAACGTTTAATACCATTCCATTTTAACTGATTTAATACGTAGTTCCACATTTCTGCAATCATATTATGGAAGTAATTTTAGGAGTAATTTTCGAACCAAACATTACATTAAAGTAAACACCATTAACGAGGCAATACATTCTTACTCAAATCATTCGAAATCACATTTTAGCTTTCACAAAAGTTCTTTACTGTTCTATTTTGCAGAGAAAACACTCAGTAATTGCTGGAAAGTCTCATTTTCTAAGGCATGTTTTCTTGTAAATCTTCTTCTCCGGGCCTATCTTTTCTTTGGTCCCTAGAGATACGAGGTAACTTTGACCGTGCTCGCTTATTCCGAGGCGATGGAATCTCGGGGTCCTTTTTGGGAAAGAATTAGATTTTCTGGGAGGGATTCCTCTCGGGAAGAAGAGTTGAAATTTTTGGAGAAGATCGAACAAATTTCCTGAATATCCTTGCCGAGAGAAAGAACTGTTTTACTTCCGCTTCTGTACCATTGGGACTTCTAGTTAATCTCAGTTCTCGCTTCGAGAATGTTCGGTTTTAAACTTTAATCAGCTTCGGAAAAGTTCGGGATTTCCAAAAATAATGGGTTTCGGTGTTCCACAGATGCATTGTTTGAAAAGGAGTAATTTTGAATGAGTGTGTGTGTGTTTCGGGCAGGCTTAAGTTTGTCAAAATAAATTATAGACTAATTTTATATCAGTACTGTAAGATTTTTTTTTTAACTAGTACTAAAATATTTCTCATATTGTTCATTTTTAATGAAACTTCACCCAAAAGTAAGCTTCCTTTCCTCGTAACTAGAACTTTTAGAACAAATCTTATAAGAAATTTCTTATAATGAAACTAATGCTAAAATTTGAGGTGTTTCCTTTTTAAACAAGCTCGAGCTACTTTATTTTTGAAATGACTTCTTGAAATGTTTTTCAAATCCTAAATTTCTTTCTTTAACCTAATTAAAGAATTCTGAAGAATAACCGCTACTAAGCATCAGTGGCGACAAAAATACAGTGGCGTTTTTTTACTAATCCTCTAAGTCAGTGTTTCCCAAAGTGTGGTACGCGTACCCCCAGGGGTACGAGAACACTTTAGCGGGTGTACGCGTTCTTATGTGAAATATCTTGCAACAAACGAAAATTTCAAAATTTTTTATTTAAAAACAAAGCTAGCCATGAAAACTTACGATTACGAAAATTTACGATTCTATTCGCTATTCCTTGCAGAGTTAACCGTTAATAATTAATGGTGTCAACAGCCAGTTGTGATTTTTAACTTTTGTGCAATTATTTATAGTAAAAAATACATAAATTTTTTTTATTAATGGTACACAGCGTTACGAAAAATTTAGAAAGGGTATACAAAATTCATAAGTTTGAGAAACACTGCTATAAGCAAACGAATTAGTATATTTTCTCCATAATTTTGCTTTTTAGTTTATAATTTTTTCCTCTTTTTAATTACCGTTTATTTTAAATTTTTCTTTAAATTAAAAAATCGTAAGAGCCTCTGTCGTTGCTTTGGGTGTACAAATTAACGTGACATTTTGCTTCGCTGCGTAAAATCTATAAGACTTAGAAACTTGAAATTACAGTATAGAAAAATGTACAGGGAGTACAATGAAATATAATAAAGTAACCTTCGATAATTATTCGAAATTTATTTACTGCTGAATTTCAAGTAAAAAATACCATGCGAGCCTATTTGAAGACCAAAGGAATGCAGCCACAGATTTGAAATTTGGCCTGCAGAAAGGGCTACACTTGGTTGTGAGTTTAAGAGTTTTTTTTCGAAATTGCAATTTCAATTGTCTTTTAGCAAATTTTCCTCTATTTTTTTGCTTTGCAATAAATTTTGGTTTTAAAATTTTGAACTTACAATGTTTTATAAAAAAAAGGTAAAGGAAGTACAACGGAATAAAAATTTAACGCTAGATAATTAGTTCAAGTATAATTTAATGCTCAACCTGAACGGAAAAAGACCATGTTTGGTCAGTTTGTTACCTTCTCAAATGCAACAACGGAATTGAAATTTAATGAGTTGAAAGAGCCATTTTTAATTCATGAACTTATTTTTATTTTAACTTTTTTATAACTTTCTATAACTTATTATTTATAACTTTTTTTATTTATGAACCCTATCAACTGTGCGGAAATTCCAATTTGTTCGAAAGTTATAGCAAATTTAAATACATTTTTGTGCTTTTTTTCGACTCTCTTACTTTTTGCAGTGTGTTTAAAAATATGTGTCAAAAATGTAAAGGCAGCTAAAGAGGACTTAAATAAGCATTTTTTAAACTAGAATGTATGAGTGGAAATACTGCGTAAGCCTATAGAGAGTGACTCTTCGAGCAGTTGTCAACTGTAATTTTATTTCGATTGTAAACTGTTTGATTTTGTAGAAGAATGCTGATGCAAAAATGCAGTGCTAGCACGTAAAGCAGCATTAAACATAAATAGGTAAAAATGAGCAGTTTACAATAGCTAACAATCAATCACTTTACAATCAAATTATAGTCAATTAAGCATTAGCAAGAAACAGTGCTCTCTATCAACTTAACGCGGAATATCCATACACACATTGCCTTATGAAATATGCTTATTTTAATCCTCTCTACTTGCATTTACATTTTTGACACGCATTTTTGAACCACCCTGCATATCGAAAATATTTATGCATTGTTGTAGTAAATTTATTTTCCCATATAATAAAATTATAATATCCACCAAACACTTTAAATTAAACTTTAATGGTTTGATTGTCTTACCTTATTATGGCTAAGATTTTGACTAAATTTGAGTTCAAGAATAGTTTTTTTTTCCCTGTAAATATACTACATTTCACCAATCTTAAAGATCCTATTGCTGATATAATCCTATTGCTGGTAATCTTAAGGACCCTACTGCTGTTAGAGTATTCATAAAATTTCACGTCAATGCGGTCTTATATTTTATAACCGTCGTTGAACAGCCGACCCAATTTTATGGGTTTACGACTACTAATGTTCAACTCCGTAGCCTTGTAATTTTGAACCCAATCCAGAAGGCAAGGAAACTCCTGGATCGAGTATTGGGAGAAATTTGCCTTCGTGGAGGACTTTTTGATGGAGCTAACCCGCATTTGCGTTACATGGAGAGGAAGACCACGAGAACGCCCCACGGTTTACCTGACGGCAAAGGGACTCTAACCCATCATCCGTCTACCACTCAGGATATTTCACGTCAGCACTGTGATCGGTGCAAGCCGGATGCGGAATTCATATCGACTGGGATCAGAACCCAGTTCGCCTCATTGGAAGGCGAACGCTCTATCCCTTGAGCCATCACGGCTCTCTTCCTTATATTTTATTTTATAACCGTCGTTGAACAGCTGACCCAATTTCATGGGCTTACGACTACTTACGTTCAACTCCGTAGCCTTGTAATTTTGAACCAATCCAGAAGACAATGAAACTCCTGGATCAGTACCCCCAGAGGTATTGATTTGTTGTGGGAACATGGAGGACTTTGAGACTCGACAGATTTAACGTGCATCAGTCACCATTTACTACACGGGGAGTCTTCGGCCGGCGAGGATCGAACCCACGACCCCTTGGATATGGGCCCAGCGCCCTACCGACCAGGCTATCCCGGCCCTTTCCTTATATTGGACAAACTAAACGCACTCTGAAACTTCGACTGGAAAGAACATGAAAGAAGTGTCCAAAATCAGGACATTAACCGATATTATTTCGCTCTACACAGTTGGAATTGAAATCACACGTTTGAGTTTGCTTCTACTAAAATCATTCGAAACTGCTCTTCACCTTTCCGAAATTGATTTTTGAGAGTTATTATATATTTTGAAAAATTCAAATAATTTATTTAATGTTTTTTCAAGCATCCCTCCGTTTCCCAATATTTTGATGCCGATTTTAATTCTATCTGTTGCACACTGGTGTTCCCGCCCTCCTGTTTCGTATCTTCCCCTTGTTATTTCCTTGTTCTAACTTGTTTCTCTGCTTCTATTGATTAAACTACCTTACACGTGTGTGTCTCTTTACTTCTCTCCCTTTATTTGATGTTTAGACGCTGAAGAAGATTCTTGTTTACAGAGTTGAAACTATAGTATATAAATGTATTTATTTTAATTTTTCTATGTACTTAAATTTATTTTCATTTGAGCGCTATTCACAATTTTTTTTGTTTTTTTTTGTTGATTTAGAGTGCATTAGAAATTATTGTTTATTCAGTTAAAAAGAGTGATAAATAATTTTATTTTATCAAAAAATACACAAATTTCCTTTTCAAATAAAAGGAAAGAGAAATTGGGTTTTAGCATCTTAATTCTAGTTTGAACACACATTTAAAATATGTCCACTTTTTGCACTGACGACTATCATCAAATTGATGGCTCTTTTCTTGCATTTATTCTTAACAACTTGTAATGCATTTTATTTAAGAAACAGCTCAGCACATTATTTAATTTTTTTTTTAATTTTTAAATCATTTCATTTTTTGAATTTCATTATTTAATAACATTTTTTAATTTCATTATTTAATTTTTTTAAATTTTTTATAGCAAGAGGTTGTTTATTTCGTTAAACATTTATTACCCAGCTCTCTTCAAAAATGTGCTGTTTAACTTCTAGAAGAGCAATAATTTTAACTTCTCCCAAAATTAACGAAGGCATTAAAAAATTTAATCTTTTTTTTATTTTTTAAATTACGTGATAATTCAATACCCTTTCAACTGCAAAAACTAGCTTAAAAAATCTCAAGTTATAAGTAATGATTTATGAAGAACCAAGATTTATGACAAATTCAAAAACTTAGATTTAACTGGAGATACAGACATTCGAGAGATTTTAAATCTCCTGTAAATGTTTTGAGAGATAACGAGTCATTTTAAAACCATATTGATTACTAATATTCCTTTCATAAACCTAATTTGATTACTAATATTCTATTCATAAACCTAATTTGATTACTAATATTCTATTCATAAACCTAGTTTGATTACAAATATTCCATTCATAAACCTAATTTAATTACTAATATTCCATTCATAAACCTCATTTGATTACTAATATTCCATTCATAAGCTTATGTATTTTGAAGAAATCATTTTCGAAAGCCCCTACCTCTAAAATTCCATTTTTAATCACTTGTTTAAATTTAATTACATAATAATTCAAATTTGATAATCTAAATCTTGTATCACATTCTTTTATTCTAAAAATAACATATTAATCAAAACTATGTCTGTTTTAGAACGAAACGTTCCCAACAAACGATTTTGTACATCGCAAGCAGAATCACATTCTTTCATTTTTATTCCTCATTATTCCAACATTCTTATTCCGTATTTGACTAATATTCACTTCCGTATTTGATAATATGTTGACGTATATTCTGTTTATAAACTTATGTATTCTAAGAAATCATTTTTCGAATAATTTCTTAGTATTCCTCTAAAATTCCATTTTTAGCTACGCGTTAAAATTTAGCTACATAGCAATTCAATTTTTATAATCAAATATTCTTACTATTATCCAGTACTCATAAAAAAAATTAAAAAAAACATGTTAGCCAAAATCATGTCTGTTTCCGAACGAAACGTCTCCAACATACTATTTTGTTCGTTCCAAGCTGAACCTTATTATTTAATTTCTATTCCTCATTATTTCAATATTCTTATTCAATATGTAATTAGTAATATTCCATTTATAAACCTATGTATTGTAAGAAATCATTTTTCGAATGACAATACCTTTAAAATTCCATTTTTAGTTTCGGGTTAAAATTTAGCTACATAACAATTCAATTTCGATAATCGAATATTCGTACTATTATCTAGTACTCATACAAAAACATGTTAGCCCAAATCATCTCTGTTTCAAAACGAAACGTCCCCAACATACTATTTTGTTCATTCCAAGCAGAAATATTCACTAGCTTGTTGCCATTCTGCCATAACAGCGGAAGCAAAAATGAAAGAGGCTAGAAAAATTTCATCTTTCCGGAGCTCGTTTCAAAAGCTTTTCCGTGTTTCCGCAACCATGGTTGAGGGAGCAGCCATTTTTTTTCCTCCATCTTTCATAAATTATCAATGGTAGACATTGATATCACTTATCACTTATCCAGATTTTGATCGAACAGAATATGCTTTATGGGCTCTTCCGGTTTAGGAACTGAATGAGAAAAAATGGGATATTTTGGGGAAATATAGTAGGGCATTTTTAGAGCTAATGCTTAATCTGTTTTCGTGAGAATGTGTACTGTAAGGAAATTTATGACGTGTTTTAGAAAATGATACGAAAAGTGAAATATTTTATGGCATGTTACGAAGTAGCTCAAAGTGCTGGTACGGGTTATTTTTTGATAAAAATATTTTAGGATTATTTAGATGACTTAAATAGATTTCATGACCTGCATTAAAGTGTAAGCAAAAGCTTCAATCAAAATTCAATTTTTAAAGTGCATTTAACAATAGTATATATATTGCACTTTGACGATAATTAATATAAGCTGTATTAGACAATAAAGCATTTTTTTTAAATAATATACAGAAAAGTCGACATCTGTCAACACTAATGAGAGTTTAAAAATGTCACAAATTTTAAAAATTACCATGCCTATGGTAAGTATAATCATAAGCAATGTTTGTTAGAAATTACAAAGCTAAAACTTCACGCAGTGATTCTCAATAGAATTAGTCACAAAAAAATTAATATTGAAAAAAGATGTTTAATAAATAAATAAAATATTTCCTTTGTTTATTTACCTGTTTCAACATTTTTAAAATTTATTTACTAGCTAAGTACCCGTTCATCACACGGGATGAAAAAAAATCAATAAATCAGTACTAATCAACACTACGGTATCATGTATAAAACTGACAAACATATACCAACGCAATTAATCTAAGCCCATTGTTTTAAAAAAATATATTAGTTGCCCTTCCTGATGACTTAGGTGTTATCAAAGTCTTGGTATATGGTTTTTACCGGTAATACTCATAGTATTAGCTGTTTTAACTAGTAATACTCGTTTCGATGGTAATACTCATGGTGGTATTACCAGATTAAGCAAAACATATTCATCCCATCAAAATGAAGATTTGTTACATTCAGTATCACTACATATATGCATAGCATTTCTCATACACGGTTACATAGAACGTCCTCATTTCTTTTTCACGTTGGCAGCGAAGACTTGAACTATCAAGCGTCTCAGCTGTCGTACGCATGCAAGGGTAAAAGTATAGGTTGATAAATTTCAGGATGCAAATTCTTTTCTTGCCCTGATAATGAAAAGCTGAAACAAACTGAGTTAAGAGTTGGGAAGAATTGAAGGGTTAAAAGTGTATAGTTCGTATGAAAAAAAAAGTATTCTATAATATGCTTTAAGTATACTTATGCCGGATCAATAATAATTTTATTCATTTTTATTGGTATTTATTGAAAAATGAATTGCTACCGTGCAGTTAAGCTTTTTAAATATAATAAAAAAAGGCTTGCTCGAAAAGCAGAAGAAAGCGTTGATGACAGTTATGAAAGACGTAGCATTGAAAGATTGCATAGGAGACTTTTCGTCATACATGTTGTTTTTTAAAAGCATAATTATTGTATTACTTTTGCAAGTTTCTATATTGCATATCATTTATTTTGATATAGTTTTTTTTAATTAAATATCTTATTATTGGCTACAAATTCTAACTTTTCAAAGCGGAATAATTTTTAACGATTTTAAAAATTGACTTAAATTCTTAAGACTCTATATTCTTAAGACAGTTTAAATGGGTTTAACTTAGTAACGAGCGAAGCGAGTATACTTTGCAAAGGAAACCGTATAAGAGTAAATAGCAATCTTCGGTGGTTAGGAAGCCTCAGCGAAGAGAGAGGGTGGAGGCCATTAGTTTGGCCTAATGCTATTTCTAGAGGTCAACTCCTGATAGCAAAAAATTACCATATTTTACAAATTTCTCCGGTACTTATCCCTTTTGGTTGGTTGATAAAATCTCATTTCCCCATAACTTATTGTTGGTACCAATATTAGCAAATTTAGTACGAATTAAACACAGTCAATTAATTAAATAGCTTAAAAGTTTACAATCGGGTGAAACTCTTATGGTTGAGATTTTTTATGTTCTTACAAAAAGCAGGTAAATGACTTAATAGGTAAATTTTCGAGATAGAAATGATAGAATAATCGAGATAGAATAATTGAGGTAGAATAATCGAGATAGAATAATTGAGGTAGAATAATCGAGATAGAATAATCGAGATAGAATAATAGAGATAGAATAATAGAGATAGAATAATAGAGATAGAATAATAGAGATAGAAATAATAAGGATAGAAATAATAGGATCAATCGAGATAGAAATAATAGGGAAATGAAAGAATTTTAATACAGTAAAAGCTCCAAGGTAGAGTGAGTAATATAAGGGACACCCTATTCTATATTCTAACCCATAATAACCCTAGTACCGTTTACTAATTTTAAGGATCACCGGCGTCAATAATAAACAGGCAATTTCTTATGGTTTTCTTAAATTGGTACATTTTCTACACTTTTAAGTACAAAATTTTCTTTTTCATTACAATATTTACCTATTACCAAAATTTTGTTATAAAAGTAGCAATTTTTTACGGATTTCATAAATGGATAAAAACCTTTTCTGCATTAATTTAACTTCTTAATACAATTTTTTTTTATTTCAATCTATACCTATTACCAAAATTAATTAATAATGATTTAAATTTATTGGTAATGCCACTGATATTTTAATAATTTTTGGAGAAAGAATTAATATTGGTACTTGTTTCAAAGAGCGTAAAACATCGTCAAATTATTATTGAAGACAATGGTGGTTAAAATTTCAATTTTTAGAACCTTTAAACTTTGAAAAAGGTTTAAAATTACTTACAAACTTAAAATTTGTTAACTAAGTTCAGTAAAATGAAATGAATAAAATGAAGCAAAAATTATTCAAAATATTTATTAGTTACTTAATAAATAAGGAAATTCCGGTCATAAAATTCTCCGTAGGATAACATGGAGGAAGAAAGTCTCTCTTCTGTCTGGAGAAGGGTCTTAAACACATCTGGTTTTGCCCACAATATGTACTGTGATAATCAGAATCTATTATACCAATAAGGTGCCTATATAGATACTGTAGTAAAAGATGTTTTACTGCCCTTCGACACGGATAAGTACCCTTATATAACCATGCTACACATTCATGGTATCTAATACATTGTAAACTTTATTTGTTATTCCGTATTTTCGGTATTTTTTTATCTTATATATTCCGTTGCGGCTTCATTTTATTGGATTTACCCCAGTATAATTTAGAAATTCTACACAACAGAAAAAATATTAGCCATACATAGATTCATTTAAACTATGATAATCAGAATTTATCTCTATTTTTCCCATCTCTTATTAGCTATCTTCAATTTTATTTTATTAGTTCTTGTTTAGTTTCCATTATTTAAGTTTATAGAGTTTTACATGTTTTAAAATCGCAAGCTACAATATAAGAAACACGTGGTTTCATGAACCTCCTAAAATATGAATGCGGTGACGTCATCACCATACTTCGCGAAATTATAAACTTGAATTTTACTTGTGATAACCTAACACAAGAAATAAAATATGTAGTGTTCATAAAAACATTCGATGAAACTAAAATTAATTGAAAAGAAAATTAAAGAGGAATTTCCTTGACAATGGAGATTTCCTCCTTAATTTTCTTTTCAAACAACTTAATATTTTAATTTTCATGACTTTCCAATACATGACCAAACAGATTCGATGCATGGGTCACTGGCACAATTTCCTGCGTTTCAGTAATGAAACTAATTTTTTATTGAGGGGCAAGTTAACAGTTCGCTCGTATTATAATTTTTTTTTTTTAAATCCAATGGAAAACTCTTTCTTCGGAATATAACGCGTGAACTAGTAGTCGGAGATAGTTTTAAAGTCGACAGTTACGTCCGCAATGTTTACGAATGTGTAAACCAATTTCGGTATTGATCGGTTAAGAATTTTTGATTTCTATACCATACATACACGCATGCATACATATATTCTAATTAATTTATATAGATTACTTCGATAATTTTGGAAAAAAACAAGAAGATAAACTCGTTTTTCCATTAACGTGCCTTAAACTGAATGATACTTTATTTTGGATTTGTGCTTTTCCACGATATAATTTTGGTTATATTTGTGTATATTTTAGCTGCTTTTGTGTTTGTCAAGATTGTAATATACGAGACGAGCAATGCCTCAAACCATGTAAAATCGCAGCACAACTTTGATAACACCAGAGAATGAGTTGAAGATTTTTTACAGAGTATTTCACATTGTGTTTTTCCGTCCGTTTATTGTTCGTAAATTTTAATCTTCATTCCAAACCCATTCAAATGAACAAGAACTAATTGTTAGGGGCCGTACCCAAACAAAATTTTCTGCAGGAACTATGTCAAATTCACAGAAATTATACTGGTATACAAGAATTTTCAAACAAAATTGTGCTGTATGTATTTTTTCAGTTGAAAAAAAAATCCCAACAACAACTGAGTTTTAAAAAATAATTCCTAGCGTGTGCTGTTTTTAGTTATTTAAAGAGTGATAAATACCTTCATAAATGTAAATTTAAAAAGTTAGTTTGAAAATATAATGGCATATTGGGGTAACGTAATGGGGAAATTGTACGGAAGTTAGTTATGAAAAGCATGAAAAGTATTCTCTGCTTGTAACATAAAACAACAACATAAAACAAAAACATAAAACATCTCTACATAAGACAAAGCTAATGCTTGTCTCAACTTTAATGGTGAATATTAGTATTGGTTTCTGGGAAATTTTTATATTAATATAATTCTTTTCTATTGAAGTTGGGAAATTTTTTTTCACATCGTATTGGAATTATTGGCTCTTCAACGACTGTTATAAAGTAAAATAAAATAAAATAATTTGATGAGCAGTGGTGGCTCAGTAGGTAGAGCTCTCGCTTCCCAATGAGGTTACCCAGGTTCAAATCCGAACGGCGGCTAGTTAATATTCTGCACCCATCTCACCACTCACTCATTGTGCAGACATAAAATGGTAGACAAATGAAGGAGCTTCAGTCCCCTTGCTGTCAAGCTAACCGAAGGCGGTTTTCGTGATTTTCCTCTACTTGTTACGCAAATGTGAGTTACTTCCATAAGAACATCCACCACGATGACTAGTTTGTCCAATTGCTTGATCCTGGAATTTCCTTGTCTTCAGGGGGAGAGTTCAAAATTAAGAGCCTACGCAGTTTAAACATTGGTAGTCATGAACTCCGACTGTTTATAGAACATAATGACTACAGTATAATCTTTAGCGATTGTTCAGTGTTCAAAAAGAGATAGACATCGGAAAGTTTTTAAGTATTCAAAAGTAATGCATGAATTTGAATTGCGATTTCCAGATCGCATACACTATTTTCTTCAAATACATTTTAAATTTAAAACACTCTGTATAATCGTATAATAGTTTGAATTATTTATGAATGAAGTTATTTATTTATTCTTTCAATGGCCTTGACCTTTCAGCCCCAGCGGATGAAACACATGTTTCGCTTTTCTGAAATCGATTTATCATCCGAGAGGAAAAAGAGACAAAAATGTTTTCTGGCTTTTTAAGCGTTTTCAGGCTATGTGCTATCTTTCCTTTTCTTATATTTTTTCTTTAGATAGGAAAGAGAAAACATGTTATTTACCTAAATTATTATTATGAAAATGAATAAAGTATAAAAGAAAGAAGTCGATGTGACATATCCATTTTTTTAAAATTAAGTTTTAGAGCTTTCTAAGAATTGCGTGTACTTTTTATTAACTGTCAGGTAGTTTAAGGAGCTGATAATTTTTCGATTATTGCTTTTTTTAATTTTTTTTTCGATTATTGTTAACTGAGTATGAAATTAAAAGTTTGTATTATTGTTTATCGTTGCTGAACTCTTGAACGATTTTAAAAATAAGATATTAAATATATGACTCTTTCGTCTCCATATTATATTTTATATTGCATTGCTGAAATTATGTGTATAAGTTACGTGATAGCATTTTTAATTAAATTGCCAAAACCTTATGATATTCAATAATTTAACGCAAAATATTAAAAAAAATGGGCAAACAAGTAAACTCTAGATAAAACTTTCTTTGACATTTGAGTAAAAGGCAAATAGTCATCTTGTAAATTTCCTGATACTTTGTTCCTTTAATTATGTTCCCTTAATCTTATTTTTTATATTCCAACAAGAATTGTTTTTAAAAAATCTGTATAGACTAGGTGTTAGCTATATGTTTTTTTTTGGACATAATACGCATTATCTGGAACTAAATTCACAAAACAAAATCTATCTTCATTTTTTCGAAATAACTATTAAAATTTTTTAATTACTATTATTTTATTGCACTATTATCTACTTATAATTTTTAAAAGTTATATTTATAATGAAGCCATTATTTATAGCTCAAGAGTAATAGAAAATATTTTCAATTGTAAGGTTTACAATATTTCTAAAATTCACAGATAGAACTGTATCCCATAGCTATTGAACTAGCCATTAGGATTTTCGTAGTTTTCTCTCCCTGCAGTGTAAGCCTTGGTCAGTTTCCTCAATCCAAAGTAACACTTTAACTCAAACGCTTATTGGTTTTCTTTGTTCTGTTTTACGAAACAAGATTAGGCATTAATCCTTTGGGAAATATGCTTCTCACTAACTTCATCTATCTTTAAATATCGATATCCATTTATTTTCCTACCTATGATATGTGCTGCCATCTGCTGATAACTGGAGAAGAAAACGATTGACTTTGTTAACGCAAATGTGACAACAGTAAACGTTAGCGTTGGATCAAGAAAAGAGGTCAACACATTTTTTTCTCTTGCTTGTTTATGCATTCCGTGATTGACTTTGTTAACATAAATGTGGGCAACACTTAATTTTCTCGTTAGATCAAGAAAAAAGACCCATTCTTTTCTTTTGTGTGTTTATGCATTCATTCATTTTATAATTTTTCATATTTGTTGGTTTAAAAACAGAATATATAATTTTAAATCTTTTTAGCAAACCTTCAAGTTGATAACAGATACTTTACAGTTGGGAAAATTTTGAAAATCCCATTCACACCATCCATATAATCGTCTTAATCAATAAAATTTTAGGAAATAAGCTAAATAAATTTATTTCCTCGAATTAATCTCAATCCCAAAACTATTTTAAGATAACATCACTAGGAAAAAATGGCGCTATAAAGGGTTAAAACGTTGTTTATTGCCATCCATTGTCGATATAAATTAATCACAAAATAAAGAAAAATATTTCGGAACTTCAAATTAAAGTATTAAGCTTTTTCGCATTGGTTCATGATTAAAATTACCAATTTGGTTTATATCATATAATTTGTTCTCTTAATAAATTTCTTAAAAATAGGTTTTTTTAAATGCCAGAAACATACATATCCCTGCAACATAGTTTTCAAATATACATTATGCACTAGATCCTTCTAGCTCATAGCCTATTTATAATTCCCCTTTAAAGATTCTGGCAATATGTTTTAAATTTATTCTTCTACGACAACTATAATTAGGAAAACGATCGTAGAGTGCAAACTGATAATTTTCAAATAATGATTAGAGTTACTTGGTGGAATTGAGCTGTCTTCGCATTCTCATGCTCGGTGAAAGCAAACTTGATAAATTACCACCACAGTAATCTAGAGAAGGGATGGCGATTGGGTGTGGTCGGATTTATCTACAGCAATTTAAAGAGAAAAAGATAGAAACTGAACTTAAACTTTGACAAGTATAGCTGTAAAAGTTCTCTTGATTAAATCAATACGATATTCGATAGTGGATGGCGGTAGATACGTTCAAACGGAATTAAACTACATAATATGGAGTTCATTCAAAATGTAATACGAAAATATTTTTTTTTAAATTTTTTAATTCGAAATTTATTTTTATTGCTGTTGCTACTTAAAGAGTAAAAACCATCTTTGCTGCGTAATAGTTATGATTCATAGCTATTTTATTTTTAAATTAGTTTTAGATAAATATACTTAGAGGAGTATGGAAGTATGTATTAATATATGCACCGAAGAGCCATTACATTATGACCACATAGCTAATAACACGTAGGACCACCTTTAGCCCACAAAACTGATAGCCGTGGCATTGATTCCACAAGGTGCTGATAGGTATTCTGAAGTATCTGGTACCAAGCGCTCACCAACTGGTCCAGCAATTCCCTTATATTGCGAGGGGGTAGCGTGGCAGCACGAATTTGGTTTTCCAAGTAAGACCACAAATGCTCTATTGGATTAAGGTCAGATGAATTTGGGGGCCAAGACATGACTTGAAAGTTACTGGAATGTTCCTCGAACCAATCCATGACGATTCGACCCTTATGACATGGTGCATTATCCCGTTGATAAACACCATCCCCCGCAGGAAAAACTGTTGCCATGAATGGGTGAACCTGGTCTGCAACTACTCGTATGTTCAAGTAGCTTACAGACGTCAGGGATTGTTCTATGAGGATTATGGGTCCTAATGTGCTCCATGAAAACATTGTTCCTGGGCGAGAAGCCATGAAAACCAGGGCGAGCTCATTGTTATAAATGGATAGTGGTCATACTGTAATGGCTCTTCGGTGTAAAATTGTAGTAAATCTACCACAAAATAACAGTGGTGCTTTTTATTTGAAATCTTTGTTTTCTTCACTCTACCACAAAAGTCATATTGACTAGGAGTTGCAACCGTTTAAAATTTTGCATTTTTAAGAAAAGTTCAAAAAGCTTCATACATATTTCCGTTGTAGTTTAACCGATGCATTTAAGTTATAATCTATTTTTATAATTATATATATATCTCTTCACGTCCCAAAGGATAATTAATTCTTCTATTTATAGACAAATTTAAGAAAGTTCCAGAAAGAAAATGCTCGAAAATTTTCTTGATATTTCCGTTTATTGACATCTCAAAAATTCTGCTTGTATTTATGGCGCAACTTCCACTACAATTATTAATTCTCAATTCAAGAGTATATAAGACTTGCTAACCTGGATTCAAGCTCGAGGTACCTTTTGGTAGATGAATGTTCACATAGTCGATAACTAATGTCCCCACAATGGTGACCTGCGGATGTGTTCTGAACAAGACTACCGCAGCAGACACTATAATTTCGATTTGAACACGCCTCCTTCGATAGATGGTCCACATTGAACAGTTGATTTACTATTTGTGGCGTCATCGGTCTCCTCGCGCGTTGCTTCTCAGTCTCATTTAAATTCAACGGCATCATGCACACACTCGACTGCTAATTGCAACACAGGAGAGACCACACACACAACAGTCAACTTGATACAGCTTTCACGTTAAGCGCTCAAAGACTCAGTGAACATAATACAGCTCTCACCACAATTGCTCAAAATCCAGTGAACTTAATACAGCTCTCCCGGCCTTTCACAAATACTAATGGTATCCGCTCATCGAATTCTATCTCTGATAAAATTCTGATGGGGTGTATTATGGTGTAACTACCACTACAATAATTAAATATCAATTCACTAGTATATAAGATTTGCTTACTAAATTCAATCTTGAATTACCTTTTGATACATAAAGGTTAGCCTAGTGGAAAACTCTTTTCCCCACACATTCAAAGAGTAAAACCGGAAGATGTCAAGATGAATAGTTTAACTGTGAGCTGAATTTTCTGATAGTCTAGAGATTCTTCTAAAAGTAAGAATGGCAGTTTTTTCGAACAATTAAAGCATCTTCGCGGTATAATTCCTAACCTTCTAAATCTGATGTTTTCATATATCATATAAGTTAAATGTGTATCTACAGTGTATTTTAAACAACAAGCGCATTACTGTATTTTTTACATAACAAGCGTGTTATTGAGCTTTTTAAATAACTAACGCGTACTTTTGATTTTAAATTAAAAACGTATATTTTGATTTTAAATTAAAAACGTACAAGCCTGTTAGAGCTAAAAATTACATTATTTTTAGAAGTCTTCAAAAAAATATTTTATTTTTATTTCGAATTGAAAGAAAATACTGCAAGGTAAAAAAAAAAATTCTCTGTATAAGTTATGTTAGAACTAGAGAAACATGGGTTTATCTAATTTCAGTTTGCTTCAAAAGCTGCCTAATTGAATTATTTTCTGTGTTTAGAGAAAACCAAAATAGTTCCCCCAAAATAGTTCCAGTTTTTTAAATTTTAATTTACAGCCTCTTTTTATTTAAAATTTTATATTTACACAAACCATCTAGTTTCATTTGAAAAACAAAATGAATACTGAGTTTAGTTTTTAAAGATATATGTTATTGCTTATCTTCTATTCGAAACAGGAATTGTCATTTTTTTCAATTACAATTAATGAAAAATGATAAGATTTACACCAAACCACGTTCGAAAATTCGCATAATTGAATAAGTGTTTTTTTAACCGATGAATTTATTTAAAAATGCAGATTATTTTCGTGGCAGATAAAAACATTCATTCTTTATTAAAAGCACTGGTTAGACGTTATTAAATTTCACGAAAAGTAAATAAAACATGTAACTTAAAATTTTCCAAGAATGTGACTTGCTCAATTTAGTTTTAAATTCCTCAATTACTAGCTTATAAATTCTAACTTATTACCTACTTTTTTTAAATTAATATTTTACACTAAGATAATCATTTTAACCATTTTAATTTTTATTAAATTAAAAAAAATAAAGCAAGTAGAAGCAAAAGAATAGATATAAATACTACTGTTTTAGCATATTTTGTACAATAAAATACAAATACTATTTTTTTCTTGTCAAAACTTGTAGGTTGTTTTTAACAGCACTAGCTTAAATAAAAGTAATTCTAAAGACTGTGCAGTAATTCAAATATTTCATGCGACGGAAATCACATTAAAAGGATTATAAATCTAGATTATTGCAAAAAATATCAAATCATTTACAGAAATTCAAATGCTTGAAGGAGTTATAATTGGATTGCCAGCAAATATGAATAAAATGCTCCCTAAAATATTTCCACAATTAGACTTAATGAATTTTAAAACAAACATGCAATAACTGATTTATTAAAAAAAAAAACAATCTCTTTGACGAATAAGTAGAATTCCTAAGATTAAAACATCGATAAATGTAGCAAAAACATTTTGAGACTTTGACAACATTCATAACCAATTCTATTCTAAAATAGGAAACATTCATAAACTTAGTTATATTTAATATCTATTTTAGTTCCTCGGGGATCAAAACCGATGATAGCGACCGGTTTTTTGTGATTGTCAAATGCAAAAATAAATGAGAAGATTCCATCTAATTACCTTCCGTACTGGTTGCTGTCTGTAAAAGAAATTGTAAGATTTTATCTTTCCGGAAATAAAAATATTGGACCACCCCAAGTGACGCGGTTGATCTTTATCGTGTTGCCATATTCATATAATATTTAAACGATGCTTTTTTTCTATAACAGATAAACTGTAAAGAAATTAAGCGTTCTCGTATTTGTAAATAACACAGGGGAGCAAATTTGTTGTAACTACGACACAGATTTTGATGATATTTGTGATTTTTGCCTTTTTTGTGGCTTGTTTTTAAACTGAAAGCATGATTTGAAACTTTTAATTTCGACATTTTTCAGGTAATGTTTTGAGATAACTGACTTTTTTTATTGCCATAATAAAGGATTCTTTCAAATAATAAGCTAATCTTTTTTTTTTATACATTTGAGTTTTTTTTCCCTTCAGGATTTTTTATATTGGGTTAATTTTCGTGTGAATTATTTTTAAGTTTTTGTATTTTATACCATAATTCTTAATTCTCTCAATTTTTTGCTTATTCGCCCCTTGCTTAGTGCTTTATAATTTCATTTTTTGCTTTCACAAGTTAATATTTCTTTTAAACTTTTATTAAAAACTGTATTTAGATTTCATTTTTGGTACATATTACAGTACAATTATATGTTTTCTATTATAGAAAAGACATGAAAGACCTGACAGTTAAGATTAAAGTTCTTGTAATTATACTAGCTTATTTTCTTTATTTTTAAAGGCATTTTTAACTATTTTTTTAATTAATTGAAAGCTGATCTTTAGATGGAATAGTTAAAACTATGATTATTCTTAAATGCGCAAAACTGACTAACTGAAAAGGATAAAATTAAAAATATATGGGTTTAACTGTGTTGGTTGTGTGTTTTTCTGATGATAATCATAGAATATATGCTGTTTTAAAAAATTATATTTTTAAAAAGTGAAAACATAAACACATTTTTAACGATGTTTAATTTTACTCTCAAAGCAATAGAAAAACATTATTTTGATGTAACATATTTTTTTTAAAGTACGTTTAATTTTACTCTCAAAGCAATGGAAAAAGTTAATATTCATTTCTCTTGAAGTCAAAGCACATTGTTGTCTTAAAGCTGTTCAATGCAAATTTCATATGATAATTAATAAAAAATCAAGTTTTGTACAGTGCATATTCTTAAAATAAATATCTTATGAAAAATCAATAGTTCAATTTAATTATTAATTAAAACTACATTTAGCATGCATTTTGGACTAAAAAAACTTTCAAAACATAATTTTTTAAAAGTTTTAACCATTCATTTTTAAATGGTAAAGAACATTAATTATTTTCATAGGCAGGATTAGTCAAAAAAGACAGGAAACTACAGAAAAAAATAAAATGCAATTTTTTGGGGAAAATTTTTTTTTTACCTGTTTGCTTGCCTGCTAAACTTCGCATGCGAGTAAACAATAATAATCACGGAATGAAAATAAAATAATAACTGTATTAATAATTTTTTGTATCTAATTATTATTGCCAGAAGTATATAGTTACAGTGAAGATCCGCTCTCTAAAGCTTCTACTGCAGGAACAGAATATATAATTCTGATATTTGCGTTCAAAACAGCAATTATCCCTTTTACCGAAAAAGCAGTAGGCGCCATACTGAAGAAGCTGCACGCGAATAAAGAGCATGCTCTGCAACATTGAAACTATTGGTGGTCAATTCTTTTCTTTTACTTCTATATAGAAGTGCAAAGCAATTTTCAATGCTTAATTATAGAGGGCAGAAGAGAAAATCCAATTTAAAGCTATTGTTTTTAATTAAAATTACATATCAAGAACTAGTTTACATATTTATATAAAACAAAAAATATTAATTTTAAAAAAAATATTTTCTGATAAAGATTTGTTTTATATAAATATGTAAACTAGTTCTTATTAAAAAATTCGTAGATGATTGCGACAAAGAAAAGAAACAAGATTTGGATTTTGTAAATAGATGAAAGTGTTTTTGTTACTTGAAAGTAAACAAATATTCAGAAATGCAATAGCAACATATTTGTTTTCTTCATTGAGGAAAAAATCTGGAGTGCTTTTAAAAGTGTAAATATATAACCAAAGATGCACTACTATTCAATAAGATGTTTACTTTTAACAACACGATTTGTTGACATGTGCTTCAAATCAATAATATCACTTACTAAAATATTTGCAATATTTATATTGTTCCATAAAAATATTTATTCACGACATAAATTACTCAGATTAATTTATGTTTATTAATTTATTTTTAAATCTCATCTCAGTGTTTTTATTGCTTTTGCAATGAAATAGCTACCTTCGTGAGACAGAATCATTATTGAAAACTACTTAAAAGTGCGTTACCAGCAAAACAATGCTGATTATTTTTCTTTTTTTTTTGTGAAAAATTCATTTTTCTAAACACGATACTCTTTTATTTACTTTTCTTTTTATGTCTAACACAGAAGAACATTAAATAAAAGAATTGCCATTGTATATTGAGATTTATTAATTATTTTCATTGGTACTATTTTATTGAAAAAGGTTTTTGTTTCACGAAAAATATTTTGTTTAATGCAACACTTTCTTTAAATATTCTGCTTGCCATGT
Organism: Parasteatoda tepidariorum; assembly: GCF_982258835.1. Taxonomy (NCBI): domain Eukaryota; kingdom Metazoa; phylum Arthropoda; class Arachnida; order Araneae; family Theridiidae; genus Parasteatoda; species Parasteatoda tepidariorum. Next base: position 87,878,211 of record NC_141760.1, on the reverse strand, counting down.
TGCTTTATGCTAATGTTAATAAACTTAAGTACTTTCAAACATTAAAGGTAATGAAAATATTTATTAAACATATTTAAGTAAGTTTAACAGTTCGATTTTACCTAGCATAACAACATAAATACAATATTTTTTCATGTTTATTATTAAACAATATAGATTTGGTTTTATTTTAGTTTCATCTGTCTATTGTTTTTTATTATAGTCTTATGTTATTTTTCAAAGACAAATCATTTTAACCAATATTGTTTTAAGGATAAGCAATATTTTATTAGATCAACCTATTGTTCAAGTTAATATTTTGTATTGAGTTAATTGGTATTTGAGAAATAGATTAATTTAATAAATTTTTACACAACTTCAAAAAGGTTTACTAACGTTTGATTTTGAAATAATATATGACTGTAATACTAATCAAATATTAATAAACTTGTTAGCATCGTAATACTTCGAATAATGATTATGCTATCAAAATCTTTAAACAGATTTAAGTAGTTTTAAATGTTGAACTCAGTGTAACATAAAAATATTCGTATATAATTTTTCAACCGTAAATTTATCCATAACAGTATAATTTAAAATCCCGAGATAATTGTTAAGGGGTTAACCAATTAAAATAAACTAGTGGGCTGCGCCCCCTGCTCGCTAACGCTCGCCAACCCCTGAAAATTGCTATGCAATCTTATATGGTTTGTCGCTCGCTACTAACTTAGGCACATTGCAAATGCACAAAATTCTAATTCAAAACAATCATTCAAATCCATATAAAAACTTTTTTTTAAAAAAAAATTACATCTTTTTAGTAAATACTAAGTCATTAAAATAAATTTGAATTCCAATAAATGACACGTAATTCGTTAAACCTATTAGAAATGTGCTATAGTATAATTCGTCATATAAATCCAAAATCGTCAAATAAATTCGTAAGATATAAATTCGTGAAAAAAAGCGCTTCCGACAAAATACTAAAATAGAGATCTATCGACAAGGACTACTCACTTCTGCCTAGCTTAATAGTATGAGATTGCCGCAGCTGATGCTCTCTGGTTATTTCAGTTTCCGTTTTTAAAAGCGCTATATGTTGAGCCACCTCAGTTAGATTTGGCATGTGACATTTTTAGCGGCAATCATTGGTCGATTCGCCGTGTAAGAGAAATAGTAGCGTAAACAAAACAAAGCAAACGTTGCCACCGGCGGAAAAGAAATACAGCCAAAATTTGGGATCTACGTAAGAGAATTATATATAATAGATATTTGGAATAACTACAATGCGTGCAAAACATCTCGGTATGTGTAACATACCTCATCTGTTATTCTTTCTAAAACAGTCCTGTGATCAATGTGTTGCTTTGATTATTGAAATGACGCATAAAAAATAATTTAATATTACACAGCTTGCAATATTTTTTTTTAAAAAAAAGCTATAAGATATGAAACAAAACTGGTGTTTTCTTTAGAATAAAATAAACTCGATCGTCTTACACTTTATTTTTCTCAATGGCGAGTTCTAAACAAATCAGTAAATTTCGTTTCGCTTTGTTTTTCACTAATTTTACTTGAACCGTTCTTAGTAGAATGTTCTAATGCGGATAGTGACCTTCCCCGTGCTTCGAACTATTAGTGTGCCAAATTTTGTCACTCTCGGTCGGATATTTTAGGTTGTCTTTAAAGGACACGCAGATAAATCGATTTTCATTTTTATTTCTATGATATAAGTTGTAGGCATTTATGCAACGTTATATTTCAATAAATATGCTGATTTACTTAGAAAAAAAAATAGTTCAAGGACTTTTATTTCTGGATATTTCTAAAAAATTACGACTCAACAAAAATGATTATTCCTTTTTGCTATCTAAAAAAATATAAGTTTCCGGCAGTGGTACGACTTCTTAATGATAAAGGATTTTAAGAACACTAAAATCTATTCCGGAAAGTTCCCTCGAAAATCCCTTTTTCTTGCTAAGATCCTGAATGGGAGGGATTTCCTTCCATGCTTTCCCTACTGAAGCTAGCTTTAATCTCGAAAGGGTAAAAAAAAAAAAAAAAAAATTCCCGAAGCTTATGAAGTGTTGTTGAAGTTGTGTTGAGTGGAACGAGTTAGTCTTAAGATTGAGCAAAAAAGAGAAGAAGGGGGGGGGGGAGAAGACTAAAAAAATCTGCTGAGCATTATGTGAGATCTTCTCAACAAATGCGTTCTAAAATTCTTCAGCTGAGCAGCAGCTTACAAAAAAATCTGAGATCGGCATTTGTGAAGTTTTGCAATGCATGCTTTTTTTATTGATAGACAGATTTATCTAAGACCAAAAGTTTGCGAGCGGCTGATAAATATTGGTATTTTTTTTTTTCGATAAGTTCTTAGAAAAAGTCTTGAAAAACAAAATGGTATTGGAGGATTTAAGTTTGCTTTTCTCTGTGAAATTCGATTTTTGGTGTATTTTATTAGTTTGTAAAATATTCTATCTTTTTAAAATCATTGATCTCAATAGTGAAGATGAGCTTAATAGGAGCATATAGATTTGGTGTCTTTCTTCATTTATTTTAAATTCAATGGCTTTCAAAAGCAAATTGATTCTGTTAAAAGTTGTTATAAAAATTGTAGTTGTGGCAATAAAAAAATGTTCTTCAAGATTTTAAAAAAAATATAGAAAGACCTCTTCCGAAAAAAAAGATATAAAAGGAAGATAAGGAGACAAAAATGTACAAAAAACAGTTGTTTAAATACGTTGCGAAACATTAAAATTATTTCATGTTTCTTAACCAGAATATTTGTAATTCAGTTAACCATTGTAGTTATATAGAACTAAGATATAAAGGAAAATCAAAATAGTTGTTAATAATTTCATGAAAATCATCGCATTTTGTAACAATAAGAAATCCAGGGCACCTTTTTTAAACTTTTTTTAAAGATTGATAAATATTTTTTTCCGATTGTTTTTGTTCTCTAATTTTCTTGCTTGTAGGAAAATTTTGTTCATTAACTTTATTAAAATCAATTAAAAAACTTTTAATAATTGAAGCTGTTTTTATCTTTAGTATTTAGGTTAAATGTGAATAATTTTGATTTCATTTTTGCAAAAGCATTTATAAAAAAAAAAAAAAAAAATTTAATAGAAAATTTGTTTGCTTACTTTTTTAAAGCTTCGTGCATCAAAACCAAAAAAAAAATTTGATTCAATAACCTTGAGGTAAAGTAACATGTCTGAAATATTTATACATTCCAAAGTGCACACAATTACCTCTCTTTTTTTTAAACTATAAGGTCTATTTTTTCAACCTATTAAGAGCTTAGAAATAGAAAATTATAGTGAAGAAAGCATTAAAAAATTCAGTGTCATTTAAAGGTCAATAACAGAAAAAGTAGGGCTAATTATCTTTCGTTTTAAGTAAAATAAAAGTACGATTTTTCATCGTTTCAAAGAGATTTAATAGCTAATTTTTAAACAAATGAATAACTCAATATATTTTTATCTTGTGCCCTCATTATATCAGTCTTTGTTAAAATTTTTCAATTATTACCAGTTTAGCACTTTTATACTTGTGCACTTTTTATTGTACTACATAGTTACAGCATATATAATATTAATGTATTTTTCATTTCATTACCTAGTTACAGAAGATATAAAGAACATTTTATAAATTTAGAAGTTTTATGGTTATGCGATTTTTCAATGAGACTGAAAGATTATAGAGGTTTGAGGGACCGACAATAAATTACAAACGAAGAAAGTGTTTTTGAACACCTTATGCCAAAAAGTAAAGCAATAAATTTTTAACTTTTAACAATCATTTTGGTTGATGTATGAAATAATTACTCAAAATTTCGAAAGCTTTGAATATTAAGAGAATCATTTTATAAATTTAGAAGTTTTATGGTTATGCGATTTTTCAATGAGATTGAAAGATTATAGAGGTTTGAGGGACCGACAATAAATTACAAACGAAGAAAGTGTTTTTGAACACCTTATGCCAAAAAGTAAAGCAATAAATTTTTAACTTTTAACAATCATTTTGGTTGATGTATGAAATAATTACACAAAATTTCGAAAGCTTTGCTTAAATATTTATGGAGATATGGACTTTTTTAAGAAAAAGATTTTTTTTCTCTTACGTTTTCTTACTATAACTCTAAAAATATTCAACTATATATATTAATTTTATAAATAAAATTTTTGGAACAATTTAAAAGTAATTACAAAATTAATTCGTCAGTATTTGAGGAAAATTTGTTTAAAATTACATAAGATATGAGTTATTAAAGTAGTTCTTTTATGCTGCGCATGCGCGGAAAAAATTCTAATTTTTTTTTCTCTTCTTAATTTTGCAATGATTCGTATTTGGCAACTTATAAAAAAAAGTCTGGTTTGAATATATTAAAAATGTGAAAGCAAAACATAACTTTTTCTTAAATTCTACTTTCTCATTGACATACAATTTGACATAGAGAACTCCCTTTGACATAGAATTTTTATTAGAATTTATTAGAATTTATATTTATTAGAATTTATATTTTTCTTACCTTTTTTTAATTTTGTATTAATTTAGGTCAAAATAAGGTAAATTCTTTCAAACACGGCGAATTTGCTTTTATTTCGATATAGGAGAAACAGTTATTCATGAGAGTAATTTCTTTAATTTACAAAATTTCGATGTTCTAACAGATTTTTTAGTAACTAATAGACTTTAGTTAGCTTATAAGAAAAAGATACAAAAATATAGTTTTACTTTTAATTAGAGCATCAGAAAAGAATATATAAAAAGTGTTCCTTTGGTGTAATGGTGTAACCTTTGCTTCGAATATAATACATAAAGACAGGTTATATTATGGTAAAAATAGTCTTATCCGAATTTTTTTACCGTTTATATAGTTTTAAATCTTATAAATATTTCAAAAACATGTAATTTTGCAAAATAATCAACTAAAGCAACTTCAGAAGCTATTATTTTACGTGAAAGAAAATTTTTTTTAATGTATTTTTTCAGTTTTAATTATTTAAATAAATAATAATTTAATCTATGGAATTCGAACTCAAATTAATGGCAACATACATGGCAAGTAAAATGACTTAATTGAAGTTATCAATACTTGACGTCTTTTTCCAAAAATGAGTTTCTCCACTAAATTAGCGAGTTCAACAATGGTAACTAGGGCAACAACTGAAAGAAACATGCAGTGATTCTTAACACACGATGTTGTTCTGTAGTAATTTATACCAAAAAGTTCAAAACCGAGTAATTAAGTATCTAGCAATATGGGTTTTTCTGAAGACCGAGGAATTTGAATTGTGGGAAACTACGCAGATGTGTAAAAAGATGAATAGAAGCTAAAAGTGAATCGCATGTCGTCTCTTTAACAGTTCAGTTCAACTTATTCGAGATAGTAAACTCCAGTGATTGATAGTTTTAGAAATAAAGTTCGTGAAAACATATACTTATTGATTTATTTCGTTCAAAGAGCACAACTAGTTTATTCTGGTTTGGTTCGACAACTCTGAGCTAGATGAAGTTTTCCAATAAATGGTTTCCGATAACTATGAGTGTTTTCCAATTCTATAAAGTGAAAAAGAACCTTTACTTTTGATTTATATACAAGTGTGACAGTATTCGATAGTTTGATACGCGAATATTTAGGTGTTACCAATTCTGGCATTATTGATAGATGATTTTTCATATTAATGCATGCAAAAATCTAACATAAAAATAATAAAAACTTACGATTAATTAAAAAAAATAATAAAAACTCAATATTCAACTTTGTTTTTAAGAAATATATGAATTGAAGGAAATCAATTCAGTTGCTGAATATTTTATTTAAAAAGAAGCAGTATTAGATAAGTAAATAACTTAAAGAATAGTGTTTATAAATATATATATATATATATATATATATAATTGTATTTTGCATTTAGTGTTCTTTAAACATGCTTTATTTACTTTGAAAACACTCATACGTACTTATTTAATGATATATAATACTGGATAAACAAAAGTAAAATGTTTGAATCTGTATAAACAAGGCATAATGTTTATATGTATGTATGTGACCTATACAAATCCTCAAATTTAGTGTACATACGTTCGAGGATACGGTGGAGCTAACTGTCTAGATTAAAACTCTGACGAATGGTTCACGTGCTAGGTTCCATAAAAAAGAGTTTTGCATAAGATTTCATAAAGTATTTTATAATATGAGAGATATTTTAGCTTATGGCTCCATTTGATCAAAACTCATTGGGCAATTTTTAACTAATTTATTGATTTATCTTTGTTTTCTTCTATAGATTAGCACATGCAAGATAAACATAATTCGGCTTGGCATTTGTGAATTAAGAATTCAAAAAATATACAATCGCGTTTTTTTCGTTCGATTTTAACGTGTTTCTAACAATTTAAGTAACTTAATGTAGACAAGAATCAAAAATAAAAAATACTGTTGAAATAATTTACAAAAAGCTAATTCACTGGAAAAATGGTGATTGAGGTTAATTTTTACAATTAGAGTACGTAATAATAATAAATACGTAAAATATATATTTAAAAATGTAAATATGTAAAGTAAGTTTTAGTAACTCAAGTTGTGTTTCGATAAACTTAATGTTATGAATTGGAAAGATAATAGAAAAGGTCAATAAATAACAAAAAATAAAATTTTGTGGTACGTACCATTTCAGCATGGTAAAATGTAGCAGGGTTAAAAAATAATTGTATAACAACTGTGTTAGTTCTAAAAATTGATTATAAAAATATTAGCACACCATTGATTGGTATTGTTTTGGAGGCATAAAAATTAACATTTATTGACACGAATCGTATTTGTGAGTTTAGGTGATGAGTTTATGTGGTAAGTAAGAAAGAAACATTTTGTTCCCTTCAATTTTGGAATCAATAAAAAAAAACTTTAAGCTTTTTCATGATTTGCATTAAGGCTTAAATTTTTTTATGACTTTCCGAAATGAAATTGTACTGTAATTATTTGTAATAATTACAAATATGACTTGTTAATAGTGTTCAAACGGGAACCACTCGATTTGAAAAATAAGTGAAAACTATTTAGCGATTGAAAAATAAATCTATACGTATGAATATGCACCAAAAAATAATTACAAGATGGTAGACAAAATTTGTAATAACCTGAATGTGACGTCATTGAAAGCAACGACTGAAAAGAATAAATATCACGTTAACCAGAAATGGGGTTTCAGCATAACTGAACGAAAATTATCTCCAAAAATCCCGGATTCTATATCTTAACCTTTACATAACTTATCCATTCACGTCTGTACTAAAGAGAACGTAAAAACCTTATTACAATACATACCTAGATTAGTATACCAGGTTTTTCCACCAGAACTTATTACTGAAATTACGCATCATTGGCGTCAAAAAAAGATGGGCTATTTTTTAAGATTCCCTGAAACGGAATAGTACCGTTAAATCGTGACTCTCACAACAGTATTGTAAAAACAAAAATATTGAAACTGTGTAATAAATATCAGTTGAGTCGAATTGATAACGTATATATGAGCCGTCCACTAAATTCATAAAACCAAGAAATTGGAAAATCCTATGAAATATTATATTTTGTTAAAATTCGTTATTAATTACATATTTTTAATAAAATCTGCTTTTTTTGTGTGTGTTAATCTCTATCGTTTAGTATATAATAGATACTGTGATAATAGATGTTAGCGCCTCCCTCCTCCAGTAAAGGAGTAAGCGCAGAAGAAAATTGCTTGATTGTGGTAAATTTTGAATACCAAGAGTTGGCTTTGACCAAGCCAGATGATACTGAAAACAGTTCATCTTAATGTAAAGATATGATATTCTAAAAATGTGTTTTCCTTTAGCTAATTAAGTAAAGCCACGGGAAAGAGTAACAAATAATAGTAAGTAAAATTGTGGTAGCATTCTATTTCCTTTACTAGTTACCTTGTTGAACTTAAATTCTCGTTTGACGAGAATTAAAGCTTGCTTTGCTAGCTCTTCATGAAACTAAATTAGAACTCTGGAACGAGGTATGTCATTGAGATCAAAATTTCTATTTTTAATTGAGCCAATACCAATCGCTCGACTTTTTGTAGCATTGGCACCCTCTATGCGCAGTGCAAATGCCAAGAGCAAATTTCGAGGCCTTAGATTTTCTCAATTAAAAGCAAAAAAGAAGATATTGAAAATACTCAGTTTTCTCGAATTTGGCATTCCATTTTAATGATCTGCAAATTAACTGGAACATAGCATAAATTCCAATACAATAAAACAGTCAGTTTCAAATGTTCTAGAGCATAAGGCCCAAAACATTTAACAACATGCAGAATGTTAAACTTCGAAAAAAAAATGGTTCAATAAGTAAAGAAATTTGTAAGAAATCTATCATCTGATATGTTAAATATGCTGTTAAATTCTGTTGTTCTAGGAGTAACGAATTGTTTAATGCCTTCAACCTTTTGCACCAGCAAACCACGTCTATAAATTCTTAAAATTCTCAGGCCACTCATCTGATAGACAGTATAATATAGTCGGAGAAATTCATTGAAACGAGAAAGATAGCAGTTAATTTTACCATGCGTTACTAAGTTATGGGATTTCTAAAATGTTGCTATTTTGTTAACAATTTAATTAAAATCGATTTCTGAAATTCATATTTTATATTGTCTGAAACATATAATAAATACGATATTAAATAAAAAATGTAAGAGAACTATATTATAAAAGGGATAAAAACTATTTCTAACTAAATGTTGATAAGATAAGATTTAAGCCTTTGTAAAATATCAATATTACGAGAAAAATTACAATCCTTACCCTTTCAAGACCAATTTTTTCATTTCCAATAATAAGACAAACTACAACTTGGACAACAATAAGACAAACTACAATGTATCAAATAAGGTAAAAGTAACAATAATCTGCCTAAATAAAAATTATTATTTGGGCAATTGGCGGCTGGTTGGGACACGTGTTTACCACAGATTTTTTTAGACAAGACACATATGACCCAATAGTATTTTAGTCTGCGGGACGTGGAGAAGATAGAGTAACTGCAGATGCTGATCTGTCAGTGTTTTGAAATATTGGTCACAATATTACACCGAACAGATTAATAAATTTTTATACAACTATAAAACTAATAACTAGAAACATTGATTAGGCAACGTGTTTAATAAAATGTTACATAGTCAATGAGACAAAATATGAAAAATTGTTTTCCTTTTTCCTGAACTTCTAAATATGCATGAGTTATACAACACCCTCATTATAGTGCATGCAGTCAAATAGGCATTAATTAATAGTGAAATTGAAGGCAGATTTGTTTGACCAAAAGAGTGTTTTAACATTGATAATTAATTCTTAATAATATGCTGATGCTTATGATCCAAGTTCATACGGTAAATATTATACACATGTTTATTCTTGTATAAAGATTGAATTGAATATAGTTATTAAATATAGTCTATCCGGGGGTGTTACTTGTTCCAAAATGATAATACGTTATTTCTCTGTTAGCTTTAAATTTAGTTTTACTAAATCAAAATTAAGATCCGAAGGTAGATTTTTTTTAAATTTTATTAATTTAGTGTGTGTTGTCTCCATAATGGATTCTTTAAATTTAAAGATAAATTTTAATTTTCACCACTCCTAAGTTAAAACATGCACCAAAAAATTTCATTTAAAATATATCGCACTTGTTATTTTTTATTTTATTCTGAATTTAAAATCGTAATGATTTTTATTCTTTTTAATTTTGATCAAATTAATATGTTTAAGCATATGGTATATGCAACTATATGTCGTTACTTAAAATTTTATTGTGACCTAATACTGTTTTTAGTAACAATTTGAACAAATGATTGAAAATGTAAAATATTTCTAAATTAATTTACTTCTAAAATAATTCAGGAACTTTTCGACCAATTTCCTTCAAAAATTTGTATTTTGACATGTAAAATCATATTCTTTAAAATGATGTAAAAAAATTGTATACCTGACAATTCAATAATTTTTTTTACTATCATTAAATAAAAAATAATAAATATCAAATAAAAGTAATTTTTTTGTATGAAATTATTTTTGGATTATCGAATTTTATAATTCTGTGCAAATTTTTTTTCATTTCGCTGAAAAAGTTATCGAGATATGGCGAAGTGCGCAAAAAGTAACATTAAGGAGCTTTGGACCGCTCTTCTGACCAAACTATTGGAAACATATTTCCCAAATTGCGATTACCGCCTATATTTTGGAGGGTTAGAAATCCAATTCTGTCGAAATAAAACGTATGTTCATTCAGAGAAGGTGTGTTTTTGTATCTTACTTCGTAACTCAGGAAATCATCTGAACTAATGAACATATTTGAAGACCCCTCCTTTAACTATTAAGATTAAATCCCAGAACGTAAAGATCCGGTAATTAAATCAATAGTTACTCAAGGTGGTCCGGTTTAATATTTTGCTCACTGTATAATTAAAATTTAAATAAATCAATTCAAATACGTGAATAAAATACTTTTGAAAATATTTAAACAAACACTGAATTGTGCTCATTTTCTTCAAATTATACCAAGCAAAGAAATAATGATAAACAATAAATTACAACCAATAGAATACTTCAATTGCTTGAGATCAGGAAAGTTGTTTTGTTTCCAACAGCCAACGAAAAAAAATTAATATTTCAATGAACAATTGTATAGTTAAATAAAAGATTTTTAAGACCTTTATTAGCATACTCAATGCTACATTAATTAAAAAAAATTCTCTTTTGCTTTTAAACATATTACATGTTGAAACATAAATTAAAAAATTTATTAAGAAATATTTTTTCGTGTTATGGATATGCGACCCTGGAAAAACGTAATGACTATCACGTTATTTAACTTAAAATTTAAATTAATAAAAACTTCATTCAAATATTTGAGTTACTAACATTTGAAAAACAAATCTATGAAGGGAGTTGTGATTCTCTCTTAAAATTATTTTTTCAGCAAAGGAACAATAGTTCTATTAACAATAGGGAATAGTCCAATAGCTCAACACAAATACTTCATACTCTTCAAATTGAAATTTCATTCCGTTTTTAGCAACCAATGACATTAAATGTATGTGTTAATGGACAGTTTTATAATTTAAACGAAGTTTTATACACACCTATTAACACATAATTTTTATTAAACATATGTTTCATACTCCTTTTCTTATTTTGTATTCAGATAAAAATAAGTAAAAAATATTAAATTTTGCATTTTAATAATTTATGGTAATGAAACACAGCATGAAACACCGGTATTTTTTCTGCGTTAAGGTCAACTCTTTCAAACACAGCTTACTTCCAGACAATAATTTTCCAAATTTGCACTTATTTGTAGTTTAAATCTAAGACACAGTTATTCATCATTGAAATTCCTTATACAAAATCAATATACAAAATCAATTATTGATGAATTCTTGAATATGGAAGAAAAAGAAATTTTCAAACGACTTTTTTGGATTATATATCTTTGTGGAAATATAATTCGGAATATATAACAGATTTTTTTAGCAACTATTATTGTTCCTTATAATTAAAAAATACCAAATATATTTTTGCTTATAATTAAAGCTTCAGAAAAAAAAACATATAAAAGGAACACCGGTGTCTTATCTGAGTCAAAGGGTTAATATACTTAAATAACCTTCAATAAAGTATATTTTTTCATAATATTTTTAAATCATAATATTTTTATAATATTTTAAATCATAATATTTTTATTTTCACAATATTTTTAATTATTTATTTGGCTGTAATACATATTGTAATGCAAATGAGAAAATTTTTCAAGAAATATTATTTTTCAAACTGCTCACGAAATCCTGGAAAAAGGAAATAAATGAAATAGATTTTTTAAAATCTGAAATAAAAATAACTAATTTTAATTTTTTAAAATATCTACATTTGAAAAAAAAAAAACTAAATCTACGCACTGAATTGTGCTCCTTTCTTCAAATTATCTCCAACGAAGAAGCAATGGCTCAATCAACAATAAGCAACAGCCCGATGATAGTTCAACGCGAAGAATATTTCGCTCGCTGCGAATGAGAAGTCGTTTGGTTTCTGGCAACCAACGGACTACGGCTTGAAGAGTAAAGCGAACTCTATTTGAATGTCTTGGGGCGGAGAGAGGAGTTGCCCCACTACTAGGGGCAGATGGAGTAAATGCGATTCGGGCGCCATCCCGCGAACTTCTAAGTGGATTCTATGAATTATTTTAGTAGAATAAATGGAAGAGCAATTTAAAAACGAAAGTACCCTTAAGAATTTCGAAATCTCCCCATTGAGATTCTAAAATAAAGAATTTTATTTTGCTTGCTTTTAAATCTGGCTTAATGTTTATTTTAAATGACTGTGAATTTCACCTCGTCTCTTTTTATTATTTTTTTTAATTCTAATATTATATAAATTATTAAAAATAATAATGAGTTTGATTATATTTTAAGAGCAATAAATAAATTAGTTTTATATTTTTATACAAAAAACAATAGAAATTTAAAAATAATGTATGCCTTTTTTGCATTTGTTTTTTAATAAATTGAACTATTTATGAAATTTTATGTACATAAATTATTATTCAACTTGATTGTTATTGAGTATTCAATTAATTTTATTTTTAAAATAAAAGACAAATAATAAAATCATTATCTAAATATTTTTTATAATAAATTTTCGTAGTTATAGCGACTAGGAAAAAAAAAGATGTACCTGAAAAGAAGATAATACTGTTTATTTTGCTTAAAAACATAAAGGAAATTCACTGCGCTCAAGCTTTATGAAAATAAGATTTATTCATAGAAATACATGTTTGTTTGCTTTCTCGCTTTTTAGTTTGCTTTTCGCATTTGCTTTTCTAGAGACCCTTTAATTAAATCATTGCTTTCTGAAAAAATAAATATCACTGAATTTTTACAGAAGCTATTAATATGATTTTTTATTGTAAAATTTTATCAGCTATTGTATCTTTATGCATTATGAAAAATTATTTCAAGCTTTCCGTTTTATGCTTTAGAAATTTTTTCTATTTCATGAATAAAGTAAGAATGTTACGGATTAGTTTTTAAATTACAAATAAGGTGACTTAAAAACAATGCAAAATGTTCTGGAATAACCGTTCTTAAAATATATTTTTAGAATGCCTGAAAGAATAATGCAAAAAAATGCGCACAATAATATACATTATGCGATTGATAATATTATATTTATAAAATATATTATTATATCAAATCACTTGAGAAGTTGTTATGGTTGAAAATATCGAAAGCTGTTTAGTTATTGGTGAAATTAGAGAATAGTTGAAAGATGATTAAAGAAAACATTATATCTGGCAGTCGAATTGGTTTTAATGTTTTTAATCCTACCTTCCACACTAGTTATTGCATACATTTTAATAGCACATTTTTTTTCCTCTCTTAAATGTTAACTTGCGACTTCTATTTTATATGTTTTTCTGACTTCATTTTAGTAAAATATTCTAAAAAAATATATATTAAAGGAGATCATTGCGAAATACCTTTAAAATATTAGCCCCCCAGAGCTTGAGATACATTAATCTAAAAGTATGAGAAATTTCATTCAGTACATATAAAAATATAAAAGAAAATTTGTCCATTCGAATTTCTAGGGAGGTTTTTTCATAAAATGCTCGCTTTCGAGCGAATTCTTTTTGCAGCATTCAATTTAACGTTTTTTCTCTTTTTCAACGAAATGCATCATTTTTAAAACTCCACACTTTCTCTTAATAATTTTTCCTACGCTTCTGAAATTTTAATACAAAGTCTATTTTATTCATTCTTTACATCTTTTCAGTTTGTGAATCATGAATAAGACAGTATTTATTTGGACAAGCATACTTTTCTGAGTTTCTCAGAAGCTGTATTTTAAGGTTTAATCTGTTCATGGATTTGAATGTTTTTCCGATGTTTTTCTTTAGTTTCAAAATGTATAACTTTCAGTTCTTTTATCAAATATTCGCAAAATTCCCGAAATTGAAGTAAAAAATGTATTTTAAAGAGAAAATAAATAGGTGTATGAGAAAAAATGAAGTTAATAAAATATGATTATTTACTGCTGAGATTTATTAAAGTGAAGGTTGGATGAAAAGGTATAAAAATCAAATTAATTGTTGCGTAAAACTGAAGGGTATTTCTAAAAACTATACTTCTCCTAGACGGATGAATCATAGTCGAGGTTAAGTCTTGTTAAGACGAGTTAAATAAAAATTGAAATCAATTTGATTGTCGTACATCTGCAAGAAGTACCCTTCAATTGGTTTTAAGGTTCATTTGTTTATTTTTCAATTAATTTATTAAAATGGGCTTGAAAAATGAGTAAGGTGTTCCGCATAAGCCACTCTTTGTATATGTTTTTATAATATTTTTCAAAAATTGAAAGCAAAAACCATATAGGATGGGTAAATAAAATTAATATATGTCGAAAAAAAACATAAATGCCTTCAAATCCTAATAAATAACATTTAAGAAAATCGATCGCACGAAATACCTAAGTTGTTCGACTGCGGAAGGAACAGAAAAGAGTTAAAAGATGATTATTAGAAATTCTTTAAGTTTTACTCGGCAATCAAATAGGTTTTTATGTTCTGCACATCTACCATCTGTAATTCTGATTTGTCAGATTTTAATAGGATTTCTTTACTTTAATATAAGTTTGTGAAATACCTTTCTGTCTACATTTTTTGCAAGGATTCTTGAAATATCCATTAAGGGTGGCTTTATGGAACATCATGTATACATTGCAGGTGAGGAACGTGAAGCACTCCATATCGAACGGAAAATTAGGAAAAATTTATGCTCACGCAGAATAGAATCAATTGTTATTTGAATTGTTGCAGACTTAAGTCAACTGATTTTTCCAAGAAAGCAAGAAAGGAAATTATTTTCTGCTTTTCCTATCAGTGTAAAATATTTGAGGGAAGCAAAAGTATGTTCATGGTCTAGGCACTATATCATAGGCTGATATATCAGTGCTATGCCTGATATTTTTTCACCGATAAAAGCCGAAAATATTTTGTTTTTAGCTTTATCAAAAAGCAGAAAGTGAATGTCTTTTAAACAAACAGCGATTCATTTAGTACGCAGTATTACAAAAATAGGACAGAAAAAAAATGTAAGAAATAACTCCTGTTTCTAAATATGAATGACCAGAAGAAGCAGAACATGTTTAGTTGCTGTATTCCTAGAAAATATGAAAGAGCCAGTCCTTCCCAGACCTTTTGCTCGTCAAACAATTAGACATCCAAAATCTTAAAATCATAATTAATTTAATACGAAATATAATAGGGATATTTTAATCATCAAAATTCTATGGTACTTTATTTTATATGATTATATGATCGTTTTTCATTTATGCTTATACATTAGTTTCTTAGATAATTGAGTTTCCTTTTCTCTGTAAATATTAAATGAAGGTATGTTAAAGTTGCTTTTTTAATGAAATTGTAGTTCCTTACACCTAATTTTAAGGGTACCTTTATATCCAAACCTACCTTTGGTTATGGTGTACCCACCAAAATATCTTAGAGGACATTCTGGCCCTTTTTGTCATTCTAGATATAGGATTCTATATACACTTGTCTATAATTCTAACTCTTGGATGATTAAATAGGCACTTAAATTCGATCGAAAAGTTGGAAGTACTCAATACTTTAAGTAAGTTATTTATTTAAATTATAGAGCAATAATAAACGAAAAGGGTCGAAATGGCCTCAGCTATCTTTTTAATAATCGAGGGGCTTATTTTAGACAATTTTAATTGTGTTCTTTATTCTGTCTGATGAGTTCTGCAGTGGGTAATTATTTTCAACGGGTTATAAAGTAAGAAAACTGCTACCTGTTTATAAAATATGAGTGACATTTAGTATGATCTTGAGGAAAAAAAGATTTCAATTTCGTATATTTAATTTAGAATAAGTATACAATTTGATTTTTATCTGTTTTACAAAATTCAATAGCTAATCTATTCGTATCGATATTACAGTTGTCTTCATACAACGAGGGTTTAATTTTTCCCAGTAGCAAAATTTTTCAACATAAAGTAACATTAAAATATTCTCAAAATAATGAAGTAGTTGCCCCGCCATAACGATTTTTTCAAGTGATTACCTTATTTTAGTCATTTAAAAGCAATTTACAATTAAAATTTTGCATTTTTGAATTTAGTTCAAAAACTAGAAATGGAAGAATAACGGAGGATGTAATTCTTTCCGATTTTTAGAAGGAAACAAAAAAATTGTGAACTTCTTCATATCCTACAAATAAAAATATTTTGAACATTGTAGTGGGCAACAACCTATGGAAAACCACATAGTAGATTGAATTGCTACGGTCATTCGAAACCATTAAAAATATTTTCAAATGGTATAAAATATTACACTTAGCAGATTTATCTTGCTCTTAAGACATTAATTATGTTTTAAAAAATAATTCATTATATTATCAAAAAAAAAGGGGGGGGGATCTAAAATTGCAGAATTTTTCGAGAAAATAGACAAAGTATATTGTAGTACATGTAATTTTTTGAACTATTGAATGTTTTTCATTTTTGGGTATTTTGTTTAGACAGTAAAAAGTAATGATTTTAATAAACTTCAGTTCTTAATTAAAAGGCATAATTATATATTTTTTTGATCTTGCCACACTGACTAAAAATTTTCTGACATTTGCTTAATAACTTTTCTAAACTCCACGTACTGAATTTTACAAGTGGAATCATCGTTTTTTATAGATATCAACTATATCTATAATCAAGTGGTTTTCCAACCCAGTGCAATATATAATTTATTTTTAAAATTAACTCAAAAAAACTGGTAGTTTATGTACGGTATTACATCTACATATTGTTTTTTAAATATAACTGGTAGGTCATGTTTTATTTTTTTTTCAATTTTTGAAAGTTTTGGAGCTTTCAGATTGTAAGTTTTCAGAAGTATAAGTTGAAGATAAGCTTATTTTTGATATGTTGAGTGTTTCATGAATTTATTAAGCGTAAATTTTGTCTTAAAACAATTGAGAAACTTTTCGAAATTTTATTTTACAACGAGCCGTAAATTTTATTTCTTAGAAACTATCTTTGAAATTTTATTTTACAAATTCTTGTTGTTGTAGTATTGAAGATAAGTAAGCTCACGAGTAAGTTTTACTGTTAACTTTGAAATGCGTGATTAATTTGTAAAGAATTATGCTTTTTATAGAGAAAAAAAAAACAATAATATGGGATTTAATTTTAAACGTGGTTAAAGTTATTAAGAAATCAGTACTTCTCCAATTAGCTGTCTAACATAAAAACTTCTATTTATGTCTTAGAAGTATGCTAATTAGGCTAAGAATTTATGAGTGCAAATCGTATTTGTTAAAAATTGCTCGTTTGAAAAAACAAATGAGGCTATTTTGATAATATTTTACTTAACGTTTTAAAAATGTAAATGAAAAACTTGGATTATGACTGTAAGAAAACTAAACATTCAACATTTTAATAGTGCATAAAATGTTAAAAAAATTAAATGATTCAAAACACAAAAACGTATTAAGTTTTTTTTTAGCTAATTTGTTCTCTAAATCCTTTTAAATCACAAAATTTACTTTTTATCAGTATATAAACAATTGTTATAATTGTAGTAGAAAAGTGGTGATTGTAGCGTACTAGGAAGTAGTTAAGCTAATGAAAACAGTTATCAAATTATTTCTATTATTGTTTGATTAAATTTCAATAAATATTTTATTTGTAGTTAGAAAATGTATGTATATATCTATTTAAATTTTTTTAAATGTTTATTACAAGTTTAAGCGATCTTGTTGATTCTGATTGATAAATTAGTTATTTTTTGAACTGCTGGAAGAATTACAAATTTGAAATTATTTATTTTATGTAGAAATTTCGTGATAAAATCTAAAGGTGAATCACTTCCTAATGGTAAAGTTGCAATCAAGTTAGATTTTGCTTGAAGTCAGACACTAAAAAACAGGCTGATTGAAGGTAAGATAAAAATTACTTTTCATAAATAATAGATAATTTTTATTTAAATATATTCTTATATTCTAACAAATATCCCATAAATTGTAACTGTTTGAAAATAAATTATATTTATTTTAGCAATTTTTTTCATAAAAAATATTTGCAATTTGAAACATTATAATTTTTTAAACAAGTTTTTTTTTTATTTTTGTACAAAAATTGTGAGTCAGCTCTTTCTCATATATAATTGTACAAAATCTAAGTGGAAAATTAAATAACCAAATTGCAGTTTATGTGTCAGATAATACTAAAAAGCGTTGGAATAATTTTTAAATTTCTATTGTCGGAGTTAGCGTGATCTGAAGGTATGAAGCAATGCTTAAACTTTTCGAGCATAAAAAATCGAAGTTGCAGTTTGTATAAGGTAGGACATTATCAAGTGATTGGAGGAATTTTAAGACAAAAATTACTTTTTACGAAAAATAAAAAACTTTCCGTCAAGTATATTTTAGTAAATATGTGCCGATTAATTATTTCAAAATTACTTTTTAAGTAATATTGAGTTATAAGAATCATATGCAATTTAAACATATTATTCATTCAAAAACGTTTTTATCATTGTCGCACAAAAATTATACTACCAGCTACCTTACTATAATTGACGAAATAGGAAAAAAGGAAATTAGCATAATTAGAACCCAAAATATTTATCAAAAGAAAGTGAAAAACTTTGTTTTTAAAATTAAAACTATTTTTCAGTTCCATTGGCCATAAGCTGATTGTTTTAAATAGTTTTAATTCTTTTGGATTAATTTTGAAAATAGTTTTTCTTCCTTGTATATGATTTTTCAACCCCTATTACTAGAAAGACTAAAATTTCTGAATACATTAAAAATCTAAGGAGGAAAATGTAGCTCTTCCCAAATTGTTTGTGTGAAGATTAATTAGGTATACACAAACTGTTAAAATATATAAGACCACAAGTAATTTAATAAAAGATAAATTAGAAACTCAGTCATCAAGATTCTATGGTATTTTATTCGATATGGTTAACGAAAATATTTGATTAAGTGGAACATTGGTTTTTAATTTTACTTATACATCAGTTTCTAAAATAATTTAGTTTCCTTTCAACTAAACTAAACTAAACTCAGTGGCGCGACAGCCCATAGAGGGCCAAGGCCTACTGTGCCCATCTGAGTTTTCTTGACCTTGGACTCTAGGGGGCAGGAGCGGATGTTCCGGTCAGGTGGTCAGCCGAACGCGGAACCCCCAGAGTTTAGTTCCCAAGCATGCTTGGTACTTATTTATCGACCCACTGAAGAGATGAAAGGCTGAGTCAACCTCGCCTGGTTCGAGGATCTAACCAGGGACCTGTGGCACGACAGCGTGAAGCGCTACTGCTTAGTTACCGGGCGTCTTCTTTTCAACTATTAATAATAATTATAGATATGTTAAAATACACATTTTTTTTTCTCAATAAAACTGAGGTATCTTATACTCACCAAAAGAACCTAAAGCTCAGCAAAGGGTACCTTCTATTCCTCAAAGGGAACCTTATATACTCATCGTAGGGAACCTTATAGTCAAACCTACCTGTAGTTATGGGGTGCATATCAAAATACCACTCTGGCCCGTCCTGTCATTCTAGATATACATGTCTATAAGCTTAACACATGAATAATTAAAGAAGTACATGAAAATTCAGAAAGGTTCAATACTTTCAGTAAGTTATTTTTTGAATTGCAGAGCAACAAAAAGCGAAAGGGGTCAAAAAGGCTCCAACCGTCTTTCTAGAGCTAATGAGTTGATTTTAATAACTTCATTTATTTCAATGGTTCTGAAAACAGATTTTGAGGGAGGTTACTATTAAACACCATTTATGATTACTTTTTTAAACAATTATTAATTTATTACTTTTTAAAACATAAAATATGTTTTAAAAATACAATTATTAGTTGTTATTAAAAATATTTATTAAAGACAAGTAAACAATTATTAATTTATTACTTTTTGAAACATAAAATATGTTTTAAAAAGACAATTATTAATTGTTATTAAAATAATTATTAAAGACAAGTAAAACAATTATTAATTTATTTCGATTTAAGACAAATATTATTTTAGTTATAGCTTAATATTTAGTGGATTACTCAAGTCTAAATCAAAAAAGCATTGCGCCGTTACTTTAAGCTAAGAAATTATTATATATAGCAGCTTATATCTGTATTTGTTACATGCACGCGTGTTGTCGGTTTCACAGACTATAAATTTGTAATAATTTACATATTCTAAACTGAAATTTTTAACTTTATTTGAAAAAAAATTAGCCAAAAATTTCTTTACTAAAGGTAATAACATTAAATATCAGCGAAAAGAGGAGTTACATTTTTAGTTTCATAATATATAATTTAAAAGTACTCTGATTTCAGCTCAAAATGTTTTATTAAAAAAATGAGGTATAGTACGAAAGGTTTTCTTCTTTTGAATAATTCATTGCTGAAAGTAGGTGTTTTTATTGGAAAATATAAATCATACTTTCTACCATGTTACATATCAAACGTAAGAATTCCGTATCGAATAATAAATAACTGTTTCGTGGAATATTTTATCACAATTTTGCCTCAGAAGCACCAAAATAAGTTAATAAAAATAAAGTTAATGCCAAATAAATATTTACAGTTGTGTTAACAGGAAATGCAGAAACCATGTTTCCTTTTTAAATATACCTTCCACGCGTACGTAGAATCGGTAAATAGTATTAGATGAATACTTTTTCACCGTATAAATATTTCATCAATGCAAATAATTTGTAAAAGTACTTAAATTTCCTGATCACGTAACTCGCTAGTAATAGAGCCTAAAACGTTTAATATTAAAAAGAAGCGCGACGTGGGAATGTAATTCTCGAAAAATGTTCGAATTCGTAATAATTTATTAGAATACGAGTATTACCTGCAAGTTGCTTTATATTCTTTTAAGAATACAGCACTGCTGGTTGAAGAAGACCAATAAATACATTATCAACCCATGAATATTGTATGATATGGCCATGAAAAGCTGATAAAACAAACTTTTTAGATAATATGGCTTCAGAATAGGGAATGAATTGTTAAATTTTTTACGTAAGCCTTTACATCGATAACTTCTGAAGTTTTAAAAAATTCAAACAAACTGAAGCTAAAAAGTTAACCATATGCATAATAAACGGCATATAGGAAGAAGCTTTACGAACAAGTATTTTTTAATATTGACTTATTAAAAAGAAGCTTATGCAAAGTATAAACGGTAAACGCATACAATCGCACGTAATGAGCCGTAATATTGTTTAAATTCGCTACAACTTTAATACGGTGCTAAATAAATGCATACTATTTCAATTCTCAAAATTTTTTAATTGATTTACTATCCAAATAAGTATTGGGTATATTTTGTGCTACGTATAGAATAAAACTATAAAACGTGAATAAAGCAAAAATAAAGGTACTTTAATGGACATATTATAGATTCGATTCTATAATCAAAAATATTCCTCAGTATCTAAAGTTGAAATGACAGAAGAAAAGTAACTTAATGAACAAATGTAAATTGGTTTAACCAATGAACGAAGAGGAACGAGTTTGAACAAAATAATAAAAGAATGGAGATAAGATGCAGGTGTAAAGACGAGGCAGGTGTAAAGGCCATTCTTAACATTTATTTCAAGGTTTGTCTCATACGTATGATTTAATGGAACACATTTTGTGGGATGTTTTCTCTAATAATCTTTCAAATTTTGTTATCAAGATCATATTACTTTCTATAATAGGATGAAGTTTAACCCGTGACACAAAAACCATGATCTAATAGAATTGAACTTATACATAAAACACAATGTAATTCAATCACTAAATGAACCGAAAACTCAGAGCAATTCAAGAGAGCATTTATAACAATGCGCGAAGCATGGTGATTTACAACTATTACTGTTTTGGTATCTTTGTAAATATTTACCTCAACTTTTGTTGATATCAGTAACCAATAATGAGGTTCAGGTTCTGGTTACGTGACTAGCTTGTTTTTTTCTCTTTGTGTGTGTAAAAGAGACAGACATGCTATAAAACCAGCATTAGTTTTGATTTAAAACAAAATTTCAGAATATATTTGCATTTGATCTGTAAGCTTGGTTTACAGTTAACTTTGCTACGTCACAAAATAAAAGGAAAACTAGCTATAAATTTAAAACCGACTATATAATAACGCGTATTGTAAATAACCGTAAGCATGTTTAATCATGATTAAGAACGCTTTTGCTGCCTTAAAACATATCGACAGCATTTTATTTTTCATAGATTGTGAGAAGCTTTTATCAAACAATTAATTTTTCTTGGTGTTTTGGAAATTTTTAAGCATGTATAACTGTCTTTTTGTTTACCCATGATAGACTTCACTCATTTCATAATTTTCTTATAATTTCTTCATAAAAATATTTTTTAAAAAAATTGCCTTTATTGTTCCATTACTGAACTGGCCAAATCTAGGTGATATCATTATTGCCGGCTTACACTAACCTTATTTGCACTTACATTAATGTATGCATAGACTGCAGATTTAATATGACTACGCATCTCTTTATAATGTGATTTGCGATCATCGCATTCTAACAGTATTTCTCGTAACGAATCAAATAATTCAAAACCGAATTTATTCCCAGAATGCGTAACTGTGCTTTTAATTATTACGTTAAGTTTAATCCCCTCAGCAATTGGATCAGAGTGATAACAAGGCGACAAAATTTCAGAACTAGGTCGGAAAGTGCGAAAATTCTCTCATAAATTAATGCATCCCATCACAAAGTTCATCTAAATTGCTGGCGTTTTCCATCTAATCGTTAAGTAAATACCCCTCCCCCAACACGGAGAAATGACCTACCCTTTCAAATGCTCATTATGTCCCAAAGCGTCGAAATCGCACTCCATCTGTGGAACTACTAAAGCATTAAAGGGTGCATCCTCGCTGTGCCGGCCAACGCGACAGTCAACGAAATACTCGTTTAGAGAAAAGGGATACGGTTACAGAGACATGTTAAATTATTCGACTCTGACTGTTAAATGATGTCGAGGACATCAAAGAGTTCTTGAGCAAATAGCGAATCTGGTTGAGGTAAATTTGAAATTGAAATGCTTATCATCAAGAGGCTTCCTGCGTTTTGAAGTATTTTTAATTAACCGTTATAAGCCAGAATGTTAAGTAGATGTTTTGATGAGAAATCTATATTTAATCTCATGGTAGATTTTACCACATTTAGAATTCGTTGTGCGTCTTTGTTCCACAAAACATTGGTGAAGAGACAAAAGAATTGAATTTGAGTTTGGCTTCATATTTTATTCTCTTATAAATTGGTTATAGTATTTTTTCCACACTTTATTTAGTCAAAAACCACCATTCTAAGATTCACCTTGGTAGATAAGTAAGATTTATTCATAAAACTTTTAAAAACAACGCTTTTCACGTAAAATAATAAAGAAAAGATTTTATTTTTAGAATTTTTTTTTTCTCTTTAGTTCCGCGTTTGTTAGTTTATTTACAAAACAAATCGAAATTTTTGCTACGAATGTCGTTGTAGTGATCGAAATTTCAAGATGCAGAGGTTGAAACAAGAATTTCTGGTTGCAATTTTGCAATTGAAGTTTTATACCATTTGGCGATAAAATGGCAATATAAATTCTGTTTGTAGTGATCAGAAAAAGTTTAAAATTTGTATTGTTATCCAGCAGAGCGTTTCAGTACACTTTGAAACCTAAGCTAAATGTTTAAAAAGTTGTCCAAATTACGTTTTCATATCTAATTCCGCATTTTAAATTTAGATGGTAGTTTACTCTATTAAACTAAGCATTTTTGCTGCGTATGTCAAAACATTAAAATTTCATCTTAATATAGAAAATTCTTCAATATAAATATGATTAAAAGTTACTCTAGTAGTTGTGTTTTCTTTAAATTCGTTCTAAATTTATATCTGAAGTTATGCTTTATACTTAAATTAGAATAGTGAAAGTAATTCCTCAATTATTCCATCATTAGTAATATGGCATTCTATTTTATTTGCTAAAGAAATAAAATCGCAAAATATGCAAGAATTTTTTATTGAAAGAATTGTATTTCCCTTTTAAGTGTAATTAAAAACTTTCATAAATTCTGAATTATTTTTCAGCATAATCTCCATATCAAACAACGAACAAAGAAATGCTTAAAAAATGAAGTATGTGATGTGTGAGAATCTAATTGTTTCATCCCGAATTATAACTTGAATAATTTATACTTGTAAGTAGAAAAAAAAATTAATATTGCGAAGATTGGGAAAAAAATAAAAACAAAAATATAAAATTTTAACTGAAATCATTCTTTAATAAATTAAGAGGATTGTATCTCGGCACGAAATTCTAAATTGGCATTCTCTGGGGAATTTTGTGAAGTTAAATCATGAATTTTACAGAAAATAAATAAAAGATTAAAGAAATATTTCTTCTTTTTTTTCTTCAAAACTACGTCGTGACTTAAACATTCGTCTGAAAATCTCTTTCTTTTAAATTCTTTTCAACGCATCTCTAGATTACTTATAATGCCATGAAGGAAAACTTACTTTTTTTTTTAGTTTTTATTACAAAATTAAAGTGTTCTTTTATATTGCATTTTTTTCCTTCTCCTTTATCATAAATTTCTACAAGGAAAAGAATTTTATAGCTTTTGTAATTCAGTTATAATAACTAGAATTATTTAATCTACATTTTAACTATTTCGTTTAAGAACGCATTTTAATTATTGCTTTAATAAAAATTATAGCTATGTTTCTTTCTTTATACTTAAATTTAACAATGAATAGTGCGTTTTTGCACAGTAATAGATAGGGATGAATACTTTTAAGTAATAATAATAATAAAAGAATTGGGTACTTGCACTTTAAGAAGATCACGAATACCCACACATGTGACCTATGACGTTAGCGCCTGCCGATCGTTTACAAGCAAAATGGCGTGTTAAAAGTGAGCTAAGTTTCTCCTTATTCATAGTGTTAATTAACGTGAAGTTAATTAAATACAGCATCGTATGGCTCATCGAATTTGCTGAAATACATTATCTTCTTGTCTACGTCTTTTACTTAACTTAGATTTAGTATTTTCTTATATATTTCATCGTAACCATGATTAATTTCATTTTGTGTACCTGGCAACTTCGATGCATAATTAACTTGTTTGTGCTCTACATGGCTTCGTGCCTGTCTTCGGATTAAGTAAGAAATATATAGTGAAAGAATTGAAATATTTGTGAAATACTCTTTTCCGAAAGAATATAGAATGTGTTATTCAAGAAAATTGATACCTGACGGGATTGGCTTACTTGAAATGGAATGAAAAGAACAGTTGCTAACGTAAACAAATAACACATTTCAACAACCAATCAGGATCGATATACCCATACTACGTCACTTGCAGGTATCACATTAACATCAATTCCATTTGAAACTGGAGATAAAGAAATAAGTTTAATAATGAGAAATAATGTTTATTTATATTAGAATAATATTTTTGGAATCTAGTAAATTTCTTTGAGATTTTTTTTAGAATCGGATTCTATATAGAACTTTATACAAAAGATCTAGAATCCCTACATTGGTCTAAACTTAAGGTTTGACATACTATATTTGCTAAAAATTCAATACAATACACCACTGAATTCTTCAGAATTTTTAAACTATGTTCTAACTCTTTTTCATGTTTGTAACGATAGAATCATGCAATCAAAATTTTGACCACTCTCTGACCAGCTGGAGCATTTAAATATCCGTTCCAGATGAAAATACAAGTTTTAATTGTTATTTGTCCCCTAGTAGAAGTTTTTATCCTTTTTTTAACGACAAATAAAATTTAACATCAATCGAAATTTTTGTTTATCTTTGAAAAACTGCAAAATTTAAATTTTTATTGAAACTCTTTGCTGAAAGACAATATAAGTTTCAAATACTTTTTTTTCGACTACAAGTGGAATTTAAATTTTTTGTAACCGTCATGGAACAACTGACCCATTTTTGGGTCTATGACTTCATATGTTAAAACTAAGTAGTCTTGTAAATCCAACTCAGAAGACAGAGTAACTCCTGGATCAAACATTGGGGCAAACTAGCCTATAGTAGTGGAGCAGAGATGCGAACTGCTCCGGACAGGCCAAAATCATTAATAAATCGGTAGATAACTACAAAGTAAATTTTGAGAATATTTGACGATTTTTGTTTGCTTTTTAACAGGTAACTTGAAAAAAGTACTATGAAGTGGTGAATTATATAAGCCTACGAATTATTTAGAAATAGTAGTGGATAAAAATCTACTAAATTGAATTTATTAAACCAAGAATCACAATTGATAAACTACCACTTTAAAATATATATTTGCTGTCCGGAGCAAGTTGGCATCTCTGGTGGAGGAGTTTAAGTGGAATTTATGCTTATTTTATCATTTTATCACCAATGAGCGTAAATTGAAATTCCAACTACTTGGTGACTTAGAAGCGTGATCAAATTTTAACTGGAGCTTTAAACTGGATGATTACACAAGTTTTTTATCAATTTTTGACCGCTATTACTTGAAATCCCAATTATTATCGTCAATCAAAATTTTGACCTGTTTTTGCCATACACTTTTAGAGACACAAAACTAAAATAAAATGTAATATATGGATATGAAATGATAAAAAGGCTTAAAAATTGCATATTTAAGTGGTCTAAAATGAAAATATTTTTCTCCCGCACCTAAAACAAAAAATAAAGTGTACAACATTTTCGCGGGACGTGATGAGAATTACCGATATGGATGACGAAATGGATTCATCAGACGTTTTTCATTTCGGATTTGAACAAAAATAGAATATTCTTTTAACGTAACTTTTAAAACTTTATTTATTTTATTTATTTTATAAAAACATTAACATTATCAACATTAAAAACATTATATTATTAAAAGCATTATATTATTAACATTATTTATTTTATAAAAATATACTTTCTAGTTCTCTTTAAATTAAAAACAAGAAGAAGCTTTTTATCTTAATTCAGACACCAACCTCATGTGGTACTCTATGCTATTAACACTATAATAATTTTCATTTTAAAACGATATACCACAAAAATTATTAAAAAGATAACTGAATGCAAATTAGAATCTATGTTCTACATTATTTTATGAACTTAAGAGATATATTACTAATTTCAAAGCCTGTCAAAATGGCTACGCTTTTGAACGAAATAGAGGCAGTACTCCACTACGAGAAAAAGTTTAACTACTTAAGCATATTATATTAAAAGCGTTAAGTAAGAAATGTGTGGCATTACTACCACTATAAATATAAAATACCGAATCACTAGTACATAAGACATGCTAACTTGATTCCATCATGAGGTACCTTTTGATAGATGAAGGTTGACATAGTCTATACAGGGGTTTCCAACTGGCGGCCCGCATCAGGCCCTCGAAGCCTTTTTTTTGTGGCCCGCGAACTAAAATATATTATTTTTCATAGCGGACAATTTTCGTAAAAAATCTATAAGGGCTTAAAATACTTTTCTCGTGTAAAAAAAAAAAACTAATTTTTTTGTCATTCGTGAAATTTAACATACCAACGGTGCAAAAAAATTTATTTCTCAGGTTTTTCATCCAAGATAATATTTATTCAAATACAAAAATTATCGTGCATGTTACTCTCTTTTTTTATTTATCTTTTTTTTATTTTATTTTTTATTTTGTGAATATAATTTAGCATGAAATTCTCCAATTTAGCTTTTTCAAACCACTCATTTTGGACGAAATCATATACATTTGTAAATTTTAAAGTGCATAAAAGAGGGAATGAATATCATGTTTTATCTAGATTCCTTGAATTTTATATCGAATGAGCAGAAAAGAAAGAAAAAGATGCTCGAGAATATTTTAGTTGTTGCTATAATTCCTAATAAGTCGAAAACATTTTAATTTATCACAGAATTAAATTTGAAAAAATCTTGTCTCTAAGTTTCAGATTCAGAGAAGACTCAAAATGATACGTAACAAGCATTATTTGTAATGCTTGTTATTTTGTTCTTTTTTTTAATACTAAAAAATCTTTTTTAAAAATCAGACAGCAATATTTAATGTTCCTTCAAACATAAAAGAATCCTATATAAAATTTTGATAAAGTTGTGGCCCGCCATTTGACTGGTGTTTTTAATTGCGGCTCCCGGCCTCATGTAAGTTGGAAACCCCTCGTCTATAATTAAATCCCTTCAATGGTGACCTGTGGATGTGATAAAAACATGCTAATATCGATGGAGGATCCAAATTAAACAGTTGATTTGCTTAAAAAGATACTGCTCAAAGAAAAAGAAAATCCGGTGAAGTAAATAAAGTCTCCCGGTCAAAAAAGAATAATGAAGAAAGAAAAAATAATGAGCGAAATGCTATGAGCAAAAATGAAGGAAAAAAAATGAGCGAAATTCTATTAACAATAATGAAGGAAAAAAATATAATAAGCAAAATTGATATAAATAAATAAACAGCATGAATCAACTAGTGGTATCCGTTCATAGAATTCTATCACAGATAAAATTCTGGAAGGGGAGTAATGCGCCGTAACTACCTACCACTATAAATATAAAGTACCAAATCATCAGTATATAAGACATGTTAACTTGATTCCATCACGAGGATTAATTCCCTTCAAAATGCATAAGAAAAATCTGGCAAAGCTTAATTTTGTAATCAAACAAAATCGTATAAAAAGTCTGGAAATCTCAGTAAACTTAATGCATTGTCTTTTCAGTTGTGTATCATGGATTAAGTATAAAATTTGTGTCATGATTTATTTTAAAATTAACTGCGTTTCATAAGTTTATGGTATTTTAAATAGTATGTTCATTCAAAATTGCACTTTAAAGCTATTAATAATACATAAAAGTTATCTGAAAGAGTTCCTTACTGTTAAAAACATAGTCGGTCTATAATATTGTAGTCTATGGTGAAATAACTTTTTTTATTATTAAAGGCAAATATTTAAAATTTGAATAATCTTAACGTAATTTCTTTTTGTAAATAAGGAAATATCTATATATTTTTTTAAACAAACAAGAACGTTCAAAAGATTTTCATCAATTTTGTATAAGACGAAATCTACTTCTCGTTTTTTGCTTAATTTATTTATTTCATAAAAACAAATTAAAAAGCAAATTTTTTGATATTTACAAACAAAAACAATATCGTGTGACAAATTAAACTGAGCCAGAACGTTCATAGAAAACTCAGTCATGTGATTCGCGAGTGCATGAGCTAAGGGAAATATTGTTAAGCCATGTTAGCGTGATGTCCATTTAACATAAGTTCTGGACTACTAAAACTTATTTTATTACAGGAATTGTTTAAAGTAATATTAATTCCATAAGATAAATAAAAAGATTATATGGTTTAGTTTCATAAGCAAATGTAATCACATACAAGTGTAAATAAACCACCTTTTCATCAGTTACCTCTACCTTGAAAATTAACAGAGATTATTGAGTCTATACTTTTGAAAATGGTGTGCCTAATTAATAAATCAATTTCAAAGTCATTTAAATATCATAACGTTATTTTATAACTTTTGATAAGAAATAATTGATACCGATATTTTAACCGACGATATTTAGTTGCAAAATTTCTCTCTCACTACTTTCTGAAGATTAGATACGGGAAAAGAATCAAACAAATGATGGATCACAAGCAAATGAGGTATTTATCACATTCCAAGTTCTCAGCCACATTCCGATCATTGGCGCGGATTAATCAGAAAGATTCGTAGCATCTCTCGGACAGATCCGGAAACTGTAATGATCTCCATCTTCATTAAAATTCGATCTCTGCATGCCAAATGTTCGAAGCCCCGGCATTAATCTGAAGTAATTAATTGAAATCATTTCCCTCCTTTTCCAGGAGATGGCTTTGAGCACTCTATTTAGTTAGATCCCCCTGAAGCCAAAGTACTTTTTACCAAACATGGCAAATGTGAGCAGAATAATAGATATTCCGAATAGTTTCTAAAAAGTATTACAATTAGTTCTGTTTCGTCTGTGAAAAAAATCCTTCTTTCTTATAGAAGTACTCTTTCAGTAAAAATCTTCAATTACAACTCCAATTGCGGTTAGAATAATGAATTTTTAATGAAATTGTGAGATAGTTTTCCCAAGTTAAAATGATTGAATCGGTAAAAAAAATGAATGAGAATTTTTATTTATTTGAAAAATTTTATTATAAAAAGGCTCTTTTGAATTAATGTCGTACATTTTTTGTGAAGAATCTAGACTTTAGAATTTAAAAAAATAATTTCAAAGAAGTAGGCTCATACACATTAAAACTTTGAATGAAATAAACTGCAAAAAAATCCTATTACCTAGATTACGGAACTATTTTCCAGCAATCAAAGATTTAGGGAAAAAGGTTTTTCCGGAAAAATTTTTGACACAATTTCTTACTGGTCATATAGAATGTTTATTGTAACATATAAAGAATTAAAAAAAAACAATGCGAACGAAATAAGGGAAAGGCAAAAGTTGTTTTATAAGTTTTGATTCAGGTCCAAAATAATTTTTTGAAGTCTGTGATATTTTCTTAGTTGAAATTTTTTGACCCAAATTCTTATAAGTCATATCGAATGCTAAAAGTAACATACGAATGACAAAAAAAGCAATGCGTGAACAATTAGGAAGGTGAAAAGTTTTTTGATAAATTTTGGTTCAGGTCCGAAATTATTTTTTGCCTCTCTTCTTAGGTGACATTTTTGACGCAAATTCTTACAAGTCATATAGAATGCTAATTGTAACATATAAAGAATTAAAAAAAGAACAATGCGGAAAAAATAAGAGAAAGGCAAAAGTTGTTTTATAAGTTTTGATTCAGGTCCAAAATTATTTTTTGAAGTCTGTGATCTTTTCTTAGTTGACATTTTTTGACGCAAATTCCTACAAGTCATATAGAATGTTAAAAGTAACTTATGAATGACAAAAAAAAGCAATGCGTGAACAATTAGGAAGATGAAAAGTTTTTTGATAAATTTTGGTTTAGGTCCGAAATTATTTTTTGCCTCTCTCTTTAGGTGACATTTTTTGACGCAAATTATTACAAGTCATATAGAATGTTAATAGTAACATACAAAGGCTATATAAAAATTAAAAAAAAAAGAAGAACAATGCGGAAATAATTAGGGAAAAGCTAAAGTTGTTTGAATAAATTTTGGTTTCAATTGAGTTCTGAAAGTAAGAACGAGTAAACTCAATTTATATCTTCAAAGAACGAGTTTTAATAGTTTTGAAGTAAGAATTTCTAAAGCTTCGAAGAATGAACTTCAAAAACTTTGAATCACAAATCCAAATACCTCCATTTTTAGAATCTCAATATCTCCGTCGTCCTAATTTCAATACCGCCGTTGTCCGAATTTCAATACCGCCGTTGTCCGAATTTCAATACCGCCGTTGTCCGAATTTCAATACCGCCGTTGTTCGAATTTCAATACCGCCGTTGTCCGAATTTCAATAGTTCTAAAAAATAAATTTCAATAACTTCATTGAACAAATTTTATAAGATGAGTAGCATTTAAAAACTTCCTTTAATTAACCTTCAATTAATTTCACTAACTTTCAACAGTCCATTTTTGAAGCATGGCTTGAATAGCTCAAAAACTTCCAAATAAATCTTATAATCTTTAAATTAAACTATCGTTTCGTAATAAGTTTCAAAAAATTTTTATGCCTTCGAAAACTTGAATAGTTTCACTGCCTAATTTCAACAAAGTGCTTTCTTTGAGCCTTTTATAAATCATAAAATGTAACAAAACGGTACTTCTTTCGAAGCTAATAAACTAAAATCCTGCTATTTACAAAAGCACTCTACATACAGATAAATATCGCCGAACACTCACTTTAAGTATTGTGCTTTAAATAAAGATTAAGTTTTAAAATGGTGGTGTCGGTAGAATGCGTTATGGTCCTCATTTAAGGGTGCAAATGATCGTTATTTTTACAACGAATCGCCAAAATACTTCAAAGTCGCAAAACGAAATCACAAGTATCTTTCTGAACATCCCCAGCTTTTATTAAGTATCGTAAAAGTTCTCTCTCCCCTGCCCCATTATGCTTTTCATACCTTGAAAACTGTAATTAAAATTCAGTCGCCGAGTGTTCTTCATCAACTGTGAAAAGGGAGATTTAAGGACATGGAGTCCCTGAAAAGAGACATTCGCTTTAAGGATGTTCTGGTCACGATCCATTTGGAATGTCTTTTGCTGTCTGGACGATTGCTGAGTTCAGTAAATCAGCAAATTTGTGCAGCACTTAAGTAATGGTAAAATTCTTTCAGAAGATAACCTTCAGCGTTGTTGAATCTTTCTCTTGGTATAATGACTTTGTATTTTAAACGGTAAACTCAAGTTTAATATGAAAGGTTTAAATAGTTAGCTTGATGTATCTAATATAATGACTGTATTTTTGAAAAAAATGTAATGATAACTATTTACATATTCGACTATCTAATGATTTCGAAGGAAAGATGAAATTATATGGAGAGAAGTTTAAAATAAGCATAAATGATAAGTTAGTGGAAGATAAAAATTAAATATGTAAGAAAAAATATGATTTGCGGAACATTTAATTCCAATTACAAATCGTTGAAATGAGTTCAATTATTTAAAAAATTGCTTTTAGCACTTTTTGAAGTTTTTAGTAAATCTTCAGTTTCATAAGGGGAAATTAAGTTTAGCTGTAAATTGTCTCACAATAATTAGGGAATTTATTCATAAAAATTATGAAAATTGTTAATTTTTTGAGATATTTAAAAAAAAAAATTAAGAATTTGATTATTTAAGGCTTTTTTTGGAAAAAATGATAGGATATATCCAACATGCCGAATTGATATGAATTGATATGAATTATTGATATGAATTATTTTTCTAAATGAATAAGAAGATATAGATTTGATGAAAATTTGATATAAGTTACAAGATCATATGATTTAAAAAAAATAGCTATTGAAAAAAAAATGCTTTACAAAAAATTCTTAACAATTAAATTTTGGTATCGATATTAGGTTTATTTGTTAATGAATTTAAAGATGACACATTAATGACGTATTTGATTCACAGATGGCGCATAAATGACATTTGATTCTAGATTGGCGTATTCGACTACAGGTGACGCAATGAAAGTGGATTTGATTCACAAATGATCTATTAACCCATGCCAATAGACACAACTACTATCATTATGACCAGATGAAGAAGTGAGATGCCCGCTCCGCGGGCAGGTACTTCGCTCCAATTCCTATCAAGTCAAATCAAATGATCTATTGATTGGATAATTAGTTCAAAATATTGGCTGTTAGCATATTCGGCAAAAATGTTTTTAAAAAAAGTATAGAAATCGATTGTTGCAAATTAATTTCTAAGCGAGGAAAAAACAAAAACACCATCGTTATCTGAAGAATAACTAATGTGAAATGTGGCTCTGAAAATATCCAAACCTGTTTAGTTGTATTAGGAAAGAAAAAAAAAGAGTTGAAAATATATTATTATTCTTATTGTATAGCCTTTGTTGAATAGCCGACCCAATTTTCGAGTTTACGACTATCAATGTTCAACTACGTAGCCTTGTAATTTTGAACCCTATCCAGAAGACAAGGGAACTCTTTGATCAAGTATTGAGAGAAATTTGCCTTCGTGGAGGAATTTTTTGATGGGGCTAACCTACATCTGCGTTACATAAAGGAGAAGACCACGAGAACCAACCACGGTTAGCCTGACGGCAGGGGTACTCTAACCTATGATCCGTCTACTATTGAGGATATTTTACGTCAGCACTGTGGTTGGTGCATGCCGGATGCAGAATTCATATCGACCAGTCATTGCTGGGATTCGAACCCGGTTCACCTCATTGGAAGGCGAACGCTCTTTCTCCTGAGCCATCTCTGCTTAAAATCGATTATTAGAAACATTTTCAAATTTCAACTGGCAATCAAGCAGGCTTTGATTTTTTCTCCTCGCCTTTCTCAATAGTATTTTTTTCATCGCCAAGATATTAATTTGCGATAATCAATATCTACACTATTTTGAGTTCTGATTTAACAAGGATATCAAAACTATATTGTAAGAGCGGTGATTAAAGATCATCCTGGATTTTAAGAAAAATAACATGTAATAAGGAATATGATTAATTTAGACAATTGATAAATAATTGAGAAAACTATTATGGTATATTAAAAAAACAATTTAAATGGTTTTTAATACTAACACCAATGACTTAAACATAAAATTCACTTTAAATTTAATGACAAATGATAAAAAGAGTTGACTGAAGAAAAAAAATTAGTTTACAAAGTTAATTATACAGATACTGGTACAAAAGCTCATATTGTGAATAACCATAAAAACCTAAGTTTATTTTGCACACATTTACGTGATTTGTTGAAGAATTCAACTATTTTTAATTAATAAAACAAACTCAAATGCAAATTTCAAGGGAGAAAATGTTTTTATTTCTTAATTTATTGAGCACACAAGCTTTTTTCTTCTTCTTGTAATTACATAAACATTAAGATTTATACCAATAGTTAAAGATATCTTTTCCAGAAAAAATATTTCAGTATAATTACAGCATACAAATAGTAATAATTTATTAAAAATAATAATTATTTTCCATTAAAATGCGAAACCTTTATAAAACATTTTTTACAAAAGATTTTTTTTAAAGAAAACTCAGATAAGTAACGATCTTATTAAATTTATTCGCAAATGAGCAGATTAAAAAAAAATCTGCTCAATTATGGAAATAAAAGTATTTTAATGATGCAAAATAACTCTTAATAGTTGAACTAATATTTGTTGCAGTTTTTTATCTATTGTAAATGGGAAAAAAAAATTTCGTCAAAGAAAAATAAGGAATTAGTGTAAAATCTTGGCTGTTATTTTTATTCAAAACTTAAAGAATGCAACATTAAGAAATATTAGGATAATTAACGCAAATAATTAGGAGAGTTTATTATAAAAAGAAGCATTTGCACGCAATGCTTTTTTTTCCTTTTGGAAAAATATTTCTTTGGCAATTCTTTTGAGTTTAGAGAACATGTAAATCAAATTGAATAATAGAAATACATTACTTCAGTTTGCGATAAATATAAAGAATCAAGATCGAGAATTTAAATTAAATTAAAGAAACGATCGTAATTACGGAAACGCAATCATAAAAATATTTTGAAACTATTTTAAAAGTGTATTAAATTTGAAATAATGAAGCTCGGCAAATTAAAATAAGGCAAAAAATTATACATTTATTTTTCTGTAATAAGTTTGAAATTTGCCAAATTAAGAAGATACAAGCAATAAATTTATAATATAAGACTCATGTTTAATGATCAGTATTAAAATACCTTTTAAAATTATTAAAGAAAAAACAATTTTAAAATTAATTGCAAGAAAATTAATGAATTACTTTTTGTATACGTTATACTAATTTCGTGATTAAATAATTTAAAAGAATAATTCATAGAACTTCGCTATTTAAAGACATAGGAATTTGATTCAAATTAGAATTGGAATTTTAATTCATTTTGAAAAAAAAAGTATTAGATGAATAATCTTTAGTAAAAGAAATATACTCAATCAATTTTCATAATTGAATACTTATCAATAACGACTTTAAGTTTCAGTTATAATTATTAAACTATCAAACTACTTAATTTATGAATATTAAGTGAAAATTAAAAGAAATGATGAAATTTAAAAACTGATAATAACTCAAACTCATTTTCGGAAACATAATGTGCAATTTTTAGTTCTTGAAAAAAATAGTAAAACTATATCATACTATTAACTTGGTGTTTATATACTCATTTTTCAAAAAAAAATTAAACAATTTTTAAAATATTAACCAAAGATTATTAATTATGGTAATTTAAAAAATAAATACGACATTAAAATATTTCTTTTTAAATTTTATTATTTATAGGAGTGTCTGCTTACCATCCCCCGTAACCTGTCATTCCCCTCTCTAATTTTTGCTAAAAAGTCGAAATTTTTTTTTTTAAAGAAAATAATCATTTTGTTTATGAAATATACAAGTATTATAATTTTATGTAAGAACATTTTATTAATATTTTTATCTTAAAAAAATGAAGGATTATTTGGATTTAAGAAACAATCAACAGAATTTGAAAAAAAAATTATACTTAGAAATATGAAAGTGTGTCAAAATAAGAAGTAATAAACGAGAAGCAATTTTATTTGTTAATAACTTAGATCTCTTAAACGTCAGTAGATTGCTGATATATAATTATTATAATTTTATGTAAGAACATTTTATTAATATTTTTTTTCCATTGGCAGGCACTGAATTTGAATCTTTGCCTATACTATGCCAGAATTGTTGCTCATTTCGCGTTACCCAGTGGGCACCTGTGAACCAAAGTCACGGAGGCGAGCAACATTGCCCACGCCACACTGCCACAAACCCGTTTATAGGGTGGGCCACATTCACACATCATACTCACACACACAACAGAGGACAGCACAAAGACAGAGAGAAACATCCATGCCCAGAGCGGGATTCGAACACGCAGCCTATGGCTTCGCAGTCAGGCACGCTAACCGCTCGGTCACCTGGCCGGCATTTTATTTATATATTTATCATAAAAAAATGAAAGATTATTTGGATATAAAAAGCAATCAACAGAATTTGAAGAAGAAAATTATAGTTAGAAATATAGAACGTGTGACACAATAAGAAGTAATAAACGAAAAACAATTTCAATTGTTAACAACTTAGATCTCTAAAGATCAGTGGATCGCTATTATATAATTATTATAATTTTATGTAAGAACATTTTAAT
The DNA here is from genome assembly GCF_982258835.1 of Parasteatoda tepidariorum. Taxonomy (NCBI): domain Eukaryota; kingdom Metazoa; phylum Arthropoda; class Arachnida; order Araneae; family Theridiidae; genus Parasteatoda; species Parasteatoda tepidariorum. The sequence goes on along the minus strand of NC_141760.1, from coordinate 87,841,330 downwards.
AATATGTTTATCATAAAAAAATGGCTGATTATTTGGATATAAAAAACAATCAACAGAATTTGAAAAAAAAATTATACTTAGAAATATAGAAAGTGTGACAAAATGAGAAGTAATATACGAGAAACAATTTTAATTGTTAACAACTTAGATCTTTAAAGATCAGTATATTGCTGATATGAGACAATATAAAAGGTAGAAATGGAACCCGCCGAATTTGCCAACCCTTTTAGGCTTAGCTACTCTTACTTGACAAAACTCTAACATTTAGCATTAATTTCAATGAGAGGGATTGCTTTTTTAAATAATTAATTTAAAATAGTCGAAAAGCATTAATTAAAAAAAATAACCAGCTTTCCTAGGTAGCAAAATGATATTATCTAACTTAGAAAGATGCAATACAATACTGCCGTGCTCGAAAACGCTTGACTCCTGAATCCTATCTTTTAATATTAGAGCTAATATTATATAAGATTAAATAGTGTTCAATCATACATTCGAACTTTTAAAATTATCCTCTATTTCATTATTTTTGGTCCAGTATCACTTTTTTGTGAAAGGCTATCCCATATTATTAATAAATCATCAGAACCAATAATTAGAACTGATAATCATTTAGAACGAATTTTTTAAATTATTAATAATTAATCAAAATTAATTACCTAAATAAGAGTACTAATGAAAATTAAACAAACTTGATCAACATACATTCGAAAAGAAAATTTATGTGCTAGTATAAAGAATGAGAATTTAAAAAAAATTAAATAATTTTAAATAATAAATAATTACTAAGTCATTTTTCTTATGAAATTAGCTTTGGGTAAACTGGTCTCATCAGTGGGTGCAACGTTTTTTTAAATTTTTCAATTAGCTTACAGATGTGACGAAACGCAAAAGGTTAAATTAATATCAAAGGGCCAAACTGTCATCCGCCATCCTGATTAAACTATAAGATCCACAATTTCCAGATTGCCGCTAGCCCCCCCTTATTTCAAGGGTAAAAAATCCAAATAGGTAAAAAAAAAAAATTTAATTGTGCATGGGGATCACAAAAGTAGACTTAAGTTTAATCTGAAGTTAACGTTACGTAGAATACGTATACAAGTAAAAAGAGACGTGGTATCCTAGCTTATATAGAAGTGGGCTTTGATCCGTAGGGGTGGGGGTTCAATCTTCCTCTCGGCTAAGACCCACCAAGTACATGCGATATACGTGCTAATAAAATCTGTGGATTCGAAAGTATTGTCTTTGGTCACTGAGCAATACCATGTGTACAGGGATCTTAAGGAAATTTTCCTCCCCTTCAAATCTATGTCTAAATTGAAAGTGAATAAAAGTGTTCTCACGAACAAGTGGTGCTGCCATCTATCCAAAGGGTTCTGAGCTAAATCGTACTTTCACCCTTGCTGTACTCTTGTCAAATGAAATGCGCACCTTCCTAACTTAATTCGCAAAACGCCAATGGCTGATGAGCTTAGCTTGTCCCAGTGTCATTAGAAACAACACAAATAAAAGTTTATATAATTTTATGAAATTAGAACTCCATTATTAAAACAACATGTTCTTTTAATCAAGTAACAAAAATATTTTTTTCATTTATTTTGTACTAAGTTTAATGATTATGAATTTAAAAGCATTATTTTCAAATAAACCAATTTTTTTAAAATTTATTAATAAATATTTTTCATCTCTTCATGTCCTATAAAGTTTAGCAAAAAGGAGAAAGTAGCTCTTAATCCTTGTCCCATTCTTAAATTATTACATCTACCCTCTTACTCTTAATGGTCTAAACTCAAACACACAATTCCATTTATCTAATGAACTTTCCCAACTAAAAGTGCTGTAGTGCCTACTTTACTATAAGTAGAATGAAATAATGAACAGAAATTATCCATTGGAGACAAACTAAAAAATCGTAAGGGTAATATTATGTGGTTAATGATTTCATATTTCTCAAATAGAAGTAAGAATTCAAAATTGAAATTTGATCGAACTAGTTACAGCATCAGATACAACTTATTTCACAACTCAATTTTGTTTATTATGAAATAGTTTTGTACGTTAGTTTTAAATTTTATTTTGTGTTTGGCATTGTATGTCATTATATAGTTGTTTTGTATATTGCTACAAATTCAATAATTATTTCGATGTTTCTTAAAAATGCCAAGATTTAAATCATTACTGAAAATTACAAGACTCAAAAATAGGACAAATGCTATCGTAGTAATTTTCCTTTTTTTATGAAACTTTTATAGTTCTGTAAAATTAAAGCTCTATACTAAGACAATTTGTTCATTTATCTAAATTGTAATAATCAAATTTTAGTTTTTCTTTTTTGAACTAAGGTTAGTGATCAAGAAATAAAAATAACTTTCTAAGAAATTGTCATTTATTTTAAAAAATATCTCATCCATTCCTTTATATCTAATAAAATTCAACAAAAAAAGAAGATAGCTTTTAATCTGTCTTGTTTCTATTCTTGACTGATTGCAGCTACGCTTTTACTTCTAATGGTCCAAACTCAAACACACAATTCCATTTATCTAATGAACTTTACCATCAAAAACTGTTATGCTGCCTACTTTACAGCAAATAAAATAATGGATAGAGATGCCTTTTATGAACTCATATTTTATGCCACATTAACGACAAACTAAAGAAAAAAGTGCGGGTAACGTTAGATAGTTAATGAATCCATTAAACTATTGATAGTTATCCCAAACGTTAATTGCTGCACATTATATGTCGCTTTAGACTGCTCTAATGGTTCGAACCAAAGCTGTCTTGGCTCTCTTTTTTCCCTTCGCCAACGGAAAAAAGAAACGTAATTTGTAAGTGATGGATGTGTACTTATGTGTCAAATTTGGCAACCTAATGGAACTATCAAAAGTTTCGTCGAACCATTGTCTGCTTCGATTAACTTGATAAACATCTAGAAAAAGGAATTAAAAGTACATAATAAGGAAATTTGACGAATATATAAAAGCTGAGAGTGAAAAAAATATTTCGATATTAACGCAAAACATTAATTTAAGATTTCTGTAATTGCATTTTTATGTAGATTCTTAATGGCATTACTTCGTTGGAATAAAAAGTTAAAAAAAAATATTATTTTTTTAGAGCGTTAACTAAATTTTTGTCATCAGTTTATAACATTAAATTTGTAGTGAAAATCATTAGTGAAATATAAAATTTTTGGTCTCTAATTTATGCTATGCATTGTTATAAAGTATTATTTAGGTTAATTTTCATTATGCTTGGTCTTTTTTTTAAAGTTTTATATGGAAGTCGTAATTTATTTTAAATAAAAAATCAAAATAAAAATAATATTTTTAAAAATCACGTTTTTGTAGTGGAGAATAATAATTAAAAAACAAAAATTTTAAAAACGAAAAACGTAGGGCGCATGAAATACATAACATTAACAGTATGTGTGCTCATGAGAATATGTGTATGTATATCTGTAATTGTATCCATATGTGGATGTTTATGTATGTGGTTGTGCATGTGTATGAGTAAGAAAATGTGTATATGTACTGTTATGCACTTCATGTGCAATCGTTTTTCAAATTTTTGTTTTTTAATTATTATTCTCCACTACAAAAACGTGGTTTTTAAAAATATTATTTTGATTTTGATTTTTTTTCCTACTCACTTCCAAAATCTAAATTTTTTCACTCACTGTACACAAAACTTTTCAACTGACATGTGACACTAATTTGAAATAATCGAATCGACAACAAAAGACAATCGCGAAAATATTAATTTTTCTTTAATTTTAATTTTATTTTACTTTGTATGCCTTTTTTCTCTTCATTTTCATGCATTGTCATCCAATTCTGAACTATGTGCCAAATTTGAAGTCTGTAGCTAGTCGGGAAGTTAGTTTAAAATCGATTTCAAAATTCCACCCGAACAGACATACACGATGACAAGTTGATATAAACGTGGTAATAATAATAGGAATCGATTACTCTAATTACAGTTTTACATTATTAACAAGGCTTAATTTGTTATAAGATAAATACAATTGTATTTTCACTTTTTATTCTCTAAAATTATCTAGTTAATAAGCAAATGTATTTTTTTAAAGCATAGAGATTAACAGGAATGTGTTAATTATTTTTTATTCACCTTTTTAACAAAAAAGAAACAATGTATTGCTACTTCTTTGCTAATGATGAGTGTAAAAAATTTTTTTTTCCTCTCTTTTTAAATAAATTTTATTTATTCACTCATCTCAATGGATGCGTTTATGTTTTATTAATTTAGATAGATGAAGTTGTTTTCTTAATCTTGATAGATATACCTGATAAATCTTGATAGCTAAAAAATTTTGAGTGGTAGTCTTTTAATGTATGATTCTTGGTTTAGTAAATTTGTTTTACACTCGCCCTATTTCTAAATAATTCAAAGACTTATGTAATACGCCATTTCATACTGTTATGCCGTGATGGAGCCTTTTAAAATGTTGACGAAATTAACTGAAATTTTGAAATTTTGTAGTTTCATGCTGTCTTAATGCTACAGTGCCACGTTCGTTAAGTTGTTTGTTTTATGCTTTATTCATTACATCCCTGTTGCACAGGGTTTACCAATATTAACACAAATTATAAGGTTAGTACTGCAATAATGAATGGTATAGGTTTTAAATATGTATATTTTCGAAACCATTACGCATTACATATTTTAAAACCATTGTTATTAACTTTACATATTTCGAAACTATTACACATATAACGTATGCACTTCTATACGGAATTAAAGAAAGCATATCCTGTTTATTTTTAATTACAAATGTGTTTGATGTGCAATTTTTTGTTAAGTGATGAACATCTAATCCGTAATCAAGTTATTTTCACAAATTTTGTCAATTGATAGCTCTAAATGCAACACTAACGCGTTCTTTAAGTTCTTGCATTGCTTAGGGTGTCGATACTTTTTAAGCAATGACTTACGCGTGTGGGTGACAGACTAAATCGCATGGCCACCAAGTTCCCCGAATCATACATCGTAAGTTTTTATTTATTTTTCAAAGACTTTTTTTTCGAACCACTGAAACGAAAACACTACAAAAAACGAAAACATTTAACGGATTGTACGAGATAAGGAATCGTTGAGAATGCTAAACTTAACTAACTAAAGCTAAAATAACCGAACATTTGTTAACGAAAAAAGCTTGGTATATTTTCCTTTAACTTCTAATTATTTACTGAAACACATAAAATGGTTTCGAAAATATAAACAATTAAAAATCAGTCTTACATTGTTTATTATTTCCGTATTTTGCTAAACTCTGTGTTTTACGTATATATGAAAAGTTTCATTTTAAATATTTATGCTGAATATTGTTTAACATTACTTAAAATTTGTATAAAAACCTCTATTAAGACATCAAAAGGATAAAAGAAAATTATTATACAAATTTTTTTTTTGTAGGAACATATAACAAACGTTAAACTAACACAATTGTTAATGTTTTCAAAAGAATATTATGATAGTAGCCTCTGGAAGTTGCATGGAATAGTTTAATATTTTCTTTCCCTTTTATCCACTATTTCAAAGATACTTTTTCAGAAGAATTCCCCTCTTTGATCTTTTTTTTTTTCTAAAAAAAGTTTTATTTTGAATAGGGATTTCGCAATACAGAATTTCTCCACGTCTTTCTTAGGTGAAGTTATAATTTAAAAAACTATTTCCAACAAACACTTGTGTATAAAGTTTAATAATGCTTTTAGTTACGTTTTTTTCCCATTTGAAGTTTTTAAATTTAATTTCTTTTAAATTATAAAAATCGTTTAGTCGCACAGAAAAAGAAAATTTAAATTAAAATTTTTGTGTAGTTTAGGATTTGCAAGGTTAATTGAATAACAGATCTTAAGAATAATCTCATTCTTGTTTAGTACATTTAAATATCCTTATATTTTTTATTATTCTCTTTTAATCATTTCTTATTTTCTGTAATCTACTACTATAAAGATAACACTGGATTTTAATAACTAAGTATGAAGAAATACTTAGTTTGCATAATATTTATTTTATTTTAAGACCGTCGTTGAACAGCCGACCCAATTTTATGGATTTACGACTACTAATGTTCAACTCCGTAGCCTTCTAATTTTGAACCCAATCCAGAAGACAAGGGAACTCCTGGATCGAGTATTGGGAGAAATTAGCCTTCGTGGAGGACTTTTTGAAGGAGATAACCTGCATTTGCGTTACATGGAGAGGAAGACCACGAGAACCTCCCACGGTTAGCCTGACGGCAAGGGGACTCTAACCCATGATCCGTCTACCACTGAGGATATCTCACGTCAGCACTGTAGTCGGTTCAAGCCGGATGCGGAATTCGTATCGACTGGGATTCGAACCCGGTTTGCCTCATTGAAAGGCGAACGCTCTATCCCCTGAGCCATCGCGGCTCTTTGCATAATATTAGGGAGACCGGAAAGTAATGTCGTTTCGGCGCAATTGATATTTGTTATCGAAATTTTATTTTTAATCAATAATGTATTCACCCTCGCTAGCCACAATCTTTCAATGCCGGATCGAAAATGAATCGAAAAGGATCGAAAAAAAATGAATTGGTTTTTAAGACTAACGAATATCTAATGCGCCGAAACGACATTACTTTCCGGTCTCCCTAATATTTAGACTATAAAAAATTAAATCTTTTGTTCAACCACTATGAACAATGCGTTGATGCAATTATAAATCTTTAAAATTAAACTATTAAAAGTTATAAACTATTTTTATGTGTAACAGGTCAACTGTTAACTATTCATTTACTTATCTGAAACATTTTTTGCTGACATACCTCTGACGATGAGTTTTGAATTTGGAGCATTTCAAAATGGCTAAACTTTTTTTTCCATAGTAGAATTTTCTCTTGAAGATTTTGAATACACTTTCATAAGAGAAGCAAATTTATTGCAATTATTGAATTAATAATATAAGTGATACAATTATTTAATAACAACTAATTTCTAGTATTTAATAATTATTTAATAGAATTATACAGTTGTTATTAATTAATTTTACAATTATTTAATAACAACTAATTTCTGAAGTCTAATATAATAATTAAAACTATTGAGTTCTAATCTTACACCACATGGGGGTTACTTATCCATCGGGGTTTGGTATTTGCAATCAAATAGAAATCGTATCGTTATAGCAATAGTTTGTATACAAAAGATTTGTCATTTTCAAAATACTTGAACTTTTTGTGCTCCATGATCGCTGGTTTGGGAGTTCAACTTAAAGTTGCGTTTTGTTTTGCTGCGCAAAATCTATTAAGATTTCGAAATACCACATGGTCCACTCTAAAATAAAGGCAGCGGTAAGACAACCTCAAAGTTGAAATTTGGTTTCCTGAAATGGAAATATTGAAGTTCCTTTTTTTTCTTTCGAAATGATAATTTTATCAACTGTTAATTGCAAATTTAAGTGCTTTTTTGCAAATTTTTTCTCACACTTTTCGATTGACGTTACACTTTGCCTTATGTTACGTAACATTTGCTTTTCATTTTGTTTTCCATTGGTGAGCGGTGCCTTTAATTACGTAAATATTTTATCTTTACAATTGAACCTAAGTAAATTGTCTTGCAGTTTGTTTTTTCCCCGTTGTTAGTCTTCCGCTCTGTTAACATAATATTGACTTTTAATCATTGACTTTTAATTTTGTATTTAATTAAATATTATATTTATTAAAAGAGATATAGGTAGGTACTATTATTTGCATGTCTAAAATTCAGTAATTTACAATGCAAGAACATTTAAAATTTAGCTCAACTGGCAGTTTTTCCCTTTGTTATCTATTTCCACTCTGTTACCTACTATAGATTTATTTCCCTATGAAATTTAACATAAAGCCATTTCCATGATTTATATTGTAAATTTGCTTAGAGTGTAAATTATTTACTCTTTCAGGTAATTTATTTTGCTTTATTTTTTATTTCATTTTTAATTTCCATAAAAAACTTTTGAGCAGAAGGCAACTTTTTTCCGATTTAAGTTAATGTTTTACTTTTCTTAATTTGTGTTTCAAATCAAAAAGTGCAATGTCTTAAGTTTTGCGAACAGTCCAATTTATAAATAGTAATTCGAATATTACCTGATTAAAAACTTAATTCGCTTCAAATATGTTTAATTATTTTTGAAGCGATTGAAGTTTTCAATCAGGTAATATCTTACAAGTTCAGTTTTTTTTCTTTTTTGGAATTATTTATATAGCAACTCGAATATTTTTTTTTTAAAGAAAAACTTTTATAAATGCCTCACTAATTTGAAAATGACTAAATATACAATACCTCACAATAATGAAAGAGATACTTTGAGTTTTTGACGTTTTTCTAAATTTCTCAAGAAATGCTTAAATGATTATTTTATGACCTTAAAGATGTTTACTTCATGTGATTTTCCTATTTAGCAATAAGGTTTAAAGCTTTCAGAGACCGACAATAAATTAACGAAAGAAAAGCATTTTTGTACGCCCTATGTTAGAAAATCAAGCAATAAGTTCGTAACTTGCATCGATTACTTTAGTTGTTATTTTTAATACTATCGTAGAATGTCGTAAACCTAGAGTAAATATTTATGGCAATATGGACATTTTTATAAAAAAAACTATATATATATATTTTTTTTTTTGCCTTAAGTCTTTTGCTACTTTTATAAATATTCAATGGAATGAAACAAAATTGTGGAAGCAATTTAAAATTAATTACAAAATTATTTAAAATTAAGAAAAATTTTTTGTTAAAAACTGCGCAAAATATAAGTTTTTAAAGTGGCTCTTTTAAACTGCGCATACGCAGAAAAAATAAAAAAAAAACTTTTTTTTCTACACTTTGCAGTAAATCGTATCTGGCAGCTAATGAAAAAAGCTTGATTTGAATATCTTAAAAATTTGTTTTTCTGCTTTTTAAAAGAAAGTTCAAAACGATCAGGAGATTTACTGAAATTTCATCTTGTACTTTTAAACAAGATTTATTAAAAGTCAGACAGGTATTGTGGGGATCATCCCCCATAAAAGTATGTTTTCTTTCCTTACACCATAACATTTTGGTTTCCGGATGATTATTGTAAGGTATTATCATTTGTTATTAATTTTGTCTTATGATACAAAATAAAATTTGTGGAAAACGTAACTGATCATTTTAAATATTCTCTTAAAAAGTACAAAAGCTACTTAAAAAATTACTTGAAATTTTTTAAATTTTTAAGATGTTCAAATTAAACTTTTTTCATTAGTTGTCATATATGATTCCCTATAAAATGAAGAAATTTCTTTAAAATTTTTTACCCTCGCACTGTATAAAAGGACTGCCTTAAAAATTTATATCTTACATAGTTTTAACGATTTTTTTTAAAATTTTGAATAAATTATTTTGTAATTAAATTTTAAATTGCTCCGAAAATTTTGTTTGATTCCATTGAATATTTTTAAAAGTAGCAAAAAAACTTAAGACAAAAAAATTAGTTATTGATAAAATTAGTTTTGATGTCCATTTCTCCATAAATATGTACTCTAGGTTTACGAAATTTTATGCGGTTATTAAAAATAGCAACTAAAGTAAGCGATACAAACTACAAACTTATTGCTTGATTTTCTACCTTAGGGAGTTCAAAAATACATGTTTTTTTATTAATTTGTTATCAATTTAAAACCTCTGAACGCTTTAGGTCTTATTGCTAAGTATGAAAAATCGCATGACCAAAACATCTCTTAAGTTATGAAATAATATTATAAGTATTTTTTGAGAAATTTAGAAAAATGTCAAAAATTCAAAGTGTTTCTTCCACTATTATATGGTAGTGTATATAAAAAGATATTAGAATGGTTTAATTTTCTGAGACAATATCTATTACAATATATAAGGTTATGAAAATTTTTCAGAACTGTTTTTATAAACGTAACCCTTTTTCGAATACAGCAATATTCACGTATTATTTTTCTCATATCTAAAACAAGAAAACAACACTTTTCGTAACGATTCTCCTTATTTGCATTTTCTCTAAAGTTATTCTGCAAGTGAATTGTTATTTTCTTTTGGTACAAAATGGCGGAAATCGAACGAGTTTGAGAAAGTTCTGGAAGCATTCAACTGTACGTTTCACATTTGAATTCAATATCCCTCGCGTATAAGAGTGTTCGACATTCCACACAACACAATTCTCTATTGCATTTTATCGAATTGGTCTGCTTCTACTACGATTACCTATTGTCGCGGTGCAATATAGATGCGATTTGTTCTTTCTTATACCGCGTCCGATTCCTAAATTGAGTTTTATTTTGAGTAGGAGTCTTAACAGGAAGAAATCCGGTTGGGATATTTAAGTCTTGGAATGCTTTCCGATGTCACTTTGCTGCGAATTTCTTTCTGTTACTTTGACAGTTTTTACGATGTTCTGAAAATTCAAGTGGTATAGATTCTAGAACGAAGTATCGGAGTAAACTTTATGGGTGGTATGAAGAAAATGGTATTATGCTATGAAATCTCGGCTGCTTGGAATGGTTGTAGCTTTTAACACACTAAAACTGAAATACTATTCTAAGACTTTCTTTTAATGTAAGGATATAGAGCTCTTGCACTTTTGCTTATACTAAAAGTATTAAAGTATTATCTTAAATTTATAGTGCTATAGATGTAAGGACGAGAATCGTAGAAACTTTACGGATGGTAATAAGGAAAATAGCATTATGCTGTAAAATATTTTTATTGGTTGTGGTTTAACACATTAAGACTCAAATATTGTTCTCCGATTTTTTTTCTTACTTTATATAAATTATAGAATTCCTTCACTCGTGATTATACTAAAAGGATTATACTATAGCACGATGCCATTAGAATTTTTGTTTTCGCTTTTATATAGAGCAAAAAATTTAACTGGTTTGCTTGAACTGGTTACCTATTCTACCCTGCAAATTCTGCTGTTTGAAAATTAAAGTCATTTAGATGTACAAACAAAGTATCGTCATGAACTTTTGGTAAAAGGAGAAAAGTATTATGCTATGTAATCTCGGCTGTTTGGACTCTAAACACACTAAAACTAAAATATTTTTTCTTCACAAAAATTTTTAGTTCTACACTTGTGATTATACTGAAAGTATTATGAATAGGAAAAAGTATCGTGGAAACTATATGGGCGGTAACAAAAAAACGTACATATCATGCCATAAAATCTCTACATTTTGAATTTGTTATTGTTTTAACACACTAAAACTCAAATATTATTCCACAATTTTTCTTTTAATTTTGGCATGAAAAAAATAGTATTATGTCATGGAAACTTAGTTATTTGAATTAATTACTATTTTAACATACTAAAACTGAAATATTACTGTTCTACGATTCTTTCAAAATTATCATGCAGATAGAATTTTTGCTCTTATCAATTTACAGAAAAGCTTAAAAGTTTTTTTTTTAATGTCCAATTCATTTCCTATGAAGTTTGTTTGAAGAAGTATTTATTTTTGTTATGGTAAGTGTTTCGCTCATATTGTGACTTATGTGGTTTTTAAATATTATTCATGTGGTTTTTAAATATTATGTAGGTTTTTAAATATTATTCATTCAAAATACTCTAGCAGTTAATTGTTATGATTTTACAATACGAAAAATCTATTTGAAATTTATTTTTTCATATTGTAAAGCTACAACATCCCGTAACGAATCAAATTATTTTTGTTTTAAATAACAATTATTTTTATCTTATTATATTTGTTTCCATTACTTTGATCCAAGAACGAACAATAATTAAAGACATCGAACGAATGGTACATATAAATATTGTAATGATAATGCGTTTCGTTATCATAACAATGCGTTTTTCTTAAGTTTTTCTTTTACAACACTCCCTAGTTCATCTTGAGGCTCCAAGTAGACATTCCTTATAGACACTCTTTAATGTATAACTTAGTGTTTATATCACAATTTTATTTACTCTGCATACTTTCGTTCAATGTTTCAATTGTATTTATAGTTCCAAAGTTGAGTTTTCTCATCACTTTAATAAAAATTATTGAATCCAGAACAACTAGCGTGATGTTAAATAAAACAGATTTTATGAATACATAAAACGATTTTGCGATCTCTTCTTCCATTACATAAACAAATCCTCAACGAGTTGTTCAGCTTATTACTTATTATTCAGCTTATCATTCATAATTCTAGCGATCTCTTCCATCACGACATAAACAAATCATGTTCAGCTTATTGTTTATAAATTTGCAATCTTTTCGCCTGCGACATAAGCAAATCCTCAACGAGTCGTCCTGCTTATTACTGTTATTATTATTATACGTTACTCAGCTTATTTATAATTTTGCAATCTCTTCTTCCACTGCATAAACAGATCCTCAACGAGTAGTTCAGCTTATTACTTTGCTATTATTTATAATTTTGCGATTTCTTCTTCCTAGACATAAACAAATCCTCAACGAGTAGTTCTGCTTATAACTTATAATTTTGCAATCTCTTCCTCAATGGCATAAGAAAATCCTCAACGAGTAGTTCAACTTATTACTTGTTACTCAGTTTATTATTTATAATTTTACGATCTCTTCTTCCACTGCCTCAACGAGTAGTTCAGCTTATTACTTGGCTATTATTTATAATTTTGCGATTTCTTCTTCCAAGACCTAAACAAATCCTCAACGAGTAGCTCAGTTTATTACTGCATTCGGCCAGAAATTTTTTTTCCGCTTTGAAAAATAAATGCGTTGCCTTTTTTAACATGCTCCAGCATTATAGTGAAACTCTTTATACGTTTCCAGCGCTTTGATGGATGAAAATTCATTGCCAATAATTTTTCAATAACTAAGCCTACAGTGTACAATATCTCCAACATAACATAGATTTAACACCAGCACGCAATCAGTGAGTTTTGCGTTATTGGACAACAGGAAAAATATACCAACTTTAATATTCTCCCCTCTCTCAAATATCGAGATAAATTGCTCAAGTGCAGAATCCGAAGACCATAAACGAAGCCCAGTTGGATGGTCAATCTTTGGTAAGATTTCCTGAGAGGGCACTTATGAAGGTTATTTCACTGGGGGTTAGGGGGCGGTTTGATTAAAAGTGGTGAGAAAAGTGTCTGCAAGCTACAGACGGAAATGGCACTGTTCCATAAAAAGAATTTCTTTGCGTTTACTGAAGAGGTTCTATGGATGTGGGTACTAAGAATTAATGCGTTGTTTCAAGTACCTAAGGAAATCTTAGATAAGCCCGGGAAAAAAAAATTGGAATATATGTTTCACTCGATACAAGGGTGAAGTGTAGGAAGAAAAAAAAGTGTTGATGTAATACATGGGTAGAAAATAATTACTTCGAAGTAAAGGAAATTTTCTTTAGGAGAAAATATACAGGTTTTATACGCTTCCTTTTATGCTCTTCCTTTTTCATTTTGTTTATAAATACATAATTTGTTGGATCCGTTATTTTATGTGTAAGAAATATTAACTAAAAAAAAAAGAAAAACTGAAATCCGCACTCTTTAAATTTAACTAATAAAAACATTTACTATTCAGGAGATTTTTCAGGAGAGTGAGATACTGTCAATAATGTAATGGCAAATAGAGAGTACTTAAATAAACATATCTCATGTATAAATGTAAATGCGAAAATACCGCGTTCAGCCAGTAGGGTGCTCAATTCTGCCTCGCAATTGAAGAATCAACGTAAGCGACAAAAAATTCAAAATTGAGATTTTTATGTAGTTGGCATCTTTATATGGTAAGCTAAATATGGCAAAATAAAAGTTCTCAAAAATAAATTTTGCTTTATCAGTTTTTTTAAATTCTATTTTATTGTTCATAGCATTAGCAATAGAGGAAAAGTTGTCCAACTATTTTTCTCGAATCAATCGTGAAGCACTTATGCTGGTTCTTCAACTTGCACGCCAGAATTGCTAACTAATGTGCTACAATTCATGTGCCGCTGTGAATCATGTATCTCTGTTAGTCATCGCTCTTTCGAGCAGCAATTGTAAACTGTGATTAGTAGTAATTTGAATTTAAACTGCTTTATTTTGTATACGATTTTAAATGTGAAAAACCAGCTTAGATGTGCTAGCACGTAAAGCAGCATTAATCGTAAGTAAGTAAAAATACATGTTAGGTAAAAGAAAATTAATCAACAGTTTACAATCACTAACAGTTTAAAATTAAATACCAAAAATATATTGAAATGTCGCTTGTGAGTGCGATTTTTTTTATTATAATTGTGTATTTATATATAATTGTGTTACAAAGTATTGTTAATTAGACTTACTTAAAGAATATGCACGTTTCAAATGTTATGATGTATTAATTAAAAAAATATTCCTGGATTTAAAAAATAACAAGAACTCATGAGAAATTCACCCCACAATGGGAACATCGTTTGTGAGTACGATTTATTTCTTACAATTGTAATAAGGCTTATTGTTAATGATTCATACTTGCAGTATATACACTTTATGAATATTTTGATGTATCACGCTAAAATTATTCCTGAATTTAATAAATAATGAATTTAAAAATCATAAGAAATTCAACTCAAAATCAAAACGAAGATAGTGAATACTATTTATTACTTACAACTGGGGATACAGTTTATTATTAATGATACATATTTGTATCATATAAACCTTTTGAAAATTTGGATCTATTAAGTTTAAAATATTTCTAAACTTTAAAAATAACAATAATACATAAGGAATTTTCCCCCAAAATAAAAATTTCATTTTTAAGTACGATTTATTTCTTACAATTGTGATACAATTTATTGTAAATGACATATACTTGTATATATTTATACTCTTCTCATTTTTAAAATCATCTTTTATACTTGGCTGCCTTATACTGGTATTTTATCCCCTTGCATGATTTTACTCTTCTATGGTTTTAATTTTGTAGTTGCAGCCAACCCACTTTTAGTTGTTGTTTATTGTGATTTATTAGTGAATCATAATGTAACTTATTTGCTTGTATCATTGCCTATTTGTTGTAGTTTGTTTGTATCATTGCCTATTATGTTGTGAAACTTAATCTTTCTTAAATTGTGAATTTAAAAAATTACCCAGTATGCTCTATTAAGTGCTGGTGGGTTATTTATACTTGTAGAATGTACATCTTTTGGATATTTTGATACATTACGTTAAAAATATTTATGAATTTAAAAATATCATTAATTCATAAGAAATTCACTTCAAAATCAAAACTTTTGTAAGTTCTATTTCATATAATAGTGATACGAATTATTGTAAATGATATATATGTGTAGTCTATACACATTTTGAATATTTTAATACATTACATTTTAAGTATTTCTGCATGTAAAAAAATAATAATAATTTATAAGAAACTAAATAGCTGTTTTTTATTTTCGTAAGAAAAAAGAATTAAGAGAGAAAAAAGAAGAAAAAAACACGAGTATAATCATTAAAATCTTCAAATCACCATTTCCCCCTTCTAAAAGACTTTTAATTCAAAATATATTTATTTTTCTAATACCTCATTCCAAAATCTTTTGAACGCTATTTTCCCACTTCACAATCGAGCTTAGAAAGCTGAATTAGGATCTCCCAACGAAAAATTTCTTTCTTTTTTTTACCTTGCGCGCACGGACAGAATAAGAGTGAAAATGGTATAAAACGAGAACAACAATGAACCAGAGTTCCAGAAAGTTTTACTCCCAATAACTTAGCTGGCGAATGCTAATTCCTTATCCTGCCTTCCTGTGCCTTCAATGGAAATCGTCGAAACACGATCTCAGAACTGCAATAGAACGAAAAGTTTATCCTTTCAACAGTAACGCACGGGCCTTGCGTTCTTTTTGAAAAGGATCCCGCAAAAGAATATGCAAATTGGGATTTCCCTGAAAAGAATATTCGAATTAGCCGCTTACGCAGAAGCAGCTGCGTCCAAAACCCCCTCACTGAAAAGATCTCATATGGCTGTGTTTGTTTTGGTCGGATGAGTAGCGCTATTGACAATGCCTCACTTGGAGGAAAAGTTTCTGAGTTTGGGGATGGCACCACAATGAAATTTCTATTGCTTCCGCGTTATTGCCAAGAGTTTTGATTCAGAAAAATCAGAATATTTCTAAAGTTGTATTGTTTTCGACTGATGGACTAACATTCATTATGTAAAATTGGAAACATTTTCGAAAATTTATATTTTGGAAAAAAGTGAAAATTATATACAAAATTATTTTTCCTCCGCGCTGGTACCTAAACATTTGTATTTTCATTATTTTGAAATTATGCGTTGATATGCATTCCTGTCTTATCAAAACGTCTGTCATATTTGCATTAACTATTTGTATTTAACTGATATTCTGTTTATCAAAATTGTCTTTTTCTTCATTGTTATACATTTCAAGTTTACAAATTAAATTTCGAAGAAATTTTTGCATTCTTCAAAAAGGCTAATTAAAAATTTTTGCTAAAAAAAAACTTTTGAACTTTAAAATTTACAATTAGGAAGGTTTAACAGAACACATTTCAATGTATGAAATGAAACAATCATATTCAGAAATATAAAGTAATTACTGAATAAATAAGCATAACGCATAAATATAATTATCCGAAGTTTAATGTAGGGGAGGTTGATTCTTTTTTCTATTTGAAGGCATTTATGTGGATTTTTTGAACTCTCAGGTCAATTTCTTAAGTTTAAGAATACATAAATTACTTTTATAAAATAATTTGACCTAATGCTGCAAAATATTTAAGTAAGGTGTGGTGATTTTATACCGAAAAAGAGTTTTTTGTAAACACCTTCATCTCTTAATAGAAGCTTCAAAAATTAAAAATTGCTAAATTTCAAATGCTCAAAACATACGTTCATTATGAAGATCTAGACTCAAACGCCCACTTTTTCTAATCCTTACAGAGAATAAAGTTTTTCTCCTCCGTTTGTTACAAAATTGCAGCTATCATGCACCATTTTCGTTTTAAAGTCGTTTTTAGAACTGTTAATAAAATGAGTCTCTGAAGCTATTATCAATATTGGCAATCGCTGGTTGGGGCATTTATCACATACCGTTCCAGGGCAAATTTGGTTGTCAAAAATTAGATGATTCATCAATAAACGCACTATTTTTTTGGAATCCTGTTTAAATTTAACTTCAAAAAAGTCAAAATTCTTTCCATTCATGTTACATCAGCTCATCTTGATGTTCTAGAATCTAGTTTTATTCATCTGTATTCAATTTCTCTCGTTAATGGTATCCTTTCCTCGCTAATTTTTGATTCCGCGTAAAAAAGTGTCCAACCCTGGCTTACCTTTCTCGGCCACCACCATTTCCTTCTACTACCAGGGTTTTTTCTTTTGTTTTTCTCCTTAAATTTTTCTTTTTCATTTTTACGGAGAAAGCGATGCGTTTCTCCGCATCGCTTTGCGTTTATTATTTACTGCGTGCGTTTATTATTTACTTGATGGGTCTTCTTGATAATAAATATTAGATTTGACCACTCGAAAACAAGTGAAAATTTCAATCTGAATTTTGAAATCTAATAAAGTGGTTTATCTTTCTGCTACAGTTTCTTAGGATTATTCATTTTAGTTTCATTTGTGTTTCCATACATTCTATACTCGATTTTCCTACAATCACTAAACTACAACTTCCAAAGTTAACCCTGAATTATCAAATGTAATGTAATATTCATAATCGTTATTTTAAGATCTAATATGGATCAGAATCATTAGATAAATCATAATCATTATTTTAAGCCTCATTTAAGGGCTAACGAAACATTGTGTCTATCTAATAATATACTTTGTCAAAAAGAACACCATCGATATCCTTATTGAATGTAGTAGCATTAAAAACTACTGTCACGTTAACTGGAAATGAGAGAATGTTTGTAATTTAATTTTTCTAAACTTTCATGTAGATAAATATATGTGCGAGAATTCACGTATCTTTAAATCGAATTATTAACGCCTGATACATCTGGCAAAAAGAAACTGACCTTTCAAAAGGAGTTCAAGATAAATACGGTACATAAAGGAATCAATGGATGATCGATAATGTCTACCCTAAAATCATGAAAACGGAAATTTAGTCACGTAGGGAAAGATTTATGGAGGCCTATAAGCACCCCCTGATTTACTGCTTTAACTTATTTTTATTTATAATGTTGCTTCTTTAAAAATGGAGATCACATCTTTGCATTTATTTGCTTGAAGTATTTAAAACCGTATTTATTCTATAAAAACCAATATGTAGGGCTGTTAAGAGTAAATGATTTTAGAATTAAATTTATTGACAATTTCCAGTTTATGTTGTAAGAATTAAACTTTAGATATTTTTTAACAGACAAAGTATTTTCGAAATATTTCACTCGCTTTAAAAATTATTATATACTCTGGGAAAAAATCTGTTCAACATTGAATCACAACATCAGCAGTTTGAGCCAGGACTGGAAGAACTCAATTTTTTTACAATCTCTACCGGGTATGTTAGCCTATGAGAAGCATCTTCAAATTAAACTTTTAAGAACCAAAACATATACATTATACTATCATATACATTAATACATATGCATTTATGTAGATATATGCATACATATACATGTACATACATATACATGTACATACATATACATGTACATACATATACATGTACATACATATACATGTACATACATATACATGTACATACATATACATACATATACATTCATAATGAATTTAGCTAGGTATATAAATTCTAATCAATGAATCTCCTTACGTATTAAATTCTTATCTATCACATCATTAATCTGTTGAAAAAAAGTGTGTTAAAACATTTCAACACACGATTGAAACATTTTGAAATTTCACTCTCTTTAAAAATTATTATAAACTTTGGAAAAAATTTGTTCAACATTGAATCACAACATCAGTAGTTTGAGCCAGGGCTTGAAGAATCTCAATATTTTTTACAATCTCTAGCGGGCATGTTAGCCTATGAGAAGCATCCTCAAATTAAACTTTTAAGAACCAAAACATATACATTATACTATCATATACATTCATACATATGCATTTATGTAGATATATACACACATATACATATACATTCATAATGAATTTAGCTTGTTACATAAATTCTAATCAATGAATCTCCTTACGTATTAAATTCTTATCTATCACATCATTAATCCGTTGAAAAAAAGTGTGTTAAAACATTTCAACACACGATTGAAACATTTTGAAATTTCACTCCCTTTAAAAATTATTATAAACTCTGGAAAAAATTTGTTCAACATTGAATCACAACCTCAGTAGTTTGAGCCAGGGCTTGAAGAATCTCAATATTTTTTACAATCGCTACCGGGCATGTTAGCCTATGAGAAGCATCCTCAAATTAAACTTTTAAGAACCGAAACATATACATTACATTATCATATACATTCATACATATACATTTATATAGATATATACATACATATACATGTACATACATATACATTCATAATGAATCATATGAATTCAGCTGGGTATATAAATTCTAATCAATGAATCTCCTTACGTATTAAATTATTATGCATCCCATCATTAATCTGTTGAAAAAAAGCGAGTTAAAACATTTTAACTCTTTTAAGTATCAGAGGTAGGAAGTATAATTGACAGAAAAGTACTAGGCATTATTAACAAAATATATTATACACAACTCGATGATTACGCTGCTTGAAAAAGCATTGAGGAAGTAAAATATTTCTCTTTCTTTTTTTGCACCGTTTACCGCCTCATTTGGCATGTTCAATCAAAATTTTAATCGCCATTTTACGGCATTTATAATGTGAAAGAAAAATTTTGAGTAGTAGTGGTTCAAGCGAACTGAGCGTTCGACTGCCAAGGCGGTGACCCATTGTTTTTACAAAATCTGCTCCCGGCGCGCACCGACCACAGTGCTGTCATAAAATATCCTCAATGTTAGACGGTTCCTGAATTGGAATCCACATTCCGTCGGACTAACCTTGGAAGGTTTTCTGGATTTTGTCTTCATGTAATGCAAATGTTGGTTAGTTCCATTCGAAAGTCCTCCATGAAAGCAAATTTGCCCCCAAAGTTTGATCCAAGAATTCCTTTCTCTTCTGGATTGGATTCAAATTTACAGGGTTATGGAGTTGAACATTGAAAGTCGTAAACTCAGAATAGAATTGGCACTTCAACGCCGATTATAAAATAAAATGAAATGTGTAAGAGTAAAAAACATATCTCCGATAAATATATCTTCAAAACCCGGGCATTTAAGGTAATATAATTTTCGATCTCAGTACCAAGGTCACGCAAATAGTGGTTCACTTAGTATCATGTATACAAAAGAGGGGTTCCATAATTACTGATATTAAAATAAATATTTAGAATCATTGAAAAAAATTAAAGAAACTCAACGCATTACGGGTCACGTCCCGCAGTGAACTGATCCTTAAGACACGGTTCCCAGCAGATCACCGAAATCAAGCATCACGGGCTGCTGTCAGTGTGCTGGTGGGTGAGCACGTGAATCAGTCTGAGTAGGGACTGAGGGTGTGCGGTATTGGTCCTCGTTAAACTGTTCTACCGTAAAGTGCTCGACTTCGCGTGCAGGTCGTCGGGCTACTGAAACGGGGGTGCAATCCCCTCCGCAGAGGATCAAAATTGTGATGGCGGATCATCCTCAGGGATGTTTCCCAGACCGTCACCAATAACCCATTGTGCAGCTCTAGTGCAACGTAAATGAACTACAACAACATCACGGTTCACAAATTAATATTTCAAAGCGAAAGATAAAATACAAAAAGTTTTTAAACTTTGACCTTTCACTATTGAGCTGAATAAGAGTTAAGGAGAAATTAAAACGACCTCAAAACAGTTAATTTGAGGATGGAGCTTACAGGCGGTGACTTGCCAAAAACAAACAGATGTTTGATCATTTTAATCCTTCTCTCGCCTTTTACATCCTAAATAATGATTGGTCAGTTTCGCACAGATGAATTTGTGAAAACAAATTATATTGAGGTTATTGCGGAACACCATGCATATGTAGGCTAGAGACGTGGGTCTTGATGACTGTAAAGAACACTACAGTCAAAACAGATACGTTTTGAAATCATATTAATTAGTGGAATTAATTTATTGAAACTAACGTAGTTAATTAAAAAATTGGTTCCCACAATCTTTCAACTTTAATTTTTGTGCAATAGTTTGAGATGTTTTTTAAATCTTGGTGCAGAAAAAAAAGCAAAAGATAAAGGTGGAACTAATTCCCACAAATTTGAACATTGAAACTTTTAGATCGTTGTTGAGTATCTATTTGATCTACTGAGATATAGTACAATACTAAGTAATCCACTAAGATCTAGGCGTGACTATGCAAAATACGTTTTATAACTAATAATTCAAATAAAAATTTATTTTTCTCTTCATTTCAAAATGACGTAGAATTTGAATGCATGTATGTTCGGATTGTATACCATTGCAAACAGACTGTGAAGAGATCACGCCAGTCATTTACTCTTTTTTTTCTTGGTCGATTCCGTAACTCCTATATTTCACATCGCTTGAATCAGTTGGGTGTTAAAAACGAGGGTATGATTTCGTTAAATCTCTTGAATGGTTATTTTGTTTGAGTTATATTTAACGCATCATCATGTCAATTTTTTTAAAAATTGGTCCATTAGTTTTGGAAATTTGGACGATGTCTGAAAATTCTATTAATTGCAAACATAATATCGTCGTGAGAACGCTTTGTTATTTTTAAATTATTGATTCTTTTATTTATTTATTTTTAGGCAAATAGCCATACCCATAAACGATTTTATTACAGACAGAAGCTACTTTATTTTCAAATGAGAGAATTAATAATAACATATTTAATACTCCAATCCCTATTCATTAGAATTTTTATTAGATAAATTTTATCAGGATTTTCGAATTTAAAATTGCTGTCAGCTGAAAAATTATCGTTTGACAAATTAATTTAAGATAAAATATTGCTTCGTGCAACATTTTTTATTAAGATTTAACATTTCATTATTCTTAAAATCATCGTTTAAATTATGCAAAATTACTTCATTTCGATTACTCAAGTTTTTAAATATTTTTATTTAAAAGAAAAAAAAAGTTCAGAAAAAAGCAAGTGAACATGTTTTGAAATAACCTTTACATTTAAAAATATTAAGAAAATTCTGGAGGGTATTAAACAACAAATTTAATTTCTTAAAAGATTTCTTATTTGAAGGCCATTTTTATTGATAAATTAAATTTTTTTTTTAAGAAAGCAACTTCGGAACTAAGTCATCTCGTAATTAAAAAATAAAACCTTCATTTAAAACAATTTTTCCGTTTTTCGAATATTATAGTTATACAAATATCATGAAAAAAATGGTTTATTGAATTTTGAAGATAGAATGAACTTTCATTTACTAGAAGAAAAAATTAAAAACATTATTAAAAACAAAAACTTTATTTTTGAGCATAAATGTAATTTATGTTCTTTTTTGTCATCTAGATTAGCATGAAGCAAGTGTGCCATTTTTTAAAATTAATTCTACCGCTACAAAGTATGCTGTGAAAGAATATTATTTATAACTTTCAAAATTAAAAAAAAAACGTATATTGTAAGCAAATGCAAGAACCTAGTCCTTAATTAGTCTTCATTAGAATATATTACACGAACTTTGGTAAACAACGTTAGCTATGACAGCAATTAATTGGAGAATGCGACAACTATTTTCTGCTGCGCTGACCAAAATGGAAAACAGGAAGGTGGTTTTGATATGACAAACACTCTTGGTTAATAAATAACCCGGATGTTGGATGTATTACTGCGCGTTCTTCGAAAGTAAAAGTCAAGCAGTCATATTAAGCTTTAAAAGGATCATTAATTTTGGAAAATTAAAATTTTTTATTCCGCGACAGGATAAAGAAAAATAATTCTTTGACAAACTTGATATTGTCTTTATTAAAAAAATAAAAATTGTCAGAAGCATGCTGTTTTTATTATTTTAGTGCTTAGGAGAAAAAAAAGAATTTATGTATTAAATAGTAGATATTCGGTAGACAGAACTATGGAAGGATATTAAAAAATACTGAAGCTCAATATATGAAAAATTAATTTTAGGCGCCATATGGCTTCAAAAGAACATTCTCTCTTTTATTTTGCTACCTCCATATTTTTTATTAAATCATTATTCTCAGCTTTCTAATATACGTTTAAAATAAAAGCACATTAAACACGTTTTTCTTGCTCTTATACTCTTACTCACTTTAGAACAGTACGATTCAACACGCGGATTGCAGACCTGTTCCCACTTAAAAATTTCATCCAACAGGCAAGATAGGGGTTATAAAAATAATGCCAATTTATCCATTGTTAATCTCACTCGAGACCTTCATTTTATACGCTCCAACTTTACTGATGACAAAAATTACAAAAAATGAACAAATTTAATTTAAAAAAATACAGTGTGGCTTACAGTGCATTAGATGTTGCCAGATATAAATATTAAAATTTTTTTCGAAATTTTTAAAGATATAAAGATATAAAATTAAGATATAAAATTTTGTCTTTCAAAATGGGCGATGAGTGAAAAAAGATTTAATATCTATTTTGTATTGTAAATTTAATTGCACAAATATTAAATGAAAATTTGTAATCATAGAAGGGGTCCTTTATTTATAAAATGTGAGGAACCCCCCTCCCCAGTTCCTGCTGGCCCTGACGTTACATTTTGTATTAAAAGAGCGAAAACGATAAGACCTTGAAAGTGAAATTGCGGATATATATAGGAAACTAAAAGGAGTACAATAAAAAAAAAGTTAGATAATTAGTTCTAGAATTATTAACTGCTAAACTCGTATGTATATCACGTAGTATTTTTTATATACTCTACGTGAACCACTTAGCTGTCCACGTGAATGAAATTACAGAAGTGCTAAAAGGACCATTCTCATTTATTAACTTAACGAAACTTTGTTTTGTTTTCATTGATATTTCAATTTGTTCGAAGTTGATTACTATTTTATGCGCTTTTTTTCGCAATATCTTTCACGTTGCTTGCTTCAAATGATGCCTATTCATTTTCTCTCTTGAAATCTCGATTTTATATGCTGGCTCTTGACTTCAGATCAAAAGTTACAAAAAATGAAAAATTTTGATAAAACAAGAGTGCGAGAATTGATGTTGCCTGATGTTATTGATTTTATCGAAATTTTTAAAAATACAAAAAGGCTCAAAACAATTTATAACTATTTCTAATTTTAACTGTAACTAATTTTAGCGAGTGAAATTACTTCTTGTTGTATAACAAATTTTGTATTAAGTTTAAATAACTTTTTTTACCTGCGGGTAATAATTTTTAAAATCTAGTTATCCTTATTTTTCATTTCGATTAATATATTAACTAAATGAGTAACAAGTATTATATAACCAAACTATTTTTTAAATGATTTTTAAGAATAAAAGTGATTAAGGGTTACAATTACAGGGTTTCGTGAGAGAGGCGTTAGTGCAATGAGCTTTCTAGTAAGTAAAAAAAAAAAAAGTTGCTGTTTGATTTGAATTTCTTTATGAAACTATACTTATGTTGATTTCTTTTAAGTATAAAATTAATTGAATATAGTTTCTGTACTGTAACTAAAAATTAAGCTAAGATAAAACTTAATTAATAATTATAATCAATATTCAAAAATATAATCAAAATTATAATCAATATTCCAAAATATAATCAGTCAATATTAAATTAAATCCTCGTAAATAGAATTAATTTACTAGAATTTTGATTTTACTTGATTTTTTAGAATTTGACTTCGGTTATGTTCGGATTAGAAAGTAAAATTAGATTCTGATAATGTATTTTAAAACATTATCAGGGTACAAATTATATAGAAAAAAGATATCATTACTATTAATATGTAATCGTTGGAGAATATTTCATTATTAAACAACATTTACGTAATTTTAAATTTCATGAAAGATATATGGTGACTTAAAAAAGAGATTTTTGTTGAGATTATTTATATTAATAAAAAACTCGAATAAGGTTAATAATTAATCATATTAGAAATGTATCAAGAAAATTTTTTAACTGTCAAGATCAATTATACCCTGCAGTTCTAAATCAAAATGAATGTAATTCAAAATGAAGTGGTATGTTAAAGCAGTATTTTAAATTTCCTTAAAAATAAATTTTATTGAATGAAATCAACAATACGTTTTCTTTCGGGAATGACGCCGATCATCACATTTCTATTCTTAACTATGTTGTCCCTCAGGTAACTAAAAGTAGAAACTCGCCATACCATTTTTGACGCCGATAATTTTGGTACTAATTGAAATAATAATAATAATAATAAAAAAAAAACTACTTTCTAAAGAGAAAAATTTATGGAGTAAGGGTATTAATTCGTTTAGGAGAAACGTAAAAATTCGGTATTATTGAAGTCAAAGATACATAATCAGGGGAGATTGTGAACCCAACTCAAAAATAATAAAAATTTCTTGAGTAAAATCATTAATGACGCATTTCAAAAAATTTATTTCTTTATAAATTTAAATCAGTGATATTTTATCAATGTAAAATTCTAAATAAATTACATGCAACATAATTTAATTTAATAATTATGTATAAGTTTACTTTCATCTCGAATCATATTTATTATTCTACCAGAAAAAAATATTTTCAAATGAAAGAGAGGCAAAGTATGAATTCTAGTTCCAATATTTTTAAATAAAATATACAAGAATTTTTACACACAAATGTGATAGATGATTTCTTGGCACTTCTGGCCCTTGAATTTCCAGAAATATTGTGATCGTGGTTAGTGAAAAATTAGGAACTACTGGTGTTATGGTAATTGGTGCAGATTTAATAGGTACCAAATATACTAATACATGTACAATTAGTATATTCGGTACCTGTCAAAACTCATGAATACAGTGCAGTTTTATTACATTAATTCTATTTTGATAGGATGAACTAGTAAAAATGTGTTTTGATTAATCTAAAGCTCGATTTGATTAATCGTAAAGACACTGGGAAAGACAACATATCATTTCATTATATTAACAATTGTTAAAGTGAAGTTAATATAGAAGTTTACCATTCCTTCAAACTTATTCTTTGTTTTGTAAAAAATGCGTCTTAACAGGATACAGATCTTCCCCAGTCTACTCTGAATTTGGTAGCACTAGCATATCTTGTAAGTTCTGAATATTTCCAGAAATATCTCAGAACTAAAAAATCTAATAAAATTCAGATCTGAATGTTTTTAGGCATATTTTTGGTATGAAGCATTCATGAGTTTTATAAATAGGTCACTGATTTCTGGAATATTTTTGAATATAAAGTCGTCATTAATATATAAGAGAAAATAGTCAGGAATAAGTTCCTAAAAGGTATCTTAGAATTGGAAAAACTAAAGTTGCAGGGTAAAAAAAAATATTAAAAGCTTATCTAGTAAATACATTTTACTGATAAATAAAAAATTTGTGGATAATTCTAAAATAATAGTTTTTATCAACTGTGAACTAGTTATATTACAGATAAAAATCTGATCCTTCAGGATGAAAGTTACTTACCGTGAAACTTTGTTTTTACACAGTGTGCAATGAACAAATTTAATAACCCAAAATAACTTTTATTCTAATTATTGATTCTGATTCAAGTGGTAGACCTTAAATATGCTAATTAACTAGATTAATGCTAATTATAAGTTACGGAATTGAAAAGAAAAATTTATTTTGAACTACATAGCTTTAAATTACATAAAAATTAATGTGTAAAATTTTTTCAAACACAGTAAATAAAGTAACAAAACTAAAAAATAGTCAAAAATATTTTTTTGCATGAGGCTGTATTTGAATAAACGAATTTTATGTACACAAACTTTTTAATTTGCTTGAAGTTTTCTAGATACAGGGAAATAAGCAAAAAGTGTAAATGAATAAATTATTGGAACTATACTCCTGGCTAAATTATTGGAACTATACTTCCAAGTATGTCTTTAACAACAACATGTTAGTCAAAAATACCAATCCATTGGAGAAAAAAAGAGAAAGTATGTTTTTGTGTCTGATTTTGCAATTTAAAACATTGCCTGCACTGGTTAATTACCATATTTGTGGTTAAGCCCTCCAACCATTTATCACAAAATGACTGCTTCAGAACTAGAGTAACTCAAAGTGATATCTCCCCCCCCCTCACTGCACAAGCTCCAAAAAAAAAAAAAAAAAAATTTAACCCAAATAATACCCAAAACAACAAAGGCAATGACAGGTTAATTTCCTGCCATTTAAAAATTTATAAACTGATACTATTTTAAAATATAATACTGATTAAGGAAGAAAAAAAACATTCTGAAGAACTGTCCACATGTACAACACTTTTTGGGTTTTTAAAAGTTTTATTAATGATAACAGAAGAACCAAACATTAATTAATCTTTCAACATATTTCACAAAGCAGAACATTTTTTTTAAGCAGCAGAGATTCATTAAAAGAATAGGAACAATAAATTTGTAAATTTCCAATTTTCAGAACAATATCCTTAATTAACTGCAAAAAGTATGAGTATACAAACACAGTTCATGTCAAGTTTCATAAACATTAGATTTATAAAATTTCATTACACAACTTTATTCTTTAAAAAATCGTTAAATATCTCACAGACATTTTTATAAATGGCACAGTACTTATGATTGGAATATTATATATACAAATTATATATTTCTTTGTCTTAACCTAAACCTATAAAATGGCAATATAAAATTCATACTAAGATACTTGTTAAATTTTCAGTGTAATTTTTATCTTTGACAAGTAGTCGTAACAACAAGTGTAACCTGTATAGAATTTAATTAAAAATTGATTACATTCTTCATAATGTAGTTTTAAGCCCGAAGAAGGCAATTTCTTTGCAAGGCCATTTGCTTCAATTTTAAAGTCATTTGTAATTTAAGGAATATAATTAATTTTGCTTAGCCCTTTAAAAAATCTATACATTAATTTGAAGAAAAAAAAATATAATATTAACTGTCTTAGATATTTTTCAAGTGCAGTATAAAACAATATACAATGGCAGTCGGCATTTTTGATTAATTCATATTACAATAAAGTTGAATTATTTAGCAGTAAAAATTTTATGATTATCATACTAAATCAAAGGTTTTTGACATTTCGCATGTTTATTTATTAATAAATAGTGTAAAATAATTCATCAAAACTGGTCAATGTTCTAGAAATTAAAAAAAAATTAAACTATAATATATTTGCATTTGTCTTCAATAAATTTGTGACATTTTTACACAAACTGGATAAAAAAATTAATGTATATACAAAAGTATAACAAAAATATCATTTACATAACATCATAACAGTAGTTGTTTAATTGGTTCTACAATAAAAACTAATAAACACAGTTCCCATTTTAAAGGAAACAATACAAATTTTTAAATTTAACAATCACTAACACAAAATAAATTAATATAAACTATTAGTCAATAATTTTTTTTTACTAATCTGAAGCAATTTTTTTACACAAATAAAACACAAAATTTATATGTATAATAGCTATGTTACACTACAGCAACAACTGATTAAAGAAAGGTTATGTATTGCAAAACATTTTATCAATATTACTGCAATTTACTGAAAGGGAGGCAGAAAATTGGATCAATAAATTACAAGTTCAATTATTCTTCCCCACTAAAATATGCAAAAATTATATTTTTCTGATAAAAACACTTAGTATCACTAACATTTGTTTTAAAATAAAAACACAAAAGATATTTGAAATTATTTACAAATTTAATTAGAATTTGAAACACTTTAAATTTATTTAAATAACAAATTTAAGTTTAAGGAACTCATTAATTTTTGGCACATATTTTTAAGGACAGTTAATTTTTGCTGGTCTATTTTTAACTTCAAATTATAAGCTAATATATATGAGAATAATAGAAAAAATATATCATACCATTTATCTCTATATAAATATAAAGTAAATGGCAACATTTTTAAATTTCATTGTTAAAATAAAATAAATTCTTAAAATTTCACTTAATAGAATCTTACAAAGTTGTTTTGATTTTCATTTGTTTCAGTTTAATATTACTGTTTCAATGATACAATATAATCTAAATCATAATCCTCAAAACAATTTTGTATGTAGTAAAAAGAATCTATATAGTTTATTTACAATTAAATTATTTATTTCTACTATAAATTATAGTAACATGTAAATGTAATGTAATGATTTGTAATAACACTGCATCAATTAGTCTACATTTGTTTCTTGTGACAGGTTTCAAATAATTATAAAATTTAATTATTATTTAGAGGAGCTTAGTAAAATAATTTTTTTTCCTTCCCTTTACAGGTTGTTTCATAACAGGATTGAATATCATCAATAGTTTGGGAGTTCCAATTATATATTTGATACAAAGTACATTGCGATCATTAGAGTATATATTGTGCGCAGAAAAACTGACGCAAGTTGCTACATTTACTGTTAAGTTGCTAGATATATCGAGTAAGAAAATCTATTAGTGAATTCCTATCTTAAAATTCATGTATGGGATATATTTCTCTCAGTTTATAATAAAAATAATTCAACTTAACCCTCTGAGCATTTGCCCTGGCTTTTTTGCATCAAAAACCAGTCATTTCCATCCTATTTAATAGAAAAGTAGTGTGATTAGTGTACCAATGATATTTCATCACAATTTTGCACAGTCACAGATTGCTTAGAGGGTTAAATTAAATAGATTACAGTCTAAGTAAAATTCTCACTACAATCATTATCAAGACTTTTAAAAAATAAAAGCTATAGCTATAACTAAGCTCTAAAATTCAAGATTTCTTAGTTAAGGACGGTAAAATTTTAAAATCTGTTGCTTGGGATAGGCCTAAAAATACATTCAAACTTCTGACGTTTATAAACTGTACATACTGATAACTAATTAGAGTGAATTTAAAAGTAGAAACTTGTTAAATCATGAAGCTTTATGGTCCCATTTGGTAATGTACATTTTTACAAGTTACTGTGCTGCAATTAAGCTTCAATTGTGCTTTATGTGTTAAAATATGAGATGCCCAGAAAATACAATGTCCATTTACACAGAATTTAATGAGTTTCTGCAGCAGTATGTGAATCAAAAAAGTCTTCGTTTCCAAATGACAATCCCCGTGAAAAACCATCCTGAAAATTTAAATAGATAAAAAACGAATAAGTTAAAAAAAATAATGCAGGAACAATGTTACAAATAAATGAATTAGAGAAGAAAATGATTTTTTTAACAATACTAAATACCTTTGTCAGTGTCAAAAGAGTTTTTGTGTTCTGAGAATTCAACATTGTTTGAATATGAATTTTAAAACTTCAACTAAACTTATTTGAAATTTTATACTTGTAATATATATTTAAAGTTCAATATATAATTTGATACAACCAAATGTGAAATAGAATAAAGAAAATATATGCAACTTTTTCCTTTGTAGTGTGCAGGAAACCTGGTTTGGAGAATTTTAACAGCGAAAAACAAGAATAGCATGGCTCATACAAGTTACTGCTTAGCAGGTAAATAGAATTTTGTTACAGGATTCTGAATGTCCACCATTTTCTGAATGTCATATTTGTAGACTTTATGTGCCAGTTTTTGTTAAAAAAAAACAAACTTAATTTCTAAAATTGGAGTTAAGTTCAAAATAACTGATTTATTTTCATAAAATTCCTAAAACTGCTAAATTTTCTTTACTAAGTTCTTTGGCGCAGCATGTCCACATTTGGATTTTGAGCCATTAAACTCTACATTCAATCAATCTTTACTAAGTTCAATGATTATAAATGGTGGAATTGCAGTATAACAAAATTGATATGTTAATTTTTATGGACTAGATAAAAAATTTTGAATAAAAACAAATTTATGGAGGAATAAGCTAACTAGTACATAACTATAAAGTTTCGCAATTAGGAATGACATCATTAAAAGCAGACGAAACTCCCTAACTATGTTTAAGAGTGAAAAAAATATTGAAAGTTTAATTAATTATTAATAATGTTTATCACAGTAAAGGTAATTCATAATTTTTTGAAATTAATACAGCATGTCTCATGAGATAAAGCCACTTTGATTTTGTCCCATTACTGGATGCGAAGAAAATCAATGAGAACCCAATATAGATATTAAGAAAATCTATATCGAAAAACATTTTCAAAGGAGTAACTCAGTTCCTGTCCCCCCTGGGTAAGAAAAGAAATCGAATAAGTAAAAAGAGGAAACAAAATAAAGCCACTACTGCTAATAGCCAACATTTACATATGACCTGAAATAGATGTTGCATATCATTTACTAAACCATATAGAGTACAAGCATCAATATTGTCTCAAGTTTCAATGATGGCAGTCTTCAAATTCTGCCATAGACTGAAACAGCTCCTTTCTGATATAAACAGTTCTATGATAGCTCGCTCTTAGGGATTGAGGTTGGGAGAATATTCATGACAAGCACATTAATATTGAAAAATAACTACCGTAAAGATTTTTCAACATAAAGTTGAGGCATTGTTTTGTTGGAAAATCTGACAAGGGTCACAAATTATGTAACATCTTTTTATCAAGAGTGTATGTGGCATGAGGACAAGCTAGGTTTAAAACCATAGTGAAGCTGTTCCTTAATGAAATATTTTCTCTTCTACCTTTGCATATAGTGAAAGCAGCTTGTGACATGCATTAAACAGTGTCTTAAGCTATAAAGCTATCATACGAATGGATCAAATAGTTTTATGGGCTATTGAAACACTAAAAAAGAGGATTTCTTCTATATTATACAGCAAAATGGAAACTGATTATTTGCTGCAGTTATAGTGATAAACTTTACCTATTCTCTTTTCATTCCGATTAGCAAAATATGCCAATTTATTGATCTTTGTAGAGAGATTTGGTGATGCAAGTCAAATTTTCCAGCTGAACAGTGCAATAATGAAAAATCTTCAGAGTGGTAGTTTTTGAATAAAAGAATGCTTGACTGCCTAAAAAAACGTGGGACCCAATCTCAGTAGGATTGTTCATACTGAAAAGCAGTAGTTTCACTCTGTGGCAGTATTGTGGGTTGCCATCATTGAAACCAGGAATAATATTGATGTCCTCCAGGATAATAAATGATATGCAACATGCATAAAAATGGCAAATAACAATACTAGTGTTATTTCAGCAGATCAGTTTTTTGATTTTTTTCTTCCTCCCCAGGTAGGACAGGAACTGAGATAATCCTTGAAAATAAATTATAACAGGAAATCATCCGAAAAATAACTTTTATTCATACAGACAACAGAAACAATAAACTGATAAAACACTGATATGAGTCATTACTATACATTAACAGCTTGCCCGTACGGAACAGTACGTTTGGTAAGCAAAAAGGAATAAGCATCTTTTGTATCCACGTAATGTGCAAATATTTGAGGACTTTTTCTCATGATTAAGTCATTTCACACATGCAGAAATGAACCTTTTTCCTTTTTTCCAATTTAATAAAAAAGGTTAATCTGTATCTAATGCCCGAAAGAAAAATTACTTTTTACATTTCAAATATCAATTTTTCATTAAACGTTTGATTACATTCTGTGGATAAATGCTTCTTCCATACACTTTTCTTGCTTAAATTTTTAAAAAGTGTTTTTACACATATTTTTAGGTTTCTATCTTCAGCTGTTTTTCTCCTAACTCACATGAAGTCTGCTAAGACCATTGAAACACCATAGCCATAATGATGGAAATAAGAGAAAAAAGTAGCATGTCTCTGGCTCATACTTTCACATGATAGAGGTCCATTACCTTCCAGCAATAGGTATATTATTGACTGAAGATCCTTTCATATATTTAAAAGAGGCATTCTGACTGGTGTAAGATATAGGAATGATATCTTGGAACAATATGCTTACGTTTTTAGGGGAGAAAAAAAACTTTCTACAATCAATTGATTAACTCTTGAAACAAATTCCAACCCTTTAATCACCATGTACTTTTACCAAAAATTGTTTTAAAAAATGTTAGGTTTTATTGAACTCTATATTGATTTATACCGGGATGAGTTTGGTAAAAAACCTATATCTAAAAATGTTAAGCGCAAAGTACACTTTTTAAAATACATGAAGTTCGAGCAAAAAAAAATTTATGTATGAAGCAATTTATACACAGAATATTATCAAGGTTTTGATTAAGATATCCGTGCCGGATTTTATTTAAAATATGTGAATATGAACATCAATGCTTCTTTTTATTACTCTTTCGCCTAAATACAAATTCTGATGTATAATTTTTAAGTGAATTAAACACAAATCAAAATAGTGGCTTTTAAATCATGCACGTATAAAACACAATATTTGATATAAATCATGTAAACACAAATCGCAATGTGCGATTTTAATATGAATGTAATTTTAGATTGCGTTTGCGTAGATAGGAAAAAGATTAAAAACGAATATTTTTTTCTTGGAAATTTGAAGAGGCAATTTTATTAAATTGGAAAAACTGGATAAACACATCCTTAATACTAGCAAGAAGTCAAACGCAATCGCGTGAAAAGTGCATTAAAGGTTTGATCTTACCACTTCCCCTTTTTTTGCTAAAGAAAAAAAATTCCTGCAAAGGCCTTTCACACAGATTACACATATATAGATGCAGATAGCCATGATTTCATTTTAGTGAATAGCAACACATTGCACATTTAGTAAAGTGAATATATTCATTGTATGAAATGGCTACATTCAATTATTTCAGGAGTTAACAAAATATTAAACTTCTTTTAATTTTGAACACCATTGTATATTAACATAGAAATTGACCAATTTGGGACAGTAAAATCATTACTCTTGACAAGCGAACAGATCAGTGCGTTTGACACATTTAACATTAATTTTAAGTTATTTAAAAATCAGAGTAGAGGAACAAGATGTTATAAAAATTATACTGATGAAATTTCTGCTCTTTTAACAAATAGTGTGTGTTAACATTGTGGTAGTGTAAAAATTTAGTTCCGTGTTGAATTTATTATTCTGCATATGAAATTTAATGTTTTGGAAAGCTTAAATTACTTACAAAAATGTTTATTTTATTTCAATATATAGATACATTTTTTTTTGTAAATGCATAAATCTTGATTAATAAGCATTCAAGAGGTTATAAAAAAAAATTTTCACTTAAAATTTCTTTCAAAATTAAATTTACAAATTATACCACTTCATAAAATTGAAAACAAAACAGGGTTTAACATCTATAAAATTTGTGAACTTTAGATTTTTCTAGCACAGAGATATAGTTTGTTATTATGGTAACTTACATTATATTCAAAAAAGTGAAGTGTATGAAAGCCTGTTACTGTTAGATTAAGCAAAGCAAACTGATTTCTCCGATATAGTCACTAGAAGGTGTCAATATAAAGTAGCAGCTAGACCAGCAATGTCAAAGTTCACTTTGGTATCCCTCTATATCTCTGATTTTCAAAAGAAATAGCACACCTCAAGGAATGTCCATGATTAAAAATGTTGTCATGCCCATTGCAAAAGCAGTTTGTGTATGACAAAATATTTTGTCTTAACCAGCTAACAAGTAAAAATAAATTGGATAACACTTACTCTCATCTCTGATATTTTCTTATCAAGTTCCCCAATGGCATTCTCTAAGTCTACGCCATGAGACGATGGCACGGTACTGAAATCACCCATTCCAAATGGGTCTGCATTGGAGTTTTTGGTGGGATTAAAAGGAGGAGCACCAAATATGTCTGTGCTAGCTTTAACTGGAAAAATAATAACTTCAGTTAGTTCATAATATACATCACTGTATGAACTACCCTGCATGTTTAGTCTTATTTAAAACTCTACTAAAAGTTTTAAGATTCACAGTAAAATATACAAATTAATGCTGGTGAGAACTTCTTTACTTCAAAGAAGTTATGTTAAGTTTTTGCAAATTATTTTGAATGTTTCATAATGCAAAGAAATTAATTTGAGTAAGTAGTCCTTTTGCTCGAAGGAAGTAAAGATACTAACTAATAAGATATGTTCATTTCGTAGAAATACAAAGGGAAGACTTAAATCAGATTATTAATAAAATTCAAAGGACTAGATTAGACATTTTAATTATACTTGTCACTAAACTGTGTAAAAAAAATTCACAAAATTTCCTTTTTGAGCTACTATAATGATTTATCTTTAACCAGACAAAAGCCATTTGATAAATTTTTTTTAAAAAGACATAAATCAGGTTATAAATTAAATTCAAAGGACTAGGTTAGATATTTTAATTATACTGAGTAAAAAGATTCATAAAATTTAATTTTTCAGCTACTATAATGATTTATCTTAAACTAGATAAAGGCCGTTTGATAAACATTTTAACCAGAGATTTTTAAATAGAACAATTGGTGGAAAAAATTATCAGCATAATGCAAGAAAATTATTCTTAAAGTAATGTAAAGAGTAAAAAAAAAGTTTTACTATTATGATTGCCACAACTGTGGTCTCATTTAAATGAGCTGAAATGCTGAATGTAAAATATTATTTTTTTACCTTTTTTAACCTGCCTCTCCCAGGCAGGAAAAAAAGCAAGAGGGCAAAAAAAAAAAAAAAAAAAAAAAAAAAAAACACCTTCCCATGATGCAGTGCATGTCCCAATAGGCCTTATTAATCTGAGATTATCCTGCTTTTTATTCAGATATCACCACCACAGAATATACATATTTAAATAAGGAAAGAAAAACAATTGACATTTTTTATAAATGTGAAAAATTAAAAGGAATAAAATAACTTATTTTGAGAATACATAAAATCAATCATTAGAAAATAATTTTAAATTTAATAATATTGTCAGTGGCTACCTAATTATTTTTGCTTAGTAACTATGAGAAACATAAACCATTCTAGTGGAAAAAATATGTATTAAATCGTTTAACTCAGGACTGAAATTGTTTTGTTTTCTGCATTAGGTTCAAAATTACGAAGCTAAATATAGGTAGTCGTAAACTTAAAATCAGGTCAGTTGTTCAAAGAGAGGAATAGAAATACAACTTAGATTACCTCTAGACCTAATTCTCAATAAATATGGAGAAAATGTCTAACTCTTTGTGGTTAAGTCATCCTAGCACATTATTAGCAAGGAAACTATAAACTTTTCAGAAGAACAATAAACTTTTATACAGCACATTTACTTTTCATTAAAAATCTTTGAAATATTTCTCTAGAGAAATTATTCTTTTGATTTATCAAACAGAATAATTTAATTTCCAATTCTGAATTATGTAAGCAATAATTAGTAAAGCCTAAACTATTTGCTAACCAATTTAGACATTTTCTAAAGAAAGAAAAGAAAAAGACAGTCGTTAACAAACAAAATTTCTAAGGTTTTCAATGATGCAATGCAATATAATATTTTTGTTACAGCAATGTTAACTAAAATCAAAATGCTTTAGAAACTTAATAATATTAAGATGTATAGATTTGTTTATAATCAAACCTTTATTTCCATTTGTGATTACATTATCTTCTCTCGGATTAAAGTCTTCAAACTCATCTAATGCCAAATTTTCCAATTTAGTTCCAACTGCTGGAGCTATTGGAAAGCTAACTAAATTAAAGAGCTCCTAAACAGAAGAATGATTAAATTAGTCATAAAATAAACAACAAATATTAAACCATTCATCAAATATGCTAGCATAATTAATATTTTCATTTATAAATCATTATGCAAAACTAATAATCATTTTGAAAAACTAATAAATTTTAGAGACATAAATTAACAAAACAAACAAGTAAGTTGTATTTGATAAGTGGAGAAAAATGACTTTTGTACAACTATGCTATAATTTTAAGTTCAGAAAATTTTTATTTAAAAAAAAAAAAAATTATATAACGATTTGATAATACTTGATACATAGATTATAGGCAATAAGATGTTTTAGTGGCAACAAAATGATCAAACTTTAATGTCTGGAAGAATTTCTTTAACTTACACAAGATAAAATTGCTGACAACCTATTTAAAAGAGTTTTATGAGGTATGGTTTTTAAATAACGAGATTATAGGCAATAAGATGTTTTAGTGGCAACAAAATGATCAAACTTTAATGTCTGGAAGAATTTCTTTAACTTACACAAGATAAAATTGCTGACAACCTATTTAAAAGAGTTTTATGAGGTATGGTTTTTAAATAACGAGACCGGGGGCCCCTAGAGAAGAACTATGCACGTGCATAATGTGAACAACAGATAGCTATGTAGTAGAAAACCCTTTTCGATTGTGCTCCACCTATATGTGTAGACAATTTAGTCTGTTGTTGGCTTTCATTTGTATTAAAATTTCACATGAAACATGGGAAAAGCAATTCTAAAACATCAAAAAATGTATGGCAATGAATGTTTATAGGTTTGCGAGTTTTTAGTGATATAAACAGTTTCAAGTTAGCTTGGTAAATGACGAAAATTATTCACGGTCATCCTTTCAAGGAAAAACAGATGAAAATATTGAAAAAGTTGGTAATCACATTCACTCCGACTGATGGTTAACTAGTCATGTGATTCACAAAATTAAAGGAGTTGACAAAGAATGTGAACTAAATTTTACATAACAATGAGGAAAACAAGTAACAAGTTCTCCAAGACAACATGCCAACTAATTCTGGATTATCTGTCAAGAGACGTTTCTAGCCCAGTAGAACATTCCAAAGTTAGACATTCCCCCTTATTCGACAGACTAGCCCTATGCGAGTTTTATTTGCTTTCCATAGTGAACTGTGCACTAAAAGGAACAAGATTTCAGTCCATCAAAGCTGCAAAAGTAAAATCTGTACACATTATGAAAAAGTTCACAGATTTGACTCCTAGCATTGCTTCAAACAATTGAGAATTTGCATAGAGTATAGTAGAGATACAGGATGAGTAAATATTGAAGGTGATAATAACTAAAAATCTCTGTATTTGAAATATGTTTAATAGCAAAAATATTGTTATTTAATAGTCACACTTTGCATTGATGTAACACATTAAAAGAATTTGTTGAAAGCTAAGGTGAAAAATATTTCTAACTCAAAAACAATTATTGTATTTGTTATACTAGTGCAAACTGCTGTGAAATAGTAAAATTAATGTAAATGACAAATTCAAAATAGAAATTTTAATATAGTTGGTGTTTTCATATGATAGGCTATCTATTGCAAAATATTTTTTTCTTAAAATAAATTTTGTTTTATCAGTTTCAGAAATTATAATTTAGTTTATAGCACTAGCAATCGAAAGTAAATAACTTTTCACAAAATCTGTGAAATACTGTGAAACACTTACATTGTTTTTCAATTGCTAATTGAAAAAAATATGGATTTTAAAAGCAGTCAAAATTCGTATATATTTAAGCAGCTCAATATTCATATATATTTAAATAATTTAATGTTATTTACCCACAGTAAACACTTTATGTACAAAACGGCACAAACTTATATAATTATGTTTCAGTTTAACAAATTTAATGAAAACACGTCAATGCTACAAAATTACCAGTGAATATAATGATTTTAGAGTAAATAAAGCATCAACAGATAATGAAAAATAAATGAATGATTCTATCACTTTAGATAAGTACCTGGGACGGAGAGGTGGGTGGCATAGACTTTATTTCATTACGCACATTTTGCTGCAAAGCAGCGTTACGACCAGGCTCAATTGTCGACTGATGTCGAGTAACAGCTTCTCCATTCAAATTCAGTAGGTTTTGTGGCTATAAAAGTGAGAACTCAATTGAAATAGGCAAGATTAAAAAAACACATACAATAAGTATATTATTTTATAACTCTGAATTCATATTGAGAAATATTTAATACATAAAAAGTAGATGTTAATAAAAATTTCTTAATATTGTTTTTTGCTGTAAACTCAATTCTAGTGTAAGAGCTTTAGAAAGTAAAGTTTTATTCAGCTGTAATTAAAAGCATGATTGCCAGAATGAGGTTTGAAATTATAACTTTATTTCACTAATTATATAAATATATTTATATAAACTAATTTCAAGAAAGATTTGAACAAAAAGAAAGTGCCGGAGTCGAAATATTTTCCAACTCATTTATTTACTTTAAAACTAACAGAACATGGGATTATCAATAGTCTTTTTCATTTTATGTCAATATTTTTGTAAAAGTGCAAGTAACATAAACACTTAAAAACTGCAGATTTATGTTTATTCAAAGTAATATGGATTCATATTAGCAATAAAAATTAAAATTATATAAAAATATGAGAAAACTTCATCTTTTTCACCCCTTTACATATTCAAATTGAAAAAATTTATTTAAATGATAAGTTAAATAATTAAAAACGTGAAGAAAAAACAGACTGTTTTCTTTTTTCTTTTTTTTAATTGGTTTTAACCCAGATTGGATAATTTAAACATATTTGCTATCTAACTGATGAAAGTAAGATATAATTAGTGAAAATTTGAATAATCTCTATTAATTACCTGAGCTATTAAAAAGGGAGCATATAGTTTTTATTTTTTAAACAGTAATAAATTTTGAGTTGATAGAGAAATAAATCTTTTATTAATTTTTTTCTACTTAACTTTGAAAAAAAATTATACTTGAAAAGAATAACAAGTAGAGATTAAAAAAAAAATTTTGGAAACATTTCTACTTATTATCTCAGCTATCAAAATAATACACACTTTCTTTCATTTTTTTTAAAAAAAAGAAAGAAAAAAACTGAGGTTTGAGAAAATAGAGAAATTCCAAACAATTTACAAGGTATACACAAGTTAGAATAAAACATCGAAAGTATACAAATTATTATAAGCTAGCATCAAAAGCAATATAGTAGAATATCTTACAGTTTGTCCATTTTTCATGTTGCCATTACTAGTAATAGATTCTTTCGTAAAAGTTGACAGTCTTTGTTTCAATAGTGAATTTTCTTTTTCCAGCTCCTGTACCTAAATATTGAAAAAAAGGAACCTTATTTATAAATCTGATAACAATATATCTTGACATGTACCTGAAGTAAAATTAATGTTATTGCTACAAATCTCTTATAATAAAGAACAAAACATGAATAATTTTTCACGAATACATAAATTTAATTAATAAACTCTGAGAAAATGAAAAAAAAATTCTCAATTTACAAAATTATTATGATGAAATGAATATAATCAAGATTTAATTTGATGAATGCCAACATACATAACTAATTATAAATGGTATATATATAACGAATTGAATTACAATCTGAAGACAGTTGTGAGACGTCTTATGTTTTAAGAAATTAAAATTGGGAATTAAAAGTATAAGAACAAAAAAATTTGAAAAACATCTAAAAGAAAATTGTGTACAAAATAAAGTCAATTGTGGAAGAAAACAATTTTCTACTTGATTTTCTTATCTTTGAAAAAAGATAGCTAGAATGTATATTTCAATTTTAGGTAAAGATATTATGTATTAAGTAATTTACTCTTTTTTGAAGAATCATTAGCTGTTTCTTTGCTTCTAAATCTCTTCCAGAAGTATCTAAAAACTTTCTATAAGCCAGATCAAAAGCTTCCCCAATAGTTAGTGTAATATCTTCTGCCTATTTTCAATAAAGTAATAAGAATTAAAATCCAAAAATATAACTGTAAAAAATGTATATATAATGTGATATTTTTAGATCATGTGATAATATTTTAAGAATTATGGATAAAAAATGGCATTAGCAAAATAGACACAAAAAAAAAAAATATTTAACGTCAGAAAATATTTTGTTGTTTCTCGATTAAGGTTACAAAGTAACAATAACATACTGCCTTAAAAAATGATTGCAAAATAATTTTAAAGCATATTACAGCACTAAAAATAATTTATTAAAATATAACATTGCTAATTTGAAAAATAAGGTATCTGAAGAACTATTCATTAGGAATTTATCAGAAACAAAGGAATGAACAACTTAAATCATAGCAAACTTTATTTCTTATACTCAATTGTCTCTTCTTTTGCTGTAACTTGTTTTTATTTATATGCTCTCAATTAATATGTGATTTATTTTTTGCATTTATCAACAAAACTTCACCTTGCTGGACAAGCAACAGAATTAGTGTTCTCCTAACCAGAAATTGACATGATAGATATCTAATATATAATTATAGTTAATTTTTTGTTGAATATAGTTTTGATAATATTCGACAAATACTTTACTTAAATTGAGTAAATTTGTCTATATATTACCAGATTTTAATTGCCTAAGAAGTGTATAGAATAAAAAACTAACTTTGAATGAAAAATTTTAATGGCAGTCTTACATATTATTTTTTCTAAAAAAAAGCATTATATTTTTAAAGAAAGGACACCTTTAAATAATAAAGTCATCAGAACTATAAGTCATTAGTTTGGCAAGTATTTTGAGCTTCAAAATTTAATAGATTATTATTACAATAATTATTACGAATTTTCAAAATAATATAATGTTAATTTAGAATACTAGTCTTTTTTCTAGAATACTAGTCTTTTTTAATTGAATACTAATTTAGTTAATTTAGAATACTAGTCTTTTTTAATTGACTAGATAAGAAAAGTAGATAAGATCAAGTCAATGATACATGTTTGTGCAGAAATCAAACGCTGAACTATCAATAATTTCAGCAATATTTCTATACCTCTACTTCAGAATAACTCTTATAAATGAATATAAAAAAAGTGTACATAAAAAGAAAAACTATTAACAATGCAATAGTGATTAAGAACTACATGTGTGAAATTCTGCCTTTTCAGTCTTCTTTAATAGAAATTCTATCATTTTTAGCTGACATTTTTTTATACAAGTAGATGAAAGATGTTATCAATATTGTGTGAACTGTATTAACTAAAACAGCTTTTAGGTTATGTACAAAAACGTACCAAGCCTTTAAATATCTTAAATATTTAATTATTACATAGTACTTAGTTTCTCTCATATACATGTTCAGACATTGTAGACACAAAATTTCAATAAAAATTTCTTCTAAAAGATAAGCATCTTAAGGATTAAAATCAACAGGAAAGGGGAAAAGAAAATAATAAATGCTACCACTACATTTTTACAATAAACTAGGGATTAATTAATATTTATTTTTAAACACAACTACAAAAAATCATTTATGCAGGGTAAAACTTACAAGTTTATCACTAGCAAAAACAAAGCACATGTGCTTTTCCCCATTATCTTCTTTGGCAATAAAACTGAAGAATTTTTTGTCAGATTTGTCATTCGCACAATATGAAATGCGATGCAGAGGGTACTGGTGGAAAATTTGCTGCAAAGAAAAAATTTTCATTATAACATTTCCAATACAAATAATTTCCAACCATAGGAATAATATATAATCAATAATGTCACTTCAAGAATGCAAGAAAGTCATTAAGATTTTTAAATCTCTATACAAACATTTAACAAATTGAGTTATCATACAGTATACACTCTTTTGCATGACCCATTATAACATTACTGATCATTTCAATATAGTAAA
Organism: Parasteatoda tepidariorum; assembly: GCF_982258835.1. Taxonomy (NCBI): domain Eukaryota; kingdom Metazoa; phylum Arthropoda; class Arachnida; order Araneae; family Theridiidae; genus Parasteatoda; species Parasteatoda tepidariorum. The sequence goes on along the minus strand of NC_141760.1, from coordinate 87,798,857 downwards.
CGAAATTTAGCCATTTGAGTAAGAAAAACATTTCAAAGAAATTATTTAAACCATTATTTCCTTTGGTGTCACCACACAATAAATCTAAAACACTTTGAGTTTCTTTTGAATGAAAGGAGAGTAAAATGATACTCTAAATTCTGATCATAAGTCCTAGGTGACAGTACTTTATGGTCATTCATAATCTATGCAATTTTGTTTTTCTAATGATACAATATCAATAAATTTATCAATCATACTTTTCTTGTATGAAAATTACATTCACTCTTTTTTCTGCCATGTCAGCATCTTTGTGTGGTTTATTTTTGTGTCAAAACAAGTGATCTTGTCAGTTATCTTGATCTATGTTATTTATCCAAAATGGTAGCCCCAAACTAGCATATTATTTTTATTGCATTTTTCACCCATGAAGCAATAATTGCTTTTTTCACTCACAAGTAATTTTAAAAAGTATTTTACATATATATTTATAAAGAAAAGAAGTACAGTGATTACCAATCTTTCTGCAAAGTTAACAACTTCTTTTATCAGTTAATCATTGTTTTTTAATATTGGTTAAGTATTATTTTAGCTGCGAGTAAATATTTAATTATGCACATGGTTCAGGCACGTTTTTGTCTAAACCACGAAAGTCGCTATAATGAATTGTCGTCGACAATGCATATGTGAAGCAACAACATAAACTGGAACTAGAAATCATGATGGGAAAATATGAATTTAGAAGCTATGTCAATTGAAAAGTGCAAAATGAGAGACTTATATTGAAGTTGATTAAAAATCTGATAAAATTATTAAATATAACTTTTTTAAAAATAAATTGGCAAGTTTTGAATCATTCATAAATCAAAGTAGCTGAGAGAAAAAAAAAAGAATCTAGAATTTAAATATGGAGTTGCAAAGTATACCTTTGTTTTGTTATCCTGAATAGCCACACCATCAATTGATATTGTGACTTCAACCTTGGGTGTTTTGGTCCCTTCTGATTTTTTCAATTGTTGATTAAACTAAAATGTGTATATAAAAAAGCTAATTAAAGAATAACGTAAAAAGGAATAAAACTAAATCAGTAGTGTACCACATGCAAAATGAACAAAATTTTTTATACAATATTTGACGTTGCAAAATATACGAAACATCCACTTGTTAAACCTCTAAATTTTCTTAGCTTAAGGTAATAACTGACTCTGACAGTCTCTGTTACAGATGGAGAACTTATATTAAGAACTTAAAAAATAATGAAAATAACTTCTGTTGCAAAAGAAATCTTCAGCACTAAAAGTAAAACAAAAAAAAATCTAGATGGCTCTGATGAAGTTTTATAATTCGATATCCCATACATTCATTCATTGTTAAATTAAATCTAAAAAAATAAGATTTAATTGTTTTACTATAAGTGATTGTTCCTGTTTATCCCAGAACTAGAACTACAGTAAAGCCTTGTTAAGTCGTCGCTCAAGGGACCGAACATTTTCGACAACTTAAACGGAGTTAGAAATTTCTTTAAAAAAACAAAAAACATTGAAGTTTTTTAATGGACTGCAGTAGGATTCGTTGAGAAAAACTAGATTTTTAGAATGTAATACACATGTAAATAAATGTGTAGAAAAGGAATACAAATACTTTTGTATAGTTACCACTTTTTCTTTTATTTCTGAGCATTAACATAGCTTAACATAGTGGATTGATGCAAGAATTGTTGATTGCTATTAACCTTCTTTTCCAATATCATCAGCGCCTTGAATTCTTCCTCTGTGCCTTCAATTGATGATAAATATTGTCTAACTTTCTCTAAGGCTTCTAATGCTTCAGTCTTGCTGGTCGGAATTCCACCCGAATTCTCATCATCACTATCCTCACTGGAACTGTGTTGCTTTTCATCTAAAAATTCTGAAATTAAATCTTTTACAGTTGCTTGTGAACATATAGCGATGTCATTTTCAATATCGACAAATGCATTTACGTCATTGACATTGCAACCTTTTTCATTAACAACTTACAGCAAATTTTCTAAGAGCTCGGGGTCGACTTCTTCACAGAGGATATCTTCGGATTCTGCATTGGCTACAAATCCCGTGTGCCTGAAGCAATAAAAAACAGTTTGCGAAGAAACTGAGCTACAACTTCTATGCTCATAATTGATCGTGTCTAAAACGGAAACTTCAAACTTTTCATTTTTATCCAATGCTTTTATCAGGTCTTTTACTAGCATTTTTGTGTACTTTCTTTTGAAGTCCTGAATTATCCCTTGATCTAATGGCTGAAGAAGTGCAGTAACATTTGGAGGAAGGAAAACGATTTCAATAGCTTTTAAGCTTTCAGGCTGACTATGAGTTGTGCAATTATCGACAAAAAGGGCAACTTTTCTCTTTTGGTGCGAAAACTGGGAATCCAATTTACGGATATGCTATTCCCAAATCGTTGTAGTCATCCATGCATTTGAATTTGCTTCATATTCAACTGGCAGAAATTCAACGTTTTTAAAACAGCGTGGCGTTTTGCTCTTGCCTATCACTAGTGGGTTAAGCTTTTCATATTCGCTCCCAGCAAAAGTGTTAGACATTGCTTGCTGGCTTTTCCAGGGGTGCATTTTTCGCCCTTAAACGCTTGAGTTTTAACAGGCAAAAGACGATCACCATCAACAGCTGCGGCTTCCCCACAAATCGTTTTAAAAGAGAGACAATTTCTGTCTTTGAAACGCTCCAGCCAACCATTGCTGCAATGGAAATCTTCCATGTTCTACTTCTTAGCAATTTCCATCGCTTTTTCTTTAAGAATGACAGCAGAAATAGGCACATTTTGTGATCTTGCATGCTTTAACCATCCAACTAAAATCTCCTTGATCTCGTCAAACTTTGATTTCCTCATTCTTTTTGTATTGTCTTTGCAGTCTGCTTCCTCAATGGTTTGCTTAGATGATAGAATATCACTTCAATTAGTCTCGGAATATTATGTTCTTTGGCAAAAGCTGTTTTCGAAACATTTGACTTTTCAAAAAGTGCAATTAAGTCCCTTTTTTCTTTAAGAGATAACGGGGCAAGTTTTCGTTTTCCCGGCATTTTGAAACATAATCAAATCACAATTTTGTAAGAAAAAAAATGGCCCTTATAGCGGGGCTTACTTGCTATGAAATGAAGTCCCACTGAAGTATGTACAATAAAGAAAAACGTCTACACTCGACTGAGTCGGAGCAAGAAGTGAGAACTTTGAATGATTGGCACGCAAAATTCCCAGAATCCATATCCCCTAATAGGAAAGGAATGCTCACAGCTGTAGAGCAAACTTTGTGGGTGGTCATAAAATCCCCGAGATATTTAAAGTAAAAGGGGCGGGTCTAAAAAGATAACAGAATGGTATACAAAAGTGTGAAAAAAAATAGGTTTGCCATTTTTTGGGGTGATGAGTTATTCGGAGTAGAATTAAATTCGATGACGGGTAAAAGAGGGTTATTTCACATTATTGTCTATGAGGCTTAGTCGGGACCATAGGAAAACGACGACTTAATGAGGTTTTACTGTATTAAATAATTCCAAAAGATTTAAAATTATTTAAAAATCACAGCAATTAAAAAGAAGTGTAACTGCTTACAATAGCTTATAATAACAGCAAGCTTGAAAATTGGAAAAAAAAAAAAACTTTTTAAACCGCATAAACATTTTTGGATAAAAATAATAAGAATGTAAAAACTGACAGGATATAAGCCTCAATGTAGAATATTTTTTTAATTCCAAAAATATTTATTATGACTTACATGAAATACAAAAATGCCATTTGATAAACAATTAAAAAAATTTCTTTTATTTCTACAAGCTGTCTTATATCTCTTTATGATTATTTATATACATTAACATTTTCTATATAGTCAAAAAAAAGTATATGTGAATTCAAATTGTTTATTTTGATACATTTCTTAGGTATTCAATCAACTTTTAGCATTGGTAATTTACGCATTAATACATTATCATTCATGAATATCAGTGTACTTTACGATAAAAATAAATATGAGGTATTGCTAGGAGGTTTTCAAATTAATTAGAATTGGCTAGAGAGGATACTCTTTATGAATGAATTTAAATATTTGTAATTTTTTAAAGCATCCCAAATTAAAATTTCTTGTATAGAATTTTTGTTTAATATATTGAGGCCCCTCTTGTAATTCTTATTATACTAATAATGGTTGCAAATGCCAGGATGATCAACATTCTACCTATTTTTGTGTGTCCAAATACTAATTTAATATACAGAATGATTTCAAAATTAAACAGTGATTATTGTTTGCATTGAAGTTAAATTTTTTATCCATGCAAATATGTTTCTGAAATAGTTATCAAGGAATAAAAATTTCGCACTAATGACGAAAAAAATTCCTTACTAAAATATATTTGCAAATTCATTTAGAGAAAAATGGATCACACTTATTTAATTTAAATTGCAAAACTTAGTACTTGAAAATAATACAATAAAAACTATAGCATTTAAGAGGAAAATTAAAAATCTCAAAATGCAAAAGTTATGCTAGCAATCGACAACAGCAAAGTTGCAAGCCTTTAAAAAAAAAAATTAACCATAAAAGAAAGTAAACAATATTGTGCCTGTAAACAGTGTTTTCACTACAGCGCGAGAATCTAGCATATTTTTTCTTTTCTCGCATTAAAAAATTATTAATGCGAGAAATTCGCGCATTCTATAAATCAATTTCAAAATTCCCGAATTTCTCGCGTTTTGGAAGAAGCTTCGAATTACACTATTTAGAATAAAATCCGCTTCACTTTTCTTCCTGGATGTTTCATTATTTTCAACATTTGCTCCGTTATCTAGCTTCCCTATTTACCAGTATTGTTCAGAACCTTTTCGAACAACAGAACACAACCAAACAACGGAACCCCTTTCAGAACACATTTCTCTGCAACCACATGTTAACGGTAGGTAAGGTTTTTTCATGTAAGACGTTCAAATTTTTTATGCACTAATGTAAGATGGACAAATACCTAGTAAAGGCAAAATCTTCTATGATGATGCAGCAAGAATATCCAATGCTTTAAAAATTAGAAGACGTTAAAAATGTATTATAATAAAAGAAATGATTTTTTTTTCAAGTCTATTTGTGTTTTTTTAGTTTTTAGAAATCTCACTTAACTTTCTGAAATTTCACCCTGTTTTTGAGAAAGGGTGAGAAATTCTCACCCATTTTTTTTCTATGATGAAAACACTGTGCAAAGGACTGTAATAACAATATTTTGTACATAATAAAAACTAAGCTTATTGTCTGAAATATAACCAAAACACAATTACTGAAATTATTTATTTATCATGCGTAAATAAAGGAAATAAAAATATTTTAAGATGACCACCGATAACCTGGCAAATATGTAAAAACAAGTTGAGAAAAATTTTAAGCAAACAATAAGACATTACAAATTTACACAAAAGAATGTGAATAAAAAGATTTTAAAGATATAAAAAATTACAAGTAATAGAAGTAGAAAAAAATTAAATTCCACATGAAGAAAGAAAAATCTATAATTTTTTTTAATTAAATATACTGCAGACATATAATGAAGCACATTATTTAATTTCATATTTTTCAGTCTCATTTCAATTGCTTGCAAAAATATTTAAAAAGTTGTATATGATTGCATGTAGAAATAATTTATAATATACATACTATACTAGAAAGACAAAGATTTTCTAGAAATTTACTTTAGTAACTAAAAACAGTCTAAATTTTAATGTCAGAATTCAATAAACTTTGGAAACTGCAGTAAAATTTAGAAGTTTCAATTGAATTGTCAAAAAACATAAAAAAATATATCCAAAAATCAGTAGGCTGATAAATTAAATTACAAATTAAGTTCAGAAGTTCAAAATTTACAGAAAAGTTCACATAAAACTTACTTTTAATTTTCGAATGCCATCTTTAACTACATCAATACCCTTTGCTTGGTCAACTTCAACACTTCCTAAAAACTAAAGAGAGAAAATTTTTTAAGAATGAATTCTAATATCAAAGAGAAGGTAAAAAAATTTGGCAATAATTTAATGCTATGAGCTTAGGGCCACGAGCTTGGTTACTCACAAGAAAGCATTTTAGAATTATGACCTTCCAATAATTAAAGAAAAAAAAATCATATACAACTATACTGAATTTTTAGAGCATCCCGTAGGACATATGAAAATTTTTAAAGTCATCACCTGCAGTTTGAATTTCCTTTTAGTAATTTTAGAACTGATAGAAAAGTTCAAAACATTGAATCTTACAGGGTAATGCAAAATTCTAATGTCATTAATAAATAATAATAATAATAAAAAAAAGCAGAACTATCAGATTTTTTTGTGAAGATAGAGACAAAATAGATAAACCAATAAATCATAAACTTAAATAGGTGTTAAATAAAACTGAACAGAAAATTTATTTCATTATAAATTTTAAATCCAAATTACACAAGAAAATAACTTCCAGTGTTCAATCAAATCTATTTGATATTTCACAACTTAAAGATCATTTCACAAATAAATTGCAGGGATGCGAACTACTACGCTTTTTACAAAGTATTTTATAGATAGGTAGACTAATAAAAACTTAAGTTTCCAGAGTTTTCGGTAACTTTTTAAAAGCCTCACCACGGCAGAGCAAGAACAAAGTGGATTTTTACATGAACTTTTGAATCATTTACGTATAGAAAAAAAATATCAGTATATCAAATTTACATAACAGAGAATACATGAAAACAAACATAACTACCATTAGAAATCTCTTATTCTAAAAAGCATAGAAAGTTGGCAGCCCTGTATACGTAACTCTTTAATAACAAAACAAAAATTGTTCAAATGTTGTCAATTGTAACAATTCAGTGTAGCGACCAAAATTTTTTATTCTACTTATTTGACCCCAAAAATATGACACAAACATGTGAACAATAAATGCATTTTGTATCAAGAAGAAAGAAATTATTGGTCTTTGTGAGTTCCAACTAAAAATCAGTATTTTTCGGGGTATGTGGTGTAAATGCATATTTTTAAAAAGAAAACAATGGCAAAATCACATTTATGTCTGAATTAAGAGGTGCCCACTTAGGGGAAAAAAATTCTGTGTTAGGGAATAAATGCTACATAATTTTAGCCTCAGCACATAATGTGAGCAGCGTCTAAGCACTCTCCAAACTAGCACATTACAATCAATAAGATAATTTTTAGCCACAACTGATTTTACATGCACCTTGCCATGTATAAATCACTCAGGTACTTAAGTTAGCAACCAGGGTAAAATTCACAACTCTCAGCTCACCAGTTGCAAAGTGACAACTTTATCAACTGCGCTACCCGAGCGCTTTGGGAGAAAAAATATAATAATGAATATAATTTCTATTACTCCATAATATGAATGCAATTTTCTTTAATCAAACAGTGGCTTAACATTAATCTTCCTAAGATGGTATGAAACTAATTTTAACAGAACAATTATAGTGAATAAGGTAAAAGAACAATAAGTTCATAAATTTCAGATTACTTCTAAGCACAGAACAAACTAACCTACAATGATTAAACAATGAAACTTTAGTGTCATAGTATTTATTGCAGGAAAGTAATTTTTTTCTGAAAGGGTTAAACCAAGAAGTTTACAAAATTTTCAACTCCATTTTGAAAATAAAAACTTAGTTGGATAGTTATTTAGATTGTTAAAGCAACAAAATCTATACAGTCTGTGTTTTAAACATTCATGAATTATCATATCAAGATATTTCTTCATTTATGGAAAGTAGTATATTTTAACAAAAGATGCGATATTTTATTTAATACTGTCACAAAACTAAATTTTAAATAATGACATAATAACATTATTAAATTTTTAATAATGTTATATAATCTAAATAGCACTTTTTTAACTGCAGGTTTGAGAATAAATTGATGAAAATGCACCTATAAATTAAAACGAATATAAACAACTAAATATAAAGTAACTAGTTATTCAGATAATAAAAATTTAGGTTAGATAAGCTGGAAATCAGTTCTCACAATTCAATAAAAAAATATCTCATAAAAAAACATTGAAAAGTAATGAGGTAACAGACAAAAGAATGATAACAAAGAGATAATAAACTTGAGATAATCCATAATCAATATTGAAACTGAAATAAACGGGATTTCAAGGAGGAAAAAAAAAATAAATAAAAAAGAAATTCATATAAAATGCTTTTTGAATGATGAATATGGTAAATTTTGTAAACAAAAATTTGATAAAAAATACCTCAAATGGTTCATGAAATGAAGATTAGAAATAGTAAAATGAAGAAACAATTGAAGTTACCTTCACTAAGTATGCGACATGGCCGTGCTGCAAAGCATCAGGGGGGTGGATCCAACTTTTGTTAGCTATAATTAAATAATTAACATGAAATTTACTTTATGATACAAGTCGAAAAATAAAAAAAAGATAAAAATATGTTAATAAATATCAATGTTAAGGTAGAAATAATAACTTAATATTACTGTTTAAATCTGAACTAGTTAAATCATATTTTAAAGACTTAAAAACTTAAAGATTTTTTTCACAATAAATCAACAAATAGACACACCTTAATGAGGAATTTTTCTAACTATTCTTTACAATTTATGTATTCTGGCTATTTCTCAATTTTAATAGGATACCTTTTTATTTGATCAATAAATTTTAAAAAAAATTCCCCTCTAATTATTTAATAAGAAAACAGAACACATACCTAGCACAGGAAAATTCCAAATGAAAAAGAGTTGTAAAAGGATGATTTAAGATTACATGATACTGATATTTTAAGATAGAAAGTACTAAAACTGATATTTATTTTTTTTTTGTATTAAAAATTAAAGTAAATGTTGTTGCATGGAATGATTTAAGCAAATATTTATGTCATTCTGTAAAAAAAGTGGAATTAAGTTTAGTGTAATTTGTTGACTTTCACTTTAAGTAAAAAAAAAAACCTGATGGTACTTACAGAGTTTTATAACAAATCAATTCTATAATAAAGTCTTATAATTGCTTATTGATGCTTTTGAAGTGCTAAAAATTTATTTAAAAAACAATGCACACACTAATTTTATTTAATCATCACTTAAAAGTTTGCAGCTAGGTGCTTGTAATTTTAAAAAATAAGTTTTTTTTTCAATTAAAAAAATAACTATATTAGAAAATCAAATAATGAAAGGATTGTAATCAACTATATTTCAATAATAAATTGAAAACAGAAACTAACGATAAATTATGAAACAGTCTAGAGCTAAACTCTACAGATGAAAAGAAATATGCTACACCCCAATAATGCTACTCAGCAAACCAAACTATGTTGCCACACAAAAAGCTGATTTATGATAAATTTTCTGATAAATATAGTATAATTAAGATACCTCTAATCTAAACATAATTTCAATATTCTTACAATTTAAAAGACCAAATTTAATGTATAGATAAATTAAAATACTTTGTGGCTTTGTTACAGAGCTGGCAATTATATGAATATCAGTGACAGATTTGAACAGTCAAGTGCCTGTTAAGTGATTTAAAAGACTTGGTGGCTTAGTAAAGGGCTCACAATAATATGAGTATCAGTCATAGATCACAACAGTTAAGCACCTGTGTATGTGTGTAAGTGCATGAATTTCTAAATCAAGTATCATTTATAAATATGTTAAGTTAAAGCTCTGGAAAGTCGCTCTTACATGCAGAATTTAAAATTAATATTTAAAAACAAAGAAACTTTTGAAAATCAAAATGCTGTAACACTTCACAAGCTTTAAAACTAGTTGAGGCTTTTATATAAAACACAGCAAAATTAAACACACAATGATAAGGAAAGTATCACTATTTGTCAAAAAATTTCAATATTTTCCTATAAATAAATGGTAATTGGCGATCGAAATGGGCTGCAGGTGGCGTCGAGCAGAACACTCTACCTATGGCAACACTTCACATGCTTTCCCCATTAGCGTGTGGAAAGTCATAAAGGAGGGAAGTACGTTAGTTTCTCTCTTGATTTTCATATAGATTAAAATCTTCTAAGTTGGAAAACTATATGGAACTAAAAACTGCATTAAACATAGTTCTAAAGAAAAGTATCACGGAAATTTTAAAAAATATTTTCATTGAATAAAAAGGAAAAATATTAAGAAAAGGGAAAATATCGTAGTACATTCCTATACAACTAAAAAGAGCAGGAGAGGGAAGGGAGAAGGGCGAAAGGCATGAAACCGGTCTCTCCCCAGATGGCGTATTCGAGTGTTGCGATTGCGAATAGACATTGCTGAAAAATGCTGTTAAGATTCTATATATTTGACATCCTGACAGCAAAAAACTGCATTTTCTAAGGAGTAGAAAAATTGTCAAATGAAACGTTTAAGAAAGTGAAATTTAAAAAAGTGTAAACAGATAGCTTTTGGCCAGAGATGAGTACTTTTAAGAAACTAAATTTTTAACAAACTAATCAATCATGCCAATTGTTGAAAAATTTCAAATGAAAAATAAGCAGTATCCCATGTAGTAGTAAGCTTATTCAAGATTGTGATGCTCAAATACTCCATTTGAGAAGTCAGATTCCATGTCTTGACTGCCCCCCCCCCTCTCTACTTGTACGGGAATGTACAAAGACATTTTCCTTTTCCAAAATATTTATTGCATTTAATTGTCAAAAATATTTTTGAAAATTTTAATGACACTTTCTTTAGAAACTATCTTTAATGCAGTTTTGAGTTCCATATAGTTTCTTGAATTAAATTTTTTTCATAATGTTTGAAAATCAAGACAGAAACTAGCGTTCTTCCATCTCCTATGATTATCCACACACTAATAGTAAAAGCTTGAGAAATGTTGCCATAGGTAGAGAATTCTGTCCTGTGCCTCTTGCAGCTTGTTTCGATCGCTGATTCAAAAGTCATTAAAGCAAAAATGAAAAATTGCTCTTTGAATAATTGAAATCTCATGCACAAGGATTCATGAAAAACTCTAACAAGATTTTGTTTCTTGCAAAAGTTATTGAATTTCACTATACAATAAAATTCTGATGAGAACTTTTCATTAAAATTATATTAAGTGGTTGAAAACTAAAGGCTTCATTATAAGATTAAAACTGGATTTCAGAGGCATTTATATACATGTTTTCATTATTTACATGCAGCAGGAAAACTTCTCTAAATCAAACTTACTAATCCAAGAAGAAAACAGCCTAACCAACTTTATAACGACCAAAAAAATATTTTCCCACCAAGTGAAACAATATGGTATACAACAGAAAGGACACTAAAATTCAAAAATTTAATAAATAGTAAAATATTTTGTATTTCAGAAGCTTGTTTCAAACCAAAATTGCTGTACCAAAATAATTAGGTAAATAACTTTTTTAAACATTTATGCCTGAAAAGAGCAGTAAATGCTATTTAAACAATCTCTACATTACACTAGTTTTTCAAAAAGTGGTAAAAAACAATTGCATATAAAAAAACATTTTCAAAAGGTTTTTGAAACAGTAATTTTCTTTAAAATATGGAACAGAAATACAGATAATTTAGTTTTCTTACTTCCATTTTTTGAGTTGTTCTTGTTATTTTGAGCCCATTTCAACAAATTTGATTGTTTAATCATTTCTAGTAAAAGGAATTAAGCCAATTTGCAAACTAAAATTGTATGTAATTCAGCTTAGACAGTCATTTTTAAGATATGTGACCTGTAAAAGAAAAATATTTAGTTACACAGCTAATAAGATATAGGACCTATAGCAATTAAAAGTATTGGTAAATTAATTGAATCAACATAAAAATCTAGAATTAATATTTAAAAAATTAAAGATGAATGCCCGAAACAAGAAAAGGTTTAATTTAGTCTGAAAACCCTAATCCAGGTTTTCTTTTAAGAGTCAGTTTTATATTACCATTTACAGAAAAAAGCTCGTTATACAGTCACTAAATTCATAAGAAAATTTTTTCGATTACCTATCGCACGAACTGAACACTGCCGAGCAATTTAGTGCTCAATTATAGATTATAAGAAATTGTGGCATAATAACTATTTTTTTTTTCTATTGCTAATGCTTTGAGCCCTAAAACAGAAGTTCCAAAAACTGTTAAAATAAAATTTATTTCAGAAAATTTTTTTTTCTTCAATAATTAGTGTATTATACAAATATATATATGTATCTAAATTTTTGTCGTTAATGTTGTTTTTTCCTATTGCATGGCAGAATAGATCACATATAAAAAACAAATACTTGCAAGTAAACAGGATATTTACTTAAGAAATTGATTAATCATTTGTATTATTTGATAGATTGAATATAAAAACACAACTTTATGAAAGTAATGATTTAAACCATTGAATGATAAGACATGTAGCAGTTTGATAACTGAGTTAATGAAACTGTTTCCTTAAATAAATCATTTGAAAGCAGTTAAGGCCAGTGTTTCTGAGTGAAAAACACTGCACAATAAATCAACAAACAAAATAAAATTAATCAAATAAAAATTGCAACATTATTCACAAAATATTGGTTAAAAAAATTATAGTTTTTATAAGACAGATAAACATATGCGGTACAAGGTTAGATATATTTTTAATAAAGCAATTTAAATAAATTTATAAGAAATAATGCACTTTTTGTAATCCATGAAGGGAATAAAGTTAATTCTGATCATTAAAGATGTCAGTTACCTATATGTTTGCATATAACTCAAACAGATCCTACTGTGTACATATACAATTCCAAGTCTATAAAATTAATTATTATTTAACACAACTTTTATTCTAACTATGTACAACTATCAAAACTCATATTTAATAATAAAATCAGAAAATCAGCTTATGTTATTTTCTATGATTTCCTAAAACAATAAAAAGTTGTTTTAAACACTGATTACTTTGAGATCATAGCCAATAGGAAAGTTGAATGTATTTGTAATAAAACCAAACATGTTCATTTTTAGAAAGTAAATTTAAATATAAAAACACAAAATGAAATAAAAATATTTACAAATGTAGAATAACAGTAATTATTACAATAACATACAACTATTTTTGTGCAAAGCTACGAATTCTAGAGCAAACATTTCAATAAACTTTTAAAAAAAGTAATGTATATTTTTTGATAATCAAGTTGACAACTTATTACTTTAGTTGTGAAATCAAATAATAAAATTTTTTCATGCACTCAATCGTAATAGTAAAAATATGCGATTTGCAAATTGTTAATAAACATGTTTAGCATCATTTTAAGCTGTGTAAATTTCACATCTTAACAACACTTTAAGAATGGATTTCAAAGTTCACCTTAACAAATGTAGAATGATTTCTCCAAATAAAACTAATGCAACAATTCAGAAAGTACAAATATTAAATTACGGTATTAGACACAACCTGAAATAATTTGCAGTTCGATTGCAAGTTATATGACACAAATTTACAAGATCTAAGAATAAAATATGACTTCCAATAAAAATAACCATCACAAACCTGATTACGTATTATCCCAGAAACAATATAGAAAAAAATAACTTTAAATAATTTAAAATAAATATTGTTACAATGACATATGAAGAGGGGGCGTAATTAAAAATGAAAACACAATATCAAAACACGTTTGTGTACCAGTCACAGCAAGTGTAAAGCGAGAGAAAAAGAGTGCGGAAAACTTGTCTTATTTGGCGAGACTATCTACAAAATATTTCGCCAAAGAGGTTCGAAAATATTGAATGTTGAGGTTTTCGATCGAATAGAACTATCAAAAGTATGAAATAAATGAGAGCAATATTTTCGGGTACAAAAAATAAATTTCATATAAAGAAACATTTCTTTCCTCATAAATAATAAGCATGTAAATTTTTGTTATCTTGCCAAGCAAAGCAGGACCAGCGATAAATACATAAATGTTGTCGCCAAACAGCTGTTTCAATGATGAGGGTTGTTGAGTAGTTTTATGGCTGAATGCAATAAAATCAAAAGTAATGGGCTGTCAAAAACATAAATAAAATTATAGACAACAATTTATTAATTAATTTGTAGAGCATGTTTAAACTACTGTGGTTTATGCAATTATAATAATTTCCAACAATTTTTTTTTCAAAGAAGCTTTTTAAAGTTCTTTATTAAGTAATTTTAAACTTTCTTAAAAATGACTTTCCATTTAAAAAATATCCTAAATTTTAATCACTAAAAAAATATTCGAATCAAAAAATTTCCAACAAATTATTTTTTTATTAAGTATTAGGTTTTCTGAAATATATATATATATATATATATATTTTATATGTTTGTTAAATATGTTTGTTAAAGTTATCATTCTTTCAACTGTTTCTCTTTTTACTTATTTCGATGGAATTTCTATTGTTTACTGAGAAAAAAATGCAATTAAACAATTTTTCAAATAAATAACAGAGATTTATAGCCTTGAAAAAAAAATTTCCACTTAAAATACTATTTTGTCCTTTATTCTTTTTAAAAGTAGTTTAAACTAATTACTTTTGCAATCAATAGCAAGAAGAAAAAAATAACATTGAATAAAATAATTTTCATGAATGAACAAAATTGAATAGAACAAAATTAGTTATAATATTTATTTTGTTTTATTCGAGCTTATTTATTTATGCAATTCAATTGTTTTTTAAGACGAATTTTTTTTGCAAAATTAAACAACAAATTTCATTAGTATCTAGTTTTCGAAAAGAAATCATTAATTGAAAAACATTTTAGTGGAGAAAATTTTCTTTTGAAAATCTACTCCGAATATTTTTATTAGTAAAATTAAGTGACTTAAATATAACAAAATTTCTGAAGTCATATAGATTTTATTTAATTGCTAGCCATTCATTTCATAAATAAACATCTATTTTTTTTTTCGGTAGGCATTATAATATATTTTACTGCTGTTAAAGATTGTGTTAAAAAAATTTTTTAAATTTTTTCTTAAAATTACATTTTTATGAAATCAACTTCTTGATAAGTTACCAAACATTGAGTATTTAATACATAATTAAAAAAAGCACACTAAACAAATTGGCAGATGTTCTTTATTTGTCATTTTTTTTCTTCTAAATCGAACGTATGCCTCCATCTTGATGATAAATGTTATAATGATATCTTGTCTTGTTTTCTTATTTATCAATGCGAAGTTTTACTTACACCACATCGTTATTTCACTATTATTATTACTATTGCTATGATTATTATTAGCATTTGAGTAAAAACAGTTTTAATTTTGAAAAATTGAAGTTAATGCCAATGGCATTGATATGTTGAATGTGCTGAACTCACAGTTGTTTACCATAGTATAAAATAAATTGAATGCAATAACTGTAAATAATCTTAAACAAAAAGCAATGAATGTAGAAAATATCTAAATTAATGCGTTGCTTAGCTGAAGTAAGAAAAGCGTTATCTAATTCTTTTTTTTTTCTTTTGCTGCCGTTTTTCTTATTTAATATAAATACCAATTATGAATATCAAAAAAAAAAAAAAAAAAAATCTGACGTAAGCTGCAATTAGATTAAATAATTAATTTTAACTCTACTATATCATTTATTTTTCGAAAATATACTATTGTCTCTACACCACCTACATTGGTGTTCCGTAAAGACCACCCTTATTATGTATTTTTAAAAAAATGAAAATAGAAAAGTACGTACATTGGGGTACATGGTATTAAACTCTGACTAATCGCAGTATAGAAGGATGATGTTAACACTACAGGTTTGTTTGAGGTAGGACGTGGAAAGGAGTTAAAAGGCGATCATTAGAAACATCTTCAAAATTTAACCTTCAATTAAACATATCTTGTTTTTTAAATTTGCTTTCGCCTACTGTGATTTTCTTTGAATTTTTATTTTTTCCTCGCCTAAATATTGATTGACGATTACAATACGTATACGTTTTTATTTTCATTTCGATTCTAACGTACTATTATTGAACTATAAGTAGTGAAAAACCACTAAAAATGCATTTTTTTAAAAAAAATTTGAAATATACGTTTTAAGTTTTAATTCATAGAAACTTATCCAAATGCTTTTGCTCCTAAATTTGATGGTTTAAAATGCAATTTTTGAATTTCCTTGAACTTGTAAAATATAAATTTGGATAATTTCCAAAAATTTGTAGAATATTTATTCAGTAAATAACCTAAAGTTGGAAGTATACAAATCTAGAAAATCATTCTAATTTTTATTTAAATTTTTGCAAATTAATTTGACATATCATAAAACCAATTAGCCAAAAAAAAATTCTTCGGATTTTTTATGGAATTATTGTTATTTATTTACTGCATTTTAAATATTGAAATGAAGGATATCCACTAGATTAAATCATAAAAGAAAACTACAAAGCAAATAAGAAACTACAATATTACGTTATGTTTGATACTGCTGTTATATATAATCTGCATAGAATGAACGGTTAAAAATAATGTTTGTAAAGTTTGTGCCAACCAAAAGTAATACTTTTGAGTTAATAATATATTTTTAATCACAGACCTAAAAATGGAAGCTACACATTAATTGGTAGAATAAAACGTGGTACTTTTTTCTTTAAATGTATACCGGGTGTCTCAAAAGTGACCAACCATTAACTTAAACACATAAAAAAAAGAACTTAAAAATAATCATAAATAATACAGTTTGATTAGAAGCATATAGTTAATAAAAGTATACATGCTGCTTTCTGCTCAGGAAGCCAGTTAATATGTAAGCTTTAAAATTATCGAAAACGCTCGTCACGGGAATGCGTTGTTCAAAAACTCTTACTGCCTGTAGCCCAATGCAAATATTTCCTTTAGAATGGCATGTAGTTAAATATCTTGATTAGTGATTTTTTATTTTTTTAAATCGCAGGTTATTTTTAGGACTTATTCTGCATTTTTCATATAATAATATTTGAAAATTAAATCATGCTGTATTACTGTTGATTAGTTTTTAGTTCACTTTCAGGATCGGTTCAGCAACGACGATAATTGAACGCTCATTTATTGAAACCTTAATGAGTTGTATGTTTGAATTATGTTTCTTCTCAAGTTGATCCATATTATCGTTTAATCATGTTTAAGAAATTCGATAATATTTTTCAGCTTAGAACCACAGCTGCAGCAAATTGGAACAATACTCTGGCTCAGCACCTCAAAATTTCTTACAGTGTGGGTGTACAAAAGTTAAGATTGGTTTATATTTAAAGTAATAATTTATCTAGATTAAAATAAATATTTAATTTAAGGTATATTTCTGTTGATATAGAAGTTGATGTTGTTGTTGTCGCATGCCATTAAGACAAATGTGGTGCGCACCTTCTTGTTTTCTAGTGGCAACAACAATGGCCAAGAATTCGAGTTCTGCCACACACATACGTCACAGCCCGTTTATAAGGTGGACTCATACATCCATTCATTCACCCAGAGATCGTAATTTTGACGTGAACCAGAGAATGATCAATCACCAATTCAATACCCCCAGAGGTACGCTGAGTTATGGGATTATAACGGACTTTGCGACCCGGTAGATTTAACGTGCACCGGTCACTATTTACAACACCGGCGTCTTCGGTCGGGGGGATCGAACCCACGACACTTGAACATGGGCCCAACGCCGTACCAACCAGGCAATCCCTGTCCATGGATATTTCGATTAATATAGCATTTCCATCAAGCCGGCCAGGCGGCCGAGCGGTTAGCGTGCCTGACTGCGAAGCCATAGGCTGCAGGTTCGAATCCCGCTCTGGGCATGGATGTTTCTCTCTCTCTTTGTACTGTCCTCTGTTGTGAATGTGAATGATGTGTGAATGTGGCCCACCCTATAAACGGGTTTGTGGCAGTGTGGCGTGGGCAATGTTGCTCGCCTCCGTGACTTTGGTTCACAGGTGCCCACTGGGTAACGCGGAATGAGCAACAATTCTGGCATAGTATTGGCAAAGATTCAAAATTCAGTGCCTGCCAGTGGGAAAAAAAAAAAAAAAAAAACATTTCTATCAAGACTAGTATTATAAATTTACTTAGCCATACTATATGTTTCCTTTTCTTGCCTTTTTTGCCTAGGTACCTTTTTTGCAATTTTAAGTAGCTAATCAGGTCGATAACATCGGAATATTCCACTCGTACGAACATTCTATCTAAATTTTATGTATAAATTTATCTATTTAAGTAAATAGTTAATTTATATTTAGGGTATAGATTTATTCATATTTAAGTAAACATTTAATTAATATATTTATTAATGTATGATTCATATCTTAGTTGGTAATAAATATTACTAAACCGTATGCAAATGTTGATTACTTTTTTCATAAATATCGTTGGGTCGGCATATATATATACATATATATATATAGGTTTGATGCAATCTTCATTCCACTCGCACAAACATTCTTCCTAATTTTAGGTATAAATGTATCGTTGTTGTCAGAAGAAATCTCTTATCTCTATTTTTAGATCTCTATTTAATACGACATAGTTAAGAAAACTCTAAACTTTTAACTATAATAAATATAAAACTTGTATAAAGTAAATAATGTATAAAGTAATATAAAACTTTAGTAAAGTAAATATAAAACTTGATCTAATAATTTTTTTCAAATTTTTCCCCAAATGTCTTCCTTCTATATGAAAAAGATTGCAAATTAATTTACATAATAATTTCATTTCATAAAAACTGTAGAATGAAGTTGGTCGATTTAATTTCTAATTTAAATCACTGTAATCTGCTATAATCCTAAAAGTTAGGCACTTGTAATGGAAATTTGATTAATAATAACTATATTAATTCAACATTATTCTTAAGGATCCCCATACGAAGTCAGTTCATGTTTCCATTTTAATTAAACTTAAAATTAATTAACAAAAATATCAATTTATGTATAATTTTGCTTTTTAAATTGCTTAATATTTAATTTATATTTAAAGTATTAATTTACCTATATTAAAGTTAATAATTAATTTATACCTTGATTAATGTATGATTTCTATCTATGCTAATAATAAATATTACTAACCCGTATATAAAAGTTTTTAGTTATAGGCATAAGTATGCCCATGGATGCATGCCTGGAATCTATTCTACTCGCACAAACATCCTATCTAATTTTGTCAACGTTCTCGAAAATATTAAAATTCGTTGCTAAAATTTCGAGTAACTCTTTCGCCTAAAATAATTTAAGTTCAAGAGTTCCGCAGAATTTTATAAGCTCATTTAGAAGTTTAAATATGCTAATGTTTGTAACAGAATTGCATAAATTTTGTACTCTTCTAACTTAGTTAGTAACAGAGTTATATAAACTCCGCATGCCTTCTAACGTTAGAAACTTCTGTAAGGTTCTTGAAATAAGCCTGATAGAAGTTTTGAATAGAAATCTTCAAAAGTTTTAGTTTTCAAAACAGAAATGGCGAAGCTAACTTTGTTATTAACATGAACATAAAATATACTTAGTGTTATTCTTTTTAAAATAAATATTATGAGTGCTCTGAATTTAAATAAGTAAGTGTTGATCATTTCATTTTCATCAGTTAGTAAATCATTTTTTACTAACTTTTTATTTTTAAAATTAAATAATGAAAGAGATGTGTAAACAAGTTAGATTTCTGTTTTTGATCACATTATGAGTTCGTATAATTAAATAAAAATAACTGATAGGATATTCCAATTTCTTATCAACATAAAATTTTCAGTATAAGTATCATCCACTTATTGGAAAACTTAAGCAAACCCATCTTTCAAATTATTTGCGGTAAACAGAATTAATATTTAAAGCAGATAACGGATAGTTTTTTTTTAATGTTTACTGTTTTCCGTAAATTAAATTTCTTGTATGATATTATTTTTATATAAAACCAATATTAGATCAAAAATTAATTTATGTCATGTTGCCACTTTTTCAAGTCGGGAAATTCTTCCTTTTTATGTAATGTCGTCATTCCCCAGCTTTTTTAAGACAGCCATTTTTTTAAAAATCATTTTTAATTGCTTTCTAAAAAAAAGCTTAAAAAATAATATTTTTAAATATTCCAAAGCGTTAATTATAATCAAACTACCCAACAGACGACTCGAAGCTTTCAGTTTATGAAATATAATTTATTTTCCTTTAGGAGAATTAAAAATAAAATAAAAGTACTTTAAACTGAAAGAATTTACAAGAAGAAAAATGAAAGCTTGAAACCATGGTACTAAATTTAACCCAAATATCTACTATTTTGTGAAATGCACTGAAAACTGTTAAAAAAAATGTCTACTTAATTTTTTTTTTCAAACAGTCGAAAAATTTTGGTAAATATTATCATAAAACTGTCAAAATATCAAATAACTATCTATATCTAAAATAGCGCGATGCTTAAAAAAAGAAATTTTTCAATAATTGAAAGGCTAGGGGCAATATATAATGAGAAGTCACATTTTCAAATTATTCAAAAAAACGTTCTTTTTAAGAACACAACGATTTCCATGTAGACACTAAGCTGTTTCTGTAAATTGTGCTGTAAATTAGCAGTCCGTCACGAAGACTAGTTTGTCCTAATGCATTATCTAGGAGTTCCCTTGTCTTCAGGGCTGAGTTCAACATTACAAGACTACTTATTTGAGCAGTGATAGTCGTAAACATAAAAAATGGATCAGCTGTGCAACTACGGTAATATAATAAAACAAAACTTATAAAGTACTTATTTAGAAACAATACTATAGGGTAAAATTTTATTTGAAAATGTCAACTATCGAAAAAGTGTGCATGTTGTGGAGGAACTGATGAGGCAAAAAAGAATATTCATTAAACAAAAATGATGTTTACGCAAATGATATCTTTTTTTTTTAATGTTTAAAACGAAATAAAACTTTTTTTAATTGTTCCATCATGCATAAATTAGATTTCTTTATCGCTGCATAAAATTTTGGATAATTGCAATGAAAGCAGATTAAAAAACAATGAATAAAAAAATTTAAATCATTTATTTAATTTAATAGTTTGATTAATACTTTTCCGTTTTAAAAATGTGAATTATGCAAAACAATTATTGGCACAGAATTTTCCCGCTACGTTTCGATATTTATTAATCGGCAACAATTTGTATATCAATTTCGGATAAAGGCATCTCAATATTTTTCGAATTCATGTTTTAAAGATTTAAAAATAAATAAATACATATACAAAATAAAAACTAAGTGAATGGGATATATTGAAAGTTTTGATATTTAAAAAAAACAACTTATAAAATATTTAAATGAATTTATCTTCATAATCAGCTATATTTCTTACCGTAACATGTGTAAGTTATATTTTACAACGATTTTATTTACTGATATATTTTTGGCATTTAAAAACGGTATTTAAAATACAGCGGAAACAGTTATTATATTTCAATTCGGCAACTCAAACGCGTTAAACCTAGCTTAAAAACAATTTCCCAAATCACCAACAGCTAAATGTCGAAAGAGATTTTCAGAATATTGAGAAATGTATAATAATTACATAACTGTTATCTTAATGTTTAACTTCTAACTGAGATATAACCCACAAACAGAAGTGAGAGTTGAGGACATTCAAAAAAGGCAATTTTAAAAATAGCTTTTAAGATCTTGTTGAGTAATTTGTTTTATATATGGCTTACCAGTAATTATAAGGTTTTGTTTTCACTGAAAAATATCTTGAATTATCTTTTAGAGTGCAACTTGTTATTTAAATGAAATTCTTTTTATTATCTTATCTCTTAAATGCTTTCATAAGGAGAATATCTTTCTTATCATAAAGTGAAATCTAAGCAAAACTTGTTTTATTACTAAATTCTATTCTTAGGTGCATTTTAGACATCTGCTATTAAGTGGAAAAAACATATTTATTTTACAGATTTAAAACAATAAATAAAGACTGAAAACAATAAATAAAAATTAAAAAAATAATATTTAACATAAAAAATGATTTAATAAAAATAAAAATATTTAATACAATTTCACGCGTAGAATAATTTTTGTAGAGCAATTGTATTTGAAACTAAAGCAAAAACTGCTTGAATGAAGGACAAAAAAAAGTACATAAATGGACATATTATAGTTTTAATTCCATAAACAAAAACATTCATCAGTGTATAATGGTAAAAAAAAAAAAAAAATGGCGTTTTTGACACAGAAGAAGATTTTTGTTTATAGAGCTATACAACTGAAACTGTGGTATGTCCATTTATATACTTCTATTTGTGCTTTATTCAGGCTGTTTTTGCTTTCGTTTACATGGAACAAAGTATACCCTATCCTCTGTTGAATAATTGTATTTTATTTCTAATTTTTCTTTCTTTTTCTACCGAATTTTGTACTTTGTTGTTATGGGGAATCTACGGAACCAATCGTCAGTAAAAACAGTTTTTAAAACAGTAGAACGGTTCCCGAAGATAACAGTAATGTTTCATTTCACCTTAATACTTAAAATTATCTTTTAATTATATTATTTTCAAATTTTCCAGAATCATTTAATATTTTAGAAAAAAAAGTTTTTCATCCTAGAAACTCGGGACCCAGAGTTTGCAAAGATTGAACATAGTATCCTTTAGAAGTAAGTTGACGAAATATGTTTCATTTACGCATTACATTCAGTTCTTGAATCAGAACAATTTTTTTACTCGTGGATCTCAGAATTTAGAAGTAAACCATCTTCAGATATTTTGATTTAATTTTCGCCCAGATCGTTAAAAAAAACTGTATAAACTATTGCTTTTGATTTTCATTACGATAGTTACATAACAAGAAAAAAAATGTTTTTTTTTCATTTATTTCGTAACTATTCTGAATATTATCACTGAAGCAGGCAGTTGCGAGGTCCAGGACAAATGCCTCATCTCATGATTTTACTGAACGTAGCACTAGGTTTATTTTTATTTTCTCATAATGCGTGTACAAAGGTAGTGTTGTAAAACTTTATTCATTAAAAATAATTCTCAAGCAAAATTTTCTTAGAAAATATAATAGAAAAGTTGAAAAATCCCATGATTATGAAATACTTTCTAGAATAAAGAAAAATACATTTGATTTTAACAATAATTTTTATTTCAATATTTTTTTTAAATATGAAATACATAACAAGTAAAGTTTAAAAGTAAAAAAAATGGCTCAGGGGATCGACCGTTCACCTCCCAATGGGATAACCCACTTTTAAATACAGTAAGTAAAATTTTTTTAAATTCATTTTTCAGATGTTGGCTTTTAAACTCGCCTTAGCTGGAGCTTCGAACTTCATTGTCAAAAGTAATTCCCTGTGTCACGTTGCCCAAGGGCCAGTCCTGATAGGGTCCCAAAAATGAGGCTACTACTATCTTCCTTTCTATTCCATGCCAATGAAAGAGAAAGCGAAATTTTTCAAATTTTCAATACTATAAACCAGATCCGCGATGGCTCAGGGGATCGACCGTTCACCTCCCAATGGGTAACTCACTTTTGAAACTCAGTGGTGTCTGGTTGATACGAATTCCGCAACCATAATGCTGACGTAAAATATCCTCAGTGGTAGATGGATCATGGGTTAGAGTACCCTTGCAGTCAGGCTAACCGTGAGAGGTCTTCGTTGTTTTCCTTTCAATGTTACGCAAAAAGCTCCATTTTTCCACAGACGCAAATGTCTCCCAATACTTGATCCAGAAGCTCCCTTGTCTTCTGTTATGAGTTCAAAATTACAAAGCTACAGCGTTGAACAATGGTAGTCGTAAATTCATAACTGGGACGGTTGTTTAACGACCATTATAAAAGCAGGGGTCTGTCTAGGTTTTTTTGAGAGATACCTATTTTGCGAAAATTTAGTCATAATTTGTGAAATTTTAAAATTATTTTAAAAAATGAGCACAAAAATATGCTACAATAAGAAAATAGTTAATAAAATATGTTAAAAGTAAATTGTAAAACAACCGTTTTTTTCTAAAATTGAATTTGTGAAAGTATCGCCTAACTACAGTAAATTTGCCCTGGACAGACCCCTGAAAAGAAAAATACTATAAACCAATAATAATTAAAAACTGAAATATTTGTAACTATTAAACAATTGTTTTTCGAATAACTGCGTCGTGGGATATTTTTTAGAATTCTAGAAATTTTCCAATCATCCAGCTTAAAAAAAAAAAAAAAAAACTTCTCGTAACTGAAAGTTACGACCACTCTGATGATTCAGAACAATTTTCATATGCAAAATTAAACAGTTTATGGAAAAAACTGAGCATGGTTTTATAGCAGACGATCATAACATTAATGGAAGTGCTTCTAAAAAGAATATCACAAGCGTGCCAAAACAAAAGAATAGAAAAAGTACGTGCATTTTTTTTTTGCCGTTTTTAATAACTCTTTCTTTGTCTGAACTCGGCATTTCATAATCATTTCCCCCTTTGATAACGAGGAATTTGCTTATAAATATTCGTCGTAGACGAAGGTCAGTCAGGCACATTAGGGCTATTCATTTCAAATGCCGAGGCGTTTGATATAGTTCTAGGTTGCGGAAATGATAAAAATTATTCGAATCACCCTCGCTCATTGTTAGAGTTGTAATCTGTTGTATTTTGAAAGTAAGTGTAAAACGCATGAGTGATTAGGAAGTTCTCCAACAATGTGTTTCTCCTACTGAGCTTAGATGCATTGTGGAAAGGATTGGGATATCTCTTTTGTGAAGGGATTTTTAGGGATTATCTTAGGTATTTTTAAATAAAAATAAGCCAATAGATTTTGTTTTCGGAGACCTTATTTAAAGTTTAATCGAGAATTAACAATGAAATTGTAATTCGAGGAAAAGTTTTCACTAAACGTTTTTCAATTCGCTCACTCAAAAATTTTAAGTTAAAGAAAGATTTCAGTTTTTTTTTAATTTCATTAGGATATTCAAATATAATTTTGTGTAACATAAATAATTAGTTTAAAAGAAATGCTACTTGGACAAAATTGTTGAAACTCAAATAATTCAGATCTATGTGTCTTGATAATGCTTTAAAAATTTATCACATTCATTTCCTTTTAATCTATTAAGAGATAAGAGATTACTTTATTATCCAGCTTATAGTAACTAGAGGGCATAAGAGAATATTTATAATTTATTATAAAGATACGTTTAAAACAGAGACAATAAGAATGATTATTGGCTCATAATCAATAAGAAAAAGCCTATATAACCCCTCCTAAACCAAGGATGATGTACTGTTATTTGTCCAAGTTAATATGAATACTTAAGTTTCCTTTTTCAACTACTGAAATTTTTCTTTGTTTTTATGAGTAAGTTGCTTAAGCATAAGTTGTTTAATCTAAAAGTGATTTAAATTAGGTCAATGAATTCAATTAGTCAATTTTGAAAGACTGAACTTTAAATTGGTTTAGTCCAATAAAGGCTAATTTTTGTTAAATTTTCCCTTTTTATTGCCTTGTAATTCATTAGTTACTTTATTGTTTAAACTAGGAACTTATCTAGAGTTGCAATTAATAATTTAAATTAACATTTTAAAATTGAAATTATTTTACTTTTGTTCCAAATAAAATATTTCAGATAAATTTCAAATAGCCTTTGAGTTTAATATCAGCAAACAGAATTATTCTTTAACATTAAAACGTAGTATAATACTTTAATTTGACGATAGAAAAATGCTTCTTGGTGATAATTCGCTCGTAGCAAATAAACTCAAATATATATACGGCAGCATTTGAATGAAACAACAATTAAATAAAGCATTTCTGTTTTAGATGATGGGAAAGCTAAGCATAAAGAATGTCCTAATTTCTTCAAATGAAATTAAGCCGCTTTTGTCTGCCTAATCTTGCTTCTCAGTTTTCGAATGCATTGTTTTCGCTGCTCCCTCGAGACATTTCGAACAAAACTAACTTGATGAAATGTAATAGATTACATAATAAAAGAGTTTTCTAATCTTAAGTCTTTAAATAAAAGATAGTCATAAGTAATTATCTCTAATGAATACTATTAATATTGTGTCTCCCTGATGAATTTTTAATATCTCATTTTCTAGTATAAATTTATTTAGTGTCCCGTTCTCTCTGATGGATTTGAGGAAACTCTTTGATCTCAGCAAAGTATTTAAAAATAATACTACTCAAAATCGTGAATAAATAACACTTTTTAAGGGTGTAAGAATTATTTTTTCAAAAATACAATAAAGTTTAGCTAATAATATTACTCAGGAATTTTATGATTACGTACCTCGAAAGTTACATACAATATATCTTATAAATAGATTTTTCTTAGAAAAAGTTTTTTTTAATAAAAGCGAAATAGGTTTCTTATTAAAAAATACTGCAATACAAGAAAGAAAAAAATCCCAAACAACATTTTTTAAAGGGTAAGATTTATTTATTCAAAATGCAATAAAGTTAAGTAATGCAACTCAGATATTTATGATTACGTGCTTCGAAGGTTACATATTTCAATATATCTTATAAATAGTTTTTTTTGAATAAAACCAAAATATGTATTTTGTTACAAAAATACTACAATAAGAAAAAAATCCAAAGTAGAACATTTTTTGGGGGTAGGAATTATTTATTTACAAATGCAATGAAGTTTAGTTAAAATGCAATAAAGTTTAGTTTCTGAGGAATTTATGATTACGTGACTCGAAGGTTATATATTTCATTGTATCTTATAAACAGCTTTTTTGATGAAACTCAAATAGGAGTTTTATAAAGAAAATACATCAATTTGAAAATAATCCAAAACAACCCTTTTTTTTAAAAGAAAAAAAAGACATTTCGCAGAAATTAAAAATGTTCGTTAATGTGATTTATGCATAATGAATGATGCCAAATATATTTTAGTTATAATTACTGATCACAAGTATTAATACATTTTGTTTTTATAAGAATAGACCATATTAAAAATTCTGAGGTTAAAAATAGTAAAAAATTATAATTAATTTTGTAAAAATTTTTTAAAATATAGTAAATCCTGAAAAATGAAATGGTTAAAAGTAACAAACATAATTTCACATTTAATTATAAATTTTTATGTGACATGCTTTCGTGTACAGTTTAAAACAGGCAATTTTTCAAAAAAAATGCTTTAAAATTTCGCATAAGACACAAATTTAAAAGTTGCAAATGAATTTTCATCGTAGAAAACTTAAATCTTCAGAGGCGTATTTTGATTAAGTTCAAAAATTTTTTCTTTCCTACGTAACTTTCTGAACTATTTTGTAAAAATTAATTTAACCATCAAGTCCAAACTCTTTAAAATCTCCATAAGAATTCAGACTCTTTAAAATCTCTTTAATTAAACATATTAAATAATTCCTTTATTATTTTTTAAAATTGTTCTCTGTCTCTTATAACTCTTTTTTTTCAGTTCTGGCTTGTTAGAACCGCAAACGAGTGAAAGTTCATTAGTCAGTAAATAAATTCCTTCTGCTCTAAGAAAAAAAAGAAATGTATGTATTAACAGGGAAATTTTAATATCTTTTCGATAAAATTAACTACGTTAATGAATATAATATTTTCTTAACATTCAAAGTTCATATACTTTGCATTTAACCAACAAACAAATAAAAAGTTGCTTTCAATAAATTAACATTTATTCATTAATAAAAATCAAATATGCAGTTTAAATGTTTAATCAGATCATGAAAAATTAATAAAAAATTACAATAAAGTAATATAGTTTTTTTTTCACGCCAAAGGCTGAACTAAATCACTAACATATTATCATTCAATCAATTGTTGTACTATTGTATTTGTTAAGGGCAACAAGTTGTTTACAATAGTATTTTACTTTAAAATGAAACACGTCCCTAGTGGTTGCTACTAACTGAATGATCATCGATAAATTTTCCACAGCCAGATTGATCGTACAACTTTAAGAAAATTATTAAAGCAGCTAATAAAAAATGATAAAAAAATTCTAAAAAATTTTTGCTAAGCAATCTTATATAATAGCATCAATTTTTTGCTGAGATGTGGTCAAAACTGCAAACAACCAAAATAAACAATACTGAGATCATATTTTAATTCTTTTTTTTTTTATCTAAATAAAAGTTTGACAATTTCTTTTCTTTTCTCCATATTGCGATAAATGTAAGTTCTAACTCCAACATTTTATGCAAAAAGTTTTTAATGCAAAAAGTATTAATACTCAAATTAAGCATCAATGCCAAAGTTATATAACTCTGGGATTATTTTTTTATTTCCTATGAGCTGCACAATCAGTCTTCCCGATGAGCAGACCTAGTGCGTTCTCCAGGAGTGATATCCACTCTTTCAGGACCACAACAATGGGTGAGATACCGTTGGCCATGTTGATTTGGACGTCTAGTTTCTGTCACACTAGATGGCAGCACCGATACTCTATTTGGATTAAAAAATACTCCATTTGGATTAAAGTGCACTAGGAATTTAATTTTGCTGGAAAGGCCAAGAGCCAATAAGGTACTCCAGGGATCTTTTACATGCCGCATAATCATACGACAAGGCCGCTGAGGATTTTCTGCATCCCAAAAATCCGGTATCTGTGCCGGGGATCGCCTCAGAAGGCCGACGACAAACCAACTGCGCCACCAGCCACGGGAATATTTTTAATAAACAGAATAAACAGTAATACAAATTTACTCTTATAAGCATGGCATAAGTATTCATTACAAAACACGACCACTACAACTATAATTGAATTTAAATTTATTGGAGGCGTTTCTAACTATGTGTTTCTAACCACTGTAAAAAGTTAAATTTTTGCAGAGAAATAAAATTTCTTATTTTGAATTATTTACATTTTAGAGGCTTAAATAGCGGATAAATAGAGGCTTAAATAGTTGATTTCGAACGCAAAAAAGTTTTAAATCGCCAAGTTAAAGCAATAATGCGTTTATATATTATATATTTTATTCCCTAACTCCTCTAAATATTTCACCTGTATAGTCAGAAAAGTGTTAAATATACTTGAAATGATATATAAGTAAGAATATTAAGAAGAAATAAATGTTTGAAATCCAAACATATAAACATTTCTCTGAATATGATAACTTTAAACTACGAGACCTGGTATTTTGAATTCGTCTAATTTATTACTATAATAATTTTCAAAAATGTTAGCGTTTAAAACCTTTATGTGATTTAAATCATACGCTAGGAAATGAAATTCTATTTACCTTTATTATATGGCTATAAGAATGTTTTATAAATTCTTTTAACTTCGAAATAAATAAATATTCAATTCAGCATTTTATTAGAGTATTCTGATATAAATGGTTTCTTAAAATAAAATATTACTTTTTGGTAGACTTAGTATGGAATTGCATTTTGTTCAGGTCATAAAAAATATTTGTATTGGACTGTGAATAAAGATTTGATTTAAAAATATCTTTTTGCAATTTTTTTTCTCCAAAATCATTTATGCTTTCTTTTCTTCCATCGAAGCTTGTAGAGACTATTATAAACTTTGAATTGACTCCTTAACGCGAATCATTTTTATTTCCTTTTCTGAGTTTCCAAAACACAAATTAAAAGTAATTCATATTAAGTTATTGAATTCATTAAAATTATTGTATTTTAGTTTTAATATATCCCACCCCCTCAGTCAAAAGAAATCAAAAATAAATTTAGACTAAAAAGTGAAATAACAAATTCTGGTAAAATTATCGTGCTTTAAAATAAATTTAGACTAAAAAGTGAAGAAACAATTCTGGTAAAATTATCGTCCTGTATGGTAATGATATTTCTGCAAAAAAGAAAAATAAATCATTATTCTGGTGATAAAAACTAAAATATGCGGTATTTGAACTATTTATTAGGTAACTCTTTTCGTTCATATGATAACGGCTTACAGGGAGTTTTTGTTGTTAGAATTAAAGTTCTCATTGCCACACATTTAGTAAAAAAATTACAAAGTTGAAAAGCTATTTTAGCCAAATAAATGGTTTTCATTTCATGCTCTAAGGCTGAAAATAACCAAAAATAAAGAGTTAAATGATTACCATATTCGACAGTATCATAATAAAATTATTATATTTCACCACATTTACCAAATTTTATTACACATTATAAAACAATATTTTTTTGTTAATTTTATTAAAATCAATAGCTAAAAGCTTCGGTTAAAATTATCGAGCTTTTCGGTGTTCCCATAGAGCCAGAAACACCTTAATTTTCAACATTCTGGTAATTTTTACAATATTTTCTTTCTCAAAGTGTGATAATTTTCTGAAACAAACTTAATTTTGAATACAATAAAAACCCGGTTTATTGACTAGCAGATTAAATTCGCTCTTTTTTTCTCTTTTTTTTCAAAATAAAGATGATATTAAATAGAATTAAAATTAATTATTTTTAAAAGATTTATATTTTGAATGGCTCGGAAACTGAATGCCGCATTTTTGTTAAATAATTTATTTATTAAAAATATTAATATATTTTGTACAGAAAAAAGTATTATATTTATAAACTAGACTATATTCAAAATTCTGAGGTTAAAAATATTAAAAAATTGTAATTAATTTTGTAAAAATTACCGCGATATAGTAAATCCTGAGAAATGACATAGATAAAAGTAAACAACATAGTTAAAAGTAAAAAACATAAGCTTTTATATGACACTCTTTCATGTACAGTTTGAAACAGGCAATTTTATGAAAAGGCTTTCTATTTAGTTATTTACGAACTAATTAAAATTTTACTTAAATTTTCTGATTTAAAACCTAGTTTTCTTAAAACAATGATAAGATTTATTTTCAGTTTTCATGTATATAGGCCGAATTTTCATCGAGTGAGAACTGAACATTTCTTAAGCCACAGTAGTTGTAGTAAGAAAAAGTGCTAAAAAAGAATTTTTTTTTCATTTTGTTACATTTACAAGAAATGAGTAACTTTTCTTGAAAATATTTCAAGAGACAATTGATAATTTTTGGTTTAGGTGAAATAAAAAACAATCTTAAAATTAAAATTAGAAATAAATATTTTCATGAAAATTTGTAAAGAAAACTTACTTTTTTTCTAATACTTGCTAAGAAAAGGGTTTTATTCTAACTGAAGACTTGGTGTTAATAATCAATATAGTAAATGTCTGTGATTTTTGATTTAAAAAATATTTTATTTAGTTGTTTACAACTTGTCTTTTCTTTAGAGCTTTTATTTAATACCTATTGTCATAAAAGAATGAAAAGATTTACCTTCAGCTTTCATGTGTGGATTTATTTGACCGAATTCTGATATCAAGCGAGAACTCAACATTTTTAAGGCATTGTTACAGTATAGTAAAAAGAAGTATAAAGCAGAATTTGCTTATTTTGTATACTTTTTTTTCTCGTATTATTGAGTAAATGATTTTTAAGCAGAAAAGTATTCCTGTCAATTTTTAAGTTTTCTTGTCAAATTTCAAGATTATTGGTTTCTTGAAAAAAAAAGCATTTAAAAAAAAAATCGATTTTTAAAAAATTGGTAATAAAAGAAATCAAAATAAAACAGAATTTAAAAGAATCAAAGAAATTTTTTTTCATGCTTGTGTGGGAAACATAACTGTTTTTCTAAATCCATTGAAAATAAAAAATGTGTTGAGATGCTAAAAAGTTTCATAGCTGTCCCCCAAAGATTTTTGATTTTACTGATGAGATTCTAAACAGGGAAAGAAATCGGATAAAATTACCTCACCGTATGGTAATAAAATTTGAGGAAAAAAACCCTACATAATTCTGGCATTAAAGACAAAGTTAAACGATATTTAAACCATTATTTTAAAAAATTTCCGTTTTCATGGCTTACTGGAAATCTAGGTATTTAAATTAGAAATTTCTAAAAATCACGGTAGCAAATCTTTTGAAAAAAAATTAAGAAATGGTGAGAGAAATATCGTGATTTAATTGGCAGGAAATACTGCATGGCAGTGCTCAGCTATGATTTTTTATTTCAATTGGGTCATAATTTAATTAATTTTTACAAAAAAATTTCTGATAGTTCATACTATTTCTATTTTAAATGATCCATTATTTTAGAATACAGAAAATTAATATGCAAATTTGTTAATCCTGTATTTTCTCAGTGAGACACTAGATGACGCGAGGGCAGTGGTCAGAATTAGGGAGGTACATGCAACAAAAGTTTTGTAGTTGCTACTTTAGTTTGTAATGCAGTGTGCTTCTCCTTCTTTTTTTTAAATTTTTTTTTTTTATGTGGATTGCAAAACCAAAATACTGTAGTTAGTAGCAATTCCTGGCTACTACTTTTAACGTTCGTTTAGTAAGGAAATGAAAGAACGAAGAAACATAGATTCGTCAAGAGACGTGATGAGAATGCCGTTATGGTCTAGCGTTTATAAAAATTACGTATTTTAATATTTAAACTAGCCATTACGAATAATTGCTAATTCTTCACTTTAGCCGCACCTTCAAATGCGAATGTACACTCATAGAACTATTATGTTATTTCAATGGAAGGGAACATATTTTCTCTGTAAATTTTCGATGATATTTATTTTTTAGAGAAATAAAAGAGAATTTAACACTTAGAAATATTTTATCATTTCTTAACATTCAATAAAGTAGACATTCGATGTTGAGAAACATATAAGAAGTTGAAGGTTAAGGGAACAAAATCGGAAAATGTATTAGTTTAGAATAACAAACTGGCTCGTGTAAATATGAATAAAAACATCTCAATAATTTCTAGTGCTTAAATAAGCCAAATTTTTATTCAATAGCTTTTTGAACATGGGTGTAAATTAAGTTTTACATCAAAGTGAGTATTTTAAAAATATTAAAGTAGTTGTAGTCACACACCACTAAACCATAGCCGAACACCTAGCTTCATTTTTTTGAGCTCTGTCTTTCAACGGACATGGCAGAAATGCAATGTAATTTTGACCCCGGTCAAATGACGGGAACAGTGCCTGATCTAGTACTCCTTTCTCCTAATTTCCACACCACAGCCAACAAAGGGAGGTTCAGCCACGACAGATTTAGCATGTACCTAACTGCGTATACAAGCCTGTGTTGTTTTCTTTGCCACTAGGATCGAACTCACTACCCCCAGCTCAGTGGCGTAGCGAGGGGGGAGCAAGGGGGGGCATCATGCCCCGGGCGCTACTCACAAAGGGGCGCTAAATGGTCAGCAAAACAAAACAAATTGTTGGATAATTTTTATTTTCATTATAATTTATTTCTACAAAATATATTTTAAATTTAGTGCCAGTGAAATATAATAAATGTTAATTCGTAAATAAAAAGGAACACTAATCAAACTGTAATAATATATTCATAATAGAAATGACACTTTTTTTTCTAATGGCTGGGTTGACTCGACCTGTGTCTGTCAGCACTTCCTTATGGCATCTACGCTGTGTGGTTACATATATTATCTCCAAATATTTGCAGTGTACAAAGTATTTGTATGTTTGTACTGTGTATAATACAAATTTCAATGGAATAGAACTCTTTATCGAAGAATGTGACTGTAAAATGTTACTCCGTAGTAGAAAAGAAATTGAACTTAAAACTCCATTAGAATTTCTTACTTTTATAATCCCGTGTGGAGAAGATGTTTTTCCAAACCTGAGAGTGGCACTTCAAATACTCCTGACTATCTCAGTATCAATTGCTAGCTGCGAATGGTCATTCAGCAAATTAAAATTAATTTTGACATATCTACGATCAACGGGGGGACAAGATTGCCTAAGTGACCTAGCATTTTTAAGTGTGGAAAGAGAAAAATTTGAAATAATCAACTTTGATTATATTATTGATAAATTTGCTTCATCAGAAGCGGAAAATTTATACATAGTAATTAGTTTTATAATTGTATTATAATCATATTATTAAATATATGTATCTCCTATAATAAATATTTACTTTTTTATTGTTTTAAAACTGGGTGTTTTTAAAATATTTCTTTATAAATATGTAAAATAAATAATAGGTATCTTATGAACTAATTCTAGATGATCATATACATTTCAAAATCTAGTCTTGTTTTCTCAACTACATTTTTTCTCTCAAATTTAATGCCTAACTTGAGCCTATGACTTTATTTATTTTACTTTATTTATTTATTACTTTGCGAGTATATTTTACTTATAATATTAGATGGTTTTCAAATGGGGGGGGGGGGCGCTAAAAAGGTATTGTGCCCCGGGCGCGAGTTAGGCTCGCTACGGCACTGCCCCAGCTTTCCAATCAGTATTGTGAGTCTCGCTTTAACCGATTGCGCCATCAAAGCTGGCGCAAAGTTAGTAAGCACGAAATAAATAAATAAATAAAAAAAAAACTAGTGTTAGCAGTAGTTTGCATTTGTAATACTGTAGTTGCAGTTATCTACAATAATAATTTAGTTTTTCTGACCACTGCCCGCTGGTCATAGGTTGCTGGCCTCTAATAGTAGCTTAAAATTAACTTATCAATTACGTTTATTGTCTATTATGTTAAAGCTGCAAGAACGATATAATTCACACGTCATAAAAACCAGATATAAGTGATAACGTAGATTTACCGACAGATGAAGTTCATAATGTACTATACAAACTTTCAAATTTGTAGATCACCAGCTTAACAAATAATATTAGCAGTAAGAAGCAGTTACTATGTGTCTGCATAATTTTAAAAGAATAAACATAAGCTTACCAGACTCGACAGCAAAATTTCGCAATTCTATTAGCGGAATATTAATTTGAATATTTAGACCTTCGGCTCGACTTCATTAATTCCGTCATTACGAGCTCGGGGAAGAAAATTATAAGAGCAACGCTTATGCAAATGAGCAAGAAAAATAGAACTTCAGACATTCCAACTTCTCTCTCCACAGTACCTCATTAGTGCTTACAGCATCATGACGCAATAGAATAACGTAAGTTCATTAAAACTTAGTAATTAATGCTGTTCCGGTAACAGCTGTGAGTTGGTGGAATATATCTCCTGTCGCAACTTGTTATTTCTCAATTGTACAGAGAGCTTGAAAAAAAAATGTTTAACGACCACAATAAAACAGTCTTTACTAAAGATAATCAAACGAAAGAGCGAGCAATGTTGAAATTTAACAACAAGAATAAATTTAAGTAAATGCAATTAAACAATTGCTCGGAGGGTAATAACAAATTGTTGGGTTGTAATGGATTACCCTTTGGAAGGAAACAAAAGCTAATACATACTTTGAGGTTTTATGCGCAGTTATTTCTAATAGTGCCAACGAAAGAGAAGGAAATGATTTTTAATCTTTTTAGTGGACTCTAAACATGGTTTTTAGTTTGTCGTAGGGATGTTACTGGTTAAAAATTTTGTAATGAATATTATTAAATAATAATGTCATAGAAGTAGATGTAAATTTTTTTCTTCAATTTAAATCTTGTGAAGAAGTTAACAATGAGCTAAACTGATTTTTGTATTGATTTATTTTTTATCAGGTTCATCATTATTTATCTTTGGATTATCTTTTGGTCTGTTTCATGGGTGGTAATTTTTAATAGTTCCATTTAGAGCGATGAAAATTATGTTTTTTAACCATTTCAGTGGGTTTTCAGATCGTTTTTCATTTTTATAAATGCAGTAAAGAATCTACAAACACAGGAATAATTTTAAAAAATTTAATCGTAATTTTTTTCATTTTTTTGAAAATTAAATCCAGTATGAAAGTACGAGGAAAATTAATCCTAGCTTATTTTTAATTGTTTTATCTTTTGGGACGAAATTAGAGCTAATACTGACTTGTAATGGAAAAATCAACGCCAGCGACAAATATTCCAAAATTGAGATTTTCGTATAATTTGCCTTTTTGTATGATAATAAAATACAAATTGCCAATTTTTTTTTTAAAAAAAGATCTACTTTTAATCAGCGTTCTGAAATTCTATTTTATCGTTGATTGAGTTATCAAAGATATGAAAATATATGTCAAGCATTTTTTATTGAAATCTATGGTCAAGCACGTACGTTTTTCTTCTTCTTTTAATTGCACGGCATTACTCACATTTTAAGGTTTGCTTTTGCGCAGAAATTTTCAATAGCTCCCACTAAAGCAATGGAAATGTTTTAATAATTTTAATGAGTAAGATCATTATTTCCATTCATTAAAACCAAGTTTATAATAAAAACAAAATTTTATAATGAAGCTAGTTTAGAATCGGATCGACTGTCTTACGCTGGCTATAAAATAAAATGAGGTTTGTCTCTTAATAGAATTTATCGGAGAAGTTCAAAAGTTCTTTTTCCACTTTTAAATTTGTCCGTTAATTAATTACTATTAGTTATTTGCTAAATGAGATATTAATTACTTCAACTTTAATTTTTAATTTTTTTTTCATTTGATTTTGATTAAAATCTATCTTAATTACATATGTATGTAAAATAAAGAATGAAAATTTCGATTTTTATCTTTTACTCAAAGAACAATAGTACAAAATCCAAGTGTTGCTTAAAAATTTTAAAGACATCAAAAATATGTTAACTCCATTTGTAGGTTCAAAAACTATTTATTTTACATGTATTGCGATTGAAAATCAGTGTAAGAGACCGTAGATTTCGAGAAAAGTGGTTTGGCAACTATTTTCTTTCTATTGATAATGCTATCAACGCTAATTATCGAGTTCATAATTATAGTCATCAATAATGATCACGATATTTTCGTATATGATATGTATTGTCCTTATTTTAATCGCAATATTATCGTATTTGAAACACCTATGTGTAGGGAAGAGTAGGGTAAGACCATTTACCTCAATTATGTCAAAATTAGTTCTGTTTTAAGGATAAACTCTAAGTAACACTTTACTCGTCAAGAAGACTTACCATGTTGGCTTGTCTAAATCGTTGCGACTGTGTACATAAGTGTGTTTTGCTACGTCAACTCTACTGTTATTATGTTTTTAAATTTGCTTTATTTATTGCTTATTACCGTTATAAAAATTATTTTTAGTCAAGCCTACTGTACATTTGCTAAGAATTCATACCCTAACAAACAATAGATTTAGTCTAATTAGTAGCATTGTTCTGCTGCGTTTCGATAACTTTTGTTCTTGGAGTAAGACCAATGTGAATCTGTGTCAGGCCATCTTACCCCACTATGGGGGTAAAACAGAGTGATTTTACTCTTTCAAAAAAAAAAGAAAAAGAAATCTAACAAAACAAAACCAAAAATAATAAACAAAACGAAAAACAAAACTAAAAAAAAAATAGTACATCTATGACTTTTTAGGAACTATAGATTTTTTCAGGATAAAGAAAGGTAACATTTTTAAGCAATTTTTGAAAAAAACAATAGTTTCAGGATACCCTGTTTTCAACTAAACAATGAATATCTTGTTTAAATATGCCAATTTCTATGTCGAACAGTTTAACTCCAACAGTTCTTCGAATCTAAGCTACCCAGTCTGACATCATTTTCGCTTGTGTACCAGTAACCAGTGTAATCAGGACCCGTGTAAATGTGTAAATTTGAATTTAGCATTGTTTTCATTGTTTGAATTTAGCATATTGGCTAACTTGAATCCATAGTCTTTATAAACGCTGGGTAATATGTAATGGTAATTGGGATTTTTATTGCATGTTTTTATTTATTTAAGTTTTTCTAATTAACTAAAAAATCAAAACAAGAAATATCAAGTCAATTTTGATGTACACGTTAATATATCAATACACTTCACAATTTCTTGCCAACAGATTTCCGTCGGTAAACAAGTACATATCTTCTACCCCATGTTTTGATAGCATTGCATATATATTACTGATTAGAAAAACGCGAAAACACAAATTTCTTCAGCTGACTGGTAAGTTTTATTTCCCTATCTTGAACAAACAGTTGATCACGGATTGCAGGAAATTCGTGACAAAATAAAGGACAGGAATCAAGTTTAGATTAAGAAGTATAAATACGCATAAACACTTTCAGCCTTGACGATTGGTACGGATGGCTCTCAAAATAAGTCTGAATAAACACAAGTTTTTTCAGTGCCGAATACGGTAACCTAACTACACGAGGCTCTACTAACACAGACAAAATCTATTTTCTTTTAATTTTAGTATTTTAGGTTAGAGATATTGGGATCAAGTAGAATTACTAGTTCGAATTATGTTAGAATTACCTAACACCGCAAATAAATGCTATCAGTAGCCTTGTTTTTGTTCTGTACTACGAGCTATTATCTTGGAACATGGATCAGGAACTTGGTTAAATATTTGATGTCAAATATGAATGTCAAGGTTTTTATATATTCTGGACTTTTTGCCCTGAGAAAAAAATGATAGTAAAAACTACCAGAATATGGTAAAATGTGCGTAGTTTCTGACTCTATGGGTGCACCATAAAGCTCGGAAATTTTTTGCCGAATTGCTCTAGTAAAAATTTTGAAAAAAAAATTAGCAATAAAATATAGTTTTATAACTCGTGATAAAATTTTGGAATCATGAATTTATCATGACATCTTAGATCATGGAATAAAAACCAATTTATTATGATTTATTTATTTTCAGTTTTGTATTTTTTACTAAATATGTGATAATAAGAACTATAATTTTGAAAATCAGAATTTCCGGTAAACTGTTGCCATATGAACTGGAAGATTACTAAAATAGTCTATGGTGTATTTTGACTTCATTAACCAGAATCATGTCTTTTTTTTTTAAATTAAAAATGTCGTTACAATACAGTACGTCAATTTTACCAGAATTTTTTTTCTGTCTCCGTGTAGAAATTTTTTATGTCACAATGTTTTTTCGGTAGGCTCTTTAAATTTACAGAAAAAAATAAGGCATACGAATAAAAGAAAAAATAGTTTATTCATTAATGTACATTGTTAAATAAATATCTGACACGTATACCCCTAATTTCAAGATTTAACCTGTGGGGGATTAATTCAAAGTTTAACATGTTTCAAAGTTCAACATGTTTCCTTGTATAACTTGTATTTCAAGGTCTTTGGAAATCTTGAATTCTTATAAACTTTTCATTTTTCTATACCATTTCGGTAAGTTTCGATAATTTTACAGGAAAAAATGAGGCAAATGAATAAAATAAATATTATGGCATTATTTTTAAAAGCGTTTTGTGCAAGAAACTATCTCGTTCGTGATGTTACCTAATTTGACGCGTGGAGGTATAATATGTTTTGTGCTGTAACCTCTATTTCAAGAAAACTTTTTGTTTATTGCTTACTTTTATATATTAGGATTGATTAGAATTAAAATATTTGATCGCCAGCTGTAAAACCATGAGTGAGTTTCTTAATTTTAAATTTATTAATGCAAAGATCAAAAGAAAATAAACTTTGATTGAAAGATCTCAAGCCTACAAGGTAGAAAGAGATAGTTTAATAGGTATCAGTGATATTGTATTTGATAATTTGATTACAGCAGATATTTGAGAAACAAATCTGACTGTTTAATATACTATTATTTAAATGTGAACTTTGTGATGTAATATACTCGTTTGTTATAACTCCGCAAGACAGATTTATGTTTAGAATTTCGTCGAAAATGTATTCAAAGGCATTCAAATTAATTTCCACTGCAAAATCGAAAAATTAATTAAAATACAATTATGCTGTGCATACGGCTTGGTTACCACTGAAGTTAATATGTAGTACAAAGATGATTTTTAAATCAAACAAGTCGTCAAAGGCGGATAGTTATCATTTATTTCAGTTAAAATGTATTTATTTATGCATACTGTTAAATTGAAGAGGCAGTGAACCTTACTATTAATATTATTTATGAGTCAGTTTTGAAAAAAAAATCGCGCTCCACAGAAGTATTTAATTCATTCAAATTTTATATTTTCGTTCGTTCAAATTTTAATATTAGATCAAATTTTGTATTTTGCCATAAAAATTACTTTCTTTAAAGTGATGCAAAAATTTAAATACGTTACAGTTCAAAAAATATTCTACTATTATTAAATAAAATAATAAAAAATAACATTATGTATTAAAAATTTTTTTTGCATGATATTATCTTTGAACAATTTTTATAATTGTGGGCAAAACGTTTAAAGTTCTTTAATTAGTTCTCGAGATATGGCGAAGTATGAAAGAAGTAAAAAATACATCGATGGGTCCAAACCTTAAACTCTTTTTCTGAACAAACTATTGGGATCGCATTTCGTAGATTTCTTCAACTTCTTCTGTTTTGAGGGTTAGAAGTCCGAATTCTTCTAAAAATGGTATTTTAATTCGAAGACAGTACGTTTTTGTGCCTGATTTCGTAACTTAAAATATCATCTTCATTAATAAATTAGCATATTTGTGGTTACCTCCTCGAACCATTAAGATTGAGTCATAGTACGTGAAAATCCGATAATTAGATTAAAAGTTATCCAGGGTGCTTCATATATATCTTCGCGCATTGTACTATTCAATGATATGCATTCACAGAAATATATCTTTTTAGTTTACTGCTGTAATAGTAGATATTACTTTGATGGTAAAAGTCTAAAAACATAACCTTTTATCGAAGATTTTGAATGGCCTTTTACCTTTGATACAAATGTCTTCTGAAAATATTTCTGTCTTAATAGTTAGTGTGAACATAGTATAACATAAAAAACAGCAAGTCTAGCCACTTGTAAATTGATGAGTTTTTTTCTCAAAATTTCAGAGAATCTGCAGTTTCCGAAAAAAAAACAAACTTCAAGATTTTTTTCACTGCAGAAATAAATGAAACAAATTTCTAATAGCTTTACATAAAGCACATTGAAAATTTCAACTAATTCTAAAACGTCAAGCATTCAAATCTGCCCCACTTTTAACAAAACTGGCTTTTAACGTTAACTTGCCAAATAAGGTTCTCCATTCGTATGGAAACTCTGTTAGTTCTGCAATTAAAAATAATATTTTTAAATATTTTTTTTCAAATTTTTAAACTTACTTTACATGGTAATAAAACATTTTAGGCAATATCTTTTTTTTTAAATAATCTGAATAATAAAATATAGTTATTAGTTACCTAAGTGATAAATAATAAATCTTAGAGTGTATAAATATTAAACATTCGAATACGGCGTATTAGGTACAGGTTTTTAAAAGTGATTGGTTGTTTCCTTTTAAAATATTTTACCGTTACTCTATAAATATGGTCAGCCTTTTTTACAACTACAAAAGCTGTATGTAAAATTTACGTTAATTTAAAACTATGTTTTGTAATCACTAATTAATTTTTTTATCGGAATTCAAACGAAATTAAAAATTACTAACTTCCTTTTATTTGCCCATTATAAATTAAATTTTTATTTCCTTATAACCTGGTCTATTTTTGTGATTGAAAAATATTTTTATTCATCATTTCTTAAAGGAAAAGAAAAAAGACATATTTTATTTTGAATTTCTTTTCCGTTATTTTTACAGTGGAATAGAAATTCCAGTGGGATCTATTTTATTTTTGCATTGTCAGAAATTTTTTCATAAACAAGCAAAATCCTTTCTGTCTCGTATAATTTCTGTATTTAAGAAATGAAGAGGAAATAATTATTAACCCACAAAAAAGAAAGAAAAAAAGATTACCTCAACCTCGTATCAGTAACAAACCTCAAACGACAAATTCTGATAAAAAAAAGAAAAGCAAAAAAGAGAAGAACATAGAAAGAAAGAAAAATGATGAAGGAAAAGGGTAAAAAAAAAAGTTTTACTTATTTAAATTATTTAAAAATGCAGTAAAAAAAGTGTTATCAGGTAGGTATAAGAAACAACAACAAAAAAAATTCTAATATGAAACATGCGATTTTATTTTTATTTTATAGATAGCATTTTCAGCTAATCAGATATTTTTATTCCCCGAATCTTTTATAGAAAAACTAAGCTTTTGTTGCATTTTCTTACAAAAAATATATCTTAGAGCCTTGCGTCGTTCTATGCTTTAGTTTTGGGTCGCGGATTAAAAAATCTAATTTATCGTTAACGCTCAATAATTTACCTACAAAAGTACCAACCGTGAAAGAATTGTACCTATTGTACAGTGTTTAAAATTTTTAATCGATACAATGTTAAAATTTTGGAAGCAAAGTATCGTTTCATTTTGTCGCAACGTTAACATGGTAAAAAAGTAACCATATTATTATACTCACTAAACTCGATCACACTATGGTTTCATAATTCAATCAAACACTTAAAATCGCAATAAATTATTATGGTACTTACGAACTTAAAATGGTACAAAATCAGCCACATTATTATGCTTCTTAAAGGTGACGACACGATACTATAGTTTACTTATTTTATTTTATTAATTTAGCGCCAAATTAGCACCGTAATATGGCTGATGCAACCTTAATAAAGTGCAAAATAAAACATATTATTATATTTCTTAGACTTATACTATGATACGATTATTAATTTAATATTTTATTAAGGTTGTTGAAAATTTTACAGTTTAATATAGTTTCTGAAAAAGTAACATGGTGCAAAATAAAACACAGTGTTATATTATTTAGATTTACAGTATACTATGATTTAATTATCATTTTAACACTTTATTAAGGTTGATGCAAATTTGCATCGCATCATTGCTATTGTAGCCCTCATATAGAGTAAAATGAACATATTATTAAATTTTTAAGACGTGGTTACACGACTCTATGGTTCAAATAGCAATTTAACACTCTATTAAAGTTGTGAAAATTTTGCGTTGTATTATGGTTTCTAAAACCTTAATGTAGTTAAAAGTGTGCCATATTATTATTTTTTTAGACTTGATTACAACAATACTATGATTTAATTATAGATTTAACACTATATAGGTTGTTACAAATTTGCATCGTATTATGGATGTTGCAAACTTAATATGGTGCAAAATGAATCATATATTAGGCTTCGTAAACATTGATTACGTGATACTATATAATTCAATTTAACTCTTCATAAATGTGTACCGTATTATAGTATCAAAGTTCACCGAAATTATGATTTTACTTTAAATTGATTTCTTTGTGAGTTTACCATAAGTAACTTTAAGATACAACACTATAGAAATGAATTATATTTATAAAAAGGGAAATAACCGGTTATCTAAATTATACTGTCGAGAATGGCAAGGAAAAAAGAAATCTAGCAGGCTTTTCTTTCTAAACTGTGGTTTTTGCAGCGGGAAAAAACGATCAATAGATTTATAATTATAGAGATGAAAAGAATGAATACAGCATTCGATTGAAATAATTCGCCATCACATTAAATAAACTAAGCTAAAAGGAAATAGGCCGCCAGTGTGTCTCGCCGAAACCTACATCATTAAAAAAAATTATATTAAAATGTTAGTCCTGTTTCTAATTTATTTGAGAATAAAGGTTTCTCTTTTAAAGAACTCGTTGAATTATCGATTAACTATGTATTATGAGTTACAATTAAATTAGAAGAAACTCTTTAACTGAATATTATAACAGAAAATTAAAAAAAAATAGTTTTATGAATTATTTTAAATTAAATATTTTTGAATTTGAAATTTATTGTTAGTTATGTTGTTATTTTATCAACGACAACTTTACTTAAAAATAAAGTTGTTGAGGTTGTCACATGCTATATAGTTAGTATTAACACGGAATATCCATGAAGTTTATAATATGGGGATAGTTCGCCACATTTTGCATGGATTAGTTGTGAAGTGGAATATATATGAGATTTTTAATTGTAATGTGGGGATTGTTGATCGCACTTTGTAAATGTTATTTGTAATACGGAATATCCATGA
Organism: Parasteatoda tepidariorum; assembly: GCF_982258835.1. Taxonomy (NCBI): domain Eukaryota; kingdom Metazoa; phylum Arthropoda; class Arachnida; order Araneae; family Theridiidae; genus Parasteatoda; species Parasteatoda tepidariorum. The sequence continues at coordinate 87,755,310 of NC_141760.1, read as the reverse complement.
AAATTTAACGGGATTAGAACGTCTAATTTTGTATGATTAGATGTAACATAGACTATATATAAAAATGTTTGCTGTAATGTGAGTTTAGTACATCAAACATTGTATGGGACAGTTGTAACATAGAATATGTAGGAAAACTATAATTGTAATATGAGTTAGTACATCAAACTTTGTATGGGTTAGTTGTAGCACGGAATTTCTATGATAATTTTAATTGCAATATGGGGTTTGTAGGTTAAACTTTGTATGGGTGAGTTGTAACATAGGATTTCCATGAAAAGTTTAATTGTAATTTGGAGTACGTGCGTTAAATTTTGTGTGAGAAAGATGTAATATATTAGGGGGATCGGAAAGTTCTGTCGTTTCGGAGCATTAAATATTCGTTAGTCTTAAAAACCAAATCATTCTTTTCGATCAATTTCGATTCATTTTCGATACGGCATTGAAAGATTTTATTCTATTTTATAACCGTCGTTGAACAGCCGACCCAATTTCATGGGTTTACGACTACTTACGTTCAACTCCGTAGCCTTGTAATTTTGAACCAATCCAGAAGACAAGGAAACTCCTGGATCAGTACCCCCAGAGGTATTGATTTGTTGTGGGAACATGGAGGACTTTGAGACTCGACAGATTTAACGTGCATCAGTCACCATTTACTACACGGGGAGTCTTCGGCCGGCGAGGATCGAACCCACGACCTCTTGGATATGGGCCCAGCGCCCTACCGACCAGGTTTATTAACATTTTATCAACACGGATTATTTATTAACATTTGGATTGCAAGGGGAAGAAACTCGTCTCAATTTGTATAGGTTAGTTGTAATATGGAATATTTATTAAAACTTGGATTGGATTGCAATGAGATGAATAGTCGTCTTAATTTGAAAAGGTTAGTTGTAACATAGACTATTTATGAAAATTTTATAATTGAAAAGAAGGAATACGTCGTCCCCATTTGTATGTGGAATATCTATAAGATTTTGAGTCAAAATCTGGGGATAAATTATTAAATTTTAATATTTTGTAACATGGATAATTTACGAGAATTTAAATTGGGATGCCTCATTTTAATGCACAAAAGATGATATAGATATCACAATCGTAAATAAAACTACCTCGATGCAAAATGTTAAGTACGATTGTAATACAACAGTGAAAATAAAAACAAAAAGTACATGCAAGCATTTAACAATCAGCTGAAACGTGGACAATTAAAAGAATGAATACAAAATAACTATTCTGAGGCAATATTAACTTTTCGCAATATAGGCAAAAAATATTTAAAAACAAATCTTTTTTCAGTTAACCAAAAATTTAATAAAAAATTTAAACAAATATGTGCAGGAAGTTACTATGGGAACCAAGAAAGTTTGTGAAGTTTAAATTCTATAACAACAAAATCGGAAATTTAATCCAAAGAATCAAACATATGTTAATAAAATAAATCTTTGGTAGATTTCATAACTGAATTATTTTTAAATATTGGTGTGTGTAACAGTATGTTTAGAATCAAGAAACAAAATTATTGCAAAGTTTGGGGCTATTTTTGGTATTGGTGAGTAAAGAGATAAGGGACTGACAAAAGGGTAATTGCCACAATTATAAAAGGGTTTCATTATTTCTTAGTGAGATAAATTTTTGATTAAAAAGCTTTATTTAAATTATGTATGGTTTTTCTAAACTATTGTAAATAAATAAAATGTCAACTGTTGCTAAAATATCATCCTAAAAAATGTAGAATAACGTTTGATCAGTTATTTATGCTTAAAAAAACAATTCCTATTTATAGTTAATATTATCAGCAACCCACGCTTCTTTAGAAATTTAATAATATGGCGAATAGTGTCTTTTTTTCATTCAATATTATATCAGGCCACTCAAATCCCTTTGATTTATCATACTTTCTTTTAATTTAAAGTTATAAATAAATTGTTTCCAAAAACATCTACTTTAAACAAATTTAATTAAGTTAGATAAATAAAGTTTTGTTTCTGTATCGAATAACTAGGAAATTTAATTTTAGTACTGATTTGATTAAAAATTTCATTCATTTTTCGTAGAAATATTATTATTTTTTAAGCTATCATAAAAAAACTGGTAACACATTTATTGCCTATAGGTAATTACGAAAAACTATAATAAAGTTAAATTTAAAATTAATTTTATATTAAATACAAAAACTATAATTATTTCATAGGTTAATTTATATTTTTAATCGAATTATGTAATGCAAAATATTAAAATAAATATTTATGTTTATTTTTTTTTGGAAAATAATTAAAAGTAAAGAAATAATTTTTTTTAAAAATAATGTTTATAATTTTTTCTTTTTGAATTCCCTGTTAAATTTTTTTTCCTATTAAGAGTAGGGGTATTACATTTCAGTCATATCACAAAATTATTTTTAGACAGTAAATAATATTTTTAGATTTTAACTCAAAATACTATATACATTTTTTCTCCCCAATTGTAAGTAAAAAATTTTATATTATGAGATATTGCTGCTATAATTAATTTGTTTATTTTTGATAAGTAGTTGATTCTTGAGCTTTTTGAAAATTTTAAAACAAAACTAGAATTTAAATCATTGTATCTTTGAAAAAAAAATTTAAAATTATTCATTGTTTCTTGAGTTTATATTTTTTGCAATCGATTATGTAATGTAATAGTAAATATTCAGTACAATGTTGGTGATAATTCCTGATTTAAAAAATTAAAAATAGTAACTAATAATAGCATTTGACTTTATCTGTCTTTAAAATTATAATATTTTAATAACAATAATAATATTTTATCTTTAAAATTATAATAATTTTTAATAACAGGCATTAAAATCAGTTTTCCTAATAGTAATTTTGTTTTGAAAATCAAAATGCATTAATTGAATTCTCATTTCCAGGAATGAAGAGTTAAAATACATTCATATTTCGTATTCCTAAAATACACTTTTATTATGATAAATTAAATTATTTATTTACATGATTCATTCAGCTAAAACAGTTGCATTTAATCTATTAAATCAAGTATATTAGAACTTTTAAACGGAGTAGTAATAATTTTAAAAACCTTGCAACTTCTTTTATTTTAGGTCTCGGTGAAAGTTTTATAAGGTTGATTTTAATCTGCTAACAGAAGGATATTTTAATTTGTTGAAACAACTAATATTTAATCTGCCAGAAAAAAATTATATTTAAATATATATGAATCTTATAACTTTTCAATTGAGTATTAGAAGTATTGCATACAGTTTAACTACTTTCATTTTTAAAAATGTTAAGTGTTAGAACAACAGACCTCCACAAGCCAAAGGGTCATAGAGATTAAAGCTCCACAGCTTCATGACCAACGGCATTTTTGTCTGCGTGGTCTGCATTGGTAACAGACCGCCTTTACTTTACTAAACTGGTTCCCATCTATTTGAAGCTCGGTGGTCTTCAAGCAGTCCCAGGAAATTGCATCCCAGTTAATCACAATGATTCAATTCAGAGCCATGATGGCTCAGGGATCAGAGCGTTGGCCATCCAATGAGGTGATCCGGTTTCGAATCCCACCAATGGCTGGTCGATACGAATCCGCATCCGACTTACACCGACCACAGTGCTGACGTGAAATATCCTTAGTGGTAGATGGATCACGGGTTAGAGTTCCTTTGCCGTCGGGCTAACTTTGGGAGGTTCTTGTGGTTTTCTTTTCCATGTAACGCAAATGCGGGTTAGTTCAACACCTCCTAGAAGAAGGGAGGCCTCAGCACGAATCAATTTAGTAGTCCGATGTGATGAAGTTAATTGCGCAGTAGATGAAAAATAAGAAAGATGTTATTACGTTCGGGGTACTAAGCTGCGCAGTGGTTGAAAATCCGAAATATGTCATTACGTTTGGACTACTAAAGGATATTTATGGTAACCCGTGCTGAGGCCTGCTCTTTTCTAGGAGGTGTTGGTTAGTTCCATCAAAAAGTCCTCCAAGAAGGCAAAATTTCTCCTAATACTTGAGCAAGGAGTTCCTTTGTTTTCTGGATTGGGTTCAAAATTACAAGGCTACGGATTTGAACTTTCGAAGTCGTAAACCCAAAAATTGGGTCGGCTGTTTAACGACGGTTATAAAATAAAAAGTAAAATGACTCAATTCAACTTAAATGAAGACACAAAAAATCCAATGATTAAATCAACTTAAATGAAGACACGAAATATCCAAAGAAGGAGCAATTTGTAGGACCATTCACTTTAAGTATACAGTACGCAATATAATTTTGAATCATCATTTTTTAAAAATTATTTTCGTTACTAATAGTTGGAAAATATTGAATTGTAAAGCAAACAAATTAATACATCATCTTAAAGTATAAAAGTATTTTTGCCATGGAATTATCTTTGGATAAACAAAATTTAACAGTGTGCAAAAATGCTTAAATTTGCTTGAAAGAGTTTTTCAGATATAGCGAAATACTCAAAAAGTGAAATGAACATTAACCCTTTGACGCACATGGTACACCAGTTTCTCTTCCCTGAAGTTCTTTTCTGTTTAGTAATATCAAACACTTTCTTTTTGTTGTCTGAAGGGTGCATTGTTGATCTACTTCTTCTTGGTGCACCTCATGCCACGTTTATTCGACAATTTGATCTACAATTCCGGTGTAAGTAAATTCAAATACAAATTGGAGCCTATGATGAAATCTGTCGCCATGTTTCGTTCGATTTCTGGACACGATCACCTGTCCTCTGAAGATGTCCCTCTCTTCTCCAGACATCAATCTGGGATCGCTAGTGGGCTGCTTGCTTTCATTTATAGATTTACTGTTATCTTTTTTATATTCAATTGTCTTTTAATGTTCCATTGGAAATGAAAAAAATAGTTCTGAAGCTCTACAAGCGAAAATATATTTTGGTATTTTTGAATTGTAAGAAACAGTCTAGTAGTAACTAAGAAAATTTGTTAGATTATCGGAATTTTATTTGCACTAATATATAAAATATAAAAAAAAGTTGTCTAAGAATCTTTATTTTTTTCATTCATATTCAGAAATTTATCAATAATTAAAACATTTTTAATAATGAACAACTGTTCCTTTTAAATATAAATAAGTATAAATAAATACAAATTTGAAAAATTATTGTTAAGAAGTGAGTCGCGTTTAGAAGATTTTCCCTTTAACGCAAAAAAAGGACTGCAGTGCTACATGCTGTATTTCGTAACTATAAGTTATTAAAATTATAAATACAACATTTTTCACTTTTCCGACCTAAGTTAATACAAAATAATGAGAAAGAGTTAAAGTAATGTTTAATAAAAACTCTGCGTCAAAGGGTTAAAAGGTATAAGCATTCAACTTTTCTCATTACTTAAATATTAAGCCTATATCTTCCAGATTGCAGTAACTCCCTCCTCTCTTTTACTTTGAGGGCTAAGAATACAAATCCCTCAAAAACAATCAGGCCTGTTTATCTAGAGAAAGTTTGATTTAGTGCCTGACTTTGTAACTTAAAATGGCATCAGCACAAATTAGTTAGCATATTCCTTTAAGGTTAAGCCCTGGGGCCATTAAGACTGAGTCCTGGTGCGTAAAAGTTTGATCACTGGATCAAGGAGTTTGCTTTCTTACGCACTGTAAAATTTTTCTTGAACAGAATTTAATTTATTTTATAGCAGAGTTATTTCAAAGAGTATGTACTTTTGTATTTAGATAGAGACAAACAATTTCAGTTGCATATAATTGAACAATTTAATAGTTTAATGAGCTTAAAATGGAGAACTTACAATGAAAACAATTATTTTTAAATAAAAAAAATGAGGTTATTGATATAACAAGGCAATATAAGAACGAATTAATAAAGCAATTTAGAAAAGAAATGTAATCCCAATGTTTTGGCAGAAGAAGGTTTAGAAAACTATGTAGTTTATAATAATATAATTTAAACTATATAATTTAAAATAATGATCACTGTTAAGTTTTTAAAATTTTTTTGTTTATTATTTTTTTAACATTCATGTAGCTAGAAACGAAGGAACTTTATGTTTACCCCTGGCACAATTTAATGTATGATATTATAAACAGAAAAACTTGCTGATTTCGTTGACCTACTCTGGTAATAAAGATTACTTAAAAAACCGTGAAATCGATTTATAATGACAAAACCGAATGACTTATTTCATTTCAAACCTTTTCGTAAAAGTACATTTATTCTTTTATTTAGATTTCGAAGTTTTAACCACATGATAACTATTCTACTTTAGCATGTTGCTGAGTGATCTGCCTGTTTATAAAGTACCAGTACCCGTCCGATTGGGGAGAGTACTTTCCAATACAGTGGACTTTAGCGAACCGCTCTTCTGTTAGGCATTTTCTTAAATAATAAAAATGATTCTTAGCTTTATTTTAAATAAGGTAACACATTTTAAAAGAAATAAAAGCTTACATTGTATTTGGACCCAACTACAATCCATAGGACTGTCTCCAAAAAGCGAACAAATCGCTAAAAGCCATTGGATTGTAAATTAGCGATCCTGGTGATCTTCCCGTTTGTCAATAATTAGTTGCAGCTGTTAGAAAATACGCGTTGGCTATCTTATAATCTGGCGCAGCTCATTCAGTCGCCAAAAAGTTGCAATATCACGTTTAAAATAAAGATTAACGAAAGACAAAATGCTACAGAGAAAATTAAAAGAAAATAACGAATATTCTAGCTGGTTTAAAGAACGCAAAATCAAGTTTATTAGAATATCCAAAGTTTTTAACTATTTACTTTTAATGCCTCACTACCAATTTTTTCTATACATAGTCTTACAGCTAGAAATAAAAAAAAAATTATTTGTAACTGTTTAAAAAAATACATGAACCAGTTGAGGGAAGTATTCAGGTTAGGTTAATTATTCAGGTACAGCTAATCTATTTCCTTCGCAACCGCCAGCTGGCTGATAAGGCCTCAAGTCTCTTTTTCCGGGCACCCATTTCCTGAGCCAGTCCTCACATCTCCTTGCATCTATTTAGTTTCGCTTTGCATAGATCTTAGAGCTTGTAGATTTGCATAAAGTATATTAAATGGACTCTAGATACTATATCAAGAAGAATCTGCCTTTTAGGTTTGTACACGGAATGATATATTGAATTACTTCATTAAACTGTGCTTCTACATTTTGACTTTTCCACATACAAAAAAAGTCAGCTAATGTAGGAAAAACCAAGGGAAAAGTACTAAATGTAGTCATTGAGTCTATATCCGTTACTTATCAAACTTTTAATGCATGTTCTATTAGGAAATTTATCCTTTTTTCAAAAAATAATTGGCAAATATCATAGAAGACAGTAGGGAGCAAGATGCTAGGAAATGACTAGCGCACTTTTGTCATATCAGTGCAATATCGTAATGGGGAATTAGCAACTTCCGATGAAAAGCTTATTTTTCAAGGTAATTTTCCTATATCTTCTACCGTTTTAGAAGCACTTATATATTCTAAAAGGTCTAATCTTTTCAGAACGCATAAAAATTTGAAGGCATGAAATTTAAGAATTCGGTTAATTGAATTTAATAAGAATAGTTTTTGATTGGAATATTTATACTTGAAAAATGTAGTTTTCCCTGTTTGTTCTGTAGGAAAAATAAGTAACTATAGTATATTTTAATGTAAAATGAGGTATTTTAATTTAAAATGAGGTATTTTAATTTAAAATAAGTTTAAAATAGGTCAGATAACATTTCATAAGACTGTCATTCCATTATGCGAAGTATAGGTACAGATTTACAGAATACACATAATCAGAATAAATACATAATTAAGTATATACTATATACTATTTTTATTATTGATTTATAAACAAAAATGTACATAAAATTGTGAAAAATATTAATTTAATACAATTTTGTATGCTATGTATCGAAATTTCATGTATACAAAAATTTGCATAAGTTAGATTTCAAGAATTATACAATTTATGGAATATTATGGGGAATTAATATCGAACATAGAAATTATTTTAATAGTTTAGATTATACATATTGTGCCAAGTTATATTATTCGAAAACAAGTATTTGTACTTGAAAATGCATAGAGAAGGATTGCAAAAAGGTACATTGTACAAAACGTTTACTCGAGAAATGAGTCGTTATTTTTTGCTTCATTTTAAAATATCCTTTAATTAAATGAAACATCGAAAAGTAAAAAACAGCGTGATGATTTTTTTTAAAAAAAAAAACTATTTTTTGCCATTATATCTCAATGTTTTGATTTATGACTTTTTATATTATTTCTTAATGCCATTGGAAAACTGATTTATGTAGACGATGTGGGTTTACTAATAATTAACATGTAATTTCGCCTTGCATTTGATACCCATTTGATACCAATTTAGAAAAAATGGAATCTCCTTCTTCGAAAACAGGAATAAGCTTGCACTTATCGGACACTTTTTGGTCGTTCGTCAGTTAGCTAGTTCATTTACAATGAATCGAATTAAAAAATTTTATTAAGAAACTAAAATGTGAAAATTATTTTCCTTCAGTATTTTTTCTACATAAATTTCCAATTTATTTTTACGCCATTTATGCTGACTCAATTACTAAAATTGTCATTTATTAACGAAATATAATGAAATAAGAATTCTAATAGAATACTTTTAGAAAATAATTTTGGCTTTCTGAATGCACAATAATTTATCTAAAGTTTTTGTTAATACTGAATAACCGGAAATAGTGTAATAAAAAATGCATATTTTTTCCTTTCATGAAGTCGATGTTCAAAAATATAAAAAAAAGGGGAAAAATTTATACTTCCATATTCTGTTAAAAGAAAAGGCCTATAAAGCTCTAATTTTTAGAAATATTTCAAGTCATTTTGCAAGTGACAAAACTTATATAAAAAATTTAAAAATCAAAAAGTACCATCTTAATAATATTAAAAAAATAAGATTTTTTAAATTCTTAATTGTAAATAGAGATATGTTTTGTTTTATTTATCATGTCCGTGTTCCTATTACTTTGCTTCATTTTCCTCCTCTCTTAAAACCGTTATCTAAAAAATAAAAATTGTTAAATTCTTTAAAAATTAAAATAATCATGATAAAATTATTAAAAATATAAGACAAATTGAAGGAAAAAAAATATTTAAAAAATTTGTAATGGATTTCTCTATTCTTGTTTAAAAAAAATATTTTACAGAAATTGTTTGTTCTCAGAAACTAATATTCAGTTTCTAGCGAAAAAGTGAATGCAGCAATAGTCTTTATTTCAATACCTAGCACAAAGCAGCATCAACAGATTTCCAAGTCCAACCGTTACTTATTAATGACTAAGCGGGTTGTAAGAACATCAAAATTCCATAAAATGGGTGTTGCAGTTGAATAAATAATAATTTGTTTACTTTAACCATAGTTTTTAATGCGCTGAATCTTGATGTGTTGCCAAACCTTGACCGTGGGCGGAAGGATTATTCCTGAAAAGAACACCCTGTCCTTCTACAAAAAAAATGCCTTCTCCAGCAAGGTCGCTGATGGCAAAAAGTCAGGCTATGATGACAAGAAGTCTGACTTCTTGTTTCGCGTGATCTTTTCACTGTTGTAGTCAACGGGTCATGCGTCAATGGCTACTGTATACTTACTTCTCGATGTTATTTTTATATATCTCATATCTTCGTCTGCGTCAATCGACCTGACATTCCTCATTGTTTCATCGCGAAAGAAAGAATCATTCTTCGAAAAATGGCTCATGAACATCCGTATTCAAAAATACGATCGTATTTTATGAGTTGGTCTCTTTCTTCAAAATGCATTTTTTGAAGGAATGAAAAAGAAAAATGATCAAAACAAGTTTCGCAAGTAGTTACTTGTGAAGCAAGTAAATAACGACTGCATTGTTTTTAGTTTCTCCCCAGATATAAATAATATTTTTAATTTATTTCGAGAGATTAAAGTTAGTATAATTTTACGTAGAGTTATGTGAGATTTCGAGGACAAGAATCTTAGACGTAGCGAAACTAGAATAAAAGGTCGAGTCTCATTTTCTAATGATATATAAGTTTGGAATAATATATAAATAAATAAAATTTTAGTTTGCATTAAATGCGCCAGAAATCCTTTTAAAGTAATTTTATTTCATTTTCAAGTAGCCGAAGTATGAAAACTCACAGAATGTAGCAAAGAAAAATTATCGTATTTATAGAAACTTTTGTCAGTTTCATTTTATTATTTACATTTCAGAAAGACAATGAAATCTTCCTGCAACTTTTTGGCAAATACATTTCCATAATTTTAATTTTTTTTAACAGAAATAAAGATTGTATATAAGTTATTTCGAGTGATTTAAATGTGTATCATCTTAAGTTCAGCTAGGAAAGATAATGTGGACCAAGTTTTCAGACAATCCGAAGCCTGGATAAAAAATTGAGTCACATGTTTTTCACATTAATAAGAAAAAAATATTCCGGATTTTTTTATTTGGAAATATATGCAGAATAAATACTATTCGCACTTTATTTCATTATCAAATTGTTGAAGTTCAAAAACTCAAGAAAAGTAAGTTATAATAATGATTGAAAATCGTACTACTTGATTTAAGAACGTCATTGATCTCAAAAATATGCAAATGGAAATAAGTCAATTTTTGAAGTCAATGACATTTTTTAATCAAGCAATATCTTACTGCTTCAGCTTTATGGGATTATTTATTTGAAAAAAAGTAATGGTTAAAAAAAATCAGTGTAATTTAATACAAGTACTTGCACAATTTTTGAAGTTTTCTTGTTTAAACGAAATAAACAATATTTGTAATTTAGTTTGAGTGATAAAACTAAGTATAATTTTACTTAAAGCTATGAGAGATTTCAAAGACTAGACGTACCACGTGACATAGCCGAAACAAGAATAAAAGGTCGAGTCTCAGATTTTTCAAGATGAAATATATAAAATCAAAAAATGAATTAAATATGGAAGATATACTTTTAATATAATTTTAAATCATTTTCAAATATCTGAAGTTCAAAAGTCCATGGAGAGTATTGTAGAAAATTATAGTAATTTTTAAAAATTAAATTTTTCGAACCATCTTCTTTTATCAGAGAGCGAGGGAAAACTGTCTCATTAATATCTGATAAATAAAAATAAATTAGATAGACAAAAAGATAACTAATACTAAATTGTTAAAGATTTTAAATCAGGTTCTTATAGGCTTAAGCTTAAGAGCCTATTTTCTCACTTAATATTCGTTTTCTTAAAACCGATTTTGTTATTAAATATTCTTTAATAATTTGCTGATGTAAATAAACAAAAGTGTTTTAGAAGAAGATTCTTAATCAAAGCACAGTATAAGCTAAGATCAAACTTTTAGACATCGTACATATATGATGTAAAAAATATGTAAATTATATTTAAATATTGAAACATATTTATTCCTTTATAACATTAAATATTTTAATGACACATTTTTTGCTGAGTTTTTATTGAAGATGCTTATTGTATCAAATATCACGTACGGAAAATAAATATTTTCAATTCATGTTATTTTCTTGTTCAAAGGTTACAAATACGACCAAATTTTAAACAGAAGTTTTTTAGAAAAAGGCTCTTGATCAAAAACACAATACAAGTTAAGATCAAACTTTTAGACATCGTACATATATGATGTAAAAAATATGTAAATTATATTTAAATATTGAAACATATTTATCCCTTTATAACATTAATTATTTTAATGACACATTTTTTGCTGAGTTTTTATTGAAGATGCTTATTGTATCAAATATTACGTACGGAAAATAAATCTTTTCAATTCATGTTATTTTCTTGTTCAAAGGTTACAAATACGACCAAATTTTAAACAGACGTTTTTTAGAAAAAGGCTCTTAATCAAAAACACAATACAAGTTAAGATCAGACTTGTAGACATTGTACATATATGCTGCAAAAAAAAAACGTAAATTATATTCAACTATTGAAGCATATTTATCCCTTTATAATATTAAAAAAAGTTAATTACACATTTGTTGATGAATTTTTAATGAAGCTGTTTATTGTATCAAATATTATTCACAGAAAGCAAAGCCCTTCAGTTCATTTTATTTCTTTGTTCAAAACATGCAAACACGACAAAATATTTGAAGAAACTCTTATAACTGTGATGAACTTGTACTGAATGTACGACAATACAACTGCACTTAATCCTTCAAAAACGAAGATTAAAAAACAGATATTTGACTTTATTTTTTTTCATGTTATGTCTATGCTTAAAGCAAACAAACACGACTGAACAGTTAAAGAAATTCTTATCATAACTATGAACCAAAACTGAAGGTATAGCAATACAGTTACATTTCCGAAAATGAAGATGAAAAATCACTTTTGAAATGTTTCCCTTTTTTTTCTAAAAAAAAAACCCTTCATAATTTAAATTTTTTGTTACATTTTTATTGGATCAAATATTAGGGGAGGAAAATAAACATCTTGAGATAATATTTTCTGTGTTCAAAGAAAACGAACGCAGCAGAACAGTTGAAGAAACTCTTATCACAATGATGAACTTATACTGAATGTACGACGATGAGACTACATTTAATCCTTCAAAAAAGAAAACCTCATTTTTGACTTTTCATTTTAGTTCTTACAAAAACGTATTTTTTTTTATTTGCATTTTTTTGTTAAATTATTATGGGATCAAATATTACGTGAGAAAATAAACATCTTCAGTTCATATTATGTCTATACTTAAAGCAAACAAACACGTACTGAACAGTTGATGGAACTCTAGTCATAATGATGCGCCTTAACTAAAAGTACTACAATACAATCACACTTAAACCTGCAAAAACGAGGATAAAAAATAGCCTTTGCGATTTTCGCATTTTTTTTCTGCAAAAAAAAAACTTTCTTGTTTAAATTTTTTGTAAAATTTTTATAGGATCAAATATTAGGGGAAGAAAACGAACATCTTCAGAAAATGTTAGTCTGTGTTCAATGCAAACAAACGTAACAAAACAGTTGAAAAAGCTTTTATCATAACGATAAACTCAAACAAAAGATACAACAATACAACTGCACTTAATCCTTCAAAAATGAAGATTAAAAACCAACTTTTTGACTCTTTATTCTTTTTTAAAAGCGAAATTTTCTTTTATTTAAGTTTTTTTGTTGAATTTTTATTTGATCAAATATTGCGTGAAGAAATCAAGCAATTATGCATGCGATTAAGCAAACTAACTGGATGATGAATGTTTCATTACATTTCAAATTGGAAAAGATTTACATATATTGAAAAGTAATTAATGGGAAAAAAACAAGCCTCTGAGTGATTCCATTGGAAAAAACTCGTTGGGGGCAGTCCGGGCCTGACTTAGGCTGTAGTTTTAAGAAGAAGAAGCAAGACAATATCTGATATTCAAATCTAACATATAAAAAATCAGTAATAAATTCAGATATGTGGTCGGCATCACCATCATTGCAAATACATATTTGGTACGGTTTTAAATACCAAAACACAATTCAAGTTAAGAAGAGCCTTATCTTCATTACCATGTGGAGCATTCCACATGGTAAAAATATAAATTAAAAAACAATAATATGTTGATCAAAATTTTAAAGCATATTTATCCCTTCATAACATTAAAAACATTATGAAAACCTTTTGTTGAATATTTAATGAAACAATTAGTAGGAGCAAATACCACATACGGAAAATAAACATCTTGAGTTCATGTTATGTCTATGTTTAACGCAAACAAACAGTTGAAGAAATTCTTATCAAAACGATGAACTGCCACTGGAGGTAGGACAATACAATCACATTTAATCCATCAAAAACGAACTAAAAAACTGCCTTTGCGATTTTTTCATGAAAAAGAAAAGAAAAAAAAATAACGATCACGGTGTTACCTCGATTGATCTGATAGAATACAAATAGTTCATTGTTCGCAACTTTTTTTCAGAAGTAATTCTTTTACTAAATTAGAGTGATCAACCTATCAGAGAAAGTAGGTGATGCCCAATGACCAGAAAAGGAAATACTTTGCCCCGTAAAGGTGATTGTTTTGAATCTGCACCTACCAGATTATCTGTATCAGTTAGATAATCTATAGAGATAAATTATTCATCAGTCAGAAATAATCGATTGGATTTCAAAGCGCGGACATTATCTTAATGCATAACAGTTGCTTGAATAATTTAAATTCTATCAGAAGAATTATAGAGAAAATTATTAGCATTAAAAACAAACACTAACTTCTCTTAGGGGTTGTATTAAGTAAACCAGCTTATCAATTTAATGAAAACGGTGTGTTAAATTTTTCTTCATATGGTATTTTACATGCGAACTTTTACGAAAGAATAAAATCAGCAGTTCCTCAATGAACCGGTATTCAGAATTATTAGCATTACGTAATGTAAAAAATTATAATACTTTTACCAATTGAAGGTTCTCTTTCAAAAGGAAAAAAAATACTTTAAATTGTTATTTGGTTTTAAATGAGGCATTAATTTATAAAAATGAATGATATTTTAAATAGCATGTTCAAAAATGTAAGAAGTTTTACTTTTTTTTTTCATTGTGGAAGAAAAGTAAATTGAAAATAAAGTAATTGTTTATTACACATTTCAAAGCAGTTGTTAATAGTATTACATCAAAATAGAATACGAAATTGTAATACATTAAAATTTTATTTTGATGCATCATACTGTCATCTAACTGTATATACTTTAAAAAAAAAAGTAGTTAAACAAATGTTATAAGAAGGTTTTATTAAACTAGTGGGCTGCGCCCCCAGCTCGCCAACCCCCGAAAATTGCTACGCAATCTTATATGGTTTGCTTCGCAAACCAAGCTCGCTTCGCTCGCTACTAACTTAGGAACATTGCAAATGCACAAAATTCTAAAAATTCAAAACAATCATTCAAATCCATATAACAACATTTTTTTAAAAAAAAATTACATCTTTTTAGTAAATACTAAGTCATTAAAATAAATTTGAATTCAAATAAATGGCATGTAATTCGTTAAACCTATTAGAAATGTGCTACATTATAAAATCTTAAGATAAAATTTCTAAATCTGATATCTCTTTAAGAAGGTTAAAATTTTGGCTATAATTAAGTCTATTAAAAATTGAAATAAGTGAATTGCAATGGAAAAACCTGCATAAACAAATAAATTCTAGTAAAACAAATGAATTCGTGATATAAATCAAAAATCGTCAAATAAATTCGCAATTTATAAATTCGTGAAAAAAAGCGCTTTCGACAAAATATTAAAATAGAGATCTATCGACAAGGACTACTCACTTCTGCCTAGCTTATGCTCTCTCTGGTTATTTCAATTTCCGTTTTTAAGAGCGCTATATGTTGAGCCATCTCAGCTAGATTTGGCAGGTGACATTTTTAGCGACAATCATTGGTCGATTTTATAGCGTTGCCATTCGGGGAGTTGTAATGAGGCTTTTTTTTGTCGCCGTGTAAGAGAAATATTTATATAGATTAGCTGAATACCTGTTCTTCATACAAGATGAAAAAAGCAAATGATTAATAAATTCGTATAAATTAACACTATAGAATCATTCATAAAACTGAAAAGACCTATATCAGCGCAATTAATTAAATTATAATAATTCCATTTTTTATTATGTTTGTCTTCCTTGGGAGCTTCATGTTATCCAATTAAGTAAAACATGTTTAAAAATTCATCCTTTCAGAAAAAAAATAACGATACTATTCAATATTTTTAAAGCATTTCCACAACAGCCCGTTGTTGGCCAGGGTGTCATAGAGGTTAAGGATATATAATTAATTCAGCAACAATTAAGACTATACAATTAATTGACATAATTCTGTTGCTCGATGTTATATCCTGATAGTAAAAAATGATAAGCATCAACAAATTGCTCCTATATATATCCCTTTCGGTTTGCCGCAAAAACCTATTTCCACAGCGATATAACTGGTACCATTCTTAATAAATTTAGTACTTACTAAAAATATCAAATAATAAAATAGCAGTAGTACGTATTACTAAAATTAACTAGGCAACATTTGCGTTAATAGTAGTTAGGCGATTTTTTGTGGTTTTTCTAGATGAATAAGTACCTTTTCTAAATTAATTTATCTCTTTTTTAAAACAAAACTTATTTTTATTTTCAATTTGTACTTATTACCAAAATTAATTAATTAAAATTATCAAAAATAATTAGCAACAGCACTAACATTATTATGATATTTTTTTGCTGAGCAAACTAATATTGGTACTTACTTTGAATGTCGTGAAAAACCGCAAAACTCTTATTGACGCAAGTAATACTTAATTATGTGTGGCATTACATACTTCTGGAATTGCCGCTGTAAGATTATCTATTATGACAAGGTTACTACAATGATTATCTATTATAACAAAGAGCATAAAATAGGTAACGTGTTCATATATTTTTAACTACCTTCCGAAACGGATAAGAATCTTAATATCATCATCTATTTATACATGGCACCTAATATACACAATCTTTATTATTTCTATTTTTGTTTAATATTATGGTGCTGCTTCATAATATTAGATTTACCATAATATGAGTTAGAATTTTAACTCACTAAAGGAAGAATAATTATACATATAATTTAAAATGCGACTTTCAGAATTTACCGTAGCTTTTCGATGGCTCTATAGATAACTTCAATTTTTATTTCATTAGTTTTTTTTGTTGAGTTTCCATTATTCAAATTTTAGAAACGCACTTTAAGACCACAAATATAAATAAAAAACATTGTTTCGCATACTTTTCTGAAATATGAATTCGGTGACGTCATTGTGAAATCATTAACGTTGCTTTTACTTGAGATAACGTACGTAACATATGAAACCAAGGCTAGATAATTTGTAAGAACGAACGATAAAACTAAATTTTGACGGATTAGAGTTGCAAACTAGCAAATCGCCTTATTATAAAATATTTATCAGATCTTAAGGAATGCTCATTCGCTGGGACGTAGTGCGCTAACTAGAAATTGGAAATAGTTTTAAAGTTGATAGGTATCTGCTGTGTCTTCGAACATATTTGCACCAAATTCGGGGCGGACCAATTCAGAATTACGGATTTGTATACGATACATACGCACATGCATGCATAACATTCTGCTTTATTTATATACACCGAAGAGCCATTACAATATGACCACCCTCCATCTATAACAATGGGCTCGCCCAGGTTTTCATGGTTTCTCGCCCAGGAACAATGTTTTCATGGGGCACATTAGGATCCATAATCCTCATAGAACAATCCCTGACGTCTGTAAGCTACTTTAACATAGTTCACCCACTCATGGCAACAGTTTTTCCTGCCGGGGATGGTGTTTACCAACAGGATAATGCACCATGTCATAAGGGTCGACTCGTCATGAATTGGTTCGAGGAACATTCCAGTGACTTTCAAGTCATGTCTTGGCCCCCAAATTCACCTGACCTTAATCCAATAGAGCATTTGTGGTCCTACTTGGAAAACCAAATTCGTGCTGCCACGCTCCCCCTCGCAATGTGAGGGTATTGCAGGACCAGTTGGTGAGCGCTTGGTACCAGATACCTCAGACTACCTATCAGCACCTTGTGGAATCAATGCCACTGAGGGTGCTAGCAGTTTTGAGGGCTAAAGTGGTCCTACAGGTTATTAGCATGGTGGTCGTAATGTAATTGTTCTTCGGTGTATATTTTAAACATAAGAGTGTTTGGAAAAAAATATTCTGAAAATTGTACAATTAATGTATAATTTTAACGGCTATAACTTTTATTTGATGCTAGTAAAATTCATTCAACAAAGTAACTATTTATGACATGACTTATTCAAATACTTTGCAGCTCTAATGTTTTGAATGCTTAATTCTAACAGCTATAACTTTTATTTAATACTAGTAAAAATATTCCCACAAGATAACTATTTATGTCATTTCTTATTTCAGTACTTTGCGGTTTACTTACTTAAAACTGGATTAATAGAGTATAGCTGGAAAATTTACCAAAGTGTGTAGAAGTTTCATTGATTTCCTGTAATAAAATAATTTGCACCCAACTCCTAATCGGTTTATTCCACATTTTCTGCCGCGATAAAGATTATGGGACAAAACAAATAATGAGATGTTATTTTGCGCAAAAGTTAAGAGGATTAAAGATGGCAGCAGTGAGAGAGTTGATGATATTTTACCTTTAATCTCTTAACTTTTGAAATTGAGTTTGTTTGAGCAACTTTCGGGAATTTCAGCTGCTTGAAAGTTATAAGCATAATTTAATATGATACCATTCAAAATTAAAAAAAATACTACCCATCATAATTAGTAAAAATTGATATAATTTTTTAGAGGTGAAATTAAATAAGAAATCATGCATTTAGGGCAAAAAAATTTCCGATCAAACTACTGTAAAAGTACCGGTATTTAGAGTACCGATTTTTTTACGGTAAAAACCAATTTTACATGGACATGTTACGAAACAAAGAATATAATATACAGTAATTTTCATGGTAAAAATTATCATAAAAACTACTGAATAATTTTAATTAAATAAGTATAACTGTAAAAATAAGGGTATAGTATTTTGCGGTAAAAATGGATTTTACGGATGGTGCACACAAAATTTTATGCATTATACCGTAATTTGACCTGGAGTACTTGATAGTGTACGATTTAATAGAATATAAGTAAATTTCGTTATAAAACATTCTATTAAACAATTTTCGTTACACTGCTTTCATCATTTTCAATACTAAATTTTTACTCGTTGCTGTAAGTCTCAAATAATTAAGCTTATTAATAAAAGTTAAGAGTCATCCAGAAATTGTTTGTCTAAGTTTATGAAATTACCGAAAGTATTGTAGAAATAAGGCAGCCTTATTGAAATAAGCACTGAAGTTTACATAAATATTTCTAAATCAAGAGTTGTCGAAACACTTGCCACAACTGGCAGGTGAAGGCTTTCTGAGTGGTATCTCAAATAAAAAAAGCCTTTTTTTGTTTGCTTCTTTAGCTTCTTTTAAGCTTAGGAGTTGGATTTACTTTCTGATAACTATTTTGTAGTGAATATTCTTGAGAACAGACCTGATTGCTGAAAATTTTAAAAACCTTTAACTGCTCTCACTCTTAACTTTATCACCGATTATAGAAGAATTGATGAATATTATTTATCCAAATTTAAAAAAAAGAACATAAGCTTTCTTCTCAAAGTATATTAATTTCCATCATTATTTAATTATAAAATATTTTTTATTGCAATTCAGTTATGAATTTATACATAAAATTTGAATTTGTTTTCCTATCACGTAAAGAAAAAATATTATTTTTAAATTTCTGATTTTCATATTACCATTGTCTTATAATTTATGACAATGTAAAAATTTATTATTATTTATCATAACTTTTCTTCCAGATAGTACGAAGGAGGAAGGGCAGATATAAGTGTCATGCTAAAGATTTTTAGATTAAAAGGTACTGGTGGATTTCTCTGGTCTGAAAGAATATACTGATGGAACGGAGTGAAAAAAGAAGCGGAATTGGCAGAAATCTAAGAGTTAACTTTTTAGTCAGTAGAACGCTAAGAGATTTGCATACTAAGTAGAGATCCTAATGATCGAAGGGACTATTCTTAAATAGGCAAAAATATTTCTTCAGATAAACTTTTAAGTTTCAAAATCAGACACAAAGCGTACTTTCCTTCTTTTCTAACTTCCTTTTTCTTTACGGATTTGCATTTTTAATCTAAAAAATGTGTGGTAGCTGCAATCTGGTAAAATGTGGCCCTGACAGTTAAGGCTAACGAACGGTTGAAGGTTTGAATTCCTTAAGGTTTCATTTTCTAATTTTCTACTTCTACGATTTCTAAAATCTTAGTTCCTAGTTTCTATGTGTTTCACTATGTAACTGAAACTGTTTAAGATAATACAATAATTTCCTCACGCCATCATAAAACTCATTCATATAAAGATAATCTAACGTAAAAAATGAATTTTAATATCAATTTTTTTATTATACCCTTAGAAATCAAATTTTATCGAATTTTATGAAAAGAAAATTTAAATTTCCTTCAAATAATTCTAAATATTGAAGAGCACTACTTTCTTGAAGTGATTCACAACCTCTTGTATTAACTATTAGGGATATGCTTCCCAGATTGTAATGTCCCCCTTATTTTGAGATTTTATAAGATTTTATAACCGTCGTTGAACAGCCGACCCAATTTGTTTCGGGTTTACGACTATTAATGTTCAACTGCGTAGCTTTAAAATTTTGAAACCAATACAGAAAGCAAGGGAACTCCAGGATCGAGTATTGGAAGAAACTTGCTTTAGTGGGGAACTAACCAGCATTTGCGTTACAGGGAGAGGAAAACCACGAAACCTTCCACGGTTAGCCTGAATGCAAGGGGACTCTAACCCATGATCCGTCCACCACTGAGGATATTTCGCGTCAGCACTGTGGTCGCTGCAAGCCGGATGCGGAATTCGTATCGACCAGCCATCGCTGGGAGGTGAACGCTCTATCGCCTGAGCCATCAAGGCTCTGATGTAAGTATAGTCTGAATTTATATAAACTTGGACAGAAACACATTATTGTGAGGAACGGAAACTTTAAAATAGGAAGAAAAAAAACGTTGCTTTTTACTCAGAAACTGCCAATAGTAGGATTTAATAAATAAAAATTTTCAGAATCAATTTTGTGTTCACGACAAGGATAGTAAGATTCTCACATATTAAAAAAAGTCATATTTTAACCATCAATAAGAAGTGGGAAGTATACTTTCCACCAGCTAATTTCCAGTTGATTGTAAGCTATTTTCCCACCAAAGATTTGAGAGGCAATCAGCTAATAGCTTAAGACAATACAAAAACAAGCAGTGAAAGATTTTGTTCACTTAAATGTGGGTAAATTGTAATTGCTTAAATTCAAGAAAAGAAGCCGATACTGGGGAGCTATTTTCTTTTGTTGGTTATGTCTTCTATATTCATTTGATTTTATCGAGTTGATTTGCAGTTAAAAATACCAAATTTATAAATTCGGTTATTAGTTTGTGCTGAAATTTAAATTTATTGACATTTCTTTAAAGAAAGTAAAAAATCAGAAATTCCACCCCCCTTCCAACAAAAAAAAAAGCTATTATTTTATTAATTTCAGGTAATAAGAAATTAATTTTTTTTTTATAAATCCAACTCATTCAAAAAACTATTTTAGCGGAACAATACTAGAAAAAAGTAGGTCGTCTTATAAAAGGTAAATACGCAGAATTAATGACAGATCTCTGAAAAACTAAAAAGAAATGTAAGGTATTATTTAACTTGCGCATTCATCATTTATAATACTAATTACATTCCACTAAATTTTGAAGTTGGTAAAGTTTATCAATGGATTTAGGGTTGAAGTAAATAATTAATTAAAAGTTGCTAGATCTAATAAGCAAAACTATGCAGCAAAAACATAATCTTTTAAGAACTTTTTTAAAATGACTCGTACACGGTTAAAAAAAAATTATATTGATGACTGAATATAAACAAGAGAAAACTTATAAAAACTGTTTTCCCTCTGTATAACTATTATGATTTACATCAAAACATTTATTGCAATAAAAAGTTAAATAAAGAAACCGGTTAATTAATTTACTTTATTTTAAATATCTGACTGCTTGTATTATATCACAAAAAATTTCTAAAAATAAAAAGTTAACTTAATATTAAACATAGATACAATGCATTTTAAAATAACTAAATTTTATAAGCACGCAAATTTCTATGTGCATTAACTATATATATTTAAATATGGTATAAATGATACCATATTTGAGTTTTTATATTTTAAAAATAATACATTTTTGTACATTGCATTTACCATATTTATGCTAAGGGAATATAAAATCTCAGTTTAACTAAAAGTTGATCATATTTTCTAATCACATCTGTCTAGACAGGAAATATTTATTTAGTTTTATACCAAATCAAACAAATTTTTAAAAATTATATTTGTTGACATTATTAATGAAGTTGCTTTTTATCACAGATTAATCATAAAATGTTCGTGTCATTTATTTTCTGAATTTATTTTGCGTTCCATAAATTTTTTGAATTTTCTCAGTTAAAGATCAAAATGCAGTATTGTTTATTCAGTTGAATTCTTTTTACAATTATCAATTCATCCGTAGCATTACCCCACTGAGAAAAAAGTAATCAGAATATGGTAAACTTTACCGTATTTCTGGCTCTATAGGAACATCGAAAAGTTCATTAATTTTTACCGAAGCGCTTCGGTATGGTTTTGGTAAAATTGATAATATACCAATATTTGGTAAAATTACATAAAAATATAGTTTTATAATCTGTGATAAAACTTGGAAAATGTGGTAAAATTTGGTAATTTTATTATAAAATCGTAGAGTATTGCGCAAAAACCATTTATTCGATTAAATTTGCTTTTCAGTTTTGTATTTTGTACTAAATGTGTGGTAATTGTATTATATATATTGTGGTAATTGTACTATTTGAACAAAAAAATTGCCAAATGAATGTTTCAAGCACCGTAAATTTAGGTTTTATTGCTAAAATAAATATTTTTTTACTAGAATTGTAATTACCATGCAAAGTGGTAATTTTACCAGAATTTTTTCGCCGTAAAGGAGCTGCAAATCGTCGAGTTAGAGAAGGATTATGTTGTTTACCAAAGGCAGTTAATTTTGGAAAAAATAATAAATTAGCAAATTTTATACAACTTAAACATAAAATAACATTAATGACTTAAAATTAAGTTTTTAGTAAAAATGAGAGAAAATAATCATTATCAGTTATGTATTAATGACGTGAGTTACTTAGATGTAACATTTTTTCAGTTCTTTAAACACAATTAAAATGACATTTAATGTTTGAAATGATAAAATACGCATTGGATTTACTATCTTTTCTGAGTTGTGATAGCAAGTGTTTAGTAACGAACAATTTTTGATAAATGAATTAAAACAATGGTCAAATCAATAAGTTAATCTAAGTTATCTTTTTTTATAACTCATATACTTTAGATCCTAATTCGGTTTAAAAAGTTATTTGGCTGTTAAAATCGGGAAGAAATATCAATACTTTACTTTATTACAATAAACAAAGCTTTTTATCTTTTATCTATATTTAAGTCTATAACGAAACAGTTATCTCAAATTAACTGAGTCTATTAATCTTTTCATAAACATAGAAAGCATTTTTCTGTTAAATCTATCCAAAGGCTACATAAATAATAATATGATATTTAAGAAAACTAATTATAACTTGTTTAATTTTAAGAGGCAGTGGTGTATTAATAAAATTTTTTCAAAAGTTGTCACAATGGTTTTTTCTAGACATCAGTATATAAACTGTTTTTAACTTCTGAATTTAAATATTTTCATGAAATGATATTTTCGCTAAAACTTATCGATCCATTTTTATATTAGTCTCATTTTTCTTAGTAGTAAGAACATTAAATCTCTTTTGCCAAACTATCGCATGAATATTAGTCTCATCCCCAAAAGTCATTATTCATACAAATTCTCTACAGAGTAAAATCATAAATGAGCATTTATATGCAATACTGCGCATTTAATATAAGATTTTATAGCTCAATTTGTTTTGCATAAACCCCTTCCCACAAATAAAACTGAATCAAAACTAAGTGTCAAATCACTTGAAGTATTTTTAATTTTTTCTTAAAAGCAAACAAATGAAATTAATCTGTTTCTAATTGGAAATACTATACAATAACAGCGTTTTGAAAAATAAAATTTAAATTCCAATCAAATGCATAGTTTATTTAAATTTATTTATTTATTTTGCTAATTTCTTTATTCGCAAATGGAACTTTCAATTTAGCATAGCATACATAAGCAACGCTCTGAAAAATCGAATTTAAATACAAATTGTGAATCAAATGAAAATTTTTTTCCATTTTATTTGTTTAATTTTCTTGAACGAAAATGGAACTTTCAATTTAGCATTACATAACGCTTTGAAAAATCAAGACTCTAAAATGTATTCTTTTTTGTGTTCGTTTCACATATGATCTTGGAGCTGCAAGTCAGAAAAAAATGAAATTGTTTTCCAGTTCACAAATAAACACATTAAAATGCATTCAAATATCGAGATAAATATCACCTCTAAACAGAGCGTGAAAAAGATGTTGACACCAGAGGCTCAAGCGTTACTAAAAATTCTATTTAACAAAAGACTGATCATTACTTTTTTCATAAGACCAACGGAGTTGAAAGATATTTGTTATTCAGCGAGACAGCGTTTATGACCTCTTTGAAAATATTGTCAGATGGAAATGCATGAACAAGGGATCTAAAGATTTCTTGTGTGAAGGCACGCTATGTCAGTGTCCAAGTTTAAGCTTAAGTTGAGTTGAGTTGTCCCAAGGTCAATGAGCCCTGAGGAAATATTTTTGAAGTGAGGAAACAACTTGGAATACTTTCAACGGAAATAAAAGAAAATTCGTTATTTTGAAACTTCCCATTATAAAAATGGCGCAGATAGTAATGAACAATGCATCGATAAATTTATTTTCCTTTTATACGTCTGATGGTTTTTTAACAAAAAAATGTGTCTGAGCACGTGATCGTTTACGGTAGAAAGTCTTTTTCCTTGTTTGGTCTGTAGCAACAATTTGGATTTTACTCTTTGACCTAATAATACACGTCGCATTGTCATTTTTTTTCTTGTCCTTTGTTCGATTATAAATGTCTAAAATTTTTATTAACAGGTGTTTTATTAGTCATTGTATTTGCAATCATCAGTGTACGAAACGCTAGTAATCTATAGAATGCCTAGACATTTCACAGAATGCCCGGCGTTTTTAGGCGAAGTATGAAATTTGAGAAACAGATCTAAATACTTTGTCTAGCCTATATAATGACTCATTATACAGTATGACTAAATCTCTTTAGGTGAAGTATAAAATACGAAAGTTATTATGTATCTATATACTTTTTCCAATCATTGTATAGAAGGTATATATTCAAATATACTTTCTATAAATAGTACCTATAAATATATCATAAACCTAAATATTCAAATGTATGATTAATGCTGCTTACGCAAAGTATGAAATATGAGGGTGTTTATATATTTTATCTAGGTAGTTTATAGCATGCTTTTAGGTTTTTGTATCCATTAATCATTCCATAAAATGCCAAAGCAATGTGTGAAATATGAATTATTTTGTACTTTTTCGGTCGAATTTAAGCACTCCACACAAAAAATAGTATACCTGATTTTATAAATTCGTGGTAAAATAATTCTTTGTTCATTCTAAAAAAGTATTGATAGTTAGTAGGTTGACATGACTAACATTTTTTGGTAGAGCTATTTGACCTGGAACAAATGCTTTAAAGAACAAATAAAGGGAAAAGTTAAATGTGACTAAGATTGTGCTCTTACAAATTTCACTTTTCATAATCATTGCTTCAAAAAGATTTAGTTAAATTGAGATTAAATTGTGTTACACATTATTTTACATTTGCTTGGATTTTAAACTTATATTTCCAAACTAAAAAGTTTCTGTTTAATAAAATAAGAATAGTTGAAAATAGTATCTACATTTCAAAGTTGCTTTTAAGGCGCTAACTACCACAATGTGCTTCAACAAACGTTCTTAAAAAAATCTGTACTTATTCAACACAGGTGAAAAAACATTTTCTTTATGTGAGAAAAGAACATACAAGAAAATATTATAGTTTATGTAGTAAATCGTAAAATTATAGCTGAAATATTTTGAGATATTAATAATTGGAGCAGTTGAGATAATTAGAATAGTAATAAATTTAACATAGGAAAAGATAATTCCTGTGAGATTGTAATAATTGGAAAAGGATAATTCACATGAGATTATAATCATTACGATACCATAATTAAGATTTTTATCGAGATACTGTAACTCAAGTGAGATTAAAATAGCTAGAATACTATAATTCAGATGATATAACAATTGGGATACTATATAAATCAGATGAGTTTATATTAATTGGGACACTATAGTTTAAAGGAGATTATAATAATTGGAATTCAATAATCCCAGTAAGCTTTTGTTTGTTAACACGAACAAGGGCAATAATTTCCAGAGTAGGAACTCAAACGGATTGTTTATTGTTACAAAGAGTATGTCATTTTATGCAATCTCAACGTACAAATAAGATTTGATGCAAGCTAGCTCAAAAGTACGAGTAAAAAATCTAACGATGCTCAAAACTAAACGAAAAAAACGGAAAGAAAAACGATGCTACAGTACTTGCGAATCGTGTACACTGAGTCGCGCTGGCTCAGAGGATAGAGCGTTCGTCTTCCAATGAGATGAGCCGGGTTCGAATCCCAGCGATGGCTGGTCGATACGCATCCGTATCCGGCTTGCACCAACCACAGTGCTGACGTGAAATATCCTCAGTGGTAGACTGATCATGGGTCAGAGCCCCACGGTCGCCTGGCTAATCAAGGGAGGTTCTCGTGGTCTTCCTCTCCATGTAACGCAAATGCTGGTTAGTACCATCAAAAAATCCCCTTCCTCGAAGGGAAATTTCTCCCAACCAGGATTTCCCTTGCCTTCTGGATTAGATTCAGACTTACAATGCTACGGAGTTGAACATCAGTAGTCGTAAACTCAAAAATTGGGTCTGCTGTTCAACGACTGTTATTAAATTATAAAAAATCATGTAAAATTGTATTTATCTTTATAGATATGACCTCTAGGTGCGATAAACTTTAATTCAAAATTAGACTATCCCTATGTGAGATTTGGAGAATAAACTATTTTTTTACTTATATCAGACTGTAATGAATGAACTCATATTAATCCAGATGAAAAGGCAGCTGCTCACACATACATATTGTGAATGAAGTTATTGTATTTTTATAGCTAGATCTGAATTATTTTTACTATTACTAGTTTGCGAACATTTCAAATAATTGAGTAACTTCTAAAAATCCAACTACTACAAACATTGTATGAGTATTTAATGAGATTGCACAGCATTTGGAATAAATAAATAAAATTTTTAAATGCAGTTCTAGTAATAAAAACATTTAAAAGGATTAAAAAATCATTCATTGGCTTAAACTCTTTAAATAGTTGTCAAGTACTAAACTAAAACTGGGTAATGGATTTAGTTACTTTGATGCGCGGATGGAGTAAAAACTTCTTGGGCTAACTTGTAATTATTTCTGCACTAGTATCAAAAATGATACATTTTCCTGACTGAGTCATTATTTTAAATAATTTCAGCTATTTCAGCGATGAATATTTCTTAAAATATTGAAAAGATTTGACATTTTGATGAACGAAGAGCTTAAAATTTCCTATCATTAACTGTAATTATCTAGCAGGTGTTTAGAAAATATTAAAACTTGTAATGAGATTTTGAGTTTGTCATATTTTACTTTGACGTCAAGCAGGGCAGTTATATTTATATTTAACACATTCTTCCTGAGATTTCTTATATGTATTTCCTTATTTAATGTGAATAAATTTTAACGAATTCTTGTCTGCAGAGCATGTTGGTGACTCTGCAAAAAATGTAATATTCGATATACTAAAACACGAGTTCATAAACGTAAACAGTATTCGCTATCATGAAACATTTTTTAGTATCACACTTTACATATATTTGATGAAAATATCCTCTATTATGTTAATTAAGGTTAGGAGAAAAATATTTTACACTGATTGTAACGGTATCAGCAAGAGCAGGAACAGAAATGACCAAATCTTGAAAAATAGTATTTTACCTAAACCTAGTTAGGCTTAAGAAATTCAGAATGTGTTTAATTACTCATTTAATACAAATGATATTTAACGTCTGTATCGCATATGAGTTATCCTTCAGAAAATGATGCTCAAGAGTAATAAACATAAGTACAACCTAAATATTATTAACTATTATGAAATATACTTTGGTAAGACACTTTACATATATTAGATGAAACTATCACCTATCATGTTACTCAAGTCAAGGAAAAAATATTTAGAACGGAGTTTAACGGAGACAGAAGCCACCAAATCTTCAAAAATAGTATTCTACCTAAGCCTATTTAGGCTTAAAAACCACAGAATGTATTTCGTATACACTTAATTCAAAAGAATTTTTATGAATTATAGTTTATATCACATAAAAATGATTCTTCAGAAAATATGACATCATATAATAAACATGAGTTAATCAAATTAAACAGTTTTACCATTATGAAAATAATTTGGTACCACTTTATATTCGATGAAACTATCTCCTATTATGTTAATCATGGCAAATAAAATATTTTTAAACAGATTTTAACGAAGAAGGTAGGAGCAGGGGTAGATGTGGTAAAATGTTAAAATACATCATAACACTTGTATAATCATACCGTTAGGCTTAACCTCAAAATCATTTTATTTAAAATGAGTTTTTAGAAGGATTTTCAATTATAAAGTATAATTATTTAATTATATTTATTTTTCAATATGAACCAGGATTTATTGTTGTCCGAATGCAAGAAATTTGTATGTCTACATAATCATTCACATGAAAACAAACGGTGGCCTTTTTAAAAAGTGCCGTTATTATAAAGTTTTAAACAGCGTCACTCCCAACATTCTGAATAACGTTTTTAATAATATTAGCATATGAATTCAGCTTCACCTTTAAAAACGGGGTAAGCATTTTGAATAAGTCATGTAACTTTTTTTTATCTTTGTCCACTTGAAATCTCTTTTTTTTTTTGTCCTTGAAATAATTATTTTACAGTTTGATATTTTTGTAAATTTTCATTGCAGAAACGTTTAGTACAACTTTTACAATTAAATGTAAATTCATTTAATAAAAAAAATAAAATAAAAAGCAGTTTCTATGAGCAAAAAAAAAAAAACTTTGAAAAATAAATAAAATAAAGTAAACAGTAAAGCAAATTATAGAAGTTTCAATCAATGATGGATGAATAGAAAATTACATATTAGGTTGTGAAATAAATGTAATGAGGCGTGTTATAACTTTTTTATAGTGAAGCATTGAAGCATAAAACAATATTTACTTATGACACCGATTTTAATGATTTGTTTAATAAAAGAATGTATCTATTCTATATTTTCCTACTTTTTTTGAACTAAAGAAAAAAAACTTCAAAACTAATAATGAACATAATTGCATGTTAATTACTAATTGTTTTTAACAATTGCCATATTCACTATTTTAATTAAATACCAATTCCTAAGTATTCTCCGAACTTTCGACTGTTTAACGATGGTTATAAAACTGTAAGTGTCACAGAGACGTGGTGGCTCAGAGAATAGAGCGTTCGTCTCCCAATAAGGTGTAACCCAGGTTGGAATTCTAGCGGTGGCTGATTGATACGAATTCTGCTTCCTGTTTGCACCGACCATAGTACTGGCATAAAATATTCTCAGTGGCCGATAGTCTCATCACGGTATAGATTGGGCGGTCGTGTGGTCTTTCTTTCGGTGTAACGCAAATGTGGGCCCTCTAATACGGCTTGTTTGTTCAATGGATTTTAGACATTTCAAATTCAGAAGTTCCATTGTCTTCTGGCTTGGGTTCAAGATTGCAAAGACACTGCGTTGAATGTTGATAGTCTTTAACTTCGAACCTGTTATAAAATGTAAAATAAAATTATAACTGCCGAAAAAATCTTTCTTTAGGAAATCTTTAAACTAAAGATATTTATTGTTAGATAAGGCATTCCATAGTAGTGAGATTGGCCTTCTAAAAAATTAAGTTAAAAGTGGAAGAGAGAATTTTTTTTACATAAGTATGCTCTTAGTAAAATTTCTTAAATAATATCTTAAATAAAATTTCAATATAGCTCTTAATGCCTTAAATAATACACTTTTAATGTCCTCATTTCTTACTTATTTCATTTAAACTATTGCGTATCTTATTTTTTTAGAATAGTTACGCTTACAGTTTATTCTCTTTATTATTATCCAATGGGAATGTTTTCAAAATATATTTAATGTTGTTCAGTTATTTCTTTTTCAATTTTTAATAGTATTTACATTTTAGTTAACAATTTTTATATTGTTTTATATTTTGATTAAATGCATTTTAATATTGTAATAATTTTACGTAATTATATATTTACACCAGCAATTTTTTTAATTTATTTATAACATTGCTTAATATTTTGTTTCGAAAAAAATCCTCCTTCAATGATGACTACAAGATTAAATATTTTTTTACGATATTTAAAAAAAAATGCTTTTTGTTACATCATATTTCCCTTCGAGTGAAATAAATATTTCATACAGTATGGTATTTATACAGAAATTCCTACTTACTAATGCTCTATTTATTATTCTTAAACTAGCAGAGTATAAAACATTTTCAGTGTCTAAAATATATGGTTATCAGATAGAATCTATTCAGTTAAATATTAATATAAACTTAAATAAAAGTATTAGAAATTCTTGTTTTGTTACAATATAGGGTAGTTAATTTTAAAGAAAAATAGCTAATAAGTGGTTTCGATACATAATTAGCTTCGTTCAAAGACAAATAATTTATAAAACTAAATTAATGGTTTAGATATAACTAATCTTCTCAAACATTTATTTTAGCTGGTACTAAAATTTTAAATAATGGGTTTTCAAGTATAAAACTAAACAAATGATTTATTGGGAACAGAAAATTTTAAAGCAAGTCATCTATCAACTCTGTTGCTTTATCAAATTGTAATTAATTCTGTTACCACACATAAATGATAACGTTGTTGGATTAGTTTAATTCTTTAGTTTAAGTGATCAATTTAAAAAGTAACTTTAACCCATTAAAAATCTATAAATAAATTTGAAAAGGAACTCCAGAATGTTGATGGTTTTATTTATAATAAAAGTGTGTTGTCAATGATAAAGGTTGTTTTTTTAGAAATTATTTCTGTATAATAGTAAAAGGGAGAGTTGACATGTGCTCATGTGGTCCTGTGAGTTATAAATTCCAGAAACGTTTTTTGTTGTTGTTATATTTTATTTTATAACTAGTGCAGTTTAATTTATAACAACGGTATATGCCAATAAAAGAAATTATCTTTCAAACATCTCTCCCGATCGGATTAATTGAAATTTTTGAATAATTTTTAAGATCAGGCATTAAGTTTGATTTTTGCATGCACTATCTAAATTTGAAAACAACAGCACAAACGATTCTGGAGTCTTCTTGCCACCAGGCTAACCGTGGAAAGCTTTCGTGATTTTCTTCTCCATGTAACAACAATGCAGGTGAGTTCCATCTAAAAGTCCTCCCAGAAGGCTAGTTTGTCGTAAAAATACTTGATACAGATGCTTTCTTGCCTTTTGGGTTGAGTGCAAAATAACAAAGCTACGGAGTTGAATATTAATAAACGTTAGCTCAGAATTGGGTCAGCTATTCAACAATTTTCTCCTGTACATATCATTTTTGGTAGACCGTAAAAACCTATTTTCTCAGAGTTACTTTGATACCAATCGTGGTATATTTAGTACTCATTAAAAAACACCAATTAACATAATACCAGTAGTACATATTACCAAAATTACTAAAGCATCATTGACGTATGTAATAAGATGGGAATTTTTTACTGTTCCTATATAGTGTATTTTTTTAACATTAATTATGTTTTTTATTGCATAACATATCAATTAATGTTAATTAGGGTAATTTTTGACTATCAATAGTTGACATCGAGAGCTAGCATTATTGCTAATGATACTGAATATAATTATCTTTATTTTGAAAAGATGTACTTCTAAAAAATAAATTTTGCTTACTCTGATAAAATAAACCTACTGATAACGCCAAAAAATAATAAAAGAAAGGAAATTATTTTTCCTAAATTAATTGCGTCGTTATATGTCTTTTCAGTTTTGTGCAAGATTCCACAAGCAATAGCATCAAACGAAATCATGCTGATATCAGTTAATTTTTATTCTGGGCAGTTGAACTTCTGATAAAGTGTTTTGCTTAATCTTACAACGTAAAGTCACCAGGAAGTTAACAGTAAATAACAATAAATAACCAAGAATTAGAATTAATTTTTTTCCCAACATTATGATGGCGATGAATGTTATTCATATTCGGTATATGCCGGTACGATTTCAAGTACAGATCAATTATTTAATGCATGCTTTGAAATTTGTTAAGTTTTTTTAAAAAAAAAATTATTTTTAAAATATCATGAACATTTTCCACTAATTCAGATTTATGCAAGTATGGCAAATGGATTTGAATAAAAATAAACAAATTCAAATTATAATAATAACTAGTTAATATTTCCGGACTAAAAATACTTTCATAGGATGATAATGATGACTTCATTTGATTACCCTTGACATCAATAACAGAATCACCTGTTAACCAAATAAATATTAAATAAATTATCCACCTTACATTCTTTTAGTTAGCACATGTGTATTCGCTTATTTTCGTTGAAGGTTATATGCATAATGTTTTAATAGCTGTTAACAGGGAATTCTGCTCCTAGAACGCCGATACCTATAAATATCATGCGATAAATGTACATATATTTCCTGTTTATTGGAAATATGCGTCTAAATTGAACAGAGAATCTATTCTCTGTTTCAAGAGAATGCAAATGTTCGCCTTTTACACTTTCATAAAAATGATTACTTTTTAATCAATATACGTTTTGTCGTATAAGTCAGATATACACAAAAATTTGTAACATGCAGTTTATTATTTTAAGCGATGAAGTTCTCTGATTTCTGGTTTCCACTCAATGCTACGAAATTATTTTTGATTTGAACCATAAACTTAATTTCTATAAAAATTTAAAACTACTGACTTAAAAGATCCTAGAATTTTTTTTTATTTTATTGACGCTGATTTGGATTCACAGATTTAGATTCCAATTCTACTGGTTTAAAATTTACACCAAATTATTTTACTGAGTTAGAATTGAAACTTCACTAACATATTTGAATCTTTAAATTTGTGTTAAGTATCTTGCTGCTAAAAAAACTCGTTAAATGTTTTTCACGAAATAAAATTGATAAAAATGATGGCCAAAAGTTAGTTTCTAATTTATCTTGTATTCATTATTTTAGTTGCATATATTAAAGGAAGACAATTAACTTAGGAAAAATGTACGCATAGCTTGTTTTTCTTAAAAATTCTTTTTAAGAATAAGAAAAAAAAATATTTTTAGATTATTTCGCTTCATATTTACGCATTTTAAGGCATTCAATAGTAGTAAATAGTCAATTTTCTATTCTAAATTTGACAAATCAATGAGACCAATTATTTTGTGACCAAATATTTTATTTTATAACCATCGTTAAACAGCAGACCGAAATTCGATTATACGACTACCAATGTTCAACTCCGTAACCTTGTAATTTTGAATCCTATCCAGAAGTCCAGGATCAGTATCCCCAGAGGTATTTATTTGTTATGGGAACTTGGAGAGGACTTTGTGATCCCGACAGATTTAACATGCACCCGTCACCAATTTTTATACACAGATATTCTTCGGCCAGCTGAATTTTCGAGCTTCCGTTCTCACGA
Organism: Parasteatoda tepidariorum; assembly: GCF_982258835.1. Lineage (NCBI taxonomy): Eukaryota > Metazoa > Arthropoda > Arachnida > Araneae > Theridiidae > Parasteatoda > Parasteatoda tepidariorum. The sequence goes on along the minus strand of NC_141760.1, from coordinate 87,721,834 downwards.
ACATGAGTACAACGCCCTACGAGCCAATCTATCCCGGCTCTGAGATTAAATATTGTCATGTACAATGTCCGAAAAGTATAATATTTTTTACAAGAAAAACAAATTATAGACATTATTTAAATTCTATAAACTCGTTACCGCCATGGGGTTGATTTTAAAATAAATTTTAACTTCTTGATTCAATTAAAAATTATAAATTGACACTAAGTACACTGTTGAAGGAGATAATTCAGACAAAAAAACATTGCTGAAATAATTCAATTCAATATTAATTGAGTTTTTTTAAAATAAACAAATAAAGACAAAGAGCAAAATATAGAAATGAATAATAAATGAAGAAAGCGTTATACAAGAGTTATTATTTCATATCAATTTTTTTCCTACTCATAAGAAGAATCTTTTAGCCAGACTGCAAAAATATTAATATCGAGTAAGTGTCATACTCTATTTTGAGATTTCGCTGTTGAATTTAAGCCATTTTTGTTTCATAAAATAATTGCTGTCGTATATATGAAATATTTTTGAAATGATTATTGCTTCAAAAACTTTTTTCTTGCTTTATTTCTCCTGTTTAACATTTAACATTTTTTTAACATTTAGCAATTTAACATTTTCTTAAAAATAATATCAGGACTGATATTTTATTTCAGCAGAAAGTTCATTTTATCCTTTTATTACTTTAGTTTATTCGTTGTAATACTCTTATTTCCGTGAATATTTTAACACGAATTTATTTTTAAAATTTTTGTAAAAAAAAATTTAGATTTCATTTAAAATTTTTAATTTTTTGTTAATAGATTCTTTACACATAAATAAAAATATAAGATGTCGGAAAAATTTTAAAATTTTAAGAGTTAAAATTGTCACTGTAAAAAAAGAAATAAAATAAAATATTTTAAAAATACAATCAATAGTTTCGCGTAAAGGCTATATTGAAAGATATCTCAAAACTCGACTCTAAACATAATTATAGAATCATATTTAAAATAAAAAAAAAAAAAAAAAAAAAAAAAAACGTGTTGAAATGTTTCACTATATCACAAAGAAAAGTTAAGTTAATCAAATAAGGTAACCCTCAATACATTTTTCGTTTTATAAAATGATTTTGAAAGCACAATTTTTATTGCAATTCCTTCGAAACATACAATACCAGATACGAATAAAAGGAATGAATATAAAACAATATATTTTTGATGCTGCCATCTGTTGGCGTAAAGTTAAACTTCTTGAAAGCAAACCTTTATTTTTTTTGAAAATTAAATTTCAACTTTCGTTTCCTATAACATATAATTAACACCTTTTAAAACTTTCGAGGGCAGAAAAAAATGAAGTGAGAAAAATTGAAGAAACGTACTTTTTATGATGTCACCCTCATTTTTTTTTGCATTTTTGTTCGCATTAAATAAATTTCGAATTTAATAAATTTTTATAAAATAAGGAATAAGTAATGCGATGCTTTAAGAAAAAGAAAGAAACAGAAATACAATTTTTGTAAAAGGGTTTTGTTTTAAGATTTATGTATTGTATAGATCAGTATGATAAGTTCAATTTTCGTGCTTTATTTTAATATCTTTAACATATGGTTTCGAAATTAATAATACTTCAAATTGAAAACGTTAATTACGGCGTTAGTAAGTATTGATAATTTATGAATGAGAAATAGAACGAAATTAAACTCAATGAAATATAAAGTAAAGGAAAGGAACAAAAGTGAACTTAAACTTTTATTTGCAATAATTTTTTTTAATGAATGCTCTAAACTTAATTTTTGAATTTCGTTGCTATTAGGAAAATTCAGTAGATTTTAATGTAGTTTGATAATGGAATTACTTTTTTGATTGAAGCAAGATTTTTCTTCATTCTTGATATCTAATTGTTTCACTGCGGAAATTTGAAGGAATTACGGCTAATTTTTTACACTTTGTTTTATTTATCAACACAAATAGGAGAAATTATTCATATGTCGTAAGGAAGTGTATTAATACTATATTATAAATAACTTTTATAAATATAGATACTAATAACAGTTTCGTTTCTACTTCGCCAATATAAGGAGTGCTTAAAAGATATCAAGAATAATAATTTTATTCTAATTTTAATCGAAGAAAAAACAATGCAATCAAATCCTGTTTTTCATTGTTTTATATTATTTCATCTTTATAATTGTGTAAAAGAAAAATATATCTGTACATAATTTTTTTTAAATTGAGTTTATTTCCTAAAAATTAAATTTTTTTTTAAGAATTATTAATTTAATTATTTTATTTTGCTGTTGCCCAAGTTTTGTTCTAAGACTTGCCGTTTTCATATCACAAATTCCTAAAAATTGAACTAATTTCAATAATCTTAGGAAAAAAAGAAAAAAAAAATCACACTTTTTTTTAATATTTTTTATAAGGCTTTAACAAAAGAAAAATAAAGGGAACTCACTTTAACGATACTGGTTAAGTCAATCTTCTGCCTCTAAAAATAACCTAGAGTATCCTAGAGTAATAATATTTTTGCATATCAGGAGTGTGACATTTTGTACTTTTACGACCTGCTACTAAGTTCTCAAGACAGATTTAGGTTAAAAAACGTTTTTCTATTATAATAATCACATTATTATAAAATATATTATTATTTAAAAAATGTTTTTTATGTAATAAAACTGTTGTACAGCAGAAACTGTTTCATATATCATCTTAGAATTTCAACGCTATGAAAAGAACATCAGGCGAATCAGATCTTTAAAGTCCTCAATCATTCCAACAGAATAGTGGGATTAAAGAGTGTTGCAGGAGCAAGACTAAATTTTTTTTATTTTTTCCTAAAATAATAGAAAAAATCCCTAGGCCAGGAGATTGACATGGAAACTTAGGGATAAACTTTCAAATGATACACTTTATTGAAACTAAATAATTAAATTGATAAAAAATATATTATTTTACACCTACAAATTTATAATAAACAGTTTAAATAAACATTTTTATAATAAACAGTTAATAAACATATTTATAATAAACAGTTAAAATAGACAGTTTACTGCTTTATAGGAGAGAAGAAGCGAGGCTAGGTCCCTTTTATATTAGTGACATTAGATATATTTTTTTAAGAAATTGTCCTTAAAAAACAATTTTTTTTAATAGTTGGCTCTCCTAATATGTGTTAGTACTCATGATTTCTATTGTTCCGAGGAACATCATTAAAATCCCCCCCTCCCAAAAAAAAGTGCTTAAAAATTTTAAGCTTTGTTTTTGAACAGGATCCATAATAGACGTCATTTAGTTATTCAGGAGAAAAAAATCTCTCTACTTCTTTATTATTTTCTTTTCATAGCAATACGTGATGATAAGTAGCAGAATAGGATTAAATGTGGTGACTAACTCGAATTAAAAAGGCTAATTTTTTCAACGAAAAAAATATTTCTAAGAAATAGGAATAGAAAACTGATGTAGAATCTATAATGTAATAGTTTTCTTTTTTAAATTTAATTTGCAGATAATTTACTACAGATAATTTAGTTTCTGTTTGCGTAATATCTATAATAATATGAATTTATATTCTGTTTAAATGAAAAGTTCAGTATCAAATAAATAGTTTCAGGTCCATTACAACATTTGTATCAATTATTGCATGATATATTATATTTACTTCGACATTTTTACCAATTGAAAAATTATGCATTGCTGAGAATTTACTGCAACAGTTTTCAACAGATTTGCAATATACTTTAATAGATTTATTACATTTAGTTTGAAATTTTTAGTGCCCGTAATACTTTAACAAAAACTAAGTGAGGTCCTTTAGGGAACCCACTTCTAGATTTTTTAATGAAAAAGCTTTGCGTGACGATGAAAAAATAATGTCAATAGTCCATTTAATATCAATAGCATTTTAAAAATCTTATTTTTTAGAGGAAAAAAAAAAACATAATATTTTTTTTTTATAGAAACGAATATAACACTGAGCTGAGCAAGAAATAATGGAAAAATAATGCCAATAGCTTACTTTACGTCAATAACATTTCAAAAATTTTATTTTTTTAAAAAAAAAATTCGTATTTTTTTTAGAAAAGAATATATTATGTAGCCGATTGAGAAATAATGGAAAAATAATGTCATTAGCATATTTTTAGTAAATATCATTTTAAAGACCATAATTATTATCAAATACAATCGTATAACTCTTATTAAATGCAACTTTTACCTTCCCCAATTTTTTAGTTTTATTTTAGGACTATTAGGAATACGTTTATTTTTCATATTGCTTCGTGCAATAAAAGTTAGGATTTAAAAATATTCGGTATGGGATTCCATCTTGAAAATTTTTTCCTTTGATCACGCAACATAGTGTTTCAAAATAGGAAGTTAGTCACGAAGGAAACTTCCTTGAAATTTGGCTTATTTGATTTCTTTTATATTGTCAAATAAAGCTTTTAAATTGCATTTTGGAATACTCAAAGGTAAAGAAAAACATTCAGAATCTAAGAGACTTATTGAATTTTTATTTTATTTGATTCGTTTTGCTTAACTACCAGTTAACCCGCAACTTAAACGGATGAAAAAAATATTTTTTAAAGGAATGATAAATAGATTTACTTTAAAAACTTGCTACAGTGTGCACTTTCTGCATCAGCCCCCATCCCCAAGAAATTGGTTGTAATGACTAGTAAAGAGTTGTTTGCCGTTAAAAGGTTCTCTTTGCGAAAATTTAATCTTTTTTAGTTTTTTTTTAAATAGTGAATATATTTAGATAAATTTCTAAAAATTTATTCTTCCTCCTTTATCTACAAGATATAGAAAATCAAACAAAAAAGTATTTAAACATTGGTAATAATTTTTAGATTTTAAATAATTTAACATCAAAACGCTTCTATTTTAAGAAATATTAATTAGATTCCTTAACGACATATTAAGCTTGTAAACATATTAAATGTTTGCACTGAAATTAAACTAGTTTAGAATGTATAATGGTTGTGTTTTTTTTTCCATAAAGGCATATGCTTGAGAGAAAAAAAGGAATAAATAAAATTAATGAAATCCCAATATTTTTGAGAAAAATGTTCTGAATTTTTTTCTTAACCTCTACGCATTACATTTTTTTTAAAAAATTTAGATTCTGATTTTGAACCTCTGTTATTTAAATTCATAACTAATATCTACGATATTAATAATTTTCGTTAATTAAAAAAACAAAAAAAAATTGAGATTTGTACAAAATCTTATTAACTATCTCCTTAAACGCAGTTTTAGTTTGCTTATTTTATGTTTTCTTTAATTGTCCTTATTTCTTTCTGAAAATATTTACAATGCAATGGTTTAATGTCTAAATTCTACATTTCTTTTGGTGTAACATTTCTTGTCCTTATTATTGATTTTTACTTTTATTTACGGTAAATTTTCTTTTATTTCATACTAAATAAAGGGTATCGCCTTTTTGGTTTTGAATATTGTTTTTGTAATTCAGTATTATATTTTGGTTGTTATATAACTGCAGTTTTATCAATTTTAATTGCAATGCTTTCTTGTTTTAAAAGTAGGGTCTTCCACCTTTCTTTCCAGGGCCCACTGCAATATATTCTGGAAATCACGGGGGCTACTTTTGTGGTAAATAATAATGGAAACTACCCTCAGTAGCAGAAGGAGATCAATAGTTCAGTTTAGTATTGCTCTATTTTTTTATGAATTTTGTTAAACATTGAAACTAAATGTCACTTTAAAACCGGGAGAAGCTAATTACTTATAAAACAGCATTCATAACGTGATCAAAGTTTGAACAAAAACTTGATTCGCAAAATTTCCTGATGGGTGATGCAAAGATACCAATGTAATGATGCAATGATACCATAATTAAAGTTTATATGTATTCAGATTTCGAGTTAGAGTTTATCAATATTCAGAATCCTCTAATTTGTTAGCTTATAGAAATAGTTAATATTTTTCCTCTCGTCATATATATTTTTCATATACAACTTGCATTGAGCTACGATATTGATTATCAAGAATATAAACTCGAACTAGTTCAACTCAATCCTCAACTATTACGAATCATTGAAGGTGTAAGGTTTTAACATAGTCTAAGTGTTTAAATTATAAAAAAACACAGTGTGTAAATCCCATAGATGGATTAAATATGTCGTAACTCCAGAACAAAATAGTTCTCACACAGAGTTAAAAAAGTAAAGTCAAAGCTACCAGAATATGGTAAAAGTTATCGTATTTCCAGTTCTATGGCAACACCAAAAAGCTCGGTAATTTTTACCGAAGTGCTTTGATTTTGGAAAAATTAAAAATAAAACAGGGTATTATAGTCTGTTATAAAATTTGGTATATATGCGGAAATTCGGTCATTTTATCATGATACCTTTTGAGCATGTCATAAAAATTTATTCAGTAAAATTTATATTTAAGTTATGTATTTTTCACTAGATGTGTGGTAATGAGAACTGTAATTTTGAAAAACCAGAATTTCTGGTAAAGTGCTAACATATGGACGGAAAAAATAATAAATGAGTAATATATATAACGTATATTTCGCTGTTATTAATCAGAATTATGGCTTTCTTTACCAGAAATATCATAATGCAGCACAGTACTTTTATTTTACCAGACTTGTTTCCTTCTTGGAATTACAAACAAAATTATACTTTCAGAAAAAAAAATATGTAACACAGGTATAGAATAAATGAATGATCGAATATAAAATATTTATATTCTCGAAACTATTAAGAATATTTCAATAAGTAAAACTGAAGAAAAATATACCAATTTTTTTCAGTTACAAAAGCTTGACGTGTGGTCAGTTGCATACGATGATGTCTTTTTGTGAAACGACAAACATTTAATATCTAATCAAGTTCATTCCTCACATTTTGTACTTTCGCACTGCTTAGAGCAGAACAAATGCGTTTTTTAAGTTTTTGCTGTGTTTTCGGCTTCAGTGTTTCATAAACAGTGTCTTTGGCTTCACTTTTCACCTGCGACCCACCGATCCAAAATCCACCGATTCACCTGTCTCAAATTTCCATTAAACTTAAGAAAAATCTTAAAACTTATGATAACAAAACTATAACTTGATAACAACCATTGACTTAACCATATCAAAAGCAATTTAAGAACTTAAGGAGCACAAGTAGCAATAAACAGAGTAAGATTAAAAAAAATTTTAAATTGTGTTACGTTGCAAATTAAAAAGGGTAAACTTGAAAAGTTTAAATAGGTGATAAATTAAAAAAAAGTGATTAAAATAGAACCACTGACTACAGAAATGTTCCATCATGTTAACATGGCGGTGTGTCCCCTGATGAAGTTCTGTGTGCTAACATGTGTATCCTTAAAATTTTTTGGATTTTATTTAAATTCTTGCATTTTTATTAAAGTTTGAAATTATTAACAACATATAATATTTTTGGTTATTATAAATTTTTCGAATTTTCTCTTTTGTAGTGTGATTTAATTTCATTTACTAGTAACCTACCACTACCCACTAATCATTTGGCAAAAAAGAAGGAACATCAACTAAAAATAAAATAAAGATGTGCCATTCTTTTACATATTTATTATACAATTTGTATTTGGTTATTATAATTTTATAAGCAGAATTTGAGTTTTGTTCAACATATTTGAGAATTTGATTCAAATTTAAAAAACCAATAGAGTTTATCTTACAACTGAGTGAAAATGTTATTTTTGGTTAAATCAGCATGTTAAAGTTTCTCTCAAATGTTAAGCTAGGGAATATAACCGAATAAAAATCCGATTGGTATTAGAAAAATTATTGCGTAATAAAATCTTAAAGAGAAATAAAATCAAATTTAAGTTATCAGTTAATGCAGCTATATTTTCCTTTGCGTCCATTAAAAGGAAAGTTATGTGTCATAAATACCTACCATTAAAATTTATTTCATATTTTAAACTTATATTTTGGAAATATTGCAGCGTTTCTCAAGGAAGTGCAAATTTCTGTCTGGAGTGCTATTAATTACATTTATGGAAAAAATTGATCCTGTTACCACACGTTTCTTAAAATGACTTTCTTAGAGTAAAATATCAGAATTCGATTACCCGGAAATGTCCAGATGTTTCACTGCGATGTTTCATTTATACTGACAAAACTTGAAATTAAAATAAACATGTTTGAATAATCTTTTTTAGCATACTAGTTCAATACCCGTACTCCGTATATGGTGAAAAAAATTAAACTATTAAAAAAAACAGTATTAATGCTACGGAGCCATACACAAAACTGAAAGATATATATCAACAAAATTAATAAAGATAATTCCATTTTTTATTTATTATTACTTTTTGTCGTTGCCGGTGGCTTTGCATTATTAGATCAAGCAAAACATGTTTTTAATAGGTCATCCCATAAAAATAAAGGTTAACTGTATTCAGTATCTTTTAGCATATTGCTATTTCTCGTTGTGAAATCATAAAATTTTTTCTGGTTCAAAAAACACCACTTTCCGTAGTATTTATATTAAAACTGTACAGTATTAATGCAGTTTAATAGGTACCAAATATACAAACTTTACCTACATTAGTATTGTATTGATTATAATTGCACACATAACCATAATACCAAAAGTGTCTATTACCAAAGTTAATTAAGCACCATTAGCGATAATAATAGTATGGTGACTCTTTATATTCTTCTTGAACGAATTAGAATCATTTCTAGATTAATTTTGCTTCTCAGTACAAAACTTATAGTTTTATTTTAGTTAGTAACTATTATCACAATTAATTAAGCATATTTAAATATGCAAATTTTTTACTTTTATCCAAATTTTTTCGCATTATGTGCATTTTTTACTTTTCTTCTAAACAAATTTGTACCCTTTTTCTATTAATTTTGTTTATTTTTTAGTTCTTTTATTTTTATTTATTTTATTTTTTATTTTATTGCTTAGTTTATTTTTTTATTTCAATTATAGTACCTAGCACAAAAATTAATTAAGCATAATTGACTTCTAAAATAGTATGACAAGTTTTTGCTTTTCTTCTGTATTATACAGATGAATGTGAGCAAAATAATCAAATTTTCCTTAAATAAATATTTGATGCCAGGAATATGAATTACAATACCAATACATTTTGCAATGCTTATAAGTACGCTACAACGCACAATGCTACTTTGACAGCACTACTGTATTACATTCTTGGTATTTACCTATCAAATTACCAGTAGTATTTAAAATCATAATTAATTTAACAGCATTGGCTTTTATAATAGGTGATTTTTACTGATAAAAGTCAATCGATTTTTGTTTTTTCCAGAGAGACCTTTTCATTCTAATGAAAAGTACGAAACTATTCTGAATTTTTGGTAAAATTAATGGTACTTAAATAATATTTTTGAGTACTCGCATTAAATATATTCAAGTAAGTAGAGCCAATGTTTACTATATTAAGAAAAAAAGAAAAGTATTTAATTAGTAAATTATTTATAAAGTCAATATTAGAAAAAGAAATTTTATAATGGTCAAAATTTTTGTAGTCATATTTTCCTACAGGAAAAAAATTTAGTCCTATTAGAGGATTTAAATAGCATAAATGCTCATTATGTCTCTTATGTTTTGAGACTGAGATCGTCAAATAGCCTTTAAAAATATTTCCAAGCACTTTACTGATTTTTGTACAAAACTGGATAACAATTTAAAACCAAAAATTAGTCTGTACTCAATTATAGACAGGAAACAGGATAATTAGATGCTTATTACCACATCCCCATAATATTACTAATACATACAGTTGAACTCCGATTTAACGAACCCCTATGTACCGAATTTCGCGATTTAACGAATTTTATGAAGTTAATGAAGTAGATTTATAGGAAACAATGAATAGCGACTCTGACATAGATGATAATGAATCTCCATTGAAAACTGTTACCTTTTCTGATGCTTTGCATGGTTTGGAAACAGTGCAAACTTACCTAATGCAGTAAATGAAGGAGCATTTTTTTCTTATCATGACGTCGAAAAAAAATTTTTTAAAGTAAGGAAATAAGGAACCTTTCCTCGCGAAAATTTCGAATTAATCAACGCGTAAACATTCGAATCATTCAACCTCAAAAAAAAAAAGGTCCAACATTTCTATTTATTTTGCGTATTTGCTTATTAGAGATGTTTGAATATTCCATAAGGTTAGTCAATTTTTTTTTATTTTGTCCCCGATATTACGAATTATCCCCGATTTAGCGAATAATATTTTCGGTCCCTATGAATTCGTTAAATCGGGGTTCGACTGCATTACAATACTAGTATTTACTACCCACAATTTATTACCAGTTACCACAATTTATTAAGCGACATTAACGTCAATAATAGTTTGATTGTTTTTATTAAGGATAACTACTAATTGACTATGATTTCCTTCTGCAAGAATTTTACATTTCAATGAACAGTGCAAATATATTGGGAATTTGTGGTTACATTAAATATATGTTTAATATGGCTTTATTAGGAAATCAATCCATATTAGTTTGACAGTTCACCGCATCACAAGGGAGCAGTAAACAGAACAAAGAAACGATAAAAGTTTAACAATTCAGCAATTTAGATTAAATGAAGAACATTTGAGCTAATTTATATGAACCATACACATTTGAACAATATACATTTGAATCAATAATATAGCCTATAGCTGTTACTCATTTAGCACCACCCGGGAGGCTCGTGTGAATTAAGAGATATCACGGACGCGAGTAATATGACATTCCATCTTAAATACGGTTCTCTCAATTTGAGTTTTCTCATTTGAAAGATTCAGGTCAGTAAATTTTTGTCCTAGTTTTCAGTATTAACGAAAACAATTTTATAACATAGAACGTTCCTATTATCGTACATTCCTATGAAAAATATAGTAATTTTGGATAAAAACCGCTTTTTTTGGCCTTATATAATCAGAGTAAGACTGAGAAGTAAAAAAAACAAACATAAAAAACTAAATTATTCTCACTAAAAATATTTTAGAGTAAATTTTGGATTTGTGAACATGATTTAATCAAATTTGAAGTAAAAAAAGATTAACAAAATGCTAATTAAAAAATAAAAATAAAAAAATTGGTTATAAAATAATCAAATTGAAGTTGAATTGAAAAAAATTTTAATACATTTTTAGACAAACAACTTTCCGCAATACATACATGAATACATGAGTTTATGATTAAATTTCAAAAAATTTACATCAGAAATTAGTTAGTCTGAATTTTTTGAAAAAAAAAAAAATATGCAGCCATGAATGAAATTGAAAACCATATACTGAAACAATTAAAAATTTTGATATATTAATAGTGAAAAGAAAATAAAACATACCTTTTAGCTTTGAAAAAACATCACTTTTCTTAGCAATTTTTCCATGACCAAGTAATTGCCAAAGGCTGAAATTACGTGAAACTTGCAAACATCAAATATGTTATCGTTTAAATATTAAAAAAATGGAAATAGAGTCGTCTGTGATATAATTTATGTCAATAAATCGAGTTTTAAGTCAATGAAAAAATTCCATTTTTCAAACAACTCTCCCAAGCGATCTATTTGAATGTTTTTTAGGCTAAACTTCCTCTTTTATTCACTTTGAAATGGTCGAGAGGCTAGTTTAAATGATTCTGGAGTTATAAGAAGCACATGCACACAAACAAATTCTTCATTTTATTATTAGAGATTTACGTAATTTCATTTAAATTATAATACTTTTAAATGAATTATATTGGTTTCGTTTCACATTTCTGTCTCAAAAACTTTTCTTAAGTTTTTCTTTTATTTAACTTGGATTGCAAACTTTTGTTTAACTTCGAACTGAAGTATTCTTAGAAGTTTATTCTATATCAATATTTCGTTTCAAATGGCTCTAAGATTTTCCAAACTTTTAAGAACTTTAGAACCATGCGTAACGTTTATTCTGTCAATAGTTATACTAAACTAATATAATGTTATATACACTGGTTATCATAAATTAAGGAAAATTCACAAAAATCGCGATAACTCAAGAAAATTACACATGGAATTTTATGAAACTTACCCACAATATACAACACATAGTAAGGTATTAAACAACATAAAAAGAAATTATCAGACATTAATAGTAGTATAGAAATTAGCACATGTATAAAATAAACAAATTGGAAGTATCGGTTTGCAATAGAAAAAGTACCTTTAATATGGAATATGATTGCCTCTAGAAGCAATACAGCACAAACAGCGATGTGTGATGCTTTCAATTATGCGGTCTATCAGTTCAATAGGAAGTGAGAGCCATTGCTCTTGTAAAGCAGTTGCAAGCGTGGCAAGGGTCTGAGGGGGCGGATTGATGGCAGATACACGCCTCCCTAGAGCATCCCAAACGTGCTCGATAGGATTCAAGTCCGGGGATCGAGCTGGCCACTCCATGCGAGTAATTGTTTCCTGTTGAAGATAATCATCAACAATGCGAGCTCTGTGTGGTCTTGCATTATCGTCCTGTAACAGGAAGCAATCACCAATTGCCCCGGCATATGGGCGCACATAAGCATCAAGGATGTTGTCTCGATAAACCTGAGCATTCACGGTTCCCCTTGGAAAGACATGGAGGTATGTGCGCCCTCCTAAGGATATGCCTCCCCAAACACAGACACTGCCTCTTCCGTATGCATCTCTTTCACGGATGTTTGATGGATGATAACGGGTCCCAGGTTCTCTCCATATCAAATAACGTCTACTGTCACTTTCTAGACTAAACCTGGACTCATCCGTAAAGAGAACAGGCCTCCATTGATCTGACGTCCAGTGGACATGTTGTCGGGCCCACTGCAAACGGTCTCTCCTATGGCGTGATGTGAGCGGCACGCAAATGGCTGGTCGTCTCGCATACAGACCACCTTCGTGGAGCCTTCTGCGCACAGTTGACGTTGACACCAACCTTCCGGTGGCTGCAGCAAGAGAGGATCTAAGATGTGTCGGAGTAGCGGTTCTATTCCTGCGTGCACTTAATGTCAAATATCGGTCATCGGCACTGGTCGTAACAGTTGGCCGTCCTTGACTGAACCTCCTAGATGCCGAATCTGTGGTTTGAAATTGCCTCCAAAGTCTATGAACCACAGATGGACTCACATTTAGCCATCTGGCCACTTCTGATTGACTCTGCCCTGCCTCTAGTCTCCCGATGGCTCTCCATCGTAGTTCTTCAGGCAAATGATGCCTAGAGGTCATTATTACGAATTGGCTATCTCAGATTTTCAATGTCGCAATCACAGTAAAATTTGTGTGCTTTCTCTCAAACTTGGACTTTTATGCTCCAGGCAGATGACGTAAGCTGAGTGCAGCGCCACTAATTTGCATATTGCAATTTTACTCAGCTACTCTTAGTGGACAACATATGCAAATTTTGCACGGTTTGGCTTACTTTTGAAAGAGTTATCGCTATTTTTGTGATTTTTCCTTAATTTATGATAACCAGTGTAGTTTAAAATAGTTTAGTTTAAAAATAATTCCTTATCACAAGAAATATAAAAGAGGCTAGATTATAAATAATTTTGCATGTTCCTTTTACTTGGTATTTTAATATGTAGGTAAAATTTCTAATTTAGAAAATACTCTTTGAGTTTGTACACAAACCATAATTTTTTTTTCTAGGAAAATATAATACACTTAGTAGGTTATAAGTAATTCTTGTTAACATCTGCATTCTTATAATTTTGACCATGAAAAAGAAATTGCTAGTTAAATTATGAAATGCTTAGGTAAACTTGAAATTGAGGAAAGGCTTAGGTCATGCAAAAATACAAGCACAGCACAGTTTCTGTAATTTGAAATTGAATTTCATTTGAATCTTTTCTAAATAATTATTAATAATTAATGTCATTTTGTGTAGCAACCTTTCCATGCAAACGGAAAGCTATGTATTTTTAAAGATTGCCTAAATACATCAGCGAAGTACATTTGCATAGAATTCGTGAAACAATTTCCAGAATATTTTATCTTTGTTAAAAAGTGGCTATTATATTATTTATCATAAACTTCTTCTCAGCCAGTACTTTTTAAATTCGAAAATATAAATACGGATTAAAGCCTATGTACAAGGACATTGCCAATAATTTGTAACAATTAATAGCACACTTATGGATTCATTACTATGCATCTTGGCAAAGATTGGTAACATCTAAAATTTATCACTTGCTTTTTGACTTAAAACCGATTGAGGTTGTTTTTTTTCCCCGCAGTGACACCCCCCCCTTGGTTATTGCAAATTTTAATGTTTCTGAACATTTCTTCATAAATATTATTTTGATTAGATATTATTTATGCCAGTTTTTGAAGTTTCATGCTTTTCTTCAAGAAGTCAAAGTTTTATTTTGATTAATAAAAAGTATTTGCTTTAGATACATATAAAAATTCTGCAACATCGAAAAGACAATTTGGCAGAATCATTGGATACTTTGTTGGCTATCGTATGCGTTGAAAATCATCGAGTTAGTGCCCATATATGGAGAGAAACCCTCAAACCCGGAATAAATCCAAAAACCATAATTTAGATTCAGGTTTGTAATCAAAATGTCTGTAATCACAAATTCGAAGTTAATTTCATAAATTTTGTCGCACATTTTTGAATTGATGTTAAATTAAATTACATGAATTGAATATTTTGTACAAATTTTTAATTGCAGTTGTTTCATTTGTAATATACTCCCTTGACAAATTTCTATTGTACCTTGTCATGGTTTTATCCAAGCATTGATAAATTTTTATTATCTTAAACATTGTTAATCCAGGCACAAATGAACATTTCAAATCCATTAATATCTCATCAATGCTTATAGCAATACTCATTGATCAGAAACGCTTAAGAAAACCTAATAATAGAATAGAAACTTAAAAAAAGAAGAGAAACTTTACGATATTAGTGCAATATAAATGAACTAATTTGGTGTTTAATAAAGCAACAAAGATTTAGGTAATAATAAGTAAATGAAATAGAATAAAATAATTTAATGTAGTTTCCTGTCATCTTATGTTACGTGGCTTACTTTTAATACCCCATTTTGCAAACTCACTACTTAATTGAAAATTTATCAAAATAAGTAGATATTTAAAAAATGCTGCATTTATAGAGTTTAGATTTAACCCTATTAGAAAAAAACAGTATTTAAATGTAGGATCTGTTAATGAGAAAAGTGAAAGATCAGTAATGTTTTTATTTAGTTTTCCTTAAATACTTTTGTCCGAAGTAACTAAACATGTTTTTTGTTTGTAAGTATATATAAATTCATAAGTTTTCTAAATTCGTAAGAAATATTTTCTTAAATGAATAAAACTAAACGTCGGTCTAATTTGAATGTGATTGTCGTAATATTCACTTTCTTGCTTATTTCAACTTTTACTGAAAATTGGTTACTACGACAATTATCTGAACAGTGCGCCAAAAAGAGAAAAACTTAATAACTTTTGATCTAATGATTGGATCTTCACTTTTTATGACTGAATCTTAATGGTTCATTGGGGTGACCTCAAATATGCTAATTAATTAGCAATGATAATAATTTAGATTGCGAGTACGTATCAGAGAAAGTACGTTTTTGTGTCTGGTTTCGTATCTAAAATTATTATGTGCACTTATTAATTAGCATTTTGTAAGTCACCCCTGCAACCACTAAGATGGAGTCATAGATCGTAAAAATCAGATCATTAGATCAAAAGTTATTCAGGGTAATTCGTTTTTTCCCCTTTTTCTTCTGGAGCACTGTACACTATGGCTCTGTTAAGAAAACTAAACTATTGGCACAAAAACAAAATATCTATAATAAAGATTAATGAACAATTAAACGGTTTGAAAGAACAAATGATTTCTCAAGTTTGGGGTCAACTTTGGGGGGGGGGAAATAATAGAAACGATTTTCAATCCTTATTTTGTTAAAAGTCAAAAATTTTATGCTGGTATATATTATCAAAATCAACCATCATATCAATCTTGAGATCGGGAACTATTTCATTGAATGATACGAACATACACTGTAACGATAAGAATATCACTTGTAATTAAAGCTAATTAGGGTAAAATAATTCACGCTCTTCATCCTAGATGGCGAAATAATTGATACTAATTCTTATCAACAATAGAAAGCAGGATTTTCTTAACTCATTTTATGAAACAAGACGAAGTTATTTCTCCTTAAGAAATTTTAAATTGCTTTGGTATTTCAAAATATTTATGAGAAAAATTTACTGAGTCATTTTCAATAAATTTGATGAGTTTTGATTTTGAGGCTGTAAATATTCTAATATTCTATACAGTACGTAATATTCCATTGTCAAAGTATATTGCGTAATTTTATTAGTATATTAGATACCATTCAACACATTATTTACTATCACTACGTCAGTTGTACTTAATACTAAAACTAATTAAATATCATTGTCGTCAATAGTAGTTGGGTGATTTTTTACGTCCTTCCAACACCGAGGTTTTATATTACCAATAATGTGAGATTATTATTGATGTGACGTTCGAATTGAGTAGACTTTCTTCTACTTCAACAAAAAAAAGAGGATTTTTTTAAAATTTTAAGGTATGCGTATTATTAATGAAAAATTAAATGTATGTAGAGCATATTTTTCACTGAGAAAATCGTGCGGTCCAATCTAACAGAATATGGAAAAATTTATCGTTCTTCTGGTTCTTTGTGAGCACCAAGAAGTTCAGTGATATTTTTCGAAGTGCTTCGGTAATGATTTTGGTCAAATGAACAATAGAATATGGTTTTATAATATGTAATTGGATTGGTAATAGCGTTAAAATTTGGTAATTTCATCATGATACTTAGAGCTTGGTATAGAACAATTTATTTGATCAAATTTAAACTTCAGTTTTGTATTTTTTACTAAATAATAATACGATCTATTATAAGATTCAAAATTATTAAAAACAGAATTTCCTGTAAACCATTACTATATGAAAAGAAAAAAATTACCAAATGAATGGTTTAAATACCGTATAATTTGGTTTTAACAACCAGAATTATGGCTTTTGTAATAAAAATTGTCATAACCACACAGTACTCCTAATGAAAGGTATTATCCATTAATCTACTCTATTATTAATAAAATATTAAATTACGATAAACTAAGTAAATCAAAACATTAATTCAAATCAAAAATTATCTACTTTCTACCTACTTTCTAGTTATATACTTATCTAGCTATCTTATCTACTTTCGAGTTATCTACTTTCATTACTATACCCCTAGACAAGCAATGTTTAATTATATTATAACATGTTGTACAAAATAAAAAAAATGACACTGATGTGAAATATGGGGCCAAAACGGCATTGTTCAAAAATTTTTTATTAATATCTAGATATAATTTTATTAATATCTTTTTTATTAATATAATAATTTAAATAAGATGCAGCAAGTGGAATACAATTTATTTAACTAAGCATTTTGAACATTTAAAACAATGCTATATTAACAATCTCGCTTTAGTTGATAATTAAAAGTGCCTGTGTGGTTGAACGTTAAACTGAATACTCTAAGATGGCAAGAAAGACAATGTTATTTTAATTCAGATAAACAAAAACAAAAAAAAAACTATTAAGTATAAATAAAATATGTCACATAAACTGACTGTACTTAATTCAAAATATATTCTTAAACGTAAATAAACTTTAAGCGAATAGTAGATAAAGATGCTAAAGTTAAGAACCGACTATGCCATTTATATTATTATATCCTCGTTATCAAAGCACAAATACGTTTCCGATTACAATGGTGCTTCCATTTGCATTAGATGACTATATCTGTCAACTTTAATGGTTGGGTTTTACTATCTGAATTCTAACTATTCCATGGGTGCAAATAGTTCGTTATCTTAGGTTCAATCGATAAGGAGATTCAAAATGCTGTTCGATAATTTGATTCGAGTTTGCTAAGGAAGCGCCTCTTTAGAGAATATTTACCGCAGATGTTTATCATCATTATGGTTTTTGTTAGTTGTTTTTAAATTTTTTTCTTCCAGTGATTTTATGCAGAATGATGCTTCATTTTCTAGAAAACTTTTTTAAAGAACTTAAGTTTAAATTTTTTTTTAAATATATGATCCAGCTACGTTACATTAAACTCATATTATGTAGTTAATAAATAATAATCAAACAATTGTGAATTTGATATTTTTGTGGAGAGGAAAATAGTGTTCTGAATCCGAAATGCATTTTCCATAACTTTTCTTTTATTGTGTTTAGATGTGTTTAGAAAAAAAACAACAATATCAAAAATTTTAAATATTTTTACATTGTGCCTGTATGTTACAATGTAAATATATATATATATATATTGTGAAAAATTCCGGATGAAATTATAGTATAAAGCACTTTGGGAGAGTCATCCGTAAATTCCATTTTACAATAAAATCTGTTTTTACAGTAAAATGTTATACCGTACTTTTTATAGTAATATTAATTTAATTAGAGTGATTTAGTGATTTTATGGCAATTATTAATGTAAAAATTACGGTATATCAGATTTCTTATTCCGCAACATGTTCCGGTAAAAGATGATTTTATAATAAAGAGTATTAGCACCTTGAATGTAGGTACTTTATTGCGTAATTTCATCCGGCATATTTAACAAAGCATGCACTCGAGATGCGCTATTTTAAACTCAAATATGAGATTTATAAATGACAAGAATTAAATTTCGAAACTCATTTCGTATATCATGTAATTCTTATGTTTTAATAATACTTTACAATTACTTATTAGTACTTTACATTTTCTTATTAATACTTTACAATTACACTTATTAATACTTTACAATTACACTTATTACTTATTAATACTTTACAATTACACTTATTACTTATTAATACTTTACAATTAAAAATAAAATCTAAATGCAACTGACCGTAATTAACTATATTTTTTTCTAATCAAATGCTCTATGCATCTAAAAATTGAGATTAATTATTAGAATGAATTAAAACTTTTTTGATGAATTTAATATGAAACATATTAGCTTAAAGAAGGCATATTTTGTTAGTGGTGTGCACCAGGTATTAATTATAGAATATTTCGCTAAATGTCAATAGTTAAGTATATACCACAACAATGTCAAACGTCAATACCACATATGTAATGCAATACTTAATATTATTTCAACATTTTAAAATTTATTATGGTTTTATTTAACTTATGTACTAAAAGTTCTAAATAATTTTCTGATACAGTCTACTCATAAATGGTCTTAGGTTAGGCTTAAGTACTTTTCTACAAATTCTGTTAACTTCTATCATATAACATAATATCACAGAAATTTTCTTAAAAAGTTTCATTTTTCTAGTCATCTTATTAAGGATTTAGAATATTTTTTTTTTATAACTATCCCAGATGAATTTGAGTTTTATCGCAGTCAACTTATAAAATAGATAGTTAGTCAGGTTTCCAAGGTTGTGACCTATTTTGATTTTAGCATGTAGGATAAATTCAGTTCTTGATAATAGCGATAATATAGTCACGCTACCATGCTTAGTAAAAAACAATTGAATTTTTTTAAATCGTTCACGTACCCAAAGTTCTTTCTAACGCTGCTATAAAAAAATGTGAAATGTTCATTTAGTTTAAACGAAATACCTCATTACAAATTATCTCTATTGCGCCGGTAAAATGATTCCTTTGAAATCAAATACCCATAAAAGGATGAAATCCAACAGCATTCTGAAGCTACTTTGTTGTAGAGAGTTAAAGATCAACTAGGCGAGGATTGTGCCATAAATTGTGCCACCTCTGTTTCTCCAAATTCTCAGTTCTGCTGGCCATGGTACTTCCCTATAAATTAGCAGTCAGCGTTTATGCCTACCGACTCTTAAGTATGATCTGTTCCAACTGGTAATTAGGCGGAGATAATTCGCATTCCTCTATCTGGACTTGCTAAATTACCCCTCGAAAACTCGTCTCTAAATTGGGAAAGCCCAATTTTCGGAGTAAAGTTTCTGTAAAGGAAACTTGATCGTATTACTGCTCTACGATTATTAGCGTTGCTTTGATGTTCACAGTTGCTATAGATTCGGAGTATGTTATTATCGTTTTATCAAGAGATCGCTTTGGAAAATGATTGTTATTTTAGCGTATATACATGGGAACTATATTCTAGATTAACTTTTAGTAATAGTTGTTATTACTAAAAATTTGAGTTACGTAACTCTTTGTAATAGTTATGTATTTTGATTGCAATTTCCTAATTACAAAGTGTAGTTAACTTCTGTATTCTCATTTTATGAAAGAAATATAAAGTTGGATTTAAAACATTCCATAGCTTGCGAAATGTTTGTTTTAAAATTATTATGGAAAAAGTCATTTAATTCTTTTTCCTTATGTTCCAAAGACGGAAAAATTGATAAGTTTTTTTAGCCAATATTTGCTTGTAAATGCCCCTTTTTTAAATTTTTTAATATTTTCAGCTTTCAGTTAGTGTAGGAGAATAAAATTAAATAAATAAAAACTCTTTTTTGATAAAAGAAAAAACTCTGTTAGCGAAGTACGAAGAAAACACAGATATTAAGAACAAATTTAATTTGATCAATAGTTATAAATTAAACCATCATAGCAAGTCAAAATGGTTAATGTAATTTTAAATATAAACATATTAAAGAGAAATATTCCATTCTTTTTAAGTGCTATACTGAAAAAGAAAATAGATATTAGGCTATTTTTAATTATTTTTTTATGGTGAATAAAGTTTTTTCTGGGGCTAAGAGAGCATTAATAATCTCAAATTGTGCCAAGAGAGACAAAAAATGTTTGGTACCAGTTCCTTATCCGTTTTATTTTCTATAGACTGCAAAAACCCACACTTTAATCAAAAAAGAGTAAAATATGATTGGTTCACTGAGATAAAAGGCATGATCAAAACTGCCAGAATTTGATACAATTTACCGTTTATATGTCTTTACGAGAACACTGAAAACTTCGGTAATTTTTTGGTAAAATTAACAACAGCATATGGGTTTATAATATATATATATATATATATATATATATATATATATATATATATATATATATATATATATATATATATATATATATATATATATATATATATATATATATAAAGATACGATAATAAAAATCGCTTAATATTTTCATGATACATTAGAACATTTCCAAAAAACCATTTTTCGGATAAATTAATGTTTTAGTTTTGTATTTTTGTATTTTCATTAAATGTGGTTAAAAGAACTATAATTTTGAATAACATAATGTTCAGTAAACCATAGCCATAAGAAAGAAAAATTAACAAATTAATGGTTAGAGTACCGTATATTTTGGTTTAAGTAACAAAATCATGTTTTTTTAAACCAGAAATGCCTTTACCATACGGTAAAGAAATTTTACCAGAATCTCTTACGAATATTTAATTTGGCGTCGTACCCCGCGTGACAAGACGTCTTTCCGGTTTAAACAGTTGACAGTTTTAAGTCTTATAACATTTTTCTAAAACACTATACTAATACATTAATATATTCAATTTTACTAATGAGAAAACTGAGTTTTGGGCTAAATATGTTTCATGAAAGCAAATGAAAAAGAAGATGCAAAAACGTTTCAGCAGAAGTTTTAATTCTTTTTGATGATTCATATTTTAAAATTAACTCATTAATTTCTATAAGTTTGAAATATTTAAATAATAAAAACAATTTTCATCAGAAATTTTGTGAAAATAAGGTTAGTTTAGAAAAATGCAAAATCAACACATAGAGAGAATCGTTACAATATGAACGGACAAATTACAAAATGGTTTCAATACCGTATATCTTGGTTTGGTTAACCAGTTTTTTTTAACCAGAAATGTCATTACAATACCGTATCATAATTTTATTAGGATTTACTTTTCTTTGTGTATTATTAAATCGTAAGATCTTGAGGCGGTTCTAGGCAAAAACCTTCAATTTCGAATCATATTAAATCTGCAAAGAAGCATATATGATTGTCCTTATTCATTTTAGCCGAAATAAAGCAGCTCAAACGTCATTTTTACAATATTTATGCTATAGTAGAAATTAGAAAAAAAATTGTTGTAATTTCCTTTTCACATTAGAAACTCAATCAGAATGCATTTTTTGCATTCGAGAATCAAGGGGAAAGGACAGTTTATGTCCATTTTTTTACGAAAATGATGATTGGATCTCTGCATTTTGAAGTTTTAGTTAACTAACGTTCAGTTAACTTTAGTTAACCTTGAAGTTTGGTTTTAACAAACTAATAATGTGAAAAATTTTCTCTCCCCTTGAGTTATTTCACAATGAAGATGGGCAGCGCATTGGAAAAATGGTTCCTGTTTCCACGTAGACAAAGAAGATGAGAACAAAGAAGAGGAGAAGAAATTGAGAAGATGACAAAAATACTAGGGAAGAAGTTCATCTCCCCAATCATGATTGGGGAGATATTTTGAAGAAGCAAAGGTACATGTCCAACCCAATTTACAATTTTTTTTTCAACATCAAAAAGTAATTTTTTTTTTGAAATTTCAGGGGATGTAAATACAAATAAATATGTTTTTCTCAGAATCAGCCTACCTGGACATAGATTGGTTTTCATTAATTCCAATGAAAAATAGTACTATAAGCTACAGTACGTAAATTTTCCAGAACTAGCATGAATTATTAAATTTTAAGTATAAATTTAAGAACACCATCTCATTTTTCCGATTTTTTTTTCTTAATATTAGGGATTTTTCCCCTGAATATTTACATTAAACTTTTTACTTGAAAAAATATTTCAAGTTTCAAGTCTGTAGTGTATCTACCACTACAAAAGTATAATTCCAATTCACTATATAAGACCTGTTAGCTCGATCCTATGGCGGGGTACCTTTTCATAGGTGACAGTTGACATTGTCGGTATCTACTCTTCCCACATTGTTGACCTTCGGATGTGATGCGAACATTTCTAGCTTGACAGGAAATCCTACTTCGATTTGCACACGCCTACTTCGATGGATGGTTCCCATTGAACAGTTGATTTGCTACTTGTGACTATTACAATATCCACCTTGCGCTGTTGCTACTCAGTCTCGATCACACACAACGTCAGCCTATGAATACACTCAATTGCTAATGACAACAGAAGAGCGACCGTGAACTTAATACAGCTCTCTCGACTTCGCACAAAGCGGCAATTAATCAACTAGTGGTATCTCATTCATCGAATTCTATCACAGATAAAATTCTGGTGGGGGAGTACTGTAGTGTATCTACCATTACAAAAATATAATTCCAATTCACTGGTATATAAGACATGTTAACTCGATGGCAGGATACTACGTACCTTTTCATAGATGAAAGTTGACATGGCCGTTAACTACTCTCCCCACAAAGTTCTGTTAAAATACTTTGCTATATTTCATAAACAACTCAATTTCATTTACCTTCCACAAAATGAAACACCCAATAATTATTTCAACATAAAAAAATACATTTGGTTCTAAACTATTCGTATTACATTTGAAAAATAATTTAACATTTATTTAATGGAAGATTTAAATTTAAAGTTTTCTATCCGTATTACAGCATTGGGATCTATTATAGATGTATTTTGATCTCAACAGTATTTCTCTCTTTAAACAACTTGTAAAATTGCTTAAAGAGCGAGAGTTACGTAACAACTTTATAGCTTTAGGGGAAACAGTGAAGAATTCGAGTGAGAAACAGTTTTCAAAAACATTTCAGATTTATAACAGATAAAAGTCATAGTTTCAAAAAATTTGCAATTGAAGTTAACATGGTTCGTATTTAGATAAGGTCATTTTTTCTCAATATGATTGTTTTCATAGACTATTTAAGCTTACAAAAATAATGTAATAGATAAAAGTAAATAAAGGCAAAAATCATATTATTTAAATTAGATCTTATTTGTAACTGGAATTTAGTTCATAAAAATATTATTTGTATTATCGGTATAAAATAGCAACTTAAAAAAAGATCACAATATAAATTTTATTTGTCATACGAAATGTACATTGCACAAAATAAAAGGAGTGCCCTTTACTAACTTTTGATCTTGTCATACGAAATGTACATTGCACAAAATAAAAGGAGTGCGCTTTACTAAATTTTGATCTTGTCATACGAAATGTACATTGCACAAAATAAAAGGAGTGCGTTTTACTAACTTTTGATCTCGTCATACGAAATGTACATTGCACAAAATAAAAAGAGTGCTCTTTACTAACTTTTGATCTCATGATTGGAGCCTCAGTTACTAAGATTAAATCTTAACTATTCTAATGATTAACTACAAATATGGTTCAATATTTGTCTGACGTTTTTTAAGTTACAAAATTAGATATAAAGAACCACTTTCTTCAAAAAAATATTAAAAAAATAACAATTGAAACATACTTTTTATTGATTAATTTAGAATTTTGACCCTCAAAATATTGAGGATCGCGTACTCTGTAAAATACAGTCTCTCTAGTTAAACAAACAGAGTAGCAGTAGGCTTGGACCCTTAAAGTTAATTTCATATGTTAAGTATTTCACCAAACTTCGAAAACTGTTCTTCATAATCAAAACATTTTTACTACACAATTATGAAACTCATTTATCCAGAGATAATTTTATGTAAAAAAATCATAATAATTATTTGTTGTTTCTTATTATTTATGGTTAAAAACTTGAGTTTTTGGATATTTATACATCAATTTTAAGTATATGACTTCGGATGGTTCTAGCAGTTATCAGTACCCTGTCACACGTATTATAGTAATGGTATTAAAACTGAAGTTAAGAGCTGACTTTTGACTGTAAATAAATATTATTTTAGTTTGAAGAACCCTTTACACTTAAAATTTATTGTTATGAGTGCTCAATTAAATTGATATGAAATCCCGATTAAACCAATTGCTTTATATGGTTGCGAAAGCTATGCAATCAATTAATTCTAGGAAAACTCTTTTTTGTCTAGATCGCAGTTGTCTTTTTTTCTCTCTTGATCGCTCTTTTTTAAAACAAAGATTCGTTGGTCAATATTTGGAGCTTCTAAGGAAAGTAACATTGTGAGAATTTTTTATAGCCAGGAAGTATGATAAAAAATATAAGAAATCTAACATTTTAAGACCTAAAACTTACAGGATAATAAAGCTGGAATACATTTTTCGACGCGATGATCTGGATGCAGACAGAAAATTGATATCCTGATAGACTGAGGGTACAAGAAAAGTCAGACCGGCTACAAAGTAGCTGGACTGTCTAGAGAAGCATTTGCGAGCACTGGAAGTGAACAGGTGGAAAAAACCTTGAAGTAAATCGTTTTGACTGGAGGAAGCTGGGTGAAAAAGCCTTGGCCTGCACTAGGCTGTTGTGCTGGAGGAAGAGTTTTAAATAAAAAAGTGTAAACTTTGAGGAAAATTGGAGAAATAGTTTCTGAGAAGTAGAAATTTAAAAATATGACGCTTTTTATACTATTAAGAAAGGAAGAAAAAAGTTAAATTCACATTAAGAGGTCGAAATTTCCTCCAGTATCCTGATTGAAATATTTATAGATTGCTTCTACTCTCTCCTCTATCTTGAGTTGCAAGAATTCAAATCGCTGGAAAAAAAGGGTTGTTTATAAAAACCAATTGTGGTCAATTTCCCGACTTAAAACATCTGCTAAAATATTTTAAAATATTTATGACTATATGGGTATAGGGCACAAAGAAAAAGATTATAGAATTCGGCAATGCTAGTTTTATTAAGGAGACACACGATGTTCAAAACAATTAACTGCAATTTTTATTTGATCATTTTTAAATTTTAACAGAACATTAATTAGCATTAGAACATTAGCATAGTCCGTGTACAGAAGTTTAGACAAAAATATTAAATAGTCTTAAAGTTAAAGCTAACAGTATGTTTTTTTGTTGTTGATAATTAAAAAGTCCCTGGCGTACGTATTTAATTTTTTCAAATTAAATTTTTACTCAAATACTTTACTCAAATGCACCAAACATTTCTTGAGAAAACACGCTTTAATTATGTTTGTTCAAATGTTAAAAAAAAAAAAAATCAAATCCAAAAATCAAATTCAAATAAACCAAATTCAAATAAACCAAATTCAAATTAATAAAAAAATTTAATCAAATTCATTTAGAATTAAACAAAACAAATCGAAGAGAATCTGAAATTTTTTTAATAACAATGATGTAGAACCTGGTGCGCAAGGGACTTTTGGAAGTTGTGAGAGCAATGAAAAATTCTATTACAAGAAAAAGCAAAACTTTGTCAACGAGAACTACAAAGTGCAAATTTATTTAATAACTCAAAAACCTAATAATTGATTCTTAAAGGATTTTTCTCATTCTGAGTGTCCTGTGTCTCCTTAAAGAATATCATCTCTGTGGTAAAGTATTGCATACACTCTTTTGTAGTTTTCCGATTTCACGTGATTCTCAACGACATTACATATTTACATTACTGGTTGTTGAACGCCATAATTTTTAATTTGTTCAAGTCTTGCAGTTTTATATCCTTGGATGTATAAAAAGATGAATGTGCTTACACATGCAATTTCAAAAATATAAAATGATTTTATTTCTATGAAAAAATTATGATATCAAAATATTGAATATAAGTTACACTTTTCTTCATAACTTTTCTTATAGATATTGATTCACCTATAACTTTAAACACAAAGCATTTGAATATTTTGCAAAGAAAAAAAAGAGATTTATTTGTTATTTAAAAAAATTAAAAGAAGCCTAACAATAGGGATCTTAAAACGGGCATAATATTTGGAAATAAAAGTTTTCGAAACAAAGTAGGTGAGTTGACTGTCGATAGTAATTACTTCAAGGACTTTGAATTAATTATAATAATCATTATTATTAATTTAAATCCTGATTATTAAAGAGTTAAGCGTCATTATTAACTTATACTTTATTATTACTTACATTAGCTATTATTATTAAATTTTATCATTATATTATTAAACTAATAGTTAATGGTAATTTAAAGCATTATTATTTATTTAAACAATTTATTATAAGTTAGATTAACCATTATTATACCTTTAAATTATAGAATTACTGTGAATAATAATTAACAGTTAAAATGACCCAAATATAAATTTTTACAATAAGATGAGTTAGAAGCAAAATTATATAAGATAGTTTAAAGTTATTATTAGAAAAAAAATCATGCAGTAATGTTTTTACAAGTAACAGTTTAACTCAATATTAATGAGCAATATTCTTCGTAAAATTAATAAGAAAGAAAACTAATAATTAAAATAGTTATAGTTAATAAGGTATGTTATTAATAAATGATATAGGCTCTAGTTTATTGTTACTGAGTTTTTGAATCAATTTCTAAATTATTTTAATCAGATTTTTTATAGCTTAGAATAAAAAAAACTTTTGAGCATATTTATTTGGAAGCATATCAAACTGATTAATGATTTTTCTTTGAAGTTGAAAAACTTTTGTGTTTTGAATAATATTAATACTTTCTAATACATAAAGACTTAGTTAAACACAAATTTTAAGTTGTTATTATTTACACACATATTGCTCATTTCGCTAGTTGGTTAGAGATATTATGCAAATAGCTCAAATATCGAATTAGAAAATATCCTAGCATAAAATTAATTATTATTCATGCGTTTAAAATTTTGTCACGTGGAAATTGTTTAATATTTGAAATAAATTTTAATGATGAATTCCGAATGATAATGTTTAACGTTAAGCCTAATTTTTAACACCTTTGAAAAACACGCTTCAATTAATATAAATTTAATTCTTAATTAAGCAAAAATTAAACTTATATTAAAATAAAAGGATGTGAGACAAGAATTTGTAATTCAAGCAAATAAAATAACAAATCTTAAATATTTAAACAAATTTACTAATGTAAATACAAATTTCCTCTTTTTTTAAAAAAGTTATTTTATTTATCGAACTAATTATAATGCTAAATAAATTTAAATCACATCCTAACCTTAACTACATCATTATTTATAACAATTTGAATAACTAGTATATATTAAGCTGCTCTCAAAATTTATTGAATAATTGCTTGCTTTCTTTCCAAATCCTTTACGAAATAAAAATTTGGTTTAATTTTAATAATCATTTAAACAATACAGTGTGCTTTTTTAAAAAATAGATTGAATTTTGAACTCATTCTAAATATTTAAAATGGCTTAGCAGGAAGAAATTTTAACAGTAAAGTAAAAAAAAAATTATATTTGATGAAAGTATTTGATTTGTATATGATTATAAATCTTTATAGTCCTACATATTTGTTTTCTCGTGTGTAATAGCATGAATGTTAAATTCAGAGAATAAATATGTTTAATGTCTTATTTTTAAGATAGTTAAGTCTTTAAGCTACTTTACTACTTGAATTTTTAAATATGTTCCTAATGAGCTTTTAAAGGAATTCAATTTTGTTGATTTTAAAAGTAAGGAGAAATATTTTTTCCTTTATTCCAAGTTTTCCTGATTTGAATATGTTTAACAAGCATCTTAATGGCAGAATTTTTTTCGTTTTCTAAGGATTATGTTTCAATCCTTATTAAAATACTTTTTTTTGAATAAAAAGGCACTGATTTACTTCAAAGTTAATTTTATTATTTATTAATTATTTTAAATAAATTATTTGAACTATAATAATGAATAAGTTTATTAACTCAGTCAACTACGCAGAAAAAACTTCAGGTAAATTACCGTACTGTATACCTGTATGGTAATAACCTTTCTGGTAAAAAAACAATTAATATTTTTTCCGTTAATATTCATTAATCCGTCCAAAATTATAGTTCTTATTACCACTCATTTAATCAAATATTGAAAGACTGAAAAATAAACTGAATAAATAAACTGAAAACTAAATAAATGGGTTTTATGCCATGCTCAGTATCATGAAAAAAGTAACAAATTTTACCACAATTGCTAAATCTTAACACTTATTGAAAAACCATATTTTATTGATAATTTTACCAAAATTAATACAGAGGTTCTGAAAAATTAACGAGATTTTTGATAGTACCTTAGAGCCAGAACCACAAAATATTTTACCCAATTTTAGTAGTTATGACGATACTTTTTTTCTTCAAATGGAATCAAAGAGTCAAGTTTAGTTACTTTGAAAATAATGCATCAATTCAATTATAATTACACTTGGTTATAAATCAAGGTAAGTCAGTTAGCTTTGTGGTAAATTTTTGCAATTCATTTATAATTTTATAAAGGTACGAGAGTTCTCGAACGCAAATCTTAGAAAGTTATATTTTTTAAAATAGAACTACAGAACTACTTTAATATTAATAATTGGGAGTGTCTAAACTTTTTGACGTTATTTGCTTTTAACATTGGATGTATTGAAAATGATTTTAGCTTTAGTTCAATATTGACGAGTGGAATTATAAACTGTTAAAATTATCATAACTATTTAAACTATTAAAAAATATTAAACTTATTTTATCACAGTTAATGATATTTCTTTTTCATATTAGATAGATCTAAAAAATACGGCATTATAATTTATAATTAGCTTTCAGAAGCGATTTATAACAAACTGGCTGTAACATGAATTCAATCAGCTTGAGTAGTAGTCAAAGAGTAGTAGAGAGTAGTAGTCAAAAGAGTAGTATTTAAAAGAGTAGGAGTTAAAAGTTAACGTTAAATAAGTTATAAATTTAATTTTAATTAATAAGTTATTAATTTTAATTAATATTTTTAAATGATGCTTAAGATTAATTTCAAAAATTGTTTCTTTAATTATAAGTAAAAACATGAATATTAGCAAAGTTATTTGTGAGAGGCAATAAATTTAAAAGTAATCTTTACTATTCTATGAAATATGTAGTAGATTTATTAAGAGTTGTATTGAGTTTATAATTTGCTCAAAGATTGCATTTTAATATCCATGTAGTGTAGTAAAGTGTTATGTGTTTTTTGAGAACATTTTATTAAGTCATAAGAAAGAACTTTTTTCTTTCTTTCTTAGGGTTAGTTGGGGATAAGAACTTTTCTCAGAAAATAGGAATATTTTGTGACTCATTAGAGCTTAAAGTCCTTTTAGAAAAGTGGTTCATTTAAAAAAAATATTAGCGTTGAAGTTTGATTATTAGAATTTATTTAGCAAAAACAAGGTAATTCTCTTTACCCTTCTGTAACAATAATATAAATATTTAAATTTGAGTGTGATATCAACAAATAGTCCTTTTTTTAAACTTAAGTGGTAGGTAACAGAATGAAATATCCACTTGGTATAAACATAAACACTACTACTCTTTTCGTAGAGGTGTTTTTTTTTACATACAACGAAGAGCCATTACATTATGACCATCCTGCAAATAACATGTAGGACTACCTTTAGCCCTCAAAACTGCTAGCACCCGCCGTGGCATTGATTCTACAAGGTGCTGATAGGTAGTCTGAAGTATCTGGTGCCAAGCTCTCACCAACTGGTAATGTGATTCCCTCGCATTGCGAGGGGGTAGCGTGGCAGCACGAATTTGGTTTTCCAAGTAGGACCACATATGCTCTATTGGATTAAGGTCAGGTGAATTTGGGGGCCAATACATGACTTGAAAGTCACTGGAATGTTCCTCGAACCAATCCATGACGATTCGACCCTTATGACATGGTGCGTTATCCTGTTGGTAAACACCATCCCCAGCAGGAAAAACTGTTGCCATGAATGGGTGAACCTGGTCTGCAACTATGTTCAAGTAGCTTACAGACGTCAGGGATTGTTCTATGAGGATTGTGGTTCCCAATGTGCCCCATGAAAACATTGTTTCTGGACGAGAAACCATGAAAACCTGGGCGAACCCATTGTTATAGATGGAGGGTGGTCATAATGTAATGGCTCTTCGGTGTATATAAACCACGTTTTTTAGTGAGGCATTAATGGATATTCCCTGATATAAAAACCACAAATGACTATTTGCTTTAAACTAGATAAAAAAAACTAATAAAAACCCTGATAAATTGAAATACAATTAAGAAAGTTAAAACTTTGTTAAAAATATTCAACTCATAAATAAAGAAGATACACAGCGTTCTTTCATAGTTTTGTATCAATATTTATTACAATATGGCGGTATTGAAATTAGGAATTAGTATTACGTGCTCTTTTAAGCATTTTTTGAAATTTTAAAATGACTTAGAATATTATAGTCTTTTTTAGATCATAAAATAACTTGTCTCAGGAAAGTAAATAAAATGTTTATTAATGTTTGCACAGGGGAGGTCTGATTGATGCTTCAGAAAAAATAGTTTCGTATAGTTTGGTTTTATAAATTAGTTTTTTTTCTGTTTGGTTTTATAAATGGTTACATACCGTATAGTTTGGTTTTATAAATTAGTTTTTTTTCTGTTTGGTTTTATAAATGGTTACATACCGTATAGTTTGGTTTTATAAATGAGAATTAGGTTTTCGTTTACCAGAAATGTTAATACCAATGTAGTAGGTAAATTTTGCCAGAATGTGTGCACTTTAATAAAACTTTAACTTTATAAAAAAATAAAGAAATTGTCTGGTGAGGCTAAATTATCTATTTTTGAATTTTCACTTATTTTTCTTTTAATTTTTTTTATGAAGGTTTGAAACTATCCAAATAAGAATGTCAGCACAAAATCTTTAAAAAAACACTAAATATCTTTTAATGAATGAAATTTATGAAATATTTTAAAATTTTCCTTCGCATTTCCGTTAAAAAAATTTATTCTTAGAAGTGAAATGTAAGTTTTTCGTTTAATTTTTAAATAAATAAATTTTCTGGTAAGGCTAAACTATCGAATTTTAAATTTTTGCCTACTTCTCTTTTAAATTTCTTTATTAAATTTTAAAACTACCCAATCCCAAATGTCAGCACAAAACCTTTGAAAAAACTCTAAAAATCTTTTGGTTGATATTTATGAAATATTTGAAATTTTTTCTTTACATTTCTTTTAGGAAATCTACATATTTCCTTCACATTTCTTTAGTGAAATATGCTTATCTCCTTCACATTTCCCTTAAAAAGCCTTAACATTCTTAGAAATTAAAATGCTAGATTTTTGTTAATTTTTAAAATCTTAACAAAGAAGGAGCATTTTTCATCAAAAATTTAATAGCTTATACAAATTTAATTTTTAAAAATCTAAGGGCAAATAGATTTTTTAGACTAAAACCTTTATAGAAGCTTTACACATTGCTGTACGGCAATAACAAATATAACTTCTTTCAAAATTCCTCAATCTGAAAATCACGGAAATGCTTACTGACGATAATATTTACAAAACCTTTTCAAACCAGCATATTTCCTTATCGAAAACTTCATGCATACTTTTATTTCCGTTTCCTTTACACTTCTTTAACAAAACCTTTAAAATGAAAATTTACGCAAAGGCTTTGTGCTGTATTTTTTACTCGGATAAAGCATAATTGAGTTTTGAGATTCTAAAAATTAAAAATGAACTGAAAATAAGCGTACATTTTAAATAAAAAGAAAGTTGAAATATCGTTCAGATATTTTATTCTACAAAATTAAACAATTTATACATAAGCCTTTTGAGCATCAAAAATGCTTCAAAGAAATATTATATACTAAAACTACTGCAAGAATAAAATGACTGAAGAAGCAGTTTACTATGTGCACAAAGAGAACAGAAACCTAAGAAAAATTTATTGTTCCAAAAAATATCTTTTATCAGAAAAAAAATATTTTTTCGCAATGAAATTTATTGCAAAATAAGTTTAACTTGATAGATGAGATCATAAAAATGCCTCTTCCTTATCGAAAGTTAAATAAAACCGCTTTAGGTGGAACTTAAGAAGATTATAAAGTAAGTCAATTCAAGAACTTTTATTTTCAAGAGCGATAATTTTAGAAAGCTGCAATTTCTTTCATAATGGAGAAGATTTTAGATAAAAGAGCGGATATTAAGAGAAAAGTTTCTTAATAACAGAAAAAGGGTTTCCGTGTATCAAAAAAGTCATAAAAAGGTCTATTATTTTATATTTTATCATCTTCCATGATCTTCAACTTGAGAAAAATGCCAAATATTTTTTAATATCCGATGCAATTAATTCATAACGATAGAAATTTATGTGTTTTTTTAGAAGAAAAATTATCATAAATTAGTAACTCCTGTTTTAAATTTATCTTAGATTAGTAGAAATTTATTAGAAATAATACGTTTAATTTCCTAGAGGGTTCTTTACTCGATTACCTTACCTGAGAAGTTCCACACTGTTAGAATTTTTAAATAAAATGGTTAAACAAGGTGGGTGCGGAGTTATCGACCATGCCAACCGTCATCTATCAAAAGGTACCTCGTGATTGAATCGAGTTCGCATGTCTTATATAACAGTGACTTGATGTTTAGTATTCGTAGTGGTAGTTACGTCACAATACTCCACCACCAGAATTTTATCAGGGATAGAATTCAATGAACGGTTACCACTGGTTGCTGTACTTGTGAAAGATGAGGAGAGAGAGTCACCGGGTGTTTGAGTGCTGAAAGTGAGAGTGTATTAATTTCACAGTCGTAGTCACTCCTGTGTTGCCATTAGCAGTTGAGTGCATGCAGGCTGACGTTGTGTTAAATCGAAACGAGACTGAGTAGCAACAGCGTGAGGAGGATTATGTCGCATTCACAAGTAGCAAGTCAACTGTTTAATGTGGTCTATCCATCGAAGTAGGTGTTACCGTAAAGTTATTTTGCGTGTACAAATCGCGTCCGGAGGTCACGAATGTGGGAGCGAGATTATCGGTCATGCCAACCTTCATCTATAAAAAGGTACCTCGTGATTGAATCGAGTTAGCATGTCTTATATACCAGTGAATTGATGTTTAATATTCATAGTGGTAGTTACGCCACTAATTATGCCAACTTATTTAATTGTCTTAGGATATCGAGCTCCAGTTGAAATTCGATTAATTTAGATATTCAGAAAAAGTAAAAAAAAAAAATAAAAAAAAAGGGAAACGATAAATATTTTTTGACAATAAATTCTATTTTATAAGGTAAGATTAAAAGACAAGGAATTTAATTTAACTGAAATTTAGTTAAGAAGCGAGAAGATATTTAAAAAAAAAATATGCAAACCATACAGTTTGTAGCTATCAGAAAGCGATTGAACCTTGTGATATCATCTATCATTCAATTTCCAGTTTAAGTCTAGCTATCTCATTAAATCGGTCTGAATTTAAATAACTATAAATCCCAATTAACAATAATATTGGGATAAACTGTTGCGTTCAGGAAACGAATAAAGTTTGAATCGTCTTCCAGAAAAGTTTGGGCTCTCTAGCTAACCTTAAATCAGCAAGAATTTTGTTTGACTCTAAATTATAATAACAAAATAAATTGGTCTCGTAGGCCTCAATGATCATAACTTGCGTTTTTATGGAGGACGGAGCATCAGGAGAGGTAAGTGCTTTAAGTAGTTGTAAAGCAATTAAAATTTTATTTATTAGAAAAACCACAGACATAAAAGCGAGTTAATGACAGCGTATTGAAAATAAATAGTATGAGATTTATCTATGCAAGGGTAAGAGATAAAAAGTAGAATGTTTAAACTATATCATTCAAAAATAAAAAAGATGGCTATGGATAAAAATAATTATACAGGTTTTTTTCTTTTGAAAGTTAAACAAATTATAATAAGTTCATTTTCAAATTAACTTTTTTGTGAGACAGATAATTAATTTTTTCTTAAATTTAATCTGTGAAGCAAAACAGAAAAAAGAAAGACGAGAAGACGGTATCGAAGATTTTAATTGGACAATATTGGTTATTTTAATGACTTCACTCTAAAATGTTCAATTAAACATTATTTAACGAAGGTATGTGAAGAGTCGGGTACATACATTGTAAAAAATATATTAAACTTTAATTGAGGCATAAATCTTAGTATTTCTACATTTAAGAATAGTCAGTTGCTATTCGAAAAAATTAATTAACTATTTTAAGGCATTAATAAAAACTTTTCTGGTAAAAAATATTTTTAATTAACCATAAAAAAAATTCGGGGGGGGGGAATGCAAGTAACTCTTTTTGGAAATTTTAGTAAGTGAACTTAATGTACTTTTAATTTTCAAGGCTCACTGCGTAAAACTAATTATTTGATTAAAGAAGAGGAAGAAAAATTTATTTTACTGGGGACATCGCCTCCAATTCGCTCCGCTCACCAACACCCGTGATTGCTTCTCATTCATCTTTGTTTCGTTATTTTTTCTTTCCCTAAACGTCAATATTTTGCACATAAAAGCTGTGGTTGGTTAATACAAATTCTGTTCCGGCTCAAATCGACGACAATGCTGATGTAAAATATCCTCTGTGATAAACGGGTCATGGGTTAAAACCCTTACCCGTCGGACTAACCATTGGATGTTTTCGAGGTTTCCCTCTCTATGTAACGCAAATAAGGGCTAGTTGCATTAAAAATTTCCCCTTGAAGGTTAGTTTGTCCCAATGCTTGGTTTGTCATTGGGTTGGGTTTCAAACTACAAGGTTATGTAGTTAAACATTGATAATCGTAAACTCAGAATTGGGTGGGCTATTCAACACCGTTTATAAAATAAAATGAAATATTTTTCAACAAAAAAACAAAACATTTTTTTTTTAAAGATACGATTAATTTAGGCACAATTATTAAACCTTTTCGTTAGCATGCTAATAGCAACGAAATGGGGAATTAATGGGTTTGAAAAATAATCATCTGAACTTGAAAAAAAGAAGTTTAACTTAAAGCATACAGAATATGGACTTAATAAGATGGAATCGGTGAGATATAATTTTACTCGTTGACAAAGCCTATAACAATTCTAAAAAGGAAGTTTTTTTTGTCGACCTTTATTAAGTTTACTTTAAAAACTTTTATGTAAACCTTAAGATTTAATTAATTTAAAGTTAAGCATGTTAACAAACCTTTTTGTTAACATGCTAATCATAACGAAATGGGGAATTACTGGGTTTGAAAAATAATCATCTGAACTTGAAAAAAAGAAGTTTAACTTAAAGCATGCAGAATATGGACTTAATAAGATGGAATCAGTGAGAAGTAATTTTACTCGTTGACAAAGCCTATAACAATTCCAAAATGGAAGTTTTTTTGTCGACCTTTATTAAGTTTATTTTTAAAACTTTTAATGTAAAACTTAAGATTTATATCAGACAATAGCCAATCTCTCTTGAGTCATCACTTTTTGCTATTTTGACTGACATCTTCTGAAGCTTGAGCATATGAATTACAATTTTAAGGATCTTACGAGTAAAAAATAATTTCTTTGCCACAATTGATAAAAAGTCAATATTTAAACAAAAAAGGAAACTGAAAAAAAGGGAATATCAATTCAATTTCGAAAGAAAATTGTCGTTAAGTTCACAGATAAAATTCTTTCAAATGTCAAATTTTAACTCCGCAGTTGCTTTTGCAGTTGCGATCAAAGTTGATATTTCCCCCCTATATGTTTAACAGTTAATAAATAATGACCTAATTACAAAATAATTTTTTTTCTTGATTCTGTCGTACTCTCTGTTCATTTTTCTACATACCTGTTTGTTTTTCTACCGATAAAGTTCTACGTTATATAGTTTCCACTCAGCAAAACAAGACGTAACGTTTAAATACACACCGAAAACAGTGACAGCGAACCTCACGAAATTTCTTAAACAGATAGATGCTTAATTACAGCCGATTTTAAATTTATTTGTTTCTTGAAAAGTTTTCTAGTTTGCTTTGAAATAATGATGAATATTTAGTAAATAGTTGATCACAACAAATGATATTTATTTTTATCTTCATGGTTGAATATTCTGTCAATTGTTTATCTGTCACATTTTCATTTTAAACTTGCCATCAATGGCGAACTTAACGCATAAATGTAAACTGATGACAAAACAATAAATGAATTAACAGGTTGAATGTCACTCTAATTTTACACGGTTTGCCAGTCTCACCAAACATAAATAACTACAAGCAAAATTTGCAAATATTAGACAGATTTCGCAAATTTTTGAAAAGGTTTAGCATGACATAGCTGTTCTGTTTAGTCTAGCTGGGCATGCCAATAATGGCCCTTGTCCAATTCATCCTGTAATGAGAACTCAAGCAAACACAATAGACAGATTACATGAAATGCAACAATTAAATGACAGCATGACATAACTGAAAGAAGTGGTGAATTATATAAGCCTTCGAATTGTTTAGAAATTGTGGTGGACAAAAATCTACTAAATTGAATTTATTATTAACAAACTACCACTTGAAAATATTTATTCGCTGTCCGGCGAAAGTTGGCATCACTGTATGGATAAATAAAACTATTTTTTTGTGTTCTATATTGCATTAATTTCCTCAAACCAGTTTAGTAACAGTAATAATATAAAAAAATTAAAAGCATTAAAAATTTACTCGAATTGTGTGTTTCTAATAATCTTGGGCTCGCTGATCATCGGTGATCCCCGTAGAGCTACGAACAAACTCAGTTACGGTCACCGGTGACCCCCAAGGCATTCAACGTGCTAAATTAGGGATAAAGTGGCCTTCTTAGAGAGATTTTAAGATTTTTAGAGATTCTTACTGAGAGAAACTGATAACTAACGAAGTCTACGAGAAAAACTCCTCTCTCCTAGCCTGGTAGGAATGAGTTTTTCAGTCTTTGCGGTCTTTTGAGGGGTTTCTACAACTATGAAGGAACGGAAATAACATAAGAAATTGATAAGTCACTGAAGTAGTTTGAACCTCGGTCATCTCACGTAGACCAACAGATCAGAGTGAGCATTTTTACTATTGAGCTACCTCAACTGGGTTAAAATAAAAATAAAAATAACGAATCTTGAAATATTATTGAGTTGGGAATGGTGTTAAAACAGCAATGGGTAAACAGAAATTATTTTGATCACTATGTCTGAATTTTTGCTTTTCATTCACAAGATTAAACAAATATAGAAAATACTAGATTCTATTTAGGAAATGTTGCATGCTATATTTTTTAAATTTTTTTATAAATTTTAATTTATCCTCTCAGTAAAATATTCATCACTATATGGTTTAAAAATTTCTGAGTGAGAAGTTTATCTATCTTATTTCTCATACTTGCTTAAATAGGTAAATTTAAATCATTTATAAACTATGAATATATAACCCCTGAAATAAATTGCAGTTTTTTATTGGAAAACTTACAAAATTTTAGAATGCACAAAACAAATACTTCAATTTTAAAGCAAATTTGTTCAAGTATGTTTAAATGAAGTAAATTTCTGTAAATTCACCACTTTGTCGTTATCCAATTTTATATAAAGTTCATTTTCTGTCATAGATTATGACACTCTATAATATACCCTATGACTCTAAGTATGATTTGCTCTAACTGCTAATTAGGTGGAAGTAGCTCAGTTTCGATTACATGAACTTCCTATGGCTTTTCAAAACACATTTCAAAATTACCTTAGTTGCAGGAATATAGATAAACCACCGAAGTTTGATTGCATTGTTAGCAATGACTTTATCACTATGGCTAGTATCTGAATAATGGTATAAACATTCATCATTCAGACAAAATATTACATTTCCTGTTCTCAAATCATGCTTGTACAAATATATATATATATATATATATATATATATATATATATATATATATATATATATATATATATGTAACATAAAAAGCTTCAATTAATCTTTTTATGTTAGTTTCTTCGTTATAAAACAACTCCTAATTTATTACTACTTAATTCTTCGAATCGAAGCACTTTATGATACTTTTAAAGAAACCACATCCTGTTTCTAAATCTATTTTTAGCCAACTATACATAAATTTAAATAAAGATATTTTTCCTTTTAAGCCTTGTGAGAATCGCGTGATATATTTAATTAACCAATAGTAATTTCTGAGTTTTCCCTCTTTTCCCTAAATAGAGACATTTTAGGATTTTTTGCAAGATTTTCCCTACCAGAAAGACTGTTTGCTGATAGAGTAAACATCACTTCTTCGCTCCCACTCAATTAAGAATGATCAAATAAACGTTACTCTGATTTAATTAAAATCCTGTGTCTGTTTCCCTGCTCGGTCCGACTGCATCATTTTACAAGCCGAGCAGGATTTTAAGAACTGATGAAACGGGCGCAGGATAATATTAAATGCTTCTTCAAAACATAAAAAAAAAAAAAAAAAAAAAAAAAAAAATAACTAAAAGAACACACTTCTACTATGTTAGAAGATTTGAGCCTATTAACGAACGGATCGAAGACTTCACAGAGAATGCTTAGCAGTTCATTGCCAATGCTGCGAAATTAATTGGATTTGGATGAACCTTGAAAGCATAGTCTGCAAATTTATCAATTTCGGCGTTAGTCAGTGACTCATCTTAACGAAGAAGATGGTTTATTCCCCTTTTCTACTAACTCTTCTCGTGTTTACTCTTGGAATGGTGCGACTATGGAGAAAACATTAAGAAAGAAAAAAAAAATGTTTCCTTTACCCTTTTCGAGAATTCCATGCCTCTAAAGACCATCTGTTCCATATTTGTGAGTTCCTGCTTATTTCAAAGTGACAGCGATTCTACATTTCCAGAAGTTCATCTTAATGGCTACGATTCTGTTCGCGTGTGCAGTTTAGTGATAATACAGTGATTCGCGCAGTGATTCCCAGTGTTTAGTGATAATCCTCGATGGAAAATTCTTCAATGGTATTCATATAATGAAAATTTACTTCGATCCGTGCTTTAGTTTTGATAAAAATTTACAAATATTTTTTGATTATCAAAATATGTGGTGTTTGAACAGCGAAAATAATAATAGATTTTGGTTATATTTGGAAATTTTTTTTTTCTCATTCTTGATATTTCATTGTGATGATTATTAATTTTTATGATTATGAATTTTTCATGATTATTAATTTTTATTCATTGTTCTTATTTTGATTGTTTATTTATGCATTTTCAAAAACTTATAATTATTGAAATTTACTTATTCTTCGAGGAATATTATATTATTAAATTGATTTAATATTATTATCATAAAAATGTTAAAGGATATTTAGTTTCGTTTTAATTATATTATGTGTTGTAATATATGATCAATTGAATATTTTTTTTTAAATTTTGCTTTAGTGTTTATCGTAAGGTAACGATAAATAAGCAACTATGAGATTTAATTTACTTCTAAATGCTATATTTAATTGTTAAAATTTATTTTGGTTATTTGAATGCCCTTACGGAGTGGCAAAAATTACAAATTTAAAATGGATGAAAATGCCAAAAGCAATACAGATAATTCTGAAGAAGAATTGAGTGATAATTTACAAAAATTAAGTATGGATCAAAGTGTACAGGATAAACCAGACATACTAGTCTTTGAGCCGGACATTGGTGTTCAATTCACATCCTGGCTCAAACATTTCGAAAAACAAACTCTAGATGCTAAATGTAATGACGAATGGAAAGTTAGAAATTTTCAAAAATTCATTAAGGGTTCAGCTTTGAAATTGTATATTAATAACTGTCTTAATTGTAATTCATATCAAGAAATAGTTGAAATTTTTAGAGAGCATTATTTTTCACCTCCATTTGGCTTTAACGATTTTCAAAATTTAAAATTTTCGGGCCAAGCTAAAGACCTAAATTCGTATTTTGCCGAAAAGGTAGAGTTGGGTCGAAAAATAAATTTAAGTAATGAACATATAATTGAGGGTCTATCTATTGGTTTGCCCCACCAAATCAGAACACTTTTGGTTTTAAAAGAACCTAAAACCCCAATTGAATGGCTCACTATTGTTTCGAAAATAATTCACGATGTACCTACGGTCTTGCCCCAAACTGAAACTAAAAAATTACCAGAATCTAAATTTAATGTATATAGACCACAATATCAAGGCTGGGTACCAAGGCGGCCATTCTTTAACAACTCAAGTAATCCAAATTATAATCCTCGACAAAATCAAAATTTTCCCCGGCCTAATCAAAGTTATAACCAACAATCCCAATTTAGACCTAGAATTCAAAATGAAAAGTTTCAAAGAAATAAACAACAAACTAGTCATTTCGCCCAGGCTTCCCAGGAGTTGCCTCCTAAGCCATGTAAATACTGTGATAAGCTCGGTATAACCAATGCTTATCATTGGGGCCAAAATTGTGTAAACAAACCTAATTCTTTTATGACTGAGAATCAAACTCAGCATAAACAAGAAAGTGACCAACCACGAAATTGACAACTAATAGTATCCGGATACATACATACATACAAAATGAAAACTATGAAAGTGACAAACACCCGATTTTGACAAATAAAACTATCCTGTTAAATATTGATACAGGTAGTACTTTAAATATCATCCCAACTAAACTTTTTGAAAAACTTAATGTCCTAAAAGAAAGAAAGAACTGTGTTAATGTAAAACAAACAAAAGGTATTTTGCAACTTGACCAAACTTGTACTTTAAATTTAAAAATTGGAAAAATAGCTAGGTCAGTGGAATTTTATATTTTAAATACTGATCTACCTTATGCCATATTGGGTTTAAAGGAATGTAATGGGTTTAAATTTGTGATTGATTGTGATAAACAAGTTGTAATGCAAAATCGGAGAAAACTGATCACTTTTTCGGATTATAAAAGCAACTTGTCTTTACACATTTCTCCTGAAATCCAGGTTAATGATTGCAACAAAAATACCAATAAAGAAAATAAAGCTAAGAATAAAAATAAGGAAAGTAGAAATAAAAGAAAAAATGTTAAATCAAATAAAAATAAACAAAAGGAAGAATTTGTTATGGAAAATAAAATTTTGGACGTGAGAATAAACAATGATAAAAATGTAAACAAAGTGAATTTAAAGAAAAATAAGAAAAATGGGATAAAAAATAAAGATTTAAATAGCAAAACTGAAAATAATCTTGAGTTTTCAAATGTTCTTGAGACTAAATGTGATAATGGTGCGCAACATTGTCAAAACCATGTTGACGGAATTATGCAAATTCAAGATGATGAAAAAAATTTCCAACTTCAGGAAATTTTAGAAGATTTTTCAGATATTTTTGCTAAAGATAAATATGATGTAGGGACAATAAGAATTGAACCTCAAAGGGTAAGATTAACATCAGACTTGCCAGTATCCTTACGAGCATACAAAACTTCCCCAAAACAACAAGAGGAAATAGATAAACAAATTGAAGAATTGTTAAAGCATAATATAATTAAAGAAAGCTCTTCTCCCTATTCTGCTCCAGTAACTTTAGCTTATAAAAAAGATGAAAATAAAAAAAGTAGATTGTGTATAGACTTCAGAAAATTAAATCAAATTACTAAATCGGATGCAGAACCATTACCTCTTATAGAAACACTTATAGATAAATTAGGGAACAGTGTTTATTTTAGTAGGCTAGATATGGTAAGTGGTTATTGACAAATTCCAATCAACCCTGAGGACACTGAAAAACTTGCTTTTGTCACCAATAGTGGGTTATACGAATGGTTAAGATTGCCATTTGGGTGGAAGAACGCCCCTAGTATTTTTCAAAGAACAATACGTAGAATACTCACTAAACATAAAGTTTCATTTGCAGCTAATTATTTTGATGATATCATAATTTATTCTAATAATTTTGAAGAACATTTAAATCATATAAAGGAAATTTTTGAAATATGTAGATTTGAAAACTTAAAATTAAAAGCTTCTAAATGTTCTTTTTTGCAAACTAAAATTCAATTTTTAGGGTATGAAATATCTAATGGTGTAGTAACTCCTGATAACAACAACATTGAAGCAATTAAAAACTTGAAACCTCCAACTAATGTTAAATCTCTTCAACGATTTTTAGGTTCAATAAATGTGTATAATAAATTTATAAATAATTATGCTAAACTTAGAGCACCTTTAAATAATCTCTTAAAGAAAAATACACCCTGGTGTTGGACTCCCAAATGTCAAGAAGCATTCGAATTTTTAAAAAATGCTTTAGTTTGTAAACCAATTTTGAAAATATTTTACCCTAAGTTACCATGTCATATTTTTGTTGATGCAAGTCAAAGTGGTGTTGGAGCAATTTTGAAAC
This sequence comes from Parasteatoda tepidariorum, assembly GCF_982258835.1. Classification (NCBI taxonomy): domain Eukaryota; kingdom Metazoa; phylum Arthropoda; class Arachnida; order Araneae; family Theridiidae; genus Parasteatoda; species Parasteatoda tepidariorum. The sequence continues at coordinate 87,678,845 of NC_141760.1, read as the reverse complement.
AGCCAGATGTTTCAGGTGTCTTACATCCAATAGCATTCCATTCTCGTTCTCTTAGAGACTATGAGAAAAATTATGCTATCACAGAACTGGAATGTCTTGCTATTGTTGATGCATTAAACAAATTTTATCATTATTTATTTGGAAATAAATTTACCATACATACAGATCATGCGGCTTTAGTTTGGTTAAAAAATGTTAAAAATCTGAAAGGTAGATTGTTCCGATGGTCTTTGCTATTAAGTATGTATGATTATGATATAAAATACACAAAAGGCACCTTAAACTTTGAAGCTGACATGTTATCCCGTGATATTCCTGACAATATTGAAAACAATAGTAATGTTGATTTAAATAATGTAAGCCATTTTTCACATCTTTTGCAATTAAATGAAATTCGCGAAGCCCAACAAAATGATAATTTAACTGGAAATTTTATTAAAATAGATAATGTTTTGTGTATACGTAAAAAGGGTTTTACCAAAATTGTTGTTCCATTTTCTTTAAGGCATAAATTACTTGAAATTACTCATAAAAAATTTGGCCATCCCGGAATTCAAAAAACTATTAATTTACTTACTCCTGTTTACTATTGGGAAAATATTACTTTGGACATTACAAATTTTAACAAACATTGTCATACTTGTCAAATTAATAAAAAACCTAGACAGAAAAGATTTGGGTTACTTCAGGAAATGCCCCCAGTTGACAAACCATTTGAAATAATTGCAATCGATAGTGTAGGTGGTTTTAATTATTACAATTCTACCAAAAAATATTTAACTTTAGTAATTGATCATCACACTCGATATATGTGGTCTTTTGCATCGAAATCAATAACTACGGAAACTTATGTAAATTTTTTGCACCAAATTTTTCAAATTCAAACCCCTAAAAGTATTTTGAGTGATAGAAATGCCGCGTTTACTTCTTCCCACTTTAAAAAATTTCTTAAACATAGCAAAATCAAACAATTGTTAACTACAGCCCATAGACCCGAAACTAATGGAAAAGTTGAACGTTTAGGACAAACCATTGTAACACGTTTAAAATGTAAAATTAATGATTCTTCTAAAAAAATTCCTTGGCCTAAATTATTAAAAGAAGTAACCGAAGAATACAATTTAACTCCACATTCAGTAACTAAATTCCCACCAGCTTATTTAATGTTTGGCACTCTCCCATTTAATCATCCTTTATCTGAAGAAATTTTTCCACCAATAGAAGAAGCAAGGAAAATTGCAGTTGAAAGAACTAAACAATATCATGAAAAAAATAAAATTTATTATGATGCAAGATTCACTCATATTGAATTTTCCCCAAATGATACTGTAATGTATGAAGATTTTAAATACCCCAATACTAGGAAACTTACCCCAACTTTTTCCGGTCCATATATAATTCTTGAAAAAATTTCTGATGTTAATTATAAAATAAATAAAAAGAATATTCATAATAAAGAAAATTCAGAAATAGTTCATATATCAAAATTGCGAAGGTACCACCCACCTGACAAACTGAAATTATGTCACGAATAAAAAATATGTAATAGTTTAAATAATAGAAATAATTATATATATTTATATTAAATTTAATGATTTTTCAATGTTAAAATAAAATTAAAAACACCGAATATGACAACATTACACATGGTTCAATGAACATGTGATCCCCTTTTTTCTGGAAGATCCGACCTTTCAAATTTTCTTTTTCAAGTTCAATGTTTACCCAATCTAAAAGGATATGGGGCGATGGTAGTTTCTCTCTGTGGTGAAAACCAAAAAAATTTAAGCTTAAGCATCTATTGAAACTAGGATCTTCCAGCACATCATTGTTGAGACTAGGGACTGTTTTCCTCCTTTTGGGGAATACAGCCCCTAATCCAGCAAAAATTTTCCCCTAACAACACTGAAATCCTAAATTTCAGCTTAAAGACCATTGTGTCAAATTTTTTTAATACATTTTATTTTCAAGATGTACAAATCCTGAAGAAAAATTTTTTTTTGGAAAAAGTGTCAATTTGTATTTGTATATCTCATATCACTTGTATTTTCATGTTTTTAATATTTGCATTTTTAGAAAATTTTTAAAAAATTTTCTTATAGTGAAAAGTTTATTTTAATTGTGTTAGCATGAGTAATAACTTTATTTACAGTGATTTTCAAAAAGGACTGAAAAAACTTAAATCACAAAAAACTATTGAAAATGAAGATCTAACACTTCATTTTGATGGTAGCGCTACATAAATTTTTTTTTCTCGAGACTTTCTTGAAATTTTTTTTATATTGTGTACTTATATGTATTTTTTATAATTCATATTACTTTGAAATCTTGTTAAAAGTACAATTTGATTTTTTTTATTTTAATTGTGTCATCATAGGGAAAGTTTTGCAAAGGGATAATTTTTAAAATTTTTGATAGTAGTCAAAAAATTTTCGGCGAGGGGGGATGTAACATAAAAAGCTTCAATTAATCTTTTTATGTTAGTTTCTTCGTTATAAAACAACTCCTAATTTATTACTACTTAATTCTTCGAATCGAAGCACTTTATGATACTTTTAAAGAAACCACATCCTGTTTCTAAATCTATTTTTAGCCAACTATACATAAATTTAAATAAAGATATTTTTCCTTTTAAGCCTTGTGAGAATCGCGTGATATATTTAATTAACCAATAGTAATTTCTGAGTTTTCCCTCTTTTCCCTAAATAGAGACATTTTAGGATTTTTTGCAAGATTTTCCCTACCAGAAAGACTGTTTGCTGATAGAGTAAACATCACTTCTTCGCTCCCACTCAATTAAGAATGATCAAATAAACGTTACTCTGATTTAATTAAAATCCTGTGTCTGTTTCCCTGCTCGGTCCGACTGCATCATTTTACATATATATATATATATGCATATATATATATATATATATATATATATATATATATATATATATATATATATATATATATATATATATATATATATATATATATATATATATATATATATATATATAATATATATATATATATATATATATATATATATATAATATATATATATATATATATATATATATATATATATATATATATATACATATATATATATATATATATATATATATATATATATTGGTGGTTATTGAGACAACCAGTCGTATTATTGATGACGTTAGTTTGAAAAATATGGTTAACATCTTTCCCATTTGGATTGAAATTCAATATCTGATTATTTAGATGGTTTAAAAAAGACACGCTGGTTCATGTTTAAGGTGATTTTAGTGAACTATCTTAATCCATAGTAAGAAAAACACCCACCCCTTTTTTGGCCGACCAGGTGGTAATTTAATGATTTCTGATAAAAAAAAATTTTTTTCCGGAAAACTGAATTATATCTTGGGACAGGATGATCTGGCTTTATTTTTATCTACTGTTTGTTTGTAAAAGGAGCTGATTGTTTTAAAAAATCTAATCGTAATTAAATTCCTTTCCAAAGGAATTTTTATAAAAAAAATTATCTGTAAACTGATGGTGAAATTATGCTATGTGTCTCTTGTCCTAATTGATAATTTGCTTGAAATTTTTTCTTTTTTTAAACTTTAGTAAGCTCTAAAAGTAGTTTTTTTAAATCTAGAAATCTTTATGATTATAGATTTAAAATACACTAGAAGTGTATTATAAATAACAAACAGGACATAAGAACAAAAAAAGAAGGATGGTCATCACTTATGCAGAGGATCAAAATTTTAAGTTCATGGTTTTGGATAATCTTTTGAGATGATTCTCAGCCCATCCCGTATAGTTAATTATACTGATCTATTTCAGTGATATCTTGTACTAGTCTTAATCAGTTATAACAATCCAAATTTTACAGTAATTTTAAAAGTTTCGAATCATGTAGAATAAACTTGAATTTTGAGAAATGATTTAAATCATCAAAATCACATTGAGAGTAATTCTAACTTTTTACAAAATTGTCTTTCAAATGACGTAAGTACAAAAGGAATTATTTAGAGAAAAGACTATTTTCATAGCCAAGAAAGTAAATGTTTTTAAATTTTTTTTAATCTGACAAATATTTAAATGAAAAAAATCTTTACAGATTCAAGCAGCATTTGACATATGTTCTTTCCCTTACATTTTTATTTTCAAACTATTTGTTGTTATGTTTCTGCATCAAAGAAAGTTAATTACAGAAAATGCCAAAGAAAATGATTTAACTTTAACTGCACTTCTAAAATTAATGAGAAATGCTTTCTTTTCAAACAAAGGTTAATTTCGAAGAGTTTTTATGGAACAGTTGTTTTATTAATTGAATGCGAAAAAACATTGTTATTTAAATTATTGGAATATGGAAGTTACAAGTGTTGGAAATAAATATTCATCCCATTAATTATGAAGTCGTTATTTTTCAATATTATTTTATTCACAAAAATAAAATTAAGTAAAATAAAATATCACAAAACAACTAGAAAACTACAAAACAAATTTCTTGTTAAAAAACATAATTTTTTCAAAAGTTGGTAAGTGGTTCAATTTTAAAGTTTAAGTAAGCCAAATATCTAAAACGTTTTTAGATCGAAAGAAAAAAGTATTCTTACTTTTATATTTTCTGAAAATTTTTAAATTAATTTCATAAAGGCGGTAGGATATTAATTACGTAATTTAAAGTAATATTTGTATTAGTAGTCAATTTTGAGAAATTTGTTTTGCATTAAGCTTGAAAATGAAACAAAAAGCTAAGACTACATTATTGAACTAATTGCTTAATATGTGAAATTTAAAATTGATGAAATTTAAAATAAATGAAGATTTAGAGGAGCACTATATTCTTAAAATTCTTAAAATTAATAATTTTTAAAAATATCTTACCACATACATTGGTACTATAAACTAAATTAAACTCAGTGGCGCGACAGCCCTAGAGGGCCAAGGCCTACTGTGCCCATCTCAGTTTTCTTGACCTTGGGCTCTGGGGTGCAGGAGCAGATGCTCCGGTCAGGTGATCAGCCGAACGCGGAACCCCCAGTGTTTAGTTCCCAAGCATGCTTGGTACTCATTTATCAACCCACTGAAGGGTTGAAAGGCTGAGTCAACCTTGCCCGGCCCGAGGATCGAACCAGGGACCTGTGGCACAACAGCGCGAAGCGCTACCGCTCAGCCACCGGGCGTCACATTGATACTATAATCGTTATTAATTTTTGTGAATTATAAATATTCATTGCTCATTATTAGCAAATTTTTTTAAAAAAAATTGGAGTTTGTAAGGATTTTAATTCACTTAATGAATTACATATAATTAAAAATGCTGCTTGTGTAATATTTTTATTTCAAATTTTTCAACATTTAGATGTTTGGTCACAAATAAGGACTTGAACGAATATTATAGGGAGTGAGTGCAGCATTAAAATATTTTACAGTGGGTAAATTGGTTAAAAAATATTTAATTCTTAATAAAACTTTTATAAAATTTAAAATTTTATCTATATCTTATCCATGCAAATAAATTATTTTGAAATTGTTCATGTAACACTTGTCTTAAATCTTCTCTGCGGCCAAGTTTTTGAAAAAAAAATATATTTTTCCAAAAATTTAATTATAAGCGACTTTTTACAATTAAGTGTAATTAGGCTGGCTAATATCTTGGTCCTTTTTTCATGTTTTAACTTAGATTTGGCTTAACTAGATACGTTGTATATGCGTAGGCGACATACAAAAAAATTGGTTTCTAGTGTCAACAATAATAAAAATCATTTCAAAGACCCATTATTCCTCTGTTGTTTAAAGTTCTCCAAAAAGAATGAACATCTCTATAATCAAAAATAAGATTTAGGTAAACAAAACATAATTACTTTTGAAAGTTGAATAAAATTACTTTTGATCAACATAGGCGGAAAACTTACTTTAATTTCCCATCATTGAATTTTTCTGCACTTTCATCAGTGTTGATCGATTTATATATGAGTGGTGTTTTTTTTTTCTCATCCATATAAAATTAAATTTGCGAATATATTAAATGAGGAAGTCATAATTTATTTATCCTCATTCTAAATAAAATACAAAACAGAACAGATACTTTGAATTTTTAGTAATAGTATAAAAATGATTATCATTTTTAGTGAAAAAAAAATATTGATGTTCAAAAATTAGCGTAGACGAGTGTAAATAGGAGAGTAAGGATAAAGACAATAAATAAAAGTATAATTAAGAAAGCAAGAAATTTGATTCATGTTCACTGCAGTCAGAAAGTTTGTGTAAACAGTATAGGTAATCTATGTGAGTAAAAAAATAATCACTTTCGACTGTACCAAATTAGTTTTTTAGCCTTTGTCTTTCAAACTCTGAAAACTTTTTTTACGAAAATATCACAGATTAATTGTTTTAAATGAAAAATAAAATTATCTTTTCTTATGTTTTTAAATCTTTTCAAACTGTTCATTAGAAAACTTCATCATCTTTATCATAGAGAAAATGAAAAAGTCAAATCTGACTGGTAACTTTGAGTAAACTTTTCTATTATTGTAAATTCACTAACTACCAAAACTTTGATCTGAAGTTCATTTTCAAAGAATTTAAATAAAAATCATAGAACTCATTCATTTTATGAGAATAGAGGATATAATTGTATTTATTGTTTATTACGTTGCATTGGACTAAGGAAAGAATAACCCAAGAAGATAGCTCTGGAATATAAAAGTTTTTAGATTAAGATAATTAATTACCTTTTTGAACTTTAAAACTTTTAATTGATATGTTTGTAGAAAAAATCTGGCTTTATTACAATACACACTATTAGAAATTTTGATGCATTGTAAAGGACAAACAAAGGCTAACATAAGCAATTAAGTAGTGCATTACCACGAGATATATTTGAAAAGCAGACGACATTTTTAAAATGAATTAATTTTCTGTTTGGTGGAATGAAACAGAGCGTTTGTAAAAATACATTGTGAATCAGTTTTTTAAAATTGAATTGTGAAATAGATGGGACAAATATTTTCTAAAGAAATGTGGTTGAATCCATTACGGCATAAGAAAATTTTGTGGATTACCCATTACTGTGTTAAGAAAGTATAGGAGTTCTAATAAGTATAATCGCATAAAGAATTTTCTGCTGTTATAATTAGCTCTATTGAAATCATTTGAAAATTCGTTTGAAATGATGGGAATTATATGAAAATTTTTTAAGCTCAAAAATTACTTGTATAAGAGCTTCTTGTTATTTTATATAAATGCATTAACATCATTTTTTGTATTATCAAATCTTCAAATTACGCATTTGATATAGCACGTGTTAATCCACAATATTCAGAAAAATTGCTATTGTATATTATCTGGTAACGCTTCGAACAAAAATTCGAAGTGATGAAATAACTATAGTCACTTTCTCAATTTCTAATGTATTTAACTTATCCAACAATCACTTTAACATTTGCACCAAATAAGTGGCTCAACACAACAAGGGCAATTATAGCAGAGGGATAATTTACACCCATGCCAGAAGCGGGATTAGCTTTATTCGTCATTTTATTCGTCACTTTATTTTCAATTTTCTAGTCTTTATTCTAGTTTCGTCATTCTAGTTAACAATTTCCCACAATGCACTATAATGAGTTTTCGAGTAGAAGAAACATTTTCGCCATTTATTTGAGAGTTCGTGTATCGTCGAAAATCGCTCGATTTTGTGACGAAGTAATTCTCAAAATTAACGAAATACTTCTCAACGATTGCTGAATCTTGAAAACTGAGAGTTTCATTTCTAAGAGTGGCACCAAGGTATACAGCAACATCGTAAAACTGACTTCAACTTGATAAACTGACTTCACGTAATAACAGGTTTCGATTTGAAAGGAGAATGGTTTACACCTAATAGTAGCGCAAATTAAATCGATATTATGGCTCAACGTACCGACATTATGATTCCTCTCTGAAAAGAATTTTCTGAGATTGTCTTCACTTCAAAAATAAACATTTGAACATGATAAAAATATTTGGAATCTTTCACGAACCGAGTAGAAACTTGAATTTTCTCACGAATCGTTGAATTTTTCGAATCCAGAAGAGATTTCTTTTTTACTTCACGCAATTTTTTTAACAAACTAAGCTTAAATTTCTTCAATAGATTTTTAAACGATTTTTCAATTTTTATAAAGAACTTTCTGCAGTTGCTTTTAGCAGCCAAAGCTTACAAGTTTTTAATAGGTTATTTAAATGAATTCCTAATTTTCATAAAGAATCTCATCTTGTCTTCCAGCAGCTAAAGTTTAAACTTGTTTAATACAGGGTTATACATAATTCCCTCCGGGCAGGAACTGGACGATCACATTGATGTATGCGGTGTGGCCAAGGGTTAACACATAGAACTGTAATGTATGTAAGTAAAACTTGAATAGTTTCGGAATAATTTCATATGTTTCTTTTGAAGTTATACTTCTTATGCGACTTCCAACAAGTTGGTAGGATCCAGTTTTCCCTCATTCATTTCCATATTGTTTTGGTTCTCACTAGCATAAAAATAATAAAAGTCATAAAAGTATTCGCGATCGCAACGAACTATAGGGGGCGTTGTTGTATGAGACGCTTACCTGCGATTTCCATATGAACCGTCATTCAGTTACTCTGGAGACGTCGTTAATGTAGTGTGTAGCATTGCAACGTTCCTTCTTTAATGTGGCTTATTAAATTTAAAAAAGAAAAATGCTTGACATTCTTTCTTATGCAAACGAAAACAAAATGGTATCTCTTTTTATTAGAGAAGGAATATCCAAAACACGCCGGAAAAATATTTGTACATTAACAGAAAAAAAATATGTATATTCTTATAAGAGTTAAAACCTAATGCCAGAGAAATAGTATTACTAAATTTAATGATATAACATGAAAGGCCCATTTAAACTTTACATTCTATAGTTTTAAGAATCATATTACTTCAAAAATTAAAATGAACAAAAAATATACATAAACCTCATAATTTTATGAAATTTAATTTTGTAAACAACGTTTTTTGACAACAATTTTTATCAAAAAATTTCAAGTTTCAATAAAAATCATTATTTAGAAACTAAGAAACGTAAAATAAAGAATGCTGACGAAACAAAAACAAAAAAAAAACAAAAACAATTCTTTTTTGTCGCCATTTTTAGTGCTACGAATATTCGTCTTTGGGATTTGCCAAAAACAAAACAAGATGCAATTTTATTTTATCAGGAGGGAAATATTTTACCGAAAAAACGAAAATGTACCAATTCCCACAACATAAAACTTTATCTTGGCAAACGTACGTTTTGGAAATGTTATTTCATTTGGAATCTTATTCATCAGAGTTCATATGGCGATATGATTGTTTTGAATTTATGCTAAACTCTATATCGGCTCATTTTCCACCGAAATCCAATTAACTATTTTGATTTTAAATAAAGTGTTTTATTTTATGAACTGTCGCAAAAATTTTAAGTGTAGATTGGCGGCACTTAAAAACCGCCAAATCTGTAGCGGCGGTGGCGTTAATACGTCGTAAGTACCGAATTTTTATTCCATACTTTTCTGAATCATATTATTTCAAACATTGGAATATACAAGAAGTATACATAAACACATAATGTTATACCATTTAATTTTTCAAAAGTATTTTGAGAACAATTTTTATCAAAAAATTATAAACTAAAGAACGGAAAATAAAGAATTCTTAGGATAAAAAAAACGATTTTAAGAATTATTAACATTGAAATAAAAACTTTCATATTGTTTCTTTTTTTATTATTCTTATAGTTCTTAATCAGACGTAAAAAACCATTCTGTAGAGAACGATCATCAAATGAAAAAAAAATATTTACAAGCAAATTTTTTATTGTAAAAATCATTGCACTTACCTGATTTATGATTCCCGGAGAATTCCAAAATGATAAGTTCCTTGTTTGAAAACTTTATTCTCAAATAATAGATGCATAGTTTATCCCTTCATTACTTTTAGATAACATACTACACAGCAAAATTTTATAATTGATATGAATTTGAATATGTAGCTAAAAACAGAATAGCTGAATTCTAGTTTAACTTATTCTTTCAAAATTAAAAAAAACTTACCAAGAAAACGATTTAAATTAATTAAGAATCAGCACAAATGGCACTATTTCAAGTAACTTGGATAATTTTTTATTGTTGTTTTCCGAATTATATGGATACAGAAATATATACTATTCTATAACGAAGAAGAATATGCTATAACTATTACAATTCTGTATGTTCTGAATTCATATTTATTCACTGGAATGACGAAAGCAATGTTGACTTCACTTTAATTCGTAATGAATTGAAGACAGAAGAAATACATTTTACCTTAATACACACATCTGTAACAGTATCCGAAATCGGAAGTCATCAGTTGCAAGTTTGTTGATAATAGAAATTAAAAATTATTGAGGAATTTTTCTTCAAATGTTTGGCGTGTTCTGTTCCTGAAAGATTTACTAATATTCTGGAGATTTTTTTCAAGTTCTTCGGCCTTTTCCTTAGGGAAATTTTGTTTCTTATTTGCTGCTAAAAAATGGCGTCTGATTCAGTCAATGACTTTGATGGAACTAAATGAAAACGTGATAAATTAATGTCCGATATTTACAGGCTCCCGCTAGACGGCGTACTCGAGCGTTGCGATCGCGAATTGTTTTTGAAGTTATACTTCTTATGCGACTTCCAACAAGGTTTCCTTAAACGTTTAACACTACATTTTTATTGGCCGGGAAATCACGTGGTAGGATCCAGTTTTCCCTCATTCATTTCCATATTGTTTTGGTTCTCACTGGCATAAAAAATAATAAAAGTCATAAAAGTATTGTTTTTCTATAAATATTTTTTTAGTTTGATTTGATACACATATAATTTAATAGGACAGTATTTTTTATTTTCAAATTTAGTGGATAACAATTGTAAAAAGTAAGTGAAAACAATCCCACGGACAATGCGACAGATTTAAGGTTATGTCAATTTACGTCTCTTGTGAATATCAATTCATTGTTAGGTTTTCTCTTTTGAAATTACATTATGACGCATTCACGTACATTATTAATGCAAATACATTTTCCATGGCGAGACGATAAGGCAACCGCAAGCACTTCCACTGGTTCAAGAGGTCCACGAGGGAAAAATGCACTATATTGCCGTGATTACAGAGCACAGAAGCGAGCGGAGCAGGAAAAAGAGTCGTTATATAGAACTAGTGATCCTTCTACGACTGCTGATTCTTCTACAATTAACGTCGCAGGTTACGAAGTTTAACTTCTTCCGCTCGGAGGGACTCCACACACAATTTTTTTTTAATATTCGCCTTCTTTTTTTTTACTATAACGTTTCGAAACCCCGGAGGGAATTATGAATAACCTTGTATGTTGTTAAACTGAATTCCCAATTTTTATAAGCAGTCTGACGCAATTTTTTTTAAACAGCCATAGTTCAAATTTGTTTAATATGTTGTTAAGCTGAATTCTCAATTTTCATAAGGAATCTATGGCATTTTTTGAACAGTTATGGCTTAAATATATTTGACAGGTTATTGAACTGAATTTATATATTTCATAAAAAATCTCATGCAATTTTTTTAACAGCCTAAGCTTAAATTTGTTTGATAGTTTGTTAAACTGAATTCTCAATTTACATAAAAAAATCAATTCATACCTTGAGAGATTTCCAGACTATTCGCCTTTGCAAAGTGAAAGTGAAAGCTAAAGTAAATTGTTGATCTGATGATCTCTCGTGAAAACTACAATCACTCATCGCTATTAGGCATCCCTGGTTTCATTTTAATGCTAGTACTTATTAGAAATAAGATCCAATCTTTAAGCACTTAAATCTGGACTTTAAAACTAAACACTATTCATACAAAAGTGGTACGCAGTACTGGATTATATTCTAAACAAGGTTACGATATTTATTTATTATCTATAATTTGACCTTTCCTGAATTTCGCAATTTTTATCAGGGACGAACCGTTTGATATAAAAACTGAAATAAAGTGACAAAATATATCAGAGTTAAAAGTAAAAAAGTAATTTAACTAGTGAAATTAAGATTACAACCTGGTAAGCAAATCTGCTTTCCTTACTGCTTCTTTATTTTTTATATTATGTTTAATTTATTCTTTATAAATTTTATTAAAATAAACAATTCAGTATTTGTCTTTCATCATATTTCAGGGTTTTCAGTACTGGTTAACTTAGATCAGATTATTATTATTATTCAATTTAGTTAAATGCTCAGAAAGTTGTAAAATTTTTGGAATGCATGCGTTTGAAATTAAAATGTGATGATAAAAAGTATTTGGTTCAAATATAAACTAAATTGAAACTTAAAAACTGAACCAAAAAATGACAGTTTTTAATGTTTTCAACCATAGCTTTGTGAGTATTATAAAATATGAAAAAAAACTACTGAATGAAAAGCTTTAAAATTGATTTCAGTATTTATAAAAAACTTAAATAACGATATAAGTTGCATTTAATTTATTTTTAAGATGGGCTAGTTTAAAACCAAGTTTTCAAGTATAAAAAATTAAGTGAAAATTATAATTTTTTGGCATTATGTTGTTCAAATTAATAGTACTACAGGGTTATACCATGTTAGAGTAAAATGAAAATGGGAATTAAACAATGCTATTCAGCTATAATTGACGCCAAAATGAAATGAAAAGAAAGCCAGTTTATTATGCTTACGTAGTACAGAAAAAATTTGATATTAATTTTTTTTGTTAAACAGAATAACAAAAGATATCACCAGAATAATCCTATGACTCAGTGATTTTAGAATTTTAAACGCAGAAGAACAGAATCAGAACTTTTTGAACAAAAGGGTCTTGAAATTTAAATGAAATACAAAATTTATTTATCTAGTTTAAGTTTTAGAATATATAGCTAAAGCAATATTCAATGGATAAAATTACACTTTATCGTATTTTGAGCCAAAGGAAATAGCACTGCAAGATATACAATTTAAATTAATTATTCTTTAACTTTATAAAATTTATAGGGTAAATCTATAGATAACAATAGTTTCAAATCGAATTAAATTTGAACCGTTATGGCTCAGGGTATAGAGTAAAATTGAAATAAAAATACTAAGAACTGAAATACAGGAAATGTTTATGCATATTTTGAATTCTCATACATGTCCTCAACACACTTTGAGGAGAAAATAAAGGAATATTTAAAACGAAGTGTGACAACAATTTTTTGAAATTAAACTAACAAGTGACAATCTCCCTTTGACGATGTGAGGTGTCCTACTAATGCAATAGGAGAAACGTGAAATTAACGCATGGAAAAAAAACACATTTCATAAAAAGTATGGAAAATAACACATTTCATGAAAAATATGGAAAATAATACATTTCATACAGTTAGCCATGAAAAACTTACAATAAGCATTAAGGAATGAAATTTATCTTGAAGAATAGCTAAAAAGAATTTAATAAACAAAAATATAATATATATGTTACCGGAAAAGTTTGAAATCCGGCATTCTATAGAATGCCTAGGCATTGTATACAGTGCCTAAAACTAACTGGCAATGTAAGAGATTATTTATATTTCTCACATTTCCTAGGCATTCTGTAGAATGCCAAATGAGAAGCCGTCAAAGTATAAAATCTTCTGTGGCCATGCTAGTAATGGTGTTGAAATGGATATTTTGTGCAATATTTGTTTCTGAACTGAAAATAATTGTGACTTAAATGTGAAGTTTTTAACGAAAATTTCGTTTCCCTTAATAAGAAAGGTGTTCTTCATTCTGTTTTGTACTACTTTCATTTTTCCTTACTCATTTTGAATAATTTTTTTTAAAATTTCACTCTCATTATTTTTTCAGCATAACATTTTTATTTTTGAGAAATGCGCATCATTTACATGATAACTTCATCGGGACGTTTTTTCATACTTTGCCTAAATAGCATTTGTCATTCTATAGAATGCCTAGGTATTACATACAATGGCTAGGGAAAGTATCTAATACTTCTCATATTTCATATCTTGCCTAAAATCATCCGGCATTGTATACAACGCCTAGGCATTTTATAGAATGCCGGCGTTTCATACTTTGCCGGTAACATATAGATTTAATCAATCACTTTTGAAAAAAACTTGTACAGTTTTGAAAAGGTTTTCAAGGCACGCAGTAACGTACTTATATTCATTAAATTATGAGTTTATAGAATAGAATAATATGCAGTGTTTAATCGAACAAGCTAAAGGGTTTAATTTGATAATATAAAGGTCTGTAGAATCAGAATGTACTATGCAGGGTGTGAATGGCCCTCAAAAATTAAAAAAAAAAAAACGGTTTCAATATTCTAATTAAATCTTTCTTTCTTTCATCTTAAAATTACAAAACGAAACGAAGCCAAACGTAAACCATTAACAAACCCAAAAATTTCGGAGCTGTTTATTTATTTGGAAATATTAAGTGTAGTATTGAAAATTAATTTGCTAAAATGCGTCTCAATTTCTCACTTTAAATATTTCTTTAAATTTTTTTAAGGATATTTGATATGCCAATACGCATAAACGAAAAGTGAACATGTCTGCTAGATTTTATGTGGTCATCTCTAATAAGTTGATGATGAGATGGTCACCGAGTTTATAGCATCACTCCACAATAATATTTCTCCGTTTCTTACTCAGGAACAACTATTGAACTATATAATTGCCTTAAAAATCCAGCTAGTTGAAAAAATATAATCAACTTATGGTGGAAGTAATGATGGGTACCAATTTATATTGAATATGGAAATCTCAGGGTGTTGGAGTTTGTATTGGTATAGTGGACTAGTTGAAGATAGTAGTGATGAAATCAGGGGGTGATGAATATAACACTTGAAAATGAAAACCGGATCATATAAAGCTTTTATTTAATATACCTGCAGAGCTCGAGATACCAAATATAAATATTATCCATAAGAATTTCAGTTTAATCAATTTTGAATAACAATATTAATATGGACAGGCCATGGGAGACAAATCCCCCCACGACCTGCCTAATCAAAAGCCAAATTAAAAGGTACGTGTAATTTGTTCCCAACGAACACAGAAGCATCGGTAGGAGATCCAAAATTGGCAAATTATCAAAATATAACATAGCCAAAACAAAGCCAACCATCATATCAATATTGGAGTTGAAAGAATACCTTGGCGATCACGAGTCGCCAACAAATTTATGAGAATTATTACAACCATGCAACTGAAACATTTTTGCGGTTAGAAATTTAAAATTAAAAGTTATAAATAGATTTTTGTTTTCGATTAGAGGCGACAGTGAATTAATAAGTCTGCATTAGTAATGAAATAAAAATTATCCGTTACATTGATCTATCCATACGAGAAGAAATAAATATTTTATGTTCGTTTTAAAAAATTAAATCTTTAATTTATTTTAAATATAATTCTATTAATAAAAATAAGCTTAAGTAATCAAAGATAGTTAAAAGGATAGGAAATAAATATGTAATACCAATTGTGGCATCACACAACTCATTGAAAAAAAACAGAACACTCAATTCAAGAAAAAATATTATACCCCTAAATAAAATAAGCATAAACATTTTATATTTGATAATTGTCGAAAGAATGATTTGACTAAATTGATAAACGAGTTAAACTGCTTCTGGCCCAACTGCAACAGCTGCAATATATTAAAAAAAAATCGGCGAGATTTAAGCTTGCCATCTCTCCTCTAAGGCTATCTAATCTAGATTTACCCTAAATGATTACTGAAATAAATTATTAAATCTCACATAGCAAAACGAAAAAATGTTTTTGAGGCAATTGACCACTTTTTTGCGAAACTGCGTGAAAATATCCATTTGCTTTGAATATTGCCGATAGCTTTAGAACCACTTTAATTTAGCAATGATAAGAACTCAATTATAAATTCATTTTTGGAATTGCAATGAATAGGAGTAAATTTTATAATTTTATAAAAAGGAAGATTCTTAAAAAATTTGCAATTGGAGTGAATTGCTAGATTGCAGCTCTAATCAAATAAAAAAAAATTTTTTATCGCATGTTTCAATGAATTATTTATCTTTGATTTCCTTTGTTTGGTTATCGAAAATGAAATCCCCATTAATAATATCACTCAGTGTGGTGATGATGTTACAGAATTCGTATTTAATAAATATATGAAACGATGTGATCTTGAATTTTCTCTTTTAAAGTGTATATCTATAAACTTAGTTAATGGAAATTCAATAAGAACTGATACAATGAAAATGATAATAGCCTATAAAGTTATTAATAATAATATAATAATTGAAAATTATAATTTATAATATACTAGTGGGCTGCGAACCCTACTCGCTGAAGCTCATCAACCTCCGAAAATTGCTAGGCAATTTTATATGGTTTGCTTCGCAAATCAAGCTCGATTCGCACGCTGCTAACTTAGGTACATTGCAAATGCACAAAATTCTAAGAATTCAAAACAATCATTCAAATCCATATAACAACTTTTTTTTAAACAAAAAATTACATCTTTTTAGTAAATACTAAATCATAAAAATAAATTTGAATTCAAATAAATGACATGTAATTCGCTAAACCTATTAGAAATGTGCTATAGTAAAAAATCTTAAGATAAAATTTCTAAAACTGATATCTCTTTAAAAAGTTTAAAATTTTGACTATCACGCTTCTTTTGATTATACTTCAAAAGCGCAACAGCACGACTGAGACTCATTTGTCAATGAATAACTAAAAACAATAATAAAACAAATAAATTTGTGATATAAATCAAAACTTGTCAAATAAATTCGTAATATAGAAATTCGTGAAAAAAAGCACTTTCGACAAAATACTAAAATAGAAATCTATCTACAAAGACTACTCACTTCTGCCTAGCTTAATAGTATGAGATTGCCGCAGCTGAATTGTTATTTCCGTTTCCGTTTTTAAAAGCGCTATATGTTGAGCCACCTAAGCTAGATTTGGCATGCGACATTTTTAACGGCAATCATTGGTCGATTTTCTAGCGTTGCCATTCGGGGAGTTGTAATGAGGCTTTTTTTTGTCGCCGTGTAAGAGAAATATATATAGAGATTATGGTAAATTCCAATTATAGCATTTTAAATGATACTAAATATTTATTTTAGTGAGTTAAACTCTTTACTCAGATTGTGGTAAATCTAATAGTAGCTGTATCTAAAACAGCCAACAGACAATAAAAAAAAGTTGTATATTTGGTGCAATCAATGCGTTGGATAGTGATATTAGAGTACTTATTTGTCTCGGAGTATGATAAAAAATCTATTATCACAATACTTGTACTTAGTACGACAAATCCAGATGTATTCTAGGTTTCCTTTCAGACTGAAAAGAGACTTTTTTCCTTCATATTAACATATGGAGAATTTTATGTCCGGAATTTATTATTTACTCTTTAACTACTTATTTTTTTTAAATAATTTTTGTTTTATTTTATTCATTGAAATGTATTCTAATGAACACTTCGTTACCAAATTTTAAAATTTAAATTTGTAAATAATTATAAAACTTTTTCAAATTCAAAAGTTCATGTTTTAGAACACTTACATACTTGAATTTAAAAATTAGGTTATCAAGTTCAGTAGAATGCGTTTCAATGAATAAATTAAACCAAAAATTATGTATAAAAATTTCATTACTGAGTAAATGAGGAAATTACGGTTTTATAATTCTCCTTATGCTAACATGGACGAAGTAAAATCTCTCTTCTGTCTGAATGGAAACCTTAAATACTTCTGTCTTCACCGTATGCCGCATTACATTTAAAAGTATTACTGGCGTTAATAATAGTTATGCGATTTCTTACAGCCTTTGAAATAATTCCCGAGAATAGTTTTTTCGCCAAAACTGATTACAGATATATTAGCGTCGTTACTAATTAAATTAGAAAATTAAAATTAATTAACTTTCGGTATAAGTAGGATTGAAATTACAAAAGAAAAACAGTTTTGCACTAAAAAGCTAAATTAATGAAAGAAAAGTTCTTATGTATAAAAACCTTAAAAATCACCTTATTAACATTGGCAGTAATGATACTTATTTAATTTTAGAAATCCGTGGATACTACTGCTTTTATATTTATTTATGTTTTTATTATGTACTAATATATTTTTGTAAAAATTGGTTTTTGCAACTCAATGAAAGGGACAGTACGGTAGAAATTTGTTGATTAATGGTAATTTTGATTGATGGTAATTTTTGACTATCAAGAGTTGACATCGATCATTATGCCAAATGATACTGAACATAATATTTATTTTGAGGAAGGGATAAACTTCAAAAAATTTGTTTTGCTTAGTGTGATAACATAAAGCCACCGGGTAGGGCTACAAATAATGAAAATGGAATTGTTTTAGTTTAATTAAATTGTTCGATATATGTCTGTTTTGAGAGTGATTTCATAGTGTTGATTAATATTGATCATTTATAGTTTCTTTTCACCCGTAGAAAGAATGGGTATTTAGCTAGTTAAGAAATAAAATAGAATATCAATATTTTTACAAACTACTTTTATACATTGTTTTGTCATTTCCTTTAGAAATATTTATTCCTGACTATTTTAAGAATTTGTGATTGAAGGAACACAAAAATAATTGAAATTTTTTAGCTTTAGTAACTCATGGATTCCTTTATTTCAGAAACATGCAGGCGAAATACATCTTTTTGTTGGTGGCAGTTTTTTTATGCGCATTTGGTAAGATATGAAAAACAAAATAATCAGTTTTTTTGTTCTCACACTATCGCTTTTGCAAATTTACTATCATTATCATTAATCAAAAGTTATTCAGGGTGATTTATTTTAAACGCGCTTTGCATTACGGTTTACTTAATATATATTTCGCTTATTTTATGGACATTAAGATTTGATTTATACAAATTTCATGAGGTTTATAGACATTGCAGTTTGATTTAAGTAAATTTCAGTTATTCTATGGGCATTATGATTTGATTTATATAAATTTCGATACTACTTGAAACACAACAGTTTTAATTTTTTAATTTTATTATGGATTCATAAAATGTTCCAACTTCTGCTTTAATTTTTGATTTTCTAACAAATGTATATAATTAAGGGGACTAAGGCTAATAATTATTCAGAATATTAAAAACAGAGTTTCTGATAATATTTTTAAACTCTCTTAGAAATTAAATCTATTTTCGTAATTAGTAACAAAACTGTTCAGAATTTTTGTTTAATTTCTTTGTTAAAAAATAAGATTTATTTATAGAAAATTTTATTATTTAACAAAACTATGTTCCATGAACCAAGTTTTCATCGCATGCTGATGCCAAATTAGATCAATTTTAAATATGCATTCTAAAATAAAATTTCATCATTCAGAGTAAGTTAACTGTAGGATTTATTGTACAAAATCATTTGCCACATATTTCTGAAAACTGAATTTTCCTATCCAGTGTCAGACAGCTATGCAACAAACCATTGTACAAATAGTTCAGTTGTTTCTTAAGGAGATGGCGCCACACGTTTTGAATTAAAATGAAAAGCCACATTAAAATGACAAGCCACATTAAAACAATGACAATAAATAAAACTAGGGTGATTAATTCATTGATTTAATATCAATAAAGTTTTTGAAGTAGTGAAGTTAATATTTAGTTGTTTCGTATAGAGATGGCGCCACACGTTGAATATGATGACAAGCCACATTATAATATTTAGCAAAGGCTTCTCTACTAAATATATATATATATATACATATATATATATATATATATATATATATATATATATATATATATATATATATATATATATATATATATATATATATATATATATATATATATATATATATATATATATATCATTATCCAGCTATGATATAATTATATCCTTCGAATTATTCAGCAAATTAATAAAAGCATATTTTTAATTTTACTAGTTTTCTTTCGTAACAACCCGCGGAATGTTCATCTGGTTAATCATGTCATAGTCATAGATGAATCATAACAAATAAGGTTGCGAGTCATTTTATTTTATTTTATAACCAGCGTTAAACAGCTGACCCAACTCTAAATTTACAACTAGCAAAGCCGATCTCCACAGCAATTAAATTTCGAATCTAACCCAGAAGTCAAGGGAACTCCTGAATCAAACATTGAGACAAACTAGCTTTCATGGTGGAATTTTTGATGGAATTAACCCGCATTTGCGTTAAACGGAGAAGCAAACCGCCAAAATCTTCCTTAGTTAACTTGATGAGAAGGGGATTCCAACGCATGATCAGTCTACTACTGAGGATATCTTACGTCAGCACTGTGGCTCTTGCGAGCCGGTGGCAGAATTCCGATTAACGAAGCATGTATAGGATTCGAACCTGGAACACCTCATTGCGAGGCGAACGCTCTATCTTCTGAGCCATGGTGGCTCCCAAAGTGTTGGATCTGTAAAGTCCAAGAGCAATCGGCATGTAATACGTTCGTAAGCTAGCCCTGTTTTAACAAAATTAACAATCATTATGAGTGTGGCTAAAAACAGCTGATTAAGCACTGTTTTAAATATTTTTTTTATTTCCAATGGCAGATATGAAAGACAAATTTGTAGCTGAGAACAATACAAAGAAAGAACAAAAAACGGAAACAAGAGCTACAAAAAGAAAGAGTCTATAGGTCTGCAATAATGCATCTCGCCCGCCAATAACGTTCCCACAAGGGCCCAGGAGGAAGTGCAGGGCAACGTCTCAGATGGTTAGCTTCCATTTCTTCTTGCAGGTTACATAATGGACAAAAGGGGCTTGAAAAGATTTTGATTCTGTACGGGTGTTTTGATAAACAGTCATGGCCAGTGGCAAGGCGAAAAAGGGCCACAGATTTTTCTCTTGGCCATGAGAATATCTTTAATTCCTTCCAGCCAGTCTTTATCTTTATTTGCTTCTTGGAGTTTTGCCTCAAATGTTTCTTCGAAGAGAGATTTTTATTAGCCTTTTTGCAGTGTGGGAAGGAGCTGGCTTAAGAGATATTTGTTGAATCTTGGCGGCTTTTTTGGCCAAGAAATCTGCAGTTTCGTTACCTTGAAGTCCACAGTGCGCTGGTACCCATTGAATGGCGACATTTTTGTTGTGTTGGTCAAGCCTTCAAAGGGCTTGACGACAATGTAGAATGTCGGCAGATGCGGGGGCCTTGGAGGAAGCATAGCTTGGAGTGCAGCTTTGGAGTCAGTTTTAAATATTCACAGTAACAGTTAATGCACTACTAATTTCTCCCTCAAATCCATAATTTGACCGTATTAAAAATTTAGAAGAAAAGCATATAAATTGTAATTTGTTAAACTGGGAAATTCGCTTAAATGTGAATTAACTCACAGTCGAGAGGGCGAATCAAGAATTTCATGAAATAAACTAAACAGTCAACAAGGAGCGTCTGCTGCTGATTATTGCAAAACAATCTAAAGTGACCGGATGAAGAAACCGGCCCAAGGAAAGCTTTTTATTTTTCATCCAGAATAACTCAATAATTGAATCTAATTCAAGATGATTTTAACTCTTGTAAAATTAAATGACACTCTCAAATTCATATTTATTCTTGAAATTTTATTTTACTTTAAAGCATGTAAATTAAGTTTATATTTTAAAAATTTCAATATTGTTTGGCAATTTACCTATTCCAAAAATTTTTTTGAAAATAGGTGAAAATGAGTGCATCACTCTTTTTATAATGTAAGAAAAATTAATATTATTTTATTAACAATTCTGTGGAAAGATAATAACCTATTAAAACATTAATATATTTAAAATTGTGTAATTTATCTACTTAAAAATATTTTGTTCTTTATTGTAGCTGCTATTGCAGTTGATGCAGACCACGGATGTCCTCATGATGAGCCATCGTGTCACAGTTATTGTAGAAGTAATGGATTTGCTTTTGGATGGTGTGGTGGTTTTCTGAACTTTAATTGCAATTGCCATGGCACGCAATAAATCCTCGGATTTGGATTTATTGCGAAATTTTTCTACGCAAAACATGATGTGGCACTTCCCAGTTTTATATGATTGGTAATGATGTGCAATTTATAATTAGAATCTCGAAATAAAATAAAATTATTTTCATTGCAATTTTTGAGATTCTTAGGTTTCATTTCTTAATCAACTATTTTACTTATTATCCTGAATTCGGTAGTCTTAGTACAATTTGTTTCAAACATTCTAGTCTAAATGAATTATTTTCCTGGTGTTTGAAAATTGTATGTCGATCCCTACTAGAAATTTGAATAAGTTTTAAATATTTTATTTACATCTTAATATCAGAGACTTTTAAAATTAGTGTTTCACATTTAAACCAGAATTTTTCTTTTCAAACTTCTAACTCAAGAAAAGAATATAAAATTGTAAATCAGGAAACTGTATTATATATTTTCTCTCATTAAAGATAAATTTCCTTTTGAATTTCATGCTTTCTAAATACAGTAGGTTCTAAAAATAGGCTGTGCAATTCCCTGTTTCCTAAGACCTGCAAGTCAGCAATGGGGTAGTATTTCCTTTCACTATTCTTAGATAGTAATTAAAATGGAAATAGAATTTAAAATTGTCGTGAAATATGACTGGCACGAAACAAAATTATATAAAAGAAAAAAGGATCACGATAGTACAAATTGAATGAAGTGAAAAAATAGAAAATGGAATTTTTTTGAAATTTCTACTGGTTTGCGCTCGAGTATGTATTTTTCATAGTATTCATGAACTAACTGTACAATTCAGTAGCCTGTAAGTTAGCATAGGAGTTAATCGTTTTTTTTTCATTATCCTTGGTAGCAATTAAAGCGATATAGGGGGTCAAAGGTTTTCTTGAACTACAAGAAAAAAAATTGAAATAAAAAATGAAAGGAGAAAAGATTACGATAGTACAAACTGAAAAAAGTAGAAAAAAAATAGAAAATGAAATTTATATATAGTTTCCCACTCGTTTGCGCAGGATTATAGTCATACATTCATAGTATTCATAGACTAACTGTAAAATTCAGTAACTTACAAGACATCATTGGAGCTAATCGTTTTTTTTTATTATTCTTAAATGGTAATTAAAATGGTAAGGGATTTAAAGGTTGTCCTTAACTATGCATATTGCAAGAACAAAATTAAAAATGGAAGTGAGAAAATTGCCATAATAAATTTTTTAAAAAAATAGAAAATGATTTTTGAAAAAAAGCTTTTTCCCGTTTGCAGACGAATATGTACTTTTCTTACATTCCAGCATTTTCGTATGATGATTTCTTAAAATATTGACAACTTGGCATGATCCGATACATTTGAGGCTTATATGTCTATCAACTAAACTAATGTAGAAAACAAAGCTATGGTCAAACTGAGTTAATTTAAATCCACTAGAAGAAAAGTAAATCGAACCTAACTCTTTATAAATTTATTATTCTAATAATTCCTTACGATTCTTATGATTAGAATAATACCATTATAAATTTTTATTCTTATATTCATATAGCAAACAGCAGTACACCAAGGAACAGATACGATATTAGCAATTTGGGAGCATATGGCACACTTTAGATTATGCTTTGTTTCATATTCTATAAATTATTGTTGTTTCAAAAATAACATTAAGGACGAGCATAATTTGTTTACTTTGCAATCATTGGAAGAAAAGTTTAAATTGGAATAAAAAAGTTGATTGCAAAATAATTTTTTAACAGTCACGATTCTCTCTCTAACATTAAAATAACAAATTTATTGCATAGATTTTGAAAGCGTTATCTTTTACATTAAAACCATATAAACTAAAAAATAAAATTTCAAATTTAAACTCTGATTTTATAAATTGTAATATTTCAACAGTCGTGATTCTCTTTCTTATAATAAACCGACATAATTTATCGTATAGGTTTTTATGGCATTATTTTAGGAAACAAATACAATAAAGAACATAAATAATAAAAAAACAATAAGCAAAATAAATCCCTTAACGGCATTTGAAGAGCATAAAGCCAAGAGATAAGGAGGCAAAAGTCTTGAAACAACTCATGGTAAAACGTATCATCTTAAAACAGGGCGGTAATGCTTTCAAATGAAACAAAAAGACAATTTATATCGATTGTTATAGCTTGTTGTCTGTAAATGAAATCCTAAGGGAACTAGGAACAATAACAAGAAGAAAACATGTAATATGTTCTGATGATGAAAACAGAGATTCTGAATCGATTTATTCAATCATAGACTTTGGTCCGAATTATTTTGTTACTTAAAGAATGAATGATTAGAAATTACTTTGTTTGATAGATTTTAGGATATTACAAAAGAAAATATTATTTCAGGGCTGAAGTTGTTAAAAATTTTAATATCTTTGTTCTTAAAGAGTTAAAATCATTTTTAGAACTGTGTGTGTCAATTAAATCCTCACTTTTTTACTTGATCTTTTTTACAAATAAAATTGTGCTCCAAATATGGAATGATTTTAAGCTTGAACAATTTAAAATGATGATTTCGATTTGTTTAAATAAAAAAATAAAAAGCGACATATGCAGATAATAAACTGCACATGGATTTCTAATCTTATACCGAAGAGGTTTAAATATTCCCAAACTAAAGAGGAATTTGAGTTTGTTTTTATTTGCTGACGAGGGAGTGGAAGGGAATAGCGCAATGTTTACAAATACACAAAAATCCTCGTATTTTTCATTTTTCTTAAAAATTCAAATATATAAAAGAAATGGTTAAGGTAGACTAACAAAGTTGATGCGCTGCAAAGAATAAAAAACACAGCCTAATGTCTAGATATCGTAGTTTTTGTATTTATTCCATGTTAAGGCCAAAAAACTTAAAATAATCACTTAATTTGTTGTAGAAGGTCCATTCTTTATAAGTTCTGATGTCTTAATAATTAGTTATAATAAAAATTGATGCAACAATAATTGTAAATGAATTAATATAATTAATTTAACATTTAATAATAATAAAATTTAATTAAAAAATTATTTATTATACATGAATTACGATAACTAATTTCAATATCAATTTAATAATTAATTATTTTAAATGAATTAGTGTAGTTAATTTAATAATTAATTGATGTAAAAATTCTAATACATAATACATAAGAATATTTAGGTAAACTAAGACATGGCGTAACAGAGTATGGAACGTTTTATTTACACATCACCAGGTTCAAACTTTTTTCAAAGAAATAATTGTAAGTTGTTAGAATGTAAAATAGAATCACATGAAGTAAAAGAAAAAAAAATATCAAGGAAAGATTATAGAGTTGGAACAGAGGCACTTAAATAATATAAAAATAATCAGCATTAAAAAGACTTATCATTCATATTTTTAAAGGATTTGAAAAAAAAAGGCTTAGCAATACAGAACGTCTGTCTCAATAATATGTAAGAAGTTTTTATTTGAATAATGGTCCAATTCTAGTTTTTGTACATTTCAATCTTGTCAACTTATCTCTGCAGCCAAAAAACATGCTACTACCACACGGAAAAAAATGGTAAAATTATCACACTGTATGGTGGACTCATTTCTGATTAAAAAAGACAAAAAAAACATCAGTCCTTATCATAAAGTCAAAAGCTGTGTTACTTAAACCATTTAGTTGGTTTACAAAATCTGGTTTTCAAAATTACAGTTCTTATTACCACACATTTAGTTAAAAAAATACATAATTGAAATAACCGTATAAATGGTTTTTATACCATGCTCAAACGTATCATAAAAATATTATCAAATTTTTACCACAATTAACAAACTTTTTCACATGATATAAAACTATATTAAATTGTTAATTTTATCAAAGTCTATACCAAAGCGTGTTAGTAATAATTACCGAGCTTTTTGGTGGAGCATTTTGACTAAACTTTTCTTTCAGTGCACAAACTAGACAAGAAGGAAAATATAAGCTACACTCCTTAGATTCTAAGCATTTTGAAAAAAGATAGGTAGAAATATGACTCTACTAATTAAATAAAGATGCCATATAATAAGTGAAAAATCTTTAATTTAATGAAAAATTGTCCAAAATGATTTTTTCCACTAAGAATTTATATTTCCCCAGATTTACAAGTTGCGTGATCACTATTGCAACAAGTAATATATTATAACTATAACTACAAACTATTTGATACCACTGGTCATTCATCAAACATGAGAATTAATCCATCTCATCATAAATACATATTTACACACAGAAGATATCCAGGTTTATTATAGATATTCAGTATCCCGTAGCTGAATATTATAATTTAGTTAGGAAATAAATTTCAATATTTTTAGTGTTTTATATATATATATATATATAATTATACATAATATTAAAAATAAAGCAGATGCTTTATATTTTAATAAATAATAGTTTCAAAATAAAGAAAAAATTAATAATAGATTAATCAACACGAATGTCTCCATTATTAAAGTTAACCGTAAACATATTGTTACACAAAGAAATTTTATGTTCTTGGGAAAAGTCGTCACAATCGCAGACCGTTAGTTCCAATAGTTTTTGATTTTTTGAGCAAAACTTTCTCTTGAGGAAGTTTTTAGCTCCTATTTTTGGTGATTCTAACTATATTCTAACTTGTAGTTCATGATTCTAACGGCGATTTATTGCACGTTTGCCGGCGTTAATCACCAATAACTAAAATAGCATGGTCTTTGATTTTAATTCACAATTGGATAACGTCGCAGGTTTTTATGCGCAGTTAGTTCATTTTCGTTAGATAGCAAAACGGTTCTTGCAATTATTGCATCTTAACTTTAATGAACACCGTAAATAAGTAGAAGTCTCTTTATTCGGGTGCAAAAAATAGTTAACTATGAGAAGGAAAATGCCGGAAATTCCTACTTTTTAATCACAAAAAGCAGATCTGGATGAAAAACACAGGTTCGACTAATAAATGGAGAAATGGTGTTTAGATATTTTAGGAATCAGATATTATGGATTACCTGGAGTTTCATTAAGTACCCTCATTCCTTCCTTCAGGAATATTTCAGCTCTAAAATGTTTTCAAAATAAATGTTCTCTTTCCAGTAGATGTAGATTAAATGTTTCTAGTAGATAATAGTGGACTTTCTAGTAGATCAAAATGTAGATAAAAAAATCTGTTTCAACGAAATCATTAGTTTAAAATTGAGAAAGAATTCTAGTATAAAAAAGTAACTTTTCTAAAATTTAAAGTACTTAACTAACATTACATTATTTCCATTTTCCTTTTTAACGGTTTCAATTTACCTAAAAAATATAGTTGACAATTTCAAAGAAAAACTTTACAAGTGTGTGATTCTTAATTATGAAAAAAAAATATTTTAAATATTTAGCTAATAAGTAGTGTAAACGCAATGTACTTTGGTTTAAAAGTTTGGATTTGAACTTTAAGAACTTCATAAATAGGCGCACTTCGCAAATAGGTTGTTTAAATAATACTATACAACAATATTATATAAACGGCAACAACAACAAACAATACAACAACAAATAATGTACGGCTGTAATGTGCGGCCGTGTAATGAACGGTACTATACTTTTTTTCTGAGTGTAGTTGTACGAATTAAGTTTAAAATTCCATGGAAAGTTTATATTAGAATTTTTAAAAACTTCATAAATGGGCACACTTTAGAAATAGGCTGTTTAAATAATACAATACAACATTATTATGTATACGGCAGCAATAACAACAAATAATGTACGGCCGACAATACAATAAAATAAACTGGAGATTACATACTACAGATTTTTACTGAGTAAATATAGGTTCCAAAATGCTGCATTTTTTTGAAAATAAATTCGTAATATTTTAAATTAATGGCCTTGTTATTTGGCAGCTAAATTTAAACCTTTTTTAATAATAGTAACAAAAGAAGAGAGTTGATGTAGTGGTATTATTTAAATATGCTAATAACAGCAGTAAAATTTTATTCTTCAGCAAATGATAATATGTATCATCAGTTCATTGGGCGCAAGTGTCAATGACAGTTACATGACCTGTGAAAATTATTAATATGCTTCGCAGCTGAAAAGGGTGTCGTTGAATTTTATCGAATAGTTTTAAAAGAACGTATACTTCCATTACGATAGCAGAAAAATATTCATTTTGGTTGAGAAAATGTAAAAAAAAAATTTTTGAAACTCAATTAGAGCATTGAGTTTTTTTGGTTATATTTTAGAACGGAAAGAAATCACTAAATGTTCACTTAATGCTAGTATAATTCAGGAATTAGTTGTGTAAATTTAAGAGCATTTTAAATAAATAAAATAAATCATTAGTGAAAAACAGTTATAATTTCCAAAGTGAGTTGGTGAAAAAGGTTTTTTTAAGCACGATATAAAAAATAAACTTTAAGCACGATATAAAAAATAAAATATAAATTAATTACAAGAAAAGTAAAAGAATAAATTTTATTTTTTTCAACATTTTCTGAACAAGAATGATATATTATATTCTAGTATAAAATAATTAAAATTATGTCATTAAAAATTCGTTAATTATACTAAATACGACAGTAACGCTAATACAAATAACAAAATGTGACTAAATTATGGTTTTATAATTTTGCTTGTTTTCGACTTCCCACAAAACTTTTGTTTATAAATTTCTTCACTAAAAGTTTTTTTTATTTAAATTTGATAAAAAACAAAACGAAAATATCTCTTATCCGTCCCCAAATTTCTACAGTATAAGACACATTTAAAAACAATGAAATATCAATACATATAAACGCTTTGGGGGAATTAATTAAAAAGGGACACTGATAAAAAAAACGTTTTTTTAAATTAGGAAATAATATGTGTTTTTGTGTATTTTACTGTTCAAAGAAATTCCAAAATCTGAATCATAATGTTTTTTTTTTTTAAATATAAAAAAATTCACCTTTGGAGAAAGCGTAGTTCTCTAAAAAGCAAAAAGCCCTTCAGATTATTTTATAAACAAATAAAGGTGTGAGGAGAGGGGTTATACTAAAGCCTGCATAAAAACCGATGGCAGGTTAGGCACTTTATTTGCATCGCACTGGAGCTGCACAATGGGCTATTGGCGATGGTATGGGAAACATTTCTGAGGATGATCTAAAGACATGCCATCTCATTTTTGATCCTCTGCAGAAAGGATGGCTCCTTTGCTTTGGTAGCCCGACGACCTGCGCGCGAAGTCGAGCACTTTACGGTTGAACAGTTTAACGAGGGCCGAGGAACGAGTGGATTCCGCGCACCCTCGGTCCCCACGCAAGGTGATCAAAGTGGTCACCCACCTACTTACTGACCTCAGCCAGTGATGCTTGACTTCGGTGTTCTACTGGGAACCTTGTCTTTACGATCAATCTACTGCGGGACATGAGACCGACCGGTCGCATAATAAGTATTGTGGTATGAATATAAATTTTTAGTGCTTTTTAATAAACTGGAAAGCTTAGCTTTTTTAATTGCTAAATAAAAAAATTATATGGATTTAAGTGAGAGTTTTTTTTTTACTAATTCGGTTAGTATTCACTTCCCGTTTTCCGAATAAACACGACATACTTCAATTTTTACTTCATTATAAAGATAAAAATATTTGACCGCTTTTCCTTTAAAACTACAATTGGAAAATGAGCCACTTTTTTGTGGTATGCTTTAGCGATTTTTTTCTTAAAACTAAACATTCCCACACAAAAGAAATATTTATCTGTTGAACAACCTTTCCAGTAAACTAGAACTGTGGTATACATATTCCTAAAATAAATTTGATTAATTAAACTGGAGTTTTTAACCATTTATTTATTCTGAAATTTACAAATAGAATTGTGAAATTTTTGGGTGATTTGTTTTAGAAATCTTCGTTTGATAACAAACAATATTTTTTTTAAAAATAATTTGTTCAAAATTTAAAAAAAAGATTCCGTTACATTCACGAAAAGTGTATACTTATTGCCAGAGAAATTTTGTAAGCTTGACTTAAATGTCAATCGACAGAATTTCTGCGTTCAAAATAAATATTTTTGTAACATGGGTATAGAGATTCAGCTCCTTGAAGTGGACTCCTTTAAGTTTTTAACTAAATAAGTGAAAACTTTCGATAATGAGTATACTAAATTTTTAATTAAGTATGTTTTATTAATAATTTTTGTTTAAATTTATTTTGATTTACCTAGAATATTATTTTTTTCCCTATGATTCGATGGGAAAAACCAGAATAAAAAGAAATAGATAAGAATTGCAAAAAGAAATAATAATAAAACATAGCATAACAAATAAAAATAAAACGACTGTTTGCAAATATTTTACAAGCACGGACTTCCCGCTTTTGTAAACGCAAAGCTTAAATCGGAAGTGAAAGTGATTTTCCCCAAATGCAACAGCTTTTTCCAAAACATACTTCTTTTTCTTGGAAAAATGTTTATTGTTACACACTTAAAGTGTGTGCATAAATTTCACTTTTTTCACGCAAATTGTGGGGAATTTCCTTTCTCTAAGTAAATACAGTGCAAAAATGCAGCATGTATATATATATGCGTGCAGAAAAGGAACACAGAACAAGAATTTCTTCTATCTGTATCATTGACAAAGTGATTCGGTAAGTAGCTGAATCATGTTTTAAGTAATAGTTGAGTATTAAAATAATATCATTTGTATTATTACTTAATTATACATTGTGATATATTTTTAACAAAAACTTTATTTTGTTTCCATTAAATCTATACTCGAACCTCAACATGTAAATTATTGATTTGCATAATAGTCATGAAAACCAATTTGTAACTTTAAACTTGCATGAAACTTTTGTAAATAAATTGTAACTACATTTGGTATGTCGGTAATTGGCTGGTAATAGGTAATTAATAGGTAAAGTGAATAGGTAAATAGGAGATCTGTGTTTTTAGTAGTAATTGAATATTAAATGAATATTATTTGTATTATTGCTTAATTATACTTTGTGATATATTTTCGAAAAAAATTATTTTGTGTCCATTAAATCTGCACTCGAACCTCAACATGCAAATTATTTCTTTAAATAATTATTATGAAAACCATCTTGTAACTTTAAACTGGAATAAAAATTTGGTTAATAAATTGTAAAATAGATTAAGTGTAAAGGAGAAGGTAATGGTTTTTAATTTATTTTAAACTAAATTTTGCTTGAAACTACGCATGCACATATGAAATTTGCTTAACTGGTAATGTATAAGAAGTCAATATATCTGTTTACACTTTATAAGATGTTAGACTATCGAGTGTGAGTTTTTAATTTAAGATAAATAATTAAAATTCTTGTAAGCATTAAAATTAATTCAAACATCTCATTTTTAAGTTTTAAATTAAAATAAAGAATATCCATTTCACTTCTTAATGGTATAAAAGTTTATGAAACTATTTTTTTTCAAGTAAAAATCTATAGGTAACATATAGGTCTTGTACATATTTCAATTAGCTCACACGTATGCAGATTCATGTTTATTGCCGTACAAAAAGCAGAGTATCTTATTTTTTTTAATTACTTGCGAATTTAAAAATTTAATGATTTTTTTTCAGAACGATGCAGGCAAAATACTTATTTTTGTTGGTGGCAGTTTTGATAAGCGCATTTGGTGAGAAAATATTTTTTTTCTTTATTTTAAATACTTTTGATGTTGTATTTTGTTAATTTATTAGAGTTACTAGAATTTTGATTTAAGTTGATATTTATAATTTTCAATATGCTAAAAATATTTGTTTATTTTAAAATTTTAAGCTTATTAAAATTTTAATCTTCTCTAATTGTTAGGTTAGAAGCTTAATAGTCATTATATTTAAACATTTAATTCTGCTATCTTTACATTTTTATATTTAATTAACAATTTGTGAATATAAACCAGCTTTTGAAAAATAATAATAAATACTGATTAATTTAATTGTTGTGTCTGCATTTAAAAGATTTAAATTCTTTTAATAAAAAGTTATCCCGACTAGCGCTCTGTCTCTTGAGCTACCGCAGCTCTAGAATTTTAGTGCGAGCAATAATCTTAATTTATTTTTTATCTTAAAAGTCTTACTTATTGAAATAATATTGAAGTGTCAGAAGGTTTAAAACTATGCTGGTCTACCTGTATAAAAATGCCGGGCTTACCAAAAGTACAAATTTGAATTTAAGTCGAATATTAATATTAGTCTTACTCATACGATATTCTGAACCATTATAATAGCTGAAAAATAAGAGAAAGTAAAGAAAATAATCGTAAAAAACATTTAAAAAAAGTTAAGAGTTATCGTGCGGTAAACAAACAGAGTTTCAATAGAAGGTTTTAATCCATTTATGAATAGGATGAAAAATAGGAAACAAACCATTTTATCAACAAATCAGCTTTAAGCCCTCAAATATACAGAGAAAGTCTGTAAACAGAACAGGAGTTTATTTCTGTGAAGGGAGTAAACAAGACAAATTTCATTATTAATTCATAGTTAAAATTTATCTCTCTAAAAAAACGATGATTTATAATTATAATTTTTAAAATACAGCATGCGTAAAGTGGACGGGTTTATCTTTACGGTGGACAGGTTATGACAAAGATTGTACGAAATTTTTTTACTACTTCTTCTTAAATTTTCTTATTTTTTCTACAGTATTATATTTTATCACTTTGTTGCTGAGAGGGTGATTTTGTGTGCATAAAGTATCATGATATATTTTTGCAGTTAGTAGACTTCATAAAAGGTTTAGATACCCTATTTTTTTACATAGATAAAATTAATGAATTGATTTAATATAAAGAAAATACATTTAAAAATAATAATTTAATCAATGCGTTATTTTTTCCCTATTTTAAAAATTAACGTTTTTTTTAATAAATATAGGCATATTCATATTCTTAAATTAGTAAAAAACAAAACATGCGTCTAAGAGTTTTTAAATAAAATTACTGAATTCTAAAACTTGATTAATTTGGAATTTCATGCGTCAAAGAAAACAAAAAAACAATTGAAACATGTTTACGTACATGGTAGCTATTTTTCAAATTAAAAAGTTTTTTCTTTAATTCATTTTAAACTGTTTTTGCGATTGTTTTTGATACTGTACATTGGCACTGTAGTTTTTCTTCTATTTATATAAAAAGTTGTAATGTAAGGTTTTGTTTTTAAAATCTTATATTTTACAATTATTTTTAAGTTTTATTATGTTAAATAATTTATTAGAGTTTACAAAATAGACATTCCAAATGATTTTTTAAAAAAATATGTGAAACAGTTCTACCGAAATGTGGTTAATGCTAGCCTGAGTTTTAAAAGGGAAAAAAAATTCATATCTTAATAGTTGTTTGTTCTTTATGAAGTAAAATCGTAATTTTGCAAAAATTATGCAGATTGCTATTAAAAAAAGGTACAATGTTCATTCCTAATGTATTCGAGATTTTGATGTCAGAATCCCCAAAACTGAACTAAATCTGATTTAAATTAAAAGCTTATTTAAATTAATTTAATTTTTAGTATTTTTTTCTAAACTTTATTATGTAGTAGTATTGTCTCCAGCTTTGTAGTATTTTTTTATTTATCAAAGGGTAAAAAAAACTAGAGCTTATTAGAACTAATTCTTCTTCGGAATCAAAAATGTGATGTTAATGTTAGGAATGTTAGGAATTTCGTTATTGAAATACGAGTTAAAGTTGAGTTATATTTCAAAAGAAAATTGACTTTTAACAAATTTTAGTTCTTAAAGTTAGTACATATGCTGCAAATTATTTAAGGGGATAAATGATATTGAAATATTCCCAGATTAAAATATTTAAACGAATTTATTGCAATCAACTTTTACAGGGATAATAAAAAATAAATTTAAAAAAAATGAAAAACAAAATTTTTTTTTATTTTTTTCCATGCATTGTTACTATTTTTAAATCTAACAGTAACAGATGATCGAATTGGGGAACATTATTCGAGAGTAGCACAGAAGGTGAGATCATTGTACTCAACAAAAGTAATCTTGTTTACTTTCCTTCTACTAGCAAGTAAAAAAAATTTAAAAAGAATTCACTAACAAAACGCATGGAAAATTTCAAAAAAACACTAAAGGGAAAGTAAGAATCCTTGAAATTAGCACTATCTTTTATTTTCGTTAAATTCAATATTATTTTCAATATTAAATTCAATATTAATAACATTTAAACGATAACTTTAATTTTTGGAAAAAGTTTTTGCTATGACCTATTTAATGATAATTATTATTTAATTATTTTGTCCCCTAAAAAAATGTCCCCGAAAAACAGCCCCTATAAAAGCATTGGGAAGAATGATTTTTCTCAAAGCGGTATTTTCATATGCTATTGTTAATTCTGCAATCTTAGAAATTTTTGTTCTTTATTTCAGCTGCAGTTACAGTTGATGCAGGATTTGGTTGTCCTTTTGATCAAATGAGATGCCATAATCACTGCAAAAGTGTGAGATATCGTGGAGGTTATTGCACCAATTTCTTGAAAAGAACCTGCAAGTGCTACGGATGAGCTGTGAATACTAGTTTACATCATCAATTTTCCATCATTCCACAGAAAAACTTCTCTATTTAATTAAAGGAAGGAGGATATTCAATTCCAATTGCTCTGATTGCTTTAATTAATAATTTGCGTTGATGATATATTTTTTGCTGATTTATTTTATTTTTATGATTTATTCAATGATTCGTGACAATAAATTAAATTTTTTTTTACAAATGCTGAGATTTTTGACTACTTAATGATCTTATATCAACAATATAAGAGTTAAAAAAATTATAATATTTGGTATAAAAAATAATAATGCACTCTAGGGTTCTTAAAATCATCAATGAGACTTTTATTTGTCTACAACTTTTTGTACATTTCAGTTGCTATAAATTCTAGTTTAAATATTGAAGGATAATAGTATCAAGACGCTTGCTAACGTGGCCTACTTGATGGTTAGAGGGAAAATACAAACAATGCAAATGGCTGTTATGAACTTTTAAATGAAGTTACAAAAAAAATCTGATGCCTCCCAAAAAAAGTATTTTTGATTTTGAAAGTTTGTGCATGATATTCACCTACTTTAGATTTGAAATTTCTTTTTTTTAATATTTTCCTTTTTCTTTCTTAAATTGTATTTTTTGTTGACAAATAACTGCATTTCATATCACCCCGGAGAACGTGCACCTTCTGAACGAACGTTAAGACGCAAATGAAACTCACTAATATACTATTTCAAATATAACACTTTTGAGCGTGGGATTTTGAATATTTATTGCTTAACTACTTGAAGCTTTTTATCATTCTTTTTTAGGCTAAAATTTTATGAAATGCAATGATATTTATTTCCATGATAATTAGTTTATAAATTATTATATTATTCTCGATATGATTGTTTTAATGCTATTACGAATGTTCGCGGAGATAATTGTTAGCAACAGAAGTTTTATGATTCTTGTAAAAAGAAATTGGACATAAACCATTATTTCCTCTAGTTCCCGATTTCTCAACCCGAAACTTCGATTTCAGGAAATTTTTAGTTTCTATTTTGGTAATTCCAGATGAAAAATTCTCAATATTTGAACTTTTAGTTCATAATTCAAATGCGTATTGTGGCATAACAAGGTTCTTGATTTTCATACACGGTAAGGCGAAGTCCTCAGTTTTTATACACAGAAGATTTTTGTTAAATGGCGAGGCAGTTCTCGCCCTATAAGACGTAACTTTAATATACTTTGCAAACAGAAAGAAATCTCTTTATTTGGGATCAAAAAATAACTCATTAAACTCGTCAGTCACGACAAATAAAATGAATTATGGAACAAACTGATAGATGCTCGGGTCATTCTATGTTCCCAGTAACCGATAAAACTTGAATTAAATGAGAAAAAAGAACAGAAATTCCTTCAAACTATTCTCAGAAGGCAGATAAGATAAGAAAACTTAGGTGCTAAGAAAAAAGGAGAAAAAAGTGTCTAATTTTTTGGAATCAGAATTTATAGAATGCATGGGGTCATTAGATGAACCCCGTGGGTCCTTCTGGGTTAATCAGCTATTTTTAAATGATCAATCGGGAGCCGCATAAAAGCGAGTCCAATACAAAATACAGAATAGTCGAAGCAATATCACCGAAGGTAGCATGAATAATGCAGTGCTGGAAAGTCGTGTCAATAAAACAGATTTTGATTGAAGGTAGATATTTTTCAAATATAAAGACGCTTTTTTTTATTAAAATATGCTTTTATCCTGAAGAAAAAAACGTATTTCGTATAAAATATTTGTTTTTGGGAATTACAAGAAACAAAAAAAAAAATAATCTCAAAGAATGTTATTTAATACTCTCCGAGGAACACGTGAAACTGACAGTTACATAATCTCTAAAAGTAATTAATCTTCTTCTTAAGTGGAAGAAATGACTTCGAGCTTTGTTTTGTCAC
Organism: Parasteatoda tepidariorum; assembly: GCF_982258835.1. Classification (NCBI taxonomy): domain Eukaryota; kingdom Metazoa; phylum Arthropoda; class Arachnida; order Araneae; family Theridiidae; genus Parasteatoda; species Parasteatoda tepidariorum. Next base: position 87,642,518 of record NC_141760.1, on the reverse strand, counting down.
CTTCATCTGTCGTTTTGTTGATCGTAAGAATGAATTATTATTATGTGTAATTTTAAAAGCATCCCTTTTAAGGTAGTTTTAAGAATATTACTCGTGAAAAGCTATACAAAAAAAATAATAAATAAATAAAATAAAAACTAAAAACATTTGTTGTAATGTATTATTTTTGGCGTTATGGCGTATAGCAAGATACATGTGTGCTACAAGAAGCAGCATGAAAAGTTAGATCAAGATTTATTTCCTTATAAAACAGGGCCTTCAAGCTTTCTCTGGAGGGAATTAAAATTTGTTGATACACGGATTCAATTATAAACAGGAAATTGATCCGATTAGAATAAACATAGTTAACTATATCTGAACCATAATTTTTTAAATAAAATATAGATTTATTAAAAAAAAATATGAAGAACAATATTAAGTAGATATATTAGGATATCACTGTCTTTTATATGAACAGTCATCACCGGGTAAAAATAAATGAAACTGAATAATAATATCATGAGATACATAAAGATGCATCGTGTCAATAAATGAAAAATTATGTTTGTGTACGTAAATAAAAGATGATTGTCATTCTTTGAAAAAAAAATAAGATTAATTAAAAAAATCAGCAGTTGCCGACATTGCTTCACGCTTAAAATAAAAAAAAAATCTCAAAATATGTTGAAAAATATAGATACCAATTTTTTACAAAGCGGAAAATAGTTACAAAACTAATATGTTGAAATCAAAAACAATTTTAAAATATAAATATTTTTGTATCTTTTAAAATTATTTAGTTCAAAGGGATTAAACCCAGCATTTATTGTAATCAGGAATAACTTCCCAAAAATTAATTAAAAATTCCTATTTTGAAATTTTTATATTTAATAAACTTACCTTTGGGAGCTAGAAAATTAATTTCGAAATCGACAGTTTCGTGTAAATAAAAATAGACCTTATAAAAATAAAAGAAATTTGCTGTTTTTTAATTATAATTAGTATAATTAGTTGTTTTTTAGTAATATTTTTAGTTAGTTATTCATTTATGGTGTGTTAAAGATCTCTATCTCCGATTTTCATAGTTATGGGGCTTTATCTTATTCTTAAATTTTAGTTGAGGTATTCGAATACTTTATGATACAAAATTTTGAAACTTTTAATTGAGAAATTTTTCAATTATATTTATGCGTATATTATTCACTAAAATATGGTATGAATACAAAAAAATAAAGAAATTTACTTAAAAAGAACCAAAAAATGACTTTCTTGCAAAATCACATAACTTAGTAACAATTAATTATCTTTTTATTTTTCTTGCTCTGTAATACTCATAAAAATTCAAATTAGAGAATAGACTAAGCATTAGACAAAATATTAATATTAAGAGCTTTTGCAGTAAATATAGAAACTTATTTGACACAAAAAGCTGAATGAAATCAAATATTTTAAGTAAAACTCGTAAATAATGTAACAAAAGTTCAATAAAAAAACACACACACAGTTTCTTAAGAATAGTGTTAACAATTCATTTTATGCACGCGAATTTAAACTTATTTGGAGTAAAAATTAATGATAGAGAAACCTAATCTCGCATTTCTCATTAAAAACAAAAATTCTAAAGTACTGCCTAAGATAAAATAACAATTTTAAATTTATTTTTTATACAGTATGCTATAATTAAAGAAATTTTAATATGCTTCCTTTTATCTTTCATAGTATGTTCATGATTTCCTAAATGTGTGTTTTTTTTACTAAAAGTGTTTCGATAAAGTATTTTTTTTTACGGTTATTGGCAACATCGTAAACTAAGTCGTTAAAATTTTAATGAAACATTAACTCAAGTTTAATGATATAAAATTCTACTCAGAGCTTTATGAAAGTTTTCTTAATTAATAAATACATATTTAATGAGTATGATCAGCATATTATGAAGTCTAAAAATTGTTTTCGAGTTTTGTTCTTTCTTTTTAACTTGAATAGTTGGAGAGTTTTAGAATTTCAGCAAAATCAGTAATTGCTAAAAACCAATAAAATCATTGAAATTTTTTTTAATTTTTAGACTCCTAAAAATCTCTAACCTTGAAATAAGAGCATACTATCTTCTTGATTTGAACGATGATTCTAATAGTGCTTATAATAAAAAATGAGATTCAACATAAAATTGAATTTTTTGTTTAATTAGATTGGGATGTAAAATATCTAGAAAGTAGTGAAAAATAGTAATAGTAAATTGAATAGTTTATATATATATATATATAGTAGAAAAGTATATATAATAGAAAAGTTATGTTGATTAACAACAAATTTCTTAAACCAAGCAAGAAATTCTGAAAAATCACACTGCGTCTGGAAAAACTCTTTACAAGGAGAATTTTACAACTTTAACTGTAAAAACTTGAAAAATATTATTCGGGAAAAAACTAAGTAATTTAATAAAAAAAACTGCCAAGTTTATTACTATTAAAGGCTTAGTGCGTAAAACCTTTTGCGTTTGTAAATGTTGTGACAATCTCTTACTGTCAGTACAAATATTTCCAACAGGCAACTAAAACAAAACCAATACATAAGATCTATGCAACTATAAACATGAGCATTTTAATACTGACAAAAAATCTTGGCTAGGCTAATTGAGTTACAAGGCTAAAATTTAAATTTTTTTTTTGCTTGATTAGAAGCAATTCTACATGAATACATATTTCTGGTAAAATTACAAAATTGAATGACATTAAAAAACAATTTAATTCTTGCTTACAAAACAAAAATATTCGTTATCTAAACCATTCATTTGGCTATTTTTCCTTCTATATGGTTACAGTTTACCGAAAATTCGGTTTTTTAAAATTATAGTTCTCACTACCATGCATTTAGTAAGAAATACAAAACTGAAAAGAAATTTTAACCGAAAGATGTTCTTATGCATTAAGGTATTATGATAAAATTCAAAAAAAGTTTTACCATGTGTACCAAATATTATCACATGCTGTAAAACCATATTTTATGGTTAATTTTACCCAAATCATAAACAAAGTGCTGCGGTCATTATCGGGGCTTTTGGTGTTCCCATACAGCCAAAAATATGGTCAACTTTACCATATTCTTGTAGTTTTGACCATACTTTTTTTCTCAGTGTAAGTTAATAAAATTTTTTTCTCCTGGATCTGTCAAGAATATATAAGAAAAAAGGGAAAAGAAAAAACAAGTAAATATATCACAAAATATTTGGAGAACAAATTATTATTAAAATACTTAACATGTTACTTGCTCTAAAACTATTAAAACTTGTTAATGCGTCTTTAATCAAATCTAAATTCGTGAATAATTTCAATGTATTTAAGGTATTTCCTGAATAATAGGTTTAATGTGTATTCACAATTGTTTCCTCAAAACTTAATGAAAATTCACAACTGCATTCCAACATCATTCTGCCCTCTTTCAACTAGCAGCTATTAGTAATTAAACGACCCTTTGTCACAAACTTAATGTGATAAACTCTTACTCGTAACTAACCGGGTATAATTCATATTATGTTATCTATTCACGTTAACTAATCGTATAGCAATTCATATCAAACAATGGAAGTTTAGTTGTTAATGATGGTTAAGTTTCTAAGCGATAAATTGCATTCGGTAGAAATTTGAATAATTAGTTTTCTGGTTCATTAGTGTAATGTTCTTTCAGTTTTTATATTGCACGAAGATAATGTAAGGGTATTTCAATTATTTTTATAAGAAACAAAAAATATTATTGAAAGAAGTATGCAAGATGATAGAATTAAAAGTTTTATTTCTTGTTTCCAGAAAAGTACTTGATGATTTAAATTCAGATCGTACACTGTTAAAAATTTTCATTCCAAATTTATGGTAAAATAACCGGAGTAGTTTGTCCATCCAATTAAGTGTAAAATTTTGCGGTAAGGAACATTTTTTACCTTTTCGGTTTTGAAACTACTACAACTAGCAAGACAGCTAGTAACAACCAGTAAAAAACAACTAGTAAGGTTAAGAAACCATGAATGAAAAATTATGCGGTTTTTTTGCCATTTACAATTAGCATGGTTTCAAAACTATAAAAAAAGTTTAACTGGATTATTATTTATTATTAAACTGGATTATTATTACTTTTTTAAAAGTCTTAAAACGCTGCCATCTTAGAGTGAGTAAGAGTATTGTATTGAAACAGTCCAGGGTCACAAATTGGGGCGTGAAGGACACATGAAGCTCTTTATGTGCTGAATGAAGTGGGAAAAATATTTTGGTCTCAATGCTGGGACTTGAATCTCCTTTCTATCCGCCATAACATATGCAAATTAGCCTTTTCAGCTTTAATATGTACCCAACAACAGGGAACTAAATTGCTTCATTAGGTGGGTCTATTTGATGCGATAAAATTTGAATTGTTTAACTGTATAAGGTGAAAGAAATTAATAAAAGTTTTTTTTTTTAATAAAAAGTTTAAAATTTGTTATAAACAGTTAAATACCAGGATTTAATAAACAGTTTAAATACCATCTTATTTATGGTTATTTGACAGTTTTGTTTAATGTGGTTAAAAAACAATTAAATAGTTTGTTACTTAATACGTTGAATGAAATGGGGGCCACCGGTGACCGGCACTGAGTTTGTTCTTAGCGCCACGGGGGTCACCGGTGACCGGAGAAGTCAAGATTATTAGAAGCACATAATTCGAGTGAATTTTTCAATGTTTTTAATTCTTTTAATATTATTATCGTTACTAAAATGGTTTGAAAAAATTAATACAGAACATACTGAGAAAATCATTTTGGCCAGACGGGCAAGCTATGCAAAATTAGCGAGGTATTCAACGTGTTAACCATTTTTTCAGAGGAATTTCTATCTGTGCAGCCTTTGAAATCGGAAAAGCAAAACTAATTATTTATTTTTTAATTTAGTTTTTTATACCTTTATTGATTTATTGATTATTGTATTTATTTATTTAATAGTACTATCTGAAATATGATAAACAGCTTTCAGTAAGTAAATTTATGTCAAATTCTTAGAAAAAATATTGTTACAGATGTGCTCATATTTACCGAACTTTATTTTACATAAAACGAAAATGATTAAAAAAATCACTAAAATTTTATTACTAACATTGAAATAAACTAATAGTTAGACAAATCTTCAAAAAATGCAGATTAAATTGAAGTTCTTGTTTAGTTTTTTTTCCTAAGTAGTATTCTTATTTCCAGGTGTTATTACCTACAGTTATACAGTTATTACTTGGGATTTTAAGATTCTCTCATTTTAAAATCAAGCAATACATATAATAAACCTAAATTAGATTGCTTTTGGTCTAGACTGTGTGTAAATACAGGAGTAGGTATATTTACAAAAATATTTATTTACGTTAGACTAAGTATTGCTGTCATTTACCTTTAGATGTTGAAAGTTCATTTCGTAATTCTAAAAAGGTGTAAAAGCGATGTAGAAAAAACCTATTTTACAGATGAAATATCTTATAATACTTATGTACTCGATAGAATATTAAAAATAAAAATTCTTTTTTCTGTGATAAATAATTTGAGATATTTTTGCTCAAAAGAATTTTGTTTCATGACTATTTTAGATGATTCTATTGTCTAGATAAAACTCATTTAATTTTATGAGGAGTTGTTGCCTTATTTTGAAGTCAATTAAAAGGTTTCATAACTTTTTTAAAAAAAATAACGAGGAAGGAAAAACGTGATCATTGGCAATTTATTTTCATACAATACTAGTTAAACCGAAAAGAGTTATTAAATTTGGAGATAAATCTCTGAATACGTATGAAATAATATGCTAGCAGCATTTTGTTCTGGAATATAATGGTAAATTTTAAAAATTATTTATTAATATTTATTTGTCTTAATATTACTAGGAATAAGCCTCATTGCAGCGTTCAATCATCTAAATAACAGATTTGCATTTTATCCTGAAATACAAATATAATTTATATTTCATGATAAAATGCATGCTATCATGAAATATAAATAGTAATTTATGTAAGTTAAATTCATTTTTATGAATAACGTAAGATTGTTTTTTTTTATTACGTCTGTGCCATGAAAATATTTTAGAGATAATTTTTTTAAGAAATAACATCATTTCCTTTAGAAAATTAAGTTGAACTTAAAAAATTACTTAAAAATATTTACTTGACTTAATATTACTAGACAGAAGATATATTTTAATGATTCACAATATAGATAGCTCATTTGAATTTCATTATAAAGGAAATGTTACAGTTTAAATATCGGTTGTATTATATTGTAGGAAATCATCCCTCTGAGGAGAATTTCTTTTACAAAAGGTAATATTTTTACTAAATTTAAATTATAGTTTCACTAAACAAATTAAAATATAACTTATTTAAAAATATTATGATTAAAAAAATATTAGCAGGTAAAACAGTATCCTTTAAATTATTATAAACAAAGAAAATAACGTTCTTATCATGATATATTTTATTTCTAATTATCACATTAACTATATTTGTTTTAAATGAAATGTCTACAGTAAATTAATGTTAAAATAAAAATATTTTCTTTGGGAAATGAAAAAATCAGGAAAATTCATTTTTGCTTTCTTATTGATATATCTTTTTGGTGAGTAAAATTTTTCCTTATATCAAATTTTTAATGCATTTCTATTTCATTATATGGTTATATAATAGTGTTTCCTTCAAAAGCAAATTAGTGTTTGATTAGAAAGAAATGCAAAGATATATGTTAAATATACAGCGTACGTATCCTTACTACAAGTATAAGAACTACAGGATTTATATTCTTAATCATATATTTAATCGAACTTTAAACTTTGTTCAAATTTGTCTTTTTTATTATTATTTTTCAAAATTTTATTTAATGGTACACTAATCGCGATGGCACGGTACTTAAGGCACTGAACCAATCACTGTGAATGATACTCTTCGCAAAGCATAGCCTCAGTGGCTTAAGGCATACCTGCTATCAGCGAGATGAGTATCAGTTTGTCTGAGAAGTAAAGGTGGTCAGTGCGCAGAGCTGATCACATTGCCACAATCATGTTTTTTGCCATGCAATTCTGAAGCCATACTCCCACGTGGCTATTGCGGGAATGCTTTATGCTTTGTTTTTATTGGTACACTGCATATGTAGGCTTGAGTGCTGAATACATAAAGCGACTTATAAGACCATGTCAAGGTGAGGAAAAGAAAGCTCATTCTAGGGAAATAAAACACAAATATACATCCAAGGTAGTGGGATGATTCAAATATGCTGCCTTGCCGTTACAGAGCGTTTGGTAGAACAATTTTGTACTGCTTGTTTATCTAAACTATTTGAAAAATGTCAAATAATGGAAACATATTTTTATAGTTTTTATTTCTACGGTCTAATATTTCTTGAGAACATTTATAAAAATTGATTCGCAGATAACACACGAACAAGTTAAATATAACCATATCAATATTTCTTTATATATAAAAAAAATTATGCTTGCAACTTTGTAAAAAAATAGCCGAGGAAATTTGGTAACTATGAATATTTGGCCAGCCATTAAAATACGATTCTTGTTTCAATAAAAGAAGGAGAATAAAATCACACAGAGAATCAAAAAAAAAAGTATAGTCAGAACTACAAGAATATGGTAAAAATTACAGTGTTTCTGACTGTGAACACCAAAAGGAACGTCATTTTTATGGAAGCGCTTTTGGTAAAATTAAGCATAAAATACGGTTTCATAATATATGATAAAATTTGGTAATCAAGATACCTTAGAACGTAGCATAAGAAACCATGTATTCGATTAAATTTACTTTCCAGTTTTGTATTTTTCATTAATGTGACTAGTAATAAAAACGTGAAGATCATTAAGATTAAAAGTTGTGAGGGGTCTGCTTTTTTTGCACGCACTGTACAACCTAAACATGGTGGCAAGTTTCCCCATAATATAATGCAAGTTAAATACTCTTAATTTTATTCTACGATACAAAGTCTTAACTTGAATGGAACATAGTAAAATTTACCTTAATATTGAGGTTGCACCATAAATGGTTCGAGGCTTCGATGTTGTGGTTCAGTGTTCGATAGAGTTTACTACGAGTTTTTATATTTACACATTGTGAAGAACATTAGCATCTAAAAAGCAAAAATGGTTGCAACAGAAAAAATGTTGTAGAAAAGCACTACACCAGGAATTCTCCGTTTCGCAACTTTCGGTGTCAAATTGTTAGTGTTCAATAACTCTAAAATTTATAATAACAATAAGATGTGACGCTTTAGACAATAGTTATTTTGCGATGAAATTTAAACTAAAAAACAATTGGATTATAATGCGTGAACAAACTAATTCTTAAAATAAATTTTGTTTGCTTATTAAACATACTCATAGCACCGAGAGAATATCAAGACAAGGTAGACTAAACAGAACCAAAACGAAGATAAAAATTTAATATTATAAAATTATTTAATACAACTTACAGATATTTGAAAATTAAAATATTATCCTTATCACACTACTGAAATGCATACTGATTTGGTATTAACTTGAAACACACTCTATAACAAAAAAATCGACGCACCAAGAAGCAATCGTCCGATTGCTTTGAAATTTCGCATGCATGAATGTTTTGAACAGATCAGGCTGGAATGATGCCGACTGGGGACGTATAGTCTTTAGCGACGAATCCCGCTTTCAACTGTGTCCCGACGATCATCGAAGACGTGTTTGGAGACGCACAGGGCAGAGGAGGATCCTGCCTTCACTACTGCAAGCCACACCGGCCTTCAACAAGGCATTATGGTTCCGGGGTGCCATTTCCTTTGACAGCCGGACCCGTTTGGTCGTCATTAGAGGTACACTTACTGCCCAGCGGTACGTCGACGACATCCTAAGACCTGTTTTGCTACCGTTCCATTTGCAGCGCCCTGGGCTGGTTTTTCAGCAGGACAAGGCCAGACCACATACGGCACGTGTTGCTATGAACTGTTTGCAAGCTTGTCAAACTCTTCCTTGGCCTGTCAGATCACCAGATCTCTCTCCCATCGAGCATGTCTGGGATATGATGGGAGGGCGATTGCATCTGGCACGGAATGTTGATGACCTCGTTCGACAATTGGATCGAATTTGGCAGGAAATACCACAAGAGACCATCCGGGAACTTCATTGGTCTATGCTACGCCGTGTGGCAGCTTGTATCCAGGCTAGAGGCGAGTCAACACCTTATTGAACTTGCTACTGTAACTCTGCAATTAATTTGTCAATTGTTCTGAAATTTTAATCATTTACTACCCTGTACATTGTCTTCCTATGCACCAATTTTCGTTTCAATCCGACAACTTCTTCTTGGTGCGTCGATTTTTTTGTTATAGAGTGTATTCGCACAATTGTTTAGATGGTCCAACACTGTGTATTGAGATCTATTACTTCACAGTGCGGTATTGACCCTCGATGGTATAAATTAGAAATCACGATATTTAGCAAGAAATATTTAATTCATATCTCTGTAATCTAAATGGGGACATTTTCTGACGATAGATATGCGGAGATCATTTCTGATGATTCTCGTAGAACATGTACTTAATGGTAAAGAAATTTCATGTAAAAGAAGCCAAAATTCTGGTAATAAAAACAAAAATATACGTTATTTACAGCATTCGCTTGGTAATTTAATTGTTCCGTTCATATGGTAACTAATACAGTTGTAACTACCACACATTTATTAAAAAATGGAAACTGAAAAGTAAATTTAACTAAGTAAATGGTTTTCATGCCATGCTCTAATGTATGCAAAGAACTTATTAATTATACAAATTTCGAATTTAAAATTCCAAATATGAGAAAAAAAACTGTTTTTCATTAAAATAGAAGGGATGAGTGAAAATTAAATTTTATCTTTTAAATTGAAACAATTTTTCTGATACATTAAAATTCTTTTCTTTCAAATCTATAATAAGTTTCCTTATTAAAGCTCTTTTATATTAAAATATTTCGTACATTAAATTATATCTTTTAATACAAAATTTCTTTTATGTTTTAAAGTAAACATCTTAGAAATTATAAATAAATAAAAATGTAATTTTTGAAGTAGATAATAATAATATTGAAATGAAAATACAAATAATATATTTAGTAAAAAATAATTATCTGTCACTTTTTATTAATTATATGTAAACTTATAAACCGGTTGAGAAATTACAGCTATTTTTTTTATTTCAAATATTTTAAACTAATTGAAATTCAAACTTAAAGAATCTATGAAAGGAGTATTTTAAAAGCATTTCTTTTGAATAATATAAATTATTAATATATTGTTTAAATAAAAGAAAAAATATTGATATAACATTAAAATAAGGATAAAAAACAATGATTAGTACAATGTTAAAAATACTCATAGTGATATCATATTACTGTAAAACTTAGAGTATATCATATTTTTTCGTTCCGTAACACATTCCGATAAAAGTGGATTTTGCAGTAAAAAATTCTGGCGTTCTGATAAAAGAGACTTTTTACTGAATTTTTTACAGTGTACCATAATAAAATAAATTAAAAGCGATCCTCTGCTAATGAGGTGACCCAGTTCGAATGCCAACGATGACTGGTCGATACGAATTTCGCTCCCGGCTCGCACTGACCACCGTGCTAACGTAAATCATTTTCAGTGGTAGGCGGAGCATGAACATTCCCCATGTTGTCAGGTTTTTGGGATTTTGATCTCTATGCATCGCAGATGAGGGTAAAGTTCCATCAAAAAGTCCATCACGAAAGCAAATTTATCCCAATACTTGATCCAAGAGTTTTCTAGTCTTTTGGATTGGGTTCAAGATTACATGACTACGAAGTTTGAACTCAAGAAAGTAGTCGTGGTAGTCGTGAACTCAAGAAAATTGGGTCGGATATTCAACGCCGGTTATAAAATAAAACAAACAAAACTACTAGATTTAAATTTTATTTCAGCAAATTTTGAAAATAAACTTGTGAGATCTTTTATATGATTAATTTTTTATTTTGGTATAACAATATCTTTAATGCCATAAACCAAAAAATAGTTGTGAAGAAATCATAAAGTTTCGGGAGTTAAGTTAGAGAAAATAGAATTATTGTGTTTTAATATACATTTATTTTATTCTAAACCATGCCTCATAAAGAAAAATGCAATAAAAGAAATTGGAAAACAACATCAAAACCTAATATAAATCTCATGAAAAATGGAAAAGATAAAAATTGCTTTATTTTCTTGCTTATTTGTAAGTTGACTACCGTGAAACGAAGACCATATGTTTACTTTATTTACTCGTATACTTTTATTTATTTAAAAAAAATGCTATCCATTTAACCGAGGTATTGCTCTTGCCTTTTTCCTGACACTCTTTCATTTAATCTGTTTCCTAGTACTGCAGTACGTCGTATAAGTTAATTACTAAAGATGCCACAAAAGATCATTTTACGCCAACCCAGCTCATAAATTAATGAATAACATTCCTTTTTTTACGCAAGTCTTTATCTTTTTCTACTAAAACAAACTGGCATAACAATTCATTTGAAGCTTTCCATCGCAGGCGTTGAAGTATATAAAGGAAAATAACGTCGTCACTCACTAAATTGAAGTTCTAAGCAGTCTTCTTTTCCCTTATCTAAATAAAATACATTTTAGAAAGCTATAAAAATTTGTTTAGAATTGTATTAAATAGCATGCATAGATACTTTTTAATTTAGTGCAATATATTTCGCTTTTCTGTAAGGAATAGCTTAATTTTTTCTTAAAACAAATAAAGAAATGAAAGTGTTATATTATCTATGTTACAATACTTTACTTATTAAACCTATCAAAAATTACATTTACTTCAAAAATATATAAATATATGAATAGGAAATGACGGTCGAATTTTTTCAAGTGCTCAAAAACAAACACCCGTTTTCAAGACTTGCCAGACATGGATGAGAAGAAACAAAAGTGGTTTGAAATATCAAACGTAAATTTTCCGTGAAAAAAAAGGAAAAATAAAGGTGTTTTTCATTCTTCTTTTCAACTTTTCGTTTAATATTTCAAATCACTTTTGTGTCTTCTCATTAACGTTTGGCAAGTTTGGAAAATAGGTGTCTGTTTTTCCATTGCGGTTGAAGTATAAAAATGAAAGCTTTGTCTGCTTTTTCACTCACAAAATTAAAGTTCCACGCTGTATATTGTTTTCCTGTAGCATTCTAAAGTGTATTTTATTTAGATAAGAAAAAATATTTTTGAGTTGTATTAAATTACAAGCATACAAATTATGGTCAAATGGTTAAAACTTAGCTATGGTCAAAACTTCCAACATATGGTTCAATTCAGCATGTTTCTGGCACTATGGGAACGCCAGAAAGCTCGATAGTTTTTACAGAAGCACTTTGTTGATGATTTTGGTTACATTAACTGTATAATATGGTCTTATAATATGTGATAAAGTTTAGTAAATGTGGCAGTTGAAGAATTTTATATATTTCTTTTCGTTTGGGAAACTATTTTAGGTAATTTTAGAACAGTAAACAAACGCTCTCTAAATATTGGTAATTTTACTTTATATTCAATTATTTCTTAACTCAGTGGAAACTCATATGAAAAAATCAATAAATTATGCTTTTAATACTAATCTGTTCTTCTAACTTGAGAATTATAATACTTCTAAAAGCAATTTTTTCAACTTATTATATTTTCAAGCACAGTTTAAAGCTCTTTGAATGTATAATTTATTTTATCTAGTGACATCAATTTTAAAAAAAACTGAGGAAAATTGTTTAAAATTTACTTTAACTTAGTAGATTATATTTATTTTTGTGCAAAAACTGATTAATTTTTTCTATTTTTTTTAAAAAAAAACTTATTTTTTTATTTAAAAAAATGGTATGTTTTGCATGTTAAATAAACTGTTTATTATTTGCTATATTATCTTTTTTTTTATTTTTCCTTTTCATTCAACGATTTTGATAAATTAATTTTATAAATAAAAAGAACATCTCTAAATACTAGATGTTCTACTATATATTAACATTATCTTCGCGTTGAGTGGAAATTTCTTAGAAAGGTAATGATTTATGCTTAAGAAATAGTTTGATGCATTTTTTAAAATGAAAACTATCTCTATGGATTAGATTTCAGAAAGCTAAGAAAAATTGTTTAGAAATGTATTAAATCCCATATATAAGTATATCAAATTTTAACGCAGTCAATTTACTAATGGTAAAAAAAATGCTGGTAGAATAAAAGAAAATATTGCATTTTATTACACACCAGATGAATACTCATTCTAGGTATGGAATTATAAGGATAATAATTAATATATAAACTTTATTTACACAATGCATTCATGTACAAAAGTAAAAAACATAAATCGAGGCAATTAAAAAAAATTTAAAAATTATTTTAACTATTTTATCCTTATTTGTGCTCATTACGAGTGGATTTAAAATAAACGATTAAGCTCAATTCATCAAAAAAGAAAGAAAAACTAATTGCAAAATAAATATCTAAATAATGCACTAATGAATGTAGTAAAACCATGACATCTCAGATTTACTGCAATCTAGCAACCTTCCCGATAAATTGGCATTTTAGTTTATAGATTTTTTATCATAGGTTATAGATTTTTTTATTTACATTATCGCTTACATTACTAATATTTATGAAACCACGTTTCAAAAGTAGAACTATAAGCAAAATAGAAACTAAATGTAAACTAAATATAGAAAGAATGTACTATTCATTACAGTCAGGTCATCATAAGCGAAGATTAACCACAATTAACCATTTTTTCCGATGAATAACCACTTTAGTATAAGAAATATATATTTTTAATTTCCATTGTAGTTTATTTTACCAAGATTTGTGGAAACGTGTTACAAACGTGTCATTGTTAATAAAATAATTATTTAAGAATTACATCTCCCATAATCGATCAAAAATAAATTATTGTTAAGAAAGGTACAATAAGCTTGAAACTCTCCTGTGAATAAATAGAACTAGGGACTACCAAATATCACTGATAATATCTTTGAAATTTATTAACAAAAAATAATTTCTTAACAATGCGTGATGGTCAACTTAAGAGATCACCCTTTTTTTAAGATTAAGATCAAAGATTAAAATTGCCTCTTGTTGCCCAAATTCTATGTTCTAAGGCAAAACAGTTCTGGAGTCACAAGGGAAATACAAGCACAGACAAACTTCTTTATTTTCATAAATATTTAAATTTTCTATTAATCAGAACACATGCGCAGTTGTAGGATTTCATCCATATTAGTTTTTTATGCAATCTTTTAAACATTACTTTTAAAAACAATAATAAGTGTTCTATAAATATTAATTGTTCTAAGTTTTTTTTTTCACCTGTCTTTGCGTTGAGTATAAATTTAATAAAAATGAACATTGCAAATTGTAAAAAATATGAATGGTAACAAGTGTGTCATATATGGAAAGCTGTGTAAAAAATATTTTATTAAGTTAAGTTTCGGTATTTTAACCACTTAATGTGTTGTCGGAATGAAATCCAATAATGAATGATGAGGCTATCAATTAAACAATAAAATAAGAGCAATTGAAAAGTAAATGACGAAAAGGTTTTGCATCTAAAAATTAATAAAAAAATACAATCTGCAGTAACACGAAGATGGAAAAAAGGTGAATATTTCTCTTCATTGACCTCAAATTCATAAATTTTTCAGTTGAAGCTTCACGCTTACATTTGAACGAAAAATGGTTGACATAATTTTTTAAGATTCTGTTTTTACCTAAAGTTTTGGCAAATGTGGCTTATATTATTTTATTTATTTTATAACCGTCGTTGAACAGTCGACCCAATTTTTATGGATTTACGACTACCAGTGTTCAGCCTTGTAATTTTGAACCCAATCCAGAAGACAAGGGAACTCCTGGATCGAGTATTGGGAGGAATTTGCCTTCGTGGAGGAATTTTTGATGGAGCTAACCCGCATTTGCGATACATGGAGAGGAAGACCACGATAAACACCCATGGTTAGCCTGACGGCAAGGGGACTCTAATCCATGATCCGTCTACCACTGAGGATATTTCACGTCAGCACCGTGGTCAGTGGAAGCCGGATGCGGAATTCGTATAGACTTCGATTCGAATCTGGTTAGACGCATTGGAAGACGAACGCTCTACCCCCTGAGCCCTCACGGCAAGAAAATGTGGCTTATTGAATAAATCGTTTTCCTTTTCAGTTGGAAATAAAAGTTATGAAACCCTAACTTATGAAACCTTTACAAGAGCACCCCCATCTAACGCTGTAATACAAACTTTCTCCAAAACTTCTTATTTGTGCTGCTACCAAAATTATGCAAGTAGCATTTATATTACGCATTTACATAAAAATCTTAATTAAACTTACCGACTGCAATTAATGCGACGTTAATTAAGAAAAGCGTCAAATGACTCAATTGTAATAAAGTACTTAAAAGGAAACTAATTGGGTGTATATTTTTCAGCTAAAAATACATTGAACCGAAATACCTAACTACAAGATCTTTTGATTCATCATCAATTTCACCAATTCTATTGTTTCAATAAAAGTCAATTGTTTAAAAGAATAGTTAGTGCATCTATTTGTAGTTAAATTAAATATATTCTCTCGTGAGAGAAAATGTATTTAAGAAAAGAATGGCAATTAGACTTCACAGAACATTGAATTTAAGGAAAGGATTTGTTAGTAAATGTAGAGGTAAGCTTTCAATAGATAGTTAAGTAACAATTTGGAACGTACGTTTCTTTAAATCTTCTATTTGCATATAGATTGTCTTACTGCAAGAATTGCGAAGTTAAGTGTAAAATAAACTCTTTTTTTTAGTTTCTTAAATTATTTGCAATTGTTTGCATCATTTTTCTTAACTGTGTTTTTTGCATTGCTGTTTTTTTGCCATTTTCTTACACTTAAAAGAGTAACAAATTAAATAAACATTTCCTTTTCAGAGGATGAATAAACTCAAAATTTTAACTCTTGTTATCATAATAATTAGCATATTTGGTGAGTATTTTTTTGTACTTCTAACAATTTCTTTTTTCAGCTTTAAATAACATAATTTCAGAACAGGATTTTTACTTAAAAGTTTTGCACAAAATTTAAATTTTTAACAAACGAATAAAATTTGACAATTATTAACACTGGAAAGACTGAAACTTAGAATATACCTACATTGCCCAAAAGCAGTCAAAATGACTGGATTTTAAAAGAATAAATAATGTGTAAAGAAATTTGTTTAATATTAATTTTTAATATTTTGTACATCATTTATAGTTATATAACAAGTTATTAGTAAATATTAACAATAAGAAAAATGTATCTGTTGTACAAAATTCCAAGAAATTGTGTCATTATATACATCATTGTTTTTCTAATTGAATCTAAAAGCAGTCAAAATGACTTCCCTAGGCAATCTAGTGTTAAAATAGCACAGATGAGTGCTTCTCAAATGCTGAAGGCAATTAGGTTCAACCACAGGTATTTCTGAATTCTAGCAATATTTATGCTGTGTGCTCTAAACTATCACTACTTATTAAATAAATAATCCCAAGAAACGGAAGCGTAAAATATAACTTTAAATAAAAAAATTCATCCGATTCAAAAATATACTGATTGGATGTAATAGTCGACATGTTTCAAATGTACAAAAATATGAGCCCATGTTCATGACTTGTCAGACGTGAATGAAAGGGAACAAAAGTGATTTCAAATTTAAAATGTGAAGTTCTTTACGTTTTACATTTTAAATCACATCTTTTCACGTCTGTCAAGTCTTGAAAATGAGCGTCTATTTTTAAACACTTGTATCATGGCGACTATTATGTCCACTGTGCATATTTTTGAAGCAAAGGAATTTTCAATCATATAATTCACTACTCATGTAAATTTACATAAAACATCATCATTATTAACATCATTAAATAAAAGTAACATAAAAATAAGCATTTTCATTGAGTTACAAGCAATATATTTATGAAAAAAAAACTATTGGTGCTCTGCACGTCACATGATTATGACAATACTATTTTTTATGTTTCAGAAAATGGCATTTTGTTGGCACATTTCTTTTATTTGTTAAAAAATTATCAAGTAACATATCCTATTTAATCTTACACTTAGTAATATTTTTTATTTAAAAACAACCAGTTTTTTTTGCTGTTACTCTGCATCGATTGTCTTTTACTTGAACATTTCTTTAATCAGTTTATCGAAAACTTTTGATACAATTTAATTCCTTTCACCAAGCCGAATTATTAATTTGTTCTAAAAATTTTACCGTGAATTATATTTAAACCCTTTTGTTATCAGAGCATAAAACTTAGATCAGTCTTAAGCTAACACTGGTGAGTAACCCTAATACGTACAGATAATTTATCTTTTATACTTTTCTGTTATTTTATAGTTTATTAAACTCAAAAATGCAAAGCTCTTATTTCATTTCTGTGTTAATATGAAAATTTTTTTTTTAAATTCTGCACTGTAAAAACTTTTTAGTGTATATCAACGCTAAAATGGTGTCAATAACGTTACCCCAAAGTGGTGCAGGGAAACACCATAAGTAACTCTTGGATCTAGGTGTCTCACAACGCCAAAAAATATATTTAACACTATTTCGTGCACGCTACTATTTTGTTATTCAGCAAAACTAAAATTGATAATTATAGTAAAATATGATACACATAAGAGTCAGTAATGTTATTTTAACGATGTAATATAGAGTAAAAATTATTAATTTAGGATTCATCTACAAAATATATCTTAGAATCAAATTAGTTTGCTAATCAAACATGTACGCAGCGCAGAGAAAATATTATGAATTGATACTTGGTTTTAGCAAAGCCGAATAAGATAGTAGTTAAAGTACACGCATTTTTATAACACTTTACTTCTGAGGAATGCTCAGCACTGCATGAGGCGAAATCGAACTTTCACGTTCTTTGCTAGATTTTAAACAAGAAATATCGATCACGTGACGGTTTCTAATGTTACACTAAAATTGGTAAAAATAATTCATGAATTAGGTAAATGAATCTGATCTTGGTGCTATACACCACAATTTCTACAGGGCGGTTTCACTAATTATTTAATCAGAATCTATAAACGTAA
Source organism: Parasteatoda tepidariorum (assembly GCF_982258835.1). Taxonomy (NCBI): domain Eukaryota; kingdom Metazoa; phylum Arthropoda; class Arachnida; order Araneae; family Theridiidae; genus Parasteatoda; species Parasteatoda tepidariorum. The sequence continues at coordinate 87,624,438 of NC_141760.1, read as the reverse complement.
CAAGTATTTCAGTACTCTAGATTCGAACAAAAGTTGCTTATTTTAACTGCAGAGATTATTAAAAAGGCGGCAGAGAGAAAATACAATTAAAAAATTTTGAAGAATTGTTCCATTTATAAGTGTGTAAGTTGAACATTTCCGCTATATAAGTTTTAAATGCATATTTTTAAATGTAGGTGTAAGACATTGAATTGAAGACGACGAAAGAATAAAGAATGACGTGTTTAATTTTTTTTAACTATTTGCATCACTTAATCATGCAATTTAAATTGCATTTTTTAAATTAACAAATAATATCTATTTTATTATTTTATTTATCGTATGTGCAACTATATCTTATATATTTATTAATTTCAATTTTAATTTAATTAATAATTTTAATGTGAAATTTTCATTTTTGTGTATGTCTTCTTTTGTATATTTCATCTTTTGTTTTGTTTTGTATATTTCATCTTTTAATAGTTTCTTATTAAATATTTAATTTTCTAATGTTTTTTTTATCATTAATCATTCAAGTTTCTAATGCACAGCAAGATTTGAACATACCATTTAGAGATGGAAATGAAACTTGCCCGCTACCTACTAAAGACTGTGAATTTTACTGCCAGAACAAAGGCTACAAAGGAGCCAAATGTTGGCTTATATTAGTTTGTCTTTGTTTCATATGAGCTCTGTTTCTAAGATTTTAATATTTCCTTAATAAATGTAATAAGTTTTCATTTGTATGCTTTTTCTTCTTTGGAAAATATTACTTTGTAAAAAATTATATTTTTAATAAATATATGTTAAAAATTGCCATTTGAAATCTGTCACATATCTCTTTATTTTCCTTTGTTAAAATTACATAAAATTTTTGTTGATATTTTTTACTTTGTCATAAGTTATTTTAAATTTAAGGAATAATCATGTTTGTTCATACATTTATTTAAAAATGTAAGTTTTTTTCTATATTTCTTTCTGATTATATAACTAACACAGCATCAAGACTAATCTTCATAATAATATTTCATTGAATTAAGAAGAATACCAGTTTAAATATTTTATATATCTACGCTTGCTTCATTCGTTCTATTAGCCGCAGTCTTTTTTTAAACTGTTTTTATTAAATCTTTAGCCCTTTTTCTTTAATTACCAGGGGTTATGTCTCTCTCTGAGCACCGTTAAACTTCTATCAAGTCTTTTTTGTTTTAAATTTACGTCTGTACAAGAGAAGTGACCTTTTTAAGGTTAACATTTTGGAACACTTAAGATTTAACCTTAGTATGGGAAAACCCCGTCATTAGAAGAAATTTTTTTACGTGTTATCTTTTCTTATGCTGCGTATTGTACAGTGTTAAAAAAAGGACCTCTTTGAATAACCTTTGATCAAATAATCGGATTTTCACGATCTAGGACTTAAGCTTAATGGTTTGAGAGGGTGACCTCAAACATGTTAATTAATAAGTGCAAACGATCCATCAAGTTAAGAAATCACGTACTTTCTTTGAATAAACATAACTTTTTCTTTGGCGGATTCGAATTTCTAACCCCAAAATATAGGGGGTGGCCGCAATCTGGAAAATATGGTCCCAATAGTTTGGTCAGAACAGCGCTCCAAAGTTTGGAGGCTTCAATGTTTATTTTACTTTTTGCGCATTTCGCTATCTCTGAATAACTATTTACGTGAATTGAAAAATTTTCAAGCAGAATTATAAAATTTGTTTACCCAATACAAAAAATTATTTTTAGAAAATATTTCTTATTTTTAATTATTTTATTTAATAGTGGTCTAAGAAAATTTGAATTATAAGGTATTTTTTTTGCATCACTTTAAGAAATATAATTTTGCATAGCAAAATACAAACTTTGAGCCAAATCGGTCGAATAGTTCCTGAGAAGTCGAATTTTAAATTTAATTAATCTTTTGAAATTTAATTTCCCAGGAATTAATCATCCAATTTTGACTCAAATTTTGTATTTTGCCATGTAAAATTATATTATTTAAAATGATGCAAAGGAAATTGCATACCTTAAAATTCAAAATTTTTTCCACTATTATTAAATAAAAAAATAAAAAATAAGTACACAATTTTTTTTAGCATGGAATTATCTTTGGATAAAAGAATTTTATAATTTTGTGCAATTTTTTTTGCATTCGGTTAAAAAACCTCTATCTAGTGCTAGTGTGATCCTTAATGCTTGTAATTTCCAACAAACTATACCAACTAGCATTCGACAAACTATAGCAACTAACTTCAAGCTATAATCAACTAGTTGACAAACTAGTAGCCCGGGTCCTAGCCTGCCTCATCTACGTGTGGAATTGTTTTCCCTCAGCATGGTCCATCTTCACTGTGTTATAACTCTCAGAGAGAACCAAACTTCTAAGTTACAACTACGACTTTAAAAGGCCGCGAAGTCGAACCATATCACGAATGATTAACTGAAATGCATATTTTGTTCGTTATACAAGGTGATATAGCAAAATTATGGAAACAATTCTGCACTTATTCTATGTAAACTATCTTTCTTTTACCAGCAAATGTTTTCGAAGATTTTACGTGGAAAACTGTTGATTCAATTTGATAAAAAATCATACTTGAAGCTTTTTAATGAAGCTTTTTATCCTTGAAGCTTTCCATTCTGAGAAAAATGAGTGTCAAGGTTTGAGTACTTTCAGGAACAAGCATTTAATTGAAATTGTACGAATAAAAATATACACGAAAATTATTTTTTAACTGAAAATTCTGAATTCAAGTATTTATTTTTTCCACTAAAAATTTGAAATTAAAATTTACAATGTTTGCTGCTGAAAAAAATAAAGCTTGAAAATTGGTTTGGATACGAACCATTTTCCTTCAAAATTCTTGCCGAATTATAGCATATATCGTATTTTCTTCACTAGTATCTCCATCGTCTTCTTCAGCCTTTGCCTACGCGTGGACAGATATCGAAATCCAGCACGACACTTCTTTACACAGGGTGCGTAGTATTTTTAAAAAGTGCTTAAAGGTGCTTATTTTCGATTTTCGCTTTTTAAAAGCCCTTAAAGGTGCTTCTTTCATTGGGTGTTTTTAAAAAGTACTTAATTTTACCTTTTTCAAAATGAGATGTTTCCTTTACTATGAGATTATTCCTTTACTATTTAATTTTCTCTTCGAATTATGCAAAAAAGCACAGTTCACATTGTTCCATTCAACGTTTTTCACAATCAATTCAACCCCTATCTGTTTCGGCGTATTGTCAGTCCGTAGCGTCTGAAAACACCATTAGTTTTACGCGATTCAAAATTTCATGACGGTTAAAATAAGATAAAACCGTCAATTGTCAAAAACTTCCAAACCCTGCCAAATTATTATATTTTTTTAAAGTGCTTAAAAATACTTTTTGAGTGCTTGAAAAGTGCTTAAAAGGTGCTTATTTTTCGCTGAATAATTTGGCTACTCACCCTGTTTACAGAATAATAAATATCGGGGATAACCAATTTTCCACCTTATTGACTTGTTAAATCTCAATAATCTTCAAAATTCACAAGATGGTGATCCAATCTTCACTTGTGTGAAAAAGGAATATAATTTCTCCTTGATCTTCAAATGTTGTCCTTTTTAGCCATGGAAAATTTGTATTGACCAAAAGAATGTAAGGAATGAAAAACTTCTTTCATTTTTCAATATCAACACAGTGGAAAAACATTCTTATATAACTAATACAATCCCATAGGATGATTTCGCAATTGCTGATATTAAAGCTAGAAAGAAGTTAATTTATTCTCCTCATTTTACATGGTTAAAATTAACATCATTTTTGAAAGCTTCAAGCAAGATCTTTTAAATTGTGACAACAGTTAATCTTCCAAAGTGTTTGATACTAAAAGAAATAATATTTACACCAGGCTCAGTATGAAAGCGTTTGTTTCCATAATTTAGTACAACGTCTATACACATTTAAATAGAATAAAACTATAATATTTCCCATCATAAGAACAAATTTACAGAAGTAATTTACGAAATTTTTATTGCTTAAGTAATTCTTATTGCATTTATATTCATTATACGGTTTAAAGATTTACGTCTTTCGAAAACTAACAGTTTTTTAACTGAATCGACAAACACATTTAAATACAGCTGTATAATCAAATAACTGTGTTCGTAAAATACACCATTTGTTCTTGTTTTAGTTTTAGTTTTAACTGCAAAGTGAACCGGATAATGAAGCTATAAATTGTCTCTCATAGAATAACGTTTTCAGAAAACAAGTCGTTAGTAATTAACGGAGTCAAATTAATAGTTTCTTACGATCCTCATCACCTTTTTAAATGGTCTTATTGCCCCTAATAAATTTTTAGCACTAAAGAAATATATTTCTTAAGAGCAAAACCAACAATCGAAAATAATTGCTTTTAAGTTTATGTAAAGAATTTCAACAAAAATAAAGTTTTGTTTTAAATGGTTTTCCATATTTGAGAAAGCACTTCAATGGTTTTGGAGTTAGTTTCACTTTTTAAATGTTTCGTTAAATGTAATTCATATGCAACTTCGGTAACACTTCATTTTTTGAAAAATAAGTTTTAATTAATGTTTATTCGATCTGTTTAAAAATTCTTAATTTTAATTTTATTTCTGCAGAGTTCTACAGTATATTTTTGAAGTCATTATTTGAAATATGTTGAAATCATTTGCCCTACGAAATGACATTATTTGAGTTTTGTTTAGTTTGAGGCATGTATTTTCCGATAATTTATTTTCAATTATTAAATAAGTAATTAATAAAAGGTTTTATACTACACTCATGTTTATAAAATAAGGACAATTAAGAATCACACAAAAATTTGTGTTTAAAGTAAAAGTTTCGTTTGTAAAATTATCACTTGCATTAGAGCGAATAATTTTCAAATCACACAAAATCACCAGATGATGTCGACAATAAGTCACAATGACTAAGATGTTAGAGAAGAGTTTAAGGAATGTTGGCAAGGAAGTAAAATTGTTCACAAGCATTATGTAAACAGTTCAGTGCATTAAACGAATAGTTATGACACAAAGAATGTATGTGGATAATTCTTTTACGTGGCATCGACCGCCAGAAATGTGGGTGCACAGTCAGATGGAAGTATCCGATGAACTTTTAATTGCCCTAATCATCATCATCTCATTGTCATCTCTAGGCTTTGGCTACCATTTTAAGATAATGAATAGCCGATGTCAGTAGACACTATAGTGCAGGTATCCCCCAGTTACAATGCCGAATTAAGACCGGTATTTGACAGTAACTGGTAAAAGAAGCAGACAGAACACGGCACCCGACCTGACTACTCAGTTATCTGCAGCCACGGGTCCTGCACAAACCTGTACAGACGTTTGTGAAATATTGGTCTATATGTTTGTAGGTCTGTCCCATGTTTTCCACTTGCTGCAACTCACCGTCACCAGCGATTAGCAAGGAGTAGAGAACATGCAACGTGGGCACAGTGGGCTTGTATGATCTTTTCCGACTAGTCTATAAGTTTAGTTTGCAGTCCGATTCACATCGGACTTTAAAATGGAGAACGCTGTTAGTTTGATGTGGATTTATACTGGGCTCCAGAACAAATCTGAATGAATAAAATCAGAACCTTAGCAAGCCAAATTTATAGGGAAATTATACTGAAACAACATTTTCGTTTATTTAGGTAAGTCATGGGAACAGAATTTGTGATTATGGATGACAACGCCTGTCCTCATCCAGCCAACATTGTAAGCGAATGCATTTACTGCAGTTTGTAAATTGCAGTAACTTTGTAGTAGTACAAACTTCAACATTTTTACTGTTAATGTACAAAATGTCTGTATTTAGTGGTGCCATCTATCGTGAAAGATAAAAAATACTATAGTTTTTGTTAAAAAAAAAATTCTTTTTCAAGAACAAGTTTTTGATAAATGGTTTTTTTTTAACTTGATAGATGATCAGATTAACTCTTGATCAGGTGAATTAATTAGGGAGATCAGTACTCGTGAAATTTTTCGCTGTGAATATGTCGACACTTTGTATCCTGGGATTCGAACTCCCATACTTCCTGGCGCAAGATTGACCGATTTGCCCTCTCGGCTATAACTCTGTGACAAAGCAGCTGCAAGGAACTAAATGGTTTCATGAGGAGGGTCTTAATGGGAGGGATAAAGCTTTTGTTCAATCATATTAGGTAAAAACACAATTAATGAATTTTATCAGAGTTAACAGTTTGAATTGCGTCATTTTATGGGCATCTAATTGTCTTGATTGTATATAATAAACTAGCAAATAAATTATTAATTAAGAGTGTTTTTTCTCAAAAATTCCTAACAGTGTAGATTTGACACTCTACGAAATTTCCTTTAAATTTGGAGAGTTGACCGTTAATTTATACAGTCGAATCTCTTCTATGAAAAAGAAAACGTCCAGTGTCGGTATATGCGACGATCTTTCGCAAAACTGGTAGAGCCGTGCATAATTTGATACAACCATATCCCTACTTCGGTAAAATTTTCGCAAGTGTAAGGAACTTCAAAGCTAATAGAGATGTCCGCTAAAATATACGGCCAGCTGCCTACTTCCTACTTTTTTTAAAAAAAGGTCTGTGAAATAATGCTTCCTAAATCACCTTGGTCAGTGTGTACCCGCAGATTCCCAATGTGGTTACAGCATTTGCTTATGAAGTCATAAGTCCCAAATTCAATCCCAGCCGGTAACAAAGAATTTCTCTGTCATCATCCGTGTTATGGAAAACGATCACGTAACTCTCTCACTCCTAGACCTCGGTGGCAGAATTATACTTGAAATCCTTTGATTTCGCAAACAAATTGCTTGATTCTCAATTGAAGTGAAGGCTTTAACTGAAGAAAACTTTTACGAGCATAATGCTAAATTACGATAAATGACCATATACTTTTCACTACAATATTTATGGGAAGACCTGCATTCTTGGAAGCTCGTGATAGTTTTACGGTCACAATTTTATTCTCACAGTCAGTGACAGGAACTCATTTAGCCGGTCACTGACCGTAATGTAACGAAGAAATATTTTACTGTGTATATTTTTCTTTGGAAAACCAATGTACCTTTTTTAATTATCATAATAAACATTAATCCATAAGTTATCCTAAATAAGGGTTTTATAAGTCTCAAAAATATACACTTAGAAAGAATCATTTTTTTTTTATTTTGCTTATTTATTTAGTATGAATATTTACATGAAAAACATTTCAAAAGTAAATTTTATGGTGCTCTCTGCAGAAAATTTAAACGTGTTAAAATCTAAATATATTTAGAGAATAGCATTAAATTGAATGTAATGCATACTTTGTTTTATTAATTGTTACCATAATCGAGCCTCGAGTTTTGCAGTAAAGATTTAATTGTGTTTGACACTTGCAGTTTCTTAAAATAGCACGATTTTTTTATACAGTGAAGTTAATTAAACTGTTCTAAGAACATGGAAGGTCAGCCTTTTACAATTAAAGTCACTTCATTTAAATTTCGAATTGGAAACCGGCGTTTGTCGCAAATATATCTCTGTCAAATTTCAATTCACATCGCTGATGGTTTCAATCTGCAAGAAAGGACGCGATTCCTATAATTAAGAACTTTACTTTCAAAGATCGATCACAATAGGGAAGTTGCAAAGTTTAAATCTAACTCCGGTTCCTAATGAGGCCGAATAGTAATTGTAAATTTTAATGAGAAACACCTAATTCAATAAAGGAATCAGATAGGGGTAATATATTCTTTCAAGGCGCTATTTCAATTGGAAATTTCGTAACTAGTTGGAAATTGTGGCAAATTATTTAATTTTAATGAAACTTCATGTCTATATTTTTTAAAACAGAATTACATTACCAAAATGAAACAAGAGACACGTGCGCAGGATCCACTCATTTCTTAAAGTCACTTGTATTAAATTTCCAAATTATAAAAGAAATGCCACTTTTCGAACAAATATCTGTAATGAATACACTGTAAAAAATATCCGTAATTTCGACAAAAAATGCATATTTTCAACAGAGAAACTGTTTAAAGATGAATACATATTTTTTTAATTTTAATCGTTATCCGCGAGCAGCTAAAATTTTCCATTACTTTTTCACAGACTTTCTCCGTATATTTGAGAGTGCAAACCAATTTTGCACCAAACAGTTTTGCTCTTTTTTTTTAACCTAAACATAAACGGCTTAAAACAGTAAATTCAAATTCCAGTTTTTTGCTGTGCAATTTTTCTTACCGTAAAATTACTTTATCTTTTTCCAATTATTTTGCGACTATCTTCTATATTTTCTCTTACTTTACATCAATTATTTTATGGCTTTGAACATCATGTAAATTAAATTGCCATTCGACATTAAAGTCAAATTGATACTCTATCTGATTATTATCTATCTTTAGATATAACTTTATTGATTAATTGACCAAACATTTTCATAAGGGTGCGCCACTGTAGTTTTAAGCGCTTTTACATTTAAATTTCATTTTAATAAGTAAGACTGTTATGATAAAAACAGTTTAAGCGTTTTTTTTCCATAAGCAAACACTAGAGCCGCAATGGCTCAGGGGATAGAGGGTTCGCCTTCCAATGCAGCGAACCGGATTCGAATCCCAGTCGATACGAATTCCGCATCCAGCTTGCGCCGATCACAGTGCTGGCGTGAAATATCCTCAGTGGTAGACAGATCATGGGTTAGAGCCCCCTTGCCGTTAGGCTAACAGTGGGAGGTTCTCGTGGTCTCCCACTCCATGTAACGCAAATGCGGGTTAGCTCCATCAAAAAGTCCTCCACGAAGGCAATTGTCTCCCAATACTTGATCCAGGAATTTTCTTGTCTTCTGGATTGGGTTCAAAATTACAAGGCTACGTAGTTGAACATTAGTAGTTGTAAACCCATAAAATTGGGTCAACTGCTCAACAACTGTTATATATATATAAATAAAATATCCGAACACTAGAACTGTGTCCCGGGTTCGAATCCCAGCTTTGTCAGTTCATGCGAATTCAGCTCCCATCTCGCAGCGACTCCAAGACTGATATAATTATTTTATAGAATTTCTTTTCTTTTTTCAAATAACATAGTTTTTTTTGTTAAAATAACATATTTATCTGCTTAAAATAGCCCATTTCTAAATAACAGTGATTTTTTTTCTGTGAAACAAACGGTTTTTTACACGCACCCCAGCTGAAATTTTTTTTTTCTGTAAATTTAACAGATTTTCCCTTTTACAGTGCATTCTTCGCATATTTTAATACAATACAGAATTAAACTTTTTAGATTATTTTTATAAACATCACTTCCTTTCCAATATTATGGGGTAAATTATAGTTAGTGAGAAATATTCTTTTGATCAGGAATACTTCCCCAAGTTATTTTTAATGGTATAGTTAATGCATATTTTCGGTTAAAATCAATGATAAACAAGATCGAAGAACTAAGATGTTCCATTTTAATAACTTACCTGCTTTTCTTTGAAAAAAAAATTTTTTTTCAATAGTGTTCTATATTGTTATCGAGAGAAATATCAATAATGATTTTTTCGTCTGATTCTTAAGAGATATCAAAAGTATAAAAAATATAATTTAGTCAAAATATCGTATATTTTTAAAATTCAATCTTTTTCATGTCGGTTTTTACTCAGAATAAAATAACAATCAATGAAATATTTCCTTTTCTGGAAATAACTCAAATGATTTTGATTAATGGGATTTTAATACGACTTTTAATGACTTTGGGAGACGAAGAATTGAGACTATCTAAGGTTTCCGGAGACTTCAATAAAGAGAAGAGTTACAAGATATATTGGTTAAAATGATTTATTACACGTCAAAAGTCATATAAAAAATTGATGTTAATGATCATAGATCATTGTGTGAATTCCACAATATCTTTAGTTGGCTTATCTTTTTTCCTTCATTTTTCTTTGCTTAACATTTGATCTTTTTAGTCTATATCGTTGGCGAGAAAAATCTCTAAACCATTAAAATGATGAACAATAGGTTTTAACAAATGCAAGTTCTGTTTATTGAAAGATTAATGAAACTAGTAAAACAGAACAAATATTTCCTTAGAGATTTGAAATTTTTTTAAATTATTTTTTCAAGACTTCTTCATTTTACGTAACCAGAAATATGTAAACATGATAACTTTAACTGCCAGATAAATTTATTTTTTCCTCTCGAGTATTATAATTTGTTTTTTCCTTTATCTTTTCTCTAGTGTGTGTAAATAGATGCACAAATAACGAGATATTTTTTTGCACAAATAACGAGTACACAAACAAAAACTAAAATAAACATAAGAAAATACAGCCTATAAATACTTGAATATAGATTGAGCGTGATGTATTTTCTTTCATGCGATTGCTTCCTATCGCATAAAAACATTTTTCAGCGCCGAAAGCCTGTGCAAACGAATAATTATAATAACGAATAATTATAAATTTTATAACAAATAAATAATAACAAGTAATTATATAAAATCAAAACTGTGTTCATGGTTAAAATCGCTACTACAGTAATTTTAAATTTAAGTGCTTTGTCTTTGTGATATGCCATACATTTTTTGATGTTTTACTTGAAGGAAAAAAATAATAATTTTTTATGCAAACTTTTTTTATTTAAAATACGTAAAACAGTGTATCTTTGGAAAAAGGTATTAAAAGGTAATAGAAGAGAATTAGGAAGTTCTTGAATTTAAAATTACTTCGATTATTTATCTGATAAATTTTATCAAACCGTGAGAAGAAAGATTATCAAAATTTAAAAAAAAGTAGCAAAACATTAACGAAAATATTACAAGAAATATAAATAAAATGAAGAAATTCTTACAGGTGGCCATTGCAGAGTGTTTTAGAGTATTTGCTTTATTTTTTAAATAAGTATTGGATTAAATTTACTTCAAGCAAAAACTAAATGAACAAAATTATTTTTGAACTTATGAAGCTACATTTTTTTTACATAAAATTTTTCCAAGCTCCAAGTTTCTTTTTGACTTGGCAAAAACTCTTTATGCCTATTTTTCAGTGTAATTTTCCTATACTTTCAAAATGATAAAAATTCTATGAATTTTAAGCATTACTGTATTGTTAGAGAATAAGATGATTTATTTAAAATTAAATTAACAGTTTTTTATCATTTTCATAACTGTACTCTTAATAATAAATTAATTATTGTTAAACACGTAAAATTTGATGAAAATCAAGATTCAAACAATACAAGGCAAACGAAACAGTTCACACTTTTTGCCAGTTGTCAGTAGTTGGGAAACTGCAAAAAATTTTGGTGTATATTTGTCACCGTATTTGGTGGAGAGGTAAATTATTTTACAGTGTATTAGTCAAATTTTTTTTCACTGTTAAATTCTTGTTTATTTATTTAATCATTTTTTGCTTGTTTGTTCACTTATTACATATATTCTCATGCACATTATATTCAATTTATAGTTTATTTGAGAAACAAGCATATTTAAACAAGCATATTTTTAGTAATAACATACATAAGAATTTCTTCGTATTGTTTGAGATTACATAACTTAGGAGTATTACGAAAAATGAACTTGCTAGAAGTTTAAAAAATTAGTACTTTTTCTGTAGCAATTTCTGTACAGTTCTGTTTTTCTGTTTTGAGCTCAAAATTTGCATTGTGAAATAACCATGCGCATAATTTTCTTACTCTCATTTATAAAAATGTTTATGAATCTCATAAGGTTTATAATCTATGCCTAAATATTATGTTCTAAGAAATATTAAATTTTTGATAAAATAGAGATACTAAAACAATTAGCGTTTACATAATGCTTAGGCATTATAACCTTATAAGATTCATAAATAAATAAACTAGAATTTAGCAGTGAGAGAGTAAATTTTTGGTAAAATAGAGACACTAAAACAATTAGGGTGCAAGATCCCCTGACCTTGCACCGCTAATTGTGTTAGTATCTCTATTTTATCAAAAATTTATTATTTCTTGGAACATAATGTTTAGGCATAGATTATAAGCCTTATAAGATTTATAAATAAATAAGCAAGAATTTAACAGTGGAAAAGTAAATTTTTGATAAAATTAGATATACTAAAACAATTAACTGTGTAAGGTCAGGGGATCGTGCAGGCCATGACAGTAATGGCCTACAAGATCCCCTAAACCTGCACCGCTAATTGTCTTAGTATCTCTATTTTATCAGAAATTTAATATTTCTTTGAACATAATGTTTAGGCACGTGTTAGACGGTGTTTTATTTATTGATAAAACGTGTAAAAATAACAATAAAAAATTCCGGATTTTCCATTTTTTAAATTTTTTTGTAGTAGATTAAACTAAGAGCTCTCAAATTTACTAGTTGATTACTGTTTACTTGTATTTTTTCCGTTGATACATAATATATGAATAAATAAAATATTGTGTGATTATTAACTTATAGTACTAGTTACAATGTACAAGTTTAGGTTATTTTAAAGCAAAACACTCTACATCATTAAGATATTATGCAGAAAGTTATGGTTATAAAGCAAAAGAAAATTTAAGCATCCTTTTTTTTTTACAGTAAACATTTTGATTGATTTAAACTTAAAATATTATGTATCATTAATTTTCCGAAAATAAAAACCCTATCACCGTATAAGTTAGTAATTTTAATTTTTAATCAAAATATCAAGGCATAATTAACATGATTTATTTTTAGGAAAAACTGGAAATCGCAATCCAGGGTTCTTCAAAGTGAAAGTCATAAATTACATCGCTGAAAAGAAAGGAAGCACCAACAGGACGGTAATTCATCACAATCATTGTCTGACACTATCAACAGTTTCGGTTACAATTATCCCCACACAATGATTTCACGGTCGTTTGCGCAGATGATAACTAAAGCAAATGAGATCATTTTGAATCAATTATTTCTGAGCGGATGCATTAATATGCTGAATTAACTTTACGCCAAAGAAATTTTAAAGCTTTCATTGATTTAATCAGCATTCTTTTAGTGATAGATGGCAACCGTTATTTATTGTTTTCAGTATCAGTTATTTAAGTACCGAGTATTAAGAACGTGAATAAATTAAGTTCTAGCTTTAAGTTCAACTTAAGAATTGAAAATTTTGTACAAAAGTATAGCTGATATTTTCTTTTTTAGGGTTACGTTGCTTTATATAAAAAAAATTATAATAAGTTCTGATATTTTATTTTTGCAGCATGCATTATCATTTGCGAACGGATGCTTGAATATAATAAATTAACTATAAATCAAATGAATTCCTTTTTTTTCATTGATTTAATCAGCAGTCTTATCGTGATGGATGGTACCCGTTATTTATCGTTGTCATTATCCGTTATTTACTAATGAGTATTAAGAATACGAATAAATTAAGTACTAACTTAAAAGTTCAACGTAAGAAAATATTGTTCCATAATTTATCGTTGGAATTATCAATTTTTTTTCCTTGAAAGGAAGCTGCATCCATTCAATACAATTTTAAAAAAAACAACAAACAAACAAAGCAAACGGTAAATTAAAAAAAATTTCATTAAGTGTATTACATTGAAACTAGGAGGTTCCGCCCCCTGCTCGCTAACGCTCGCCAACCCCCGAGAATTGCTACGCAATCCTATGTGGTTCACGCCGTGAACCATGGCTCGCTGCGCTCGCTCGCCAATGAACACAATGTTCTAGCACAAAGGCATAATATATTATCATCAAAGACATAGTATTTTATCATCAAAGACATAGTATTGTACTTATGTAGAAGAATTCCACCAATGTTCTTATTGGCTTTTAAAAAAGTATATTAGCTATTTAGATTGTACATGGTGAAAAAATCAAAACATCAGCTAAATAAGAAACATATAAGCAAAATAAATTATCAAATATTGCTTCACTAACATTCTGCATTTTAAAGAGTGAAAATTCAATGCATAAAGAAACGCGAAATATAAAACAATTCAATGCATTCAATACAAACACTTAAACGTTTTTAGACGTTAAGGTAGCTCCCAGTAGAAAAATATCAATTCAACAGCGGCCTTTTAAAGCATTCTCACTTCAATTAATTAATTAATTCCTAATTGAGTTTAAATTAAATATTGTCATGTTTTTAGTGCATGAATCTGAATTGAACAACCTGATAATGCTCACTCTGGTTATTGTTATCTGGTTGCTCACTACGTGCTCTTGCGCGCCGAATCCAATCAATTAAACATGAAAACTGTTGCCAGCGCGAGAAAAGAAATATCATCGGTTTTATTGATACATACATACGTACGTATTAGCGTTTTATATAATACTAGGAAGCTCCGCCCCCTGCTCGCTAACTCTCGCCATCCCCCGAGAATTGCTACGCAATCCTATGTGGTTCACGCTGTGAACCAAGGCTCGCTGCGCTCGCTCGCCAATGAACACTGTGTTCTAGCTCAAAGACATAATATATTATCATCAAAGACATAGTATTTTATCATCAAAGACATAGTATTGTACTTATGTAGAAGAATTCCACCAATGTTCTTATTGGCTTTTAAAAAAGTATATTAGCTATTTAGATTGTACATGGTGAAATAATCAAAACATTAGCTAAATAAGAAACATATAAGCAAAATAAATTATCAAATATTGCTTCACTAACATTCTGCATTTTAAAGCGTGAAAATTCAATGCATAAATAAACGCGAAATATAAAAAAATTCAATGCATTCAGTACAAACACTTAAACGTTTTTTAGACGTTTAGGTAGCTCCCAGTAGAAAAATATCGATTCAACAGCGGCCTTTTAAAGCATTCTCACTTCAATTAATTAATTAATTCCTAATTGAGTTTAAATTAAATATTGTCATGTTTTTAGTGCATGAATCTGAATTGAACAACCTGATAATGCTCACTCTGGTTAGTGTTATCTGGTTGCTCACTACGTGCTCTTGAGCGCCGAATGCAATCAATTAAACATGAAAACTGTTGCCAGAGCGAGAAAAGAAATATCATCGGTTTTATTGATACATACATACGTACGTATTAGCGTTTTATATAATACTAGGAAGCTCCGCCCCCTGCTCGCTAACTCTCGCCATCCCCCGAGAATTGCTACGCAATCCTATGTGGTTCACGCTGTGAACCAAGGCTCGCTGCGCTCGCTCGCCAATGAACACTGTGTTCTAGCTCAAAGACATAATATATTATCATCAAAGACATAGTATTTTATCATCAAAGACATAGTATTGTACTTATGTAGAAGAATTCCACCAATGTTCTTATTGGCTTTTAAAAAAGTATATTAGCTATTTAGATTGTACATGGTGAAATAATCAAAACATTAGCTAAATAAGAAACATATAAGCAAAATAAATTATCAAATATTGCTTCACTAACATTCTGCATTTTAAAGCGTGAAAATTCAATGCATAAATAAACGCGAAATATAAAAAAATTCAATGCATTCAGTACAAACACTTAAACGTTTTTTAGACGTTTAGGTAGCTCCCAGTAGAAAAATATCGATTCAACAGCGGCCTTTTAAAGCATTCTCACTTCAATTAATTAATTAATTCCTAATTGAGTTTAAATTAAATATTGTCATGTTTTTAGTGCATGAATCTGAATTGAACAACCTGATAATGCTCACTCTGGTTAGTGTTATCTGGTTGCTCACTACGTGCTCTTGAGCGCCGAATGCAATCAATTAAACATGAAAACTGTTGCCAGAGCGAGAAAATAAATATCATCGGTTTTATTGATACATGCATACATACATACATACGTACGTATTAGCGTTTTATATAATATAGATAGATTATTTTAATAGAATTTAATTATGTGTTACTTATCTTATTTAAATATTATTTTCGGTCAAAAGCAATGAGCTATTTCTATTGAACTACAATGTAAAGGTAAAAGAGCAGTTACAATTATGCCCACTCAATGATTTCATGGTTGTTGGCGCAGATGATAATAAAGCAAATGAAATAATTTTGAATCAATTATTTCTGAGCGAATGCATTAATATGCTGAATTAACTCTACATCCAAGAAATTTTAGAATTTTCATTTATTTAATCAGCATTCATTTAGTGATAGATGACAACCGTTATTTATTGTTTGCAGTATCAGTTATTTAAGTAACAAGAGTTCAGAACGTGGATAAAAGTTAATCAGCAGTAATGGATGGCACCCTTTATTCACTGTTTTCAGAATCAGCATAAAGAACGAGTAACGAAAGGAGTATAAACAACGTGAACAATTTAAGTACTGGTTTAAATTTAACAATATAAAATTTTATATGATGAATAATCACTAATATTTTCCTTCTGTAGAGCTATGTTGTTTTACACTAAGAAATACAATTGATAAAAACATAATTTTTAGATTTATTGTAAATTATGGGGCAAATTAACTTACTTTTACAATTCGTTCTTTTGACTTTTTCAAAGCAATTTTGAAACTCTTTATTGGAAATCTGCTCTGATCAATCACTTCACAAATACCATGATTTAATCCAATTGTAAAATCTTTTTTAGAATAAAATAAATTTTGATTTTCATAGTTTCAAAAAGTCTTATTTCATTTAGCGTAGACATGAATGGCAAAAATGTCAGGTGTGGAAATACCGCAACGAGCAAAACCAGTATTTTACGAAAAAGTAATCAAATTGAAGTGTCTAAAACTACATGACAGAAGAAAAGGAATATAAAACTACAAGAGTGCCAAAGTATCGTATTAATAATATCTGAATAAAAAGATCGAAATCTAACTGCATTCATAACTGAAGTTAAGACTGATAGTAATAGGACACATAACAAAACTGATATTTTTTGGCAGGTCAAAGAAATTAATGTGCTTAAGACTTTAAATATCACGACTGACAAAGGGAATACAAAAAATTATGACCTCAAGAGTGCCTATGTGTAGTGGCCTATTACTATCCGAAGAAAAATAACAAAAGGATCCATGACAAAGCTGATATATCCTGAAAAGGTAATTAAATTAAGATGCTTTAAATGTACGACTGACGAAAGGGAATACAAAAAAGGAAGGACCACAAGAGTTTCCATGTGTCGTGATCTATTACTATACGAAGGGTAATAGTAAAAAGACGTATAATAAATTCAATATTTTCTCCAACGGTAAAAAAAATTAAATTGCTTTAAGTGTTACGACTGACGAAAGGGAAAACAAAAAACGGAAGACTACAAGAGTGGCCATGTGTCGTGACCTATTACGAAGGGTAATAGTAAAAAGACCTATAATAAATTCAACATTTTCTGAAAATGTAATAAAATTAAAGTGCTTTAAGTGTTCCTACTGACGAAAGGGAATACAAAAAATGAAAGACTACAACAGTGGCCATGTGTCGAGACCTATTACTATACGAAGGAAGATAGTAAAAAGACCTCTAATAAATTCGATATTTTCTCAAAATGTAATAAAATTAAAGTGCTTTTAGTGTTCCTACTGACGAAAGGGAATACAAAAAATGAAAGACTACAACAGTGGCCATGTGTCGAGACCTATTACTATACGAAGGAAGATAGTAAAAAGACCTCTAATAAATTCGATATTTTCTCAAAATGTAATAAAATTAAAGTGCTTTAAGTGTTCCTACTGACGAAAGGGAATACAAAAAATGAAAGACTACAACAGTGGCCATGTGTCGAGACCTATTACTATACGAAGGAAGATAGTAAAAAGACCTCTAATAAATTCGATATTTTCTCAAAATGTAATAAAATTAAAGTGCTTTAAGTGTTCCTACTGACGAAAGGGAATACAAAAAATGAAAGACTACAACAGTGGCCATGTGTCGAGACCTATTACTATACGAAGGAAGATAGTAAAAAGACCTCTAATAAATTCGATATTTTCTCAAAATGTAATAAAATTAAAGTGCTTTTAGTGTTCCTACTGACGAAAGGGAATACAAAAAATGAAAGACTACAACAGTGGCCATGTGTCGAGACCTATTACTATACGAAGGAAGATAGTAAAAAGACCTCTAATAAATTCGATATTTTCTCAAAATGTAATAAAATTAAAGTGCTTTAAGTGTTCCTACTGACGAAAGGGAATACAAAAAATGAAAGACTACAACAGTGGCCATGTGTCGAGACCTATTACTATACGAAGGAAGATAGTAAAAAGACCTCTAATAAATTCGATATTTTCTCAAAATGTAATAAAATTAAAGTGCTTTTAGTGTTCCTACTGACGAAAGGGAATACAAAAAATGAAAGACTACAACAGTGGCCATGTGTCGAGACCTATTACTATACGAAGGAAGATAGTAAAAAGACCTCTAATAAATTCGATATTTTCTCAAAATGTAATAAAATTAAAGTGCTTTAAGTGTTCCTACTGACGAAAGGGAATACAAAAAATGAAAGACTACAACAGTGGCCATGTGTCGAGACCTATTACTATACGAAGGAAGATAGTAAAAAGACCTCTAATAAATTCGATATTTTCTCAAAATGTAATAAAATTAAAGTGCTTTAAGTGTTCCTACTGACGAAAGGGAATACAAAAAATGAAAGACTACAACAGTGGCCATGTGTCGAGACCTATTACTATACGAAGGAAGATAGTAAAAAGACCTCTAATAAATTCGATATTTTCTCAAAATGTAATAAAATTAAAGTGCTTTAAGTGTTCCTACTGACGAAAGGGAATACAAAAAATGAAAGACTACAACAGTGGCCATGTGTCGTGACCTATTACTATACGAAGGGTAATAGTAAAAAGACTTATAATAAATTCAACTTTTTCTCAAAAGGTAATAAAATTAAAGTGCTTTAAGTGTTATGGCTGACGAAAAGGAATACAGAAAATGAAAGACTACAAGATCGCCCATGTGTCGAGACCTATTACTATACGAAGGAAGATAGTAAAAAGACCTCTAATAAATTCGATATTTTCTCCAACGGTAAAAAAAATTAAATTGCTTTAAGTGTTACGACTGACGAAAGGGAAAACAAAAAACGGAAGACTACAAGAGTGGCCATGTGTCGTGACCTATTACGAAGGGTAATAGTAAAAAGACCTATAATAAATTCAACATTTTCTGAAAATGTAATAAAATTAAAGTGCTTTAAGTGTTCCTACTGACGAAAGGGAATACAAAAAATGAAAGACTACAACAGTGGCCATGTGTCGAGACCTATTACTATACGAAGGAAGATAGTAAAAAGACCTCTAATAAATTCGATATTTTCTCAAAATGTAATAAAATTAAAGTGCTTTAAGTGTTCCTACTGACGAAAGGGAATACAAAAAATGAAAGACTACAACAGTGGCCATGTGTCGAGACCTATTACTATACGAAGGAAGATAGTAAAAAGACCTCTAATAAATTCGATATTTTCTCAAAAGGTAATAAAATTAAAGTGCTTTAAGTGTTCCTACTGACGAAAGGGAATGCAAAAATGAAAGACTACAGCAGTGGCCATGTGTCGAGACCTATTACTATACGAAGGAAGATAGTAAAAAGACCTATAATAAATTCAACATTTTCTCAAAATGTAATAAAATTAAAGTGCTTTAAGTGTACCTACTGACGAAAGGGAATACAAAAAATGAAAGACTACAACAGTGGCCATGTGTCGTGACCTATTACTATACGAAGGGTAATAGTAAAAAGACTTATAATAAATTCAACTTTTTCTCAAAAGGTAATAAAATTAAAGTGCTTTAAGTGTTATGGCTGACGAAAAGGAATACAGAAAATGAAAGACTACAAGATCGCCCATGTGTCGAGACCTATTACTATACGAAGGAAGATAGTAAAAAGACCTCTAATAAATTCGATATTTTCTCAAAAGGTAATAAAATTAAAGGGCTTAAAATATGTTACTTTAAATGTTAAAAGGGCTTTAAAAACGAAAGACTAAAATAGTGTCCATATGCCCTGACCTATCACTATACGAAGAGAGTAAAAGGACCCATAATAAATTCGATATTTTCTGCAAGGTTAATGGAATTAAAGAGCTTTAAGTGCTGTTACTGACGAAAGGGAAAATAAAAGTTAAAGACTACAAGAGTGCCAAAGTGTCGTGGAACCTGATACTACCTGGTAATCCTGCACTATATTTTACCTGGCTTGGAATCTGTTGTAGTATTTATAAAATAAACTGTAGAAACAAATTCTTTTTAATTTTTATAAAATGTATTGTACAAAGGAGAATCTTTTATTTACATAAAAACTTTGTTCAATATAAAATTTACAAAATCAAAGGTAAAAGGTCTTTTTTTTATTTTTACAATTTTATACCGTTTTTAAATTATTTTATTGCAAATTTCAATTCAATTTAGGAAGAGAAAGAAAATTAATAACCAACGCCGAGAAAAAGAGCAATTTCGTTATTCGTTCTTTATTTTCTTTCAATCTAAGAAAAAGCGAAAATGAATAAAAAAAGTAATTTTCAAAGCCTTTTTGTCTTTACTTCTTTTAAATGCGTTTTTAGTCATTAATTTAAAATGCAAAACAAACTAATTGGATTCCAATGGGGGTAAACAAGTTTCATTTGTTTCTGATTTCTCATGATTGAATTATTCTTAAGATCAAAGAAATGTGGAACATTTTTTTTAATCTTTTAAACAAAGTGTATATAAAGGTTTGAAATTTAACGGGCACTAAACATCTGACTCAGAAGATTAAATTAATTTTTTCTTGGAAGAAAATAAAAAATTACAGAACGCCTTCTGAATGCTTAACTCACTCCATTTTTAGATAATGGACAAATTAAATAAAATGATTGTGAATAAAATTATAAATAAAAAAGAATTTTCTAATTGCAGAGAATTAAATACAGTAACAGGCAAAAAAAAAATTTTTTTTCCTTACATAAATATTTGAGGAGTGCCCTTAAAATCAGAAGTAAAATTCTTTTTAATCTTCGAACACATATTCTGAAGATTCGAAACAATTCTATTGATTTCTAGCTCGTTCTCTGAAACCCTTTCAGAAACGACATCATGCGATTCTTCCCTCACATCCCAAGGTATCATTTATGAAGAGAGTCTTTCTTACTCTAGGGCAGTGTTTCCTAAACTTATGACTTTTATGTACCCTTTCTAAATTTTTTGCAACTGAGTGCACCACTAATAAAAAAAAATGAGTGTAATTTCTTACTACAAAAAAATTGCACAAAAGTTACAAATCACAACTGGCTGTTAACTCCACTAATTGTCAACTGTTAACTCTATGAAAAATAGCCAATAGAAAAATACGCAATAGTAAATTTTCATGGCTAGCTTTGTTTTTTGATAAATTTTTGCGTTTGTTGCAAGATATTTCGCATAAGATCGCGAACCCCCGCCCAACTGTTCCCGTACCCTTGGGGGTACGCGTACCACACTTAGGAAAACACTGCTCTAGGGGCTCAATATCACATCGATGTGATCTCAATGCGGTATGCTCTTATTAGTATGTATGATCTCATTACGTGCGTGTCTGGAGAAGTGCTTCTTTATCTAACCACCGGCTCTGAAGGGGTTAATTTTCATTGAATCAAAATTGTTTCATCACAGTTTTTACATTCTAATCACCAATTAACAAATTTTCAGTAATTTTTATTATTCATGTTTATTAGTCATTACATTTCATTGGTTTTTATTAGTCATGAAAAAGATGGCTTGGCAAAAATACTTTTTGTCATTTATAGTTTTATAGATTTCAGCTAAAATGTGTGAACATTTAAGAAAAAACAATGTAAAAATAAATAAAAAATAAATGGCAAGTTATTAATGAGCAAAATAATTTTATACACTAAAAAATTTTTTTGCAGAAAAATGAAAAATTTCTAACTTACATCAAAAGGAAAAACATAGCAATTTGTTATATATATATATTAAAAATGATTAAAAATGTACAAAATATAAATAAATAAAATAAGAATATAAGAAAAAAAGGATAATACTTTGATTAAAAAAAGCATACAGGATGTTTCTATAAGACTGCCTCTAATAAAAAAAAAACATACAGGATGTTTCTATAAGACTGCCTCTAATACTAAGTTTCAAAAATATATCAAAAATGAAAATAAACAAGAATACACTTTGGAGATCCTAAACCGAGACAATTTTACAGACAAACAAAATTACTTTTTTTTTTTTTTTTTCTTTCCTCCAAGCCCTGAGCATGTACCTAGGTTATGAAAACCCTTAACCATATAGCCCAGGACTTGGCCGCTGGTCCAGCTCCACTCCAGCCTAAATAACATACAATTTAAAAAATTTAAAAATTTAAAAAAAAAATAGATTTTACTGAAAGTGTGGAATTTAGGATGAAATAAGACCAAAAAAAATATTATACATGTAAAATGGGAAGTTATTAAAATTTTAATAGATAGTCATTATCCGCTAAGAAGTTCATAACTGTTATTAATCTTTTGTTTAAGGTATTGTTTGTAATAAAAGTTTTCTGCCAAATTTCTAAATTTGTTGGGCTAGGTTGACGACTGTGCCAGGAGACAGTGTAGGAGCAACTAGTGAGATAATGTTCAGGCGAACCTTGTTGGCCGCAGGTGCAAAGATCAGTATCTGTTATATGCAGGTAATTAAAGAATGTTGGGAATGGTCCATGACCCGTCAAGAACCAGATGACTTGTTTTGGAGGAATTGTTTTAAAAAAAGTAACATTGTTAATAATTTTGAATAGACGTCTGCCTCTGTCTGAATTATTCCATTGAAATTGCCATTTTGTTAGAAGAGAATCTTTAATACGTCGTTTAAGATATGAAACTGGAAGTGGGTATACATAATTTTTTGGTTGTCTCGTAGATTGTTTAGCTAAATCATCTGCTTTTTCGTTACCTACTCTATCGCTGTGTGCTTTAATCCAGGAAATTTGAATTGATGTGTGTTGTAGTTCTTGTTGAATATCAAAAGAAATTCTATTATTTGTGTCAAAATCAAGTATTGATGATATTGATGATTTTGAGTCTGACCAGATTACATAAATATCGTTATTATTGAAGTTTTTAGTGCTCTTAATGTATTTAATACATTCAAAGATTGCCAACTGTTCTGCTTGAAAGACCGAATTTTCCCTGTCTAATGTGTAGCTTTGTGAATGTGTAATATTGAGGAAAGCGAAAGCTGTGCCTGAAACAAAATTACTATCAAAATTTTGTTTATATAGTAAATAAAATTACTATCAGAATCCGACAAATCACAGTAGAGAAAGTCGTATGCAATGACAACAGGCCGGATTTTAATTGGATGAGAGTTTCAACATCCAATTAAGAATTTTATTACATCCGCCATCCTGTACCGTAATCTTCTGCATTCCGATAGAGTTCATTATTTTTCTTGGCTCAAATATCAATTTGCGACAATATGAACACATATATTTTTTCAATGTCAATGCATTTTCAATAAGATTTCAAAAATGCATATTAATACTAATCTTTACGGGACACTTGCATACGAAAAGATTAAGAAAATACGAAATTAAAGTAAATAAAAATGAATGATTGGTTTTTACTGCTCAAAATATTTCATACACTGAAGAAAAATTCGTTAGAGGAAAAAAAAAAATATTGTTTATGCGTTAAGTAAAAAACAATTTCAGGAGATGCAAAATAATACTAATAATAGGAAAATAATAAGGTAAATACTGCTACTACTTATAAAAATATATTTTATAAACTTAAGTAATTGATAAATACATGCACGAGAAAAGCAAAATACAATAACTCAAGAACAGAAAGAAAGCGACATTTTCTTTGCTTTTAGAGAAGCCCATGCAGATATTTCACAAGTTTTAAAATACACTTCTTCTAATTTCTTTTTCGTAATTTATAGTTTCTTTCACGTAGCATTTTCGTTTGAAAGGAAGAACAAATTCCTTTTTTGAAATTATTGAATACCCTGTTCAGTGAAAACCGCTAGAAGTTATTGAAATTCGAACAAAGCTGTTTTCATTTACAGATGAAATTTCCATTAAGGAAAGAAAGAATCAATTCTAAAAATTCAAGCAATTGTATTGAAAAAAAAACTAAAGCACAAAGAAATGAGATATCTTTTAGTGTTGTTGAAAAATTGATTTACCAACAGTCGAAGAATTTTCAATAGAAAAGAAAGAAAAATTAAAGAATTTGCGCTTTGCTATGAATTTATCATTTTATCTTCCAAAGATTAAATTGTTTTAAAGAATGAAGCACTTAGATGGAAAAGTTTTTAAGAATATTTATGGCATCGACTTATTCAATTTTTAAACTGTGAAGATGAATTTAATATCTTCTTATTGGCTTCAATCAATGTAATTTTTTAATCTATTTCTGAGGTAATAAGAATGCTTAAAATCCTTGTCAATCTAGAATATTGTAAATTTCTTTTCTAAAGAAAATCCTAGTTTGAAATAAATTTTAAAAATAAAGAATATTATATTTCGCGCAATAAATAAATAAATAAATAAGGCATTTTCACATTTTGAAAAACCGGGACTTTATTTTTGCTTTTACTATTATGTCCTCTTTTTTGCAAAGAAAAGATGAAAATAAATTCATGTCATAATAAATAACGGAGTTTTTTTTCTTTTTTTCCTTTTATAATTAAAAAATAAGTTTATGTCATTAAAATTTCCTTGGAGACTCGGTAATTAAAACGCACTAATTATTATCATTGCATATTTATGATGTCAATTTAATTAACCTTGTCTCACCCCGACGTTTCTAAACATTTTTTTCCTGAACGACAATTAAAAATATTTCAGGGGATGTTACTGAAATATTGTCCATGTAAATTTCGCATTTAAAACAATGAAATAACTTGATTATAAATTAAATTTCTCTGATTTTTTCCTTTAATATTTAAAAGATAAAGAAAAATAAATTTCCCAAATTAAAATTGCAAGTGTGAGAAAATACTATGAGGAAAACTTTAAGCACGTTAAACAAACACAAAACAATTTGTTGTGTTGCTTTAATATAAGTGTTTTTTAATTAATTGACTTGGTTGTACAAAATTTGCTCAAATCAAAATGTTGTATATTAAAAAAACTAAAGGAAATATTAATTGAATGAAAGAATATTATACTTTATAAAATAAATCGAATATGAAGAGACATTTTAATTTAAACAATAAGAATTTCTTTTTGTAAACAATGTTTCATTCGCTTCTTCAGTTCTATATTTTAAGATAAGATTCTTAAAAATAAGTTATGTAATAACTCTATTGTTTTTAACGAAAAAAAACTGAGTATATGTCATTAAGACATCGCCTGAGACTCGATAATTCAAAAATATTAGTTATTATCTTTTTGTGTTGCTACTTAGCCTCATTAAGTTTTGGAAGCATTTAATCATTTGTATTAAAAAATGACATACAAATATTTTAAGAAGAAAAAGAATGAAATTTCATTCATGCTAAAGAAATGAATATTTAAACGAATGACTTAGTTTGATGATAATAAAAAAATCATATATGCTTTCTTTCATTCGAAATTAAGAAAAACTATTAACATGACAAATTTAAATTAATATGTAAACTTTTTGTCGTATTGTGATATTTTAAACGGTATTCCACAAATTGTTCCAAAATTTTTGGAAATATATTTTTATTTAAATACTATTTCTTTTTCAATTTAAGCAAAATTATCTTACAATTTAAGTTAAAATTTAACTTTTCGTGAAACATTGTATCAATATTTTAATTTGAAGAAAAATAACAAACTTTATGTATTTTTACTAGGGAAAATGAAGTAAAACTAATGATTTCTGTCATGAAAATTTGAATTGAAAAGCTAACTAATAACTTTTTTTATACACGCGTAAGCTTTTTCTCAGTAAATAATAAGTAACAGACGGAAAAAATTCAGATTTTTAAAATCTGCAAGTAAAATAAGTATTAATTATAGTTGTTTGTAAAATAACTTGCATTTGCTCAAATTTCATACATTTTTTAAAGAAAGTTGCATGCATCTTCCATTTCGAATTGATTGTGAGTTTATTCCTAAAATGAGAATTTATATTGTGTTTGTTACGAATTATATTTCCCTATAACATAAAGGGATTATGATCTAAAACCATTTCTTTATTGTTGCCATTCTTATTCGATAGAAAATCAATGCTAATTAATTTGCGAAGGACGCACTTATTTCTTTGGTTTAATCAGCATTAAAATAATAAAAGATTTTATATATCTATCCTTTATTAAACAGTATTTACCTATAATATTCATATATCATTCTTTCTTTGTATTAGTATCGGCTATTATTCAAAATTGAAAGTTTAAACTACGCATATGCTTTGTTGTTTTATGAATTCATAAAACAACAAAGCATATAACAACATAAAACAGCAAAGAAAACTATATAACATCCAGTGGTAAAGTACTATCTTGTTTTCAAAATGACCTAAATATTTTCAAAATTGCCAGTTCGGAGAGATTTTTCCACCTGCATAAAAATTATCAAAATCAATTAATTGTTTTCCATTTTTGAATTCATTGAGATCTATTATTATTATTATTTAATAAGATATATTTATTATTATTATTTATTATGCATTATTTATTATGCATTATTTATTATGAATTATTTATTATTGTTTACAATTAGTTATTTATTATTATTTATTAATAATTATTATCAAATTTTTATGAGTTCAAACAATGGAACGTTGGTGTAACTTTTGAAATGTTAAACAATTGGATCACAAACGCTATTTTATTTTCGCATAACTGTGGTTATTCTTTATATTGACGTTTCGCGTCAGTGTTGGAATTAGAATAGAGGTAGCTATACTATGTGGCAAGTTACGAAAAACCATTATTCCTATGAAGAGTGCCTGTTTGTGTCTAAGCGCAAGCCAAATGGATGCTAAACTCCCAGCCCAAACGTACATCAACGTCGCCAACTCCTCAAACGACCTTGCACAAACTCCTTTTTACTTGCTTTCTTATTAATAACAATAATCAGTTAAAATGTAATAAGAATTAATAAAAATGTTATCGAAAGTCGTAACAAATATACGTCTTTCTGAAATAAATATAGTTTTCGTTGCATGTAGCAATTTTTTTAATTAGGTTGACTGGTTTTGAGTAATCCTTGAAAATGCAATCTTTTAATGTCATTTTTTTAATTATTTTTCAAAACGTCACCTTTTTTGATAAAATTCCTTTTTTAATGATCCTACTTGCAATAATGGCTAAACTTATGTAGTTTAAAAAGATTATAGTGAAATCAAATTTGGATCATAATTTCTTTTCTATTAAGCATGGTATTATATAAGCACTGATTTATTAAATGTTTGTATTTATAACATGATAAAATGTAGATTAGAATACATACAATTTTATTAAGTTCAGTTTATCATAATCTTTGCCAAAATTTATTAACAAATGCTTCTTTTTTGCAGGCTTCAACCGTGGTGTTCCTCTATAAGAAAATATTCAAAAATCTTGTTTTGTTTGTAATGAAACAAAAATATTTGTATTTAATACAAAGTAGCATTTTATTTTAGTTCTTTTAAAACCGTAGTTTTTCTGCTTAACAAGTAAGAGAATTTTCTTGTCAACATAAAAAGAAAAAAGAAAAAAAAAGCTGATAAGTGTTTGATGAAAAAATAATCAATACAACAAAAAAGTTTTTTTCTGCAGACAATCAAAAGGAACATACACACGCCTTTCTTATTGTTTGTCAGACCAGACCACTTCAGAATGTGCGGTACGTTTCTTTCCTATTAGGAACTTTTACGGAAATAGAAATAAAAAGAATGGAATTGCCAGAAAACTACTTTCTTTTCACACACTCTCAAGTTTCTGTTGAAGTGAAACAATCAGACACATTCCTGTTCATTCTTGTTAAGAGGTACAACTTTGTTTTATTCTGTAATTACTGCTGGAAGAATAATCAAGTTGCCCTTCTGCCAAGTCTCAAAACTTGTCAAATTGAGGTTCTTCACTTACTCTAATTGTAAACTTGTTAGAGAAATGCTTTTCAGTTTGCTTTCATCTCTTATTGCCTTCAATAATCAAAGAGTAACTTTTCTTTTGTCTTTCAGTAAGTGCTTCATTTCTTGATAAATATAGTTTCTTTTTCTTTCATTCTGTGTTTCTATATCTTATTTTATCTCAGTTAACGAGAAGAAATT
Organism: Parasteatoda tepidariorum; assembly: GCF_982258835.1. Taxonomy (NCBI): domain Eukaryota; kingdom Metazoa; phylum Arthropoda; class Arachnida; order Araneae; family Theridiidae; genus Parasteatoda; species Parasteatoda tepidariorum. Next base: position 87,596,401 of record NC_141760.1, on the reverse strand, counting down.
TCAAAAAACACTTTAAGAAAAGTTTTATCGATAACAATGGCAGACATTTTTTAATGTAATTCTAGTTTTATGCGTATTAAGAATTTATGAAAGTTATAGTTTTTTTTTAATGAATTTTGAAAATTTGTTGAATAATTTACATAGAACGAATATATAAAATTAAATTCTTTTTCGTGAATATAACCAAACACTAAGAAACAATCTAGCCAATATATAAACAAACAATCTAAGTTAATTTTAAATCGTATAGCCGACCGCCCTGTGTAGGGGTAAGGGAACTGCCCTTGCATCAGAAAGGTTCTGGGTTCGAATCCCGGGTAAGGCATGGATGTTCTTGTACTATCTGCCCTTAGTGTGGGAGCAACGTTGGCCCACCTAATATGGTGCCCCTGAAGGAGAGGCCAAAAAATCTGCCCTGTAAATACCTGAATTGACGGAAAATATTAACACAGGTGGGCATTGGAATTTTTTTTTATAAATCGTATTCTTTCAATCGTGCATGCAACCAACCTTTACAACTACAGATTGCGAAGAAAGATTTTCAGCTCGCTGATTGGATTTCACTGCAATGTCGTACGTTATATCTTTTCGTAGCTCCACCCCAATATTGAGTAATTAGTTCACCAAATGTAAATCAATCATAAATCAGTTCCAGTATATTTTTAATATTAATTTTAAGTCAAATGTTGAAGTTTTCTTCAGAAAATTAAATTATGTCATCTATGTTCTTTTATTAATAACACCTTTATTGGAATCTAGTTCCCTTTAAATTTTATTTCTATATTTTTGTTTATTTCTTTAAAATCATTTTTACGTTTCTGTTTAATATTTTTTACCGTTCCCGTGCTTTTCACCGCAACTTAATCCAAAATTTTTGCAGTAAAGGTGTGAAGTTTAAAAAGCACGCATTTAAAATTTTCGGAGATAATTTTAAAAAATTCCAAATTTTTTATTAAATTATAAATATTATATACCTTCTCATAGTTTACAGATATTTACTATACATGCGAGTTGTATATAAAATATTTTACGACTGCATTTTTTTTCGAGTGAATAAGTAAGACTTTAGAATCATATTTATTCGTAAGGAAAATATAGGCATATATTTATTCTGAACAAAAGCTACTATTTTTCTACAGCATATGCAAGAAACACACGGTTCGGTAGTATTGGTAAATCAATACAATTATTTTGGGAGAAACTATCATATACCGCCTGCATTTTTATTTTAATATTGTCTAGACAGTAATTGTGCATATGGTAGGATTCTATCTTATCTTATTTTACTGTTATTAGCTTACTTTTATCATATGTTGTGTATTTATGTTACTAACAAAAATGTTCTATTTTGCTGATAACAACTAAATCATAAGGCATAGAAGAAACTTAATTAGTATTTTTTTTAAAGAAAGAATACCTATATTTTAACTGCAAACCCGATGCGACATGTTTGTATGAATAAAAAAATAATTATTAACGTAAGTAAAATGAAGTTTGTAATTTGCATTCTTATTGAGCTAAATATATAGAACCTAAACATCAAAATATGTACTTAAATTAAAGATTTAATTCTCTGTGCCAGATTACTCGTTATATTTACTCTTACTGTGTTATATTTACTCGTTAGATGGGTGACTATGGTGTATGCAAGTGGTTTCAAAACTTTAACAACCAACTTTTATGGGAAGCTAAATTATAGATATTGAGAACTGCATAGCAGACAATCTTCAATGGTAAAGTAAAAAAGGTTTGCATTGATCACTAAACGAAGATGAAGTGATAGCTTTAATCGAAGATCTCTAATGAGACATGCTGATAGTATATTGGAATCACTTATCAAATGTTGGAATGGCGTGTAAGAAAAACATAGCAATATTACGCCAGATGCTAGAAGTTTGCACAATGAGGTAGTAATAAGTTTGGGGTAAACGGAGAATTTATTGTCAGACGCTTTTGAACACACTAGGAGTTTCTTTGAAGGAACAGCAAAGACCTGTCTTTGCCACGAGATATATTAAAGAGTCCGCAGGTAAGTGAGACATTAAAGCTTTGACATCGTCCTCAGAAAGGAATCAAGGACAAAGATTGTCAGAATAAAGTAAGGAAATCAAGTATGAATCCGTGTTTTTACCTTTTATTTTTGTCTGTGCTGTTGCTAAGTTCACATTAGCAATACTGTAGTGAGACACGAGACACTACTTCGTGGCTTACGATGATGTTTCTGGTCGTAGATTGCTGCGTAATTCTAAATCCTTATAGAGATCCTTCCCAATAACTTCCCTAAAAACGTGTCGCTGAATTTTTAAAGGGATCCTGTATATCAGGCTATGATATAGATCAGGGGTCGGCAGCCTGTTTGTCCTTAAGGGCGCAATACTAAATTTGAAAATCACCGAGGGCGCATATTTTACAGATAATCAACAGGTATAAATAGGCATTAAAAAACAGATTTTTTATAACTTTATTTTGTTGGTGTCATACATAATGATACATATAATTCAGTGTGAAACTAGGGTGTCCATATTTTCAGCTAATTTCTTATAATTGGGGATATATTTAGAGTTCTCGGTCCTTAAACAATTATCTAAATGTGAGTCATTAAGCTTTGTTCGGTATTTTGATTTCAAATATTTCATATTTGAGAACAAAGACTCGCAATTGTATGTTGTTGCACAATATGAATAAATCTTTAGCGCACATTTCCTTAAAATAGGATACCTATTTTCATCGACTAAGTTCCAAAACATTTTATCATTACTATACGCTTTTAAAATAATATCACTTTGCAAGTTTATTATTTCTAATTCTAGGTCTTCGATATTATGAAGCTCGAAATACACTGAAACTATTTCAAGGACATCATCTTCAGTAACATTGAATGGATTTATGAAAAATCTTAGAACGGGTTCTAATGCTGCAAAATCTTCAAATCTAGAAGAATTCTCTTCTATTAGCTTATCTATAATTTCTAAATATGATGTAGCAGTAAAATTTTCATTATTCAAATTTAAACTCTCAACAGTATATTTTATATTTGGGAAATGTGATAATGATTTTTTCAATAATTGGGAATTCAACAACACTAACTTGTATTTGAATGCATTTACTGCACTAATCATGTCAGCGATATGCTGATTTCTCCCTTGTATTTTTAAATTTAATTCATGCAACTTTGCCGTTATATCTGTCAGAAATCCGAGGTCGATTTTTCTAATTGCTCGTAAAATTCGCCTCTTGATGCAATAAATTCCTTTATTGGTGGCAAAAGCATGATAAACCGCTCAAGTATTTTACCTCTGCTCAGCCACCTCACTTCAGTATGTAAAAGAAGATCTGTGAACTGAACGTCCTCATCTTCTAAAAGTAATTTAAACAATCTGTGCTGCATAGCTCCCGATCTTATGGAATTAATAATTTTTGTTACTATCGTAAATACGTGTTGAAAACCGATTGTTTTTGCGCATAACATTTTCTGATGTATGAGGCAATGATAAGAAATAAATTTCGGGAATAAGGAATCCTGTCTACATAAGGCAATAAATCCTTTTTTCTTACCAGTCATCGCATGTGCCCCGTCTGTTGTAATTGACGATAACTTTTGTACAGGTAATTTTACTTCTGTTACATACTTTTTAAAAGTAGAAAATATATCTTCTCCTCTGGTGCTTCCCTTTAATGACAGAATTCTTCTTTTGTTGTAAAATCAGAAAATACCATCTTCACGCAAATTGCTAATTGTGATATATTTGTCACGTCTGTCGATTCATCCATCTGTAGCGAAAAGAAAATACAATTTTCCATATCATTTGCTAATTCTGCCTCCAAATTCTCCGCAATTATTTCAATTCTTCTAGTAACAGTTCGTGCTGATATTTGCAACGTGTTTATAGCTGAAACTATTTCCTTTTTATTTTTAAATTCTTCAAAAAGTGAATCAGCAGCTTCTAACATGGCTTCATTCACTAATTCTCCATCTGTAAATGGTTTTTTTATTCTTAGCTAGCAAATGCGATATTTTATATGACATGATCGTTGCTGCTTTATGTTGTTGCAGTGGTTTAGTAAAAAAACTTTGCTGGTTAGTTATTGAAGATTTTAAAGAAATAATTTTTTTTCTTCTAATTTCAGAGTTCATTGGATTGTCACTATCAAAATTGGTATGAACGGTCTCAAAATGTCGTTCAATATTACTTTTCTTTGGAATCGCAACACTATTATTACACAACAAACAAATACACTTCCCTTTGCAATCAACGAAACAATATAGATGTTCCCAATCATCGTTAAAATAATATGTTCTTTTTCCTTTACATTTATCCATGAAGGGTGTTAAAACACAAAAAACTAGAACTCTATTTTAAAAAGAAACACAACGTTATTAAACTTAACAATGTTTATTATTTAAAACATAACGAAAGCATAGCAAAAAAGCATTATACCAAAGATAAACAAACAGAAGCTCAAACATAAAAGCAAACTGAAACTAATACAGTCACAGTTAACCTAGCTGATGCGTCAGAAACTACATCAGTGGCGAAACTAGATCACCCATCCAAACTAGATCACTGTTCAATTTAGGATCCAGTTCATCGCTTTCAACAAAGGGTTTTGAAAGAAAAGAATTATTTCGGATTACTTGGTAGTTTTAAATGCACGGTCTACGCGTGGTCTATTCGAAATACGATCACACATTAACAAAAAATACGTGCTTGTTATTAGATACGCTCAAGGTTAGCATCTATGCACAATCCTAAACTCAACTGACTACTTGCTGTATATCGCCGTTTGACAAGAGTAAGTAAATCGCTCTGGCTATCATACATTTACATTAGTCCAGCGAGGGCACATTAGAAATCACTCGGGGGCGCCGCGTTGACTACCCCTGATATAGATGATTAAAAAAATTTTTAGCATTGAATATAATTTAAAAAAAAAATAGAGAACTATTAGTGAGTAGTTAGTAATAAACAATTGCTTTGAGATCAACCCACAAAAAGAAATCAAAGATGGAAAAATTGAGTGATTGTAAGGACGAACGAGCATTTCAATTCATACCAGAAGTAAAGACCACGTTTTTATTCGGAGATGCTGTTACTAGGTGCGCATTGGTACTAGGTGAAATGATAAATAAATGACAATTGTCAATGCAAGTCAATTCAAAAATCGCATAAAAAACGCATTCACTGATTTAAAAAAAATATCTTCTAAAAAAAAGAGTATTTATTTTGTACAAAAAATTGGCTTTAGTGTATTGTACGTCGATTTTAGCGTCAAAGGTTTGAGCTTTACTTTTTACCTTTTTTCTTAAGGTTCGATCTTTACCTTACACAATGCTAAATCAATTTCAGTAGAACTGTTTTAAACCAGTTATAGTGAATAATTTTTAAATGAAACCAATTAAAAAGGAATTTTAAAGTTAAATTATTTTATTATGAAAACGCAAACGTATTATTTTTATATAAAATAGTATTAAGTTATGTTTTTACTCATTCTAATATTATCATTTTAACTCCGATCTTAAGAGAAATTTTTGCATTTAGGCCTTTTGTATCATAAATATTATGCATACATACAACTGAGAAATATTCTGAGATTCTCCAAATCCAGAAGTTTTCAATGTTCAAAAATTTTAAGATAGAGAGAATATTATAAAAGATCACGGTGCGCCGGAGCTGAGCAACAAAGTCTCCTCTTTTCAAACTTGTCACGTAAAGTTCTGTTCAAGAATTGATCATGGGTAATCCCCATCATCTGAAGTTGTTCGCTGACAATATCTTTGGCCTACTATCATCTCATTTTACTGACGAAGAGTCAACAAAGCCTCTCTTCAATTTTGAGTCACGAACTTTAGTTTTGAATCTTCTCAACAGCTTTAGATCCATGGCATAATGGTTAAAATAAAACAGGGATTTATTCTAAATGTTATATATAATTTCTACTGTCGTAGATAGTTTATTGAAGAAAATGCTTTGTTTAACGTTATTATCAGTTATTCCTTAACACATTAATAATCGTAATGATAATACTAATAATATATTTGTAAATTTTTAATGGCATTTTGTATATTAACATTAATTATCACAATTAATGAAAAATTAGTTAAAAATGTCTTTCTTCGATTAAAACGCAATGCAAATGTGTAAAAAAAATCCATCTAAACTCAAAGTCATTGATATTGCAAAATAGTATTTTTACAATTGAAATTACTAAAATATTCACTGAATACTAATTAATTAATGAACTAGAAACACATTGAAACTGGATCAATCTTACTAAGAAATAAAACAATTGCAAAAATTTTATTTATTTAAAATTAATGACAGTTATTACAGTTAATTGATTACTATGATCATACTATGAAATTTTGCCACTGTTACGTTAAACGAGAATTTTTCGAAAGATTTATTCATAGTGGGGAAAACTCTATTTTTTATTTATTTTTCTACCTTGTCAGATTTCTAGTGACTATTTAGCTGTAGCGACATACTGGTGGTATTTCTTTTAAATTCATGAACCGGATCAATCTTACTAAAATAAAACAATTGAAAAAGTTTTATTTATTTAAAATTAAGGACAGTTATTACAGTTAATTGATTACTATGATCATACTATGAAATTTTGCCACTGTTACGTTAAACGAGAATTTTTCCAAAACTTTATTCATAGTGGGGAAAACTCTATTTTTTTATTTATAATCCTACCTCGTCAGATTTCTGGTGACTATTTAGCTGTAGAGACATACTGATGGTGCACTTGTTACAAAATAAGATAAAATAGACTTGTATAAATATGAAATTAATGTCAGCATTATTTCTTTTATATTCGTTGATTCGTCCCAATCTCGAAATCAGACCTTTATTTGACATAACAAATATGGGTAAAATGAAATAGTCGCTCTTTAAGTAATCGATAGTTTGAACAGCAAACAATATATCTGAAAACTCCTTCAACAAAATGCAAGTTGCTGCTCTTTCCAACTGTATAATACACCACTACATTGTCACACGAGGATATGTTATTTCCTTTCGGTTTAAGGAACATAATAGCATAAAAAAAATAACTTGACTAATTTTTGGACACAAAATTTTCAAATCAAATATATATATATATATATATATATATATATATATATATATATATATATATATATATATATATATATATATATATAATAAATAACAGGGCTCCAACCCTGTTATCAGTGTTGTATTTAGCTTGAAATAATTGCAGTCATAAGCCATCAGACGTTCTAAACATGTTTATTCAAAGGTAGGCTGGTATTGCTAACGATTCACGTCCCCACTCCTGCAAAAGAGGGGGAGTGGACAAGACTCCGGACAATCCCGGAACAGCTTATCGGGATCACATCAAGATGAAAAGGACACGCAAAACTATGCGCTCTTACGTTTTAGACCAACATAGATTTGGAGTAAAAAGGCACATTCGTACATTCCTTGTAACCTTACGCATTAAAGAAAATCATTTCTGCTTCCTTATATGGAATTGAAAAGGGAACGATTCTAAAAATAACTCTTCCCTTGAAATATAAATCTATTTATATTTCAATGGTATGTTTTCAGCCTTGAATTCCCAAAATAGAATCTCTCTACGCTTATTCTTTAACAAAGACATTTTATGAAAACGAAAGAGGTTTAATTCTTTTATTAATACAAAAGTATTTAATTCTTGTATTACATCCCCCCCAAAAAAATTTTTTGGTGAGCCAAAAAAAAGTTAAAAAAATTTAGAATACTTTAAATTTAAAATTTTTAGGTTGGTACGACTGTTCCTTTTTCATTACTATAAACAACATTTTTTCAATTATGTAAAGAAGAAAAAAATTAGTTACAATGACAAAAATAACAACATGATAATGCACTTCATCTGTTTATACAACTAAACAGAAAGAAAAATGAAACATGTTTATAAACTATTCTACTAAAATTTTCAAAAAAATTTTTCACACAAAAATATACAAAACTTTTTATGCACAACGAACTGGACAACAAGTGTCATTTATTCATGATTTAATTTCAACATTCGTGGTTTTATATTTCCTATGCTTTTATACATGTATTTTTTCAAAATTTTGTTTACTTAAATTTCTTTTTAGTTATTTTGTTTTTGTAATCTTGGTCATTCCTTCTTTTTCTTATTTTTCCTTTTATTTTTTGTTTTTGTTACCCTTTACATATTTTATCGTCGATATTAACCTGATAATGAACGCATCCATTACCTAGATCTATCTTCGAATCATTTGAACTTTTTGGACATTCTTTCTTTCTATTTTTTGATGTTTACTTTTACTGAAACATCCTTAACATTCGTTTTTTTCGATGCTTACTTTTTTGAAACATCATTATTTTCTTTTTTCGATGTTTACTTTTTTTGAAACATCTTTTTCACCATTTTTAACCTTAACATTTTGAAAATTCTGCTGTTTAATGTGCAAAGATAAGTTGTCACTTTTAGCATTAGCAGAGATGATCAGTCTCTTACCAAATAGAGTAACAACTGGCCCGACACAATGAATGAACAAACAAAAATCCCTGCAAGTCTACAACCCTACTAAAGCATATGGTAAATCAGTATCAAATATAAAAACTTAGCTGATTTAAAAATTTGGCCTATCGTAATAAGGGAGTCTCGCAAATTTTGTTAAGTGTTAACTGTCCGTTTGTTTGGGTTTCACATTTTTTAAAATAGGAATATTTAGTTTTGACCAAGTCGGAAAAAGTAAAAGAATTACCAATTTCTTTAAGTTTCTTTGAAAATTCTTCATTGTTAGGTTCAAAAGACAGTTTTGAAAAATTTAATTTTTAATGTGGTTAGATCTTGAAAAATCATTAGAAAACAAAAGTTTAAATAATGACTTAATTTTGTTTGCCGTCACTAGTTCAATTGACGTTTGAACCACATTTTTTCTTTTCAAAAACATTTTAAATGCACTAAAGAACTAAATTGTATCATATATTTATGTAAAAAATAAATAAATAACTGAACAATAGAAATGCAATCTAATCCTTAATAATATACTATTCCATTATTCAAAATAAAATATTTAGATTACTACTCATATCTAATATTAAAAAAATTTTTAATCACAACATTGAGAAAGAAAATAAAAATGAGAGAGTAAAAAAAAAATATATCTACAGTCAATCCTTTTCATTTGTCACTTCTTTTGACCTTCATCCATTTTTCGTTGACGAGAAAAAAAAATATCACTTTTTTTTTCTTTTTCGCGCACTTAAATCGTAGCAATTCATGAATATTCATGATTAAGATTCGCGCACATTCACTTTTTATTTCACAACTTGAGTAGTAAGAATTGTAGGATCACTCGGTGTCGAATCACTACTTTGGATGATGTTTCTTCCAACTTATAGGCACTATGGAATTGTAGGGTCATCGGATGGGATACTTTCACTGGTTTCAGGGGACAATCTCCAGCCATCGTCCTTCCTACATCAGCTTTTCAGGCGCGACGAGGTACAAGTAGTACGGGTGGAAAATCGCCATCCTTCCTTCAACGTTTTTTTCACTGCCGATTTTTTTCTCCTCCGGGGTTGATGGAAAATTTCCACGAAGCAGTCAAAATGGGTAAACTTCCTCCGCAAGAAGCAACTATCCTGGCGTCTTGTAATAACAGGGCTGCAACCCTGTTATCAGTGTTGTATTTAGCTTGAAATAATTGCAGTCATAAGCCATCAGGCGTTCTAAACAGGTTTATTCAAAGGTAGGCTGGTATTGCTAACGATTCACGTCCCCACTCCTGCAAAGGAGGGGGAGTGGACAAGACTCCGGACAATCCCGGAACAGCTTATCAGGATCAAATCATGATGAAAAGGACTCGCAAAACTATGCGTTCTTACGTTTTATACCAACACAGATTTGAGGTAAAAAGACACACTGTCGTACATTCCTTGTAACCTTACGCATTAAGGAAAATCATTTCTGCTTCCTTATATGGGAGTGAAAAAGGGAACAATTCTAAAAATAACTCTTCCTTTGAAATATAAATCTATTTATATTTCAATGGTATGTTTTCAGCCTTGAATTCCCAAAATAGAATCTCTCTGCGCTTATTCTTTAACAAAGACATTTTATGAAAACGAAAGAGATTTAATTCTTTTATTAATACAAAAGTATTTAATTCTTGTATTACATATATATATATAGCATCTATTTAACAAACTTTTGCGTACTAGTTACAAAATGATACGACTTAGCATTTTTTTTTGTCACTTACTGCTCAAAGGAATTATTTTTAAAGCTATAAATAGAAATAATTTAATTCTTCGAAGGAGTAAACTGTTTAGTAGTAGGAGCCTATGGGAAAAATTGTGCTATTGATACCATGCCTATTTCATTAAAATTTAAACACCCTTATAAGTTTATATCTCAGCTGTGCTATGTCTCAGCTGTCTAGACACAAAATTGCCCTAAAGCTAAATTTACTACACTATACCCTTATATTAACAGCGATTTTACATAAATAGTATAATTTTAAATAAAATTTTCTCCAACTGATGTCTGCATGCGTCGTAAAATAGCACATCTTAATGTTTTTAGGACTTTTCTATCCTTTAGTATTTTCATACTACTCTATTCAATATAACTTTAATATTTATTATAGAATGAAATTATCTAATAACTTTTGCTTTAAATTTAATTAATAAACAGGAAAATGATGAATATTTAAATTACTTTTAATATTTCCAGATAGTCAGGAGTTAACTTTAAACCGTACTAAAGACCCTTGACATATACAGTTACAAAAGCAATTGGAAAAATGTCTAACTGTATTTAAATTCCGTGCATTATAAATTTATAAATTTTAACAAAAAAAAGAATGTTATAATATATGATCTTATTATCCTAAAGCAGCTGAATAAAAATTTCAGTAATGTCTGTATAAAATTTAACCAATTCATATCCAATTAAAAGGAATGGTATCATTACAAGTAGCAGACATGTCTGGATTTTTAGAGAGTGTATTTTTTGCAATATAAATCAGTCATTAAAATTTTATAACCATCAGTAATGATGATGTAATAAATACTGCGTAAGTTATTTGAATTAATGATGCACAGAATTGAAAAAGTTTGAAGTATTTTGTAAAACTTTTTTGTATGATGAAGCATTTTTTAGTATGGTTAAAAGTTTAAACCTGAAAAAAATTAAGCTTTGAATTAAGCAATACTTGCTGTTTGTTATTCTTAAAACAGTAAAAAAAAAACGATTTAGTAAAGACCATTTATAAATGCTAAACTAATCTAAATTACTTCGATTTGTTTCTTTTTTCTAAATTTCCTTGAAAGTCTTTCTTTTTACTGATATAATCAAATATTGATGTTCTTTAATTAATGTTTACAGAATCGTAACCTAATGAAACCTTCAAAAACAAAACGAAATAGCAATATCTTTGATGTTTGAATAATTAAATCACCTGTAAATATGTTGTTTGTTCTTTGATACCACATTTATTTTTATTTCTGCTTGAGAAAAGAGAGATTAATTCAACTACAAATACATGTTTTGTAAACATTGAGCATAGGAGTAATTAAGGTAAATTCGATTCGGAAAGGAAAGTAGTTCAAATGTTTTTCATTTGTCAGTATTCAGATACGAATATTTTTAATTTTATTTGATTATACGCATTAGCAATACTTTTCTTGGAGTTGTATCTAGAGAAAATGATTAAATTCGATTTCACAGGTAATTTAATTTTCTTGTTTCGTATAGATTATATCATTAACAGAAATCTGAAATTTAAAGCAAAAGATTTTTAAGACAATAAAAATATTTTGCAATCAAGCCTATTTTTCGCAATTTTGCATATTTTGAAATCGCATATTTTTCATCATCTAAAGTTAAATATTTTTTTAGTACAAAGACATTGACACGCGGTGGTAGAGTTGAAGAGCTTCGCGCTCTCATGCAACAAGTCTTGGGTTCGATCCTCGGGCCGGGCAAGGTTGACTCACCCTTTCTTACCTTCATTAGGTCAATAAAATGGGTGCCAAGCATGCTTGGGGACTAGAGACTGGGTATTTCACGTTCGGTTAACTCTCCTACCCGAACATCTGTTCCTGCACCCCAGAGCCCAAGTTCAAGGAAACTGCGATGGGCACAGTAGGCCTTGGCTCTCTATGGGCTGTAGCGCCACCGAGTTTTGATTTAAGTACTGTCAAGACCCTGAGGCATTTTGTTATTTGTGAAAAATTAAAACTTAGTGAACAAAGATTCCTATTTTAAAGTTCTATTGCAGAAGTAGTAACAAAATTGTAAAAATGAATTAATTTGTTATAATTTTAAATAATTCAATATAATTATAAGGAAATAAATTATACGAATCGAAATTCATCAGGAACACAAAACAGTAATTATTCAAACACTTTTTTTTCAAATTAAAGAAACAAGTTGCGTTTAAATTGGGGAAATTAACCGTTACAATAAAATGACTAAGAACTACTCTGAAATCGAATTATTTATGAAATTTACTTTCCAAAATCATAATAAAATTAGTAGTTTTAATTTAGTCATAACCAGTATTAAGTCGCAATAATAACAACTTATTCATGAAATATGGATTTAAAAATTAAATTAATTATAGATGATTAAAGCAGATCATAGTGCATAAAACCAGCAATGAGATAAATTAGTTAATGTTCTTTAAAGATATAAATCGCAATAAATAATAATTGACCAATACTGAATAAAATGAATAAAGAATATTTATTATGATTATTAAGTAAGTTTACTTATAAAATATAAATTAAAAGATAATTACAAATGGTGATTTACTTTATTTAAATTATAAAGAGTAAAACAAATGTAATAAAATGAATTTTATTATTCAGTAAAACTTTATAAATTTATAATAGATAGTATTGGATCAACATTGAGTAAAATGAGTAATAGGTCGGTGTAAAATTAATTTATTTGTGATGTACCAATTTAAATAATATAATTAATAATAAACAATATAAAACGAGTATTTTGATAGTAAAAATGAAAACGTAAAATAAAAATAAAGAGGTAAACGAAGCGAAGCAAAGTCGTTCCCCAAATATCACAGAATATATTTCATAAATGCATATTTTTTTCACTTTTTTTGAGGGATAAAACACAAATGGCTGTTTTTTTCCCCATCGTTTAAGATATATACTAGCATTATAGTCGGAATGTCTGTCAAAAATATCCATAACGCATATCAATGTCACTTTTACATGGCCAGAAGGCTCTAACTTTGAAGTAATATGACCTAATGGGGCTGAAAAAATGGCTGGAAAATTGCACTGTTCAGTGCATTCTGGTTCCTTTAAATGTGACAAGGGATAAAACGCTGGAAAAAATGTCGGAACTTCAGAGCCACAAAACGAATATTTTTGGATGGTTAAGTCTTTGCGATAAAGTTATGCAAAGTCAGAGAAGATTACATGCAAAAGAGCAGATTCTTTTGCTGATCCTAGTTATGTAGAGATGTTATATGTCAGGCTAAAATTTTTCTTTGTTTAAAACATATTTTTCAAGCTTTTATTTGATTTTTAGATTAATTTTGCGAACAAACTTCTAAAATGCAAATGTAAATCGAATTTTAAAAATTTGACTTTCTTAAAATTCAATTTTTCAGGAACTATTCGACCGATTAAGCCCTAATTTTGAATTTTGCCATGCAAAATTACATTTTTTAAAAGAGGTAAGCACTTGTACATTTTGCAATTCCAAATTTTTTCTACTATTGAATAAATTAATAAGAAAAAACAGTAGATATTCATCAAAAGTTAGTTTTGCATGGAATTTTCTTGGGACAAACGAATTTCACAACTTCAAAAGTTTTTTGATTCACTTAAAAAGTTCTCTAAATATGGCGAAATACGCAAAATATAGAATTAGTATTAAGGGTTCCAATCTTTTGATCGCTTTCTTGACCAAACATTCGGGACCACATATTTTAAATAGCTGCTAACTCCCATTTTCGGGGGGTGGTCAAAATTTAAAATCCTTCAACTACAAAAAAAATGGTACGTTTATTCAGAGAATGTATGTTTTGACGTCTGATATTGCAACTTTAAGTATCGTCTGAATAATTAATTAGCATATTTGAGAACACCCTCTCGAACCATTAACTTTGAGCCCTGGAACGGGAAGATCCGATCATCAGATCAAAAGTTATTCAGGGTGGCTAGCTCCTTTTTTACGCGTTTTATGAAATATAATTATAAAGCAACCAATTTTTCGACACACTTCTTACATATTTCAAGTATTATATAATCAAATTAAAACAAAATATCAGTCTTCAATTATTTCTACTACTATACGTTTAGTCTAACTAAATTTAAATTCACCTTGAGTAATAATTTACAATTTGAAAAAATATTTATTATTTCTCATTTGCAGTAATTTGTATATAGCATTAAATTCCACTTGTATAGCATTAAATTCCACTTCTGCAATCTTAAATCTCAATAGCCTATTTCCATACTTTAATATCCTATTCACGTGTTAAAATAACTTGAGATCTCTATCTTATTCTTTTTTTTCTTAGTTGAAGCAAAGTAAGTAAAGTTAATGTTACTTTAGGGTAACAGTTGCAAACGTTCGGATTAACTTAGAAGCGTAACAATTCTTTACGTGACAAGTTTTGAAAGAGAAAACATTTTCGGGAGTCATGTAACTTTATTAAGTTTCGTGATGTCTTGTAACTTTCTTAATATTTTCGCTACATGTAATATTTTCTATCCCTATAAAAAAACAGTAAAATTCACTCATAATGAGTCAATAAAACATTAGAATTATATATTTGTTAAAAATGGGAGTAATTACAATGTATCTAATTTAAATGTTATAAGTATTCTAGACATTCATAAAAAAAGTTATTTGCGTTAAATATTATTTAGTTTATTCGGTTGAAAGAGAACTTCAGAATTAGTTATAACGTAACTTTAAAAAGAATTATGAAAATTAAATATTTTTTAACATTTTTATTAATACCAATTTTTAATAAATTAATTCATGAATTTCTTAAAATTTTGTTAAAAATAGTTAAAAATTTATTTGAAGTTTTAAAAAATTTCTTAAATATTAAGTATTTTTAAAATTTTTTAAAAAATATGCTTATAAAAGTAAAATCTAAAAACTTTATTTTTAAAAAATATAAAAAATTAAAAATATTTTTTCTTAAAAATTGTAACCAATATTATTTTTAATAAATTAACATCCCCTCTGCAGAGGATCAAAATTGCGATGCCAAGTCTTCGGATCATCCTCCAGGATGTTTCCCAGACCAATAGCCAATAGCTCATTGATGTCGCCAATAGCCCATTGTGCAGCTCTAGTGCGACGTAAATAAGATACCATACAGAGTAATAATATGTTGCTTTTTTTTTAAATTTTTTAAAAATTAATTTTAAAAAAAATATGTCTATAGATTGCGTTTTAATTTTGATAGCCTTTAAGAACTAAACTAAACTAAACTCAGTGGTGCGACAGCCCATAGGGGGCCAAGGCCTACTGTGCCCATCTCAGTTTTCTTGACCTTGGGCTCTGGGGTGCAGGAGCAGATGTTCCGGTCAGGTGGTCAGTCGAACGCGGAGCCACCAGTGTTTAGTTCCCAAGCATGCTTGGTACTCATTTATCGACCCACTGAAGGGATGAAAGGCTGAGTCAACCTTGCCCGGCCCGAGGATCGAACCCAGGACCTGGGGAACGGGAACGCGAAGCGTTACCACTCAGCCACCGGGCGTTTGACAGCCTTTATATTTGCTAAAAATAACTATTAAAAGGACTAAATAAAAATTAGTTATGTTGCCGAAAAAATATGACTAACTTATATTGCACTGAAATTAAAAAATCTAGGAATACAATCGGGTTCTGGTAGTGATAGTTAATTTTTTCAATCGCAGGTGTGTTTGGACACCTAATAATTAGAGAATCTGCCACTCTCTTCTTAAGTTCATTATCTATTTATCATTAAATTTATACAGAAAGTGGGAAAACCTTTATATTCTTGTATCCAATTATTCGGGACTATAAGAAATACTTTAAACTATTAAAATATTCACTATTATTCCAACAAAATAGCAGTTAAGAACAATGATTTTGTTTGAGAGCAAGTATGTACATTTGTAAAAATTAAATTTTTAAAAATATAATAATATTGACTTCAAATGATAAAAAAATATATGATAAAATAATTCAAAGCACAGATTTAAATTAAATTATAATTCAAAAATAAATAAGAATATGAGTTTTCCTCATAACTATTTTCAAACTTAAATGCTTCAAAATTAAAATAAAAAACATTACTTAAAATTTAGAGTATTCAAAATAAGAAAAGTACATGAATTTAATTTCTATTGATTTGAAAAGTACTTGCAAGAACTTATTCCTGTATAAGATTTTTTTACTTAAGCACTGTTGAAATTATTCTGTAAAACTTAATAATAATAATTCATCCTCACTTCACTAATAGTTATAAATTTGATGAAGTCAGAAAGTTTAGCTGCATATTAAGAATGATATATACACCGAAGAGCCATTACTTTATGACCACCCTCCGTCTATAACAATGGGCTCGCCCAGGTTTTCATGGTTTCTCACCCAAGAACAATGTTTCTATGGGGCACATTAGGATCCATGATCCTCATAGAACAATCCCTGACGTCTTTAAGTTATTTGAACATAGTTGCAGACCAGGTTCACCCATTCATGGCAGCAGTTTTTCCTGCGGGGGATGGTGTTTACCAACAGGATAATGCACCATGTCAAAAGGGTCGAATCGTCGAGGAACATTCCAGTGACTTTCAAGTCATGTCTTGGCCCCCAAATTCACTTGACCTTAATCCAATAGAGCATTTGTGGTCCTATTTGGAAAACCAAATTCGTGCTGCCACGCTACCCCGTCGCAATGTGAGGGAATTGCAGGACCAGTTTGTGAGCGATTTGTACCATATACCTCAGACTGCCTATGATCACCCTGTGGAATCAATGCCACGGCGGGCGCTCGAAGTTTTGAAGGCTAAAGGTGGTCCTACATGTTATTAGCAGGGTGGTCATAATGTAATGGCTCTTTGGTGTACATATTAATTAAATGAGTAAAAATATTTTAGTATATAACACTATGTGAAAAAATTCTAAGCATTTAGATACAATAATAATAAAATTTGGTGTTCACGTAAAATAAGTTTAAATTTTTTTTATCCAATGGAATAATTTTCTTTTCTTGCCGAGTCTCACAAAAATAAACGATCATTTGAAAAATGAAAGTGAAATAAATACGCAGTTTGATTTGAGGTGTTCGTTATGTACTTGACTTGAGGCCTTGCGCCATCGAGTCCGTGATTGCTTGGCCCTCGTGCTGTAGCAAGGCAAGAGTAATTTCGATTAGTAACATGTTACTGGCGTATGTTCTTTATGTAACTCATCACTTAATTCTTAGGAAACCATCTAATTTTCCCTCATAGAGTTTTGTAACTAATTGCATTGTTATTTAGTGACACTGTTGTCCAGAAAAACTGCAAACAATGTATTCTGTTATTTCTTAACTAAATATCAGAAATAGCCGTACCACCCGCGGACGATCTTTGTAATCAATTGGGCAGCAAACATGCTATTTCTATCTACTACCATTTTCCTTTAATGAATTTTTCAAATATTCTGACATTTTTGGAACAAGATTCTACTCTTACCTCTATGTGAGATCTAACTTAAGGGTTAGTGAAATATTAAAATTCAGCAGAAGTATTAAATAAACTCTATTGTTTTGCCTTTAAATAGCTCTTAAATATTTGAATTCAAAAGTTAATTTTACTTCAAAATACCGTAAATATTCCATATAAAATTATGAAAAAATTATACCACAAATTACTTTCCTGTTTTTTTAGTAATGGTATTACCAAATATTAGAATTACTAAAAAATAACGATGTAAGAAAAATGACTTAAAAATATTTGTTTATACACATCACACTATATTTAGTATTCCATTTTGAAAATAATACTGCTTTTTTGTGAAAAAAAGTATTTATATCATTTTTAAGATATACATTATTATTAAAATTATTTATTGTATTATTTTGAATATTAATATTGTTATAAATATTATTTATTCATCACATAATTTTGAAGTGTGTGATGTATAAAAATTTAACTTTTACCAAACACCAATTCTTCTATTTTACATTCTCAGAAAAATTAGCTTAACATTAAGCAGTTGTATTTGTTTCCTGAAATTTTATATGGACCATATTTTCTACTGTCTTACTGAGGTTTCCAGTTGAACCAGGTTTTCGTAAAATTTTAACTGTAGTATGACCCTGAAGAGGATGGTTTTATATTGCGATGAAGATGATTCGAAAGATGATGAATAAAAATAGTCAATAAATAAAAAAGAAACCTTTTTCTTCTCCTCCCCATCCCCAGTAGAAGTTTGGAGGAGAGAAGAGTGCAAACCCGTTTCTAGAACCTCTGCTGTTGTGGCCTTAAATGTTGTCTTTTCTTTCATACCCTGGGACCACACTTAACCATGGGGGACTGGTTTACGTCATGCCAATGAAAGATAGACTTCTTCCCGTATGTATATTCTTTACCAAAAGTATCCAGATTTCTCCAGATTCAGATAAAAGCGGGTCACCTATCAAAACCTAGTAGAACATCTTCCTATAAGCGTACAGGTGAGGTGGTCATTTATGCAAAAAACCAACATTATATTATTACCTGCCTAGTCCGTTATATTGACGCACAGTGGCTGAGCGGTAGCGCTTCGCGTTGTCGTGCCACAGGTCCCTGGTTCGATCCTCGGGCCGGGCAAGGTTGACTCAGCCTTTCGACCCTTCAGTGGGTCGATAAATGAGTACCAAGCATGCTTGGGAACTAAACACTGGGGGTTCCGCGTTCGTCTGAGCACCTGACCGGAACATCTGCTCCTGCACCCCAGAGCCTAAGGTCAAGAAAACTGAGAGGGGCACAGTAGGCATTGGCCCTCTATGGGCTGTCGCGCCACTGAGTTTAGTTTAGTCCGTAATATTGGGTGAAAACACTTTTGGCAATTAGTGTCGCCGTATAAGTCTTAAGCTGCTTTTCAGGTAATAGAAAATTAAAACAAGATGTCAAAAATAGTTTTAAAGTAACATTAAAAATAAAAAGGAAATTTGTTTAAAAGTTTCAAAAACTTAATTTTCTCCTTTTTTTCTCAAAACGAAATACAGAAATGTTTGTTATTTAACTCCAAAAGTCATTATACTAAATATAATATCAAAACCATAACGCACATCCGTGCTTACATTGCTTCACAGAAAGTTTAGCCGAAATGCAATAAGACCGTAATGGTTAACTAAATTGCTGCAATAGTTCAGTGAATTACGAATTTCTTCCACGCTCCTGTGCTTCAAACATACAAAGACATGAAAACCTTATTGTAAGTAATATGTGCTATTTTAAGTTTAAAGCAGAAGTTATTTCAAGTCATGATGTTTTGTGAGATATGCATTCACTTATGTTTAGTCTGTCTTCTGAAATGTTATTTTTTATCTCTATATAAAAGCGGAAGTCTTTCTGAATGTAGATTTGCTAATAACTGGAGAACAGAAACACATATTTGCATCATGTTTTTTTCCAGCAGTTTGAAAATTTTCAAGGGTTGGTTTATAAACAAGCAATCAATTCTTTCCGGAATTTTGTGATTGGGTATACGAAATTTCAACAATGGAAACCAATGTTATAGATTAAAACGAGCGGTGTTAAAAATGCAACATTTTTACAAAATATTATTAAAAATTTAAGTAAGCGAAACCACTAAAAATAAATATCCAAAGTGCATGCTAACAGAAGCCTTTGAAAATTGAGGAAATATTATATTTTATTATCAATGATAATGTTAAAAGCAAATAGGCTTATATTTTTCAGTCTAAATGTTATTTCAATTTCAAGGACTTAAACTTTTTTAAATTCTAATACTGAAGAATTTTGATATCAGTTATAATATTAATAATTAATCGTTCACATTTTATAACGTCAATTAAAATTCTCAAATTATATTTTATTCTTTAAATAAAATCATGTAAACTTCATAAAAAAATCATTACTTATGGGATAGTGTTACCATGTTCGCCAACAAGTAAATCATTGACAAGTTATGATATACACAGAACACACGGGTAACAATTATACACATACGTGCATCGAATGTGACAATATCGATAAAATCATACAAACGATTTATACGATTAAGACGATATCATTGTGAACCATACTAAACTTTATTTGGAGAAGAATTGACCTAAAGAGGAATTGACCTAAGTAAAAGTAATATAAATTTAGCTTAATTAGCCGTTTAATATCTGTGTATACTTTTGATTTAATGAAATGTATAACAGTTTTGTAAAAAAAAAAGAAACAGATAATTAATAATAGCAAATGAGTGCACAATTTTATTTCTGCAAACTTGCTAATTTGATTTATTATTCACAGTCACCATTGAGATAATTAGCATTTTTTATTTATTATTTTTTTTTAATATTAGCATATTTAATACTAAACTTTTTAATAACAAATTTACTCAGGGCTAAAGAGAATAGAAGGGCTAGTTCACTCCGCTCTTAGAGCTGAAGCTACGATTTCCCTTCTCATGACGTCACTGTGTCCACAGATCTCGGAGATCGCAAGCAAAGATATGATAACTTCGCATCTTTCTCTTTGTAAAAATAAGTTAGACTTTTTCTGGTTATTAGCCTTCGAACGTTACCTAATTAACACATTATTTCCGTTCATAAACATAGTTTATCACACTTAAACTTTATTTGCGCCAAACTTTATTGCGCACTTTATTTAAACTATTATCACACTTAAACTTTATTGCCAGCTTTGCGCCAAAGTGACGTCAATAGAGTGACGTCGGAGGATCGGCGCGGCGAGAGATACTTCAAAGGAGTGAACCAGCCCTTCTATTCCCTTTAGCCCTGAAATTTACTACGATGTCACTTGAAACATGTAGGAGACAAAAATTAAACTTGTTTTCGCTTGAGTGATATGAGTTTATAATACTAATGAGACAATGAAAAAAATGATAAAATGTATTATTATTATTTTTAATTGCTATTAAATTTTGAGTTCTTCACTTTATAGCACTAAGTTATTTTCATATTGTCTTGATTTTTGACAGTGTTATTTTAAATCTCGAAATACTTGAAATTCTAGTAATTTAAAAAAAAGAACTAGCTAGTTTCTACTGACGGCAAGATAAAAACATAAAAAAAATATGAAAACAATATATATATTCTTTATTTTTCATTTTTCACGTTATTACACAATTTCTTGTTAATTAAAAAAAATAAATACATTTTGAAATAATTTATGGATTATGAAGAAATGTAACGTAGAGCGACGAAACATATGTATGCTTGTTATAAACGTAAAATTGTACTTTAATTTTAATTTTATTTATGCTTAACATATTTTTTTCATTTATCTTAGAAATTCTTCATCTTAATGTTAGTTTATTTTTCGCTTATTCCATCATATCTCGTGACAGCTCACTCCAATCAAAACAATATTAATCCCTACATCTAAGCTATTTAAATTGAGTGTCTAATAAACTAATTTTACTTTTACTTCTAGCGGCAAGAACAAACCTAACAGTTTTAGCATTTAAAGTGACCGCAAAAAAAAGTAACAAAATTAAATATTTTGATTCATTAAATTGTGAATATATTTTATTTTTTATTCCATTTTATAACCGGGGTTGAACAACCGACACAATCCTGAGTTTATGACTATCAATGTTCAATTCCACCATCTTATAATATTCAATCCAACACAGAAGACAAGGGAACTCCTAGATCAAGCATTGGGACAAATTATATAGCCTCCTTAAAGGACATTTTGATGAAAAAAATCCCCGCATATTGTATTGTATATACATGGACAGGCAAAATACGAAAATATCCCACGGTTAGGCTGATGGCAAGGGGATTCTAAATCCATCGACCACTGATGATATTTTACGTCAGCACTGTGGTAAGTGAGATTTGGGAGCAGAATTCGTATCAGCCAGCCACCACTGGGATTCGAACATAGGTCACCTCATTGAAAGGCGAACGTTCTATCATCTGAGTGGTGCGCTCTATCATCCAAGTGCAAATATAGAGAAAATGTGAATACTGAAGATAAATAAATGTTTTTTATTATTATCTTATTGATAATACAGAACTGTCCAGACACTGTTTAATCATAAAGAATCAAGTATCCCATTTTTACATTTATTATCTTAGATAAAATCGTAATAGAGTTTTAATAAGGAAATCTATATTGTTTCTGATGTATTTGAAAGCCTTTAGGCAGATTATCTAAATAAACCCCACATTAAAAAAAGTAATTCCTGGTGGCAACATTATTTCTTCTCCGTATTTAATAGGTGGCAATATTCTTCTTGGAGAAAGTTTTTGCATAGTGCTGCACATCTGTCGAGGATGGAAAAAAAAGAGTACAAAAGAAAAATGTTTCTTACAAAAGAATCTTAGAAAGGCGACAACATAATAGAGAAAATAATAAAAGAAAAAGAAATGCTTGTGAAAGGGAGCCCAAAAAGAAAGACAGGGACCGACATCGATTTTTAGAACTTCGAGTAATTGGATAGGGATCTGTTTATTCTCATAGCACGTCGAACTCCAAAACACAATACTTCTTCAACTCCTTTTGCAAAAGCAGACGAAATAAGAAGTGTTTTTCTCACC
The DNA here is from genome assembly GCF_982258835.1 of Parasteatoda tepidariorum. NCBI lineage: Eukaryota > Metazoa > Arthropoda > Arachnida > Araneae > Theridiidae > Parasteatoda > Parasteatoda tepidariorum. The sequence goes on along the minus strand of NC_141760.1, from coordinate 87,573,666 downwards.
TTAAAAGAATACTTCTTCGTGGCTCCAGAATTTTTTTTTATTTTTACTGTAATCTTAAAAGCCGTTTTGTGCCTCTAATTTATTTTTCTTCGTACATGCAATTTCTTCAAAGGTGGTTTTCGTTTGAAAGTTAGGAGAGACCTGTTCTTGCATACAGGAAAAAAAAAGTTCTTTTTTCAAATTATTGATGCGCCTGTTCAATGAAAAGTGATAGGCATTATTGAAATTCGTGGATAACTGACTTTCATTTAGATTAGATTTATTTTAAGAAAGAATTGATGAAAATGAAGAACAAAAAATAAGAAAATTCTTCGGGCACAATAAGAAAGTATTGATCCTAAAGTATTCTTTTACTTTATTAGTTTATCTTATATTTATCTAATTATTTTTATTATATTTACTCTCAACTTATTGTCGGCTCTTTTTTCTTTTGTGCTTATTGCATTGTGCATTATACATACATTAAATTTAATTAAATCAGCATTAAACCAGAAATTATTAACGTTAATTTATTAACATTATCAGTAATTTAAAAAAAATAAGAAACAGCCTTTTATTAAAATTATTTAAATTTCTTTTTCCATTTTTCTCGTGGAGGTGCTTCATGAGAAAAATGAAATGTTTTATACTCAGTTTGAGTATATAAGCAATCGTGGCTACTATTAAATAATAATGACCGACCGGTCTGTGTAGGGGGCAGGGAACTGTCCTTGCATCAGAAAGGTTCTGGGTTCGAATCCCGGGCAAGGCATGAATGTTTCTTTCACTCTATCTGTGTTCTATGTCCTTTCTCCTTTGTGCGTGAATGTGACCCGCCCTATAAACGGGTTGTGGTAGTGCGACGTGGGCGACGCTGCTCCACCGCTGTGTCGTCGCCACAGGTGCCCACTGGGTAACGAAAAGAGAGTTAGCAGTTCTGGCACTTTCTGTGGCCAATGGACAATAGTTCCAAGTGCCCGCCATTAAAAAAAATAAAATAGTAATGTAGTTACATATTAAAAAATACAGACATTTTTAAAAATTGACACCTTTTCTTTAACTTACAGCCCAGAGCAAGCCAGAGTCATCCCAATGATTTTCTTTCATCGGAATCTGTCCCATGTATGTTTCCAATTAGTTAAATTTAATGATTTTAGATTTTTCTCACTGACATCAAGTCACCTGAGCGGACTTTTTCGTTTTCTAATATCAACTGATTTACAAAAAAAAAAAAAAAAAAAAAAAAAAAAAAAAAAAAAAAAAAAAAAAACAACGTGATCGAAAGTACGTTTGCTTTATCCACGTTGTTTTTTACTTTAGTCTACATAACACAAAGTATACCCTATCTTTTGTTAAAACCACTTGGTTTGTCGAAGGTTAACAGATTCAAGTGCACTGGCCCACCTTCTTTCCCTGTATATTAGTCTCAGCTTTTTCCACTCATTAGTCTGGTTTTCTAGCATCATACAGCTGGCTTTCACCATGTTATTTAATGACATAGTATTACGTGAATGGGACATTTCAGTATAACTTTTGCTTCTCAACGCGCCGAGGGTTAATGCGCGATATTTATTAAAGCTTTGAGAGCTACGTCAGACTGGCAGAAAATGTTTATTCTGGACCTCTTCAGTCATAGGTGACTGACAGAGTAATACAGTGGTTCCTAAAAAAGTGTCACAGGGGTTCCGAGATTCAAGATTTTTTAATCAGTAATAATAATTTTTATATCCAACCTATATAATCCACGATTCATTTAATTTCTTGATTGTTTATAGGAAATTATTTATGGAAAATGTCAATGAAAAAAAAATTTTTTTTTTAATTAACAGCATATTGAATAAATTGTGAAAACGAAATGCATTCATAAAAATTTCAAAATGCATTTCTCATCTAGCTATTCCACTGAAAATAAAATAAATAAATTCGAGAAAAAATAATTGAATTTTTTTACATCCATTCCCAACTTTAATATACTCTGAAAAAATAAAAATAATAATTCAGGTAAGTTTATTTAATTTCATTGTGAGCATAAACAAGGAACCTATTCTTAAATTAAATATTTCATTTCTCACATTAAATATATACAAAATAAATAGTAAACTTTCTTTGTTAGTATGTTCACAGCTGTTAATGAACTCTTTATATTGCTGGTACTTCGTTGAAAGAAGTTCGATCACAGCTGAAGAGAATTGGCAATTGTTGTTGCAATATATGATATAAAACTAAAAAAAAAAATTACCTTGTTTTGAGTAATTGTTGAAGATTTATTCAAAATTTGCTTCATCTTTATTTAGTACAAATCAAATTTTATCTATCGGCTACTCAAATACAGTCGCTTATAAGTAACGTGAGTGACTTGACGGAAATTTTCTTAAAATTAAACATGGCTCTCACTATGTTAACGGGTTGTTATTGTAGCATCATAAGTTTGCACAATATTTCTAGCATTTCTGAAAAATAGTTTTCTTTAATTACAAGTTTTTGGCAGAATTTCAAATAAAATTTAAGTGTCAAAACTCTACTCTGAGGGTAAGAGTATGGTCAAAAATATTAGAATATGGTAAACTTTTCAGTGTTTTTGACACTTTGGGAACACCAAAAGTCTCGGTAATTTTTATCGAAGCACATTGGTAACGATTTTGTTAAAATTAACAATAATATATGGTTTTATGATATGCAATAAAGTTTGGTAAATGGTCAAATTTAGCATTTTATCATAGCGTGGTAAAATTTAGTAATTTTATCATAGCGTGGCATAAAAACAATTTATTCGATTAAATTTACTTTTTGTTTTGTATTTTCATTAAAAGTATGGTAGTATGAACTATAAATTCGAAAACCAGAATTTCCGGTCGACCGCTACCATATGAAGGAAAAAATTTCTAATCGAATGTACAAAATCTATATTTATATTTTATATATCTATATTTTACTACAAAAAAAAAATGTCATTTCTATATAATATAGTAATATTTAGTTGTTGTTTTGCATAATATTTTATCAGAATTATGTTGAATGCTTAATGCAAACAATTATGGAAAAGTATTAGTAGATTTTATTCTTAATTAATTTAATAATATGAAATTAAAAAAAGAAAATACTATAATTTTTTTTCATTTTGTAACTTATATCTAATTACAAATTACCAAAGAACATAATAAAGATTAGCTAGATTTCATTTAGCATTATATTGAAACTATAAGGTTAACTGATTTTACAATTTACAAAATCAAATTTAAACAAACAGTAATAAAATTTCAAAAACCATTTGAAATTTTCCAAACTGTAAGAAAAATACGGTTTGGTTCCATTTCTCACATGGTATTGCAAAAGAAATAATTATTTGATTTTATTATTCTTCTTTTAGTTCGATATTTAAACAAACATTTTAAACTTTCATAAAAATTCCTGATATTTAAAAGTAACCAAAGCACTTATCGAGCTTTAACTAGTACATAGCAAACAAATGCTACCATTTTAAATTATTCATATCTTCGACAACGTTGACCTGATGTTACCAAATGCAAATTTTCGAAAGAAAGAAAGCTCACATAAATTGCAGCCAAATGGCGAGCAAAACTTCTCAATTTTCAGAATATGTTGAGTTTCACTTCAACAGGAACACGTAAATACCCATAAAAACAATACTGAATCAGTATTTCAAGCAGATAATCGTGCACAAAATGTTTCACCAGAAAATTCAGGTCACGTATTTATGGCTTAGGCAGTAAAATAAAATGGTGGCCTGGGTTGAAATGGGAATTTCTTAATGGCTCTGTGCAAATAGAGGATGAATATGGATTTCAAAAAGAAGGTATAAAGGTTTTGCAGCTTTATTTTTTCGCTTTGTGTAATCTCAACTTTAAAAAAATATTCAACAATGGCTTTTAGATACGTGATTTGAGAGTTATTTGAAAAATAGCAATTTTATGTAAGAACAGGTCCCAATGGTCTGAATTTAAAATGCTATGGTACTCTTGCACTGCGTTTGAAAAAGACATCAAAGACATATGTATTAAAATAATTTTACAAAAAATGTGCAATTTGTTTTGCTTAATTTAAACTTACGTGAGATATACAATTAATGCATTAGTTTTATAAAAATGGCATATTTTGGTATTTTGCTTTTTTCAAATTTCTACTATTATTGGTATTTAATTACTATTAAAACATTTTGTTTTTCATAAAGCAAAATGAATTGACTTATTTAGGATAGAAATACGTTTTTTTTTTCTCATTGGAAAAAGCATGAAAAGCAATTTGAAAACCTAAAATTTACAGATATTACTCATGTTTTACCAAGTTACATAATGGATTTGCGTGAAATCGCTAAATTACGTGGACCTGTGGCCCACTTATGTGATCTTCGAAATAGAAGTCTCAGTAACTAGCTTTTCACATGATATGTAACGTTCGCAAATATTTTCGTCAAGGATCTGTCGTTTAGGATGTTGCTCTTTCCGATTTGTTTCTATCGATAACTCTTAGACGCGTGGTAACCAAATTTCATGAGCTATGCCGGTAAATAATATTGTTAATCACCTTTAAATTTAAAATATTGCAGGGATATTTTTTCAACGCTGACGATTACAGCTTTCTAAATAAAATTTTTTTATATGATATTAACTCAAAATTTTTTTCTTCAAGATGTGAATTTAAAAGATGTGTGCACTATACTTAAATTTAAAGAGACATCACCTTAAATAATTTTTGTTTTAATAAACAGAACTTTAGAAACTGTCAATCTTAATGTTTCAATCGAGAGACCTTAACCATACAATTTAATTAAAGCTTACTATTAATTAAATTATAGAAACATACACAATAAACGTATATTCTAAGAATAAAAATACAATTAGATTTGAATATCTAATTGTGAAATTATGGGGAGAGGCAAAAACCGCAATCTGGAAAATTATGTTCCAATAGGAGGACAACGGGCAAACAGTTTGGTACCTTTAATGTTATTTTTTCTTTCTGCGTATTAAGCTATATTCCGAGAAGTTTTAAAGTTAGTCCAAAACATTTTGCACAAATTCATTAAAGAGTCCAAACTCTCCACAGCTCCCCTATTTAAACTAGTGAAGCTATTTATTTCATGTTGCGAATATCACCTTCCCGTATTTTGCATATCAAGTAAACGAAATTCATTAAAGCAAACATATCTTTCTCATCAAGCTTCGTAATGAGTAAAAAAAAAAAAAAAACGACACTGATATACAATTCGAAATTATGCACAAAATTAAAAGTAATATACCAACATCTCTTTTCTATCTTTATGAAGGCGAAAGGGTATCAGAATGTTTGCTCGCTAATAAATTGAAGACGGGAGCAACGATTTGGATCATGTTTTTTTCAGCTATCAGTAATATGATTCAGAAAATTATGAAATGCAAAGTTTAAATAGACCATTTATATTAGATCATTAAATTTAGTCGAACGATTTCGCAAACACTAGGCTTTAACTCTAATATGAAGATAATACATATATTTTTCCCGTTTTTTTGCAAATATTTTCCGATGTGTTTTGGATGTTCCTTCTTTAAAAAGAGATTCCATTTTGTTCTCACTTGCATAAGAAAAAATATCATTTTTTTTTCTTTTTTAAATTTAATAAGCCACGATAAAGAAGGAACGTTACCATGCTACACAGAAGAAGTTTCCAGTGCAACTAATGATCGTGTTGTTCAGCTAGCAGTCATTTGTCTCAAATAATAACGCCCCCTATAAGTCATTGCGTTCTCGAATATTTAACCATTAATTCAACCATAATATCTTAATTCTTTTTTTCTAAATGGTGTTTCACTATCAAAGTGCTAATTCATTGAATTCAAATGCTTAAACTTTTTAACACCAGCTCATAATTAACTGCTAACAGCGTGATTGAATCCTAATTTTAAATTCTTAAACTATATATTACTTTTCTTTTAATGAAAATAACCATAAACTTCATTAAAAAAAATTACTTTTCGGTTTTTATTACCATGAAGCCAATTTCGCTAACAAATAGAAAAGTACTAGATTCTGATTTACACAGGTAGAGATAATACAGATAGGTGCATCAAATATGACAATTGTAATTGGATAAGGTATGATGATAGTAATTGGATACGCTATTACTGTGAATGTTGTTAAATTTTATTATTATTTAAATATGAACAACTACGTCGAAACTAGGTTAATTGGGAAAAATTTTGAAGCTTGAATTTTTTAAATTTTTTATTACGCATCGCGATATTAAAATTTGTACTCATTAGTAATTGATCCTAATTTTTGTGTGGGTAACCACTCGAAAAAGAAATCGCAAACACACGATTCTTATAACTGATAAGATAACTGATAAGTCGGGTACCAATCGCGGATAGATGCCATAATTGCACATAAATTATATATTTGAGTTCTCACATTTAAGACTTAGATAACTTTAGTCTCAACTTTTGGGTCTCAATATTAAGAAAGGAAAAAAAATCAACAGCAAAATAATCTTCCATTTAGTCTTAAAAATGCTAAATAAAACTGGTTGACAAGCAAAAAACCGTTTTAATTAACAATTAAACATATTAGAAAAATATAAATATTAATTTTTACTTAGAAGCAAAGATATTCATTTACTTTTTAATGCTGCCCTTCATTTCTTCAACAGATGATTTTTTTAAAATCAAAACACGATCTTAAATTCAAATCAAGAGTAGGTAATAAAGTAAATGAATTTGTTTCATAAATCAATCTCAATCCAAGAAATATTTTAACAAAACATTACTAGAAAGGGCAAATAAGGGGTTCAGCAATATCTTAAGGCAGAAAGACACTAAAACCATTTTTATTGAAATTCCGAATTCAATATGTTCATTCAGTAAGTTCTTGAATTTTAATTAAGAATTTTATGAAAATAATTTTGTTTTAAAACACATTGTTAATTAAATAAAATTAATTTTCATCTTATTTTCATTGCTTTTAAACCTAATTTTGTAGATTATTTTTTGATTAGTCTAACCCTAAAAATCTCTAGAGTTAATGATTTTTTCAACCTATTTAAAAGGAATTTCTCTAATTTTACATTACTTTTTCTTCATTTTACTGCACCTCGTATTATTTTTCATAAGTTCTAAGTAATTCAATTTTTTTAACGCTGTTAATCCCATAAAAATGCACAGAAATTTGTTCTTGTTTCTCTGTTTGATGGATAAATGTAATTACGAATTTTAATATTTATTTTGGCAACATTTACCAGACAATAACTGTAATTCACAAATAATAATACAGATTTCTAAAATGATCTAAGTAAATGTTTTGAATTTAATATTCAGACTTCTAATTTCCTCTGATCGTGAAATAAAACTTTTCTACATTTTCAATTACTCATAACTGTTTATGCTTAGTTTTATTTTAAGACGGAGATTGCTTTCGGATTATTTGAATGCACTCAAAAGGAAAAGAGCAACTTTTGAAACAATTTTAACGTTTTAAGTTTCTTTTGTTGAAAGTAATTTTATGTTTAGGATGCATTACAGTTTATTTGTTGTACTATCCCTATCCAATCCATGAAAATACTCTTCCACTTAAAGAAACGTCTCCTTCGCCACCAAAAGAGAAATAAAATAAAAACTAGCGCCTACAATGATAGTGATCCTTAAAATAGTGTCGACTTCGAATAGCTTTTCGATTTTGTTGCTTGGCAACGGTCTCTAAAGAGAGTAAACTATTGCTTAAAGCTTGCTGAAATCGCAAACGATAAACGATGTCTTTTTCCAAATATTTTAGTGGAATGGAATGTTTTGTACACAGAAATGAAACGTAAGGAAGAATGCTACTGGGACTTTTAACCTCAGAGATTGCTGTGAAAAAAACTGACATTTTATCTTTGCGCCGATAAAGATTTAATAAAGATTGTTTCGATTTATAAGAGAACTTAAGATATTTTTCCGATTGTAACTTTGATATCATTTCAAATTAAATACACTTCACTGAAAAACTATTATTTGTAAAAGAATATTTGCGACGAAGAAAAGATTAAAATTGATATTTTAAAGGCAAATGTGGTGATAATTCTGAAGTGAGTGACTTGGGATTTCCCATTTGGATATTTGGAATATTATTGTATTGTGCAGGCTGCATATCGCGCGTCTTGCATTGTCATGCAACTTGATGGCTGCTCGCGAAAGTTTTGCTAGATATTCGATTTGATAGCCTTTCTAAACTTTGTTAAGGGTTTTAAATACCGCCTGTCATTGACTCCAGCTCTAAAGCTCCAGGAAGTTAAGGAGGAGTTTACTATTGGTCCTACATAGCATATTCCTTTCGGAAATGAAATGAAAAGATTGGCTGTTGCTCAGTTAATATACTTTTATATTTGCTTTTCATGATAGCATTTATTACCAATAGCGAAGGAGAAACTCTCGATTCTTTATCACACCAAGTACATTGTATATTTGTCGTCATTTTACTTAATAATATGGATTTATTTTAATAACATTTGTTTAATTATTTGTTAACTATACACTATATAAAAAAAGTTTTAAACCTGGTTCCCATTAGAATCTTTCTTCCTGAAATCCGACATAATGTTAGATTATTAATACTTTTCCAACACACCTTCATAATTTGCATTTTCTGTAAATAAAGCACAATTTGATTAAGTTTTTTTGACGATATTATGATTTTTGAATGGATCGCATTAAATGAATTTAATGCGCCAGTTGAAAAATTAGAGTAATGTAGCAAATAAAAGTGTTCTTAGAAATTAAGTAAGCAGTTGGACAATGTTGAATAGGTAAGCAAAGTTGGAAACTAGTAATTAAACGAAGAAAAAATTTGGTTTTTAAACAATAAACAGAAACTGGTTCGTAGAATAATTAATTTGCTTAGAAATATCGGAAAATTATTTTTATGTAATACAGAAAAAAAACAATTTTATACAAAGAGAAATAGTCAATTGTTATAGTAAATGGTAATATTCTTTGTATTCTACCATAGCTTTCTATTCCAGCATGTATTTGTAAGCAAAAATTTACATCGCAAATACTATAGAATTTAGAATATATATTACAAGGTATTTGTTTAAAAGTACTTAAAGTACTAGAAGCATTAGGAAAAATAAGTAATTACAGTTATGAATGTAAAACATTTTTAAAACAATTGACTTCTTCCTTGAACTCTTACAATTTTTTTTCAAATTTAGAGACAGATAAATAAATAAAATAAATAATACAAAACAAACGCTGTTTTCCACTTATGAAAACCAAATTTCTTTAAAAATGAAGTTACTTTCAAAAATATTTTTCTAAATAATAAATAAAATGGTTGTAAATCGCAAAAATATAGCTATCGTAAATGTTCAAATTCTCAGCAACTTAGTCTTAACTTATTTAAAACAGAAGTACCGAAATATTTTCGTTATCAAGTATTGAGTTATGAGGTATTAAAATGCGCATACACAATTATGAAACAAAAGTAAATGGCTATGAACCGTAATTAAATAGTGAAGTCGGATGCTGAAAGTAGTTTTAATACAAGTATACTTCATCTTAAATGACAAACTTCAATTTAACAAGTCTTGAGAATCTCGAAAAGTCAGACTCCTTAATGATTCGTTTCACAGTAATTGTCTCACAAGACAAAACACTTCCAAAGAACTAGAATGAACTTGAATATGTCTCTTATTGCTAGTCTTCAACAATAACAACTTGAGTTAGATGGAATTTTTTCTTTCGCTCTTGGAACTCTTCCGAAGAAATAGTTAAGAGTGAAAAACAAATAACGTACCTCTTTGAAGTTTGGAAACAAGTAGTAAAAGCAAATAAATAAAACCAAATAAATGCCTTTTCCACTTATAAAAACCGAATTTCTATAACAATGGAAAGACTATATTCAATGAAAAAAAAAAAATACTTCGACAAAAAATGTAGGGACAACGGAGAAAAATTCCCTTTTTGTATTTCTATCTTTCAGGATTCTAAACTTTTCCTGAGAGTGTCAGAATTGGGAAATTTTTTTCCTCTTTTCAACCAGATTCTCCAATTTTTATATTTCCAAACACAAACAATGTTTCAAATAAACTTTTTGTTTGGAGAAGGATGGGTTTAAAGAAAACTGCCAAAATCATTTCATTCATCTTCACTTAGAAAATATTGGACATAGTAATTTATGTTCTTGTACATTGAGTTTTATTTTAAACTTTTTCTATTAAATTGAAAAATTGTCTTCATTTTTGAAGTGTTCTGCTGAGTCAACTATATTTCATTTCTTGTAATTTCGTGGTTAAAATTTCGTTTTCAAAAAATGTAATAAAATGAGCTATATGCACTAAAACATTTTCTTTCTTTGGTAAAAAAAATAATCACTTGTATGAAACCAGAAGCAAAACTAACTTTATGAAAGGAAATACCAATAAAACATAATTATAAACTTGGGATCGGTAAAAAGGGCACTTGTAGGTTATATGGATCATAGCATGTGTGTTTGGCATGTGGCATACGTGTTTGGCATGTGGCATCGGTGTGTGGCATGTGGCATATGTGCTTGACATGTGTTTGGCATGCGGCATATGTGTTTGGCATGTGGCATATGTGTTTGGCATGTGGGGTGTTACGAAGAAGCCAGTCAGGGCAAGGATTGACATATCATGCCTACAGTGGCAGAGCATGTTCTACCTGGTGACTTAGGAACAAGATATATAATTTGATTTGAGTTGATGACATGCAAAACTATTTTGTTTCCAGAGTTTAAATTTTAAAGCGTGGCTGGTTTAAATAATGTAGCTGAGGATGGATTACAAAAACAAATTTCAAATGTTGCAATAATTTTTAATACTGACATTATCATTAATAGACTTTTAGTATTTTGGAAAGGTCAGAACACAGGACAAAATAGGTGCTTGAAACTGGTAAGGGAGTAAAAAGGTAGTAAAGAGGGAGTAAGAAGTTTAATGTAAAAATTTGAAGGGGACTTTTATGTTAATTAATTTTAGCAATAGTTGATTGAATTATTATAAGAAAATATTTATCACAGTTAAATCCATAGTCAGCAGCAAGTGAGGAGAGATAGTTGATTTCAGACTTGGAACCGCACTTTGGACTTCGCACTAAATGTAGGACTGCTCAAGCTTCTCCCGAGCATATTCTAAACTGCATCGATTTTAAGATCGACGAGGGTTTTTCAAAACCTAATCAGTTTTTAGACTTTCTGGACATTTTTGGACTTATGAATTTGGTCTGATTGGGATGGACCTCTTGGGGATTAGAAACAACAACAGACTTGGAATCGCAAAACATGAATATGCCCAAAAGCTATTTCAACCATTTGGCCTGTCTGAACTTTTCACAAATTCTCTCGGCCTACCTCAAATTAGAGGGTCGAATACCAAGTGCTACTCAAATCCAATAAACTAAGCAGTCACAGGTATTTTTCACTTGCGTTAAAGAATACATTTTATGAAATTGACGACTAATTTAAGTCAAAATCGACAGATACTGCTAAAGACTGAGTACTGCAGTTAGACTAAGAGTAGTGTACAAGATATCTATCAAAAATAAAGTCTGCTAAAATCATGCCCTTGATGAAGCAAATCTTAAGCCTTAGAGTCATCTGAATTTTTTTTATCATTTTCTTATATATAACTAAATACTAAAACCAAATGACTTGTGTAAAACTACTTATTACCTTTTATAAATTGATTGAGTAAAAATTTAGCGAAGTATAAACTTGCTAGTCAGAAATAAATTATTCCCAAAGCATTTCTGTTGTTAGAAGGCCGAAATTTAATACGTTTACCAATTCAAATTTAAATATTAATTTTATATTAAACAAAAATTTATTTCATAAAAAGAAATGAAGATTTTTTATGTTTAGGATACTGTGAGGTACATTTTGTGCCTGGTGTTAAAATTATAATTTTAGCGAATTTCTTATTCGCGTCTTGGTCACTCACATTTAAAGTATAACTTTTTATTTTATTAAATAATAACAAAAAAATTCGATTCATTAAAGAAGGAATGATTTACCAATTATTTATTTCTACATTACAATGAGTTCATAATCTATCTAAGATACTTAACGTTTTCCTAATTCGTTTTCTACTATACAAATAGTTATAATACTAATAGTTTAACCTATGCACATAGAGAAGTATTTCCACCTAGTCTTTTAATGAACTAAAAACTCGATTTAACTTAGAGTATTACTTAGTTGTTCCCCCCAAATTTTGCGTTTTAAGTACAACTTCTTGCCAAGGAGCGTGACTTAAAATTTTTTTTTAACGATTATTACTTTTAATCAATTTTCTACAATATGCAAAATAGTTTTAATGACTGTACAATAATCGATTTTCATCTATAGCAAAGCTTATTTTTTTTTAAAAATTCTATGATTACTATTGTTGTACAATTTATTTCTTGCAGACATTTTTAGAGAAAGAAAATCCATCTTGACAAATCTAAAAAAAAATGGTTGTAAAGTTTCTAAAAGAACATTAAAAAATTCACCGCTTTACATTTCAAACTATTTTTAAAAAAGATATTTCTGTTATAGAATTTCTTTCTAGGATTCTTGTTCTTAGAATATGAAATTGGATGGATAAAGCAGTGAGTTTTCGAAGATAATTTTATGGACTTTACAACCATTATTATAGTTTTGTCGGAACCTTTATTAAAAACCTTTAAACGATGAAAAAAGAATAAATTTTTACTCAAGCTATTTTTTTTTAATTCATAAGACATGGAAAAAAATTAATTAAAAAAAATATATCAATAAAAAGAAAATTGAAAACTTATTTTTGTCATATTAAACTATGGTTGTGTTCGTTAAAACCTTTCGAGCGTTGGGCAAAACTTTACTGTAATTTTCTGGTAAATTTTTGAAACTCTTTCATCGAATTACAGACAAAAATCAGCAAGAAAAGGGAGAAAAAATAACAGACAATTTAATTAAATCAGTTTAAAGACGAACTATTTCATTTTTTTTAAAAAATTTTAGTTAAATTACAAACATTTTTAAGCTATTACTACTTATACTTAAAATTGCAAAATATTTTATTTCATACTTAAATAACGGTTACGGAATCAGCGAAGAATTTTAAGCTTAAAGTAATTTGAATTTTTGTCACTACTGCAATCTTTTTAACTGAAATTTTAAAAAAATGTCTTCGGAAAAGGAATAAATTTTTCATTATTTTTGTTTAACTCATTTATGTTTCACTAATTTCACTTGAGAAAATATTTTTAGTCAGGAGTCAATGGAAAATGTCTTATTGGATATTATTTAGTAAATCAAACCTTTAAAGTGCCCTTAGAAAGCATGACTGCATTACAGTTAAGAATAATAAAAATCTGGAATATACTACTCACATCAAAAGAAAACGCATGAATTAGCGTTATATATTGAAGATATGTATTGTATATATATCTAGGATTGTATTAGGACTTTAGGACTAGGATTGTTCTAGTACTTTATTATGTATCTTGTGGAATCGGCCGAGAACTTTAAGCTGAAAGTAATATGAATTTGTGCTATTATTGCAATCCTTTTAAGTAGAAAAAAAGCAAAAAGTCGGGGAAAATATGATAAAGTGTTTATCATTTATGTTTAACTACTTCATGTAAATAAGTTTTGTTAATTTCACACGAGGAAATATTTTTAGTCTTTAGTCAATGGAAAAAGCTTAATTAAAAATACATTTATAGTGTTCATGAAACGCACGACTGTATAACAGTGCACAGTATTTCAAAACCAAAACCTCTCCTTATATAAAAAGATAACATATAAATTAGCATGACATATTGTGAATAATTTAATTTTTATTTTAACCAAATTAAATTACCTTTCAGGTTTCAATACGAATGTTCTACTTTTGAACAGAAAACACAACAACAAATCAGTGAAATACGTTGTAAAATAATTTATGAAGAATTTTAACAGTAGCCTAAAGTAAGTAACAACATATTATTTTTCAACAAAGTGGGAAAAGGCAGACATTTTGGTAAATTTTAAGGTTACTATTATCTTACAATTCTTGTATGGGTGATTCTTTGGAAACATGACAATTCGGAGCAAAATATTTCTTCAAATTTAAAGTCTTAAAAATAATCTATTTTTTTTGTATATTTAGTTAGTTACATTTATTGACAAATTACAGATAGCAGTGTAGTTTAGTGACATTTGCTCAAGAAAAAAAATAGAAATTCAACAAATTTTGAATGCCAGGAAAATGACATATTAGCTTAGAAGTTAAATAACAGTCATTATAAGCTAATAGTAAGTAACTCAACTAAGCCTTTGCGTCATGAATTGCTTAAATTAATTCTTTTATCCATTGTAGAAAGAATAAAAAAAAATTTTGTTGCTGATATGTACAGCATGAAATTGTGTGCGATAATAAATTATTAAATAAAAAAAAATAACGCTGATTACATTCAAGCATATTACAATCTTACATAAACTTGGTATTAGGTTAACATTTGCTTTCTCTCTTTACATTCAACTGTTTAAAAATTTTCTGGTCACTGGTCCTGGCATTCATAAGCCAGGCTATTGACATTTTGCCATTATATAGCATTTAGCTTGACTTTAATTTAACATTTCGGCCTAAGATGTTTACATTCCGCAGGAAACAACAGGATTTCTTGAAATAACTCAGGTAAATCTATGTAGTTAATGTTATTAACGATTTCAAGAAGATAGGAAAATGACAACATAAAAACTTACTCACCTTGTAAAAATGTTTGAAATAGGTTTTGAAGTTGACTTCAAAACAGCTGGTACTTTATTCTTGCAGACATGAAGACATGTTCAGATAGGATGGTAATCTAATCAATCTATTAACATAAGATTTTGATTGCTGGCGCTATCTATTTCGGTTACAAATCACTCAATAAAAGTAGCCAGGAAAATGACAGATTTTCTTGTGACAAACAAATTACTGACAGAAAAAAGAAATTTCTACAAAGTTTTAGTAAATAATACCCTCCGCATATATTCTAGAAATGCTTACAATGGTTGAGATAAAAAAATTACTTATTGAAAAATTTATGGGATGTTTTGAAGCTAGTTATTGTTGGAAATATTGTTTGTGACATACCAGGAAAAGGAAATTTTGAAATTCAATTGAATTTTTTAACTATACAAAACAGTCAATGCTAGTACAAGGTCATTTTAAAATACTAACAGCAATGCTATTCATTAAAATTTAAAAAAAAAGTTCTTTTAGTAGCATAGCATTAGATCTTGCAGCAAGAGACTGTAAATTGTCATATTTCGTGAAAATCACCAATATATAAGAATATTTAAGACCCTTTTAAGACAGTTGTGCTAAAGAGATATAATAAAATGTATCAATAACCTTCTTTCGGCAACAAATTCTGTTATAGCAATGATACTGAAGTATCGATAAAGTAGGTTAAGAAGATATAAGATCCATCAATGGTCTTTCTTTCTTTCACAATAAATTCTTCTTGCAATGATGCATAAATTGGATTGAGATAGAAAGTAAAATAAATAAAACACACAAACAAAATAAATAAAATTTGCGTTTTTAAAAATATATTGTTCGTTCTTTTTTTTTTAATCTTGAAATTATTATATGGAGAAAAGGTTTTTAATGTTTAAATATACTTCTAGAATAAGTAATAATTTCTTATGTTAATAATTTTTTAAGGCATGAAATATTTTAATAAAAATAATTCTTGAGTATAAATAACTACAGATAAATAAATAAGATATTTTATTTTTATTAATTCATTATTTTTATTTTGCTTTATTCTGTTTATGTGTTGTTTTATGTTCAGAAGCTATCTCATTCACTCATTCTGGTAATCATTATGTAGATAGGATTAAAAATCTTTTTTGTATGGAGCTGGAATCGGTCTCTTATTGGCTCATCATACTTTTTTTTTGCTCGTTCTGGAACAAATATTTATTTGGGTACCATAAGGATTGATTTAGCATACCACAAGGAGTTGTATGAAGATATTATTTTCAACTGTGCATCAATTCAATTTCGAAATAAATCGGATTCTACAAAAATTTCAAAAGACAAAAACTGAGGTAAGACTTAAGTTCTTGTTTGCACAAGTCATTTTGACCATTAAAACAAGCACATTGTCAGCCTGTATCCTCTGCCTCACAGAAGTCACCACAGATCAAGGATGTTAGGAATGATAACTAAAACAGTTTTGGTTTTTCCACTGACAGCAGAAAGGCTCCAGTGTGTTGGTAGTCAGTGAGTCCTCTGAAGAAGTGCTGTCCTACCAATACACATATCTTTTATTTTATTGCTTTTTATTACTTTTTCCTGCTTTAATTGTTTGTTTGAATATCTAAATTAAAACATAAGACTTTTAGATTCTATTAATCAAAATAAACAAAGATGGAGTTTGCTTACACTCAAAATATTGCATTAATATCATAGTCTTGATATGATGACTACACTGAGAACAAAAGTGTGGTCAAAATTTCATAAAATATGGTAAAATTTACCTTGTTTCTGACTCTATTGAAATAACAAAACGCTCTAAATTTTTACCGAATAGCTTTTTGAAAAAAAAGCAATAAAACATTGTTTTATAATATGTATTTATTTTACCAAATTTTACCACTAGTAATACCAAATTTTAAATAAAATTTTTTATCTATTTGGTAAATGCGGTAAAGTTTGGTAATTTCATCATGATGTCTTAGAGCATGGCATAAAAGTCTTTTATTCATTTCTATTTAATTTTCAGTATTGTACTTTTTATTAAATGTGTGGTAATAGGAATTATAATTTCGAAACCTTTACCATATGAATGAAACTACTATCCAATGGGTAGTTTAAATATCTGATATTTTGGTTATACTAGCATCAACTATCTTTTCCTTTCTATAAATGTCATTATAATACACGTTTTGTGATTTTACTGATTACTTTTTCTCCGTGTATAATATAACCTTGAGTTTGAATCATTGAAATAATTGAAAACTTCTTGAAATTAATATTATTCTTGGGTAATTCCGCAATATGAAAATGATTTTTAATGAAACTGGTATTGATTTCTTTTATATATCTGCTAAAAATCTTTCATCTGCCATTAGCAAAAACACGTGCAATAATTACATCTTAGCTCCGTTATAAATAGTTTGAAAAGGTTTGAACTTAAAATTAAAGCTACTTCAGTCGGTTTGTACCCAAGTATACCTCTAATATAAATGAAGCGTATAATAAGCACGTAAAAGAATCCTTATAATATCTGCAATTTAATCTAAAGTCATTCAAGTGTATTCCTTATACCTGAAGCCGACAAATTACGCATTAGAAAATGAAGGGAGACAAATGGTAATATAATATGATGCTTATTATACGCTTAGCTGAATTGATTTATGAAAATGGTCAAGTTTTAGATTAATTTCTTTCCTATTTTAATAAAAAAATCCTTAAATGATTTTATAAGAGGGAATGTGTTTAGAATTTTACGTATTTACAAAATTCAGATAAATTCATACACTTAGAGTTTTGCTGTTTTTTTGTACTGAGCCGGCTACTTTAGTTATTTCATATTTTACAACATCTATGATTCATATCAAATAATTATCAAAACTTGCATTAAATTTTACAATACTGAAGTACGTTTTAGCCCTTTTTCTGGGGGTCATATTTAATGTTCTTCTGAATAATAATGTATAAATATAGTAGTATTAATGCATAATAAAGTAATAATGCGATGAAAGTAATATTAATAATAATAATAATGCAATATAATGGTAATAATGCATAATAATGCATGTTCTGCATATCTGTCGCATCATTCTAGTTAGAGGACTTTTTTGTAATACCGGATGAATTTGGAAATATCAGGAGCTTTGTTTTACAGCAGTTAATGAATAGACATAAAATTATTAAGAAATTTTAAATAAAAATCATGGGATTATTAAAGAATTTGATACAATTCAACAGCGTATTAATGACGGCTTTGGCAACAAATGGTTTAAGCACTTTTTCTGTAATAATGGCCGATATTGTAAGTAACAGGAAATTTGCTTTAATGATAGAAAATATGATTGAAGTATCACGAAATTTGTTTTACGGACAAATAATGTACTCAAAATGTACTCAAAATGTCTCTAGTCAATTGGACTAATTTTTTATTTAATTTCTTTGGTTATGAATTCATATGAAGAATGTTTCTGTCTAGAATTAATCTTTAGTACCTAAATTAATAATAAAATATTAAAATTTTTACCTAGAATAAGACGTAATTTTTTTTTCATCCTGCAGATTAACTGCAATTTCGGTTGTAAAAGGTTCTTTGAATTTTGGACTTTTTTAAATCGAAAACTTACTTAAGCAAAAAAGTATTCACTTTTTAAAGGCTGAAACTAAATGATTAAAGTTAAGAATTAGAAAAGAAATATTATATTGATTCGGGTTTTAATTTCTATAGTTCTACATGATTCAGA
This sequence comes from Parasteatoda tepidariorum, assembly GCF_982258835.1. Taxonomy (NCBI): domain Eukaryota; kingdom Metazoa; phylum Arthropoda; class Arachnida; order Araneae; family Theridiidae; genus Parasteatoda; species Parasteatoda tepidariorum. Next base: position 87,555,264 of record NC_141760.1, on the reverse strand, counting down.
AGTTTGTAAACATTTTTTACGATAACAGTTCCTTTTAAATAGCATTCGTTTTTTTGCTTAACCAGAACTCTAACAATAAAGTGCTTGAATTTTTTTTATTTAACTTGAATCTTCCAACCATACTCATTATTGCACAACTAGCAAAATTGCTGCGGTTATTGGTATTTTGTTTGAGGCAGAATAAATGAATGAAACTAATGTTTAATTTTATGAAAACTAAAAGTTTAAATTACAGAAATAATAATGTTTTGAGTTTCAATTTCTATAGCTCGTACGTGACTCAGAGCTTAGCACTTTTTAAACATTAAAGTTTTTTTAAAAGAACTTATATTTTTTTTGTTGCTAAACTAGAAATCTGACGGGAAATCACTTGAAATTTTTTATTCAACTTGAACCCTCCAACTCTATACGTTATTATTTTTTTTTCTGAAATTTACAATTTTAATAATATATATTTTCACAACTCCGGTAAAATAGACTAAATGTCTTACACATATGATTTCATAACCAAAAACTGTAATTGTACAAAAAAATTCTCAGTAATTTGCGATTGCTTTCTTGTGAGTTAACAAATCAGAACAGTTATCATAGATTTCACAACAAAATATGTATAATAACAAATTTTAAAAAAATAATAAAGCTGTCGTGACGCTGTTTGGAAAGAAAATGTTATAAAGGGATCAAAACAAAAAAATTGAATAAAAAACAGGATTTGTGAAGTAGAATTATTTAACCATAAATGATGATTAGAGATGATTAATGAATAAACTGTCCAGACTTCAAGACAAGTCATTTATCATTTCCTTCAAGAATGTTTAAAATATTTGCACTAATTTAAAAACATTCCATCCATTACTCAACGTTCACCACTTCCTTCAAACAGCTTTGTTTGCTTGAATTTAAAATTAAAATAGCAGTTTTTTTTCTCAGAAGTAATTTCATCGATTGATTAGGAATTTCAAATCATGTTATAGCAAAACTGAGACTTGAATTTTGAAATTTTCAGGAAGAGCACTTGAAACTAAATTTCATGATTTCAAAGAAGTTTAATTCTTTTATTTAAAATCTGGAAGACTTTAACTTGACATTACTCTTGATTTTATTAACCAATAGTAAAGAATTTTAAAGGTTTCTTTTTTCTTCAAAACAAATCTGGTTCGGTTTAAACCTCAATTGTATACATTTGTTTCAGTGGAATGAAAGGAAAAATTGTAACTATAATGATTTCATGATTTTATTTCAGCTCCATTTGAATTTATTTTCTAAACTGAAAGAATTATAGGTTGACATTTAAGAATAATACCGAAACTGGCAGTGCACGCCTTACACTGACAGACTGGCTTAGCTCCATCTCCCTATAGCATTATCTGAAACCGATGAGATTAAAACATAACGATTATTTAAGTGTAGAACATAAAAAAAAAGGATACTATTAAAATTAATCAGAAAAAATGTTTTTCTTTCTTTAAATAACAGCTATTTGAAAACAAAATGACAAAAAACAACTTTTTTAGCGTTTAAACGTACAAAAAGAAAAAAGTAATTTTGATAAAAAGTTCGATTTCCGTTTGTTTAAACCATAGCCACACCAATTGTCGACAAATTTCCAAATCGACAAAAAAATCGATCGAGTAATTTTTCTACACTCCAAACGCTCGACGAAAGAAACATGATTTTAAAGAAAGCTAGTTTAGAGCTTTTATAACGATTCTTTTCGGGTTTTTTGGGACTTTCCATCAATTGGCGATGCATCGATCATACAGCATGCATTTCTTGAGATCATACATTTCGTTGGTGTGCTCAGAAACTTCCTTGGCTGCAGATCTGACTTCTTGCGCGGTAGATGCGCGGTGCTCTGAGGGTTCAAAGCTAACTGAGTTGCGTCTTTCGCAAAACTCGAACGTCCTGTTGCCAATTCAAATACTCCAATGATCCATGATCCTTCATGAAACAATCTTTGAAGATCGCCGTAACCAAATAGTTGGTAATTTCAACCACACACTTTTACTGTAATAGATGCGTTTTGGAGAAAACGTCCAAAATAAGTGAATTAGGTGTCGCGTTATTGCTTTGACTGCTAGCAGCAGCCCATCTTTACAGTAAATTGAAATTTGCTGGTGTTTATATATGGGCCTGGTTAACTTCATAGCCACCCGTAAGCCTTGGAAGACATGGAACTGCCAGATGATAATCGCGTTTTTGAAATATACCAAATAGTTATAAAATACTGAGATATGCCAAATTATATTAAAATATACTAAGACATACCAAATAATATTAAAATATACCTAGATACGCGAAATTATATTAAAATATACTAAGATATGCCAAATTATATTAAAATATACCGGATTATACACAAATATACCAAATTATACCAACATATACCAAATCATACTTTGATATATACCAAAACGATTTTGCCCACACAAACTCCATAGTACAAGATTTCAAAATATGCAATAAAATTTTCTTTTTTGTTATTTCCAGACCAGAAAACTCCTCAACATCTTAAAATTGAGCCGATTTTTACCCCATGGAGTAAGTTTGCTTTACAATATTTTTTTCCGTCAACATATAGAAAATGGCAATAAATAAGTATATAAAATAAGAACTTAAGCACAGAAATTATTTAGTTTTTTTTTTATACAAGTACAATTATTACTATCCAGGAATTTTGTTTAGAATCTAATTCCATTCATTTTTTTAATTATATATTTAAGTTTATTTTTAACTCTCTACAAAAACACAACATTCTTGTTCTTGAAGTTTTGCGCATTAAATTATCTGGTTTACGATTACCTTTAACATGGAACAAAGTTGCTTTCACGAAATCCAAAATAGTCAAGAGTTTTTTTTACCAGTTAATTATGTTAATTTAAAAGCCAAACAGGTAAGCATTATTTTAAAAAAATTTCCATGTTATTTTAACATTTAAATTAAGCAACATCAGTCTCAGAATGACTAATAAATATAAATCATTAAATTTAATTTTAATGTTAAGTCACTAAAGTTAAAAAATATAGTAATTGATACAAAAGCTCTTCATACCTTAATGACACAATGATAATTTAATCCCTGACTAGAATAATAACTTATAATTTATCAAGTAAACAGAGATTATCTACTCCACCAAAACTGATAAAACAATTTATAACAAGTTAAGTCTCTAATCTAGAATGACAGAATACCCATGATGTATGAACGAAATTACATTAAGATACGCAGAATTTGCTGGGGTCATTTTCACACAAGGGAAGCTCACTAATTACAAAGATTGAATTGTTACAAAGTGCCTCTTAAACATATAATGTATTGCAAACGACAGATTTAAGATATGGAAGCTGCATTTGAATTTCCGATAAATGAGATATATGACCAAAAAGGAAGCAGTAATGTAACAGTATACATAATAGGTTTAATATTAACATTATCAAGTAACATTATTAAGTCACGGAAATGATTTTACAATATGTCTAGTAGAGCTAAAAAATGTCTATTATAGCTTAATAATTGAATTAACATGTATTTCAATTCAGTTGATAATTATGCAGTTTAAATTTAGTATAAGTATTTTAAGCAGAAAAGTTAAATTTTAAAATCAACTACACTTTACACTTTTTGAAATTTTCAGTTTAATTGAAATGAGACATATGACCAAAAATGAGATGTATGCCCAAAAATACATCTCATTTTTGGTCATATGTCTCGTAGTGAAATAGTTTGGTCATATGTTTCATATGACTAATAGTGAAATATATAACCAAAATTCAAGCAGTAATATAACAGTATACACAATAGATTTAAGAAACTACAACGTTATTAAGTCACAGAAATTATTTTACAGTATAAGTTAAGTGTACGCGAAAATTGTCCAGTAGATCTTAATACTTGTATTATCATACATTGCAATTTAGGGGATATTTATATTATTCAAAATTAGCATAACTATGTTAAGGAAAGATATCTAAATTTCAAAATCATCTTGATCTTCCACTTTTTGTAATATCCAGGTTCATTGTAATGAGATATATGACCAATAATGAAGCAGTAATATGACACTATACATAATAGGCTAAAAAAAATAAGTATGATTAGCCAATAAGAGACCTATTCCAGCTCCATACAAAAAAGATTTTCAATCCTATCTACATTACGATTACCAGAATGAGTAAATGAGATAGCTTCTGAACATAAAACAGCACATAAACAGAATAAAGCACAATAAAAATAATAAATTAATAAAAATAAAATATCTTATTTATTTATCTGTAGTTATTTATACTCAAGAATTATTTTTATTAAAATATAATCATTGCCTTAAAAAATTATTGACTCATTTTACAATATAAGTTGGGTGAGATCTAAAAAGCTGCCGAGTAGTTTTTAATTCTATTAACATCTATCGCAATTTAGTGGATAATTACGTAGTTCTAAATTCGTATAAGTAACTTTAGAAAAGAAATTTAAACTTCATACTGATCTTTAGTAGTTTCCAGATTCATTGAAAAGTTATTTATCAGTTAGTTCTAGAAGTAAAGTTATTCTTCAGTAGTAGTAAAAGTTAGTAGTAGTTAATAACACTTAGTAGTAAAAGTTATTCATCAGTACTCATCATCAGGGTATGGGGCCAATCAAAGTACAGCGCTGCGATCGGCAACGCGTATATAAAACAACGAGTGTCTGGTACAGTTCTTAGATCGGTTACTGCTGCTACAATGCCAGGTTATACAGATTTAAGTGAGTTTGATCGTGGTGTTATGGTCGGCGCACGGGAGATGGGACATAGCATCTCCGAGATAGCAATGAAATTTGGATTTTCGCGTACGACCATTTCACGAGTATACCGTGAGTATCGGAAATCCGGTAAAACATGAAATCTACGACACCGCTGGGATATTTGGGATGTCTTGCAACGTAAGGTTCAGAAGATATCCCCACCCCCTTTTACTCCCACTGGTTTATGGACAGCCCTGCAGGATTCATGGTGTCAATTATCTCCAGCACTACTTCGCACATTGATCGAATCCATGCCACGTTGTGTTGCGGCACTTATGCGTGCTCGCGGGGACCCTACACGATATTAGGCAGGTATACCAGTTTTTTTGGCTCTTCAGTGTAGATATACAATGAACTCGCTAGAGATTCGATACTCAGAACACAAAAAGACTAATAATCTCTCTCATATTTATATAGGCTTGGAGAAGAAACCCAAGAACTTTCTACATTATTCTAGACAATTCTCATATTTCGTAAATATTAGTCCCATCACTTTGAAATTTGAATTTTCCAGGGCTATCATTTTGTCACCAAAATGTTTACCATGTATCGCCAAATCTGCTAAGATGTCGCCAAACTGAATCTAAAATAAAAAATGCATTTTTTCCCTGACTTGCGTTAGAGTTTCGCAACTCTCTTGCAGATTTTTGAAAAATAAACTGTTTATTTTGGGTCTGCCTGAGATATTTAGTCTCATAAAAGGAGAATATTTACAAAATTAAACACATATATGCAAATTTGTAACAATATATATCTTCCAATTTCAATAGATAGTTAAATAAAATATTTGTATGTGATAAAAGATAATATTCAGAACAATTTTCTTGTTTTTTAATTAATTTTCTTCTGAAAAGTTTATGGGCAATGTGCAGCTAATTTTTTGGTTCATTTAATACCCTGTTACAAAGAAGATTTTTAATAAATGATGCAATCTCTTAAAAAAAATATTTTCTGTAATTAATTTTCGCCATAATCTACAGGAGAAAAAAAATAATGAGTTCCTTTTTTAGTCCTCCTTGCTGTATTTTTCAAAGGAAACTTTTTAGAAGGCTTTCCGCAAAATGTTAATCATACAGCTTAATCTAAATAACAAGTTTTTATACCACATAAAACAAGAACTTTTTTTTCGGTACAAGAAATTAATTTGACTTTAAGAGCAGTTGTGGCATCATGAAAATGCCATTTAAGGGTTAAGAAAGTAAATAATATATGAAAAAATGTAACAACAGTGTGAATTAAAAGAATCTCAAGTCTGGATAGTATTACTAGAGATGGAAAAAAAATTCCTAGAATTTGAGAAATTCAGCGACTTATTTTAATTAAAATATACATCAACAGGTTCCAGAAAGATGCTTCATTTTTTACTTTTATCTTTTTAAACTTGTTTCATGGTTTAAGAAAAAGAAACGAATAAAATATTTAAATGAAAACATGTTTAAATGAAACATTTATGAAAATAAAAAAAATACAAATTTTATACTGTTTTAGATATAGTGAAAAGAAATTATTTCTTTCAGTAACAGTGATTTGCTGTATTATAATATAGTTTTATTGATGATGCAAATTTAGAATATTCAGAAATAATTTCTATAAGCTATATTGTGATGACAGGATTTAAAAATTATTGTTTCTCTGAGGTGAATTTTTTTATGCTTTGTAATCAGTTGAATGCTTTGCTGTATGGAAACTATAGCACTTAAAAATGTTAAATTGTGAAGCATTATAAAAAGAAAGTTTAAGAAGTTCGAAATAAAAAAGAATAACATCCGATTGCCATTATTTCAAGGGCTACTTACTTTTAAACCTTGGGTAAAGGGATATATCAACCAGTGGCTCTGTAGCCCAAAAAAATGCAACTAAAGAGTTAAAATTTGACGTTCTGAAACGGCAATCATTGGGTGAGTGTTACTTGGATTTCGAAATTTCATTTCATTTGAAAGTCATTGTACTCTTTTTATTAAACTTAAAACAATGATTCTCTGTTTAAAGAAAAGTAAAAAAAAATATTTATCTTTTAAAATTCTTTATTTATAGCGCGAAGAAAATAAATCTGTTAAGATTGACCTACTTTATGGTATGGCTTTTTTGGTCAAATATAATGTATAGTTTTTTTTTTTTTTTAAGTGAAACCAAAATACATAGTATTTAAACAATTTGGTAATTTTTCGTAACGGTTTACATCAGAAATTGTAGTTCTTATTACCCCACATATTGCCAAAAAACATATTTACATAGCTTAAAAGTAAATTTAAGCGAATAAATGATGTTTATGCATCCTAAGGTATCATGATAAAATTTTCAAATTTTATCAAATATTATAAAACAATATTTAATTTGTTAATGTCACGAAACTCATTGGGGACGAGATAGCTTGGTTGGCAGGGCGCTGAACTAATGTTTTCAGAATGGGAATTCGAATTCAGCCTGCCGAAAACTCCCCAAGCAAAAAATGGTGGCTGGTGCACGTTAAATTTGCCTTGTTCCCGCAACAAAGTCTTCCTTGTTCCCGCAACAAATTATAGCACAGGGGGTTCTGAATTGGAGATTGATTATTCTCTGGTGCAGGTCAAAATTACGATCTGTGGATGAATTAATAGGTCCATATTATAAAACGGGTAGGACGTATGAATGTGTCAAATTGTTGGGCTTAGTTGGCGCCACTGGAAAGCAAGAACAATCGCACCCTTTCTGCCTTAAAAGTCAATGACAACAACAACAACGAAAATCATTATCAAAGATATGTTTCCACGCAACCAGAAACATGGTAAATTTTACCATATACTGGTAATTTTGATCATACATTTTTTCTTAGAATCAGCATGTTCTTCTTTGTTGAGGCTTAAAGTAAAAGTAAAAAAAAAAAAAAGGTGAAAGGGTTTCCAAAATATTGCCATGGTTTCCCTCCATGGTTATCTTTCAACTCTTTCATAAAATATATTTCTTTGGAAATAATTTTCATTTCTCAAATCTCATCAGAAAATCAATAAAATAAATTTATTGGTTTTTAGAACGAAATAATTTTTTTAAAAATCAAACAAATGTATTATTATTATTATTATTATTGTAAAATGCAGAGATAGTACATAAAACATAATTCAAGTAATGTTAGCGTCAAAATTTCGGTCATGAGCACGTATAATTTACTTACAACAGAATAGAACTGAACTTGATGAAATAAAAAGCCACACTGTTGAAAGAAGATAATCCTCAATATTGGCTCGATTGAAGTTAAGAACTATGTTACCGTTAGAAAAAATTGGAAAACCGTCATACTTTTTCACACGTTGGCGAGTTTTTTGCCACTGAAAAAAGTTTTACTTTTAATTCTTGTCTCTTAAATTTATTTCAAATTTATATAAACGTTACGAAAACTAAAAAAGATAACATTTGAAATATTTATGAAACGCAATCTAAGAAATATTTGTTCATTCATGCCATCAAGAATTTAATTGAACATACTAAAATTAATTGATTTGATGTCGTAACAAAAGCCGAATGTGGACAAAGTGATCGAACAAGAATGATGTATGGACAAGAAATATATGGTGCAATGTAAGAAAAATTACAAAAAATAAAATTCTATGAATAAACTAAGTATTACAGCAAATGGGAAAGATAAATATTTGCTCTAAGTGCTTAATGCATATAACAGAAATCTACAGTAACTTTTGTAGATGGAATAACTCTGTCTGCACCTTTAATATTTTTTGCCTATACGTCATTGTATACGTATACTAAAGTGAATTAAACCTTTTAAAGTTTTCATTCTTTGTATAACGTTAAAGCGGGTTAGTTTCAATAAAAATAAATGAATAAATAAAAACTTCGAGAAAGCAAGTTTGTCTCTAAATTTGTCTTGAGAATTAGCAAAATTAAGAGTTTTGAAAGCAATACAATTATGGAATTTACAAAGGAAACTGTCTGTCAAATAAGCTGATTCTTTAATATGTTGCAGTTCAAATCTTTCTGACCAAAAATTCTAATTGACACCAATCCCAAAAATGGCTATTTTCCGAGATACGAAGCCTCAAACGTAACAAATATAATAAACGGTTACCGTGAAAGGTGCTAGAGGCGTGCAACATTGGCTAGGTGAACGCGCAGAAGTAATGCGTGCTTATTTGTGACCTGCTACTAGCGTTTTTATTACTTAACAATTTGACACAGAGATTTTATTAGACATATTTTTCATGTTAATATAAATATTACATTTAGAATATATTAATAAAAAAACATACTAACATATATTAACATAAAAATGCTAAATATTACATTTAGCATTTTAATAATTTATGCCTATGAAATACAGCATAAACCATCAGTCTGCTGTAAAATCTGCGTCAATGGGTTAGTCTAAATTTCAATGCCTTCAATTGGCAACATCCGCGCATTCGACAACATCCATGTTGGTTACTGTTAATGTCCTGATGGTATTAAAGAATTGAAAATTCCTATTTAAGTTTGAGGCTTCGTTTTAGGCAATTGATGATTAACTTGACATTCAATTGTTGGACATGATCTGAATAGTTTGATTCACAGCATATTAAGTTTTCAGACAATTTGACGGATAATTAATAGCTAGAAAATTTGTGCGTTGTTCCTTCCATAATCTAAAAATGAACAAGGCTATCTGAAATGTAGCTCTAGCATATGTAGTTTATCGAGCTCAATATTAAAATACGGACTGAACAATATTTATTTTCGATGGAGATATCTCTCTTGAGTCGAGAGATGAGCATCAGCGCGAAGCAAATTGTTAAGCCGAGGCAGCAGTGAGAGAGGCCTTAAAATTTGTATCGAGTACTAACAATATATATATATATATATATATATATATATATATATATATATATATATATATATTGTTAGATACATACATATATATATATATATATATATAATATATATATATATATATATATATATATATATATATATATATATATATATATATATATATATATATATATATATATATATATATATATATATATATATATATGTGTGTGTGTGTGTGTGTTTGTGTTTGTGTGTGTGTGTATGTATATGCATAAACCACAAAGCTGGCAAAAATTACCTCCAGTGATAATTAAATCATAGATGAGAGTTCCATTGTTATTGAGCAAACTTAAGAGATATTTTCAGTCTGTATAACAACTGTGGATGTTTTTTTCTAATCTTCAATAAAAAAACTTCTTAAAGACTAGTTTTTTTTTAAATTTTTAATATTTGTTTGATCAATGTATGATGACATTGTGCGATATATATATATTGTTGGAAAGGCAGGCTAGATGATCTTTAACAAACGATAGATAAAAATAAGGGTAGCGAAAACAAAAAGCGGACAGGTAAAATGAAAAGAATACCTTTATTGGAAATCAAATAAATCGCCATAAGCGTTGAAACACGGGACTCATCGTTAAGGAAGTAGGTCTAAAGCTTTGATGTAAAAAGAAAGTGGCTGATTTTGAAGAATGTCCTGTACAGCTTCTTTCACTTCATCTTCGGAATGGAAACGTGTCCCATGTAATGCTCTTTTAAGTGGGACAAAGTGGAAGTCATAGCGGGACAAATCTGACTGTACGGTGGGTTTTTCTACACATCCAAACGGAAATTTTATTAGTTTTTTTATGGAAGACGTGTAAGTGGGCATTGTCACGAAAAAGGATTCCTTGCTATATGAGATGGTTTAACAGTTTTCATTTGATTGCTTTCCGTAGTTTCGTCAGATTACTTCAGCATTGTGTTGAATTGATAGTGCTATATCTCATATTATATGAGATGGTCTAACAGTTTGCATTTGATTTCTTTCCGTAGTTTCGTCAGAGTATTTCACCATTGTGTTGAATTGATAGTGTTCCCCTGGGACAAGTAACTAGTCCCTTTTCCGATCTGTACGTTTTCCTACATAGCAAGACTTAACTTCAATTACCCTCAGTTCAATTTCCTATACCACGAACAGCTTTCACTGCTGAGCGCCGTATGCAAGACACAACTTATACCGCTATTTACGTCCCATTTCGGTGGTACTGCTATAACTTCAGATATATTGACGCAATTGCAGGAATCCACTTTTCTTTTCCCCTTATAATATTGAGGACGCTTTAAAATTCATAAATATTTTGGTTTTACATCAAAGAATTGCTTACATTTCTTATTTAGTATATTGTCTTCGCTATTCGAGCAATTTTGGTACTAGGATTTCAGAAAAAAAAAATACTTTTTAAAGATGATCAAAAAATACCGTTATGCACACTTTCGGTTTTTAAGTTAAACCGTGCCATGATCCTTATAAAATTTTGAAACGTATGTGCTCTCCAGCTTCTCAAAAGTCCACCTAAAACGCTGATGTATTCTTTCACATAATGAAGCATTCTTTTGCATAATGCTGTAAGCCATTCATTAATCATTGTGTATCAGACATTTATTAATCGAGAACTTTAAATTAATTGAATTTTTGATTACTTTCCTTTAACTTTAATTGCGTTTAATTAATAAGTTTGGAAGATGTTACGTTAATTAATTTTCAATATTTATGTGTTTTCGACATTATCGAACTATAATTTATTAACGAAATTATCGAGTTATAATTTATTTCAGATTTCTTATTGTTGACTTATAAAGTACAAATATCTGATTTGATTTTGAAATATTTTTCAGTCAGTATTTACTGTACTAAAAAATTGACGAAATTGTAGAAAATACGATGGATTGTAGGTCAACTTGATTATACTCACAAATGATTATTTAATTTATATTGTTTACGATTTATAATAAAAATAAATTTGATAAATCAATTTAAATTGCATAGTATTATGTTAAATATATTTATTTGCAAACATTCAAAAATTTTGCTTCTGAGCTGTTGGAATCAAAACTAGCATAAAATATGCTTCCAATTTAGATGCACAGACAGTCTAGATCCTTGGTTTCTCAAAAGGAATCGGACTCCGATCCGAAGGTGCCGAGGTTCGATCCTCGACCCCGCTGAGACCCACCGAGAACATGTAATATACCTGCTAGTAAAATCTGTGCTATCGAAAGTCCTGTGGCTTGTTGCTGAGCAGTACAATGAGTACAGGGATTAGGAGAAAATTTCCCTCCCCTTCAGATCTATGTCTAAATTGAGGAAGAAGCGTCAAGAATGAGAGACACTTTCACCCATCCCTGGGGTTCTGAGTGTACCTCTGGAGTTCTGAAAGACGTACTTTCACTCTGGTGATTCTCGCTTGCCAAGCGAAAGGTGCATTTTCGTGACTGAATTCGCAAAACGCCAACAGTTGACGAACTTGACTTGTCATAGTGGTATCAAGGACAGCAAACAACAAAAACACAACACGCAATGGTAATTACTTATATTTTCAAAAACTTAATGGCACTGTTGCAAAATTCTAATTCACAAATGACTCATCAAAAATTATCAAAAGTATTAAAAAACTTACAATAGGACAAAAACTTCAATAATTATTTATTTTTAAAATTTCCTCTTTCCCTCTTTTGAATTTTGTTTAACTTGTAAAGTGAGTGCTGATTTAAAAAAGTAAGGAACTTACGAGTTTTGCTACATTTAAAAAGAAGTTACATTACTGCTTACATTTAAAAGCAAGTTAAAAACAAAATCAGATTTCTAATAGATAAAATATCCCAATTTAAAAACTTTTTATATAACTTTCTAGCTAAAAAATCATAACTGGTTTTAACTAAACTGTCTTTACAGGATAAAATTTATCTTATTAGGCAAAATCTGTTCGTAAGAAAGCTGCGTTGTTAAGTAAGAACTGATTTTATATTGGTGGAAGAGTTTCTTTCAGGTTAATGTACTTTTAAAATCATAATTTATATGCAAAGGTGCTAAAGGAGTGTCTCACTATCGTAAAAAAACATATTTGATTGAATTCATCATAGAAAAATGAATATTTTATATGGCAAGAATCTTAAAAGTAAAATTTTACGGTGTTTCATGTTATGAAAAAAAAAACTATTTATAAAATATACATGAATACAAAACTTGATTAAATATGTATTCAAAAAGCAATTTTCTTTCAAAATAAATGTTTTTTTTTTCATTAATCTTCCTTTTTGGTATTGTCATGTGATAAATCTAAAAAAAGCTTTGAATTTAGTTAAAGAGTAAAAAAAGCTCGTGTGGTCCAAAAGGTTCTGAGACATATTAAGCGAGCTATAAGAGTAACCTTTTGAACTTTTAAACAAATTATAAATAACATACATTTTTTTGTTTGTAACTTTTTATTATATATATTTTTTAAGTGTTAAATTTTTACTGTTCATCTATTAGAATAATCATAAAAAATGCAGGATCTATCTCTTACAGATTCCTTAAATTTCTTGATAAAATTCCAAGCCTACGCTTTAAAACAAATTAAAACCATAAACCAACCTACGTTAGACAAAATATCATCATTTAAACTCTTTTCATGCAATTTTCCAGTTTAAGCATCCGAATTATTTTCCACTAAACACGCCTCTTCTAGATTAATTACCAATTATTAGCCGAAATCTTTGTGTATTCTGTGGCACGCCGTGCTGTGAACGAGGAGCAAATAAATGGAAATGAATCAAGCTTGATCATGGAATACGTATGTCAGGATAATCGCCATACTTATTCCCAAATTCTAATCATTCGCCTGATCTGTAGCCAGGGGCTGTTACAAGGGAACAATCAATTGTTCCTTTACATTAGCAAAGGGAACACGGGGGAATATCGTTATTTTATTCCCACAGACAAGAATCAAATTATCTTTGTTCTTTGTAGATTGCCTTGATGTTAACGCCACTTTGTATTTAGGAGGCCTGGAAATAATTTGTAATGCACGAAAAGATTCTGATTAGGATTTCTAGGTTTTACAACTGTTTTCTAATTGGGTTTTGAAAAAAAATATATTCTGTTTAATATTTTATGCATTATAATTTCTGGAATAAGATGATTGGAATGTAAATATTAAAGTAGTGATTCCCATTTGGAGTTTTTTTTTTACTGAAATGAATCGTTTTGCATTAAAGAGAGCTTTTATCCGATGGTGAACTTTATTAAATAAATGAGTATGGAATATTAAAATGTTTGAAAAATTTAAGCAAAATTTTTATGAGGCAAAGATGAACTTAAATTGCGCTATTTATGCTCATTAAGTTTTGAAAAGATATGCTTTTATGTCAGTTTCTTAAAATCATTATGCTAAAAAAAGAGGCTTTAAGCGAGAAATCTTTTTTTTTATTTATATATATATATATATCTATATATATATATATATATATATATATATATATATATATATATATATATATATATATATATATATATATATATATATATATATATATATATATATATATATATATATATATATATATATATATATATATATATATATATATATATAGTTTGCACTTTTCCATCGAAAAATTTTACTTTTTTTTCCGAAAGAAAATTTTCCTTATTTCTCTACGGTAATAATTTATACTTATGACTTTTTTTTATAAATAATCTTCAATGTTATTGCTTTATTTAATTAGCACGATATAAGCTCACCGGACAAAAAATTAGTCACCCTAGTGCGCAAGCATCAATGAATCGTTAAGTTTTGTTATATGACGCGGTGGTAAAGTAACGTGTTCAACTGCGGGCTCACTGCTTCAACGTGATCAAAGGCAAGTAGCCATCAGTGAGATATATTTGATTGAAGCGAAAATTGTGCATAAATATGAGTAAGAGTAAAGATGTGAGAAAGTGGCGAAAAGGGGCAATTGTGTTTGGCCGTACCCATGGTCATACTGTGAATGAAGTTGCTGGATTTGTTGGTGTTTCGATGCGGACTGTTCAACGTGTCTACAAGCAGTAGTGTAATACACGTGGTCACAAAAGACGACATCTTAATTGTGGTCAGAAAAAGATCCTGCATGAAAGGGACCGGAGACGTGTTTCACTACTTGTCATTCAAAATCGCTTCCAAATCCGACAGGAATTGCTTCCGTTTATAAATGAAGTAACCTGTTAGTGAGAGAACATTGCGACGGGAGCTGCATGCAACGAACATTTGGAGCCGAACATCTCCTAAAAGGGTCATTTCTTACACAGACACACGAAGCTGCACGACTTCAGTGGGCTAGAAGTCGCCGAACGTGGCCATTTGCAGACTGGCGGAATGTAATATGGTCAAACGAATAATGTTTTTGCCTTTATTCCAAAGACGCACGTCGACAAGTGCTACGAAGAACAGATGAAGCATTTCATCCTAACTGTGTGCAAGGTCAGGTGTAGGCCAAGGGTGGGTTTGTCACGTTTTAGGGGTGTTTTCCTTACTATGGATTGAGCCCCCTCACTGAGGTGCCCACTAACATGAACCAACATGTTTATTTGAACATTCTGGATGATTAGATGTTGCCTTTCAATCAATATTTTCATAAAAAGTGTGTTATCGATACCCCTATGTTTCAAGATGACTAAACAATGTTCATCGGGCTGGAAGAATTTGTGACTGGCTTCACGAACACTCAGATACTCAATTACATCTCAACTGACCTGCAAAATCATCTGACTTGCACCCCATTGAATATATGTGGGATATGTTGGAACAACAGGTAAAACACAGAAATCAGCATCCTCGCAATTTGGGGGATTTGCGTGATCAAATCTTCTACAAGTGGTTTATACTGGATTCAACGTACCTGCAAAACCTTGTGGACTCACTTCCTAACCGAATTCAGGCGGTTGTCGAATCCAGAGGCGGTGTTATACACGATTAAATGATGATTTTCGTGATTTCTCTAAGGGTGACTAATTTTTTGTCCGGTGTGCTTAGAAACTTCTGCATTTTTGATACAATCCTTAAATATAGTTACCAATTAATTGACATACCATTTACAAATTCGATAAATTTTTCTCCATAAATTATGCGGAAATGAATGGTACTATATGTTACCAAAAATTTCCAAAACTATTTCATTAATTGCTTTAAAGACATGTAAACATTGATTTTTTTTATATATTTTTATGGTCTCCAAAAATATTTTTTTAAAAAATATCTGTTTTGTACACAGCTTTCAATTGCTTTGATGCATTATAAAATTTGCTGAAATTTAGAGTAATTTTTTTTAATCAAAACTAAACTAGACATTTTTTAGCTTCCTTAAAAAGTACGATTTTGATAACACGGGATTTGTCCATTATAACATGTTTGTTTTCTGCCATTTCAATGAAATTGACTTTGCCACTGAGATTAAAAAGTACATGAAATAGAGAAATAAAACAAAAGGTATCAGCTTATTAATGATTTGTTTTTTCTCATCTATTTTCTTAAATACTATATTTTTACATCAATGCATCTCTGCTAACGTTAAATGTTCAATCATCAAAACGTACTATAAAATAATTTTGTAAATGTTAGTTTGTAGTGAATTTTCTTTTATCGAACTAATGAACTCAAAACGATGTCCACGAAAAAGCAATTAAAAATGTGGGAATGAGACAAAAGTTTTACAATACCATATCGTGAGATTACGGTTTTTTCAGGCTGTATTTCTTGAATTTATTTGTCAAAAAATAAATTAACAACAACAAATACAAATTAATATCTGAAGTATGGAAAGTCTTTTTATCAAAGTGTGAAACCTATGAGTTTTTTTATCACATTTCAGATTGCTTTTAATGAACGAATGACTTCAAGCTACTTCAAGAAAACACTAAAAGCTGCTTGGGCAGTTAATTGGAATTCATAATGCACAACAGTTACAACATAAACAGTCAATAACTCCTTGATTTTTCAGTCTTGCTCACTCTTTAAGCATCATTCACAAGTTTGCTGATCTGTTCCGGTGAACAAGATCCGGCCAAAACATGTATCCAGGTTTCAACACTGATAATAATGTGTTCTTAATAGGTATTGCCATGTGAAAGCTCCCCCCTTGAATACGCTCAGGTCACTTTAAATAATTTTAAGGGCCGTTTGAAACCTTAAATGTTCTTTTTAAATCAATTGGCTGGGACCAAATGATATACGAATTTTCTCAATCATGCCTCTTATTTTTAAGCAACTTACATAATGCTAAGGAGGCTCAGGATATTAAATGTTTACCTCCCAATGAGGAGAGCTAGATTCGAATCTCAGTGGTGGCTGATTGATGCAAATTCTACTCTTGGCTCGTACCGAAGAAGGCGTTGACGTAAAATATATTCAGTGATAGACGAATCATAAATTAGAATGTCGCTCTAACTGTGGGAGGATTTTGAAGTTTTCCTCTCCATAAAAAGCAAATGCAGGTTAGTTTCATCAAAAATTTCCACACGAATGCCAGTTTGTACAAAAGCTAGTTTTCCAAAATTATATGGCTACGGATTTGAAAATTTATAATAGTAAACTCAGAATTGGATCAGATGTGCAACACCGGTTTTAAAATGAAAATAAAGCACTGAACGTAGAGTTTTAATAATTTGAATTTATCGATTTATTGATCATTTATCGAAATGGATAATTTGACATGTTGAAATGTCTATATTCATCAAATACTGCTGAATTTGAATGTAAGTCATTCGAAAAGTTTTCTGCAATAGCACAAAACTTTTATTCCTTGGTGGAATGTTTGCTATCTTTGGAACTTTTATACCAATCGAACACTGTTGGTTCTTATAAAGAATCATTCCAAATGGTTTTTGCAATATTTTAAATGCCTACGGGGCAGAGATTTAATTGTAAAAATAAAATGTTGCGCTCTCTGCTTAATGACTTTCACTATTTAGGAAAAATCGATGGGATTTAAGATATCCTCTCATTAAAAATAATTTCCTTTTCCAGAGATAGAATTAAATACTTTCATGACTCTTTTAAAATATTTAATGGATAATTCGAAAAATAACTGATAAACGTTTGCAGATGATATCTATTATAGATTAATTTTAATTGTAGCATCTCTCATACTTTTTGATCATAGCAGTAAAACTTTTTTTCTTATTATTAACCTATTTGTTGCCAAACCCTGCCATCACGTGATTTTGGAACAGCATCCCATGTTAACGCGAGACCCGCACCTAATATTTTTCAATATTCATAGAAACATTGAAACACTTTATTCTAATAAATACATTTCAGAGCGCAAATACTGTTTGTGAAGAACAAATTAATATTCTGAATAAATAATGAGGAGCAATGGAACATGAGGGAATAGATAGTTTTCCATAGTACATGTTTTAAAAAAGTAAAATATTAACATCATTTGCCAGTTACAATTCAAATTGCTTGTTATTTTTTAAGAAAAAAATATTATTTTCCATGCCGTTGCTCATAAATAAATGGTAATAATTTTTTTATGCGACTTAAGAAAAAAGTAACAATGTAAGGAAGCAATGAAATACTAACAACTGTATTTCATTGAACTTCAAAAATGAATACTTCCTCTAAAAAAAAAAGAAAACCTTTTTGCAAAAAGAGGAAATAGAAAAAAAATATTTTTTCAAACTCAATTTTTGTTTGTAATTGGGATTTCACTTTGTCCAGAATAGCAAATAAGTTACTTCCGCTCTTTGATTATACCTTTCTCGAATGTATTATTTTTTTTCTTCAATAGCTTGTGTCATAAATCATTTCAACTAATCACTGAATGATAGAATGATTAACTGTTTTTGCTTAACCGCTTTTCTGAGACAATATTTTTTGTAACAAGATGAACTGTTTTATATTTTTACTTGAGAATAATTTAGAAAAATGTTATTTTTTTCTATGCGAAATGCGGTTTCTTATTTAAATGTAAGAAAAGAAATGCGAACAGTTAGGAAGAGCTGATACTGTATTTTTTCGAAATTTTGTTTTACATAAATATATTGAAAAAAGGCTACATTTATAAGAAGCGCTTAAAAAAGACAGTTGCATTTTTTAACGTATAATTGTATTGAGATTAACCAAAGCATTAAAATTTAAAAACGAAAAAAGAGAAACACATGAAATAGAAGAAAAAAAAATAGTTCAGTGGCTTTGACGACCCTGGCTTTGCAGAATTTTTATCAATATTCATTTCCATAAATGTTTTTAGATACATATTTTTATTAATATCTACAACTTGTAAAAATATAGTTACAGAAAGCATGTATAACGCAAAATACGTGTAATAAAACTACATGTCCTTTGCATTATGACTTGATTAATGAGTGGGTTGATAATGAAATAAGTATTTTTGAAGATTAACACACTTTATTCATACTACAAACACTTTAGACATATCGTATTAAAATACTAAATTGGATTTAATACTTAAGTACCAATGCGTACATGATACGACTAGCGCATGCTTAGATCAAAAACGAAATAATGTGAATTAATAGCTATTTAGATCAATTTAAAATATCGATCCAACCATCATAATGCATTACATGTTGAAACAAAAGACGTTTCTGTATCTAAAACAGTTTGCTTAGAAAATCAAAAAAAAAAAAAAAAAAAAAAAACATCGGGTGAGAGTTACAATAAGTGAAAAAAATTTCTATTTTACATATATATATATATATATAACGTGCCAATAGAATTTTTTTCATTCTACCATATTTTAATATTGCTATGATTTCTTCCTCTGAAAATATTTGGGAAAAAAAACACAGTATATTGAATAATATGAACTCCTCATGAATTAATATTATTAATTATTTTCCTAAATCATTTGATCACGAATATACAAAAATCTTCGCTTTAAAAAGACAACTTTGCAAAACAAATATTATATTATATGAATTAAATTCAACTGCTATGGAAAAAAATATCCCCACACTTTCTTACGGCGTTAAAATTAGAATTTACCTTTCCTGCAAAGCAAATAATTTCCATTTATTCTATGTTATCATTTCCTGCTATATTATCTAATAACAGATAGAATTTTATATTACAGTAATTTTGTTCAAATATCGAAATTTTTGTGAGAGAATAACGGTTATTTAATTTAAAAATAATTCGGACTTTTTGCAATAATTATGACCTTAACAGTGTTGCAGTCTATGAATTTCAAAGAATAAGAATGTGTGATTTGATGCATGACGGCTATAAGATTTTTTTCTCTTTTTGGAGACACATTATCCATTATTATTTGTTTTAATCTGTTTGCGTTCACCTTTTTTCATCTACATCCGATTTCTTTTAGTTATTTATTTCTTCAATTGAAACATTTCAAGCTGGTTTATATACTGGCGCCATTTTTAGCCACAATTAGAGTTATTAGAATTTTCTATAACTTGTTTTAGAAATAATTTTACTTAATGCTTTTCTTGCGTTCAGTGAACAAAATAAAAGAACGAGACACTTAAAGAACTTTTGGCCTTGTGATTGAAAATTGTCGTTAAATAATTTTCTTATTAGTTCAACCATCTTATTTGTTCAACCATAAATATTAATCTTATTAGGATAAGCAATATGATATTTTTCTTGTATTCGTGATATTTTGAGTTTCAAATCAGATGCGAAACCTACTTTTTCCCATGTGAACATATATTCTTCCCGACGTATTTAGATATTTGAGCCGTAATCTGGAAAATATGGTCTCAATTGTTTAAACAGATAAGCTGTAAATAGTTTTTTTTTTAAAAAAACTATTTCAATTATTGCAAATTTCTCCAGATCACTGGATTCAAGTAAGTCTAATTTTTTAAACACATTTGTAAAATTTGTTTGTCTTAAAATTTAATGTAATAAGATTCAATGTAATAAGATTCGATGCAATAAGATTCGATGCAATGAGATTCAATGTAATTCAATGTAAATTTTTTTAATATTTATTCATTATTTTTTTTATTATTAAATTTGATATAGGTCTAAAATTTTGGATTAATAGGCAAAAAAAAAAAATATCTATACAATGTTTTAAACTTAATACTCTTCATTATCAAACTCAAACAGAATTTATCAGATAGAGCTCTAAAATTAGTAATTTAAAAGTGTGACTCTTTTAACTTTCGTCTCTCAGAAACTATTCATTCGATTTCACTCTAATTTGTTTTTTTTGGATTTAAAAATTTGTTAATGAAAATAATGAAAGAAAAACTTGATTACCTCATTTTTTTTAAAAAAAAAACATTTCAACCATATTTAAAAACATAATTAAAATTTTCAAAAATTAAATTCGTAAAGAATTTTTTGCTTATAATTTTTTTTTTGGATTAGCGATTTTAACCTGTGCAAAATTTGCTTAAATTATTCCAGATATAAAGCGAAATACGTAAAAATTGAAATCAATATTAAGTTGGCCAAATTTACAGCAGTTCTACAGTCTAATGCGACCATATTTCGGCTATCTCTGATTTGATTATGAACCTACAAGATTATGAACCTACAAGATTTTGTTCAAAAATAGTTCAGTTGGAGAGTTTTAATGATTTAAGCAGGTGCTGCTTTCTAAGCAGCACCTGCTTAGAAAACAATTTTACCAAAATTAAACAGCAGTTTGACAACTTTTATGAAGTATAATATATTTCAACTACATTGACAATAACAGTTGCTTAGAATTAAGAACAAAAATATTAACTGAATAATAAATTTAAAGAAAAAATAAAAACTACCGATTATTGGAAAAGGTTTTTAAATTACTTATATTAAATATTTTGTAAAGATTATTAGGGAATTTGTAGTTATGCTGCTGTAAAATACTAAGCGTATTTTTTATTACCAATATTATTTCGTGATTTAACGAAACTATTCAATTATTGTTATTTAATTAGTTTTATGATCTCAGAAAAAAAATCATTGGACATATACTACGGAAGTATAAAGAACAGTGTAGTACAATATTTGGTACAGGTTATTATTGTTTAAGCACATTCCTTCATCAAAACGTATATATTTATATTTTTAAGTCCCGCAGTGGACTGATCGTTAAGACACTGTTCCCAGCAGATCACCGAAGTCAAGCATCACTGGCTACGGTCAGCGTGCGGGTGGGTAACTACTTGGATCAGCCGGCGTAGGGACCGAAAGTGTGCGGTATTGGTCCTCGTTAAACTGTTCTACCGTAAAGTGCTCGACTTCGCGTGCAGGTCATCGGGCTACCAAAGCAGGGGAGCCATCCCCTCTGCAGAGGATCAAAATTGTGATGGCATGTCTTCGGATCATCCTCAGAGATGTTTCACAGACCGTCGCCAATAGACCATTGTGCTGCTCTTGTGCGACGTAAATGAACAACTACAGCATATATATTTAAATTACATATTTTCAAGCAAAAATTGAAAAACTGGAATGAATATCTTTGTATGCAGCGTTGAGTTTAAAGTGGAGTTTAAACTCTTAAAATCTAGAATTGGCTATATTATTCCATATTTTTAGCCTATTTAACATTATTATTAAATAGGCTAATTTATTCCATATTCCAATTTCCATATTTATAATATTTTATTATATTATTCCAAATTACATTATTATTATATTGTGACTGATTAAACAATCTAGGAAGTGAAAGTAACTGTTCCATAAACTAAATTTGACGATCAATAATAAATGAGAGAAGATTACTAAAACTACAGTTGTATAGTCTTATTAAAATTAACCGCAGATTGTGGGCGAAAATGGCAGACCGAATTTACCACTTGTACACGAACTTAGCCAATTGTGGAATCTGCATCATCCCACGAAGATGCAGTGGGCAGAAGGTGTATTCCCACACTGAGTGACTTAGGATTGTTTCTGAGATCCGCCATGAGTAGGATTAAGAAGAATATCTGATATCAATACCCTTGATGATGACGTCTTCTTATTCGTGTACGATGAGTCAATGGCTGTCATAGGGTTGAGGCGTCAGAGATATTTTCAAGGTTGGGTGGTTATCTTTCTTCGAGTCCTTGCACTCGTTTCATTACCAAAGGTCAGGAAACCAGTAGGCCATCGTTGCGTGGTTTTTTTCAAGAAATAAATCAAATAGTGAATAGATGCTGATCTTATCTGTCAAATCCTAATAGAGGAAGGACGTTGAAGTGTCTAGTCATTGTCTTGAGTTTTCAAACATTTGTTTTTTTTTACTGTTCAGTAAGCATGCGAATCTCAGACTATATTTACTTTAATAGACAAATAAGTCGAAACAATTTATTAAATTAGCCAGCAAGTTTATGTTTTCAATCATTGTTACAGTTAATTATAAATTTTAGTTTTAGTTTAGCTATTTTCTTCTAAGAAACGTTATATTTTTTACCAGATGTAATCTACTTAAAATAAAGCTTAATTGTTCATAATTTTCATTTATATAAGTAGAATATCTTATGCCCTTGTGTTGTGATGAAACATGGACTTGTTGTAACTTAAATTTCCATAAAAGTAGCATTTGTTTAAAATAATATTTCATATTTTGTTAAATACCCTGCAAATCAAAAAATACTTATTGCGTTTTTGTCACCTTTACGATAAAAGTGTTCAAATTATTTTCCAAGTGTCTAATTCAATTTATTACATTTATACTTTCCTTTGCCATTGGTATGAAAGTTTATGTTCATTAGTTTTTTCCGAGCATTATTTCACGAAAAAAAACATTTCCAGACAGTTACAAAAGTTAGTATGTACCTGAATCGCAATGTTTTGGAGATAAAAAAATTGCCATTACATGCAATTTATTATTAATCCCATAATTTAACTGCAAACATTTCGATTTTAATAGAGTCAGTTGGCTTATTGAAATAAATGTAAGCGTATGCAAATATATAATACCGTAATTAAGGTGATTAAGTTGCATTATTTTGAAAATAGAGTTATCAGGAGTTACTTTCGAACACTCTGGCCACCAAGACCACTTGATTTTAATCCGACTTTTGGCTGATTTGCTCAGTGATTATTAGCAAACTTGGCTGAATTGAACAGACCACAGCAGGTATTTCATGACTCGTTAAAATGCTACTCTCATTACATACGAATCATACATCATTACATGCATATTTGCATACTTTCATATATACATACTTACTTACATATATTCTTTCATATATGCATGCTTACATATATTCATGCATACATGCTTACATACATGCTTACAAATATGGATGCTTACATACATTCATACATACTTATATTTATTACATAAATGCATACTAGTATGCATGCTGTTATTGTTGTTTGTAAATATTTAAATTTTTTTTCAAAGAGGGACATACTAAAAATACTGTTAAAACTATATAATTTTAATTTTATTTTAAACTTACTTTGTTGTTCGTACTATTTTATTATAAATTACTTATTGTATTTTTATATGTACTTTATTTTTCGCGTTAATGGTAAATAAACATAATTCAACATTAATTTTATACTGAACTTTAAAATTACAAGCCATTCCAAACTCTCCACTAATTGGCGAAGTGTTTACTCTATTTTAAAATGCAAGCAAGGCTCTTGTGGGAATCTAAAGCTCAATTAGTATTCAAATTATCTCTTAGCGTTATGTGAAAGGTAATTGTGAGCAAATGAATACTTGGCAGCTCTTGAACTTAAACAATTTTCCTGCAACGTTTTACTCTAAATATTATTTACATTTAATGAGGATTGTCCTACAGTTTACTGGTAAACATTTCATCATCTGTATACATAAAACGTTCTAATACGCTAAGGTTACGCTGAGCCTAATCATTTCTAACAATCCAATGCCATGTAACGAGAAACTAAGGCTTGAAATTCTGAAATAGTTTGTAGAAGAGATCGCTCGGGAAATTACGAAGTATTTGGACGATTTGTGCAATATTCATAGGAACTATACATGATCAGATATACCTCTCACAGTTCACTGCTCGCCAACACTAGCAAACACTGAAATTAGATTAGAAATATTATTTAGAATCGCAATTTTGCAATAAAATTGCTATTTTCACCTGTTTCAGATGGAGATTAATTAAATGAAATGAAGAAATAAAGCCCGTTATAAATACCCGTTATTAATTACCCGTTATAAATAATGATTTAAGAAATGAAATCCGTTATTAATTATCAGTTTCAAAAGCAGGTAGATCGTAAAATATACCAATGTATTGAGATAAGAATTTTTAAGGAGTTTAAAATATGGTACTCATTGGAATTGGCATCAAGTTCCACTGAAGTGAGATAGCTACAAGATCATTGAATGCCACATGACTTTTTTTGTGTAATACTACTTTTTTTTTAATGAAAAACTGAAAACTTTTGAGAATTTGTAAACTTTTGATTATACTGTAAATCAAGTACACTTCGCAAGCCCTCTAAGTAATTGATATCATTAAAGGAAACAATCAACTACGGCAATTCAGGGAGAAGGGAAGGACATAAACGTAAAACTCTTTGGTACATGCCACCGTGCAGCCCTTTATAAATTACCCACAAATTTTCAACGAAACTTAACAAATCCGAAAACAAAACTTTTACGTAACATAATATAATTTACTGATAATTGTTTATCAGTTTGCCAAGTTAAATATGAGTCATTTTGGTAGGGCCGAGAAGACATCAGTGACAAAATCTAAACTGAAACTGTCAACAACCACACTATAAAATTTTTTTGTAAAATTTGGTTCGGTTCGTTTATATCCGGATAATTTATAAGGCCCTTCATTGAGAAAAAAAACTTAGCACCCTTAATTGTGATGAATTTCGAAAAAAAAAAACTATTCGAATTTATCATTAATTTATCCGATTCTTATGTAAGACTTCCTAACTAGATTCGGGGGTATTCATTTTCAATTGTGGTTGCAGCACCAGACTACGAATTCAAAAGTCCCAACACCTCTATATTCGTAGCAGTGAAAAACTCTCTCACTTTGTGACAGATGACAACACTACAGTGACTTGCTTCATTCCATGGGTTGGCTCTATTTTTCGTAGAAATCACCCGTGTTCCAAACAATATCAAACCCCAAACTGAAGATGAGTTTTACAAGAAGAAATGACGACTTTTAGAATCACTGGCACTAGATACTGCAAAGAATTTCGGATCAAATTACCGCAGAAAGATCCAGCACTAAGGGTACCGGTAATTTTTACCAAAAATCCTTTTTACCGGGTAATACGGGGAAAAAGTCTGATATACTGTGATTTTTACAGTTATAAATACAGTAAAACCACTGAATAACTAATTGAATTAAAATTATTGTAAGAATTATGATATAATATTCTACAGTAAAAATGTATTTTACGGCAAAAATGAGTTTTACGGTAAAAATTAATTTTACAGTGTTAATGAATTTTACGGTAAAAAAGAATTTTACGGTAAAACAGATTTTAAGGAACATGCATCCAAAGTGCCGTGCAAAGCAATTTGATAGAGAATTTCTTACAGCGTATACTTAAATACTATATCGCTCATGGGCAGCAATAGCAGCACAACTAAAAAAATAAAGTTTTGAGATAAATGGGTTTAAAGTTTTCATTGCTAAGCAAAATGCATAAGAAATGCTTTAGTTTGCTTAAACGAAGATTATCTTCCAGTTGAATTATGAGTTGTGCTAGTATTGCTGCTGAAAGAATGTGTATTTTCATATTTACACCTGTTCTTAGTCCAACAACGTATTTTTTTGAGTTGTGCCACTATTGCAGCCCATGAGCGATATATTTAATAGGCATTAGTGGGAACACGTGTATTATTTTGGTGATAATAGCTTTACGGGCATAAATGTTTTTTTAAGGTCAGTGGTAGAAACAATATTTCTCTGCCATCGACTATAATCTAGTTATCTGTTTTATTTGTTATCTGTTTCATTCGTAATTATCATTATCAAATTCCTATTTTGATAGTTGATCAGGGATTTTAGAAGTGATTACAAGAGCAAACAAATCCAAGAATGCCTTGAATGACAAAACTGAGTGTTATTATAACAATGTTTCAGTCACATTTAAATAAAAAGGCCAATGGCTAATCTTAAATTTAGAAAATTACAAGAAAGATAGCCTCAAATCTTTAATTTGATAAATAAAAAGCAATCCGTATGAACAGCTTATAACTTTGTAATTTAATATGAATAAAGAAGTACTGCTTTAAATGCATTTCAGAATAGT
Organism: Parasteatoda tepidariorum; assembly: GCF_982258835.1. NCBI lineage: Eukaryota > Metazoa > Arthropoda > Arachnida > Araneae > Theridiidae > Parasteatoda > Parasteatoda tepidariorum. Next base: position 87,528,514 of record NC_141760.1, on the reverse strand, counting down.
TTGTAATTAGTGACTTGTACTGACAGTACGTCATTGCAAAAGCTGGTTTGCTTAATTTTGAGCCAGTAAAATTTTGATTAAGAGGCACTGCGCCAGTTTAGGCTGACGAAGACATAATACAGGCACTAATTGATTCAAATTGGTGAATAGCAACTCGTGAGATCACCGAGTGAATAAATGTATCGAATTCAACCAATCATGGCCATTTGAAACACCTAGGCTTATTCTCAAACCTTGACCTATGGGTCCCTCATGTTCCTACAGAACGATCACATTAGACGTTTATGCTTTGCTTCTCAAACTTTAATAAAATTATCTTTTTTGAAGAGCATCATCCAAGGAGAAGAGAAATGGGTTGTCTTGTTTGTTTTGGTCTCTATAAAAATTTTGAGAAGGTTATGTATTTGTTTTAAATAAGGAGGCTAAAAATCACATGGATCAGTTTTTTTTTGCCAATAAAGGGCAAACATTTTATGAGTTAGGAATTGGAGCAGTTTGGCAAAAGGTATTGGACCAGAATGTACAGTATAAAATTCAATAAAATATTTATTCACTGTAAAAAATAGTGTTTTATTTTCAGAAGGAAAAAAAAAGGAAATTTTATTCTGAACAACACAATGTAAATAATTATCGGATTTAAGTTAAATAAATTATTACTAATACTAATATTTCTAAATAAATTTAGTTATCCTTTATAATTCCGAACTGTTGTTTCTTAATTGTAAAAAAAAAAAGATACGTAAACAAGAAAAAATATTTCAAGTTGCATAATCTTTTGAAATTGAAACTGTATAAATAGATATAATCAAATAAAGTCTTATATCGCTTTATACCACATCTTCATTGCTAAAAATAAATTTCATAACGCATTCGAAACCAAGACAAAATTATAATTTTTTCCTTAACCTTAAATTTATTGATGATATAATAATTTAACTATTTATTTTTTTTCTTTTAAAGAAAAAACAACCTGTTTTAAGATTTTATGTCCCGGATCCAACTAAACAGTTTTTTTTTGCGATGAAAAAGATTTTAATCAAATACATTTCTAAGAAATGGTTTTAATATTTGAAGATGCAAAAAATAAGAAGTAAACAAAAATTATTAACAAAAATTTTTTTTACAAAATTTTCAGATTTAATTTACGGTCAGAAAAAAATTAATGCTTAAACTTTATACACAATGTTCCTGTAATCCTACATAAGCATTACAGACATTTCTAAATAAAATATAAATATATTCTACTTTTTATTTAGCGTATTGTTTTTTGCTTTTAACAACGGTGAACGGATGAAAGACTTTATATTTTTAAGTACATTAAATTCCTCCGCTTTCTAGATTAATTTTCGCTTTTATGTATAGTTTGCTAAATGACTAAATCAAAAAAGTCTAGACAGCTTATTTTAAAAAAAAGCATAAATATCACTTTTACTTATTTAAATATTTAAAATGTGTTTTAAATTATTACTTATCTATATTTACTTAAAATATTATAATAATATTGTATAATTTTTTACTTGTATTTTGAATTAGAAAGCAACATGTTGAGCTCATAAATATAGACTGAATGGAAATTAAACATATGATTTGATTGCAATTGAAACTGATAAGCACTTTTTAATTCAATTTATTCTATTTTATTTTATAACCGTCGCAGAACAACCAACCTAATTTTATGGGTTTACGACTACTAATGTTCAACACCGTAGCCTTGTAATTTTGCACCCAATCCAGAAGACAAGGGAACTCCTGGATCGAGTATTGGAAGAAATTTTCCTTCGTTGAGGACTTTTTGATGGAACTAACCCGTATTTGTGTTACACGTTCTCGTTAAGCTTTCTCATAATTATTTTATATTTTATATTATAACGGTCGTTGAACAGCTAACTGAATTTTCAGTTCACGAGTATCAATGTTCAACTCCGTAATCTGGTAATTTTGAATCCAATGCAGAAGACGGACAAGGAAACGCGTGAATGAAGTATTGGGAGAAATTTGAATCCGTGGAGGACTTATTGATGGAATTAACTCGCATTTGCTTTACATGAAGAGGAAGACCACGAGAACCTCCCAAGGTTAGTCTGACGTCAAGAGGACTCTAGCCCATGATCCGTCAACGACTGAGAATATTTCACGTCAGCACTGCGATCGATGCAAGCCGGATGTGGAATTCGTATGGACTGGGATTCGAACCATGTACGCCTCATTGCAAGGCGAACGCTCTATTCCCTGAGTTGCAATGGATATATATATATATATATATATATATATATATAATAAATAAATACAAGAAAACACTAAGAAAGTTAAGAAAAACAATAAGTTCTGTCACTCTGTTTTGCGCATATAATCGTGTGGGCTGAAGAAAAGATTATATCTTTTTTTTTCCGGCTTTTTTTCCGGTTTTTTAATTAACATTTCACTTTTTTTTTTTTTTTTTTTTTTTTTTTAATAAAATGTTGTTTGTTATTTTTTTTACTTATTATTTCCCACCCCCTTTTTTTTCATATGTCTATAATTTTTCTTTGTTTTATTCTTCATTTTGAACTTATATATATATATATATATATATATATATATATATATATATATATATATATATATATATATATATATATATATATATATATATATATATATATATATATATATATATATATATCTCCATTGTACTGGAAGATTAATGAAAATATTTGTTTATGTATTAGTACAACAAATGGAGTCTTACAACAAATGGAAAATGCATACAAAGAAAACAACCGAAGTAGACAATCACTTGGCAAAATTTTGCTTCTTTTCTCTTGAGATTGCAAATACGCATGCGCATCAGAAATCTCTAGCCAAATGCTTTAAATGTTATTACATTGGCCAAATAGCAGATAATAAGATAAATTCTAAAATTTTAACCTTCTTACTTGGCTAGCAATAACTAACTAATGGAAATTATTAATAATATCATATCAATTACACTGTACTCTTCCTGAACACACCTAAACACTTCCAGAAATTTTGGAATATATAGAACCGTAATATCCTTCCAGCATGCTGAAACCATAATATAGTGCTAAGTTTAGCAATAGCTGTGTATTTTGGTAAGAATTAATAAACGGTACCGATTAAAAGTTTAGCGTTGAACCACTTTTTTAACTATAGATTGCATTAGAATAAAGTTTAATTAATATTTCATATTGCTATAACAAATTTTTACCTTAACGATATTTCTTAAATTTTAATTAAAAGTTATAAAACAGTACTCTAAGAGAGTTGCTTTATTAAAATGTTAAATAATTTAGGTTTAAAAGATAATTTAAAAATACATAAATAAGTCTTAATGCATAAATAAAGAATATATATAAATTCTGAAATAAAGCTTACGTTTCATTAAGTAATTAAACAATATTTTCCTCACTATACAATTGTTAATTTCATATTTACGTTTACAAATGTCATAATTTTCTATTGAAATGTTTCAGAAAGTAAAAACAAAATTATAATAATTTCTTGTTTATTAACAGGTAATTAATATTTCATTGAATAAACAAATTACTCTTTGTTGGTTAATTTATTCACATTTATGAGCATTTTTGCGTATATTTCTACACAAAATTAACCGCGCTTTCAATAAATAGAAACACTGGCTTTAGTTCCCAAATGAAATGAGGTAGAACAAACTAAAAAATAAAATTGTAAGCACTTTCACAGCAGTATCCTGTGTTTGTTTACATAACGAGGCTCAAATAAATTTCTCTTTTGGTAATTAAGTTGTAGAGCGGGGTGAGTTAATTAGATTATCCTATTACAGACCGGCAACATTTAAAAATTTATACAACAAATGAAGTTTTTCTATGGTTCCATAATTAGAACTACATTTAGTCAGTCAGTTTCGTAAAAATAATTTCAGCTCGCAAATTATTTATCACGTGCTTTTGCTACTTATAAAAATTGCAGTATACAGTGATTTTGAAATAATTTGTAAGATCCGGTTAACTTTTGTTTCCGGTAACAGGTTTTATTTAGAAATACTGATTTGTAAGCACTCTAAATATAAATGACTGCAAAATAAATAAAATACAAAATTATTGATTTTAATAATATGAAATATTGATTTAAAAGCAAAGCTCAGTTTTCAATGAAAATTTCTAAACTTTTCTTTGTGAATAAAATTAATCTTTTATAATGATGATGTACCCGGTTTCATAAAATATGTAGTCTATATTTTTAGATTAATGTGAAATCATCTAATGTCAATAACCAAGTTAACATTGTAAATGGATAAACTTTTTTGTGCATAATGTTATATTTTTAATGATAAAATATTAATATGAAAAATTTTGTTGCAAATATCTTTGTTACACATTGGTGAAAATGTATTTTAGTTTATCATTCTTATGCTAAATTATAAAATATATAAGCAATACTCTGATGATTGATTTAACATTGAATATAATAAAACAATTTTTTTGTAGCATAAATGCTACAAAATGCTCTCTTTCCCAAAAATATTTGTATAAAAAGCAATCTGTTTCATTTACACATGTTTCTAGTTTTAGGAATATACATTTCAGCTTCAAAAATTTATGCTAAAATAGCTTATTAATAATCGATTTAACATAGGATGAAAAATACAAGAGTTATATTTTTCGCATAATGTCAATTTTTAGCAGAAATATTTGCATTTAAAAATAATATTTCTTTATATAAACCTTTTACTGGATTTAAGAACCATATTTTATTTTCATAACGTCTTGATTACCACTCATTGTTTAATCAAGATATTAAAAATTGATTTTTTAGTAAAATCTGCGAGATTTTTATTTGCTGCGTTATACTAACTTATTTCTACCTAATATATTTTGAAACAAAAATAAACCATTTTGCATAAAGCTTTTTCCTCTTGGATTTAAGAATTATATTTTTAAAACTGAAAGATATAAATACTTGGCTTAAGTACGCCAAATTTAACAATGGAGAGATAATGGGTCTTTATCATATTTCTATCGTTATCCAAAACGTAGGCTCAAAACAAAATCTCCCTTATTATGTGATATGATTTCCAGAATATTTGATGAAAATTTTTTCAAAATTTATCACTTTCGTTTTATGTCTTCCTAATTTTCTTTACTCGATTTGACATTTAAAATTGAGTCTAAAAGAGCTTCTAAACTACCACCTACGATTCTGAATAAATTACTAGAAAGCGTTCTTGAGTCATGAATATTTAAAAGATATTTTAAGCAAGTGATGTTATAGCGAAAACCTTTAAGTTAAAACCTTTAAGTGAATTTTGAAACTTTTACAGGAATTTGAGGTTATCATAAAGAATTAAGATTTAAAGAAAGCTGTAAAATATCGATGATAAGTGTTTTAGATTTATTTCTAAGCTTTGTTGCACGTTTAAAGGTGTTAGATATCTAACATAAGTCATTTCTATCATTTCCTTTTCTTGTTTTTTTGGATAAAATTATTGTTTTATTTCGATACGAAATACTTAAATTTTTAAAAATTAAGTTTTTCTATTGTAATTGTATTGCTAAATGCCTAAATGATAACAATTATTGTTTCCATTTAAATTTTAACAGTTTTCATTAACCTCGATAGTTAATACTTAATTCTGAAAGTATTGATAATCCATTAATTATCCAATACTTGTCAACGCAGCTTTATTAAAACTTAAAAACGATTTCAACTGCAAGATAATATTTTAAATTGAGTTTTCTACAATTCCTTTCTTTAAAATTTAATTGCATAAAAGTAATTATCATCATATAATAATTAATTAGCACATAATAATTTATAAATTATAATTAATTTATAATTAGTTATATAATAATTGGTATATAATGATGTAAACAATTACCATATGAAGGGCTGGTAGATACAGGCTAGATATAAGCTAAAATTTCTAATTGCTGAGGAAAGCATTATTTTGATGACAATAACAATACCATCAATTTACTTGTTGGCAATAAGATATATTCTGTGTATTTTGCTTCCATTTAGGGGATTCATATTTTTCTCCCTATCCGCAGTTTCCAAAATGTTATCCCAAAATATTGCTACTGGTAGACAGACCTTGGTTTAGAAACTCATTGCTGTTGAGCTAACATTGGAAGTTTCTCATGATATTCCTTACCATAAAATACAAATAAGTTCCACTCATATAGTCACTTGCAAATGGAGTTTCGCCTAATTAAGGAGAGCCCTTAATTTTTATGGTGGATTTGAAACTGTGAGGATACGGAATCCCGTCTCCATTTCGTCGAATTAACTTATTGATCAAGTTACATATCTATCAATGATAATAAGATTCGCTCTTCAACTTGTACATTTATGCCATTAAAAGTTATCTACAGAGAACTCACAGTTCTGACTAACAACATTCCTTAGGAAAAGTTTCAACAGGCAAGACTATGGTAATCTATAATAACCTATGCCAACCATAGAAATTTACATTAAGCCCATGATAAATATAAAAATTGGTATGGTATTTATATGGCAAGACACCATAATCCAATGGTAGCAATAGATATTTCTTTGTCATTATATGGCTGAACACCATAACCTTATAGTACGATTAGAGGGAAGTACAGTACGCATATGACAAACTAAGGGAAACACACTTTACGCATGCGTCATTCATATGGAAGAGTGGACATGGTTGGTGAAGGAAACAGGAGTGTTTTACTGTTACTTTGACGATGAAGACCATTTTTGCGTTAATTAAACCAATCCATCAAAAACATTAATACTTTTTCAATAAAGTTCGCCCACCATATAGAAATTTATAGTTATTTAAAGTTATTTTTAATTATTTCAACCAAAAAACAGCATTTTAACTTCAAAAACTTTCACTTCCTATAAGTCGACGACAAAACATTTGCGTGACGCCGATATCTCGATGGAGCATTATTCGGCCAAAAAGAGTTTTTTTTAAAAATTGTTCTCGTTTTATTTTTTTTTCTCGGATTTCTAACTAAATCAAGCTTTAAACTTCTGGAAAGTATTCAAGTACTGACAATAACGGTTTTTTAAGTTTTTGAGCCCAGTCAATTTTATAAACGATTTGATTAGCTAGGACCAAACTAGCTCTCACGGCTACAATAATGTCGTGTGAATTTCTCTACCATCAAATGTTAGATTTTATGCCTTTCTATGATATTGTGCTCAAGTTTTGATGTTGAGATGAATTCTAGATTAATTAAGAGTAGAGAATCAACAAAATCTGTAAATTCATTCCATTTTAATTTTTTTTATTAGTCATATTACCTTTATTGTTTTCTAATTCATTTTTGCCATAAAGATTTAAACTATCCGGGTATCGTCTGGTAAGGGTTCTTTTCTTTCCTGCATAATTATTAACTTAATCTCTCATCTTAATTTTTCGTACTATTTTAATTATTCTTGTAGCATAATCATATTAATGAAAAGCCCCGGAAACTCACTGTGATTCAATGTCCCTTATGTATTATTGTACTATGTATAAAATTGCTACGTATAAAATTCCTATGTATAAATATCCTATGTATAAAATTCCCTATGTATAAATTTCCCTACGTATAGTTGTTTAATAAAACTTCCATAGGGCTATGAAGAAATGTTGCCATAACCTATAGAATAATTTCATCAAAAATTATAGCACACCATAGTTTTAAGACAAAAACTTGCTATAAAAAATAAGAAAGGATATTCCAATGTGGTTTTACCTATGGTAAAGTTAAACCATACACTTTTTCCTTATACGTGACAAATATTTACCATACGTATATGACAAAAATTTGCCATGATCTTGGGACAAAAATTTGTCATACACTTATGGAAATTTTTTTTCATACGTTTATATCGAAAGTGTATGATAAAATTTTACTACAGGCAAAACCCCGTAGGAATATCGGATGGTAACTTCTCATGGCCAACCTAGATCAAATTTTGTAAAAAGACGCATATATTAAATATTAATCTATAACAAATTGCTATTTTGAACCCAATCATTTCATTTACTATATAATGTCTGTATACCAGATTACGGGTAAACCGTCGACTCTAAGAATACAACATTCACCATGAATTTAGATAAGTACAATTTTGAACAAATTACGATGCCCTATTTTCAATTTTTTAATCATATAATTTTTTTACTGAGACTTTCAAGAATTGAAATTTTTTAATTGCTTTAGCGAAAACCATTGCTTTAAAGTAAATTATAAATGATTCAGTTTTGTCAAATGTTTAAAAGATAGCATCAGTGATAATTCGCTAGTTTTCAAGTTGTTTATTGCGCTTTCTGTAATATCTAATTATTTTTTATTCGTTTCGTCTGGTTAACGGAATAAAAAAATAAGTTTTGTTCTGAAAAGGAAAATTAATGGAGAAATAATACTAAATTGCTTAGGATAAGTTGGAAAAATACCAATATTATTATTGACGCCGAAGGTAACAATTTATTTTTGTTAATATTTACTAATTGAAGTAGAGTAGTAAACTAAGTGAGAATGTTGACGTCAATTATGCTTAACTAATTTTGGTTATAGGAACAGAGTGAAATAAAATAAAAGCTATGTGCTCAAATAAAATTATTAGAGAAATGTACTCACTTGTCATGGAAAACCGTAAAAAGTAGCCCTACTTTTATTGACATCAACGTTGCGTAGTTTTGGTAGTAGACACTACTGCCATGATGAAAATTAATTGACTTTTAATATGTACCGAATATACTCCTAAATCGGTACAAAGTATTTGAGTAAATTTGATGCCTATTTCAGCTGCACCAATACTTTGAATTTTATGATACATACTACGGAACTGGGCTTTTGTGGCTCTTCGAAGATATAAGTACAGGAGGAAATTGTTTGAATGTGGTAAATTTTAAATACAAGTTATCAGATGGTACTGAATACACTAAATCTTTTTTTTTATTTTGATTGAATGAACTACTAAATACGTTTTTTGCTTAAACTAGTGACGTGAAGTCACTGGGAAGGATACAAATAATAATAAATAATTATAAATGAAAAACATTGGTATTATTTCAGCTTCATTATTTGCTTCGGCATTTGTCTTTCAATTTTGTGCATGTTTTTTTAGTTCTGCTCAGCGCTGATTTATTGAATGTTTTGCTCGACCAGTACGAAGAACGGTTATTTAGATATTAAAATATATATTATTAAAGATATTTAGGCTTTTAGACTAAATGTCTTTAGAAATAAACCCTAAACGTATCAGATTCAGAGCACTGTTTCTTATCCTTTATTACTCCTAGTAAGGATACTTTATGAAACAGACATTATTGTAGACAGATTTATTTTAAATTTGTATACTTACATATAGAATCTTAGTGATTGAAACATTTCTTATTATTTAAATTCTATTTGAATATCCTGTTTAAATATTTTTTTCAGACTTATACTAACTATTTCGAAATATAAAAGTATCATACGTTTTATTGGATAGTTTCTTAAATTATTTCAAGATGCATTTCACACAGATAAGAAAGACATATAAGTAATGCACAGAAGGAGCTATATAGGTGACTTCACGTGATACTAAAAGTACTTGATACTATTAATGGGAGATGACCAAATAGGATATAATTGTGGTCATTTTAGATTAAGATATCAAAGTGGACATTCCCTTCATTATCCTCATAGGGTCAAAGTGATTTACTAATGGGCAGTATAGAACAATTTAGTGAGTAACTGTTTAATATAATGGATTTACCTTAATGTCTTGAAATTCTGGAATGGCTACACAAATCAGTCCTACAATACCATAGATTTACATAACTGAAACATATTTATGCATTATAGAAATTAAACTGGGCAAAACAGCTTTTGGATCAAAAATTCAAGTTACTTGAAGGATTATTTTAGAATTTGAATCACCTTTTTGACTCGAAATGATTATTTAAGAAATCTGAAATTTAAAAACAAAAATGTTTATCAAAAAAAAAAAACGCAGTATAACTTTCATTCATTTATGCTAGCAACTATTTTGAGTATATTAATTTGAAATTAATTGCTTCAAGAATATTAAGTAAAACGTAACCCCCACCGTTAAACACTCCGTATCAAATTACGGTATAAAGTATTGGCAATTTTGGAGCTTCATCCGTAAAATCCATTTTACCTTGAATTCCATCTTATCCGTAAAATATAATATTGTAATTTTCATAATAATATTCATTTAACTAGAGTGATTCATTGATTTTACAGTAATTATTACAATGAAAATTGCGATGCATTCGATTTTTTGTTCCGTAACATGCTCCAGTAAAAAAGGAATTTACGGTACAAAGTACGGGAGCCATGAGTGCCGTCATATTTTACCGTAATTTGATATGGAGTTTCTTACAGTGCATCACGTTGGATTTCACGTTGGATGCAAAATGTTGCGAATGTCTTTATTCTTTTTTAGGTTAATTTCCCATATATAATAATATAATAGTATTATAATATTTAATAATGCAAAATAATAGATAAATATGAAAATGAATATCTGCGTTTGGGGGGGGGGTTGCGTGTGTGTCCTTTATAGACTACAAACAAGGAGCTTTGCTTACTTCAATAACGTAAAGTCACCGAAGATAGCAACATATAATATTAAAATTAGAAAAATAAATTTATTTTTGCTATATTAAATGAAAAACTTAGTGGAAGAACCAGGTAAGTGACATGTTCAGAACGAGAAAGGATTTTTTATCCATTTATTTTATTACCAATTTATTAGAAGGTGGGACTAACAAATTCATTACATTATTTGGTTTACTACTGCATAATTTAAAATAAAAATCATGCAAGCCTAACTAAAAAGTTATATGGATTAGTTATGTCAAGAAAAAAGTGAAAGCAGAAACAATCTATTGCATTAAACATACCTATATTGACGAAACCACTTTATGTTATTTTTTTAATACATTAATTCCCCTAAAAATGTGATTCACCTGGTTCTTCCATCAAGCTCTTTAATTGTGTCGGTATATGCCTTTCCAGTTTTGAGCACGATTGCTTTGTGTTTCTCAGTGCTGATTTATTGATGTTCTTCTTTTTTATTCACCCCGTGAGAAGAACGGGTATTCATCTAGTCTTTTATATCAATCATTAATGTAAGAAATTACATTTTATTATCAGTTAAATAGTATTTTTAAGCTTGTGTGTTTGTGAGTTTTAACCTGCCATAATGAGTTGAATGAGAAAATAAAGAAAATCTACCTTATTTTCTTGAAAATTGGAAAAAATGCAAATTAATAGCTATTTTAAAGCTTACTATTGCGAACTTTTTTATAAATTAACTGTCTTTTCTCAGCGCAGTTCCTGAAAGAATTGCTTACGTTAAAATAGATTTTCGAAGTTTATCAAAATACTCGTTAGAATACTCGATGTTATGTAACTGTTATGTATCATCTGGCGATGTTATGTATCATCGCCAGATTTGCTGGTTATGAAAAAGACGTAAAATGTCAGCATAAATAGAGGAATAATTTTCCTGGAAAATAAATTTTAAAAAAATACATGAATAAAAAACATTTCGAACAAAATTATTTGTTTTTTCAAAATCGAAAAGAAAACTCAAGCTCTACGTTGATCAGCTACATTGTACGATTGTTCGTAGAACGTTGTCGGTAAAAAAAAATTTCGATTTGGGAAAAAGTTAAAGCAATAAAAATTAGGAATATTTATTATTTTTATGGGTTTCAACTAAGTGGAAAATCTTTCAAATACACTATTTAAAAAAAAAACTAAGTAATGACAATTTAAAAAATTATTTTACTGTCTTAGGGTTTTTAACGAATATTATTCTTTTTTTATTGTAATCGGGTTTATCAGAAGAAAAAAAAACACGACAGTTATTATAAGTAAAGTTGACTATTGCATTCAAATAACGCTACTGAAAGAAAAAACAATTGTAAATTTATATCCTAACAACATATAAGTAAATAAAAAATTGCGCAGTCCAATAAAAGAGTGATTCATAATTAATAGTTTAGATAAAGAACGCTTTTGTCATCTAGTGTTTTTTAAAATATCAATTATCAGTCTCAGTAAAAATAAAATCCCTTTAAAATTATTTTTTATTCATAAAAAGGTTGGTTAGTTTATTGCTAAATAGTTTACATACCCCTTCCTTGTAGCTGGAAAAAATGAATAATAAAGTCTATAAAATGGTCACAATTAACTCACCGAAATCTAGCACAATAAGGAAAAGTATGTAGAGACACAATTAATAAAAATAAAATAATTATATATTTTTTATTACTTGGTACCCTTTTCAGTGACTTTACTTTATACGATTAACGAAATCTTGTTTAATAGTTCAATTTCTAAAATTAAAAATTAACTGTATTTCGTATCACGTGGTTATTGCTCGCGACCATATATGGCAGTACTTTTACTTTCGTTACTTGTACCACCGGTACAAGTAAAAAGTACGTACTTTTACACGTACTTCGTTAATTTTTAAATTTAGTACTTTTACTTGTACTTTCGTTACTTTTTTAGGGAAAAAGTACAAGTATTTGTAACGGAAATATCGAATGAAATCGTTACTTTTTTCTAAAACTCGGTAAGCTTTCTAAAAAAAAAAAAAAAAAAAAAAAAAAAAAAAAAATTAAATTAAAAAAAAAAATGCTTATGTTTTTTTAATTTATAAAATTAATATGCAATATATATGCATTCACAGCTAACTTCGTGTTTAAATACCTTCTGTTTCAACTTATACTGCACATTCAATTATTTTTTACTAGCTCAAGGATCACAAAGCTATCTGAAACCCCGTGCTTGGTTTGTTTATGTTTGTGCTTTTAAAACGTGTTTCTAAAGAGTAAAACAATTTTAAATCAATGGTAATTTAAATAAATAAAAATAATAAACTAAAAATTAAAATCAATAGATAAAATTTCTTTCTTGTGTAAATCCATAAAAAGTATGATATTAAAATTATATTTGATTTTAAAATTATATTACACGATTATATTATAAAATTATATTATAAAATTATATTATAATATTCTTCCGAATTTAAAAATAAATTAATATCCATAGCTTTCGTAATTAAAAAAATAACAACAATTTTGCAAAATCATTAAAGAACATAAGAATATTATTCAATAAAATTTTAGGTTACTTTGAATTTTCGAATTCCTAGAAATGTACTTTTAAATCGTTACTTTTTTTGTTTAGTACTTGTACTTTTTACTCGTTACTTTTTAAAATAAGAACTTTTTACTTTTTACTCGTTACTTTTTTTAAAAATACTTGTACTTTTACTCGTTACTTTTTAAAAGTAACGTTGCCATATATGCTCGCGACCGACGTCTTCATGATAATGAAGTATTGCAAAATTCAAGCATTTTTCCGATGAATTAGCACTTTAGTAAATTACTTATTTTTCACCGTTGGTTCTTCCATTTTCTAATTGCCATTGATTTTTCATTAACAGAGTTTATAGAAAAATATTTTTAAATCTTATGGAAATAGATTTCAAAACCTTGTTTAACATGAATTTTTACGTGGTTTTAGACAATTTTCAATATAATTAATCGGAAAAAAATTATTCCAACTTCGTTTTGATTGAGCTTATACCCGCAGTATGCACAAATGCATTTATGCTTTTCACAGGTATTTGCATAAACGAAGATCTTAATGCAATAACAGGTGATCCAAGAATGCTTATTTTTAAAACTCTTAAAAAAAAAGAAAAAAGAAATAAACACGAATGTTAGTACTAGCAGCTTTTTCACAGAAAACTTGAATATGGTGAAAATGCTGGCCCTAATCTACCAAGCATAAATGCATTTTGGTAGTGCTTCGGGGGAAAATTCAATGCATTTTTTTAAACGTGACTGGAAAATAAAGTGGCATTAAGTCTGTTTACGCTACCTCTAAAGGAGCCATCAGCAGATAAAGTTTAGATGTAAGAAAGGTCTAGGGATATAGCTTGTGCAGACATGCTTTTGTGGCGTGCAATTTATGCTGAAAATTACAGTGGTCAGTGTTTATGTTCTTCGTTGTGGTTGAAAAAAATTCGATAGAACTGTATTTGTGTTAATATATTACATAAAAGGGATAAAAGCATATTTTAGTTACATAGACAATGTGTTTTTAATCTTAAATTTAAAGAAAAAGAGAAAAAACTAATGTGCATTTCTGAAAAAAAACTAATATTTTTTACTTAACATAAACGCATATGGGTTGATTGAAATAGGCCTAAAATTGCCCGTATTCTGCAATTCCAATATTCCAAATACTGGAATCGTTTTTTTCTTTCGTGCAACCGGATAACAGCAAATTGACATCGATATCAGAAAAAAAAAGATTTTTATTCTTTATTTTAGCTACGATGCAAACATACATAACTATTTTTCACAGAATTTTTAATTCGCTTAAAAGCCTATGAATTATTTGTTATAAGCTGGTGGTGGTGGTTGTCAATTTACGTCGCACTAGAGCTGCACAATGTGTTATAAGCTGGAAAAATATAAGATTACAGCGAAAGTACTAAAGATTTCTTAAAAGAGAGTGGTGCATTTCGCAATTGGCAAGGAACTGGATTTTTATGGCTTTGCTTAGCACATTCAAACGATACATTAAGCCCGTATGATTCTAGAAGATAAAATTCATTCGTTTTTCTGAAATTTCTTACGAAATACTTTTGTATTTTGCTTCATTAAATATTTCTGATATTTGTGACAATTTGCTTTTACTAATAAAATGAGCACTTTTTCTGTTTCTGTGTCTTATGTTTTTCTTAATGTATTATACCCAAGTGCTTAGATATCTTACTTCATTTAAATGTGATAAATTCATTAAACTATTTATGATAAGTTTGAAACTCTGTAATTAACCGAAAGACTATGTTTTTATCGTATTTTTTTTAAAAAAATAAAAAAATCAACCACTCTTCTTAGTAATAATTTCTCGAAGATCATATTTTTATGAGACAAGTGCAAGAATTACGAACTTTGAAATGAACAATATAACAATCTGTTAGGCATCAAATTCAAAATTTTTGAGTCAAAATATTGGTTCAAAATTATTTATTTCATTTCCATTTGAAGAAATATATTTTAAAATTAAGTGTGATTCTTATTAAAATTAAGTATGAAGCTTATTATCTTATCTAGGAAAAATAACGATGTTGAAATAGAAAAGAATATGAATATGTTCCGATTCAATTTCTATTGAATTTGCTGGTTGGTAATAACAGAGTGGTAGTTGCAGAAGTTATCGCTATTCTTGGTATTCATTCATTATCTATATTTTTCTCTTTCATTGAAATTCTAATTATTTAAAAAGAAAATTCTTTCTAATAAAGTGACTGCTTTCAGGGAGTGGTATGATTTTTATTATGCCATTTGACAATGATAGATTTGAAATTTAACATCAAAGGGTTTTTATTTCAATGTATTTCCGACAATGGTATTGAAAAGGTTCTTGCTAACGATAGTTCTTTTTTTCATCCCGATTGTTGTGATTTATATTTTTTTCAAGATGCATTTGTTGTTATCGAATAAGATATAGAATGGCGAGTACTTTTTTTAAAATTTGTCTTATTCGTAATTTCTGCTTACTCTGAGCACCATGTCTAAGACATACATAACGATACAGGAAACCCTCTGAGACTCGCTTTCGGACTTATAATAGGAAGATTTAGAAATTTATCAGTCAGATCTTAACGAAACAGGAGATTTAACTGATAAGGAAAACTTAGATAAAAAATATTTTGAACCTGACATTCCATGAATGAATTCCATGAAAATACCTGTGTATTGGATTAGTGTATAAAAGTAATAACGTAAATGAATCAAAAGTTCAAATTCCAGGAACATCGTCAGTACAGAAAGTTCCTGTCAAACGTCAATGATAGAAAAATGGAAAGTCGCAAAAAAAGGCACATAATTTTTTTTCACTTAATTTTCTTTATTGTGTTTACATACCCTTTTGTAGTTAACTTGTCGAAATATAAGTTATTTGACACTCAATATTTAATTCGGCGTTTAAACGGCTGAAATGAAAATAGTATAATATTTAAAAACAAATAGTTTCTAAAAAAAAATTTCCGGAAAATTTAAATTTAGTTTAAATATTTGGATGATTCTAATCTGTTGCACCAGTGTACAAAACTTCTACTGAATTCTACTGAAATTCTACTGAACAAAAAATCAGACCTATCGCAATTTTTACAATAATATTTATTGAATATACATACATTTCTTAGAAATATTTATTGTATTTACATACATTACAATAATATTTACTGAATTAAATATTACTTTAAACAGTACGGTATATAGCTTCCCTGTGAAAATGAGTTTTAAAAGAAATATATATTTTACGGATGCTGTACTCAGGGTGACAGTATTTTTTCCGTAATTTCAGCCAAAATTTTTCGCAGTGTATGTTGTCAACTACGGATGATACAAAAAGGAAAAAGGAAAATAAAGAATAAGACTAATAATAGGCAGTAAGTTATATAAGTTTAACCTCCAGGATAAGCTCTTGGAGAAGCTCCATGGTTCTATTCGATTAGTAAAATTCGACAAGTAAAATTATTTAAGAAATCATAACTTGCAGAAAACATTTTAATGCCATACATTATAGTTACTTGGAGACATTTTAAAATATTTCGGCCAAAATATTTTTCGGTCGTAATAATTTAAAATGTTTAATTATCTTATTAAAATTGGTTTGCAAAAATATTAGTTATCATTTTATCAAAATTTAAGAATACTTTCAAAATTAATTCCGAAGAAATAATTTTTCAGAAAGTTTCAACTCGCACCCTTTCTACATACAGCATTAATCTTTACACTACAATAGCTCGATACAGCATTAATCACAACGCGATACTATTAAAAAGCGATTTTCATGATCCCGTAACTAAACATAATTAATCTTAGAAAACTGATTGATTGATAGTATTGTAGTCATGCAGGGCATGTTTGACAACGATTTATTAATGCCATATCGGTAAATGAAGAGTCATATCATGAAGGAATGGTAGTACATACGTCTTTTGGGATATAACGTATTAGATTAATGGCTAAATTAAATGGTTCAGATAATCTAATTTATGACAGTGCTGTCTGATTCTGCTAAAAGTTATATATAATGCTTATGGAATCAAAATAGGCTAGGTTTTGATAAAATAGAAGAGTTTAACTCTGCATAAATTTTCATACAAAACTGATATATTTCATTCATAATTAAAAGGGTTATGAATTTGTTTCGGATTACCTAAATTATACCTTCCAACTTTTACGCTTTTCCAATAGTTTTGTCCCATTTGTAGTGAAATAACTATTGAAATGATATTGTAGGTGAATGCTTAATTCCCTTTTAGCAATCATTTAAAACACGATAAGAAAACTAAAAGTTTTTCTTTATTTGTACTTAACTTATTTTAATGAAATGGTAGTTAAAATTATAGTATTTTATTGCATTCTTTACAGTTTTTTTGTTCATAATAAATTTGTTAAAACGAGAATAAAATATAATGGCAAATTTTTTTTGACCATGTCAAATATAAAAACAAAATCTTCCGGAAAATCCAAAATAGTTTGCAGGTATGCTTAGCGTAAAAAAAGTCATCTAATTTAAAAATTTGAAAAAGAAAATAATATTTGGAAAACAAAAATATTTTTTCGATGAGAAATTGAAGAAAAAATGTAATCGTAGCTTATATGTGTATAATTTGGAACTAGCAACTCGAGAAAAAGTGAAGTGATTAAGTCCAACCACGTGGTTAAAATCAGATTTAATCGAATACATGTAAGCAACGTCATTAGTGTAGGGAATATCTAGTAAATGCATAGCAGACACGTTTTTTACTTTAAAAATAATGCTTGTCCTAAATATTTATAAACTGTGTACCGGACATATTATCTTTATAAAAAAAGTATAAAATGTAATGCGTATGTATAAAATGTAAAGTACATGCATGAAAAAGTGTATATGGACTACTAGGCAATGGCTCACATATCCTCGTAAGTCTGGTTAGATGTTAGTCTGGCTTATGGTTAATACAAAATAAAACAGAATGGAATGCAAACCTATTTGTTTCCCTAAAAAATGCTATAGATCTCGTACTTTAACAAATAATAGTAAATCACAACCATTCCAAAGTATGAAATATTCATATTTCATACCTTGCCAGTTTGTCATTTAACATTATACCTAGTCTAGAAGCGATGAGAGAAACTATACTATCCTTGCATGCGTTTCTTTTTAGTTTTTAATAATGTTTAACAATGTTCGGAGTTACGTATACATTTACTAAGCAACATAAATATACTAAGTGTATTCGCGTGGCTGTTTAATTATTAAAAATTCATAAAATTACCATGAAAGTGTAAGATGTAAAAGTAAAGTTAAATTTTAAACATTCAAAACATGCTTCTCTAAAGTAAATGAAGAACTAAGCATTTACCTTTTATGAAGATAAATGTGCCTTTAAACGCATCACTTTATGAGCAGCAAAATCTTAATGGATTATTTGACAGTTCTCATCTGCAAATATTACCATATAGATCAAATTTCAAAACTTATTCATTTCAAATCCTTTTCATAAAAATTTGTTACATCAATCAATAACTTAAACCATAGAGTGTTTTAAAATACCTTCTCAAGGTACATTTAAAGAGCAGACGAAATGAAACAAAAAGATTCAAATGCAACTTGAAATTACAAGCCAAGGCAATCAACAGCAGCAGCAGCAAAAGTATTTAGCAGAAAACGCAACGCGCAATTAAAAAGATATATTGTATAATTTTATACAAGAATGAATTCTTTCATTGGGCTTAGGCTAAGAAATTTATCATGCCCAGAATCTCGAGAATTCTCTTTTATTATAGCTAGAAGCTGGCGTGCCAACTCGCCATTAAATTTGCATTTCCCTTTAACACGCTGGGAAAATCCAGGAAGTCAACAGGAATTTTCGCATGACTACGATCAAAAAGAGCGACCATCACTGTTCTTATCGAAGATTAAATCTCATAAAAATACACAAGCTGGCGTTAAAGCCTATGCCGTTCTGGTGCATCTACTGTTTTTAGAATTTCAGCTTTCGAAGCTTCTTTGAAAATGGGTATAAATACATAATCCTCGGTATTCGCGAGACTTTTTCCGCTACAATTTAAACATTTATAATAAAAATCAATTGATCTATGCTTGAAACGTTTATCGTTTGAATATTTCAAAACCATGCTTATCTAAATCTTAATATTTTATCGTTAAATTCATGTTATATTTATTTAGACTACGTGAAGGGGAAGGGGCTACCTTATAAAAATACTTTTTAACTTAAGAAGAACTTGCTTCATTAAGGAAATGTCTTTAATGTAATCACAATTTCGTGAAGTAAATGTATATTAATATTCTCTGGAAATAAGCACGCAAGATTAATATCATTTCTTTCAAATTGTATAAGAAAAAATTTAGAACCATGAAATCGATTTTTCTTAACGAAACGAAAATGATATTTCTATTACATTTAGTAGTTTTACTGTATTTATTTTAAAAGCGTAAAGATTTTCTCCAATAAAATAAAAAAAAGTTCCAACGAAAATATCTGTGTTCACAAATGTTTTCATTGTATAATTTAGTTTTGTAGATTTGAGTCACTTATTATTGTATTCTATAATGTTCAAGAAAACACAAACGTAATGTAAAAGTAAATGTAATTGATTAGGAGATGGATACTAATAAAACTCTTAATTATGTTTGTATAAATGTAAACATTGTTTTAATTTAGAGACTAGTAACGATTAATTTCAATTATTCCTAAATAGCAGGTTCAACACGTTCGACAAAAACTTATAGCTTCAAGAATTAATAAATCATATTTAATCATGATATTTCTATTTGTAACTAATTTCAGATATAAAACATATAATATTAATGAGTTTTGTATTTAAATCAATGACGGTATTAAAAAAACTTGTCCAATTCCCCTCAGTTCACTGAAGAATTTTTTTCAGACCAATATTACAGTTTTTAAAAGAAAATTTCCACTAAAAACTAATACAAAACTAGAATTTTCCAATGTTTTCCACTAAAAACTAAAACTATTACAAATAAGTTCCTTAAAAACTCTATAAAGTATTATTTTAGTTAAAAAGTTGCATCTTTAGCTTAAGGAGGCTTGTATGAACTCCGTTTTTATTAGATTAATCATATATTAGGAAAATTCTAAAACAGAGTGCTGTTGTCTTTAAAATTAAATTTTAGTTAAGTTTTAAGAACTTGATGGGTTTTTTTTCACTTACGGTTATATACAATAAAATTTCTGAAGAAACGTTGAGGTTTGGCTATTTTTCAGTACCTTAAATCACATTTTATTTTGACCCTACCAACTGTCTGACAGTTGAAATATGGACAGGGCCACAGTATCTAATCTCAGAAGTTTTGATGAAGAGGATATCATGTGTTTGCTCAGCAGAAGTAAATATTAAAAAGTCATATTCAAAGTTCGCAGAGAGTGTTTTTTTATTAAAAAAAGAGTATTTAGAAAAATAGCTGACATGATAAACACGAGAAGATCACCTTCTGTATGTACACCAGGTATACGGATATGGTAGTAGACAACGAAAGTGAGTCCATGCTTGTAGAGCGCATTCAACTACAAATCCTGCTTTTCTAGTACCACTGCAGCCAAATAAGTAATTCAGCGTTACAAGCGGAATTTGTTTGAACATTATTTAACTAAATGAACTCGCACAACCTTGTGTTTTATCACAACAGTTTCCAAGTAATCAACACTAAATAGAATAATACAATTAGCCATTTTGGCGCAGTTATTTGTCCACGCAGTTATTTGACGCTGTTAGACTTTTTTCTGAAGTAGTCTGCATATTCGAAATGTTTTGAAATTCTGAACATTAATAGTAATATTGCAGGAGTTATTCATGAAATGGAATCAGAAATCATCGATATTATATTAAAAAACTAGGTTCACAGGATGGGCTACTTTTCATCTAGTTGGGAAGGCCACTTCAAATGAGTTTTGTTCCATTATTAATTGGAAAGTTTATTGTTAAGAAGCAAAATTTAGAAAATTGCCCATTTGTGTTCATCGCATTTCAGCAAAGTTAACTTTAAACGTTAAACTTAGTACTAATTGTTTACACTAAATCGTACTAAAATTTAAACTTATTAGTGTAGAACATCGTATATATAAAATAAACTTATAGTATAGAACATCGCAATATATAAAATAAAAATTGTTACAATTCCTAATCTCTAAAATAAAGAAAAAAATGATTCTGCTTTAAATACCAACAGGAAATAAAATTCTTAGCTATCAGAGCATGCAAATTTAGTCTAATCCAAAATTTACTTGAAGTTTAATAATATATAAACATTAATTGATTTCTTGTGAATTTAGCTTTATATTATATAATTATATATTTTTATTTTTGCATAGGTAGACAATGCAACACAGAAAACAGTGCACAAAATAGATTTTTCAAAAACTACACTAAAGCAAAAGTATCTATCTTAAACTAATACGGCAAGCGTAGTTAACAAGTCTGACTATACACCGGAATACTTAACAGTACACAATGAAATATGGAAAGCTAAGTACAAGATGTTTCAACTATAGAATACTAAAGAAAATAGCTACATATTAATAGCAATTAAGAAAGCATTGACCAGGTGTTTTTAAAAAGAAAATAATTTACTATATTCCCGCTGAAAAAAAAAACATAGAAATAAAATATGCAAATTTGTTTTTATCTTAATATGAAACGTATTTACAACTTGTAAAATATTAATACAGTTGGAAATTAGTATACTGTTACCGATAAAATATATTTTCTTTTTCGGTATTGGTTATTCAATAGAACATTTTTAACAATGCACAAAATAGTTTCTTTGGGGACAATGCAAAAGAAGAAGTATACATCTTCAATTCCTGCAACACGTGTATTTGACTAGTTTAATCGCATTTATTTCAGCACACGAGACTTGGATTATTTCATTTAAATGGCTTAGGGAATATCTCATAAAATCCCTTATGCATTATCCACTTTTGTTCCATCATCTTCACGGTTATCTTCCTTCGTTGAATCCTTTTAAAGGGAGTTAGTTGCTCAAAGCAGCTGTTTCTGCTTAAGTACAGCACTGCCATTAAATAAGCATCAGTAACAGCTGCTTGTCTGGCCGCCGATTGTGCTAGTCCGGAGGGCGTATACACAAAGAGAAAGAATTCCGATTTCAATATGTTAATGTAATATGCAGATATTGTGAAGATGATTTACAAGTGGGCTTAATTTTCTGAAGAGTTCTTTCAAACGACGATAGAAGAAAAAAATATCCAGATCATTATATTTTTTTAGAAATACAATTTGGTACAATGTTAGAAATAGCTTATTCTATTAGGTATCGGAATCTAGATTATTTGTTTTTGAAATCCACAAGACCCCAGCCCATCTAGTAAATGCTATATTTTACAAAGAACGTATTATAACATGAAGAGTTTAGTGAATTAATGACATTTAGTGAATTTGACAATAGTAAGTAATGATGAGCGTACCTTGTCTTAATTTCTTGTTCGTAAGCTTTCGATTTGCTTACTCCATGAACTCCATAAACTCCATACTCCATAAACTCCATACTCCATAAACTCCATATACTCCATCCTTAACACTAATTTCAACTGTTTGATTTGTGACGTTCGCATTCATAGCACTTGAATCTTCTACAAAAAACAAAACAGGTTTTCTTAAGATACTCATTAATTGATTATTGCAAATGTATTTAAGATCATTATTTTTCTGAGAAACACTCTTTGAGACTGTTATTCAAATTTATTATCTACTGGGAACTTCCATATAAAAGATCTTGAAGGTTGTATGGTTAAATCAGACTGAAATAAAAACTTTCCAAGATGTGTATAATTTGTTTTCATAAATGTCACGGATTTCTTTCATACATTTAGCTCTTGATATGTATGTTTTTGACGTTGGAGGACCATCTTTTTGTCGAGTCTGTGTTGGAAACGTAAATTTAGCTATTTTGTTTTTATATCTTGACTACCCTCACTTTCGTATTTCTTTTCTTCTGAATTTCCTAAAATTTGAAAAATGCAGTCCGTTACACTTTTTCTTAAATTTTTAAGTAACTTTTAAAAATATTTCAATTCGCCTGCACAAATCATTAGCGTATGTTTATTTTTTCTAAAACTATTTTACTGATGCAATTTTTACAACACCATGCATTTTTCCAATTGTTACAATATTTTTTAAATATGTTGCAGTTAAATATTTAAGTTAAATTCATTAGATAAAAGAATGCAACATCTGGTCAAATTAAGCATTTAAAAAAACATTTGTGTAACCGAAGTTTTATTTGAAATGAATTTTATGTCGTTGTTGTAACATTTGGAGTGTTTTTCAACTAAAAAATGTAAATACATGCATGAACTTTTCTACAGCATCTTAAAGCGTAAACAATTTGATAGAAATGAACATGTTTATTTTAATGTATTAAAGTAAATTGCATTTAAAATTTATTTGCGTATAAAGTAATTTTTTTATATAAAGTATAAATTGAAATTCCGGTTGTCAGATGATGTCAATAAAAAAAGCATGTAATAAGAGACGAATTGGAGATTTAAAAAAACATATTTTAAGAAAATTATCATTTATTAAGGAAGGAAACATTTACAAATAAGCTCGCATTAAAAAGAAATACACATACTTAAAAGAAAAAAACATTTACTTGAAAAATGTAGGAAATTGCTCCTATTACGTCATTGTAACAATTTACAACTACAAAACTTAAAAATATAGTTAAAAATTTAAAAAAAAGTTTTCTTTTAATCTTTATACATTTCGTGAAAAATGACTTAAAGGAAAATTTCATTGCGTAATAATATAAAATAAAAAGATACCAATTACTTCAAAATAATTCTTAGAAAAAGAGTTAGTTCTATTTAAAAAAAGCAGTATTTGGTTTGTCAAATCATGTCGTTTAAAAACTTGTTCATAAAAAATCATTTTTTGTAGCGTTTATATTTAGAAATGGCTCAAGCACTTAACAATTTAGCAGAAAAATGAAGTAAATTAGCTTCTATTTAAGGGGAAAGCATTTCCAAATAGAGGACAAATTAAATTTATTAATTTGGTTTTAGAAAAATTTTGATGATACTGTAATGTTCCTTGAATTAAATATTCTTCGCTTTCAAATTTGTAGAAGTTTTAAGAAAGTGAAAGAAATATTTTTCTTTAATTTCATTTGAGTTAAATGTCTTCACAAAAATCACAGCGGATGCTGTTATAAATCCTATTTCGAACGCAATTTCTCGCTTTCAAATAAAAAAAGAAATAAAAATAAAAATGAAATTATTTGAAACATGTTATTTTTAAAGTATCTACTAAAATGCAAATGTCATTTAACGCACTATAAGCCTTATTTTTCCTATCGAGTTCAGAAATGAAAGATATTCAACAAATTATTTCAAATGAGATAGAAAGTCGATTTTATTGAAAACTAATAACATGTAATTTAGTTTAAGACATATTTTTATTGTAATGCACCAAACAAGAATCTTAAATAAACACATTTTGTTTCTTTAACAGAGTAAAATGTATATTTTACTAAATTAGAAACTGAATTTAAATATTTGAATCAATTGGGAGAAATACAATTATAAAATAACATTTCCTCCTCATTTCTTGCTAAACTACCAATGGAAATTTGATAAGAATAACTACAACTTTCTCAGTTGGCAGAAAAATATAAATTCCTTATATATATTATTTTTATCTTACATAAAAGAGCGCAAAATTATAGGAAGATTATTCACGATTTTAAATTAAATGAATTTGAATTTCATTGCTTTCACTATATTTTTATCACACACTTGCAGCGAATAAAGAAATTGCAAAGTTAGAACTATCTATTTTTAGAAGAAATATATAACTTCTGAGTTATCGTAAAATATGAATTATCGTAATTAGAAATTATTAATATTTTTCAATTAATCGTTAAGAAAATACAGAAAAGTTTAAAAATAGAACTATTATTAATTTTTATAAGTAAGAGAAGTTCCTAATCATGCATAATTACTTCTTTATACAGGGTCATTCATAATTCCCTCCTCCTGTAAACGCCATTTTCCTTTACTACAACTGCCTTCAGTGGTACATGTTACTGCCATCTACCGGTAACTGCTCAAATTAAAACTTTAATACTTTCGGAATAATTTCATATGTTCTTTTTTGCCATATTCGTCTCCGTTTTTTACTATAACGCTTCGAAACCCCGGAGGGAATTAGGAATAACCCTGCATAGCAATACACTTAAAATTATGAAGAGAATTTAAAATAAAAATATGTATAGTATTTTATTTGGTAGCATCAAAGATTCGCACAGTTCTTTATTTTATATATAATAAGTGAATGTATATATATATATATATATATAAAATTTGAAGTATGGCAGCGTACAGATTTATACAGACTGGGAATTCAGGTTGATAATCAGATTTACTTACAATGCTATGTAATCACTTCGCAGAACTTTGCTTAAAATTCACTTAGTAAATGATGTTATTTCATGGAATTTCTAACAATTCTTCATTTAACTGCAGAATCTCTCCATCATTATTTTATCGGATTATGCTTTCAAACTACCTGCGAAATTCCAACTGTCAACAAATGAGTTTCTCAAGTTCTGCGAATTTGGATAAGTGGATTGCTTCACTTATTCTCATGAAAGGTTAAGTAAGTTTGTTCCACAGAAAGTTAAATTGGTCTGTTGTCTAAAAACAATAGTTATTTGTTGTGTCCTTTAAAAAGGGTATTAAACTTTAAAATCATATAAATAAATTTATTCCAGTTGAATAGTTTGTATAGTAATAGTAGTTTTAAATCTAAAAAAACCGGATACTCGAAATAAAATAAAAGATAAAATATTCGATTTTGTTTATGCTAACCTAATAAAATTTTCATGGATAAATAACTGTCGTAACATCTGTCTTTAAAATTCGACTTTTTTTGTCATACAGAGCTGATAATAGCAAATATCATTGTTATCTTTTAAATACCGAAAAAAGTATATACTAGACCACAGTTAAATTTATAACAATGTCTGATACTAAACCAAAGAGCATATTACATTCTTTAACCGTTCTACCTGAATGGCTTATAGATTCGAGGGCTAAAGCTACCATTTTCACTCGCTGTCCAAATTTCTGGACCTTAGCACAATTTGTTCTGGATTTATAAGAGAGAGCAAACTCGCCCTTTCTTTATTATATATTTTTAACTGAATAGTTCAAATATGCCGAGTTTAATTCTGGAGGTTTCTGAATCTTATTATCCTTTTTCTCCGGAGATCATGAGAATATGTTTCTGAAATCACTTTTTTGTTACTAATTCATCAAATTTTGATTCAGATTTTCTTTAATGCAATCATCAATGAGGTTTTTTATTTGCTTTTATTTTTAAGAGGGCTCTAAAACTATATAACAAATACAAATGCGCTTTTTGCGAAATACTTTGTTTTTTTAAATGCCCTTAAATAAATGTAATTATTTTATATGGTTCGAAGTTAATTGATAGCAATAATATAATGATGCTTTGTTATGAGTTTAGAGTAGCAAAAACTATGTCATCTACAAAATTCGTCTTTAATACTAATTGGGAAATTTAATTTTTCTTAGCGAGATGCGCAAAAGATAGAGCAAATTTTTTATTTTTCTACATGGATATGATTTATTATCTTTTTAAATGAAAAATTAAAGCAATTAAAATACATAAAGCAATCTTCGGTAATGCTGCGTTCAGCTTTTTTAAATGATCCCATCGAAACTGTAATAAATCATTTTTAAATTTATATAAGTAGAAATTTTACATAACAAATATTTGTATTTTTAAACTTAATTTAGTTTTTGAACCACTCTTTCTCTTCTCTTTAATTGGAGCAAACAAGCAAATTCTTAAACTCAATTTGCTGTTTTTTGATTAAACATAATTTTAAGTATTTACTTCGCAATCAGTCTTGAAAAATTATTTCTCTCTAAAATAGAGGAAAAAATGAGTTTATTATGATTAATATCTAATAAATACATTTAGCAAAATTAGTTATGATTAATCTTAGAGCATGAGTATTTTTTTTAAATATCGTTCATTGAGACATATTTGCTGAACACACCGAAGCGAATATTTACTTGAATAAATAATGTGCTAAGAAGAAGCATATCGGCTTAGTTTTTTTCTTAACATCATAATTAAAATAAATTAATTAATATACGTATTTTAAATTTTAAACTAGAATATGTATTACTTTATTCCAATGAATGGAATAATTATAATTGCTACTGTATCTCAGAATTTCAATAAACATTTATACTTCAAACATACGTAATGAAAAATATATTAGAAAAACTGTTAACAAAGAGAGTGGAGCTATTTCAAAGCAAGAATGAGCTGAATTATTGTTAGCAATTAAAATCATGAGCTGCGTTTTTTTTTTACATAATTTATACTTTAATATCTGAATAATATTGATCGCGACCAATAAATGAAAACCAAGGCACAACAGAATAGCGCAATTTTTTTCATGTAATGTTTACTTTAGTACAAAACTTAATTTCATTTTTTATCGTTGACAATGATAATTTTAAAAATTAAACCATCAAGATCCAAGGGAACTTTACAATTCTTCTCTCCAGACAATATAATAATTGATTATATTATTAATCATTTCTTAAAATATTAAATATAGTATATATGGGAAAAATTGCAGATATGAGAAAAATAAGACCGATTACAATATCAAAAAAATATTAGCCATGATATACGTAACATTTTATACAATAATTGAGCGTGCTATGCCGCTTGTATGGTGGCAATGGTACGTTAAAGGTTAATTGAACCATATTTCAAACGCATAGCTGAAGAAACAAAAAAGTTTCAGACAGTTTCCGAAATACTAAATACGTTGTACTTATACATCATATACTTTGATTTCACTTTGTATAATTGACGAAATGAGTGATAAAAAAGCAATGATTATCGTACTAGAAATATACTGCCAATGAAACTCATTTTTTAATTAATGGATATTATTAAATTGATTTAAATGGATTAAATGGATTTTTTATTTATTACTATTTTTTGTTATTTTTATAAATAACAATATTTAAGAATAATTAATCAGATACGCAATGCAGTGTTTAATTGTACACAATTGTATTATTATTCCTTACAATCTATAAGGAAAATTAATTACAAAACATTTATTTGAAATAATTAAAATAAAATAAATTGTCTCGCTTTTTTTCTTTATTGATGAATGTTTATATGTTCGCATTATAATTTCTTGCAAATAGCTTAAATAAATACATTAATGTTGAAGGAGATATATTTTTTCTCAAGAATTGTTACTCTCTAAATTGATATTAATAATTATTGTTCATTACCATTACTACACAAGTAATTGGTGATATTATTAATCATTTCTTAAAATATTAAATATGGTAATTATGGGAAAAATTATAGATATGAGGAAAATAAGACCGATTACAATATCAAAAAAATATTAGTCATGATGTACGTAACATTTTATGCAATAATTGAGCGTGCTATGCCGCATATATGGTGGCAATTGTACGTTAAAGGTTAATTGAACTATAATTCAAAAGCATAGCTGAAGAAAAAAAAAATTCAGACAGCTTCCGAAATACTAAATACGCTGTATCTATACATCATCTACTTTGATTTTACTTTGTATAATTGACGAAATGAGTAATAAAAAAGCAATAGTTATCGTACGAGAATTATACTGCAAATGAAATTCATTTTTTATTAAATGGATATTATTAAATAGATTAAATGGATCAAATTGATTTTTATTTTTAATATTTTTTTATAAATAGCAATATTTAAGAGCAAGTAATCAGATATGCAATGCCGTGCTTAATTATACACAATTGTATTATTATACTTCACAATCCATAAAGAAAATTAATTCCATAAAACATATTTAAAATAATTAAAATTAAAAAAAAAATTGTCTCACTCTTTTTTTTTTTGATGAATGTTTATATGTTTGTATTAGAATTTTTTATAAGTAGCTTAAATAAATAGACTAACTAATGTTGAAGGAGATCAATTTTTTTTTCAAGAACTGTTACTCTCTAAATTTCTATTAGTAATTATTGTTCATTACCATTACAACACAAAATCTCATTCTTTAAAGTGACGAAATAAAACTAAACAATGTCAGGTTACGCTACATACCTTATATTCTACTAACACGTTTTATACTCATTTAATCACTTGAAAACTGTTTATAAAATAGTCAAAAAATTGCAGTTAGGAATTAAATTTTAAAACTTAAATAATTAAAGATCATAGTATATTATAAGTCATTAATTTTTAAGAAGGGGGCTTTCTAATAAATAACAATCTCTTTAAGACACAACTTTCGTCATAAAAGTAATTATTCAGGGGAAATTCATGATTTATATATTCATTGAAACGTTATAAAATTTAAATATATAGTGATAAATATAACTAGCATGAAAACAAAACTAAATTAATATTCAGATAAAACTTACATGAAATTAATTCCGCTTCTATAATGTTTATAGTACTAAATGAAATATTTTATGTGATATCATTTAAATGCTACTTCAGAAGCAGATACATCAAAGCATTTCATTAAATATTTGCATTTAACTGTTCCTTTATGTGAAGTATTTGATTTTATGTATTATTACAGAAATTTAAATATTTAGTTTGCTAAAACTACAATTATTAAAATAGTATCTTTTGAATATTTAATTATGAATTCGTTTTCGTGCCTTGTCATTAAATTTGGCTTTGAAATTTTCAAGATACTTTTAACACATAAAGTTAATTTTAAAATATGTTAATGTTTACTCCTTAAACAAGAGAACTAAGATCTGAGCCAAACCTTAAGACCCACTTAAATATCACAGTGTGCTTTAAATCTACAAATCTTATTCACTTTTCTGATGCAGTTTAAACCGTGATTATGAGGTTGTTTAAATTCTAAATAAAGAAGTAATTGAAGCGAAACTATTCTTCTCCCAAAATAAGATTTATGATTATATTTCTGAGTTAGTTTCATTGTTTTTCAAATTAGATCTAAATTATTCTTCAAAATAAGTTACTGGCACAATATTGAAATTTTGTTCCATTTTATTTTTTATTTGCATTTTAATTTATAACTGTCTTTGAACAGCCGACCAACTTTTGGGTTTACTACTGCTAATGTTTAACTCCGTAGCCTTGTAATTTTGAATGAACCCAATCCAGAAGACAAGGAAACTCATTTATCTTATTTTAGGGAGAAATTGGCTTTCGAGGACGACTTTCTGATGTAATTAATCCGCATTTCCGTTAAATGGAGATGAAAGCCACCAAAACCTCCCATGGCTAGCCTGATGACAAGAGGACTCTAACCCATGATCCGTCTACCACTGACGATATTTTAAGTCAGCTCTGTGGTGGGTGCGAGTCGGGTGTGGAATTCGTATTTACTAACCATCGCTGGGATTCGAACTCGGTTCACATCGAAGGCTAATGATCCATCTCCTGGTGCAATACGGCTTAATCATAGCATTTTACTGGAAATTGTATCACTAACTAAATAATGCTAAGAACCAGTGTGCTTCAAATTAAGTTTACGCTTAGAGTATTAAATGCAAGCCGCTTTGGTCAATCAGCCGGTCAGCCTTTTAAATCGAGTAAAATTGCAAGTATCTCAAGATTTAAATTCGTATGTCTATTAACTAAGAATGAGCATAAGAATGAACTCATATATCACCAATGACTATGGGTATATTGGTAACTTTTATACGAGTGCAGATTCAGTTCCTTAGCGTTTTGAGAAAAGTTTAGATCAAAGTCAGTTACTTGTATATTAAAAATATATATTTTTTCCTCCGTGTTGCATATTTTAACCCTTAAAAATAATTAGCATAAAATAAACATCGAGATGTTTCTACCCCCCCCCTTGATTCCCTCCGCTTCTATTTCGTGGGAATTTAAAAAAATTATAATTTAAAAAAAAAACATTGCTATTTATGTATAAGAAATGTACTGACACAATATAAAAGTATACGCTTTTCAATGTATGTAAACTATTTAGTGTAAGGAAATTAAAAAAAGGCCACAAAATAATCTGAAAAACATTTGTATTTCGTAGGAATTAATGCTACGTCAATTAGTGTTGCTATTTTGAAGGTATTTTTGCTTTGTAAAAATGAGTTTTATTAAAGCATTTTCTTTTGTACACAAATTAAGCTTAGAAGAAAAGAGCCAATTACTCTAAAACTGCAACATAAAAATTTTAAATTTACATGAAAAAAATAAAACGCTTTTTAAAAGATGAAATTTCAAAATTAGATACTAACACAGGAGTAATAGTATAATTTGAAAATGTCAACAAAACATCCGTTCTGGGATCCCTCAGAGCTTGCAAATCTTCTTTTTTTTCCCCCTTGTGTTCTTAAAAGACACTTTGCTCTTATTTCAGAAACTGAACTTCATCGATTAGTATATTTATTGACTTTCCCTTTGAGCAAAACATCAATTCGCTGTTCTGTAAGCACAAGGATAAATTTAGATAACTTAATTAAGACAGCAGAGAATTCTCTGAAAACTATCCAACCGTTGAGCGTGGCAATATCACAGATTTTGCAGAAAAATATGCCAGCCACCTATACGTTTTACATCTTGTATTGTATTTCCTTAGCACCCAGTCCACTAAATCTACGTTACATTTCGAATAGTGTAGTATGAGACAGTATTTGGCTTCTACATTGGACAATCAAGCCCATTCTTCAAGCCCATTCGAATGAATACTACTAAGAATTACGGTATTCTTTTGCTTTAGAACAAAGGCATTGCTGAGATGTATGTCATGGCAAGAAGTATCCTGACATCTAATAGGAGGTAATTCAGCAAGCCAAATAACAATGATTGGGATTTTTTCCCCTGTTTATCTCCAAGTATTACCGAGTTCCAAAAATATCAATAATCACGCTGTGGCAGTATTTATATGAGGTTCCGGCTAATGGAGGACTACACTTTTTATTAGTTGAAATTCACGTGGCTGTTTTGGAGAAATTTCATTTTGGAAGGGGATTTCATATCAGGAAACCAAACCTGAATATCAAAGTTATTCAGATTATTTGCCATGTAGTAAATTTCTGTTTTGATTTATGTGACAATATCTATTTACCAATAATCAGTTCTTGTCCTGAAGTACAACTCAAATGATTGTTTACAATCAGTATATACTAGGTTCAGACTGAATGCCGAACTTCAATAGGAGCTCGTTTCAACAGCTTCGGACATCGAATCTAAGATTCCACATGACTTCATGGAAACAATTGAGAGAATTTTTTTTTCAACATGGTGATCTCTGAATTCTATTCAACAATTTATCTTCAAAAATTTTGTAATTTTAAAAAAATCAGGGACAGCATTTTTTTAAAATCGAATATTTTCCTTATGATTTACAAAATGACCCTTTATGATTATTTTAGTTATTTCTATAATTGCTTATTTTAATACTTAACATAAAACCAGGGGCGGATCTACTTAAGGGCTTTTTGGGCTGCAGCCCAGGGCCCCGTGGAAACAAAGGGCCCCCAATCCCAACTGAAAACAATAGGTGATATTTTGAATTTAAAAAAATATCTAATATTAAAAAAAAAACTATTATAAAGTTGGCAACCCTGAGATCAATCAACCCATGCATGCACGCGTCTATCGAAAGGAATGGAGAATTCCCCGTCGCTTATTTT
Source organism: Parasteatoda tepidariorum (assembly GCF_982258835.1). Taxonomy (NCBI): domain Eukaryota; kingdom Metazoa; phylum Arthropoda; class Arachnida; order Araneae; family Theridiidae; genus Parasteatoda; species Parasteatoda tepidariorum. The sequence goes on along the minus strand of NC_141760.1, from coordinate 87,495,730 downwards.
GGTCCGTGTATTTTTTCGCGTCTATTACGGGGGACTTCCCGCCGCGCAGCTTAACGGCCGACGTAATTTTGATTTTTCCCCGCACTTCTGCTCTCATCGTCAAAGTGACAAACTTGTTTAGTTTACTAATAAATGATAACTTAAAAGTTATAAAGACCCGACCTTTCTCTTATTTTACTTACGATTGAAAGTACATAATCAGTTTAAGAAAAGATTTCCTGCTCTTAGTTGGTAAGTAAAAAGAATTATAAATCATGTTTTACTTGTTTTTTATGTATTTTTTCAATACTAAATTAACTTTTTAATCGATTTTTAATGATAATTTGTGAATTACAGCACTAATTACAAAGTATTAAAATGTGACGTGAAGAACAATATTATATCGATTATCTCGTTCCCTGTTCATTACCAGAAAATTATCAAGTTCATTGCTTATTTTCTGAAAAATATCAAAGTCTTATTTTACAATATGTCTGGTAGAAAATATAAAAGTGGAGCTGAGAAACAGAAATTACAGCTAGATCGAGAAAAAGAAAGAAAGAAATGTGTAAAAATTGAAACTTTTTTCAAATTAGAACATAAAAACGAAAAGCTGCAAATTTATTAACAAGCGAAAGGGAAGGGATCTTATCCGAAGAGAATCTATTTGAAGGGAGCAGAAAATCACAACACCAGGAAAAAAAATACAAGTGATGAAAATGTGCGAAATCTTGACTACCAGCAACCCTCTGATCCCGCTGAAAACTATATTGGTGTTCAGCAAGAGGACGGTAATACCGAAGCGGAAAGAAATTTAGAGAATATTAAGTTTGAGAAATATGTTAACGTGGGCTTGTGGCCAGAATTGCTAAAGAATGATTTTATTAATGACATCCTCTCACATGAAATGACTGACTTTCAAAATAAAGATATGAAAAATATATATTCAGCTTCAATAAAGAAATACAAAGAACAAAACAGAACATTTTCAAATAGGTATTTCACTAAGAAAATGAAAAATGGCCAATCACTGGAAAGATCTTGGTTATGTTATTCAACCAGGCTTTGTACTGTTTTTTGTTTGACTTGCAAATTTTTTTCTAAAATCCCTTCTCAATACACAACCGGATTTCCTGATTGGAAACACATAGGGACTTGCTTAGAAAATCATGAAAATTCTAATGAACATAAGTAATCAATGTCAGTGTGGTTGACATGAAAAGAAAATAGATCTGTTTCAGACAAGTAGCTTCAGAAGCAATTAAGAAAAGAAACAGAATATTATCACAATGTCCTAAAACGGGTTATTGCAGTGGTCAAATTTTTAAGTATAAGGGGCTTATCATTTAGAGGTTCCGAGGAAGTATTTGGTTCTCCCCATAATGGTAATTTTATGGGTGCTCTGGAGCTATTGTCAGAGTTCGATCCATTTATTCGTGAACACATTGAACAACGAGAGCTGCGACCAAAACCGATAATATCGTACTTATCAAAAACAGTATATGAGGAAATAATTGAGATGATGGGTCGACAGGTAATTAAACAAATTATAACTCAAATAAATAACGACGACACAAGTATTATTCAATTGTGATGGAATCTACTCCTAATCTATCTCACAATGATCAACTTGCTATGGTATTACGATACTGTTTTCGGGGGGAAATGTATGAAAGATGTGTATCCTTTATTAAAATTAGTAGTCATACTGGCTTACATTTATTTAATATTCTACAAGACTTTTTAGAGACATATGGACTACTACTGGATAATTGTAGGGGATAATCTTATGACAACGCTGCTAATATGGCGGGTAACTACAATGGTGTACAAGCTCTACTGAAACAAAAAAATAATTCCGTGGAATATGTGCCATGTGCTGCGCATTCCCTTAACCTAGTTGGTGAAGAATCTGTTAAGGTTGCAACCAAAATTGTGAACTTTTCTGGAGTAGTGCAAAAAATACACGTTTTCTTATCCACTTCGACCCATAGGTGGGAACTATTAAATCGTGAAACAAAACTCAAATTTAAGCTAAAAAGTTTAGGCCACACCAGATGGTCTTGTCACTATGATGCTGCCGAAGCTTTAAAAAATAATTATGATGACATTATGAAAATTTTCGAAAGTTTTAGCGAAAATGAAGATGAGAAAGTTGATTTCCTGAAAGAGACACGAAATTTATTCAATAAAATGGCGAAACTCGATACTGCAATTTTGATTATTTTTTGGGAAGAAATTTTGGAGTGATTTAATTTAGTTAATAAAAAAATACAGAGCCCTGGTTTAGATATTTGTGAAGGTAACAAGTTAATTGTGTCATTAAAAGACTTCATGAGCAACGTAAGGCACCAATCAGATCAGAAGCTAAAGGAATACGAAGAGAAAGCTAAAAAATTAAGTACTAGTGTGGGAATAGACTACAATGACATAAACAAGAGATGCATTACTCCAAAATTTTCAGATAATTCTACAGATAAATTCTCAGTTTACGACTCAGAGAAATTTAAAAGAGACACACTAAACGTTGCGTTGGATAAGCTGATTATGGATTTAAATAAAAGGAGCCGAGTCTATGAGACGTATAGCAAGAAATTCAAATTTTTAATGGGTTTGCAAAACAAAAATATGGAAAACATAGATCTGGAAAGTGTACGTAATATTGTTGATTATTATCCAGATGACGTAGACGAGCATTTAGTGAATGAGTGCATTCAGTTAAAATCTTATTTACTTCAGTCTAAGCCAGTGTCTTACACTTCTTGCAGTGAAATGTTTTTGCTAATTTATGAAAAGAAACTTGTTGATGTTTTCCCAAATTGCTATACTACCTTAAAGATTCTTTTAACTTTGCCAATCACTAGCTGTGAAGCGGAGCGCTCTTTCTCCAGGATGTCATATATAGAAAACAAATATAGGACAACAATGTCGAACCATCGACTAAATCATTTATCAGTTCGTTCCATAAATTGGGATTTAATGAAAGACTTACAATGTGATTAGCAAATAAAGGAATTTGCAGCACAAAAATGCAGAAAGGTTGCTTTATAATTTATATAACATAACTACACATAACCTATCAATTTCTTTTGTAATAATGTTGTACAGTTGCTGTTTGTGTACACAAATAAAAATAAATATGTAAAAAATAAATAAAATTATTTTATTGTCCTATTTTTTTCTATATACATATCTACATCACTGTAGAAAACAGTTTCACTGTAGAAAACCCAAAAGGGCTATTAGGGCCCCTAAGTAGTTTCAGCCCAGGGCCCCACAAATTCACGATCCGCCCATGCATAAAACCATAAGATATTGGTTCAGTATACCTAGAAAAGCTTAGGAAAAGCTAAAAAAATATGATTAACGAAGATCACGTGCTTCTTCAAAAACCACATTAGAAATTAGAAAAAAAATTATTTAGATGACCCCAGTAGGGCTTCTGAAGTTAAATTAATAATTTTTTATAGAACGTTAGCAACCAGGAAAAAATATGCAATTTTATTACAAAAACCGAGTTAAAGTAATACGAAATTCCAATCTGAGCAAATGAAAAACAAATGTAAATGTACAGGAAATAAGAAAAGAGAAACCATATAGAAAAATAAAGAAATATTCTACAAATGCATACTTTCGATTCTTATTCTTCTCAGACTGTTACTTAAGCCTCTTTTTCAGATTGGCGACCTTATATTTCAGCTAAGCTTCGATATCTGCTCAAAATTCCTCGCCAAAACTCTTTTAACACTCACCTTTACCTAAACCTTAATTCCCAGAATACATATCATCGTAAATAATTCAATACTTCAAGTAGAAGTCTTATAGAGGCTTTCCATACTTCAATGTTTAAGAACGTGGCTTTTACATCATTCCGAAAATAAGAAAAGTAAAGTTTAAAAATGTATAAAACGTCTTTGTCTGGATATCGTGTATACAATGCACATTTCAAATGTATTATTCATACCAATGTCTTGGGTGCTGGAATATTTATATATTCAGTAATTACTAACAAAATCGTCGATTATTTGGACTTTTTTTTAGATCACCATTTAATTTCCTGTAGTAACATGATTATCAGTCAGAATATGGAATATAACACCCAGATTATAAACCATTTAGTGTTATTATGACAGATATTTATTCAAATTGTTATCCAGAGTAAATAATGAAGAGCTGCTACATTAATATTCCATCAAGAATAAGTGTTGCTACTTTAAGAGTTGTCACGGGGTGCAACTGTTTACCCAAACATCTTCTCAGGTTTGGTATATTTGAATGAATGCGTTTTTCATGGTTGAAGATAAACATATCTTGTTTTGTTTTTTTTTTGTTTTTGTATTGTGTAACCTTACTTTTATAAGGTTATCATATGTATCTTGTACATTTAAAAGGGTTAAAAAAAAAGAAACAAAAGTGTTTCGAATGAGTTTTAAAAGAGTAAAGTTATCTTGGGTATATAACATTCATTATATCTTTGCGATAGTTAATAACTACATTTCTGCTAATTACTCGAAGGCAAGAAATAAGATGAATACTTTATACTATTACAAGTGTTTACATATGCCATTATTCTTTCACTTATTATTTTCATAGCAGATACTTGTAAATAATTTTAAATACAATCAGTTAAAAAAAAACTCTCTCCCCTATCAAAATCGTTAGGGTTTGGAACTCTAAAATAAGAAAAAGTCAGTACACTAGAAACTGATGAACGTTAACGCTTACATCATGGCTTATAATGGAAAGGACATTTAACAACACGAAATTTAATATCCACCTTGCAGTATATGCACGCTATAGCCTAAGCTTTTAGGTAAACATGGCCTGTAGAATTGGTTCTTAGTATTCGAATTGTCATGAAGTGAGAATTATGTAAACGCAATTTCCTTCCTTGCCAAATAACTATTGAATATTAAGTATTTTGGAATATTTTTGCTTAGTTTTGTTCATTGAAATAATTCAGGTTTGATAAAACCTAATTTTTAAAAGAAGTCTATTTAAGAACTTGCAAGTATTTTTAAAAAATATTTTTCGAGACTATTAGAAACATTTTCTTAATCATTATAAATAACTTAGTTATAGTTTTTTATAATGATCAAACCTAATATATTATCCTAATTCGTTACTTTATTCAACAACATTTTTTTAAAAATGAAATGAGTATCGTATTACATTAAATTATCGTCACATCAATAAGCTCGAACTATTTGTTAGCAATACAAAAATCGTATATGCATCATTAATAACCTTTAACCAATAAGACGGGGAAAATCTTTCATATTGGTGAGTTTACCTATGTTAGAGTTCCTTATAATAATCGAGCCTTATTTATTGGTATAATTTATTCCAAGACATTTGAAAAAATGATTTTTATAAAACATTAAATTATGGCCAGATCAATAAGCTTATACGATTTGTTAGCAATTCAAAAAATCGTAAATGTATCAATAATAATTTTTCACCTTAGTGACTATACCCACTTAATAATTCTTTTTCATGTTCAAACCAAATATAATGTCATACTTTCCCCAACATTTTCTTTGAAAAATAATTGCTATATAATATTAAATTATTGTTGTATTAATCAGCTTGAACCATTTGTTAGTAATTCAAAAAAATATCTTATATGTATCATTAATAATTTTTCACCAATAAGGCAGAAAAAGTCTTTCATATTGGTGAAGCAAGATATTCCATATTTCCATTTTATTTTCTTCTTGATGAATCTATTTCACGGAATCTTTTTGTGTAAGTGGCTCGATGCAGCTGCTTCTACTCCTTATGTGGAATACTTCTATTAAATAAGGATCAACGGCAGCTGTTCGTTTGGCCACCAATTGAATCAGATCAAGAATCATGAATGGACACGCGAAGCGATGTTATATTTTCGAACAATTTCTCTATATTTGATCCTTCAAGATAGCATTAAGCAAAGAAATATGTTCATTTAATTTTAACATAATTTCGAATTCGTTTTATAAAAAGCCTTCAATTTTCATTTTTTTTAGAAATAGAGTTTTTTAAGATGTCTTCACTTAAAGATAAAAAATGTAATGTATAAAAATGTTTTTTTTTTCGCTCTTTTCTTCATTTATTTTACATTATATATATATATATATATATATATATATATATATATATATATATATATTTGCAAAGATATCTATAGAAAGAAATTTAAACTGTTTTTTTTTCGATGTAGAACATTGAGTATTTTTTATTTATTTCTCAGCAATTTTGATTGAATTTTTGTTTGAATGTATTTTTCAATGTAAAAGAAAATCGTGTATCTGGATAACAAAATTGGTGGCTACTACTTTTTACGCAAGAGGTGCTTCACTAAGTATCCCACTACATTTAAACCAAGGTAAGTTCCTGATGTAGTGAAACGCCTGGAATGTTATTTTATATTACTTGGAGAAAAGTGGCCACCACCATGCTTGTTAATTAGTAACTCTAAAATTTATAATTACAGTAAGATACGATGCACATAAGAATCAGTAAAATAATTTTTGCAGTGCAATCATAAGAAGGAATTCTGATTTTAGGATGAATCGATACATAAATATTAAAATTATTTCGATAATCTAACATACAGGCAACGCAGATAGAATATTAACACGAATTCAAACAAAACTGAAGTAAATGAAATTGAAATAGATCAAATTATTCTGTCAATTGAGAGATTTAGTATGTAAATCTCATTATGTCATAAATATCTTTATTATACAAATAAAATATTCATACATTTCAATAACTGTGCATAACAGTCATACATTTCAATAACAGTGCATAACAGCCATACATTTCAATAGCATTTTAATAGCAGTGCATAACAGTCATGCATTTTAATAACATAACAGTGCATATGAGTATTTTTTTCCAAATCAATCAGACATGGATATCAAAATTACCTCGAAAATAGTCAAACGCAATCAATATTATTTATCAATCAGTAAAATAGAATGACACTATCAAACAGGCTATACGCAATTTGTCAGAAAGGAAAAAATTATATTTCATCATTACACTTCATGTGAACAAACCGTCATTTTGGCCACCATGATGTCACTATGTTTAAAATGCACATTCTTTCTCCTTTAAAATTATAATAATAGTCCGAACGCATTTGTTATAGGTTTAAAACACACCTTTCACTCAAGAATTCGTCTAAATAATTTAAAATATAAACTAATTATTTGCCAAATCTATGGTGCTCCCGAAAAACATTACATTCATCACTAACGAGTTACAGATTGGTGTAAGCTTAGGTATTAGATATTGGTGTTAAGATTTAACTACTACTTTGAAAGCTGTATAAACACTCGATTTTGTATTAATTTGAAATAAATTAATCTTTTACACAATGTTCAGTTCTTAACACAAAATTATGATAGGTATTAAACCATAGATTTTACAATGTATAACCACTCGAGAATTGAAAGCTGTTAGATTGTGCAAACTCAAGCATCATGTTTTCAAACTAAAAGAGAAAAAAATGTTGAAAACTATACTGCGCGAAAAAATGTAAAAGGCTTAATAAAAATGACGAGAAAATGAAATGAAAAATGGTAAAACAAGCTTAATAAAAATGAAAAGATAAAGAGAAAATTCTGATCGAATTAGTGCGATCACTGTTTAAACATTAATTATTTTTTTTTTATGTATTGTCATAAACACCATAACATTTAAAGTTATGGGTTGCAACAAGTGCTTCAATTTATGCTTGTTTTCTAACATTAAACCTAGATATTCAAATTAATTTTATGAAGTTGCAAATATTTTTCGAAATATTTTTTAAAATATTATAAAACTTTACTCATGTTATACTTCTTAATAATAATCAAACCTAATATGTTATTATACTTTGATAACTTTGGGATACTTTATACTTTATTTTATTTGACATATTTTCGTCCAATCGGCTGAATTGGATTTCAATTGGGTAATTGCAAGCGGTATCACGTGAGGGTGTAGACCTGATTGGCTGAGGAATCGTGATATGTATGCATGTTAGCAATTGTTTTTTTTCCCTTCCATTTATCCATTCTATTCTGTTTATAAACAACAAGCTGATTTCAACTGTCTTCTTCTCAAGTTGCAGGTACGCAATTCAAGCTAACATGTTGTTGAAATTTGCTTCTGACATTTATGCTGCAGGAACTCAACAGTAGTCAACATATTGCTTTGTCTTTTAGACGACGCAATTTCTTTTCCTCATTGAATATTCATATTTATATCAAAACCACCACTAAGGCAGTAAAAATGAATGAGTAATTAAAATAAACATAAAAATACTTAAAATTAATATTATGTAAGAACGCAATTTGGGAAACAATCAATTCCAAAGTTACAGTATACACCGAAGAACTGTTACACTATGACCATCCACCATCTATAACAATGGCTCTCCCAGGTTTCCATGGTTTCTCGCTAAGAAACAATGTTTCATGGGGCACATTAGGACCCATAATCCTCATAAAACAATCCCTGACGGCTGTAAGCTACTTGAACATAGTTACAGACCAGGTTTACCCATTCATGGCAACAGTTTTTCCTGCGGGGGATGGTGTTTACCAACAGAATAATGCACCATATCATAATAAGGGTCGAATCGTCATGGGATGGTTCGAGGAACATTCCAGTGACTTTCAAGTCATGTCTTGGCCCCCAAATTCACCTGACCTTAATCCAATAGAGCATTTGTAATCCTACTTGGAAAACCAAATTCGTGCTGCTACGCTACCCCCTCGCAATGTGAGGGAATTGCATGACCAGTTGGTGAGCGCTTGGTATTAGATACCTCAGACTACCTATCAGCACCTTGTGGAATCAATGCCACGGCGGGTGCTAGCAGTTTTGAGGGATGAAAGTGTTTCATTTATTTCATTTTCTGCTGTTGTGCTTTTTTGTAAAAGCGTATGTCAGCCTGACTTATAACTCTTACAACTATTTATTTGTGATTATCTTTTTGAATTTGATCAAATCGAGAAGTGACTTGAATGTAATGAGGGTCACGGTCTTTAAAACGGCATTTATCTAAATGAAATATATGATTTGGTATATATTTGCCAGTTCTACTTAAGAAGTTTCCTTCTTTTCTGGATTGGTTTAAATTTACGTGTTTATGGAAATGAAAATTAATCGAACATAATCTGAAAATGATCTCAATGACCTCTTCAACACCTGTAATAAAGAGTGTGAATGAAAAAAACAATTGTCAGTTGAGTCACGTAACTAAGATACAAATACTTTTGAATAGAATATTTTAGTGAAATGACCCCGCCATTTTTAATGACAACAGCACCTCGTTAGTTTACCTATCTGATTGTTTTGAAACATGGCTATAAAACTTCTCTGCTTCAGTATAAAATGTTTGATCAAAATATAACTTTACCTTTTGTTCTTAAATACAAAAATGCATGGTTTTCCAAATTTTCAAAATCATTAATTATCTGAAGCGAAAATTTTTTATTCGGTTTATTGACTTTGATAGTTTTTTTTAAATTTGTGTAAAAACTTTTAATATCGCTTTGTACTTTTTTTTACGATCAACCATGATCATGTCTTTTAATTTGTGGTTATTCGCTGCTATGTTCTTCAATTTACATACAGCTAACAATGTACGTTTTAATGATTGGTTAATCTTCTCCAAGTTCCTTAATTTATAATAAACCAGTAGAATGGATTTATTTTAGATGAAAACTCAGGATTTTCTTTAAACACAAAGAAAAATTCCGAATAGTTCAACTAGTACAATACTTTCGAAAAATTTGCTGACTTACACTAGAATAATATTTATAAAATAATGTTTTTATGTAAACGCGTTTTAATGTATACGGTTAAATCATGTCTATCAATTGTATGAAACTAATAGGTATATACACAAAACTCACTTCACTTTTTCTTAATTTTTATATAACTTTCATTTAATTGTACTTTTATTTCCATTAAAATAAAAAGGTAGAATTTCCTTTCTATAAAAAGGAATTTTTTTAAAAGCTACACTGAGTTTTTCTTGAATATTTAAAGTCATCACATCAATTGTAACAGTTTAATAAGATGCAGCAGAGTTTTCTTGCATAAGAACTAAATGCAAGAAAGGAAGATTCGATACTCAAATTGAAGACAAAATTAGGAGAGCAAAATATTTCAGACAGTGTTTTTTTCTTCTTTTTTCGGAAAATAATAAACGATTCAAAATAAATACGAGCTTTCACTCTTTGTTAAAATTGAGTTACTTTAATAGTTTTCTGAAAACTATAGAATCACATATTAATTGGATAATCAAAAAAAGTAATATTCAGTGAGTAAAAAAACCATAATAATTTCTATATTTTTAAATAAAGTAAGACTTTGGAAGACGAATTATTTTGCATACAGATTTAAAAATGAATCTTAATATAATGTATAGTTTTAGGTGTCAGAAACGTAATCTCTAAAAATATGCATAAAATAGTTTCCTTATTATGTTTGTGAATGCTTATTTATTTCATGTGACACTTTAATCATGCAAAGTAAGTTATAACGTAATTCCGGTGGAACGCGAGTGGTATTTCTGTTATTTCTTATTCACTTGGGTAATAACTTGCAAGAAATTTCCTTTGGCATAAATTTAGTTTCTGTATATATTAACATTGTAAATTCATAGATTCATTTTTGTAGCAAATTTTATACAATGTATTAAAATATATAAAGTTTTACTTCGAAAAAAAAGCAAAAAAGTATATTGACAGGTGACTAAGAGTGAGAATAATGACATTAACAATATTCAGATTTATTTGCATTTAATTAAAATGATTTTAAATATTTTACATCTTCTATCCCAAGGCAATTTATTGACATCTTTTCATTTTAATATGTGTGGTGCATAAAAAATTGAAAATAATGAAATTTACGAATAGTGTAAATGAAAACTAAAATTAGTTTTGATTAGGAGCTTCGTTTTTTTCTTCGTTTGTGTATAATGTTTTTAGACAATATGGAAATTCCATGTAAGAATTTCCAAATAAGTGATAATGAATTGATTTATTAAAATATAAAATGATTCATAATCTGTATCTGCAAATAGTAAATTAAAAAATTCCTGCAGGATTATTTTCAAAATTGTGAATACGGGAAAATATTTTGAAAATTTTGCGTCAAGGTTGTGTTAACTTATGACTATGCCGGCATGTTTCTTACAATGGGAAAAAAATGGACTATCATGAATAAATTTTGATCAAATGATAAGATTTTTCCATTCTAGCACTCAATTAGAATGGTTCAAAGAAGTGACCTTAAAGATGCTAATTATTTAGTGTAGAAGATATTTTAAGTTACAGAGCCAGAAAAAAAGTATTTCCGATGGATAAACAAGCCTTTTTTTCCCCACGGATTAGGATTATTGTCCCCTGAAACTCCAATTATTGACCAGTGAATATGGTCAGTTGAAATATGGTCAAAATAGTTTGGTCAGGGGGCGGATCAAAGTTTGGACCCTTTGCGTATTTCGTAATATCTCAAGAATTGTTTAAGGAAAAAAAGGCATGAGAATAATTTTTTTTTTAACTTTGACATAGAAAAACACTTAACCCGATAAAAAAAAATTCAATGTACTTTTAAAACCCTATTCATTTCGTTAAACTCAATAAAACATATTTCCTTTTCCTAGCGGTTGTTTATTCAGTGTAGATGCAATTTACTAAATTATGAATTTCAAACCACTTCACATACCCACGTTGAATTTAAATGGAAATTTTTAATTGCAACATTTTATCAGCATTAATGATATCCAAGTTTACTTGTCTGCAGCTTCAGATTTATATTTGTTTGGAGATGTATTCCCTTACATGAGTTCAAAGTATTAATCGCTTAAATTAAACATTAGACGGTGCATTAAAAGCTCTTAAAACTTACGCAAAATAAATTTTAAGATAGTTTATTTTTGTTGCTTTTCTCCTAAAAGCCCTTTTAAAACCTTCCCTACGTTTTCTTTGCTTAAACTTTCAGCAGAAATGATTCATTAAAACTTAGAAATTCTTATCAGAATAAAAGGAATGTTTTATAAATTTTAAAGAAGTCGCTTTCCTAATTTGTCTCTTTCATCGGCATGAGAATGTTTTTAACTACTATTGCAATAAAAATGGAGAAACTTTGAAAGTCATAAAGAATGCAGCAAGCGGTGTATAAAAGAGCGGCTGCATTTTATAATAAATGATTTAGCTTTGAAGTTTTTAGCATCTTTCAATATTTATTCGCTTTAAGAAAAAAAATCCTTTTTAACGTGTAGTAACTTTCTAAAATATATAAATATTATAAAGTTGTATTCGTCAAAATTATATAGTAGAGGTAGAGAATTGTTGAATATTTGAAGGATTTTTGGCCTCGTCCTGTTTTAGGATAATACTTGGTACACGCATTAAATTTAGCTGACCCCTTTTATTATTTATTTATTTTATTTTATTTATTTTTTTTAGAAATTAAGAATGTACTTAAAATGTTTCTCATAACTTTCTGTGGACATTTTTTTTAAACCAAAGGTTTTGAAATCTTCCCTTCAAAATGTTTAGTCCTAAATATTTATTTTAAAGAAATATTTGGTTTGAACTTGGAATTTTCTCAATTTCCAAATCCCAGATTAAACCAATTGACTTATCATTAACTATAGATAAATTATGTAGCGCAATGCTACGTAAAAGGAATCGAAATCCGTTCATAAAGTCAAACATATACATTAAAGTTCTTCACGTTTTTAAGGGGGTCCCGCTAGCCCACTGGTCAGAGAATTCGACTCCGGTTCGGTTTGACCGGGGTTCATACCTTGACTCCGTTAAGTACATTGGATATACGTGCTCCTCAAATCCATGGAATCGAAATTCCTGTGGTCGGTCGCTAAGCATCACCATGGATACGGGGATCTGGATGTAACTCCGTTCCTCTTTAGACATATGTCTAAATTGAGGGTAGGGACTTAAGAATTATTGGTGCTGCCATCTGTTCGTGGGGTTCAGAGCTACGATATACTTTCAACCTTGCTGTGCTCTCTTGTCAAACGAAAGGCGCACCTTTCTGATTTAATTCGCAAGAGACCAATGGGTAGCGAGATTTGCTTGTCCAAACATCCTTACACTAGAAATGCATTAGATTATATAGAACTAAATATCGAACTTAAAACGATGCAATCGACTATATTAGGTGACTTCATCACAAAAGCACGTTCGCTGAAATATTTGCTTGGTACAAAAAAAGCCTGAAAAGTTAAATTTAAGTATAATTTACTTTCATTTTTAGCAATACTATTCTTGAAATAAAGATTTATTAGATTTATGAGGACCTATAGTTATAGACTTTAAAAGGTCATATCTTTTTAAAGGTCATATCTTTAATGTATTACTTAAATAAAAGTGTCTTGTGCTTCATGCTTTAATTTATTTGCTGAGGAATATGAAGATATTTATTGATAAGACGAAGATACTTTGAACATTAAGCATGGTTGAAAGTTTTGGAGTCCTGAATGGCGCTAAAACTAATTAAGGTACATTTTTGTTGACTTCAGTCTTGACAACTAATTTTGTTTACATAATGTCAAATAAAATACTAATAAATGTAATACCCATTAATTAAATGTAACATTAATTGATGAATTATTAATTTGGATTAACTAAGTGTCACATTAATTAATGCACCAATAATTCTCATTAATTAAACATAATTCACATTAATTAAGTGTTATTCACATTAATTATAAGTAATTCACATTAGTTAAATGTAATTCATATTAATTAAGTGTAATTCACATTAATTATATGTGATTTGCATTAATTAAATGTAATTCACATTAATTAAATGTAATTCACATAATTAAATGCAATTCACATAATTAAATGCAATTCACATTAATTAAGTGTAATTCACATTAATTATATGTAGTTTGCATTAATTCAATGCAATTCACATTAATTAAATGTAATTCACATTAATTAAATGTAATTCACATAATTAAATGCAATTCACATAATTAAATGCAATTCACATAATATTTATTTAATGTAAAAAAACACAAAAATAAAAAGTAAATAAGACAAACTAAATTATACCGCTATATCCAAATTATAGTCGCATACAGGGTACAATTTATACCATCTGCAGGCAAAAATCTATTGTTTACAAGCAAAAATCTACAACAGACTTTAAATTTAATCCGTTTTATCAAATTGAATCGAAATAAGATGTTTACATTTGAAAGAAAACTAATTTAAATGTACTACAACGCTTTTCTATTCAAAAATTTTAATCTAAAAATTTTGATCATTAAATAATGAAATCGCATGAAACAGCCGTTTCCATGCAATTACGAAAGGAATTCCATTATTTCTCAAAATTACGATTGGTTCCTTGTTATCAGCATTCTTCAATGCACTGTCATAAATTCCCAGTACAACCTCGTTAGTCATGTTTTCCTGCCGAAACTCTTTCTTTAAGATCTCATTTGATATACTGTTTCCCGTCTTATACACCATCGCTCCGTATGTGTCACTAAAGATCTTAAAATCGAATGATAAATTTCTACCAACGTTACGATCGATTTTGATAATGTCTTTATTTTCGTAAAATAAATACACGGCGACAAGTACACATTTTTATACTTTCCGTGTCATGCGAAGAATAATGCAGCTTTCCATTATATAAATTCTTCATTCTGGGTATGTTGTTTGAGGAGAGAGAAAGAGAGAGAGCGTAGTTGCAACAATCGTTGTAAGGAAAATTGGATTTTCGCCGGCTAGGAAAGTTTGGAATTTAATTATTATTTAAGAATAGCTGGATTTTACATTGACACGCATAAAAGGTTACCATTCAATTATGATAGGAAAGTTTTCGGATTATTTCAGTGTCTTTTGAATCAGAAATTGAGGATTTCATAATTTTATATACGAAATCGTACGCAGTTTAAAATTAATTGGAAAAATATGAATGAGTATTAACTCATAGATACATTTGTGTCTGATTTATTAGCAATTAATTTTACCATTTTCGAAAGGATTTGTAGCTAGTTTCACTCTTTTAAAAGTATTTATCATATCATCTTAGCATAAGTATGCAAGCTATAATTTGAATTACATTTTAAATTCGCTGTGCTTTGGCTGCAGCTTGAAGCTCTATACAGCTGTATTTAACACTAGAAAGACTGAAATACCTATACTGTCGAAAAGCAGTCAAAAGGACTGGATTGCGAAAGAATAACTAATGCATAAAGAAATTTGCTTAAAATTAATTTTTAATATTTTTGATATCATTTTCAGTTATATAGCAAGTTATTAGTATATACTAACAATAAAAAAAATTATATGTTGTACAAAAGTCACAAAATTCTAAGAAATTGTGTCATCACTTTTTTTTAATTGAAATCAAAAAGCAGTCAAAATGACTTCCTTGAACAATCTAGTGTCAATGGGGGTTGCCATGCGGCGCACAATTGATGTGACTGCTGAAAACATATATGCCTAAAGATATCTGCCAAATGATTTCTGTTAATTTAAACAAATTTCAGCATATCAAAAACTTTAGAATAGTACTCTTTAGTCTGTCAAACGGCTGTTGATACAGTATATTGTGCTATCGAATCAATTAAACTCTTTTTGAATATTAAAATCCTAAAAAGTAGACAAAATTTTAAATCTCTTTGATTAGATAATACTCTCATCCTTTAATTACTTGTGCATAGATGACACAAAGGAACAAAATATTTTTTTTGCTTACTGCTGCAAGGGATTTTTTAGCAGATCTTGAATACGTTCGTAGCGCTAATTTCCAATCTGCAATCGGTGTCTTTCTCTAAGTTACAGTTTTTTTTAAACTAACATTTTTAGTCTATTTTTGGTTAAAGCGTACAAGTTTAAAAACGTTATATATACAAGGGGTAGCATAAATGTTGCGACAAATTTCTAGGGAAGTAAGTAGGGAACATCTTTGGGATAAAAATTGCATAGGAATTCATGCCTAAAAATTTCATTGTACGTGGTTGGTGGCACTTCTCTGTAATGACCTGTTCAGAAGCACACGAAGAAACAATGCATACTAGGGAAACTCCCTAAGTCGGTTATGGTGTCCTTTCCGGGCATGGGTTCCTAAGCTATTTTAACCCTAATAATGCACCGAAATTCTTGTATTAAAATTCCTTCATAATAAAACACTTAAGCCGCAGTGGCTCAAAGACAAGCCTCACGAAGAAGTGACTCAGGCTCAAATACCAACAATGATTGGTAGATTCATGTTCTGCCGATGTAATATATGCACATCTGCAGCAAGTACAGATTTATTAAGTAATTTTTACAAAGAAAACTTATTCCCGAAAGGTAAACGTCTGAGACAGAAGATTCATTTTTGTTGTAAAAATTTGCCTTGTTTTGGTGAAAAACAAGTCTGATTATGAATTTTCAACATAATTTTCATGGAAAACTTATTTGTCCTTGTATGGTAAAAAACCACTGAGGCCACGGATTTACTTCATAAATTTTACGATTTTGCTCAAGCTGCCAGTTCAAAAACGAAAGTTTTTACGACATTTTTACAATGGGGATATTTAACTGATGATTAATATTGAAAAAAAATTAATTTGATCAATGATCGAAACAGAAATAATGACATTATGAATTTGATTGAAATGTCGAAATTTATTCATATAAAATGTTTAATTAAACACTAATATTACAGCCAGAAATTCTATTTAAATGTACGAAATAGTTTCCCTATCCTAACTTTATATCAAAGTAACAGCTGACGAAGTAATACTTTTCGCGCAATGATTTTTCCTTTTTCCAAAAAAAAAAAAGAACCATATATCACACGGTGCATTTACATTTTGCTTCTGCTTATACCAAAGAGTGTGACACATTCATTATTTAAACAGACTTTTATTTCTTTTATCAAACGCTTTATTTGTTTTTCCTCTTGATTTCCCGCTGTGGCAAATCATTAATTTTCTCTTCGGCTAGAGTGAAATTTTTACCGAAAATTATTGCCTTTGAAAGATAGTTGAACAATGTTGAAGAATTTTTAAAGTTGTCTCTTTTGTTACACTTTCATTGAATCTTCACATCAGAAATCTTAAGAAATTTAATGGAAAAATTGTAGTGCAACATAAGCTTTACCGGTGTGATTAATAACATTTCAAAAATGCATAAAAATCGATTTTAAAAGGGTTTTATTTCAATTTCAGCAGTCCTAGTTTTAATCAACATTCACTCAAAGTTCTGCTTTTTATACAGCTTTTGACGAAATACTTTTATTTAAAAAAGATTAGTTTTAAAAGTTGAAAGATATTAAGATTTTAAAAATCAAAAGGTTTTCAAAAACGTAATAAAATTTAAAAATCAATTATTTTCCAGCTTAATGTATGCGGAACTAAAACATTTTCTTGAATATATTGTTTTGTTTTTTACTTCATTCACGCTCTGTTGTTTAAAACATGCTCGTAGTGAAACTATTTCGAATAATTGCTAAAATTATTGTGGTCTGTATTGCGTTTGAAGAAGATTACTTAATTTTTTTCTTTGGATACTCTCAATGCAATTTAGGTTACTACTTATCTACTGATAGTTTCCTAGTTGCTTTAGGTTTAATTTAGGTTGCATGAACGAGTTGTTGACAAAAAAGCCACACTGTAAAAAAAAACTGTAAAATTTAAGGTTTGAAACTGGCATCGAAGTTGGTTGTGCGAAACTGTAAAATTTTCGAAGTAAATCCATTGCCACAATGGATTTTTACTAAACAAGAACAAGTTTTTTCAGTACAAATTACGAAGTAAATCGGTAATCAGGCTGCTTTTTCGCAATAACAAAGCAAGTTTTTATTTCAAAATTTAATCTGTTGTCTCAACAAACTTCCACCATATGGGAACAAGTTTTTTCTGTGAAAGTTACGAAATTAATCTGTACTTGCACCAGATGAGAATATTTTACGTCAGTAGACTTTGTATAGACCAATTATTGCTGGGATTTGAACTTGCGTAACTTCATCACGAGGTTGTCTCTGAGTCACAGTGGCCGAAGTTCTATATTATGAAGAAAGTTAGATAGTGACAATTCTGAATCGATTTGTAAGTAATGTCGAATTGTAGTTTTATTTATACCATGTTCAAAACCATAATAAAGTATTTGCTAAAGATTAAGAGCAAATATAGAGTGTAATCGCAAAATTATTAAAGAAAAGATTGTTAGATTACGGAATGCAAAACTGAATGACAAAAACTGGAATTTTAACGAAAGTTTTTAATCCATTTGTGACTGAGGTGAAAAATGGAGAAACAAAACTGCTTTAAAACGTTAAATATACAGAAGAATTCCAAAAAAAAAACCCTGTTATTTTTTACCGTGTAATGTTTAGAGCGTGAATCAATGATTTTATTACTTTTGCTTTTCTTTTTTGTTGATTGCTATTTTTATACCTTGTTCTCGTAAATTAACAAAATCATGTGCTTTCAGATGAGTTACTTCTCAATGTAATTTTCTGCGTAACGTTTTACAACCAGTAATGATAGAGCTGTTGCGAAAATCCACGATTTTAATTGTGAGTTATGTAGTATATATATTTGTTACTTGCATATTAAGAACTATCAAAAAATGGAGAAAATCAAGGTTAGAAGAGGAGCATCACCTCGGGCGATTTCAGTAAAAAAAAATTTAAAAAAAGAAGGCAGATGGGACTGAACAGATAGTTAGCCATATATATAGAGTAATATGTTTAGCATGGCTTAAACATATGACTTGCTGACTTAGCATGGATGCTATGTTGTTTAATTTGAAAACCAATTAAATATTTTTCTATTAGTTTTGAATTGGTATAACCTATATAAATAAAGCAGAAAGTTTATATGCGTGTGTATACGTATGTCCTTTATACAAATCCATAATTGTGAGCCGATCCGCCCTAAATTTGGTGTATATACGTTAAAAAAAACCGGTTTGCGAGTAGCATCTCAAAGAACGAATTCATCTTAAGTGAAATTAACGCTAATAATTTATTAAATTAGTAGTCATGACGTCACTGAATTTCTATTTTAATATATAATTTCTATTTTCTTATATTGATGCTTATACTTTTTTAAACTTGTCTCTATAAATTTAAATAATGGAAACTCAACAAAATTAATAAAATGAATTTGAAGTTATAAATTTTGTCATATGAAAATTGTGTAGATTTTATATATAGCATTTTCAATTATTTCTTAATGCATATTTATTCTTTGTTTGGGTGCCTTCATCTTCTTACTCATATTATGGTAAATCTAATATGTTGAATATCTACAGCGGAATATGCAACAAATAATAAAAAAAGTAAGTGTTGTATATAAAGAGCTGAGAATATGCAGTATGGTGATAATAGGGTACTTACCTGCTTCGGTGGGAGGTTGAAACAAAATTATCACAGTACCTTTATTGAGTATTATATTGACACAATAGCTTCTTAATATCGCAGTGCTTATAATAGCAGTAGCATTTAACACCACATTTAATTAAGCCCTAATATTAGTTCGTCCAACAATATCAATATTTATTTAAATAATAGTGTCTTTACTAATAATGTCCATAATTATAATTAATTAATTTGAGTAATATATGCAAGTTGAAATTTTTGAAATAATTTAATAATACGAAGAGATCACTAAAAAGCTAAATTAAAGAAAAAAAGTTACTCATTGATCTAGGAAAACCATATAGAATCGTGCTAATATAATTCACATCAATGCTACCGTGCAATCGAAAAGACAACGTAAGCGACAAAAAATATAATTTTTTTCATATTTCATATATTTGGCATTTGTGAAGGATTATCAACATCATGAAAAAAAAAATCTAAATGCAATTTTTTTATCAGTTTTCTGAAACTCTGTTTTAACTATTATAATCTGAACACTGGAAAGATGAAAGCTGTCAAGCTTCTTATCTCGAAATCACTGGAAAAGCCATAGCGTTTTTTTAAATTGCATAGCAGAATTATGCTTGATTATTTTAGTAATAGTTATTAGTGATATTACATTAATTGGTGTTTTTTACTCTAATATTGGCACCAAGACACCTACTATAGGTACTGTATGGTATTATTTGTTACCATGCTCTCGAAAGGAATAAGTAACAAAGAAAATGTTAATATATATATATATATATATATATATATATATTGTTTCATCTTAATTATTTGTATTTGTATATGCCTTTAAGTTTCGTGCATGATTTCGTAGTGTATATCAACCCCCCGATTTATTGATTATTTTACTTTTTAATAAAACTCGGATGAAAAAACGGGTATTCTGTTAGTATAAAAATAAATTCTAATGATTCTTAATCTAATTCAATGCTTCCGGTTTTATATTGATCATTTACCTAGTTTATTGTTAAATATAAAACGCGATATTTCTTAATACAGTGAATATTATGTAACTCTCATTGTCAAATGAATACATGCTAGCTTAAATATTTTTAATTAAATTAATTAAATTGTACATGATACAAAAGCTTATCTTTGCATTCGTTAAATTCCATGCACAAATCAAATAAAACACTATGTTACTTTTCTTAATACAAATTTTAATTTATTTACTAGAAGGAATGAAATGATCATTTTCATAACTACGCAAATATTCTGCCAAGTTGTATTATGAACAAAATAAATTATTCATAATTAAATAATTTGCTTTTGAATTATAAATATACTAACAAAAAAAAATTGAAACATTGTTTCTAAATATGGAATTATTACATCACATTACAAATTCCATTACAGCAAAGAAATATGCATTTAAAATTTTATAGAATGTTAATGGTGTTAAAATGATCGTAATTAACATCGATATTCAAATTTAATTTCTCAAAACACATTAAAACAATGCTCGCTTACAGTGTTAAAATTCTTTTTTTTTCCTGCATCGCAGAGTTTAGATAAATGTATAAAGTTGTTTTCAGAATATTTGGTATTCGTACACTTCATCTAAACTTGTGCAGTAGGTGATATTTGGGGACGAAGAGAAAGGTACACAAATCGATATCGAAATTTACTCCACATATCGATTTGAGGAAATATATATTAGAAGACGAAAATTCTATCTAAAATATCGATTAATCTTTTCTCGATGTTACTCAACTACTTTATTAAACAATGGATATTGAATTTCCGGTTGGATGAAGTTATCCTCTAGCTTTATGTTTAATGTATTAGGGGAAGAAATAAAATATTAAACTTATTCATAAATAAATATAAAATATTTTATAAGATACTTAAATGTTTAAAACAATGATTGTAATAAAGATTTAAGTTATAATTCACCATATCACATCTTTTAACATTGATTATTGTCTTTTTTAATAAAACAAATTTAGAGTTATTAATCTACTACAATTATTTTATTACAATTTCTTAGGATGAATTTAATTTAAAATATAACATAAAGCTAAATAGTTAAAAAAAGAAACAACATTACTAAATGTTTTGGGAATGTGTGTAACATTAAAAAAAATAATGAAAACAATTATAAAATTAGTTTGCAATTAAAAAAATAGATGAAAATATAACTTGTAGATATAAGTTTCGAAATTACCATACATCATTAAATAGAAAAACTGCTTTAGTTCAAACTAATACTTTTATCTGAATAATAGCTTGTTTAGTTAAAACCCTAAATATAATATTTCTAATTTAAAATTCTATACTTTCTTTCAATATCATACTACATGTACATAAACTTTTTGCATTTAATAATTTTGAAATGCAATCCTGAAAAATAAAAAGAATGAGATCGGAAATAAGTAACTTCATTTTCGTTTAAAGATAAAAAAATAACATGTCTAACTGATGATATTAAATCTAGCAATACATACAATTCAAAAATACTCAGACGCAGTCAAAACACAATAAGTTCAAACACAATATATTAATATATTTTGTTTATGAACTCTAGGAAAAGAATTTTAAGATTTGGGTTGTTCAAATCAAAGAAAAAAGTTTAAAAACACTGCATTAATATGCTTAGAAATTAATAGAAACGCAAATTTTTGTTAATTTTTTTCTGTTTGTCTACTGAATATTAAATTAAGAAAATTTTTTTTTAAATATATTTATCGATTGTTTCTCTTATTATCATATTATATATTAGTTTAAAGTGTTTAAGCAGGGAAAATGCTTAGGAAATCAAGAAAAAGGGGAATTGTTCTAAATTATTTTTTTTAATTAAAACTATTCACTTATTTTTTGTAGTATGAACTGAAATAATAACCTAAAATCTACGGCAAATTACACAAAATTAATTAATAATACAACTAGTTGATGATAAATCTGGTTGGGAAAGATTTGAGTTTTTCGAGTATTTATATTTAAGAAAAGTAATTGATTCGTAAAAAAATATCCCTCTCGAATATTCCGTTTTTCAATCGTCTGCTAAAACGAATACTTGATGGTAGAATAAAGAAAATAAATGGATCTTAACTTAATATGAACGAACCGCAAACAGCGTCCCTCAGCAAAAGCCCCCATCGATGTCAATTCGCTGACAAAGCGCTGGATGTTATACGACCCAAACGACTTGATTTATGACGTGTCGTAGAATTTCATAGCCTTGGCCTCTGATATTTCCCTCTTACATTTTATAAAGCGTTAGGCAGGCTCCTTGGACATAGAGCAACACCGGAGTAAAATATAGAAGGAAGGGTTACATTCCCTTGGCAAACCCCCATGCATTTAGAAGACCTCTATCTATTCTTCGAGCCCAAAGAAAAGAAGAGAAGATAAAGTGATTGGACGAGTTTTTGAAAAGAAAAATGGGACCTTTTCATTTCGGGGGTGGAAGAGAGAAATGGGTTGCTTTCAACCATGACTGAAATACATTTCGAAAGAAAAAGTTCTATTTCGAATGACACTGGGCGTTATGGTTTCAAAACTTTTCACATGAAGGGTTATTAATGGGTGGCGAATGAATCTCGCCAAGAGTAGGATTCATCCCACTAATAAGGTTTCTTGTGTTGCCCTTTTGACACAATTGTTGGTTAAATTAATAACTTTATTTTTACAATTGCAACTATGTATAATATTTAGAGAAGTCTTCCTTCATATTTTTTTTTATCTTGAAGAGAAACATTTTGCTAACTTACAAAATAGCACTGGATGCATTTTTCGTTTGCAAACGAGCTGACTAACAGTCGCACGAAGTGGTTTAGAATCAACAAGTGTTCTTAGTAATTTTTAAAAGGTACTAGGAGGAATCATCCCCTCACCAACTTCCATGGTTGCTTCTCAAGTCAAATTCATCTTTGTTTCCTTTTTTTTTTTCTTAAAAGCAAATTTTTTTTAAAAATTATTTGCCAAATATATAATTATTATTTTATATCAAGGCATTTTGTTTATAAGTTAAACTAAGCAAAGTGATCGATTACTGGAATTTGAAAGATAATCAACTGTAGTTGAAAGAAAGAAAAATTAAGAATATGCACCATAATAAGCAGTAATAAATGATACTTAATTTTACTTGCATTATAAATTCATACACAAAAATCAGTATGTCAAATTTCTTCTCTGTAGTTGCATTATTGCGGTTTGTGTGGTTCATATGATATTTTCTTTTCTACAAATTAAAAGTTAATAAATCTCGAAGTAATCTGTAAAATGTCTGTATTCCATTGTACTACGCACCATCTATTTTTCCATTTTACAAAATTAATTTTTTTTCCATTTTGCACAATCCATTTTCTACACACTTTCGTAATTGTAAGTTTCTAAGTCTTATTATTCCTTGTCTCATTCATTTACTTATATATTAACGAAAGGATTTTTTTTCTAAGTTCCTTGAGCATCTCCTTGATATTGTTACAATTACTTAAAAATTAAAACTTGTAATATTTCGCATGCATTTGCTAGTAGAAAAAAAATACAGAAGTGGTTGACTTTGGAATTTTTAAAATTTTGTTTTAACATACATTCATGCAATTTTTAATTCAGTTACTTAGTAATTGTTATTGATTAATTTCGAACTTAACAGAAAAATGTTAAACGATTCTTGTAAAAAGTGCTTGAATAAAGTTGATAATTAACACCGCTTTTTCACTTTTCAGAAGAAAATCTTGTAGTAGTAAATAATAATGATAAAAAACAAAATTAAAACTTTATTTTTTCAAAGAGGGCATAACATTTTCTGTGTTCAGATAAATTAAGGTTTTTTAACTAGGAAGATGTAGAAGAAAATTAATTAAGAGGCTTCCAGTCAAAGTTATTGATAAAAAATAATAAAATATTGGATGGACATTTTTCTACAATACATAAAATTGCTTTCATGCATATTGAACAAAAACTATATTGAACAAAAACTTAAAAAGAGCCGGTTTTTTTCAATGGCAGATTAGAAGATTTTACTTTCAAGAATAATCCATTCAAAACTTTTTTAAACTTTTTTGTGAGTTTTAAGCACAAAATTTTTGCACGAAATAAAAATTAGGATAGGTTTTAAGAAGTAGTGTAATAAAGCTTGTCTTTCTAATCTCACATAATTTAAAGGAAGGTTTTAGATGATAATACAATAATTAACAATTTTTTAAACCTTATTTTTTAAGTAATTTTTATTTTTTCTTTGCCTCCTTTAAGTTTGCGCTGACAAGATTTGTTTTTTTTTTTACGAAAATTTATCTCTATACAAAACCTTAGTTCATGAAGGTACCAAATGAACTTCTGAAAATATGCTATAATTTCGGCTAAAACGCATCGTATGTTAGTTGTACGAAGAAGCTCATTTTCTTATAATAAATTATTAAATGCGATCGTTTTATTTAGAAAAGGTCCTTTTAAAATAGTTCCCTGCTATTGGCTGCCTATCCCCCCCCCCAAAAAAAAAATAACTTGCATACTTTTTTCTCAATAAGCTCTTCAAAGCCGTGATGATTCATGGGATAGAGTGTTCGCCTTTCACTGAGGTGAACCGGGTTCGAATCCAAGGGATGGCTGGTCAATATGAAATTCGCATCCTAATTGCACCGACCACAGTGCTGGTGTAAAAATATCCTCAATAGTAGATCAATCATGGGTCATGGGTGGTTTTTGTGGTTTTCCTCTCTATGCAACCTCAAATGCGGGTTAGTTCAGTCAAAAAGTCCTCCACGAATACCAATTTTCTCTCTATACTTGATCCAGGAGTTCCCTTGTCTTCAGGATTGGGTTCAAAATTACAAGGCTGAGGAGTTGAACATTAGCAGTCGTAAATCCAAAAGATTGGGTCGGCTGCTCAACGACGGTTATGAAATACAATAAGATCTTCAATTAACAATTGCAATGGCTAACAAAAGGTAATGCTTCACAGAATGTTCTGGTCATTTACATCATTGATAGAAATGTTGGTCTAAAAATGTTTTAAAAAGGTAGCGTTTAGGGAAAAATCATATTACTTAAGAAAAACTTAAAGGAAATCTAACATATACTTTTAATAATTTTTTTTATTTCCTTCCTTTCTAACAACGAAAAAGAAAATCCCTTTAAATTGGATTTATCACGAAGTGTTCTCTTGTTCGGATTATTTAAAAAAGGAAGATATATGATCTTCATAATTTTCAGATATATGATATTCATAAAATACGATAGCATTTTTACTTAGTCAAATTGAAATATTTGCACCTATAACTTCATCAACGATCAAAATCTTCCATAAAAGGTTCAGAGTGTTATAGAAATTTGAACGATGGAGAAATTCATGAACATCCAAATATATGTACTTCATAAAATACAATAGTATTTTTACACTGTGAAATTGAAGTATTTTAACTTAAAATTGCGTTAACTAATAAAATAATCATTACAATTTACAGTGTTCCCTTGTTAGAGAAATTCAAAAGATTGAGATAAGAGATCCTCAGATATCTCTAGATATGAAATCTTCATAATATACTATAGAAATTTTACGTAATGAAATTGAAGTATTTACACTTAAAATTTCATTTAGCTAATAAAACCTTCCATAAACAAAACTTCTTTAAACATTTCCTAGTTTAAAAATGCAATACTTGGAGACATATTTTCTCGTAAAATTACTATAATAAAATATTTGCGCTGTCAGATTGAAGTATTTGCACTTAACTTTCTTTTTTTGTGGGGCATAAGTACTGCAACTTTCTCATTTATATGCAAATTATCAATCAATACTCAAACTTTTACCTCGCATTTATGAAAGTTCTTAAGCAGAATTAATCAAAGCCCACCGCATCATTATTCCAACCGTAATCCAATTACAACATAGAAGCAATAGCAATTATTAAAATGATTATTTCTCCCCGCACGTCTTTCAATAATGAAATAAAACTCATTTCTTCCTTAACTATCAATTCTCATTTTCTTGCTTGTTAGGGACGAAAATATATCCTTGATACCTTTCCGCGTGCCAAAAGTGAACGATCTGAGAAAACATTAGAAGCGTAAATTAGTCCTTGACGGCAGAAAACTGACAGAACGTCGGGATATTGCTGACTCGTAGATTCCAAGATATTACGCTTCTCCACGCTTATTAGTGCCGTGGAAAAGACGAAGGAAAAAAAAATCTGCTTCCATCGAAACATTAATAAATATTTATAGAGAAAAGAGCATTCTATCGGTAATGGGTTCCAAAGGAGAAGATGCTTAGATCTGAGAAAATTTCCTGGATATTTCCTCTTAAATTCCTTTACCTTTTTGAAATTGATGCAGGATTAAGATGACTGTAATTGGGAAATGGTTTGTTGACAGATAGCCTTTTTCTAGTTTTGAAAGGAATTTAAATATACAGTTTTAAGTTAATGATCTCTGCAAGGTTTATGAATACTTAGTAAAGTAAATAAAAGTTTTATTTACCAGGCACGTTATTCCTATCAAAGTCTGTTTGATAAGACTTTAGATATTTGCGATTAAAATAATTGAATAAATACCCGCGAAAGACTTTAAGATTTATTATTAAATTAATGAAGGTACTTTTTTTATCGCAGAAATTGTGTATGTCTACATATGTTACCGCTGTTAACTAGAAATTCTTATTTATTATTCTTTCTTAATACTATGCAATGTCAATATTACGATTTTGATGCTTAAAAATTATTAGAAATAAAATGTTGATAATTTATTATACCGTATTTATTATATTGGCTCTTCACCATATTGCATGGCTATTATATTACTTCACCATCTATTTATTATGTTGCTTTATCAGAACTTCACACGCATGCAGCATCTATCTATCTATTTATCTATCTTATCTATTTATCTATCTTATCTATCTTATCTATCTTATCTATCTTATCTATCTTATCTATCTTATCTATCTTATCTATCTTATCTATCTTATCTATCTTATCTATCTTATCTATCTTATCTATCTTATCTATCTATCTATCTATCTATCTATCTATCTATCTATCTATCTATCTATCTATCTATCTATCTATCTATCTATCTATCTATCTATCTATCTATCTATCTATCTATCTATCTATCTATCTATCTATCTATCTATCTATCTATCTATCTATCTATCTATCTATATATATATATATATATATATATATATATATATATATATCTATATATATAAAAATCTCTTGTCACAGTTTTAGTGGTTAAACTCCTCCTAAACGGCTTGACCGATTTTGATGAAATTTTATATGTATATTCAGTAGGTCTGAGAATAGGTTTATAACTAATTTTTTTTCATTTTTTGGACAGATTTAACGTATATTTTAAATATATCTTTATTTAAGGCGACAAAGGGCTTTCAAATTTTTTTTTTGAAATTATAAAGGGATTTGCTTGAAATTTTCAGGATACATTTATATTGCTAAAAACAACTTTTATACAAAATTTCAAAAAAATATTTCAAAATTTAAGAAATTAAAAAATTTAAATGTTTCAATTTTTTATGTTTTTTTATATTACTCCTCGCGTCTGAGATTTTGTCAAAATGACAAAATTCTTTTAAAATATTACATATTAGGTAATATTGAAAAAATTGTTGGAAGTACTTTTTTTATTTTTTATTATAGAAACAAATAACATTAAAAAAACAGTAAAAAACCTACATTTTTAGGAAAAAATCATGATACCTCTATAAAATACCATGTATAAAAAAAAATACTATTCACTTAATTCAAAAAACTTTTCCAACAAAATGTTAATAATATTCATAAATATATAGCATTAAATTCTCAGGTCAATAGAATGAAAATTCATTACGCTGGAACAGTTTGAAAATTGTAAATTTCTCAAAAAAGACATTTTGAGAAAAATGACTTTTAGTACTTTTTCATTGCAAATTTTACATCTGAACAAATATTTCTTGTTTTTAATATAAATACCTATAAATATTGTCTAATGAACTAGTTTAATAATTACATACTTTAAATTTTTTTAAAAAAATTAACAAAATATTCATCTAATTTTAAATTAATTTTAAACTAAACTAATTTTAACAGTTACCTGCAGACAAAAAAAGGTAAAAAAAGGGGCGTGGTCAAAACTGAAATGCCCATAACTTCATCAATTTTGCTCTTATTCCAGAAATTTTTTTTTTTAAAAATGTTCAGTTAAATGCCTAAATTTCAAAAATATAAAATTTAAAATATCGATTTTTTGACAAATTTTTGCTTCTTTGAAAGTCCCTTGTCACCTTAATCGTATTCGGATCCAAACTAGACGTGGAAACATAACAATTAAAAAACAATATTCAAGCACGTTGCAACAAGTCATATTAAACTCTAATACTTATGCACGCCCTTAAAGGAAGAGCATCAAATATATTTGCAAGTATGTGTATAAAGGCAGTGATATAGCAGTATTTCGAGTTGAAAATACCAATGTGACAGCTCTTCCAGTGAATTGGGTATAATATAAAAAAAACACAACTACTTCCACTTAGTAGGAATAACATTTACCATGACGCAATGCTAAATTCTATGCCATTATCCACATAAATGCCACTATCCACATAAATCAATTATTAATCAAAAATCGAATATCAATTACTTTTCTTTATAATGCAATAAAATCTGGCGAGCAGCTATTTAAACGATCAAACACTTCGTTTGTTTATTTGTGGCTTGAAGTAAGGCTCGCAGAAAATGCCGTTCATGGGTTAAATTTAGTAGGAATAACACAACCTGTGACGTAGGCTATAGTATACCCAATAACAACGACGAAATAACGCTGTACCAAATAGGCCGGTGCATCAGCTCCAATGAAGCTGTTTGGCGTATCTTTGGATCCCCAATTCATGAACGGGATCCAACCGTTAGTCATTTTAACCGTTCATCTTGAAAACGGTCAGAGCGTATATTTCACGAACGAGACAGCGATTGACCGAGCTACAAATCCACCGAAAACTACACTCGCCAAATTTTTTGAATTGGGTAATCGTACGGATGCTTTTGGCGTCTTTGCACGGGCATTACTCTACTCAGAAGTACCACCCTATTTCACATGGGTTCAAAAAAATGGACACCCCACAAGCAAGGCACACCGGTTGATGCATGTCCCGGTTTATTCAAATCAAACGCCTTGGGGAGAATATTTACAGTCAATCCAAGGCAGACTGAGTGCTTTTATTTTCGACTGTTGTTGGTTAATTACACCGGCTCATTGTCATTTCAAGATATACGTAAAGTCGATGGACATCAGCATCCAACGTATAAAGATGCATGCCTTGCACTCATCTTGCTGGAAGACGACAACCAGTGGGAATAATGAAACAGCATGTATGCTTGCTGAAACAGCATTGAACTGTACTGCAAAGCAAATTCGTCTACTATTCGCTATAGTATTAACAACATGTTTCCCGGCCCGTATAGAAACGTTATGGGATAATCACAAAGATTTGATGACTGATATACGGTATCAACATCGCACACGTTGCAACGATCTAACGATAACATTCAGCGATACCATGTACAATGAAGCACTGATTGCTATTGGGGATCTTTGCATTATTATTGCCAACTTGCCACTCAGTCATTTCGGTATGCCTTGGCCAAATCAAAGTGCATCTGATTTATTAAACACTGACATGAATCGTGAACTTCAATGCAATACGATAGAAATAGCAGTGATCGTTACTCGCAATGTTCCACTAATGAATGAGGAACAAAGGAACATTTATGACCGCATTATGCTCGCAGTTTCGGCAGGACAAGGTGGATTTTTTTTCCTGATGCACCAGGTGGAACTGGCAAAACATTAATTATTTCGCTAATTCTCGGTGAAATACGATCAAATAATGGCATCGCGTTGGCCGTTGCATCATCTGGCATTGCTGCAACTTTATTGAACGAACCAACGAATTGAATCTGTAGATGCAACAGTTATTGCCAGGTAACTTGGTGACATATAAATCCGTTGATGCAGTTTGCGATCCCATTGAAGCTGCAAATTTTCCAACTGAGCTTTTAAACTCATTGAATTTACCTGGCATATCACCGCATAATTTAGTACTCAAAGTTGGATCTCCAGTTATTTTGCTTCGTAATTTGAACCCACCACGGCTGTGCAACGGCACGCGATTAGTCGTTAAAAAATTAATGAACAACGTCATCGAAGTCATTATTTTAAATGACAAATTCCGGGATGAAAGTATATTACTTCCACGAATCCCTATGATACCCACAGATGTGCCAATTCAATTTAAACGCATTCACTTCCATATAAGACTGACATTTGCAATGACAAGGCCAAGCAATGTCTGTTTGTGTCTTAGATTTAAGCACACCAAGTTTTTCACACAGACAATTATACGTGGCATGCTCTCGAGAGGGCAAACCACCCAGTTTAATTGTGTTAGCTAAAGATGGAATGACAAAAAATATTGTATGCTCCATTGCACTAAGAGATTAATATTGTTGACTAATATTTTCAGAATTCGTTGTATATATAATTTATTAAAAAAAGTTACAATAAATTAAAAAAAATATTATTTGGTGTGTTGTTATTTTCACATTCCGTCATCGTTCATAGCGCTCCATGCCTCTTCCACTCATATACCACATACGTACACACTTACAATAAATAAGCTATATTTTCATACTATAGAAATAATTCATGTGGCAAAACAACGTTTGCCGGGTCAGCTAGTATATATATATAAACTGCTGTTTGTAGAAAATGCAACACCATGAAAGAATCATCAGAATCAAATGAAATTTAATGCAGAAACGACTTGTACTGATACAAATAAATGATGAAATTTTCAAAACAAAAGAAACAAATTAAGCGTCCGAAATCAGTATTTGGTGCAGCCACCACGCGCTGCAATAAGTGCTGCTATACGACGGGGCATGGAGTCAAACAGATGTTGAATATCTGCTTGAGGAAGAGAATTCCATATCGCTTGTATGCGCAACCAAAGTTCGTCTTTGGAAACTGCAGGACGCGGATCACGAGTGAGACGCCGACCAACCATATCCCACACGTGCTCAATAGGCGACATATCCGGCGAATAAGCAGGCCAAGGAAGAAGTTGCATGCGTTGTGCTGAACAGAAGTCTCTAACAGTCCGCGCAACATGTGGGCGTGCATTATCCTGCTGAAAGATAGCTCCAGGGATGCCTTGAAGGAAAGGAACGACTTCGGGCTGTAGCACTTCACGGACGTATCTGTTGCTATTGAGATTACCCTCAATTCGTATCAAATTGGATCGTCCATGATACGAAATCGCACCCCAGACCATAACTCCGGGTGTTCGACCACTATGTCGTTCAATAATACACTCAGGAAGGCAGCGTTGACCGGCATAACGTCTAACACGAACACGGCCATCATGGGTCCACAAATTGAAGCGTGATTCATCTGAAAAGACAACTTGGTGCCAATCAGCTCGCCAGTCTCTGTGCTCAAGAGCCCACTGCCGACGCAGACGTCGATGATCCGCCGTGAGGGGAATCCTGTATAATGGCACCCTTGCACGCAATCCACGGCGCAGCAGACGACGACGAATTGATGAAGCCGACAATTGTACACCTGTAGCAGTAGACCAATGTGCTGCCAGCTGCCAGGAGGAAGCTGTGCGATCATTCACCGCCATGCGGAGCAGGTGTCGATCATCGCGCTCTGACGTCACCTTCTGTCGTCCAGTGCCTGTTTTTCGAGTTGTTCGGTGCTCGTCGGTCCACTGCTTCCAAACTCGCATCACTGTGGAACTGTTCCGCTGCATACGAGCTGCTATTGCGCTATAGGAAAATCCTCCTTCTCGAAGGCCGATTATCCTCCCTCGTTCAAAATCCGTAAGTTGCTTGAATTTCTTATTCTTCCGTCGTGGAGGCATACTCAGGTCTCACTAAACGTTTGCCACTAACAAATAATCATAGACTATTTTCAACGTCCCGCTACAGCACTTTATTTATACGCTTTCAGCATCAATTCAGAGGGCGCTGCGCGCGCCACGCACGCGCGATGGCTCTGAAACTTTATTAATTTGCATAATATCCTATAATTGACATTTGCTGCGAATTTCATTTGATTCTGATGATTCCTTCATGGTGTTGCATTTTCTACAAACAGCAGTTTATATATATATATATATATATATATATATATATATATATATATATATATATATATATATATATATATATATATATATATATATATATATATATATATATATATATATATATATATATATATATATATATATATATATATATATATATATATATATATATATATATATATATATATATATATATATATATATATATATATATATATATATATATATATATATATATATATATATATATATATATATATATATATATATATATATATATATATATATATATATATATATATATATATATATATATATATATATATGTCCCGCAGTGGACTGATCGTACAGACACGGTTCTCATCAGATCACCGAAGTCAAGCATCACTGGCTGCGGTCAGTGTGCGGGTGGGTGACCCACTTGGATCAGTCTGCATAGGGACCGAGGGTGTGCGGTATTGGTCCTCGTTAAACTGTGCTACCGTAAAGTGCTCGATTTCGCGCGCAGGTCGTCGGGCTACCGAAGCGGGGGTGCCATCCCTTCCGCAGAGGATCAAAATTGTGATGGCATGTCTTCGGATCATCCTCCGGGATGTTTCCCAGACCGTCGCCAATAGCCCATTGTGCAGCTCTAGTGCGACGTAAATTAACAACAACAACAACAATATATATATTTATATGGGTCATTCTCACAAAAACAGTCATTTTCATGTCCCCAGTATATTTTATGTTTGTTTTACAGCTTACGAAAAAAAAATTCAGGGAAAGTGTCCTTCAGAATGACAACAACAAAAGAATAAAAATAAAATTATCAATTTTTATTTTTTATTTATTTTAGGTAATTAAAATATACCAATATGTCATTCCCTCACTTGTCCCCACTACTGATTTAAAAAAAGAAAAAAAATTGTTTCTGAAATATTTTTATTTTTTCTTTACAAATTCGTGCTTTTTATTTCAGAATACTGAAATATAGAATTCAGAAAATCAATTTTAAATTTAATTTCTGATAAAAATATTAACACAGCACTATTTTAAACTTTGTCCCCAGTGTTTCGCGTCATTCCCTCACAACAATGTTCTTATCACCTGCAATCTTCTTAGAATAAAAGTATTTTAATAAAAACTTCAGAAGTTAACAACTGGCATCATAGAACAAAATTGCAGTATGTTTCCATCTTCAACTTAAAGAAGCTTTGCTGTGGAATAAATTTGAATGAATCAAACCAGGTAAAATTTTTTACATTTGTCATTCCCTCATTACATTTTTTAGAGTAAAATAAAATACAACTTCATCGAGAAAGTGGATAATTATATGTTGCTTTCTTGTATGAATATAATTGTATGTGATTGACTTCAGAAATTAATTAGGCCTAACTGTTATTTTTAAATTTTATTGAATTCGTCATTCCCTCACTAGTGTATAAAGTGAGGGAATGACGCTGAAGTGAGGGAATGATTCAAGATGAGTATATTATTAAATTTTTTTTGTTCAATCGTGCCAGCCAATTTTATTTCCCAAACTTGTAAAAACTATTAAATATATAAGACTAAATTATAATAAATATTAGATATACTTAGTATGTTATCATTTTCAAACTTCAGGTAGATGTAACTTAGATAAAAACATGTATTAAAATAAAATATCATTCCCTCACTATTAGTGTCATTCCCTCACTTTTTAAATAGTGAAAATAATTAATTTACTTATTAATTAATTTGAAAAATAAATTAAAAATTAGTAAATTAATTTATTAAATTAATTTATTTATTAAATTAATTAATTAATTATTAATTATTATAAATTAATTAATTATAAATTAATTATTTAAAAATTAATTAATTTAAATATTAAGTATAATTTATAGGATATATACTTTCTTTATAGTGCCATTACATATTTCTATTAATATAAAAAGTTTCAGAGCTTTTTATTCACTTTACTGTTTTGGGATTTGAATACTAACTGAAAGATGTCAGTTTTCGTGAGAATGACATATATATATATATATATATAACGATTTATACTCAAAGGTTTTTAATTAAGTACATTACTTGGTTTGGCAGCTTTAATACACGGAGAAAAAAACGGTAAAGTAAACAGTAACAACAGAAATTATTTACCATAATAAATGAGTGTATGGAACACCTAGAAAATGTAAATACATCAATGGTCCTTTACATCATAAAAAAAACAACATTGTATTAAATACTGATATAGTTCTCATAGTTCCGTACCTTAAAGAAATTAATGTAACGAAAACGAGGTAAAAGTATACTGACAATTTACCCTCAATTAAAAAGCAAACAATTATTTTTTGGGAATATCAGGTTAAAGGATTTTAGATAAAAGCTTTTTACGAAATCGTGGTTGCCCAGGGGATAGAGCGTTTACCTTCTAATGAGGTGAACCGAGCTCAAATCCAAACAATAGCTAGTCGTTATGAGTTCCACACCCGGTTTACACCAACCACTATGTTGACGTAAAACATCGTCAGTGGTATACAGGTCATGGGTTTCAGTCCTTTTGCAATCAGGCTAATCGTGTGAAGTTTTCGTGGCATTCCTCATCATGTAACGCTAATGCGAGTTAGTTCCATCAGAAAGTCCTCCGCGAAGGTAAATTTCTCCAGGTGTTTATTTATCTTCTGGATTGGATTTAAAAGTACATGGCTACGGAGTTGAACATTAGTAACGTTAGCTGGGATTATGGCTAGTCTTTGGAGCTCCTGTGAATAACTTTAACTCATCACACTAAATTTCGTTCTTACCTTCCAATGGACATAGATCAATGGACTTTTTTTAATTAACGAGCTCTAAATTTAATGAAGTGTATTAATTATTTCTCACTGTTAACAACTATCTATGCGAACTTAGTATTTTTATTTTATTTAAAGTGTTTTTTTTTTCATTTTGTAACCTTTTGCAAATACTGTATTTGTGTTTTTTTAGAAATGATTTTCAATTAACTTACTGTTAAATACTTTGTCAAATTTTCCAACTGTTCCTGTTTACAATTTTCCCTTGTTTTTAGATTTTTCTTAATGGCTGCGTCGCTGTGACTCTGCTATTTGAGATTGTATCTGTTCTCATTGGCTTTCTGCAAATTTTAGCACTTTTCATCATTACAATATGTTTGCTACCTTTATTCAATATTTTTACCATGTTATTGTCCTCTATTTAATCCCCCCTCGCCTACTATGTCTGAACTACTTTGAACTTTGAGTCTACAGTATTCCCCGGAAGCCCCCTGACGGGGGCGGGACGAGGTTAAGCTTTGATTAATAGTCGCAAACCCCAAAAATTAGATCAGTTTTTCAACGATGGGTTTAATAGGAATTTCTGAAAAATGATGGTTTAATTTTAAATAAATAACAATATTGGGAATACCAGATAAGAGATTGCAGGGCAAACACCTAAACAATGGTTAACACTTAAATAAGCAGTGCCCCTTAGCAGTGTATGATGACATTTCAAAGCATGGGTATCTACGCTATTTTGATCTTGATGGTGTGACTACTCCCACTGTTATCTATATCGTTTTAAACTTGCACATTTGGACCATAAAAGAAACAAAAAATATCAGTTAAAAATTAAAAAATAAGAAACTGAGGGAACGAAAAGAAACTGAATAAGAAACTTAGAGAAAGAAACTGATTGCAGATTTAAAATCAGCGATATAAAAGTATTCAAAATTATTACAAAATTTCATACAACAGAAAACAAGTAAATGTTCCCCAGCGTTAACTATATAAATATTTAATAGAGATTTTTTTGGATTAAGGGTTTAATATTTTTTGTAATATTTTAACAATTAATAATCATTTCTTTTAACTAAAGGAAAACTATGTTAAAAACGTTAGGAAAGTAATTTTTTTCCTTTTAAAGACACACGCTAAAGTAATTTCAACTTTTTAGTGACAAAAAATTAAAATAAGATGTAAAGCTTAGAATATATAGCAGCATGACGCACTCTTGATTAAAGATCATAGATTTTTAAAATTTTCTCTTAAATCATTAGTCAAATTAATTCAAGTTGCACTTTGAAACATTAAAAAATGGGGGGAAAAAATCAAGAAAAATGATCTTCCAACGTTTCCTTAAATTTTTAAAGCTTGATCGATTTTGAACTTTTTGTTTGTGAAAAAAACTATAGTTTCTTAAACTGCTGCAAGCGTTATTTGAAAATTTCTTTTCCATTGTCCTATACAAAATCTTTCTGGTGCTTCTAGCAATTTTAACTTTTCTGGTTTTTTTATATCGCGTCATTTCCGAAAAAACAATAAAATCAATAAAAAATAAAAACCTGTTCCAAAAATAAAATTTTAAATTTCTTGTAGCTTAGCTGGGTAGAACTTTAATTGATGCTCAAAACTATATTCTCAGTTGGATAAACTTTAATTAAACTGATTTTTTTTTTTCAAAAAAGAAACAAATCAAATACATTAAAATCTAAGATATCATGGAAAGGAAAAAAAAGCATTAAAAATAGCCTGTAATTGGTAACTCTGATAAAGAGTTTTTAAAAAAAAGAATTGTAATTTCTTTTTCATGAATTTTCTTAAAATAAATTATTTCATCTTCAATACTTTTTGATAATTGAATTAAAACAAACATTACTTGAGGTGGCATAAATATTTTTCCAAATTCTTTGCCAGTATAATTCTCTATACATTTATTGAACTAGAAAAAGATATTTAAATATTTTGTGAAGCAAAAACTTTCTTGTAAAATGGTCTGTGGAAAAAAATATCAATAATTTTTTCATGGTAATTTTGATATCATAAATGATGACGTCATTATTTTTTACTTATACAATATTTTCTATTAAGATTACGTAATCAGTTTAATTACGTAATTAAGAACCAACCACAGGCAACAATTAATGCAATATTTATCAGAAAGTAACATATGTAGCTTTTAATACAATGGGATTTAACAAAACTTAAACTAAACTATGTAGGTTTAGTTTTTTATGTTCTTTTCTTTTAATATAGTATTAATCAGTTCACACTTCAGATAACTATAAGTATTCTTTTTGATCCATTTGAGAAAAGTGGAAAAGTCTACTTCGAAATAATTTAAAATTAAAAGAATCTATTTGGATTGAAGCCATATTTCATTATGGTTTCCATGTAGTTCATTCCTGCATGCACAATTTATAATGTCATGAGATATACAATTAATAATTTAAATATGTATAAATGGCATTATTTTAGCTTACTGTCGTATAAGATGTCGAAATTAACGTGTGTAAACAACACGCTATAAAATGTTTTAAAGAAATATGATAACACATTAATTTGTAACATATTAACTTGCAAAGTCCAGATTTTATTCATTAGTTACTACGACTCACTACAAAATTATGAAGAAAATATTAAATATTTTCTATTCAAGCGGAATATGAAAGAACTAATTTAAATGTTCGTACATTCCGCAATCCTTATCGATTTTATTTTCAAATTTCAAAAGGATAATATTATTATTCATTGAAATTTTCCAAAACCTTTTATTTAATTTTAGTAAATATTTTTAGTTTTCTTTTAAATATTTATGGTGTCGTATTGCTGGGTAAAAGGTAAAAAAAAACTTTTTTTAATTGGCAAAGTTAACTTAACCAGTTAACCGTATATAAGACAATATATAGGTATATAAGAAATTGTAAAAATTGTATCCATTAGCATGATGGTGGGAGTGATGTTGAGAAATCATTTTGGTAAAAATGGGCGATGCATATTTCCTTCAAGCACCCTAAAGGGGGGAGGGGTGTGGAAAGTTAAGCAGTCCGCTTAACACGGAGCCGAATCTATTTCAAAAATTGAATACGACGATTTGAGAAAAATGAGGTCTTTTTTATAGGAAAATGTTAAGGATGAGTTGCAGTAAGGAAAAATTAGAAGTTACGGTTAGGACAGGAGTAAAAGGGTAAAATAAAAGTTAAAGTGTTTAAAAATGTAAGGTAGTTACTGTTATGAAATAAGAAACAGTGTAGAAGTGTGGTACTTCCACCCGGGTTCCTCCAGGGCCGAGGAGCCTCCCTGTAGTCACGCTCGAGAGCGTCGCCCTCACTGCACATGTGGGTTTCGTCCGGCCTCGGGACTAACGAGTCTTTTTTATCACCAACATAGGGAAAGTCAAGGAATTACAGACATCAGGTAAGTTTCGGTCGTAATTTGATTCCTATTAGAGGCTAGTTCTTCTGCAAACCACTTTGTAAGAAGTGAAAAAGGAGCAGACTACCATAGCTATTAGTGTCGCGTAGTTCTTTACAGGCTTTCTTCAAACAGATCCAAAAGAAGTGAGGGGTTAGAAAGTTAAGCAGTCAGCTTAACACGGAGCCGAATCTAATTCAAAAATTGAATGCGACGAGTTGAGATAAGTGAGGTCTTTATTATAGGAAAATGCTAAAGATGAGTTGCAGTTCGTAAAAATTAGAAGTTACGGTTAGAACAGGAGTACAAGGGTAAAATAAAAATTAAAGTGTTTGAAATTTAAGGTAGTTACGGTTATGAAACAAGAAAGAGTGTAGAAGTAAAGGATTTCTCGTGGAAACAACAAAGCAGGCCGATCACCTGCGATTCTGGAAATAAAAAGGGGAGAGAACACACGGTTCCACCTTCATTTGCCCTAAACTTCTTTTAACCTAAACTGTCAAAATGGAAAAAAGGGTGGGGTTGAGCAGGTGTGGTAGTCAAAGATAAGAAAATAATTTTGTTCTTCAGCAAAAAGGAAAACACATGAGGGAAAAGAGCGTGTTGAAGATGATGTTAGGGATTTTTAAATGCTTTGGAACACTATAAGTGTGATGCAAAGGAGTATCAATTAAAAAACTGTTTATTTATTTATTTTCCGTTTCACGTACTTGATAACATATTCAACGTAACAAAAGCGAAATAATTAGCTTTATTATTTTACGCAAATTCATTCACAATTTTTATTTCTGATGTTTCTTTTTTTTTCTTATCTTTTAATAAATCTTTACAATATTTTTTAACTCTTTTTCCTTTATTTATAAACATTGCGTGATTCTCAAGTGGAAACATAATACAAGAAGTTTATATTGCTTTGATAACAATAATATATTTTACAATAATAACATAAAAATATTTTTGTCAAAATTAATTATAGTTAAAAATAAATAAATACATTGATCTTTAGTATGAAAAGCTGCAGAATTTTTATTTATTTAATTTTTGTGCATTAAAATAATTACAAAAAAATAAATAAAGCAAGAAATGAGCTCGAACATCATTTACTATTTAAAAAATAGTTTATTTTTCATTTTTCTGCATATTTCAATGCATTATTTTTCTGTACAAAATTATATTTTAACAATTTATAACAATAGTTGAAATGGTGTACTGTATACTAAATAAAAAACTTTATTTTTATTTTTTTGAAAGTGATGATTTTTTAAAACTTTTATGAATAATAAAATTTTTCTAAAAATTACAAAAATTTTAATAATAGAATTAATTATTACAAAACCTTTTCTAAAATTATTACAATTACATTCTACATTTCGTCTAGGCTAAATGTGGTAAAGAATTTTTTTTTAATATATGTTAACAAAACAATTAGTAATTTAAATTTTTAATGTCTGCAAGTTTCATTAGCTGCAGATAGTATTGTACAGATTTTATCGTATCACAAATTAATTTTTATGAAACTTCAAATATAAATAAAGTTGTTTGCTTAAGTTTAAAAAATGCTGAAGTTCAATTAATTATAATTTGAAGTAGAATTGCTTTCAAAATTTTTCTGTTTGAAAATCAAAATCATATTATTAATGAAGTAGTAAAATGAAATAACTTAAAGTATTAAAAGAAAAAAAAATAATAATCTAAGATCTTAAATTTATAACTTCGGCTTAAAAAATAATTTTCTTAATAATTTGAAAATATTTATATTGGACAGATGCAACTAATTACAAAAAAATTAAATAACTAGCTAGGCTTTAATGCAAATTCAAATTAGCATGAAGATAACTTGGAAAAATTTGTTACACAATTAATGAGAGAATAGGATTACTAATTTATTTAGAATCTCGTCCCATTTTTGATCTGTTATGGAAAATGAAAATTACTCGTTTTTAAACAAAATTAATATACAATCTTTATATATTAAAAATTCGTAACGCTGTTTTGGGTGTTCAATTTAACCTTACATGTTGTATAAAAATTATAAGATAAAGAGGAAAATAAATATAAGAGGACAAAATTTATAATACTTATCT
The DNA here is from genome assembly GCF_982258835.1 of Parasteatoda tepidariorum. Taxonomy (NCBI): domain Eukaryota; kingdom Metazoa; phylum Arthropoda; class Arachnida; order Araneae; family Theridiidae; genus Parasteatoda; species Parasteatoda tepidariorum. The sequence goes on along the minus strand of NC_141760.1, from coordinate 87,455,012 downwards.
TATTATTTAGCTTTTTTAGACTTTGAAAGCTTATTTCGCTAATTTTTTATTACTTTTAAGTTTGCATTACATTTTGTTTTGCTGCCGAAATTCAGTAAAACTTTCAAGTTTCAAGATATGCTGGGGGAAAAAAAACTTAATATATAGTGATAAGAACAGTTTCCTATTCAAATTATTATAAGTTTCGTCAGCAAATAAAATTACCTATCTTTCAATTCCTGTTGAATCATTCATTTTCTGTTCATTAGGTGGAGTTTTTTCATCAAGTTCGTATGATTGCATTTCAAATCAAGTTAATCGTTATGATTAACATGTTAACAAAATGATTGTATATTTTGAAAACAAAATATTCGATCTTTTGTAGGAAATATCGGTCTTTAAGGAATATGAAGCAATGAGGCGAATGAGAAGCAATTACAAGAGTTGGCGACTGGCTGAGTAATTTATATATATAATAAATAATATATTAATTAATAAATAACATATTAATTAACAAATAATAACTGAAACAATGATTTATCACGTTTTTATTTAAAAAGGGGGTATTTCGGGTTTTCTTAGGATGGCTGACTCTTATATAGCTTGCTTCTAGCATCAAAGTTGAAAGATTAGTACTATTTGTCACTTGTTTTGTTGAAATGTAACCTGCTTGGCTATTAGGTTTATTTTTTTAAACGACAAACAGATTGTTATATAAAAAATTTAAATTATTTAATTAGATGTCCAATTAAAATTGTTCCAACTTTCGTTTACAATAAATTTATTTAAATGTTTTTTTTTCTTTAACAGATTGTATAGTAATGTTGTAACCATATGATAACTAAGAGAACATTTTTATTAACCTGTACAAAGTTGAGGAATGCATTTACACAGTAAATCCCAAATTAGGAAAATTTATAACTAAAAATTGACTGTTTGCTAATATGTGTTATGTTATTGACCCTCATAGCAACATAATATGACAAACAGCACTACTTGTTCGTGTTGAGCGCAATTTTCCTACGTAGTTACTGCCGAGTCTATTGCGAATGAGTGTATATAGTATTATCTTGAAAATTAAAAAAAGGAGCTAGATGAAATGGAAAGAACTAAAAATAATGAATAAAATTTTGCAGTTATGAGTACAACAAAAATAAAATTCAATATATTACAAGAAAATTATATTTCTTTTGTTTTTAATAGTTATTTCGTGATTAATTTTTGTAGTTTCGCACGAAATCTTAGTATTTACCTAATCCTTATCTTTTATTAACGCGGTAAAAAAATTATTAATTATTTTCCTATATAAATAGGTACAGTTTGGTCCAAATTTCATGAATTTATACTTTTAGTTTTATAATAAAAAACTCTGTGTTAAAATAATTTTTTTTTAAATTGCTTTGTTCTTTTCTATTCGTTAAATTTTTATAATTATTATTTTTTTTCCTTTCTGTTTTAATATTAATGTATTTTAGTGACTTTAGATATTAGTTTTTTTTTTTAAAAAAAAAGAAAAAGAAACATAGTTTAATAATGAATTTACAACAATTAGTTTTTATCTTAAAATTGTAGATTTTAGGCAGGATACTTCAAATCTGCAGAATATGAAGAAAAAAATTGTATGGTATGAAACTTTATTAAGCCATCTGTCATGAGTTACTCACCAAAATTAGTTCCATTTTTTAAAAGTACCCTATATTAAAAGATTTCAAATTAAAACATCTATATATTGTTACTTCAATAACTTCAAATATCAATGTTTCCAACATCAATACTCTAAATTTGATGTAATTATCTTTTAAATGCAAATATTTTTTTTAAATTTGTAAAAAAACAAAATTCAATTAAAAAATTTTAGGCTCATTTCTTAAATTATAATTACTTAATATTTTTTTGGTAAGTTATGTAAACATAAATTCTGCATAATAGATATTAATTGAAAATACCTCAAGCATTTTATCTACGAGACATTTTTCGTAATTGCACTTGTTTTATTTACTATCTGAAATTTTTTATTATTTAGTATCTAAAATATATATTATTTTTATTTGCGAAGGATACAATGGATCAACAGTTATTCTATGCGTAATTATTATAAGGTTTGTTAAATTTAATGCGTACATAAAGTTGGTATAGGACACTTCAACAGTTTTTTAATCTATCATAAAATTAAGTTAAAACTGTTATAAGTATAAAACTGATTGATCATAAACTTAAGTATAAAACTGTTAAGGAGACAAGTAATTCTTTTAGTTTAAAAAATTTATAAATTTTATTCTGATTTCCAATTTTAGGTTTTTTTATTTTCACTTTTATATTAATGATGAGTAACTTTAACTAAAAAATCAATACTAACTTAAACTTGTTTAAATTTTTTTGTTCAATATTTTTTTTAATTTTTTTTTACGTCTTTCATTTTTTTCTCTTTAGTTTGATAGAAACTACTTTAGGTTTTTTTTCATTATCAAAGAAATCGTCATGAAGCCCATCTTCATAATTAGTAGAATTTGTTTCATTTTTAAAAATGCAAAACACTGAGTATCTATCTGTACCACTTTCTTAGCAGGAAGATGCCCAGTTAATTAGATGTAAGTCTATTCAATATTTTCTAAATTAATAAATTCTTATTCTGTATTAACTTTAAAACAGTATTCATTAAATTATATGTCTCAGTTATGATATTTAACTGTTCTATAATTGTTCAAACAACGTACATTAATTAGCAAATTTACAAATTGCCGGGAATTATTTCTTCAATTACCATTTTTGAGAAGAATAGATTGTCATATAAACTAAACAGGGAATTAATCTTATATTTTCTAAATGAGTAGACTTTATTTTGATTAAACTTTCAAAGTTGTAGCTAAATTTCAGTTTGTTGCTTTTTAAATGGCAAATTTACAGGTTAAATTTTTAAATTTACATAAAGATTTGTATTTTAAAATTGATATAAAAATAAATTTATTAATAAATTAGCAATATGTTTAATAGTTTAAAAAGTTGTATTGATTGTCTGTTTACTGTATAAAATGAATGAGCGATTTTCTTATTAAATATGTGATTCATAACACAGACTCTTGTAACGGCCCTAATCAAATGAGTTTTTTTTCATTAAATTTTCACTTTGTTCTTATATTTATATCAAAAAAAGATTATATCAAAAATATTAAAATGAAATAATAATGTTTAAATAATAATAATCGTATAAATTCGATACCATTTTCATTATTAATTTTGCCTTGCAATTGTTATCTTCGCATCGCCAATAAATTGCGTCGCCCTTATATTTTCGATATATATTGAAGAGATAACTTTTGTAAAGCAAAAGATAACCATTTCTGGAGGATTTGATATATTTTAACTCAGACATTTTCGAAAATGGCTCCAAAAAAAAGGTGAACGGTATATGTTAAGGAGAGTATAAATGAACGGTGGTGAGGGGAAAATGTTTTTCTCTTTCAAGTTGTTTTTCTGGAGAAAAAGATTCTGTCCCCTATATAAAATCCCTCTATGGAAATAGTACCCTCCCCCTACAAACGGACCCTCGGTGCCACAGGTGCACATCATTAATCATCTTTTAGGTCTGAAATGGGTTAGGTGAAAAGAAGAAGACACCAGAACACTTCAAAAGGAAAAGTGTAAGAATACAAAATAGATTGCAATGATTATATACACCGAAGAGCCATTACATTATGACCACCCTCCATCTATAACAATGGGCTCGGCCAGATTTCATGGTTTCTCGCCCAGGAACAATGTTTTCATGGGGCACATTTGGACCCATAATCCTCATAGAACAATCCCTGACGTCTGTAAGCTACATGAACATAGTTGCAGACTAGGTTCACCCATTCATGGCAACAGTTTTTCCTGCGGGAGATGGTGTTTACCAACAGGATAATGCACCATGTCATAAGGGTCGAATCGTCGAGGAACATTCCAGTGACTTTCGAGTCATGTCTTGGCCCCCAAATTCACCTGACCTTAATCCAATAGAGCATTTGTGGTCCTACTTGGAAAACCAAATTCTTGCTGCCACGTTACTCCCTCGCAATGTGAGAGAATTGCAGGACCAGTTGGTGAGCGCTTGGTACCAGATACCTCAGACTACCTATCAGCACCTTGTGGAATCAATGCCACCGCGGGTGCTAGTAGTTTTGAGGGCTAAAGGTGGTCCTACATGTTATTAACAGGGTGGTCATGATGTAAAGGCTCTTCGGTGTATATTTACGATCTAAAAATTAGTGAGTGAGTCAATGTCACACATATTTCCATAAATATTTAAGTTAGGTTTGCTGAAATTTATGCAATTATAGTATGTAATAAAAGTAATCATCGAAGTTACAAGTTTGGTGCTATATTTTCTGATACAGGGTGACTAAAATATTTTCCTTTCTCTTGTAATTTTTTGCTGGTCTTTCAAACCTCGAAATGCATTAAACTTTATAGAGATCTAAACTTCCCTAAAGTCATAAAATAGTTTAGAAATTAAACAAAAATATATTTACGTTATTTTGAAATTTGAAAGAAATGTCAAAAACAGATAGTGTCTCTTTATTTATTGTTGGTAAATGTATTTACAAATATTCAAACTGGCTACTTTTGTCTTAATACGCAGTTGTTAACCAATCATCAAATTATTTGCAATGGGTCAAAGCTCTCCTACTTGCATTTTGCATCATTTCTTAAAAAAACATTTTTTTAAAAATGCTGATATATTTTGCAGTAAAGCTCTAACACTGAATTCCAAGATGAACGCAACGGAGCTTTTTTCTACTGTAAAAATATCCATTGGATTTAACCATTCCTTAACGCCTTGAGTTCCTTTTAGCCTTGCAAGTTTGTTTTTTACTTTACTTAATTCCAAAATATTTACACCCCATTTTATTTTTTAACCATAAAAAATTTTGTGTTTTCACACTCTAACGAAATTAGCATTTTTTGATTTCTTTTATGGATAAAAGTTACTGTATAGAATTTCAGCATCACTTTAATAAAATTTTCATCATTATATCAAATACAAATGAAAAAGAATCAAACTAAATAATGAACGGTAATGCATAAAATATTAGGTATGCAATATCCCATTTGTTTTGTTGAATTAGTTCCAAAGAAATAATCGAGGTTATTAAAAGTTTTTCTTTTAATATAAGTAAAATAACTATGGAGTTATTTGATGAGCGTCTTATCTATTGATATGGTTCGGTTCAGTGAGATGCGTAATTAAAAGAAAAAGTATTTTTGCATGAAGGCATAAAGTATGCATTAATCTAATTTTTCAGAACATGAATAAATCTTTTTGGTAATAATAATGAAAATACGTATCGTAATAATAATGAAAATAATAATGAAAAAACGTAATAATAATCAAAATAATATACACAGAAAGATTCCAGTGAGTTAATAAAAAATTAGTAAAATAAAAAGAATATTTTATTATGGTAAACATATTCATTTAAGTGATAAAAATCGGGTTGATTGTTTTTTGTTAAATTATCTTTAATTCAAATGCTATTCGGATTAATTTTTTTATTATAATATCTTTCTCTTAAATAGTGCATGACATTTAAATAAAAAAATAATCATTGTGTAAGCTAAAAGTTTCCAACAAAGAGGAAGAAGGTGAGATTGAAAAGAAAAAAGTGTGATAAGCATTCCACTATGTTTTTCTCTTTCAACCTCAATGTTTCGGTCAATTTTGAAGCTATAGTTGTAATTTTCTACCTAAAGGAAGATATCAGGAACTCTAGTTGGCTTCAACTGTTGATAGGCGAGGGACGTAAACAGCATCCGTAAGAGCTCCACAGGAAACAGTCACGTGGTGTGTGTTCTGGAAATCTCAGAACACTCACCCAGTCAAAGCACTTTTTGCAAATTCAGGAAAACAAAGAACGTTACGCCATTTTAATCACAATTGATGGTAGAGAAAAATATCTACCCATTAGTATAACGAACCACATTATAATCACAAGAGTAGTTCTTAAAAATATAGAATCCTCTTTTTTCCTTAGTATGTAAACTAAACGTATCCTTTGCATAGTTCATGAAATACTGTGGAATAAATTAGTTCTTACAGTAACAGTTTACGATTGCGGGCTTCTGTTTATAATAAACCAATTTATGTGAAAACAAAATAAAAAACAGTCACATAACAGTAAACAAAACGTTGTCGTGACCCGAAGATTACGTCCTTGAAAGCAAAGAGAACAAGGAATATCATGAAACCCATTTGTATGGACGATTTAAAATAAATCAATTTATAAGAAAATAAACCAAGAGCCAATCACATAATGAACTTAAAATTGTAGTAATCCGAAGGTTATGCCCTTAAATTCAAAAACAGCAATGAATATTACGGTGACCAGAAACGGGGTTTGAGCAAAAGTAACCGAGTATTATCTCCAAACCAGGGCTCCTCCGATTCTGTACCTTAACCAGCTTATACTTTTGAGACATATTTTTGAAAACCTTTCATATTCACCTAACTTCTCCCCATTCCAACATTAAGGTCTGTTAATTCCTAATTTTGACGCCCGGTGTCTGAGCGGTAGCTCTTCGCGCTGTCGTGCCACAGGTCCCTGGTTCAATCCTCGGGCCGGACAAGCTTGACTCAGCCTTTCATCCCTTCAGTGGGTCGATAAATGAGTACCAAGTTTGCTTGGCAACTAAACACTGGGTCACTGGGGAGTTCCGCGTTCGGCTGACCACCCGACCGGAACATCTGCTCCTGCACCCCAGAGCCCAATGTCAAGAAAACTGAGATGGGCACAATAGGCCCTGGCCCTCTATGAGCTGTCGCGCCACTGAGTTTAGTTTAATTCTGAATTTTTGGATTTCTGAGATTTTTCTTCACCTGAATTTTTTGCACTTTGGAAGAAAAAAAGTTTATAACATGATTTTCAAAAATACTTCTACAATAATTTAATAATTTGTATAAATAGAGGCTATTTTGACTAGTTTTTAGCTGTTATATTAAACTCATAAATTAAATTTTTTCCTATTATTGTGCATAGTAAAAACGTCTTTATATATTCTAACATTATTTTCAAACCGGCAGAGAAATACATCCTTTATTAAATATTTCTATTAGAATTATAAATTAGGTAAAAAGAAAAAAGTTGAATTTGAGAAGAATTACTTTTAGGCTCATGAACCACTCAATCAAATACCATGAAGAAGAAAAACCCGCCATATTATTTATCCAATTGTTTCTTAGAAGTAGAGCAAGGTACCCAGTATATTCGATTCAAACCCCAAGAGAGAGAGACCCACGGAGCGAATACTTCTGAATCAAAGGGTTCGTGGGAATCGAAGCGAAAAAAAAGGAATTGGAGATATCAGCTGGAATAGGCAGGATAACAGCGAAACTCCGGCGATGCAGAAAATGAGCGTATCAAACCACAAAGACTCTTGCAGCCAAAGCGACCGAACTCAACTTGTTTCTGGAGAAGTAGGATGTGAAGATGACCGAGAAATACTTATATTTTCTTTGGCATTATATCATAGGTTTTTAATCTCGTATGAAAAGAATTGAAATACCAGTTATGGCTGTTCTGTGATTAAAGTCCTTAAATGTTAAGAAGGAAATTATCAACAATTGATTTCTGATGTTCTTGATGCCAGACAGAAAATTAATTAATGAAAAGTATATTTTTTTATATCTTAAGAGTACAAAACATGGAGTGTATTTTAGAGTGTTGCATAAAAAAAGGGTTTTGAATTAGTTGAACATTATTTCTATCCGAATTCAGAAAGTTTTGTAAGTATTAGGTATACCGGAAAGTAATGTCGCTTTGATGCATTTGATATTTGTTATCAAGATTTTATTTTTAATCAATAATTTACTCACCCACGTTAGCAACAACCTTTAAAGGCCGGATCGAAAATTAATCGAAATAGATTGATAAAAAAATGAATTGGTTTTTAAGACTAACAAATAATTAAATAGCCGAAACGACATTACTTTCCGGTCCACCTAATACATCTTATAATGCCTCGTGCATAAAATGAAAAATGTAACACATATGAATTCAAACCTGAGGAGGAAAATGTGTGCGTTATTCAAATAAGAACGCTTTCGTGTTTGAGCGAAGTAAGTATCATATTGAAAGTAAACTGCTCAAACAATTGAGATTGCTTGTTTAATAAGAAGATTCAATCATTAGAACTAAATCTATTAAAATGTTACGTTTTTTTTTCATTGTAAGAAATGAACCTCTAATTATAGCATGTTTTGAAACTCATAACTGCAAGTGTATTGGAGTGAAACTCGAAACTGCAATTTTTACTTAAGATATATTTTACTGAAACTGAGCCAATAGATAAGTTTGAAGTGTTAGGAATATTTTAATAAAACTGTTATAAGCTCAACTTTTTTGCTGTATATTATTCAATTGCCTTAAATATAGGGGATTTGGATATTCAAATATGGGTGAAAAATTCGAAAATACTTTAAACATTACAATCAAAAATTATCACATCATGAAAATCACAAAAATTTATTAAACCTTAAATTTTCAAGACTCATTGTTCTTGAAACAATTTTACGAAATGTGTACGACTGTGCGATTTATTATATAACGAATCAGCTTTTAGATTTCTATCATGTGGCTTGCCTGTATCAAGGAACATTTAACACAGTAAACAGACTAGCAATAATAAAAAGAATTGACTTACTGTTTTAAAGGTATACATCTTTAAAGTTCCAACTTTGTTAACATCATCTGAAAAGAAAATGAGATTATAATAAAGATTAGAGATTCAAAAACCATACAAATTTATATATCATGATAAATTGTACTTTCACAAAATAAAATTAAGTCAATTCGAAAAGTACGAAGTCAATCCAGTTGTATTTATTATAAATACGTTTCACGTATTTGAAAATATTCACGGAAAAGAAAACTTATCCTGTTGCACTTATTGTTTAAATAAAATTCGTGCCATTAAACTCCACAAACGGGATTAATCACGTCTTGTATACATGGCAAAATAACAGATTAAACTCAAAAATATTTGAAGCGCATTTTTACAATCACATTTTCTTCATTTCGAAGATGTATTTTTAGATTTGCGTGGTCAATGCAAGGCTTTTTATGGTCAGTTCGAAACAGTCCGCGTTAAATAAAATATCTTATAGAAGAAAAGTACATAAATTCACAAAAAGAGGAAATGAAAGATATATCTAGTAGGGTAGGAGAGTGAAAATTATTAATATTATGCTATTTCTTTAATTTTTAACACTTTATCAAAGCATATTACTTTCGTTTCGTAATCAAGAGGAATAAAACTTTTCTTTCATTTCTTTTAATTCCGCTCTTTCAGAACACTCTTCGCAAGAAATTTGTCCACTGAAAGTGAGGCTCTTAGTGCAAGAGCACGGAGTGAGCATCATATGGCTAATCGGGTGAATTCTCACTGAATTATCAAAAAAATTCTCACCGAATTATCAAAAAAATTCTCACAAAATTATCTTCATCGAAGCCGATGCCTTACATCCGGCGTTCAGTACTATTTCATATTGTTTTACAACACATGGCTTTAACCCTCTGGTGGGAAAGACTTTAAAACAAAACTTACAACAGTTACTTTTCTCAACAACTGAAATTTAGAATAGTGTGATTAAGAACAATATGTGAACTGTTTGCAATTTCAGATTAATATTGAAATACACAGGTTAAGAATTTTCTACAGTGAAAAGTTTTGGGAACTTCAGTGTTCAAAAAAGTATACAAAAGCTGGACGTTAAGAACGTATCCAATGAGCGAGCAAAGCGAGCATCAGATTGCGAAGCAATCCGAAATGAACTGCGAAAGCAGTTCCTGGAGTTGGCGAGCGCTAGCGAGCAGGGGGCGAAGCCTCCTAGTTCAATCTAAGTTACTTAAACCATTGACGGTACAGCACGTAAAAAGTCGTATTTTAAACTGCAGTCTTCTTCTCATAGGAAAATCGGTTTTCCCATGTTATTAGATAGCCAAATAGTGTGTGATAGGGAAAAAAACATTCTCCCAATTTTGCATATTAGCCGGCGGATTAATTTAAAGTTGTTTCAAAATTCCGCTGGCACAAATGAATGGTTTTGGTAATTTACATCGTGTTTTCTTTTCTTATCAATGTTTGATTTTGATAAATTATTTCATATTAAAATTAGATTTTGAATACCTGAAATTTATCAGATGATTTATGTAAAAGTTTCGGTACATTTTCCTGTTAATGAAACCAGATGATATTTTTTAAATAAGTAATTTTTATTTTTAAATGCTACTTTTGCCTGAAAGAATTATTAGGTGAGAATTTCGGCATTAAAATATTATTTTCCCTGATAAACACTCAGGCCTGAATTATGTATGTAGTAAAGTTTACAAAAAATAATTCTTTGCTCTGCAGAAATGAAAGGAACAAACATATTTGATAAGAAATATTCTAGACTATAATCATTATACTTATTCAATAAATTCGTAGTATTTTGTGAATATATATACTGAATTTAAATTTTAGTTTCGATAATATATTGCAAAATGTTGCAAATATATATATTGCAAAATGTTGAATTTCCAGATTTATAATTGATTAGTTTTTAAATTCTGACAGATTTGTTCTTCCATTTTAATTATAGCAAACTCTAATATTTTATTTAAATATAAATTTTAATATTGAACACAGCTTATAAATTCTAGTAATACACTACAAAAGAACATTACCTTGTTGTCTCATGATACAAATTGGTAGAAATGATGACATAAATAATTTTTCATTTGCACTTTCTACTTGCTACTACAAATTGACACACAAGATACGAACGAAAAAAAACACAGATTGAAATCAAATTTGCTTTAAAAATTCCGCACTTCTTACTTTCAGCAAAAAAATAGCACTCCGACGTCATTTATACGCTTTTAATAAATAACAATCTCTTACATATCGACAAAGCTTTTAAAATTTATTAGAAAATGTTCCTTTTTAGATGTTTTTGCATCATCTAAATATTTAATTTGATTCTAAATTGAAATATTCCACATAAAACATCCCAAAAATGTAAAATATATTACTAAAACATTCATTTAATCAAAAAACCTAACTAACAACTTTTATTCGAGTATCGACTTCATTACGACATTTTTTGGGGGAGATTAAAAACTCTCAGAAGCGTAAATACGGCATTTTATGCTGATTGTTATAGGAATAGTTGTCGGGAAAAAAAGGAACATCAATATTTCATGTTAGTAAAATCGTAATATTTAGCTAATTATATCCGAACATTAACAAAATCTTATAACTAAAAATGTCTCAAATTTTAATATTAGCATCTCATAAATGTGTGATCAAATTCTTTCATTCATGATATATCTTTGCATAAAACGATGAATAATTTGAAAGTTTAATCTCTATTTTGGAAAACATTTTATTTCCCACTCATGGTAATAAAATCTTAATATTTATCTTATACTTTCTCCATTTACAAGTTCTAAATCTTATCAATTACTTATCATATATTTAAACAAATTAATTTATTATTAATGTATAAATATATAATTTTGACGATCATTTAAGAGTTTAATTTCAATTTCGCAAAATGTTTCATTTCATATCCAAATACTTTATATCTGAAAAACATATATATATATATATATAATATATGATAAAAAAAGTTCATATCAAATTTCGGTATAGAACACCGTGAAACCGTAAAATCCATTTTTGTAAAGTCGATATTTATTGTAAAATATTATAGAGTAATTTTTACAGTACTATTTTGTTAATTAGAGTAATATAATGATTTTATGGTAGATATTATTATTGTAAAAATTACAATATGTCAGATTTTTGTTATGTAACATTTTCTTGTAAAAATAGATTTTACGGTAAAAAGTACCGGTGCTGTTAGTGCCGATACTTTTCACTGTAATTTCATCCATAAATTTTTACAGCGTATTTTGTTCTTTATATGCTAATAACACCTTAAAAAATAGTTTATAATAATTTATATTTACTAACAAGTTGCTCAGTTTTAAATAAGTAACTCTAGAATATTTAAAATCTTACATTTTTCATGAGTAAATACTATAAGCAATTATTCAAAAATTGAATTTAAATTTCGAAAAATTCTTTATTTTACATCTGTACATTTTACAAAACCACAAAAATGTTGAATCGGAAGGGAAATCTATAAAAAAATTGGTTTAAAAAATACTTTAAAAAAAAATGTCTATGCTAGTTACCGACGCCCATAAACTTCTGCATTTTTAACTCTTAAGTTTTATAAAATGGAACTTCCTTCATAAAATGAACTTTTGATAAAAAGAAAGTGCTGAAGGAAATGAACCATAACCTTCTGCAAAGTGCCACTAAATGACTCAATAAAATCTTGATACTTTATTTTATTAGCTTTAGTATAAATTTACTTTTATTCTACGTTCATTATTGCACCAATTTCTAATCTTTTGATAGCTTTTATAGAATCTTTCAAAATATTTTACGGTTTGTTTGAATGGTTTTTAAGAATTAACTGATTTCCGACATAATAACTATTTAAAGTCTTTACTTCATTGCTGCTAAATGCAATAAAATATTTTCGTTTCAATATTTTAACTATTTGGTTTTAAGACTAGATGAATCGATGTATTTTTGAATGCTTATTATTTAATTCATTGAAACAATCAATAGATCTAGAATTTTTTCTAGTCTGCCTCTTTATTCGTACGTTATTAGTGCATTAACATTGATCTTTAGTTTTTAATTCATTTTCTAATTCATTTTTTTAAAAATTCATTCAGTTTTAGTTCAATTTTTAAAAACTTTTCATTGTGGTTAACGGTGTTGAATCTTTTTAGAATTATAATCATAGAATCCTAACCTTCACAGAATTATAAGCCGACATAGTCGATAAAAGAATTTCTGGAAACATTTTTGTGAAAAAATTCTCTTAGTGAAAGACTTTTTGATGAAATTAGCACGCGTTTTCGTTACGTAGAAGTAAAACTACGAAAACCTTCCACGGTTAGCTAAATGGCAAGGGAATTCTTACCTATATTCCATTGGGATAATTTATGTAAGTACTGTGGTCAATGCGATCCTGACGTGCCTTTGTGGAGGTCATTAAAAAAACTTTTTCTCACATTTGCATCTCACAAAGAGGAAAACCACGAAATCTTGAAAAGTTTATCCCAGAAGCAAAGGGATTTTTACCTGATTCATCTACTGATATGAATATATTACGTCAGCTCTGTGTTCAGTACTATACGGGAGTGATATACCAATATTGGTACCTATATTGGCATAATAGCTTCCTATCATCACAGTACTTATAACGATAATACCAGTAGTATTTAAAGTCATATTTAATTAAGCATCTACTTTCTTCGTTACTTCGTCGTTACTAAAATGTTTTCAATTCATTTTAAGAATCATTTCATCAATCAAGAATCATGTAAATCATTTTCAAGATCATTAATTAATTTTGGTAAAAGATACAAATTGAAATAAAAAGAATAAATTTTATATTAAAACACTAAAATAATGGAGAAAACGAACTTCTTAATCTAGAAAACTATAAAAAAGATTATTATTGACGAAATTGAAGATTAATTAAGTTAGTGATAGGTGCAACTGGTATTATGTTAATTGGTGGTTTTAATAGGTTCCGAATATATTACTAATGGTATCAAGATATCCATTATATGGATGGAGGAACTAAGTTTCTACGATTCACTGAAAGGTAAAGGAGAAAATTGTTGATTTTGAAAATTTTAGACCATCAGGTGTTGACATCCAGCAATATTTTCTTAACATTTTTATGTATTTATTTATTTTGATGGGACAAACTTCTGAAAATATGTTTTGCGTAATCTGACGACAAAAAGACACGGTCAAGGGCAACAAATAATAAAAAAATGGAATAAGTTTATTTTAGCTGATTATGCCGGTGTATTGCATTTCAGTTTGTAGTGTTGATTAATATCGATTTATTTAGAATTTGCTTTTTTCTTCCCTTACAAAGATCGGGTATTCTTCATGCTCTAAACTACTTATATTAATAGGAACTAAAAAAATCAATTCACCCTTATTTTTTCTGAAAAATATTCAAAAACTAATAGACAAATTTCTTCTTTTAGTACGAGAGACTTGAAAGCAAATTCACTGCCGTAAATTTACAACTACTTAGAGCATCGATAGAAATATTCCCAGGACGACATTTGGCTAATTATTTGGCAGCCCAAGAAGCAGATAACGTTTCTCAGTCTGTAGTTGATTTCGTGGCAACAACGAGTTAATCCTACATTTTCTAAAGTGCAACTGCAACACATTTATTTGGATGAATAAAATCAAAAATGAAGTGAGTCAAACTTAAGTATTGTTTGTATCTAGAAAGTATTAATTAAGCAGTATTGCTTTCAAAATAAAATTCTTATGCCGAAATTAAGAGACAGAAAGGAAACGATACTCGCTAATATTTATTTATTATTCGAGAAAACACCTCAGAATCATTGCTTACTTCATTATCAGTGTGTTTAAATGGAAAACGTGTGATTCTAACCCGGGGTCTGTCCAGACATTTTATGCAAGGTCCTTTTTTGTAAAATTGCGAAAAATTACTCGTAATTTGTGAATATGAAATAAACGTTAAGTCACATTCTTTCAACCAGGGTCCTGCTATAGCAAAAAACTTTTTCAAGGAGTTTTTAAATTGTAAAGACATACAAGATTATGCTCAGCACTGTAAAATTCTAATTAAAAAAATTAAATTTCAAAAAATAAACCACAATTGCTGCTACTAAATTAGAGATGCAACATATAAATATTTGGTATTTAGTCTATAGGGGAGAGTGGGGTCAATTGTAACAGGGTACGATTATAACAGTGCAAAAATTTCGAGTGTCGGGTTCTAGATTTGGTTCCTAGGTGGCGCACAAGGTGTATTTAATAAATCTACATGTACACCCCTTCTGGCAGCCATTTTTATGTACTTTTGAAAGAGTTACATCACATGAGATATTTTCACGCTACGTAAGTAGGGGAGAGTGGCGTCAATTGTAACATTTTTTACTTAACTATTTTTAACTAACAAAAAATCCAATATATTATTAGTATTAATTGACAGACGAGTAAAGTAGACTATCCTCTACTAGAAAAAAAATAAATACCTAATTTTAAATGTTATTATATTAGTTATTAACAATTTTTGACAGTCGAGCACTTGTTACAATTGTCCCCACTTACGGGGTCAATTGTAACAGTTCATAAATTCAACTAAAACATAGTTAATTATACATATTATCATAGTTGGGATATATTTCTTTGTTGATCAAAATAGTAGTGATATTTTATGAGTAAAAATAATAATGAGCAGAGACCTCAAGGGTTAAGCTTTTAACTTTAAGGGGTTAAAAATTTTAATTTATGCTGTGAAAGGTGACAAATAAAATAATGCACATGCAACATAATATAAATGATATAGGAAACTATTGGTGGTTCTTAAAGACTTAAGTAATGGTTTGTAAACATAAGATTATTTATTTTCAGCTGTTACAATCGTCCCTTTACTTATTGTTACAATTGTCCCCAAGACGCCATTTCAGCTTCATTTGTTAAAAACAATGCTAGTTAATTAGCAAAACTAATCTTTTTTTTATTGAAATGTTAATTAAGGTGTCCACTTACATATTCGGTTACTAATTTTTATTTGTTTAAACAAAATTACTTTGTTACAATATAATATTCTAATACCAAAAAAAGTACTTGCGTGGCGTGAAAATATCTTTTGTGATCTAACTCTTTCAAAAGTACATAAAAATGATTGCCATCAGGGGTGTACATGTAGATTTATTAAATACACCTTGTGCGCCACCTAGGAATCAAATCTAGAACCCGACACTCGAAATTTTTGCTCTGTTACAATCGTACCCTGTTACAATTGACCCCACTCTCCCCTACTTTTTTTGGTATTAGAGTATTATATTGTAACAAAGAAATTTTGTTTAAATAAATAAAAATTATTAACCGAATATGTAAGTGGACACCTTAATTAGCATTTCAATAAAAAAAAATTAGTTTTGTTAATTAACTAGCATTGTTTTTAACAAATGAAGCTGAAATCGCGTCTTGGGGACGATTGTAACAATAAGTAAAGGGACGATTGTAACAGCTGAAAAAAAATAATCTTATGTTTACAAACCATCATTAATAAACTCTTTAAGAACCATCAATAGTTTCCTATATCATTTATAATATGTTGCATGTGCATTATTTTATTTGTCACCTTTCACAGCATAAATTAAAATTTTTAATCCCTTAAAGTTAAAAGTTTAACCCTTTAGGTCTCTGCTCATTATTATTTTTACTCCTAAAATATCACTACTATTTTGATCAATAAAAAAATATATCACAACTATGATAATATGTATAATTAACTATGTTTCAGCTGAATTTATGAGCTGTTACAATTGTCCCCGTAAGTGGGGACAATTGTAACAAGTGCACGACTGTCAAAAATTTTTAATAACTAATATAATAACATTTAAAATAAGATATTTATTTTTTTTCTAGTAGAGGATAGTCTACTTTACTCGTCTGTCAATTAATAATAATAATATATTGGATTTTTTGTTAGTTAAAAATAGTTAGGTATAAAATGTTACAATTGACCCCACTCTCCCCTTCTGCTGAACGCAGAATATTCATTTCGGACGAATAAAGGAAGAAGCGTCTACCGAAGACAAAACTTAGTTCGTTTACGTCTGTCTTTCTCCCCCCCCCCTTCCTGGGAAGGGTTTATTCGATTAACAAAACAATAATGAAGATAAACAATTTCGTAAAGGATCCGATTATAAGATAAATTATTTTGTGAAGGATTCGTTTTTAAGTTAAAATATTTTGTGAAGGGTCCGTTTTTATGAAAAGATATTTTGTTCAGGACCCAAATTTCTTCTAAACCGAACCCTGGTGACTCAATTATTCGTGTTAGTAGAGTATAAAATTCTACCTAGAAAAGGAATACTTTAAGACAATAGTCATTACCCTCTAATCATAACTGTTTATAATTTATAAAAACGTAACGTAATTATAGTTTTCCTTATATAATTTAATTTGATTTAGTTTTTGGTTTCTTATGTCTCATTAGAGCAACACTAATGGGCTGTTAGCGAGATCTTGGGATCTAATATTTATGAATAGAAGCCAATGCTGGCATACGCAACCATTCCCTCACCAATAATTTATTTAGAAGGCATGTGATGGTTGTTATCACTCGGTAACTGCACGACGCTACGTAAATACCCAATCTTGCTTAGATATTACCAGCTCTGAAATCCTAGGGGATATTACATTGAAATGAATCACAAACCATTCGAAAGTAGTGCAGCTCAATCAGACACCTATCTTCTAACATGGGGGTATGAACCCCTGCCAAAGCCATGCTAAACAAATACCACACCTCTATGATGGTACATTTTACCCCTCAAACTGACTTATTAACTTAAAAATTGGTAATATGCCTTAAATAAAAATTGCTAAAAATTATTTGGCAGCAATATAGTCACAATTCAAAAGTTATTTCAAGCATATTTCTAAGTGTTTTGTCAGAAAATGATTTTGATGTACTTGAAAAAATATTAGGATGGGAACTTTCTTACTTCAAACAAGCCCCAGAAAAAATATTGTGTAACATTTTTGTACTAAGGGATTTTTAATCCTTGCTCGGAATGTTTATTTTTTGTAAATATATTAAAATGAAGCAAAAATAAATAACATTATAGGAGCCAACATTTGTTCTTAAATAAATGAAATAAAATGTAATAGTTCTCCAAAATCTGAAGAACATCCTTTTAGGAAGACGAGATTACAAACTTTAAGATATCTTTAATTGCCTGAGGAAAGAGAGGAGGAGAAAAAAAAAAGATCAATCATTCGAAATGATGTTTCTAATCTCGTATTAGTTAATAGAAATTTGTCAGATTTTAATAAGGGATTTGTTTTTTCCTCGCTTTAATAATAAATGCCGGTAGTATTTGTATTTTATTTTACTTTTATTTTGCTTACTTTATTTTTTTAGACATAGAATTTAAAAATATATACTAAGAGCTTTGATCACACAATACACTGTGTCAAAATTAACGCACTTATAAGTATACGTATTTCATAAGTAAATTTATATGCATTTATGCATGGAATATTTTGTATTAAAATACTGTTAAGTAGGTAAATTAAAGTATGGCTATAAAGTTAAGTTTTCAGACTAACGTCCTTCTCGAGAGTAGAAGAATGTTCATATAACTCGGTAAGCACTTTATATGGACCAAGAAAAAAAGAAATATGCTTTAAGTAGCCCCAGGTCTGTTGAATATTATGTTATTTATTCAGACATCAATGCATTTTGGAGAAGTTTAAAAAGCTAGTAGTCCCTTACCTAAAATATTACTACATATGCCATTACAAAAGAACAGAAAAAGCTATTGCCAAATATGCTGGAGAGAAACAGTATTGTCTTCAGATTGTGTTTTTTGTTCTTTATACACGCTTTTTCGAATCTTGTGGTAGAAATGTGAACTATTTTTATTGCGGATACTTCCGCATTGCCCAAAATTATGCTTAAATTATGCAAAATTATGCAAAATTATTGCCAAAATTTCAATTATACTAGTCAACATAACGGGCTCAATTATGTTCTTAAAATGTCAAATTTAATTTTTTGCTACTTTTTAGTTATGAAGTTACAAGTATTAATTTTCTTTATGTTTGCGTTAAAGAATGTTGATAAAACTGGCTTCAAAAAATATTAAAAATAAATAACTTATTTAAACATCTCACTAAGTTTAGTTTGAGTGGTAGAAGTAATTTTTTGATTTATTCGTTAGTACACCTCCATAAGGAAACTATCTTAAGGGACACTTTCAAATCTATATTATGCTTTTTTTCTTCTGTTTTTGATAAATAGTTCTTTATGCTCTAACATTATATATGAAATTAATTTTGTCTAGTTCGAAATAATTATTAAGTTATGAATTATGTAAAACAACATTTTCAGCTGGTTGCCTACATTTGGTTACTTTAATTTAGAACATTTCTTTTTAAATCTTAAGCTTAATAATTTTTTACCCTTTCGCACAGAATTTTTATTAAGCATATTTTTCACACTTTTTCAGTCTTTTGTATTAATTTAGGTCAAAATTAACGTAAAATAGCAAATTTAATATATGATTATGATTATAGTTATGAAATACAACATGAAACATTGATGTCTTTTTTTTGCGTTTAAAGTAAAATCTTCCGAAAACGTGTAACTTTCAAAAAAAAGAAAAAGAAAAAAAACTATTTCAAATTTGAGCTTACTTGCAGTTATTTAGATCTAAGAGAAACATCTATTTATCATAGAAATTTCTTTAATTTACGAAATCAATTATTAATAGATTTTTTTAATATATATTAAAAAAAGGTGCAAGCTGAATTTTTTTTGGATTTTATACTTTAATGCCAATATAATTCCGATATTGTCACATATTTTTAGTAACTATTAAACTGTTTTTCTTTCACAATCAAAAAATACCAAAATGCATTTTTGCTTGTATTTAGAACGTACGCGAGCTTTTCAACTTTATTAATTATCTTCTTGTATGTGGCGATATTTCAGCTCTTATTATTATTTCTTTTACCCAAACTAAAATTTTTAATATTTCTTACTTCTACAACCAATGCAAAATATTTTGTATATATTATTTTTAAACGAAATGAACTAACTGTAAAACAAATTCAAGTTAATTTACAAATGAGGTTTCGGGTGCCTTCTTGATTAGACTTATCATAAAATCACTATAGTTTGCTTTTTTTTTTTACGAAAAACAAATATTATTGAAGAATTTGCCAAATCTTTTAAGAATTTGAAATATATAAATATTTTCTTCCCGTTACAATAAAAAATTCAACATTTGGCAAAATTGAATCAAGAAACTATTTCAAAACAGTGTGTAGAATATCTCATTTTCAATTTTCATCCTCAAAATAGTTGTGTATCGAAATTCTGTGCTTATTTCATAAATATAACATTTCTTGCACTCTCTGCAAGTGAAATAGTTACATTTGCTCATTGAAGCTTAACATATTTGGAAGATTTCACTTATGGTAAATTTCGTACTATTGCCAGGAATTCTTTATAAGCTTTGAAAAGAATGGCTTTAACAAATTGGCATCATGCCACTTTTCATGCATTACGGAAACTGCAGCCCCAGTAGTGCAAAACCCTTGACCTTTATTCGTATTTAAAATGTGTAAAGCTTTAAAGTTGGGAAAAGCAACTTCTCGCTAACATCGATATGATATTTTCGAAGAAATGTTTGTTTCTGTTTGAATAAACATGTTAAATTTAATATAAATAATTTAATAATATATTTTTGCTCCTTTTTTTGTAAAATGGTACGAAGAACCGAGGTATTTTAACGCATGATGTATTTTTGTTTCACTGCAAGAAATTTTGGGGCTTGATAAACTTAATATCACTGAAATTTTGTGCAACCGTAACATACCATAAAAAATTCTGGATAAACAGTGAAATTTACTTTTAAAATCTGATATGCAGTCAATTTAATTTTGGATACCGTAATTTTTACAGTAATAATTACCGTAAAATCACTAAATAACTTTTACTAAATAAATATTAATGTGAAAATTACAGTATGATATATTTCTCGGTAAAAATTTAATTTTACTGTAAAATGGATTTTACGGATGATGCATCCAAAGTGTTGGCACTTTATAACATAATTTGATCAGTATTTTAAGATTAAATTACAGTAAAAAACATAAAAGCAATTTATGTGGAAAGAATCCGATATACTGCAATTTTTACAGTAATAATTACTGTCTGAATGATTAAATAAATATTACTATAAAAATTACGGTATGATATATTTCTCGGTAACATTAGATTTTATGGATAATGTACCCAAAATGCCGGTACCTTATACAGTAATAAGATCTAGAATTTTTTGCAGTGAATGCTACTAAGTTAAACTATACTAAGGTGGAAATTAATTATTATTATACTTGATTGTGAGATACTCTGATTCAACTTAAACGGGAACATAGTCCAATTTTACATATTATTAATGCTTTAAAAAATTTGAACGATATTCTGGTTTTAAGTAAAGATAATGCTAAAGTCTAATATAATAAAGTTCGATGTAAAATCAATTTTTTTTGAAGCTGTATATTTGCAGAAAAATTTCAAAATTGCTATTCAATGTTATTTATATATTGACGATAGTATAGTATTTTGTGTTCAGATGTATTTAGATGTTAACGATAGAATGGCACATTATCGATAGTATCGTTAAAAGTAAGCATGTCACTACAATTAGCAATGACTACCTGGGTTTTCAAATTCGACTAGATTTATTCAGAGCTATTTTGGCATACTTTTACACAATTTGAAAGTGTAACTAGGTAGCTTACTGCTTTATTTTTCAGTTTTTTATTCTTATATTTATGGATGATACCCCTGCTCTTTTTAATGACGAAGCATTGTTAAAAATACAAAGATGTTTTCTAATAATAAAAACATATACGGGGGGGGGGGGGGGTTTGGATTGAGCATGGGATCCGTTAATCCGAGTAAGTAGTGTCATTTATATGAATAATAGAGTTTTATTGCATTTTAAACATAGCATATAGTTAGAAGGAACTTGCGTGGTATTTTTTTTAAATTTTTTAACACGAAACTTCACTCCATTCTACGACGATTGACACTAATTTCAATTGAGTAGGTTTCCTAGTTATATTGTAATTAATATTTAAAATCACTCGATAATTACGCCCCTTAAATCACAGTTCTCCCATTTTTGTCGATGATTCAAAATGCAGTATTAATAAGATCCCCATCACCATACAGTAAACGCACGTAATGCACTTAGTAGGAAACTGATAAAAATTCTCAAGAAATACTCCAAACACTTACAATAAGTATTTCTTACACCATATTAATGCAATAGTTTAATATATAACACAGCAAATAAAATATTTTAAATGTACCAAAAGACGATAAATGACAGGATTGGTGCAAAGACTCCGAATGAAAAGACCAAAAAAAATCGTTAACTCTTTGAAACTTTATTATTTTGCTGCATATACTATTTTAACAGTTCTTAGTAATATTTTAATTTGTAAGATTATTTTAATTTTGATTGAGCTTCCCAGAAGTAATCATTATGCTGAATTTAAATGTTTATGAAATGCCCTTAAGATTACTCCTATTCTTTTTTTAAACTTTGAAATAAAAGAATTTTATTCTTAGAATAATCATGTACTGGTTCTTCTTTTTTATAATTTTTTTTTCATTAAAAGACATATTTCGTTTCGTTCTACTTTAAGTTCTCCATTTAAAGCATATGAACTTTTTCATATTTTTTTATTTTATTGAAATCAAAATTTTAGAGTAAAAAAATAACTCACTTTATTTTTGTGCTGTAGGATGGAAGAAAAAGTTATTAAGAAATTGAAGAAAAAAATTAAAAGGGCTTAAAACTACTTGCATCTGTTCTAATTAAAATTAAATGAAACATTTTAGAAGTGAATAATTAAAAAAAATAAAGACATTTTTTGAGAAAATTATACAAAAAAAATTATTTCCCTATAAGCTTCTAACTTAAAATCTTATACATTTATATTTCCTCTGTCTGCAATCAAACCATGATGAAAATTTTTTTAATATTAAAATATTTTTGGAAATATTTCAGAAATCATCTTTAAAATTTGCTTCGGTAGTTTTTTAAAATTTAAAGAAAAAAAATTTACCAATTTATTTTGTCTCTAAACCAGTAAATTTCAGAACAAAATTTAAATTTTTACAAAGATTTAAATTTTTAAAAAAAGTTAAAAATTTAAAAATTATATTTCATTTTAATTTTTCAAAAAGTAATATTACTTTATTTACGTCACACTTTAAGTTATTTAAACTACCTATGGTATAAACAAGAAAATTGCTGTTGAATTTTTATGGATTTTTGTTTATTATTTTGTACGAATTTTACTTTTCGAAATGCATCTTGCAAACATATTTTAGCCAAAAATAGCATGAATTAGCTTTCAGTTTATTACCAAGAATAAATTCAATATTACGTAGAAGAAAAATTTAATTATTTGCATCTTTAGTAAAAAACTAGTTTCAAAACATTTCTAGTTTCATCTAGTTTCAAAACATTTTGTGAAAAAATTCAAAACAGTTATTTAAAACAATTAAATTCAAACTAATAATTTCTATTTACATACGAGTTTACTTATAACTCTTCAGAATAGCAAAATTGATATTTTTGAATCATAAACGCCAGCTCTCAAGACAAATATCCTTCTCTCTGCGCATTACATCAAAAAGTCAACGCAATTGTTCAAAAAAAAAAAAAAAGATTGAAATAAAATACCTTTGTAAACAACATCACTTCACCCCATGACAAGTTTTGGTTCGGGTAATTCCGTTTACCCAAGAAATAGATTCTGACTTCATAAACAATCCTTGCCTCTTTTTGTGTCACATGAAGCTAGTTTCGTTTCAAGCTTATTTTAAGTTGTAATTTTAAAAAAAATCAGGTCAATTTTGAACATGATGAGTTGATTTTGAAGAATTTTAAGTTATAGAATCTTAAGTTATAGGGTTTTATAAGTAATAGAGTTAAGTTATCTGTGGCGTACGCAAGGGAGGGGTTTAGGGGTTTAAACACCCCCCTTGAGCTCAGACAAAATGGCAAAAATCAAAATTTTAGTAGAAATTATGCGAGCTATTATTTTTTAAGACTATATATTTTTATTTGCCTTATGCCTACTTTTTTTTTCTCACGGTATTTCTCAGAATACTGAAGAAACATTTACTTTAATAGGGTTGTACTTTTGAAACCAAATTCATGTGATACTGTTACGGACTGGTTTCTTCCTGTCCTGCCAGTATAGTTTTCGAGACTGGCTGTCATTCGCGAGGTCTTTACGCGATGATTCTGGAATCCTAGACGTTCTGTCTTCTTTGAGACAATTCGAGAATTTTGGAGATGAGGTGAAAAATTATATAAAAGGGGAAACGGTGTACAGTGGAGTTAGTTAGTCAGACTAAGAGTTATCTCTGCCGTTTGTCTTCCGGAGCTTGTCGCTAAATCTGTTTTGATTTGTTTCAACAAGAAGTTCATTCAATCGCCGAACCCGTCGTCGTCACTATTTCGACTAGTGAAGAAATCTGTAACAATACCATTGGAGATAACAATTTTTAATTATTCTGAGAAAAAATCACGACCTAAAATTAGTGAGGTCGCAGAATCTAGTACCAATTTAAGTTTTTCTGTTGTACAGAAATGTGATACTTCCGTTGAAGAAAACGTTTCTAGCATAACAAAATCTGATGAATGTGAAAGTGGCCCTCAAAGTGTTACTTTCCACCCATATGACATTGGACTTTTTATAGAAGATATTACATTATGTTCTTAAACTTAAAAAATCAAATCAAAATTTAACTAAACAATGTTGTCTAAATAAAAAGTCAAAATTGTCTAGCTGTCTAAATTAGGGAAATAATAGTGCTTTATTACAGACTCGAATTTCTTTTAGTAGTTTCAGAAAATTATGAACACCCCCCTTGAAAAAAATCTGCGTACGCCACTGTAAGTTATAGAAGTTATTCAATCACACTACAGAAAGTTTTCTGCCATTTGAGTAACTATTTTCTAATTGTGAAACAATATAAATCCACAATAAATGTAAAATCCATATATTTAGAAAATTAATTTGTTTTATTGAAGAAAAGAACAAAAGGAAGTAATTTAGCTGATCTTCACAAACACTTCAACTTTTGCGCAATAACAGTAATTGCCCCCAGAAAATGTTAATGCATCATTGCTGCTAATACTTTACCTATAAAATAATAATTAATATAATTGTTAATTACTTCCCATGATTTATCTCAAAGTGTGCGATAAAAAGCATAAATTACTGTTTGAGTAAATGCATCAATATGAGCATTGAGTGCACCTCCCTCATTACTATCGATTGTTAATTTTCTCTGAGGACTTTTAAAAAACAAAGCTATGGAATCGGTTTTAATGGCCTCTTCATCTAACAAAAGTAACAGAATGAACACATGATCTCAAATCAATAGAAATCGAACTAAAACAATTGGTCTTTTGTTATTTCGAGTTGCTTGAAAAATTTCGAGTCAGTCTTTTGTTAAGAAACGTCGCATTAAGGAAAGTACCAGCTAACAAAGTAACAAGTGAAACTAGTCTTTTATCTTGGGCAGAAAAAAACACGGTACACAAAAGAGTTTTAATGTAGACATAGATTCTTATCGCTTTGATTATGTACTGAGAATTGTATTTAGGGGATGAAAAGGTTATTAGGATAATGAAATCACTGATGTTCTTTCCCTTGTTAAATATGTTTGTAATTAGGAAGGGTAAAAGCATCTATTGTAATGATGAGGAAAAAGAATGAATTTTGTCATTTTTTTTTCCAATTTAGATATTCTTATTTGAGAGGGTACAAACAAAGAGTTTGTTTCAACGCTTATCATTACTCAAAATTAGATTTGCGAAACTAATTTTAAAACAATTTTCGATAATATCTCAACATTTTCGATAAATTGTAACAGCCATCAGGTATATCAATAGGTAAGTAAATGCTTAGGTACGGTAATGTAAAAAACAGCATTAAGGTTTCATTTGTAAAGTCACCTAAGCATGGAAAGGATTTAAATCAAAAGTTAGTTGAATGGCTTGGATTCTAAAACGATTAATAAGACTTTTTAAATTATTGCCAACTGGTTTTTTTATTTACTTTAAGAATGTTTTTGGTGAAAAATCTTCTGATATGGTAGTTTTAAGTATTGCGCTGTTTTATAATGAGATTTTAATTAATCTATAATTGTAACGAGTTGGGGGTTACAAAGTAGATCTACCTCCACGTGGTGTGCCCTGGGCAACGCCTTGCACGGCAAAATGATCTAACATTCTTCCAACTCTCCTAAAAGAACATTTTTATTTTCACGGCTATGAAACTGTTTTCAACTAGCGTGGTTAAAAGTTCATGAAAATAAAATTGTATGGTTTATTAACCATTTACAGCTAGCATGGTTTCAAAAGGAAATTTAATTAGGCATTGGAGCTATTCTTTTCGTTTGGTAATGGATATTGGAGTTAGGTTGTGGTTGAGTTATGTTTTATCAAATGAACTGTGGAATGTGGTTTAATTAGTTCAGAAAGTTGGCTGACCTATCGTAAAAGATGAGAAATACAAGATTTTTTGTGTTAAGCAGCTTTATGGAGCTGCCATCTATGCGTGAATGAGAGTGTTGTATTCCAATAGTCCAGGGTCACAAAATTAGGGGCGTATGACACTGGAAACTCTTCATGTGTTGAAGTGAATGGAGGGAATATTGTGATGTCAACGTTAGGACTCGAACCCCCGTTCAGTCGGTCATCCGATTGACAGATTAGACCTCTCGGCTATAATATGTAATTGCAAGCAAACTAAGTGGTTTCATGAGGTGGAGCTAGTTGGTGAGTTAAAATTCGAGCTGTTTAACCTTGTTAGGTGAAAGCAGCTAATAAACGGTTTCTCTTACAATTTTAAAACTATCTTATTTATTGTTATTTGACTATTTTGTTTGAATATTTTAAAATAACATATTGCTAAACTTTTCCCCCGAGAAATTTCAAAAAGTGCTCTGTCAATTCAATTATACACGAATAAAATGATTCCGGTAAAAATTACCGTAGTGTATGGTAATAACATTTTTCGTAAAAAAAGAAAAAAACTTAATTCTGGTTAATTGAACCAAAATATGTGCTAATTAAACCATTTTTCGGTAATGTTTCTGTTCAAATGGTAACAGTTTACCTGAAATTTCGGATTTCAAAATCATAGTTCGTATAATCAAACACTTTTGAAAACAAAAATGAAAATGAATAAACTGAATAAATGGCTTTTAATGCCATGCTCTAAGGTGTCATGATAGAATTTGACATTTTTCTACATTTACGAAATTTTATGACACATTATAAAACCATATTTTATTGAAAATTTTACCAAATTTATTAAAGTGCTTTAGAAAAAAATGCAGAGATTTCTTCTGTTCCACAGAGCTGAATTCGAGAAACAAGCTGGCAAAATTCAGAACTAATAGAATATATTATAATATATTAGTTTTGACCATGATTTTTATTTTACATTCAAGAAATTAATATTTACAACTCAACAGCTCTTTGAAATCGCATTTTTAATCCCACAATATGAGATAGAAAAGCAATAGGGTAAAACACTTAAACAAGAAAAATTTGTTTGGAAATAAGGGTAAAAATTGGAAAATAATTTCCCAAAATCTTTCATTCATTGAAAAATTTCGTGGGATATTCTCCGATTCAAATAAAGCTTGAGTATTAAATTCTTTCAATATCAATCCTATCATAGAAGTAACTCAAATCTAGAGTAAATTGCTGAGTTTTTATTTATAAACCTTATTTTTAAAATGTTCATGAGTAATTAAAAGTGGAATTTGGGAAAGAAAAATTGAAAATCTAAATTCTTGAACGGAAATAAAAGTCTTGATAATAAGGAAGCAACTTTTAACACTATAAAAAGGAGTTAGGAATAAATTTACCGGTACTAACAAGCTAGAAATAATTTAATCAGAACAAACAAAAAAAAAACAATTAACAAGGCATAGGAAACATTTATTTGACTCATTTATTGAAAAGAAGTTGGCTTCGTAATTACGTTGTTAGAGTAAATATCAAATTTAAAATTTTAGGAGACAGAATAATATAATAAAATGAAATTTTAAGTGCGTGGCAAAGTGGCTTTCAATGTTAAAAAATACTATAATTTTGAAATTATTGCTTATCAGGGTATCATTACTTTTTTTTATTAAAATTTATATTTAATTAAAAAAGAAAATATTAAAAAAAATAATTATTAAACGATTAAACTTATACCCCTTACACGCTACACACACTGTTACAAGCAGACCAGAATACCTTAGTATTTTCCAGGATCAGAGTCAGGAGGACACACTTGTTTCGATTTAATAACTATATTTAATAACCAACTTCATGCACATATGTGCTGTCAAAGTTGCAAATTATTACGGATTATGCAAGGCAAGAAACTGGCTTTGGTCAACTTACTTGCTTTATTTTCCCATATCTATTCTTAAAATTAAAGAACAATAGGGAGCCTATTGTTTATATACAATGTGTGTGTTTGTATCAGTCATTAATTCATTATTTCCAAAAAAGCAAGAAGTCAAACTTTTTAACCCCTTGATTCCTGACTTGAAAGAAAGTTTATTCTAACCCAGATCTCTTCCACGCCAAGACGAACTTGACGGATGGCTAACCTTCAAAAATCCGCCAGAAAAGGCGTGAATGATTGAGTACCTGAAAATCCTCGAGTACAGCGATTAGAGAAAGAAATATACCATCCCCTACACAAGCCACAACTCATTCAGCCGTTTTAGAACTCAGGTATTTTTTTCCATCCTTTCTCCGTTCTTTCTTTTCTCTTATTTTTGTTAGTGCCGCAAGCCTTTTACACGCAGAAGAGTTTGGAGTAGTCGTTTTCAAATCAATTGAACGTAGCGGAGCAAAAGAATAGACGATGTCCCTGATTAAAAGAAAAGGCCAGCTTCCATTTCGTAGTTGAGGATGGCACAATTTAGAGGCATCATTTAGAAGACTATTATGATCGTATTTGTGGGTCGTTGAACACAAAAACTTTCTCCTCTGTTTAGAATGGATGGAGAGGCAGTTAATGATACATGATCGAGTGTTTGTTGTTTCAAAATATAGGTATATCTCCCAGTTTTCATTATTTAAAAACTTTTTTTTTCTCTTTGGAGAGTGTTCATCAACTCAATGGAGTATTTTATTCTGATGGTTATAGTTATAGTGATGGAAAGAGATTGATAAATATTTGGCAGTTACTTCATTGAGGGAATTACTTTCGACCGAAGTTTGGTCATTATAACAAAATAAATAGTCTTTTTCGTTAATACTATTAAAAATATAAAAAAATGAGCTATGCTATTTAAATTTTGTATTAATTTTTAAACTGAAAAATTTAAATATAATGTAATAATAATTACACTTTCGTTCGTATTCATTCAATTACATGATCTTGTCTAATTCGGATGTGATTTCAAATGTGAAAGTAGTTTATTCGAAAGGTACAGATTTTTCTTTAACTAACATTTTTAGTCAATTTTTTGTCGAAATGCACAAGTTTAAAATCGTTTATATTACATAAGGTTGCATAAATGTTTCAACAAACTTCTTGGGGTGTTAGAGCACATCATCAGGAATAAAACTTATTAATCACATGCTCGATATTGATTTTTCCTGCTTCTTTATATGCTCATACTGGACATAGCTCGCTAGCCCAATCTGCTCCTCATGAATAGCAGTAGAAAAGCAGAAAGCTAATATGAATTTAACTTCTACAATCCCACAGTAAGTTTGCACCCTTTATAATCTTGTATAAAGCTTATTGTTACAAATTCTAACTCCCTTTACAATTGATTACAAGAAGGAAATTTTTCTAATTATTATGAATCTTTTTTTTAATTTACAGTCTCGTTAGTCCTATTGTTGCAAATTAATGCAATCCTTGTTACCATTTCAATCTACTACGAAACGTAGGTGTTAGAAGCTATTATAAGCTCTAGTATGTTGATATAAAGGTATATAACAACATACTAGATATAAAAGTGAGTATCTCTAATATGTTAATATAAGAGTCTAGTATGTTGATAAAATATAACTCACATTCAATGTTGATTTCGAGAGCTTCTTACTTCTTCATTTCATTCATAATGGACATGGTGAAGTGTAGGAGTAGCAGCAGACCAGCAACAAACTGATATGAGTCTTGCTTGCACAATCACATACCAAGACTGCATCATTTACTATCTCTTACGAAATCTGTAATTACAAACAAAGAGTAAAATAATTGTTCCGAAATCGATCAAGTACTGGTTTTACAAACTATTTGAAACATTATTATGCTTAAAAATCAAGTTGAAAACTTATTACAGTCAAACCCCGCTATAGTGAACACGGTTTTTAGTGAACTCCCGGATATAGTGAACGAAATGTTCGGTCCCGTGCCTTGCTATACGCGTATAATGTTATTTTTTGTGGATATAGTGAACCAAAAAAGAGAGGAAGTTGGATATAATGAACTTTTATCTGTCTCTTCTTTTTTCTGTTGGATATAATGAACTTTTTTCGACTGATTTTTTTCTTCATTTTTTTAAATAATTTTGAAATTTCTACTTCAAAATAAATACATATACAAATGTTTAAAACCATCTATAGAATGGAATGTAGCGATAAGCATTTTTTCTTGTTTGCTTCATTTATTTCACTTTCCAATCCCTAAACAAACCCTGGCAGATGATGCACCTGTAAGGTGTCAGTGGGATCAATATGCATTTTCTGTCAGAGGGAATGAGTAATTACTCATTATTGGTCAAAGGGTTGGACACTAATATGTGTTGATAAGGACCTCATTTCAACTCCTTTTTGCTCTCAGTTCAGTTAAAAAAATGTCTGCAAACAAGTGTCTCAAATTTGACTATGGCGACCAGTAAACGTAAAACGTTCTCCATTGATGATAAAATGGGCATAATCTGAAAAATTGAAAATGGATGCAATCAAGTTGATATTTGCAGGGAATATAAACTATCCAAATCTGCAGTTTGTAACATATGGAAAAATAGGTAATTAATAATTTCTGCCCATGAACAAAATTTAGATAGCAGAAAAAAGTTGTGAAAAGCAGATCACAAGGATGTTAAAGAAGCATTACTGAAGTGGTTCACCATTTGAAGAAGCTGCAATATTCCAATATCTGGACAAATGTCGATGAATTTGCTAAGCGATTTTATGAAACTACTTTTATGTTCTCGAATGGCTGGTTAGACAGGTTTAAAAAGCGGAATAACATAAATTCAGGAAAAATTATTTGAGAGTCAGGAAGTATTTCCATATCCGATGTTGAGGATTGCTCATCAGCTAAATATTACTAACTTTTTTTTGTTGCTCGCAAGACGAAGAGTAATGAAAAATAACCCATTTTTTGCTACTACATAATATTGTTCAGTCATTTATTTGAATAATGTGCAATAAAAGGGCGGAGTTAGGGAACCATTGGTTAAATTGCCTGCTTAACGGATATAGTGAACTCCCGGTTATAGGGAACCAAAATTTCAGGCCCTTGAAGGTTCACTATAGCGGGGTTTGACTGTATAACAAAATATTATGAATTGGTTAATAATAAATAAACATCTATATATCATATAAAACGCTAATACGTACGTATGTATCAATAAAACAGATGATATTTCTTTTCTCGCGCTGGCAACAGTTTTCATTTTTAATTTATTGGATTCGGCGCGCAAGAGCACGTAGTGAGCAACCAGATAACAATAACCAGAGTGAGCATTATCAGGTTGTTCAATTCAGATTCATGCACTAAAAACATGACAATATTTCATTTAAACTGAATTAGGAATTAATTAATTAATTGAAGTGAGAATGCTTTAAAAGGCCGCTGTTGAATTGATATTTTTCTACTGGGAGCTACCTGAACGTCTAAAAAACGTTTAAGTGTTTGTATTGAATGCATTGAATTTTTTTTATATTTCGCGTTTATTTATGCATTGAATTTTCACGCTTTAAAACGCAGAATATTAGTGAAGCAATATTTGATAATTTATTTTGCTAATATATTTCCTATTTAGCTAATGTTTTGATTTTTTCACCATGTACAGTCGGCAAAAAAAAAAAGATATCACCCTGAATAACTTTTGTTCTAATGATCGGATTTTCACGATTTAAGTGTCAATCTTAATGGTTCCTGGGGGTGACCTCAAATATGCTAATTAATTAGTGCTAACTATTAATTAAGTTACGAAATCAGACACAAAAACGTACTTTCTCTGAATAAACATGCATTTTTTTTTACATATTTGGAATCCTGACCCATAAAATAGGGGGGGTAGACAAAATTTCGAAAAAAATGGGTTGTAAATTAGGTCGCAATAAGGATTTATATATCTGGCGATGGTTTAAAAATATGCCAAATTACCTCGCCATAGAAGGGGAAATAATTTATAACAACCATAAAGAAGCTGAATGAATGACAAGATGGGAAAAGATAGTGCTTCTCGTTGCTAAGCAACCAAAAGAATTTTTCGCGTTGCTTTCTGGGCTTTTTTTTTTTTTTTTTTAAATCTCCTTTAAAAAGGAAATTTAAATAAATTAATAAATTATTTTTGATTCTCCAAGATTATAGAATCTTTGACTTTTTATCTGACATTATTTATTTTTTTAAAGCTGTTTTAATGTAATTTGTAGGACAGTTTTGAATTAAAACCAAATTTTCATAAGTTATCATAAATTTATGAAGAGTTTTAGGGTTAAATGCTTTTGCCCCTCACTTCGAGTTTCTTAGGAAAGGAAAAAAAGTGATCAAGCAAAGGTGGACCTGAAAAAAGATAGCTATTCTGATGCATAATCGCAAAATTTTATAGAAATCACGGTATTTATTTCCGATAAAATTGTAAAACTTAATAAATTTTATATGGCATTTTAAAAGCATTTTGATATATATATATATATATATATATATATATATATATATATATATATATATATATATATATATATATATATATATATATATATATATCAATATTATAATAAATAAAAACAAAAAAAAACACGAAGAAAATTACGAGTTGATGTTATTTACACACTCCTTTCGTTAGTTCTTTAAAAAACATGATTAAAAGAAAATTAGGTTTATAATACCCTTAATTAAACAAGAGTAACAATTGTTACAATTTTTACAATACTTTTTCAACTCTGACACTCTTTTCATGAGATAACTTCTTTTGCCAACGATTTTGTCCCTTTTTTTTTGTTAATTGAAACCAGCTTACGCATTCTTGTAATTTTTACATTTTATCTTTGAAATTTCAATCTCGAAAGACATGCATGAAGTGACGCCTAGTCCAAAGAATCTAAGTTAAATAGTTGTAAGGCTGATTATTACGAAAACAATTAACTACTCTGGTTCAATGAAACAATTACAGTAAAACTTGCGTAAGTTGATCACTTCATGTGCATTGTTTTAGTGGCCAACGTAGACAAGTGGTCAACTTATAGAAGGGGTGGGACATTGTTTACTTTTTCGTTTCCTACATGTTGCTATACATTTAAATTTTTTTTTTACTTGACTTAAAAATTTGATTTAGCAAATGGCCAAATGAATATCTCAAGAAATGTGTTTAAACCTAAACGAACTTCAATTTGTTACACAGAAATAATTTTAATATTTAACTAACTTTTTTAAAAAAATTATTTTGTTAGTTATGCATGTGAAGTGTTTAATAAAAATAATTTCTTAAAATATCAGAACACGAAAACATTGAAAACTTTAACAAAACAAAATTATTTTAACACTTCAAAATTTATTCTGTTATTACTACACATATAAGTCTATTTGCTCACTATTGCAACTGGAAGAGCAACTTTTCAACTAACACACCTGTTTTCAATGAATGGTCAAAAGCTGAGTCCCTACAGTTTCCCCAGAAGGTCAACTCACAAAAGGGTTTAGATTAGCTTTTTACACTATTTCACCAAACAAGTGAAATAATAACATGCATTGCAAAATGACAGAAACTTTTCTGAATTTTTTTTTCTGGTCAACTTATGAGGGTTTTAGAATAGAATTTCATAATACTCCTAGACAAAATTAACTTATTTCAGTGGTCAACATACAAGATAGACAGGTGGTCAAGTTACAAAGGTTTTGCTTCTTTATTATCTAGGAAAATTTCCGTTCTTGATAATTGAGGTCAACTTATTCAGATGTAAAACTTACAAGTGTGGTCAACTTGGCAGGTTTCACTGTATAAATAAATCATTAATATTCTTGTTTTTTTATTACGAAATATTAGGAATTTGTTTACATAATTTCTTCAAAACGTGTGTTAAAACTATGATTAGGACTGGGCGATATTAGAAATTATATATCGTGATATATCGTCAGTTTTGCATCGCGATATAGCGATGTATCGCGATATAGTATTTTTGAATTTCATTTACTTTAAGGCACAGAAAGTCAGATTTCTATCAAGACTTCATACGCATATTGATTTAAATCAATTTATAAATTTGAAAATATATATGTTTTGCTAAAAAAAGATATTAAATAAATTGACTAAGATGTACAAATCTTACTTAAAATATTTATTGAAAAAAATGTGTGTAGATACAGAATGAAATATTTGCACTTCTTTATCGTTTATAAGGTATAAGCAGTCTTAATTTAAGCTAACCCCTAAAACACCTTTAATGAAAAAAAATATTGTTATTAAACAAAAGCTGATTTTAAAATTTCAAAACATATTTTAATTAAAATAAAAGTTAGATTGACTAAAAGCCGAAGTTTAAAATTAAAAATGTTCGAATTTTAAACTAAAACGTAAACATAAGATTTGTAATAATTTCTTAAAATTTTCGTTCTCTGAAAGATTTCTCAGTTTAAAAATAAAAAGGGAATTTTATAAAGATATCTAGTTGAAATTATTGAAAGAAAATTTAAAAAATTAAAAAAAAAGTTTGTTAAGAAATTCATTATACACTTAAAACAAAGTGTTAAAAATATTTTTTTTTTTTAAAAAAAAGAAACTTTTTTTAACAAATCAATATTTGCTTGTACTATTATGCGTAAATAATTACAGAATTATTAAGTTCGATCGTAATGTTCAAATTCTGAATGAAGAAGTAAACACAAGTTTTGTTATATTTTCTAAAAATGATCACGCAAATAACAAAAGATTTCTTAGTTTAAAAATAAAAAAATAAATAAAAGTGAAATTTATCAATATATTTACCTAACAGCATAGAAACAAAATTTAAAAAATAAGTTCGTTAAAAAATTATTTGTATGCTTAAAACAAAGAGCTAAATAAATTTTAGAAAAAAATGCTTCTTAAACACTATTTTTATTATTATTTCATATAAATAATTAAATTAAATTAAATAATGACCGAATTATGAACGAAAAACAAAGTAAGGCAAAGTTTCTTAATTAAATTCTTAAAAATAAAAACAAAAGAATTGTGATATTCGGTAATATATTTAGCTAATTAACTAATAATATAAAACGAAAATTAAAAAAAAATAATGATTTTACTCTCTAATAAAACGAAGTAGTAATTGATACAAAAAAAAAGAAATGAATAAA
This sequence comes from Parasteatoda tepidariorum, assembly GCF_982258835.1. Taxonomy (NCBI): domain Eukaryota; kingdom Metazoa; phylum Arthropoda; class Arachnida; order Araneae; family Theridiidae; genus Parasteatoda; species Parasteatoda tepidariorum. The sequence continues at coordinate 87,419,759 of NC_141760.1, read as the reverse complement.
ATTCGCAAACTTTTCAAATTCTTTTGAACAAATAAAGTTTATTGACTTATGTCCAAAAAATAAGTTTTGTTTTAACTTTATTTCTAAAAATAAAAACAACTCAAGATTTATAAATTTAAAATCAGTAATAGAAGCCCATTAAATTATTAGAAGTTTTATCCGAAAGGTTTTTAATAAATTAAAAGAAAGTAAAAAAATAACCTAACAAATTTATTTACTTTGTAATTTAATTCCTTATGGGTGCCTTAAATTAGATTTCTGATAATTTTCACATTTAAAAATATAAAAAAAGTTTTGTCAGAAAATAAATAAGAAACTTACCTAATTAATGAAGAAACTTTTCTTTAAAAATTCTTTTCAATAATAGATTGCGTTCTGAACAAGGTTACGACGGCGATCACGAAGTTAATCCCATTGAAAATAATCTACAAGAAACGATTTCAAATCGCGAAGGTGCGAAAACGAACATGTGATATAACGATATAAGGTCTCAAAAGTGATTCTGATTCTACCGCTCATCAGTCAAGGCCGTCTCAACAAAACGAAACAATATCGTCTTCCACAGCGCGAGTTGGCATCGGAAAGTAAGAGAAAGTCCTTGCGTGTATTGCTATATCGCTATATCGTTATATCGTCTTCTTCACTCGACGGCTTAAATCAGATTTCTGATGCATCGCTTGGAATGAAAGTTGCTGTATCGGTTTGCCGATATAGGCGTTAAATCGATATGTCGCGATATATCGATTTATAGCCCAGTCCTAACTATGATTATAAGTTATTTAAGAAGAAGAAAGTCAAATGGAGTAAAAGAACAATTTTTGAGATGATGATTCTAAAAATAGCACGTTTTTCTAATCTTTTTACAATTTTTTATTTTAGTAGTTGTTTAACAAAACAAGGCATATCAAACATTTTCCTGATATAGCAATATTTTTTTGAACTGTGCAAAAGTTGAGAAATCATACGAACAACTTTTAAAGCAAATATTTTCAACTTTTTAAGACAAAAGGGTTAGCGCACAAGATTTTCTTTGAATGTTGAATTAAAATTGCATGCCCATAGCTTTTTGTTCATTTAAAAAACAAAACAATCTGTTAAATTTTTCCCCTGTGCGCACATACGCATTTACTTTTCATTACTCGAATAAATAAGAAGCAATAAAAAAAATAAAATTAATAATTTATCTTCATTTTTCGTAAACAATAGTATTTTTAGTAAATAGTCAGCTGTTCTGCTTCGAATGATATTGTGTGTGATCAGTAGAATATTTTTAATTTCTTAACATGTTTTAATTCTCAGATAGCTGGCAATAATTCTAAGTTTTCTTTCAATAAGAACTTAGCAATAATTTAAAAAGTAATTTTATTTTAAAGAAAAACATAAATTAAAGTACTTAAACGATTGATTAATATATTATTGGACAAAAATATACATAATAGAATTTTAAAAAAATTGCATTAAAATTCAATAAAAAAGTTAGAAAAATAATTCTGCGAAACACGCGCAGACAGGTAATTTACAAATTTATTTTAAGATTAAGGCGATATATAAGATGTAAAGAAGTTTTAAAAAACTCTACTCTAAACTCAGCTGCACGACAGCCCATGGAGGGCCAAGGCCTACTGTGCCCATCTCAGTTTTCTGGACCTAGGGCTCTGGGGTGCAGGAGCAGATGTTCCGTTCAGGTGGTCAGCCGAACGCGGAACCCCCAGTGTTTAGTTCCCAATCATGCTTGGTACTTATTTATCGACCCACTGAAGGGATGAAAGGCTGAGTCAGCCTTGCCCGGCCCGAGGAACGACAGCGCGAAGCGCTACCGCTCAGCCACCGGGCGAAGTTTTAAGATGATTAAAAATGTTGACTACGCATTCGTATTAATAATTATAAAATATATATTCAAGAAATTGATAAATATATTATTCCAAATCTATGCATACGTATGTATATTATTGAAATTGTATCAGTTATTGAAAAAGAAAATCAAAAATTAAAAAATAATCACATTAAGTAAGCACAATCTGGTGCATAATCATATTCTATCAGAAGCACGCCTTTATAAAACTAGACATTCGTTGAATAAAGTGTTTTTTATTCAAAATGCTTTATTTATAATTTCTTTACTAAATTACAAATAAATTATTAAATGACTAAAAAGAAACATCGTATTTTATAGTTCGAAAGAAATAAAAATAAAAGGATTAGCAAACGATTATTAGCGAAAAAAATATGAATGAAATTTTACACTACGCGCGAGAAGTCAAGTTCCTCGCAAGTTTATCACATTTTAATATTAATCGCCCCATTTAATCATTTTTTTATTGTCGCCAAATTATTTTTTCAAAAATAATTAATTTTAATTTTTTTCAGCTTCTAATAAATAAAAACAGTTGAAACTTTAGATTTTTGTATTGAAAAATATGTAGATTATTATGGTATAAAAAAATTCATACCTTATAATTCAAAATTTTTTCATCCTCAATTTAATTAAATAATAAAAAATAATTAATAATTACTAAAAATTATTTTTTTCATGAAATTATCTTTGGGTAAATGAGTTTTATGAGTGGGCGCAATTTTCTTCAAATTGCTTCATTAGTTTTGAAAATATGACTAAAAACGTAAAAAGTGAAATTAACATTAACGGGTACGAACTTTGGATCGCTCTCCTGACCAAACTATGGGGACCATATTTCCCAGATTGCGGCTACCCCCTATATTTTGAAGCTTAGAAATCCAAATATGTAAAAAAAAATACATGTTTATTCAGAGAAAGTACGTTTTTGTGTCTGATTTCGTAACTTAATTAATAGTTAGCACCAATTAATTAGCATATTTGAGGTCACCCCCGGGAACCATTAAGATCGACGCTTAGATCGTGAAAATCCGATCATTAGAACAAAAGTTATTCAGGGTGATATCTTTTTTTTTTTGCGGACTGTACAATCTAAATAGCTAATATACTTTTTTAAAAGCCAATAAGAACATTGGCAGAATTCATCTACATAAGTACAATACTATGCCTTTGATGATAAAATACTATGTCTTTGATGATAATATATTATGTCTTTGTGCTAGAACATTGTGTTCATTGGTGAGCGAGCGCAGCGAGCCATGGTTCACGGCGTGAACCACATAGGATTGCGTAGCAATTCTCGGGGTTGGCGAGCGTTAGCAAGCAGGGGGCGGAGCCTCCTAGTAATGAATAAACTAATGAAACAAATGAACACAAACTTTACTTACTGAAATCAGATTCAGTAATTCTTTTTTTTTTTTAACAAGCACAAATATAACTTTATTGGGAACAAAAAACAAGCACACAAATGCAAAGAATTCGTCGCCAAGAGGAAAATCCTGTCCAGGCGACAAAGAAAGGTAACAGAATAAATTTAAAATAGAAATTAAGAAAAGTAAAAAAAGGGGGGGATATTACAATTATAAATTATTTTGCTCATCATAAGACATCATATATTGCTGAACACTGTAATAATAGAAAAAAAAATACATGAAACTATATAAAAAAATAACATAGGTAACATAAGAAATTCATTTAGATTGGCACAAGACTGGTATAAAAAATCAAATGCTTCCTTTAAAGTGAAAAATAGAGATCTAAATCGTCAATGTTCATCACAAATTGAAATAAAGCGTGCTTAAAAGAAGAATATATTTGGATGTTTTGCAACTGAAATGGTAATTTATTGTATAATTTAGGTGCTAAGTAAAAAAATTGTTTTCGTGAAATTTCTTTTGTAAAGTGGGGAATCTCATATATTTCAATTGGTCTCCTTTCAGACACATTAGTTTTTAATTTGCATATTAATTTATTGTTGTGTAAATAAAGTAAAATACGAAAAAATACATTATGGCGAAATGGTAATAGGTTAATTCTTGTATATATATTAGTAGTAGTTATACTTGAATTATTTATATTTAGAGAATTAATAATCTTGAAGCATTTATTCTGAACCGAGATTAAAGGAAGTAAATTAGTTTTATATTCACCGCATATATTATTGCACCATAATTTATTAAAGAATAAAACCAGGAGTAATTTTGAATCAACTGAAGGAATTTGGCAATGTGGAATACTTTTTAAATAGTTATGTACATCTAAGTCTTTCAACTTCAAAATTTTAAACTTGATAATTGAAATGATAATGAGAATTTATATGTTAAAAATCCCAAGTTAATGCAAAATCGGACTTATTACATATTTCTTTTTCCAAATATCCCTGAATATCGAGTTTTAAATTTTTATAGTTTTATTTAAAAGAAAACACTCACGGAATTTATTTAAAAATAAGACATTCATTTAGATGTTATTTCGATTTGAAAAAATATCTCTCCATAAATTAAATATGAAGCAAAAATGAAGGCATACATCTAGTTTATTTGTTTTTTCTCCTTAAGATTAATCAATTATTTGAATTTGCGAAAAATATTGAAATCTTTGCAGTATAATTTGAAAGAAAATGATAAAAATGCGAATTCACTGATCAAAAACAGATTTTTTTAAAAAAAAATAAACTTTATCATAAATAAACAAAATCATTTATACAATAACTCAATAATCTCATTAAAAAGTTATTTAGAATTAAGTATATTTAAAATATATAATTATTTCAAAATGAATTACAGAATGAAAGACCATACATTTATTAGAAAGGATAAATAACAAAATATCTCAATTTCAACCACTCCAAGTTTATTTCGGTGTTTAGCATAGGTTTTAGTAGAAAGCATAAAGTAGATTGGAACAAATTAAAAGCAATTGGCTTACCAAATCACTTTATATCATTAAAATTCGCTCTAGTCTCGTACTACATTAACTTGTTTCAAAAAGATTTCAAGCGAGGGGATAGATACTTCAGAAACAAGTTGAGTTACAAACAGAAGTTGAATGGTTTGTAGTTTCAGGATAACATTCTCTTTTCTAAACAAGATTGACTCATTAATTTCAAAATGAAAATACAGGACTTAGAATTTAGGAGAGAGAAAACAGATTAATACAAAACAAATTTTATTCCAACAATAAGCTTTCTTGAAAGATTTCAGACCATAATAGTAAAGAAGATTCTTTAATTTTGTTATCAATGAGATGTTTAGGAATGTTGAGGACGTTAGTTCTTAAAATATTGCAAGTAAATAAGATTAATTATTTTAAGATACGTATTTTAAAATATATTGAAATAAATAAATCTCGATTAGAAAAAATAAAAGTACTCACAAATTTAAATTTTGTGAGTATATTTTAGTGATATAGTTCGTAAATTTAAAAATATTTATTTTTAACTATCTGAAGAATAAGGATAACATTATACTAACAAATTAAACAATAATTGTGAAAAATATATTAAAACAACTTATAAGTATATTGAGTCAAACATTGATGTCTTTTTTAAAATTAAAATGTCATTGATATGAGTAGAATTGCTTGCTGTGCCACTTACAGGAATGAACAAAAGCTTAAAACATGCATTGCTATGTTGTATCTGAATATATCATTTAATTTGTTTCTCTGATTTTGTTTAACATTGGGTTTTTAAACATGATTTTGATCTTTATTAAGGGAAAAAATAAACTTAAATTATACCATTTTCATGAAAAGATATTACTTTTTTAATTTTTGCTTTCGAATGTTTGGCTTTAAAAATAAATTTTTTAAATTTATTAAATTCGTGATTTTAATTTAGTTTATTTAATTTATTTATTTTAATTTTATTAAAAATATATGTTCATATTTTACACATGATTATGGAATTAGCCGATTATGGAATAAAAATTAAATGCTTGAAGTGTACAACAATGTCTTAAAAATCAACATGCAAACTATTAAATAATTATACATTTTAACGTTGCGAAATAACTATCCGAAAAAATATGAATTATGATAATTTATACCTTTAATTATTGCTAATATATTTTATTTAGATTAGATAAAATTAATTTCTTGATACAAGAAGTAAGTTCATATTTCATTATATTTCATTTGAGAAAAGAATCTTTATTATTTGCCACAAATTTTTAATAAGTTTAACCATGAAACCGCGTTATTCCCTACTCTGATATTTTCTTAAGGGAAATGTCCATTGTTCGGCACATTCTTATCCAATATTTCTTACGTTGATGTTTTTTCTAAACAGATATTCGTCTTTCTTGCAAACGACCTAGATAAAATTAAACCTGTGTTTTGCGGTGAATTTTTTCATTGAAAGAAAATGTTATGTTTTTTTTTACTATTAATATATTTTAATAATAAAGGCAAAAAGTACAGTATTTCTTTCTCGTTATTTACAATCGCCTAACCATACCATCATACATTGTCTAAAGAGCATTTGCCTTTGTATACAATGTCTATAAATTATACAACAATTCTCATGAGCTTCACCTAAAAGCACCAAGCACTGCATACAAAGTCATCATTTCGTATATCATTAGTAACTTAATTGCTTCGGAAAAATATATGCGTTGAAGAATTGAGAGTTCTAATATTTAATCACGTTTAACTATACTATCGGTTCAATTAAAAAGCATAATTTTCATCAGAAAAGAAAAAAATATTGTTGAAATATGATATGCAGTTTCATTAAAAAATTTCATTATTTACCCTTCATAAATCGATTGAAAGTTCATTTCATAAGTCCAAAAGAAAGAGATGATAAATGATCTTTTCTTTATTTTTAAATATCTCTTTCCTTTTGCTGGTTCTTATATATTCTTTGGGATAAGTAATGAAAGGCGGTTTCCATTTTAGCCCTTTGCCTTCAGACCTTATTCAAAATTTGAAAGATAAGATTTTCAGTTGGAAGATTCAATACAATCTATCACTTAAAAATATTAATGGTTTTCTGCACTTTTTCAACCTTGGGTTCATTGGTATTTACAGAAAGAAAATCAATAACGTATCATTCTATTATACTTTTTCAAAAGTTCTGTAATGAATTATCTTGAGAAAATTCTCTTCTTAACGGTAAGCACTCATTCTCCAAATTTTAGATATCGATTTTGCTTCTTAAGTTCAGATTTAAATTAGTAATTTTTTGAATGACTTCTGAAATTAAGCATCACTTTTAAAGGGAAAGAATAAAAACCTTGAATAGTGTATAGTCAACTTTTAAAAAAAAAATCTGGAACTAATAGTTGGATACTGGTTAACACAGATTACGAATAAAAATTTTCATCAGGTTTGAAAAGTCATACAATCTATAAAATTAAAAGTAAATAAATGAAGACAGAAAATGAATAGCGAAACAAAACGTCAAAAATGTCTTGAAAGTCAAGATTTGAAATAGTTGAGATCTGAAATATTGAAACTAGGGAGAAAATGGATGCTTTCAATTTTTACAGTATCTATCAATAAAATTTCAGTTGAATGCGACCCATAGACAAATTTTTTTTAATGTTTCTTTAAACTTCTTAGCTATTTACCTACCAAATAAAAACATTGTTTCTTCTATGGCAGCACGATTACTTCATAAAGTACAGACACTTTGGGTGCCTCATCCGTAAAACCCATTTGACCATTAAATACTTTTTACCACAAAATATTGTACCATAATTTTTACTGTAAAGTTTATATAATGAGAGTGATATAGTGATTTTACGGTGATTATTAATGCAAGTAAGGTATATCAGATTTTTTTGTTCCATAACACGTTTCGGTAAAAATTGATTTTCCAGTCAATAGTACCAGCACCAGAGGTATTCCGAATCAAACTATGATATTTTTCACCTTAATATTTTTACAGTATGCATAGTAGCAATCTGAAGTAACTAGTTTAGTTTTTTATTATGTTTTATAAGATTTCCAGCCAACAGAACAAAAAAATGAAAAACAGAACCAGAAAAAAAAAGTTAAAAGAAATTCTTAGAAAGTGAAACTTTTTCTATTAAAATAGCGGTTAAATTTTGATTTACAGTGTTCCACTTGTTATTTTTCTTTATAAAAACCATATTTACATCGTTGTAAAATCTCATTGCTTAACTATATATGCTGAATACTTATTAAAATGCTTCCTTGGAAAACAAAGAAAAATAGTTTAAAAAAAAAGGAATTTTTAAAAATATTTCGTTTATTATTTAAATACGATAAAATTCCTAAAACGGGCACCTGTAGTATTAAAGTAATATTCGGACACATTTACTTAATTCACTTTCATATAAAATATTTCTATTTTTAACGTGCCTCTACAATAAATTTAAATAAGACTTTGCCCATTTCCTTTTACATTTCATTTTTTAGCTTATTTAATCTACTTCATCTAACGATCATTTCCCATCCGTTATATTTTAAAATATCTATTTTCGATTAGTTATCATACATAAAATTCAAATAGCTAACGGCTAGCTAACTCATCACCAATTGGCAGCATTAGAACATGCCAATTTTCGAGGTTAACTTCAAACAATCCCCAAAACATTTTTCCTCGAGCTTCAAATTTTATTTTCTATTATGTTATACTTTTAAATATACCTCACTAGTTTTGCTTCCACGTTCAAAAATTAAAGAGGAATGCCAATTTGAAATATTTTTGTAATTTTCAACTGCTTTAAAATGAGACAATTACTCTATTATATTGTGGTTATTAGGTAATCACGACTTCTTCATCTCATCATGAACTTAATAATAAAGCATCCACTGTGGTAGACAATTAAATAAAAATAAAGAGTTTAATGTTACAAAATAAAATTTTTAGTTTTTTAAGACATTCATTTAAAATACATTATCAATTAATACACACGATTATTGCATTCGAAAACAATTCAGTACAACCCAGTTTGCTGCACCCTATCAGTCTTGCTACTTATATTTGGGTCATAACTTGTTGTCGATAAAAACATACACAAGATTCATTTAAATCTGAAACAACGAGGACCTTTAAAGTCGATTACATAGAACTCTTTGTTAAGACACCTGCCCACAACGCAGTTAATATTAAAAAATTTCCTAAATTTGCAATTTAATTTGGGTAACCTCTTTAGATTTCATTGTACTTATGGCGTAATTACCAATAAAAATATTAAATACCAATTCAGCAGTACCAATTCACCATAATAGTAGCAGGTTAATTTAATAAATAATTGCAATTTATTCTTTGTAAGCTTTGGTCTGTTTCATTTTATTAAAAAAAATGAATATTTAAGTCAACGAACTTTAATTTTTAAATCTCAAAACCGTATTATACATAATATTACCCAACGACAGCTTTTATTATCCATGCAGCTAATTCTATAAAGAAACAACTTTGTTTGTTTAGAATGTTATCAGTGGTATTTTATAGATGAAGTTAAGGTAATTTATTCATTAGATTATGTAATATTTTGCTCATTTTTTACGGTAAAAAATATAAGAAGATTTTTGAATAAAGGAAAAAATGGTTCTCCTTTATATTTTGTTATAAAATTTTAAATTATTTAACAATACGCTAATCGAAGAGGAAAAGAAAAAAATTGAAAATAGTTTCGTATTGAAGAGAAACGCGCATATTAAAATATGCGCATATTATATTATTTATAACACAATAGATGTATATAAACAACAATATTTATTGAAAACAGGAAAAATTTAAAATGTTTTATACTTTCAAAATGCATAAGTTTAATGTTATTCTTTGTCAAGTTTCTATTTCGATATTATTTTACACAAAAAATAGTCTGATAAATGGATTTTGTATTTGTAAGATGGAAAATTACTATTTGATGATCCACGTTCTGAAACAAATATTTAAATTTTATGTTTGAGCAAATTTTTTATGTTCTATACAAGTATACAAACAAATTGAATGTTTTAAATCATTTGTTTAGTAAATATTTTATATTGAAAACCATCACTTTAAAGCACTTAAATCTGAATTTCTACCCATTTCAATACAAATATATTTTTCTTGTCTCAAACGTCAGGAATAATGCAAAGAATTCTTTTTGACCCGGGGCTACTTGCTTTTCTCCTGTCAAATTTGACTACAACAATTGTGAACCTGTACTGAATTTTAAAACGCAGAAAGAAGGGAAAAAAAATCTCCGAAGTACCCCACATTTCTCTTTTTTGTCTGCAATCATTTTGTCATTTTTCAAGCAAAAAGTTTTAAAATAAACCTTAAGTTGAATAAAACACCATATTTCTTCGATGGATATTGATATAAAAGAGAAATTGTTTTTGATAAATGATTATTAGATTGAATTTTAGCAAACTTAAAAGAGTGGCGGAAAAAAATTAAAAATATTCCAAGTTTTATAAAAATTATACTTGGGTTTTTCGAAGTAAAAATTAAAAACAAATTATGTTTTCCTCATTTAAAAGCATTTTGATAATGGAAAACATATTTTAAAAGCTAAAGTGATATTTAATATTTTGATATAATATTTAAATAAGAAAATATAAATTGCTGAAAATTACAGCAAAACGTTTAACTTTGTTAAATATATTCTTATCAGTTTCATAATTTCATGCATTTTTTTCGTGTTTAGAGAAATTTAGTTTCTAAAAATCTGATATCCGAATTTTAAAAAAAGAGAAACTATTAAATTTCTGTTAGTTGAATAGTTACATTAAATTGGACTTTAATTAAAATTAGCTTATTAAAAAGCTTTGTTCATTAGATTTAATTTGATTAAAAATAAACTAACACATATCTCGATGCTATGTAATTTTGTTTACTTTCTGGTTATTTAAGTTTCGGCTATAAAAAAAATTGCAATGATCAGCAGAACTTTTATAATAATAAATACAATTAGAAGATTCACATTTAAGATAATTGGGAGAAATGTAAACCATTATTTTGCTTTAGATTTCTACTGTAGCAAATAAATTGCAATTTATTAAATTACTCGTAAAGTTTGCAATCATGTAAGATCTGCAGAATGTATAATTCAAAGCAAACAAATTCGTATTATACTCTTAACTTTTTAGCCTTTTAAAAAAGGAATTATTAAAGTTAATTTTTAAAGAGAAAAAATTGTTAAATAACATTTTCTTTAGCCAATCTTCTTTGTTTGTGAGAAAGATAAAACTTGCCGAAGAAGTCAAAGTAAAAATTATAATCTTTGATAATATGTAGCTCGAAAATTACTTAAGAATCAACAAAAGAGATTTTAGATATGATTTACAAACTTAATTATCCGCAAAAAAATCCTTGATTGAGTTTTAAGAAAAGCAAAAAATATTTTAAATTAAAGTATTCTAAATTATCTACCATGGAATTTTAATATAGTTAAAATATTCAATTTTATTTAAATGCCTTATTTAGTTCAAATTAGTAATTTATAGTTGGGATTATCATAAATAAAAATAATGTTTTTATAATTTTTTGGAAGATTCCTTTTTTTACATTTATACACAAATACAATTAACCTTTGCATATTTACATACGTAATTTGTCATGGCAATAGTCTTAAGGCTATTACTTACAATATCCAGATAGAAGTAATAGCTAATCTAATTATATAGAAAGCAACAAAAATATTTGTAGTCAAATACTTCCTGGTAAGATGGAGAAAAACGATGAGTAACCAATATATATGGCTGCGATAATGCGGAAGACAAATACTGTGTTATTGACAAAAACACTGAATAAAGGGAATTAATGGAAAACTATATCGAATATAAAATATGCACTTTGTTTTCTTGGCAATTCTTATGTTAAAAGCTTTGTAATATATATCAGTAAATTATTTTCTATGTGATTCTGAAATATTAGATGTATTGGGCTTATCTAAAATAAATTAGAAGTTTGGATATTTACTATTATTATCGGCCTTAAAGATGAAATATACTCAACAAATCAACTCAATATTTTTACATCATAACTTAATATTAATTTAAAAAAGTATGGGAGATCCTGCAACAAGCTGTTGTAAACCAGGAGGAAAAGGAAGATAAGGCTTCGAAATTTTATAAGCAACAACATTACGGTGGTTATGTGGTCTGCATTATACCAGTCCTCCAGAATCACACTTCAACCATTGTGCAAGTGTGCGTCTTTTTAGTGTGCTAAATGTCATAATATCGTTCAAATTTGTATCAAACTTCCCAAATTGCAACGTTACCAGATTTCAACAAAAATGAGACAATCAAGGATTTGTGAATTCACGTATAGTTTCGAGACGTCGATGCGCAGGTCAAAAGAGGTTGCGATGTCCACTTTAAGGGATTTCACATTTTGTGTTGGTGTTTCACATTTTGTTTTGACGAAGATGTGACATAATCAAGTCTAAACATAGTCACATGGTGACCCTGTTAAGACGTGATATAACCCTAGATAATATGTAACAGTTTCCCATGTAATTCGTTTTGTCACAAAATCGCATGGTGACCCTGTTAAGACCTGAATATGGAACAGTTTCCCATGTAATTCGTCGTGTAGAAAACTGAAACAGCATAGGTAATTTTTGAAAAGCGGATCAACTCACTCCGGTTTAATTCAGAATTTAATTTTCATCTCCAACTTAAGCGGTTTGTCCTGTAGGGTTATAAGCTATTAAGATAACTGAAGTTTTTTTAACATAGTGATTGTCGAATGCTGCTTAAAACAGCATTCGACAAGTTTTTAGTCTTGTTAACTATCATGTCTGTATTAATGAGTGAAAATAATGAGCTAGTGGTTAGAAGTGAAATATAACGCAAATGAATGAACCACAAAATTAATGAATAAGTGAATCAGAATGAATTTACATGTCAGCAGATAATTAATGAATGAGCAAATCAGGGAATTTACATATGAGTGGATTATCAATGAATGAACGCATGAATCAGAAAACATTAAATTAATAAATGGGAAAATCAATTAATTGGTAAATCTGTGTTTTGGAGAATCAACATTTCTAGATCAAATATAGATCACATAAATTCAATAAACTCACTATGAATAATAAACTTCCGTTGTAATATGAGTATTACATCTAATTTCATCAATACTACATTATTTAATCTACCAAATACATTGTTGGTCGGCTTCACATTTGATATAAATTACATTTGAATATTAATGACAAAAATATTAGCTTAAAAATCACACCCAATATAAAAGAAAGCATTAAAGAATAAATTGATTTATTCAAAAACTAAACAAACAATTGTATTCTTGTATTCGAACTTTATATGGAATATATGATACATAAGTTGAATATGAATTCATAGTTAAACAGTTTATTTCACCATTATGAGAGTAATATTTAAATTTAAAGGTTTTTCCTGAAAGTAAATATTTTTGTTTTTGAAGAAGGAGGTATAATTTGAGAAAGTATAACAAGATTGAGTGATGTTTTCAGTTCAGGTGATCTTTTCGTAGCTAAATTTGATACCACCATTTCAAATTTACAGGGCCGGTGACAACCTAGAAACAACTGTTGAATTCATAAATCTTTTTAAAAATGTCCACTTAAAGATGAAATAAGGTATTTAGGTGAGCGGACGTCATGTACAGAGCTAGTTTATTTAGATCCATTGAAGCATTAGATAATAAAGAACAATTTTTATGAGAGAAGATTGAAAAAGAAATAAAATGCTATGTCCATTTTTATAAAATTCCTATGTCCATTTTGCAAAACGCGCATTTTGAGCTTTGTCCAGAAAAATAAAATAAAATTTTCACAGACGATATAGTTAATTTATATAATCCCTTACATTTCTAATACTCCAAAAACAAAATGATAAGAAACTACCTTTTTTAATGCATAGTCATTTAAATTTTAGTAAATATTGAATGCCATACAGTTCACAGTAAATGCTCATATTAATATTATGTAATATTCTTATAAATATTAAGTATTTTACAAATTCGAAATTAATCATTCTTTTTTAAACAAAAACTTTTTTGCTGCTGAAGAAAACACCTTTTGTTATAGTACAACCTATCTGAGTGAGGGAAATTTGTTGCGAAAATGTTTGTTGAGTGTATAGTATCACTCATGATCCTTTTTGGATGTCTTTTAGATCCCTGCTGATTTCCGTTAAGATCACTTAATCTACGTGCAAGGCTCTTTTCCCTTCTAATCATCCTGCTAGCTGTGTGCCTGATCTGATATCTCAATCATTATTCTGATTATTTAATTTGTCCTCAATTAGATATAGCAAAAACGCAAGTTCTATGTCATGGAATTTTATAAATAATTTGTTTAAAAAAAAAAAAAAAAAAAAAAAAAAAAAAAAAACTTTTATTAAGACTTTTCGTGTATTCAAATAATAAATAAGTAAAATTAAATACAGTTTTTTTTTATGTAAACCCTTCAACATTCTGACTACTTAATGGAATCTCTAAGTGATAATGTAAGCACTTTTTAGAATTAATTGACATTGGTTATTTAAAAATGCATGTTGAGTTTCAAAATATTATTTTCCCGGCGTGTCACTAGCGACCTTTTTCAAGAATTGCTTGCTGTAAGCATTTGTTTGTTATATATATTTTTCTTTGTCTACTTTTTAATTCTGAACTGTTAAAGACATTTCTGCAGTTCGCTTTTAAGGAATGATATCCCCCATGTCCAGTAAAAATATGTTTTTCTGTCATTAATTTGCATATTACTCGAATTGGCCTTAAAAAACTATTCGGCAATATTAAACTATTCTACTATGTCGTATTTTCGTGGAATTAGCCATAAACTTTAATCTATATTTACAGCAGCAGTGGTGGCTCACTGGATAAGGCACTCGCCTCAAAATGAGTTTGAGGTTCGAATTCCAGTGGTGGCTATTCAATATGAACACTACAACCGGCTCGCACTGACCAGATTTCTGATGTAAAATATCCGCAGTTGTAGACAGATAATAGGTTAGAGTCCCTTTGCTGTCGGACTGACAGTGGAAGTTCTTCGTAGTTTTCCTCTTTATGTAACGCATATGTTTGTTAAATTTATCCAAAAAGTCCTCAAAAATGGCTAGTTTACACCAATTCTTGATCTAGGAGTTCCCTTATCTTCTGGGTAGAGTCTAAATTTACAAGTCTACGGAGATGAGAGCTGGTAGTCATAAACTCAGATTTGTGTCGGCTGTTCAACGTTCGTTAAATAAATAAAAAATCTATCTTAAACCTGCTATTTTTAAATTTGTATTAATTTACTGTTTTATATCTAATTTCAGTTTAATTATCAATTGGACAATTGCGCTTAATGAGTGTGTTTAAGTATACACTCAATTAAACAGACACAAATATTTATAAATGAAAGCGACTTCAAACCTGCAAAATTTGAATTACAATGAAGTAGGAAAATTACCAAAATCAATTTCCTACTGATTTTAATTTTCGAGCCAAAGTAGCATTTCCCTTTCATCGTTAATGTCTTTAACATGCATTGGCTTGAAAGATATGCATAATCTAGGGCCAAATATTCATTTAGGGAATCTGTTATTGCAAGCACTAAATTCAACTTCAATGTGACATTTTGACGCCAAGTGCACTCTGTCCAGCGCCAAGCAGATATTAGAAAATGTTATCTGCAGCTGAGAATTATTATTAAAATTCAAGAAGGTACTTTGGCGTGAAAATGTTTACCATGCAAACAAATCTTTCATGTATATCGCTTAAAGTCATGTAGATCCTTCTATTTAGCTAAGGAATGCTGAAAAGTTAGGAAAGTATTTAATGTTTAATTAAAACATGCATTTTAATGTAAAGAAGATATAATTTAGACTGCATGTAGCTCGAATTAATGAAAGCTTGAAATATAAAATTGCATCATTTTTCAAGCAAAGAAAATTAATTTAGATTTCATATTCTCTCTGGCAAGAGAAAAAGAAACCTAAATACGTGTTTACTAGTACTGGTTTATTAGTACAGAACTGGTTCTTAAAAGTGATCATAATGGATTTAATAGTAAACAGCATTTCATTATTATTCATATATTCAATTTTGCATACATTAAAAAAGCTTTGATATGAAGATATTTTTTAATAATAATTATTAAAAATTAGGAAAAAGTAACAATTCGTATTGTAAAATTCCTGCTATGCATTTTGCTTGTTTAACTTTCTGAATTTTTCTCGGTGAGGTAAATAGATGCTGAACAAAACGGTTAATGTATCTTACGCATTTTATTTGAAAAAAAAATAAACGCGTATTTATTTTATATCATAACAGAGTCTAATAAGTGGTCAGTATGTTGAAGTTTTTCTAACTAAACTGTGTTTTAACTTTGCTTATTTATTTGATTTTGCAATGCATGAAAAGTTTCAATAAGCGGTTGTATTTCGTAAAAAAATTAAATCAATCCAAAATATCTATGACATAGAAATTAAGCTTTCATTAGGTAATCTGTTGTTCGAATTTAAAGCAAATTAAATAATACAAATAGTGATTGAGACATCAGATTAGATACAAAGTAATTAGAACAGGAAAGAGCCTTGCTCTTAGACTAAATGATCTTAACGGAAATCAGCAAAGATCTAAAATACTTCCAAAAAGGCTCAAGAGTGATACGATATACTCAAAAAACAGTTTCGCAATTAATTCTGCTTACTTAAATGGGTTGCACTATGAACAAAGTCTTTTTTTATTTTTTATTTATTTCTAAACAAAAATACGGAGCATGTAAAGTAGAATGTAATTTCGAATTTGTGAAATACTTATTGATTCCAAAATGTTAGAAATAAGATTATCTATCATAAATATGGCATTTAAGATTTACTAAATTTTATTTGACTAGTATGCATTAATAAAGTAGGTTCTTAATCATTTAATTTCTTGTTAAAAGTGTTCAAAATATAAAGAATATTATGAATAAACTATATCGTTAGTGAGATTCTTATTCTGGATATAGCTCAAATAGAGTATTTAAGATAATGGTAATAGCTCAGAAGGAGTGTTTAAGACAATGGACACAGCTGAAAATGAGCGCTTAAGAAATTGTATAAAGACATTTAAGAAAAATTAAAATAGAATTTGATTCCGTTAAATATATATCTCTTATGAAAATTGTTTTTTTTTTTTTTAAAAATGAACTAGTTGATCCAAATAAAGTAGTAATGTGCATGTCGTTCATTTGCATTAATCACTTATGAATTTTTTTTTTTTTTTTTG
Organism: Parasteatoda tepidariorum; assembly: GCF_982258835.1. NCBI lineage: Eukaryota > Metazoa > Arthropoda > Arachnida > Araneae > Theridiidae > Parasteatoda > Parasteatoda tepidariorum. The sequence continues at coordinate 87,402,750 of NC_141760.1, read as the reverse complement.
AAGTAGTCTTCTTTGAAACTATTTTTAAGATCAACTGTTGTTGTTTTACAAGGTTGCCACTGATTCTATTAGTTTATAATAGTGATATTAAATTTACGCTGTGTGTATTTCGAATTTTAAAAACGACTTTATCGTTTATTGATCGGTACTATCACTTGTTGATCGTTTTGTTGAAATGTTGCATGTGTAATAAAACCAAGCAACCCTGACCCCGAAATCCGGGACTTTTCTCCTTTGTGATTTTGCTTAGTGTTTGAAAAAGTAAAGAACAATAAGTATGGAATTCCATGTTTAGTTGCTAAATTTGAGTTGAATATTGAAAAACCGCACTTTTTCGGTTTTCATTGCCTTAAAATCTCCTTTTGAGCTGTATTCGTTATTTTAAACTCGTACTTTGAGATGTGTTCAGAGTAAAAAGTGCAAAGACGATATTTTATTCCTTCAGTTTTACATCTAATGAACATCATTGATAAAGAGAAATAGGCTTACTTAGGCAAATTGTTTGATTTAAACAAATAAAAAAAATCCTCACACAGAACCAAGCTTTCAACTAGATTATCTGTAGCAGTAGTTTAGGGTGATTAAAATAATCCGAATATCGTAATGCTTTCGTAAATTAAAAGATCTTTAGAAAAATCAGAAACGATCTATAAAGCATGTAAAAGAGATAATAAGGAATTTGATGTTATCCACAAGCGTCATAACAATAAATTCTGTTAAATTCGAGATGATGCCCAATGCTCAAAGTTTAATTCAATATTCTGTTCAAGTAAAAATGAATAAATAGTATCTGATCTGTAAAACATAAATTGCTGGAAATAGAATAGTTACTAAATAAATGAATAAATAGTATCTGATCTGTAAAACATAAATTGCTGGAAATAGAATAGTTACTAAATAAATGAAAAGGAAATGAGATTAGTTTTTTTCAACATGTTAACGATTCTTCTAAAATTCTGAACAAATTTTGAAATAATATATTACAACAATAGAGAAAAATACTATGAATACCTCGCATAATGATAAATAAGAAAAGAAATAAGTGTGAAAAGATCACTCAAGCTGTAATGGGGAGAAAGGTGGGTGTTAATTAAAAATTGCAAACTTTTGAAGAGGATACGGGGATTGAATAAAATTTACGAATGGTAGGGAGCTCAAATTGTCAGAAAATAATGCTTCAGTTTCATCAAATGCATCCAAGTGATTAAAGATGTGAAATAAATTCCTTACTTAATATTTTAAAGTCCATTTATACAAATATACCAATTAAATATCATTTGAGTTAGAAAAAAAAACTTTTAAAAAGAAGGAATCAACATCGAGATGCATTTTTTAGATCTATTCAGTGAAGTTAGGGAAACCAGTTTATTTATCGTTTAGAATTAACAGACCGTTAGGGCTCAGCATGATAACACCAGAATGATTTCGTGGACAACGGCAGTGTGGTCGGTATTGCACACAAGCCACCTTTACTTCCCTTACAGGCTGTTATACATCGGGTGGGCTTCAAGCCGTAACTGAAGATAGAAGCCCAGATCATCAGTGCCTTTATAAACCCAGAGTCATTCCATTGAACAAATCAATTACTTCACCTTAAATACTAACATTGATCTCGATAATAATTCGTTACATTCATGTATAGCTTGGTTGTCATCATTACACAATTTCTTATTCACTTACCGTTGTAATAAAATTCGTATTTTTCATTAAAATATCTTGCTTTTTGATAAAGCGTTTCAAAGTATTCGTTTGTGCATTATTTTACATTTCAGTACATCCAGTTTTTAGTTTTAAAACATTTTTACTTTAAAAAAGTATTAGCCCCAAGATACAAAATTTCAGGAAATTTGAACTATTAGGGATATAACAATGTAAAGAATAAGGTTCACCTTGATTTTTAATTTTTTTTTTCTTAAATAACTAGCTGCTTTCACTCGCCAATCCCCGTGGTATCTTTTCATTATTTTTTTCTTATTTTACCTTAAAAATTTAAAGTTTTCAAGTAAATATCATTTTGTTCATAAAGCATGTAATGATTTAAATTTTGCTTATAAAACATGTAATGATTTAAATTTTATTTACGGACATTTTATTTCTCTGCTAATCTTAATGAAGTAAGCAATTACTTGCATTTTAAAAAATTCAACTGTATTTGAAAATTTCTTTTTAACATTGAAATGTAGAATGTATGGCACAACAAGAAGTAATAAATGGAAATTAATTTTAATTGCATCAACCTATAACGATAACCATAAATTAATTACTAAAAATATTTATACATGTTACTGTAAATGACTGAAATTGATTGTTGTTGATTTCTACCGGTGAATGTCGACAAGCATATAGTCGCTATATATGCTAGTCGCTATATCGCTATATATGCTAGTCGCTATATTGCTATATATGTCCGAAGTATATGCTAGATCTAGTAAAGTAGTTAACTTCCCCGGTATACATTTGTCCGGTATGCCCTACATCAATGTTCTTTTAAGGTCAAGTGCCACTGCCCAGTAAGCATTTGACCGTAACTCCGAACACTGAGGTTTCTCCTAATCTATCCTCAGTAGATATTGCAATATCTAATATATGTAATAGTATTAACGAATAAATTAATATCAAATTGGATATAACGAATATTTCGGACATTCACTAAAGCGACTATGTAATTGTCGGTCATACACGGCAACATATATATATATATATATATACACACACACGCACACACACACACATATATACATATACATATATATATATATATACATATACATATACATATACATATATATATATACATATACATATACATATATATATACATATACATATATATACATATACATATACATATACATATATATATACATATACATATACATATATATACATATACATATACATATATATACATATATATATACATATACATATACATATACATATACATATACATATATATATATATATATATATATATATATATATATATATATATATATATATAAAACTAGTTTAAGTTTTAACTTTATTTTCATGTGTATTATTCTCAGATGCATTCAAATATATTAAGTCCAAATCTACTTAAGATTGCTAAATTTCAGAACCATGAATGGAATAGTATAAGTTAAAAATCAAAATTTTAATATAATGGTTTTTTATGAGATGCTATAGTCAAAAAAATGCAGTCGATAAGAAAATATATATATATATATATTTTTATCTTAAAAAATTACGTCTAAGAAATGTATCTCAAAGCGATATGGACGAAGTGGATAGTTGACTTTCAATCTTTGCTCAATTTTATCTGACAAGAACCGGCGAAATTAATAAAGTGTCTAGACCGTCTGGTCAAGTAGACTTTTGTTTTTTATTTCTCGTATTGAATATACCAAAGGAAAGTCATAAAATCTTAATAAATAAATATATCTTATCCATCGAAACAGCATTTATCCCTTCAGAAAAGTCAAAAGGACGTAAAAGATTTCAGTGAGGAGAAGTAGACGATTTCATCGATTGAGAAAAGAAAATTACGAAAAAGGGGGCCAACATACGCCGCCCCGCACCTCTTTTACGTTTTCTCCTTTTCGCTTGAGTTCGAAAGGTTAGAACAACTATAAATTTAATTCACATCTGTCTGTAGTTTTGTATTTTATTTCACTTTTTTCTTCACAAAACACGTTTTGCCCTATCGCATCGGCACGCATGCGCGGGCGGGGGCCAGTGGAACCAGCAAGGAGCTCACTAGACTCACTCGGTGACCGGTTACGGTCGCAGTCAGACGAATTTTAAATGGTTCCACTTTCCCTGTGACATCTGACGCATGGTGGAGCGTAATATTAGGCAGACGATATTTTAATTTGTTCCTATTGTTTTGTTTTATTTTGACCTTCCTATTATTTTTCGAACGTTTTTCCCTTATTTTTTTTTATCACACAGTCTTGTTGAAGCTACATTCTAAAGAGGGATATTTTATTAAATAAATGTGAACTTATACGTGCATGTGAACAATTGAAACTATGAACATGAGGATATTATCTTTTGCGGTGATCGGAATTATAGGGCTCATCGTCAAAGGAGATGGTGAGTAAATATTTCAAGCTACGAATTTTTTCTAATTTCTTTTAATATAACGATATCTTTAAAAGTGACATGAGAGGTTTGGTTTGAAAATTTTAGATTTTTTTAAAATTTTATTTTTAGTTTTTCAGTAAAATTTAAAAATTCTTAAGCGTGTTCTTCAATTTTAACCAAAAAGAAATTCGATTGATAAATACTACAAAATTTATATGGAAATATGAGGTTAGGGAAAAATACAAAAAATTGTCTCAAATGCCAACAAAAAATTTTATCGAAAGACGAATAATAAAAATATAAATAAGAAAAGGCATTGGTCAACTATCCTATGTCGAAAGGTTTCTTCTCTAAACCTAATGTCTAATATATTTTGAAATAGAAAATGATTTTTTGCGGATTCTTCTCTATTTAATGCATAATTATTTTTGTCTTAATTTTAAAATTTATCAATGCTGTACTTAGACTTATAGTCGACTATCATTACATACATTATTATTATTATTATTTCTTTGGTTTCATACCTCTACTTTTTACAGTACTATATTAGAATATATTATTCTACTTTTTAGAATATATGTAGCTCTAAGCTAAATAGATAGATAAATAGAGAGAGAGAGTAGTAAGCAATTGCTTCTCATAAATAAAACGTAAAATTAATAAATGTAAATATAAACTTATTATATACTTATTGGTTTTCAAATCGATATTTTGTATGGTAGAATTGTGGTCACTCTTTATGCAAATTTTTAATACAGTAGAACTATTTTTTTAAATGATTTGCATCTAGATTATTTGTAACCAATTTCGAGAAAATGATTTATTCCATCGAATTTCACATCGTTATTTGGTTTTGGAATTATTTGGTTTTTCAAATTTCGCATCAGGAGGTCGGTTTTGGTTTTTTTCTGCTTAACGCGATGGATTTAACGAGAAAACAAGTAACTTCATAATCATCGGAAAGCTCATTCTTCACTCTCGAAAAATTCCAAATATTCTAAGGCTTTTTGACGCATGATGTAATTTAGTGATCTATGAACTTCTGAACTTTGAGAGTGTATTTCATGGCAGTTCATATTTTATAAACAAAGAAAAATGGTCAATCGTTAGATTTCGAAGATCACCTAAAGTGCACACACATGTGCAAGGTGACCATCCACTTTGCTTTCCAGATAAGGATATCTGCATAATCTCTTTGTACAATCACGCTCATTGCAGAAGAGTTAAAAAAAAAGAGAGTAAGTGATAAGATATTTCGACTTCACTTTCAGCCAAAGCTCCCATATCGGGACCAACGAACATGGACGTTACTATAAACTAATTGTAATAATTTTTGTCAATCCGTCTTTGGCAGCTATTAAAGATGAATTACTTCTAAGGATTTTCCGCTTTTATGACAAAAAATATTTTTAAGGATTGGGTTCAAAAAAGATGAAAGGATTAAAGTCAAATTTCTCTCATTAGGCATATCTTCATTATGTAGTTAGAATACTCAAAATAAATTTTTCATTCTCATAAAACTAAATAAACATAATTATTGTTTATATTTAGTGATACATATTTAAAAATTAATCGATTAAGGCCATGCACTAGAAATTAAGAGTTGTTGTTCCCATAAGCGGTAGCTTTGGCGTTTAGTGGGTTAAAACCTTAAAGGAATGAATGAATATTTAATTTGAAAAGTAATCCGAAGAAATTTTTCTCTAGATTGATACTTTAACAATAAATAACTTGAAAACATTTTTTCCCTAGCAATGCTTATATTATTATAACCAATCAAATAGAAACAGTTTTTATCTCTTTTAAAAACTGTTTTTTATACTTTTTAAAATTTCAATATAAATGTTCTGATTTATATCTGAGATCATTTTATCTTTCTCTTTCCTTTACTTTCTACATCAACTCAAGCACGAGCTTATAAAACAAAGATCTCGAGAGATGAAAATTTTCCTCTACCTTTGTAAAATAGTTATTATTTAAAGCAAAAAAATGAGAAAAATTCGTGGAAAAAGTACCTAAACTTTAAATAACTTTGGAACAAATTTGAATTTTGAGAACGTTATTTTTTATGTCAACTAACTCCCAGAACTATTTTTGCAGAGCTTTGTTATTTTAAATTCGCAATAATTGAAGTTTTAATTTTAAGTTCTTATAGCTTTTTTTTATTATAGATAGATAATTTAAATTTTCAATATATTTCCACGTAATGCTTGTAAAACTTTCTATTTTTAAATTATGCATCCCGCATTTGTAAATCTAATTAAATGGTTTATAAATATTGTTTTGCTTTATGCCATCACATTAATGGGTTACATATGACGGTTTAAGATCCATCGTTACTGATGACCCGAGGACAATACCATGCGAATACACAATCATATTTTCTGGTTCTCCGCACTACGCCTCCAACCACCCAACATGACGTAAAATTTACCCGACATTTAAATCGTCGTGGGAATTATAATAGTTTAAGCTTTCTAGACGGGGAATCGATACAAACCCACAAGTTTGACGTGCTAATCGTTCAATTCCATGTTGTCTCCCTATAGCCTGTGGAGCAGTGGTCACCAACTGGCAGCCCGCTAGCCGCATCTGGTTCACGAAGCCTTTTTTGTGGCAGGTGAACTAAAATATATTACTTGACATTTTTTTGTGGACAATTTTCGTAAAAAATCTATATGAGTTTAATGTACTTTTCTTTCGTGGAAAAAAAAAACTAATTTCTTCGTTTCTGTGAAATTTAATATACCAAAGGTGCAAAAAAAAATTTTTCTCAGGTTTTGCATCCCAGAAAATATTTATTTAAGAAAATATTTATTATTATCTGTAATTCAATACTTTTGTTTTCAACAACTTGATAAAAATCTGACAGTAATATTTAATGTTCCTTCAAACATAAAGGTGTCATAAATAAAATTTTTGATAAAATTCCGAAGTTGCGGCCTACCATTTGACTGGTGTTTTTAACTGTAGCCCCCGGCCTCGTTTAAGTTGGAAACCCCTGCTATAGAGGATGACTTAATAAATTTTGTTTGCAGGTTTATAAATTTAGAAAATGTATCATATTCTTACCAATAATGTTTATTTAAAGTAAAGTGAAATTGCCCGGTATTTCCTACATTCATGTATTATAAAGATAGATGAAATTTCTTGGTATTCTCCCTTTCTTTCCCGGTATTCGTAACAATGTTGATTTTTAAAGTCCAAGAACAATTACTTTCGTTCCCGGTTTTCTTTAAAATGTCTCTCTCTTTTTTTCAGTGCAGGTACCATAGCCCGGTATTTTTTCACTGATACTTTTTCTAAATTAAATTGTGTGACATTTATAGCCACTTCGGGGTAGAAAAAAATATCCCAACTACCGAAGAAAAATTAATTATTGCAGTGATGTAATAAAAAAATTTAATGCCGCAAAGTCGAAACATCAAAATACTTTTAAATGAGTTTTGATATTAGAAAAGCAATATTTTATTTTCGATTTCTCAAACTCTTAAGTCAAAAATGCCGGCATCCACCCCTACATTTCAATACCTACAAAATAGACCACCATAGCGAGGAATTGAACGACAGCGACTGGACGGCATATAAATATTCACTGATTTGATTAAAATTACTATTATTCATATCAAAATAGAAATTTTGAAAGATAGGATATTCCAAAAAGGAAATCACTGATTTTTGAAAAAAAAAAGGGCCACCTACCGACCTTTAAACCTTTTTCCTTCTCATAAAATATAAACAAAGTAAACCCATTTGTATGATTTCATTTCCTTCCGTCAGGAAGGAAATGTAATAATATCATTTCCACATCGTTGCATTTGATATTTATAGGTAATCCTACCTGAACGTCATGGTTCAGGAAGCACTTGATAGAACACAGCCGTGAATTTTATTATATCTTCTTTTTATTTCGTTAAGGCGGTAGATTACCATATTATTGCATAAGAGAACTTTTCAATTGTCAATTATAAAAACACTTAACTCTATACTATCAGAATAAATACGTGTATTAGATATGTATAAACGACAAAACAATTTATCGACTGAGCTGTTTATGTTTCGTCTCTTTGACGATTGCAGAAAAGTTTAGCTCGATTGCTTTTTATGCTCGTTAGATTTGATGCTTTACGTATTTAATTTTGTGACAGATAAGGTTTCGATTTTTCGTGCAATTAGCATTTTCCATGCATATTTAATTAAGTTGGTAGCAAACATAGTTTTTTTAAATATCTGATTGCATCAACTACCTTTTGGTTAGATATCGCACATAGTTTTATTTTCCTTAGTTATAAGTTTTTGCATGTTGGTGGTGTTTTGCAACTAAGTCAAGACGTTGTTACAAATAATGTAATAATCCATAAACATTTATCTAGACAATATTGTAATAATCTATTAAATTGTCTATGATTTTTGTTCTTCTTTTTATATATTTACATAACTCCTATGTTTGTCCCGCGGTGGAGTAATGGTTTAGTCAATGAGCTATCATTGTGATAGATTAGGGCTCTTTCCCTAATGACCCCGATCTGAAGCAAGGTAAGCACTCTGCTTACGTTTTTTTTTAATCAATACATATAGTACCAGCTAATTTGGGATATCAAAGCGCTTGAATGTTTCGGATGCAAAGGACGTTGAAATTGTAAACTGCATAGTCAACATTTGTCTCAAAATTTAGGAATCTTAGCCTCTGTAGCCCCACTGGCAAACAATTGGAGAGTGACTTAACTAATTTGTTTACTTCTTTCTATTTTCATATTAGACATTCCAGACATTTGCATACTACAGTATTCTTCATTTGACCTGTTAAAGATTTTTTTTTAAAATATCTCTCTTTTGCATTTGATATTTCGTTTAAGTATTTTTAAAAATTTTCAGATATTATTAATTATGCGAAAAAATTTCTACAATGTTGCACGATTCTTTACTCCATTAATTTTGATTTATTGTTTTATAAAATTTTCGGAGATTTGTTAGCATTTATTAACATTTCTTATTATATTTAAAACTTTTTTTTATTTTAATTTTGACAATATTGGGATATATTTTTTTATGTAGAATTGTTTTAAGGATCATTTTTTAAGGTGTTATTCTTAAGCTAAGCATTCAGTTTATGTAATATGAATAAACTAAAAACTTACTTTTATTTCTTCTTAATTTTTGTCAAACAATATCAACAATGTATAACAGAAACACTGTAATAGATTTCTCCATGCAGACAATCTTTGAAAGCCTATTTAGTAAATGCTTAAATACTTAGTGTTAAATGCATTGAGAAAAAATATAGTCAAAATTATCAGAATAACATAAAATTTAAAGTGCTTCTACATCTATGGGATCACCAAAATGTTCGATAATTTTTACCAAAAGACTTTTGTAATGATTTTGGAAGAATTATTAAATATGGTTTTATAATATGTGATAAAATTTGTTAAATTGTTGTAAAAATTAGTAATTTTATCATGATATGTTTGAGCATGTCCTATAAGCCATTTATTCGGTTAGATTTACTATTCAGTTGCGTATTGTTTAATAAATGTGTGGTAATAATAACTATAATTTTGAATACCAGAATTTTAGGTAAACTTTTCCCATATAAACGAAAAAAGTACCGAATGAATGGTTTAAATACCGCATACCATACATTTTAGATTTTATTACTAAAGTTGCGTTTTTTTCCTTTACCAGAAACGTCACTACCATACCGAACGGAAATTTTACTACGAATTTTAACTCCTTAGTAAATATTTTTTTTTCGTGGTAGAATGTTATAAATCGGGGAAACTTTTTAAAAATTTTAAATGTGATTATTTTTGGATCTTGACTAAATCTATCTTTCAAAACATTTGCTGTCTAAATTATTGTTTAGTTGTATTATTAACATTTGCTGTCTAAATTATTGTTTAATTGTATTATTAGCATTTGCTGTCTAAATTATTGTTTAATTTATAGTTAATTAACCAATGAGCTAAAAATTGACTATTTGTAAGCATTGAAATTCGATCCTTCTCTTTTGTACAGCATTGTAAAATACGAAATACATTGAAAAAAAAATCATTTGTTTTTACATCAATAAATTTTTTTATAAAAATTTTTTTTTTTATAAGTGATCGATCAATATCTTTATATTAAACAAAATATTGCTTTATAAAATGATCTGGCTGGTCTTTTAATAGCATATGGAGGACAAAAACATGCAACATACTCTCTGATGTTTACGAAAATGATATTCCGACTAGGGTATATAAATTTCATTTAACCCACACCTACAGTTATTATCCCACACTTCTCAAAACGATTCGCGTTTGTGAAGTGGCACAAATTCCAAAACCACCTACTGTTGCTTCTGGAAAGTGCGTCTTTCCAAATATCCTACTACATTGAATTTATAGTCGAATTATACGATGCATTTTCTTTAAATTTGAATCGGTACAGGTGCTTACTTATTACTATTCTACTTATCTCGAGTTTGAGATTAAAAGATTAAAATTACGAATTTCTCAGATATAAAGTAAATAATTATATATTTTCATTTGTATATTCAAAGTTTAAAATAAATCATTTTTCTTCCAAAAATATCAGATCATTCCTAACGTTAATCATTATTAATCATTACATCATTAACTTTTCTTTAGCAAGAAGGAATAATAAAATAAATATTTTTAGTTTTCCTTTGTTAACATATTTTTTCTATATTATATTTTTTAGCTCGGTTATGCGTGTAAGAATTTAGAGTTCTATTTATTTTCTTAAAACTTTAATTTTCTTATTTTATTTAGAACAGTTTTAACTTTTCAGCTTAAGATTCCCAATAGCCATTTTACTAAATCCCAAGGACCAAGTATTAGTTATTGAAAAATGAATTACTAGGAATGGATTAATATCTCAACAGCTTTAGAAATTTAGGAGAAACTACTTTTTGTGTTATTTTGTACCCATTTTCAAGGTGTTCTTATTTTCTTGTTTTTGCCCTGCAATGGCGTTTTAAGTATGGTTCTGATAAAGTGAAAACTGTAGCCCCAGCTGGAATGTTCATCATTCTAATATATACTAGATTTTCAATTGCACAAAATGTTTAATTCGAAACTAGAGATAAATGAGAAATCTTTATTATGAAAAATGTAATTTACTTATTTAAGTTTGTTGGATAAATTTCATGGAGATAATTACTAACAAATTATTAATTTTCAACGTACTAATATTAGGTTGTGAGTTCATTTAGATTAATATTTCACAGAATTCTTTCCCGTTGTAAACTTTGAAATTTAACCATAACAAGTAAATTTATAAACAATTTGATAAAAAGGAAATAACTATGAAAACTAAAATATTAAGATCTCAGAACAAAATAAATTTTAATGTTAAATAAATAATTCCAAGAAACTGAAGTGGTATGATGTTACCCGAGAGAACACTTTTCAAATATATTTATATATATATAATAACAGGACTATATCCCTGTTATCATTATTGTATTCATCTTTAATAATGCAGTCAAAAGCCATAATACGTTATAAAAACGTTTATTTAAATTTAGGATGGTGGTTATAGCAGTTCACATCCCCAAGGGACGGAACTGCGGATGGTTCCGGCAGATGTTTATTGGAACACGTTATTCAGCAAGAGACAAAATCTTCGGTCTCGCATTAAATACTTACAGAGATTGATGTAATTAGGTTCCAGTCGTACATACCTTTGTAACTCTACGCATTATGGAAAATCATTTAATGCCTCCTAATATGGAAGTTAAAAAGGGACAAGATTTTAAAAATAACTCATCCTTTGAAATACAAATCTAATTATGATTCAATGGTATGTTTTCAGCCTTGAATTGCCAAAATAGAATATCTCTACGCTTACTCTTTAACAAAGACATTTTATGAAACCGAAAGAGTTTTAATTCTTTTAATAATACAAAACTATTTATAATTTTTGTATTATATATATATATATATATATATATATATATATATACATTTGAAATAAAATAAAAACATTAAGTTGCCAACGAAAAATGGAAAAATAAAATGTCCGTTATCAATAGTTTGAGAAATCTTCTATTGCTTCATATTGTTGGAATCTTGGACGTAAATTCACTATCGAGAATGCTGAAACTATTTTCTCCCCAGTTAAATTCTCATCTTAATGCTCTGAAATCTTGTTTTATTCGTTTGAATGCTAATTCCTTTGTTAACGACATTAGTATGATCCTATTATTCTACAATGCGTGGAAATGCATTTTACCTTGATTTGCCTCTCGGTCACTGTGATTTTTCTTGTTCTGTTTTTTCTTTTTTTTTTTCTGTGTCGGTTTCTCTTGTTTTTCTAGTTTTGTTTTTACCCTTTATTTTCTACTTTTTGTTGGCACCTTTACGCTTTTTGATTCAAATAATATTTTCTTTACATTCACGTCAAACAAATCTTGAAAATGGGCGCCTATTTTTGAAGAGCTTTTGCAAACAGCTATTTCATGTTTATATATTATGAGTTTTCTATCAGGTAAATATTAATGTTATTCTATTGCTAAATTAAGATGCTCTATTTTTATTAATTTCGAACGCAAATGTGAAATGTTATCTCAGATTTGACTTTTTTGTTCGAATTAAGTATTTTAAATGAAATTCAAGACAAATAATACTAAGATGCTTTTTTACGGAAAACTAAAATGAAAGATCTTTTTGTGTGATAGCAGTCTAATATTCGTTTTAAAACTCATTAGCATAAGTTGAATGCAAAAATAAATAGGGAATTTAGATATATTCTCCTGTATTTTTTAATAGTATTTAGCAAAACAAATGTTTAAAAACATGGTGGAATTATAAATTGAATTTAGATTAATTAATTTGACTCACTTTTTTAATTACCTATTCCAGATTTCTTTTTCTTTTTTGATTGATTCTTTTGGTTCAGTTTATAATTTAAGAAGTATATTTAAAATCGTATGTTTAAAATTCAACGTTTTTATTAAGGGCAAAAATAAAACTCAAAAGAGTACCCTTGAATATTTTTTTATAAAAGGAAATTAAAGTTACTTTTGGCCTTTTCTCCCAAATTCTAGAAAAAAAAGAATAAATGTCTCAATCTTTGTATATTTTTTTTTTATTTTTCTTTAAATTTTTCATGCGATAATTAAGATTATATTTGCATACTTATCAAATGAAGAAACAGTACAATTAATTTTAAGAGACTACATGTATTAACGATTCAAGGCGCTGACTTGCGCCTCTTATTAATATGTTTTCTTACAATCATATTATCAGAAAAAAAAGTTAAAATTAGTTTCGATATAAACAAAGCTTTTTTGGCGTATTGAATTTAAAACGTAGTATGGCTAAGTAATTAAATCTGAAATGCAAAGTACGCAGTTTTTAGATAGAAGCTTAACTGAAAGAGTAGCAATAATTAAATTGGAATAAAGATTTTAAATTATATTTTACAACAGAACCTAGCTTTATATTCTGTTAAGATAGATTATTTACGTTTATTGTTCATGGAATAATTACTTTTCTTAACAAAATATAATTTAAAGAAATTTCTTTCGGTAATAATTTTGTTGACATCCAGAGTTTTGAAAACTAAATCCCAAGGGATTACTTGTGTAAGTTAATATTTAATACGTTTTAAATAATCATATTGTTGAAATAGAAACTTATTCATAGAGAACTAAACATTGTTTGTTAATAATGAAAGTTTCATAAAATTTCAAATCAAAAGTAATAAATTATGAAACATTATACAGAATATTTATATTTTTTAAAAAAATTAAGATACTATACTATAGGTTTTATCTTCATAAAATATGCTTGTAAAAATAATTTAATATACCAATGAAGCCACGAATTACTAACTCAAAACTGCAATCCGTACAATCAAAACATTTTGGGAATAGATAGAATTTGAAAAAGTATTTTCTCGTATTTTACATGACTTTGGTATTATTTGGTGAAGTTGTTAAGTTCACTCAAAGAAAAAAAAGGGAATTATAATATATGTAGAGAGTATAATGTAGTAGTGAGTAGTAATGATGTAGTAGAGATAGTATAATTGTATAATGTAGTAGTGAGGGAGAAGTCACAGCAGAGTTTATTGTTATAATTAACTGAATAATTCAATGACCCTTGCTTATAAAATTAGTAATAAATTTTAATACTTTTGTTTTTAACATTTCTCATCATAGATGCTATTTTTGCACTTAGTAACGAAAAATAATGGTTACAAATATTGTTGAGTCGTACAGGATAAAAAATTTCCTAAAACACTGTTTTGTAAAAAAAAAAAAAAAAAAAAAAAAAAAAAACCTTTAAGGTTTTTAATAAATACTTCTGGTTTTTGATCATCTCATTCAGAATTTTTTCTTTACTTTGGCAAGCTTTAGTAAAACAACATTTTATTTACGATTGAAACATTTATTTACTATTACTATTATTAAAACATTTTATTTACTATTAAAAATACTGGTATATCTTTACATAGTTACTTAGTAGAGCAATTACAAGCTGGGATAAAAGGTCTAGCACATCATAATGATTAAACATTCCTTAGCAACCTCTGGTCAGAATTGTCATAGTACATCAATGCACTTTCGTTTAACTCAATTATCTTAATTTTTCGTTACTTTTCCAGGGGTCTGTTTAAAAGATATTTGGGTCCGTGAACAGACCCTTCACAAAATATCTTTTCATAAAAACGGACCCTTCACAAAATATTTTATCTTTTAATCGGACCCTTCACAAATTTGTTTATCTTCATTATTGTTTTGTTAATCGAATAAACCCTTCCCGGAGGGGGGAGGAAGAAAGACAGAATTAAACGAACTAAGTTTTGTCTTCGACAGACGCTTCTTCCTTTATTCGTCCGAAATGAATATTCTGCGTTCAGCAGTATAGGCTAAATACCAAATATTTGTGTGTTGCATCTCTAATTTAGTAGCAGCAATTGCTGTTTATTTTTGAAAATTTAATTTTTTTTATTTCAATTTTACAGTGTTGAGCATAATCTTGTTTCTATTTACAATTTAAAAACTCCTTAAAAAAGATTTTTGCAATAACAGGACTAGGACTGGGCGATATTAGAAATTATATATCGTGATATATCGTCAGTTTTGCATCGCGATATAGCGATGTATCGCGATATAGTATTTTTGAATTTCATTTACTTTAAGGCACAGAAAGTCAGATTTCTATCAAGACTTCATACGCATATTGATTTAAATCAATTTATAAATTTGAAAATATATATGTTTTGCTAAAGAAAGATATTAAATAAATTGACTAAGATGTACAAATCTTACTTAAAATATTTATTGAAAAAATGTGTGTGGATACAGAATGAAATATTTGCACTTCTTTATCGTTTATAAGGTATAAGCAGTCTTAATTTAAGTTAACCCCTAAAACACCCTTAATGAAAAAAAATATTGTTAGTAAACAAAAGCTGATTTTAAAATTTCAAAATATATTTTAATTAAAATAAAAGTTAGATTGACTAAAAGCCGAAGTTTAAAATTAAAAATGTTCGAATTTTAAACTAAAAAGTAAACATAAGATTTGTAATAATTTCTCAAAATTTTCGTTCTCTGAAAGATTTCTCAGTTTAAAAATAAAAAGGGAATTTTATAAAGATATCTAGCTGAAATTATTGAAAGAAAATTTAAAAAATAAAAAAAAAAGCTTGTTAAGAAATTCATTATACACTTAAAACAAAGTGTTAAAAATATTTTTTTTTTTTTTAAAAAAAGAAACTTTTTTTAACAAATCAATATTTGCTTGTACTATTATGCGTAAATAATTACAGAATTATTAAGTTCGATCGTAATGTTCAAATTCTTAATGAAGAAGTAAACACAAGTTTTGTTATATTTTCTAAAAATGATCACGCAAATAACAAAAGATTTCTTAGTTTAAAAATAAAAAAATAAATAAAAGTGAAATTTATCAATATATTTACCTAACAGCATAGGAACAAAATTTAAAAAATAAGTTCGTTAAAAAATTATTTGAATGCTTAAAACAAAGAGCTAAATAAATTTTAGAAAAAAAAATGCTTCTTAAACACTATTTTTATTATTATTTCATATAAATAATTAAATTAAATTAAATAATGACCGAATTATGAACGAAAAACAAAGTAAGGCAAAGTTTCTTAAATAAACTCTTAAAAATAAAAACAAAAGAATTGTGATATTCGGTAATATATTTAGCTAATTAACTAATAATATAAAACGAAAATTAAAAAAAAATAATGATTTTACTCTCTAATAAAACGAAGTAGTAATTGATAAAAAAAAAAGAAATGAATAAAATTCGCAAACTTTTCAAATTATTTTGAACAAATAAAGTTTATTGACTTATGTCCAAAAAATAAGTTTTGTTTTAACTTTATTTCTAAAAATAAAAACAACTCAAGATTTATAAATTTAAAATCAGTAATAGAAGCCCATTAAATTATTAGAAGTTTTATCCGAAAGGTTTTTAATAAATTAAAAGAAAGTAAAAAAATAACCTAACAAATTTATTTACTTTGTAATTTAATTCCTTATGGGTGCCTTAAATTAGATTTCTGATAATTTTCACATTTAAAAATATAAAAAAAGTTTTGTCAGAAAATAAATAAAAAACTTACCTAATTAATGAAGAAACTTTTCTTTATAAATTCTTTTCAATAATAGATTGCGTTCAGAACAAGGTTACGACGGCGATCACGAAGTTAATCCCATTGAAAATAATCTACAAGAAACGATTTCAAATCGCGAAGTTGCGAAAACGAACATGTGATATAACGATATAAGGTCTCAAAAGTGATTCTGATTCAACCGCTCATCAGTCAAGGCCGTCTCAACATAACGAAACAATATCGTCTTCCACAGCGCGAGTTGGCATCGGAACGTAAGAGAAAGTCCTTGCGTGTATCGCTATATCGCTATATCGTTATATCGTCTTCTTCACTCGACGGCTTAAATCAGATTTCTGATGCATCGCTTGGAATGAAAGTCGCTGTATCGGTTTGCCGATATAGGCGTTAAATCGATATGTCGCGATATATCGATTTATAGCCCAGTCCTAAACAGGACCCTATTTGAACAAATTAACAAAAGCAGTACCCTGGTTGAAAGAATGCGACTTAACATTTATTTTATATTCACAAACTACGAGTAATTTTTTCACAATTTTATAAAAACACGACCTTTCACAAAATGTCTGGACAAAACCCTGTTTTCTCTCTTCAAACAGTATTTCCAGAAATTACATTCACGTAACTATTTTATTGCAATTTACTGAACTGGCAAGATCTGCAATTTAATCACAAAATCCCTAGAGTACTATATAACTCAAATAAATTTCTCAATAATACAAAGTCTAAATTTTGTCAATAAATATGAGAGAGCCATAATGACTCAGGTGATGGCTTCCAATGAGGTGAACCAGGTTCGAATCCCAGCGATGGCTGGTTGATACGAATTCTGCACCCGGCTCTCACAGCCCACAATGCTGATATAAAATATCCTCAGTGGTAGAGGGATCATGGCTGAGAGTCTCCTTGCCATCAGGCTAACAGTGGGATATTTTAGTGGCTTTCCTCTCCATGTAAAGGAAATGCGAGTTAATTCCATCAATAAGTCCTCCACGGATTCAAATTTCTTCCAATACTTCATCCAGGAGTTCCCTTGTCTTCTGGATTGGTTTCAAAATTACAAGAATACGGAGTTGAACATTAGTACTCGTGAACTGAAAATTCAGTTAGCTGTTGAACGACTGTTGTAAAATAAAATATAAAATAAAGAAAGTTTAACGTGAACAAATTAACGCAATTACTTAATTTAGGTTAATAAGAAAACTGGTACAAATGTGGACGGGCAACCACTCTTCATTTGTTTAGTTTCAGTTCTTAATCCTTATTCTGTGGTCTAGACACTTCACTCGCTAGTCTCTCTCTTCCTGTAAAAATTGGAGTTTCCTTGCTACACCAAGATCATGCGCAAAACTATCCATTAAATTTATATTTAGTTATTTACTTTTGTTTTGTTTTTATATTTAAAGAATGCCACCCGTGTTCGATTTCTTCCATGAAAAACGAAAGAATTTATTGAGTGCATAAAAATTAATTAATAATAAAATAAGACTTAAATCCATTTGATTTGAAGTAGGTACTTGATATGTAAATGTATACGTATTACACATACATAAAGTCATTGGCCTAAATAGTATTTAATTCTGCTGATGCAATTCTGATACAGATACTTATACAATTCTGCTAAAAGATACAATCCTGACATAATTCTGTTACAAGATGCAATCTTAATACAGGTAATTGCATGGTTTATTAAAATTTCCTGAGTTAATAAGCAATTTAAGGAATTTTCTATATTTTAGGCATAGCGTTTTTAAATGTAAAAACTATCATATATATAAATACTATATTGCTATTATTACATTACTATAATGATTATATTACTATTACATTATAAAATTGCTAACTATCTTTCCTCCAAACTTCATTTTTTCTCAAATTCTGTAGTTCTGTTCTTGCAACTTTAGTACAGCTACCCTAAAACTTTGCATCATATTGGTTTTTATAAGATATGTATTGATTTTTTATTTATTTCAGTATTCAGTATTTATTTATTCAGTACCTTGCATAATAAAATTATTATGAAAACTAAAATACTTAAATGGCAAAATATGTTTTTTCTTCCAATTTTTTCACACTCTCATTAAGTTTTGTAGTTTTGTTTAAAGAATTTAGTTTTTTTACAATTGTTTGATATTTTGCAGTTCTATCCGTACTATTTATAACTGCTTTAAAAAATAATTTCCCGCTTTCAGTACGTTTTTAATTATAAAATTCTTTTGTTTTCTACTGCCACTAGTATGATAAATTTCTAGTTTTTGAAAGCAATAAAAACTTTCAATTTCCTTAACCTTGTTTGATTACCTATTAGAAAACACTGTTAACTCAAGCAATAATTTAATTTTTATTTCTAATAGCAAATGAAAAAAGCAATTATATTTACTTTCGGAATTTTACTTTCTATTTCTTCAGTCTAAGTTCATCAGGGAACGAGACAATCAATTAAAGAAATTCTGGAAGAAGAATACATTAAGTATTTTCGTAAAGTAAATTAATTGAAAAAAAATACTCTTAAGCGCATCTTAATGCGTTTCGAATGACGTATTTAAACTCTTGGAGCAGTAAATTAAAAAAAAATAGTGATAAAGCATTTTCTTATCTATTGTGGGACAAGAACAAATAGATTAAATTGAAATCAATAACTATTTCCCTTTTGTGAGTTATAGCTATTTTTAGATTTTTGTTTACTACATTTTATTAATAACATAAAAATATCGTATGTTTAAAAAAAATACAGGTTTTTTTCTAGATACTTCTCTAAACTAATGAAGTTTCCTCTTAATTAGAAAAAATTTGTATTAAGTGCTTATCACACAAGCAGATTATAAAATTGTTTATTTGTTACTTGACCCGCCCATACATACGAGAGTGGCATACGAGAGTGGGCATACGAGAAAGGGTTACGAGAGGGCATACGAGAGTGGATACATACGTTATAAATACAAAAATAATACATTAAACATGCATAAAACTCTAAAAACAACAAGTATAAAAATCAGAATAGGATGTGAAGACAAAAACAGAATTATAAATATTCAGCAAAAAAATAAACCAGTTCTTATATAATATAGTTGTGACCAAAAGTAAAACAGTTGACACACCTAACACAACAGTAACACAACTTTTGAACAAAGTTGAAGTAAACAAGTTGTGACCAACTGGAACCAAAAGTAAAACAGAAGACTATGACAAATCAGGCCAACAGGCCCTTATAAGATTGACAATGCAAAAAATAAGGACAATAGTATAACAGAACGCTAGTAAAAAAACACAAGTTAAAAAAAAAAAAGAAGTTATGGTGCAGTAAAACATTACCAACCTCAAGTAAAAGTATAAAATGGTAAATTGATAAAACTAAGTTAAAACAAAGTCAAGACACAATAAAAATTTTAAAAGAGCAAGGTAGAATAGGTAAAATCCAAGAGCAAAAGTACATTAAAACCTAAGATAAGTACAAAGCTAAATAAATAAAAGGTCAAAATGTAAAGACCGACAGAACAATCTAAAATAGGTATAATCAAAAATGGTAAATTTTGATTATACCCGGTTGAAAATTGATTGAGGTAAGCAGATTATAAAATGTAAGATTTAGAAGTGATTTAAAAAGAAACATATTAAAACCAAGAGCATTCAAAATAACGCGAGATTTTTAGGGTAAATTGTAGGGTAATTTGTAAAATACGGAGAATAAGTGTGGAATATACAGTGAAACATCCATGAAAGATCACCTCTGCGTAGCTGGTTCCTCTAGCTATTTACGACCACTTTTGTAAGGTACGGGATTTTCTTCTATATTTGTATTGAAGAAAATGGGAAAGAAATTAAGAAAACCTTTAGAAGAGACCATCAAAACCTCTACCAGTGACAGGGCAAATATAAGCCCCAAATGCGGGAGAGATCAAAAAAGGAAGCTTGAAAAAATATCAAAACAAAAAATATTGACAAAGCAAATAAGTATATTCAGAAGTATTCAAAATACTTGTGAGTGACTCTTATTTTGAGAGCTCTTTTTGAAAATCTTTGAAAAAGATCAACAATGTTATGTTACAATGATTTATTTTTAAAGTTGAAAGTTAAATTAGAAAAAAAAATATTTTAGAAAAAGCAAAGTATCTGAAACAAACAAACCTCTTCTCCTTTTTTGATATTAAATTAAATGCAAGCTTAAACAAAAAGCAATTGTTTATTTAATTTGTTTTATCATGTTACAGGTATTAGTTTATTTCACTGTTTCCTGGTGCCTAAAATATTAAGCATTAAAATTGAGCATTTAATATTTCCAATTTATTTTTCTATCTTGTAAAATAAGCTGATTGCCATGACTGTTTCAATAGTTATTTCATAATGAAATTCATTTTCATTTATAATTCCGTATCAACTATCTGTGTTCTATTAGAGAAAAAGACAAAAATGTTTGTAACCTTTTCAACGAAATAGTTACTAATTAACTATAACTAATACACTTTGAAAATAACCTTATTCTCATTCCTTTACTTCCATAAAGTTAGTAATTAAGATGAAGACTTACTAAACTACGACATACATCTCTTAATATTCTCTGAAGATAGATGATCTCATTGTTCAAACTCTCTGAACTATTTCTTCTCCAAGACCCGAATCCATTGATCTTACGGAAGTTCAAAGTACATAACAACGGGAATCCCTATACTTTTCGAACTACAATCTACAAAACCTGAGAGCATATGTTCGTCCATCTATTAATCGTTGAGATAATTATTTAGTTTCTGTGTTTCCAATTGGCGCCATACATCAGATGGGATTCTTAAAATGCTTTTGGTGACGCCTATTGATTTTTCTCTTTGTGACAGCAGTCTTAATGAATTCTTGCTCTGCAGTTTAATTTAAAACATTTCAAACTTGAAAGAATGGGAGAATATGCCAGTGGCGTAAATTCACCCATTAGTAACATCTCATTGCAACTTTCTGAAACATTTCGGAAATTAGTTGGGCGTTATAAGCTTCTCCATAACAACTGTTTAAATTAATTCCTATCTTTTTATCTTGGAATTTTTAATCCATACAAGTACCTAGTTTTATTTGAGTTGAGATGTAATCTATTATTTTGTGAAACTACGTTACTTTTGTTATTTTATTTAAAGTGATATATTTAAAGCTACTGATCGTCAATAAGCGATATATATATTGCTTTTGATTCAGGTTTTGAGTTATATGGTTAGAAAATAAATATCATCGCTTTATCGGAAATTGAATTTGTAGTAAAGATATTTATTTTCTATTGTTATATGTGATGTAATATTTTATTAAGTGTTGTAATATTTATCTTTTTTCATAAAAATAGCTATTTAAAGCCTCTGCTTGTTATTTGATATGTTTAAGTTTTAATTGAAATAATACATTTAGGGATACGTTTAAAAAAACAATGTTAGATTGAAAATCAAATTTATATTAAAACTATTTTGAAGAAAAAGAATGAATACAGGTTTAAATGTTATTTATTGTTCTCAATGATGTCAGCAATGTTTATTACAATGCAATAATATTTAGTGAAAGATATTGATTGTTATTCAAGGGCTATATTACTTTGGCTTCTAAACTAAACTATAAATTTAAAAATAAAACAGAAACCGAATTTAAAAATTATTAAATAGTTTTTATTAGAAATCTGGATTTTAAAGAAGACTTTGTTCTGAATGAAATGTAATTTCGTAACTAAACATACTCATATCTACAAATTAAGGATAATTCGGAATCAGTTGAAAGCTTAACTCTAAAGTAAAATTTTAAATCAAGAATAATATGCAAATACAGCAAGACCCCGGATGACACCGATATGTTGTCTCAAGGACGAGAGTGTAAGAGAGGGGGATATAAAGAATAGCGGAAAAGAAGAGAAATTGTTCACAAGTGTTCGATAAGTGCCATTACTGAAAAGTTATGATACAAAGTACGCATGCGAATATTTTTTACGAGGCATAATTATCGTCTCAGATGATGAAGATAGATGGAGTAAACTAATTGAGAAAGCCTTGGCCGGTAACCAACTGTGGCGTATAAGAAGAAGATAATTATCGGACGCCAGAATTGTGAGCGTAGTCAGACGGAAATATTCGAAGAACTTACAATTGCCCAAATCATCATCACGAGCCGCGATAGCTCAGAGTATAGAGCGTTCACCTTCAAATTAGGTAAACCGGCTTCGAATCCCATCGATGGCTGGTAGATACGAATTCCATATCCGGATCGCACCAATCGCAGTGCTGACGTGAAATATCCTCAGAAGTAGACTGATTATGAGCTAGAGTCAGGCTAACCGAGGGAGGTTCTCGTGGTCCTCCTCTCCATGTAACGGGTTAGTTACATCTAAAAGTCCTTCACAAAGACGAATTTCAAATACTTGATCCAGGAGTTCCATTGTCCTCTGGATATGGCTCAAAATTATAAGGCTACGGAATTAAACATTCGTAGTCGTAAACCCAAATTTGGGTCAACTGTTCAATGACGGATATAAAATAAAATAAAATCATCATCATCCGATTGTCATCTCTAGGTTTAGGCAAAGATTTCAAGATGATGGATATGTTAGTAGACGTTAAAGTGCAGACTACTACTGAGTCTCAACGCCGAATGAAAAGTGGTATTTGGCAGTAACTGACGAAAGAAGAAGACAGAACACAGTATCAAACCCACTTCGTTACCTATCTGCAGCTACATATACCATATTTTAAAGATAACCGTAATTAGACAATTGGGAAATTTTGGTCTATAAGTTCGCAAGCCTATTTACACAGCATCAAACCCACTTCGTCACCTATCTGCAGCTACATATACCATATTTTAAAGATAACCGTAATTAAACAATTGGGAAATTTTGGTCTATAAGTTTGCAAGCCTATTTGTTCCACCCACAGCAACTATCTGTCGCTTGCAATTAGCCTAGAGTAATGAACATACAATGTGCACATAGTCACAGTGGGTTTGTGTGACGTTTCCCGACGTCTCCAAGTTTAGCTAACAGTCTGATTTACGTCGGATTTTCCTATGAAGAGCACCAGATACCCTTTTCTACTAATACAACACCATTACAGTGAAGCAGGATTGCTCGTTTGGGGAAGAATTATTCTTTACTCCAGAACAGATTTATGTATTCATAATCGGAACCATGACATTCCAAATCTTTTAGGACATCATTCTGGAATAACACGTACGTTTGTGAAGGGATGCCATGGACGCAGAATTTGCGTTTGTTGACCCCAAAAATCGATACGGGAAAGTTTGATACAGCATAGTAAAAAAATATGAGCTTCAAAGATCACGTGTATCTTCAAAACAAAATAAGAAATAGCAAAAATAATCAAAATGACCTCATCTGCTCCTTCTAGAGTTAAAATATCGTAATAATTGGAACAAAATAAAATAACAGTATAAAGCATTTGAATTGAAGCTGTTGTATAATCTAATCTGGTCAATGCATTGCGCAATCTAATCTGGTCAATGCATTGCGCAATCTAATCTGGTTAATCCTTGGAACGCATGCCTGTTGATATATCCTAGTGTTAATCAAACTCATGTTTTTTTTATTTTTGTAATACAAAATATGAGTAAAATTACTAGAATTAGGTTAAATTTACCATGTTTCTGATCCACTGGGAATACCAAAAAGTTACCCAAGCGCAAAGTTTACCCAAGCGCTTTGGTAAAATTAACAAAAAATAAGTTCTTATTAAATGTGATGGAATTTCTTAATTGTGGTATATCGTTCTGAAAATCAAAATTTCTACCAAATTGTTACCATATAAACGGAAAAAGTGAAGTGTTTAAATGCCATATAATTTGGTTTTATAAACCAGAATTATGATGCTTCTCAAACCAGAAATTTCATTAATATACGATAAAATAATTTTAACACAATTTTTCTCTCCGTGTATGATGTTTTGAGTCCGTACAGCTTATGGAAGACACGAATTAGTTTTCTGGTAATTGAACCCTCTGAGACACTTTTCCCAGTCAAAAAAACTTTAAAAACCTTATTTTAAATTGCATTTCCGGTTTATTAAAATCTACAATTCTAAATCTAGTCTCTAAAAGTATTTCTTGTAAAAAAAAATAAAAATGGTATATATTTCATTCCTTTAAATTTATAGTTTTTAATTTTTTTGAGAAGCAAATAAATTCGCATTTTATATGTTCTACAATGGAAAAGAAATTATATTAAATTCATCACAATTCAGCAACCGAAAAGCAATTATTTTTTTTTTGTTTTAAAAATAAATTTCTGTATTTTACCAAATTAAAAATTAATTTTGCTTTTAAAATTTTATTTTATTATTTACTTCATTTGAATTTTTGCTTATAACATATTTTTATCTCATTTTATTAGCATATTTTGTTTTAAAATGTAAATATGAATGTTGCTATAACTTATTTTAAATAAAGGTTCATTTTCAAGTGGAAATTTATTTGCAGTTCTAAAAAGGCTTCTTTTTTTAAATATCCTTTTATTAAATAAAAAATATGAAGACAAAAAAAACAAAAATTTATTTTCATTTTCCTTAATTTGATGCATTAAAAACTGAGTCCAAATAAATGTAATACAGTTATTGTACAGTTTTCAAATGTTAAAATAATTCTAGCAAATGCTTAATACTCCTAATTAAGGAAAGTAACTTTTTTATTGTGTAATATAATCACATAACAAAAATTGAAAAACAATCGAGAAATTAAGAATAATTAGATATTTAAGATAGCTATAATATTAGAATAATAAACTGATTAGCTTAGTGTTTAGATTATAATGTTTGGGAATTTACTTTCAAGTAAGTCCAGTAACTATCAAGTAGCCTAGTAACTATCATTTTTTAAATTATTTTATGATCCTTATATCAGTTTATGGCACTGTTTAATTTATAATTTTGAGCATGCTTTATGTATTTAACTGAAGATATGGTTTAGGAAAATGTTTAAAGAAAACTAAACAACGCAAAGATAAACTATGTTTCGCAGCATTGTTTTTATTTTTTTATTTTTATGTACTATATCAGTTGTACTGCATTGATTTGAAGAATAAAGTCTCATTCGGATCTCATGACTTTAAATTGAAAATTCAGTTAAAAGCATGTCATGTTGAGCCAAACTTTTTCTTTAAACAGTTTCTTAGTAGTGTATCCAGCTGAGTAATATATAAATTTCCAGAATTTTCGCAAGATAAAATCACAACACACAAAATTGACCCCTTAGAAATACGGTTTTCTCATCGAAAAATTCCCCACTTGAACAATTTGAAAATACATAGGTGGTTTATTTTTGTATTTTCGCATGCTCTACAATTTAATTCAAGTGTTAAATTAAAGGCAAACTTTAAATTAAATTCACAGTTTGGATAAAATGCGCAAAAAAAACTTGATCTCAAATCTTTATTTTTGGACACTTATTTGAGAACTAATATATACAGTTTTACATAACGAAATCTTTTTAACAGTGGTATTTAAAGATCTGAAAATGATAAACAAAATTTTTATTCCTCTTAAATACCGGGTTCGAATCCTAGCGATGACTTGGCGATTCGAATTCTGTACCCGGCTTGCATTGATTACAGTGCTAACGTAAAATATCCTCAATAGTAAACGGATCATAGGTTAGAGTCCCTTTGACGTTAGGCTTAACGTAGGATATTTTTATGGTTTTCCTCTGGATTAAGTTCAAAATTACTGAGGCTACTGAGTTAGTAGTCGTATGCCAAAAAATGGGTCAGCTGGCAAAATAAAATGAAATAGCTTTAAGGAATTGTCTTAAACTGAAAAGAAACAGAGCTGGTTTATATTTAAAGGAAGTTTATCTCCGTTCTTTTAGCCCCTTACTTGATTGTTCTTGGCTAAAGTGTTTGCTGACCACGCAGTATACCTAAGATATAAATTGGATCCTTTGCTGAATATCAATGGAAAATCGCTGTATAAACTAAATTCCGTCAATGAAGTGTTATAATTGATTATAATCAGTCATTTGAGCTGAAAATTAGCTTATTTTGTAATCATTTACACTAATAAATGATTACTTCCTGTTGACATTTAAGGAAAAAACTTTATAGAAAACTAATTATAATTAATACTCATTCAAAAAAATTAAGAAAAATAAACACGAATTGGTAAGACATAATGTCGGTTATAAATTTGTATAAGCAGTCAAATTTTTGGGAATACTTATTTAAATAAAGTTTAAAAATGCATTAGATATTATTTTCTACCTAATTGTTTGTATCATATTTCACAAAGTGTTTTCAAAATTTAATCGTAATTATTTGATACACTTAGTAATAGTCTTTTTGTTTGTTTGTATACAAGCACTTGATTTTGCCTAATTCAGCTGTGTAAATTTCTAATTTTTAACAAGTTTTACTTCTAAAGCTACAGATTTTTTTAAGAACATTTCCAGTATATTTTTAGTCGAAATGATCTAGCTAAAAAGCTTTATAAATAACTAGAGGTTTCAAAAACGTTGCAACAAACTTCTAGGGAAGTAGGGCACATTATCATGATTAAAACTTTAACTCGTAAATTGAAAGCCTTGCCCGAAATGGTCGTCACAAGCGGCTAGGGGTGCTTACTTATCATGACCTCTTAAGAAGCACACGAACGAACATTTCAGAATAGTAAAGCACTCCTAGTGGCGTATGATGTCATTTCCGGGCATGTGTTTAGATACAGTTTAAATCCTGATTTGTCCCATCTCCCCTAGAAGTTTGTAAATTTGAAATCAGTATTGCGAAATATCTAACTTATGCTAAAAATTCTTACGAAACAGAAAGAAAAAAAATTTTACTCAGTTTTATTCATAAGCCATAAAAAATATTTTTAAGTTTAATAAGAAAAAATTTAAATTTAAAAGTATGGAAATGAGTTTTAAAATTATTTTAACAATTTTTTTCAAATTTATGAATGTTATACCTCTGATACTATGTTTCTTTAAATCACATCTATCTTATTTTATAAGGTTTACATATCCAACGTCTGATCACCAGACGCTAGACTAGATAGTAAAAAAAATCCATTCAATAGACTTTATGGCCTTTTATCTCAAAACGTGCGTAAACGGAATTGGCCTACTAATCAAATAAGACAATTACATGAAAGTGTAGTGTTGTAAAGTATTTTATGGTTTTTTGAAGATGATAAAGTTTCCGATATTTGATTCCCAGGAAAGAAAAGAAGATTTACTTTTAAGAAAAAGAATCTTTAAGAAAAGTTATTTCAATAGGAAAAAATACGTTTAGTAAATATTTCTTTTAAAGTTTAAATTATACTCTAAAATCGATTTACATTCACTGAAAGGCAAACATGTAGTGTAATAGTGCAGAGTTTTGTTAGATGATGTATAAAGATGTAAATAGTTTTTTCAAAGTCACATACTGATATGTCATGTCATGTCATATCTTATACTAAGCATTCCATTCACTACAAAGATGTAGAGCATAGATATTGGTTTTAAAATGGTTGGAGGCAAAATACTTTTTTACTTTTAAAAACAAACCAAAGTTGTACTGTTTTTAAGCAATTTATATGATAATTTAACTGCATTAGATATAACTGGTACTGGTAAGTAACAGTAAATGCCCTTACCATGAATGCCAAGATTGGATTTTACCCGTTGAAGGTCATCGTTGCCACAAACGTTTTTCAATATGCAATAAACTGTGGTTCAAAGTCAAATAAATATTATCTAACTCATATTTTTTAACCTATATTATTATCAAACATATGTTGAAATATTTTCTCATCATTTTGAAAGCCATATCACAATTTTAATTTTTGTAGAAACATTTATTACTAATACATATATATATATATATATATATATATATATATATATATATATATATATATATATATATATATATATATATATATATTTCATTTATATATACACTTAGTATACCGTTCTATTTTTTATAAAACTTCATCTAATGTAAAAGTTTTGTATTATATAATTTTCAAAAAAAAATTATAATAAATAAATAAACAAAAAATGCACACCAAATGTAAAGCAAACTTAAATTAACTCTTATACTAAGGAGAATAATTAAGGTTACATAAAACTATTATATGTTAAAACAATAAAAGTAACTTTCTTTAAACTGCTTTTCAGTTGGGAAAATATAACACATTCGTATCAGTTAAATCTGAAGCCCTTAAACATAATTTTGATGAAAAGTATATATATTCTCAGCATTAATCTGAAGCTCTTCAGCTAAAGAATTAGATTCAAATTTTGGTTATATTTTAAGAACAAGTTTGGCTGTATACAGTTTAGTCTTTTCCTCGTAACTACATTTTATTCAAGATTATGATACTAGATACTGTACTCCAAAATAAAAATACACTTTAAACTTAAGGCCAACTTAAATTACTTTATGTCTTATAATAAACTTTAAAAAAAGAAATATCATAAACTAACATTCCATTGTTCAAACTGAAAGCATTTAAAGTTCTAAAGCTTTAGCGAAATCACAATTCGTTAAAATGTTCTTTAAATTACTTCTTTTTTTCGAAATTAAAACACCTTCGTATCAATAAAATCTAGAGGCATAAAACATATTTGATGAAGAGCAAGTCTAATCACAATAAGCATTAAAACTCGAAAGCGAGAAATCGAGTTTTATAGAAAAATAAAATCTTCTCTACGGTATTAAAACTAGAGAACACAGGAGAATTGTTTATTTCAATTTCATTCTCACTTCTTGATGATACTGAAATGAATCCATTATTTTCTTTCCAACGTTCTAGAATATTTTTTTATTCTGTTTCTATTTCCATTGAGAGTTGAAAATGTCTAGGGATAGAAGAGCCGACATATTGTCCCAGATTACTGATGACTAGAAATAAATCAAAGTTTAAGCGCTCCCTGAGCGAAATGAAAAAGAATGCGATTTCTTCCATTTGATGATATGTCTTCCCATTTTAAAAACAAATCTTTTTTACATTTCCTAGTTTTTCCATTATATTATTTTTCTTCCGAGTTTGATTTTTCTTAATATGTTTTAGATTGAAAAGCATATGTTATTGAGATGTAATTTTTTAAGTGTCGTTTGTTAGAAAAAATGTTTATGTTAGAAAATATTAAAAGATTATTTTAGAGAAAAGGATTTACTTACCAAATCGCTATATAATATTATTATTTTTTGAATCGCAATGTAATTGCATGTTTTTGCGTAAATAATTAGTGTGTTTTTCTGAATCGGATTTAATCAAATTCAAATTAACGAAACGCATGCAAATTTCAAAAACTAAAAAAAAAGAAGGTCCTTTTGTATATATATATATATATATATATATATATATATATATATATATATATATATATATATATATATATATATATATATATATATATATATATATATATATATATATATATATATATGCAACTGTGGTATTATTGTTTGAATTGGTATAAAGGTATTTTTGTCAAATAAGACAAAAAAATTTTTTTATCAAATTAAGGGAAAACGCTTAGAGTTTAAAATTAAGTAAATGTAAAGACTCTTTCACATTAATAATATAACATGTAGGCGTTGGTTTATTTGGTAGAGCTACGTTTAGTTTTTAAGGTTTGAAACAATAATTTTTTATGCAAGATCCATGAGATTTTTTGACTCCAAGTCTGTCCAATATTTAATATGTCAAAAGAGTACAACGATTCTAAATAGGTAAGATGTTTGAAGTTGTGTGAATTTCCAAAAGATACATTATGTGATATCCCTTATTTTAGGATAAAAATACTAAATTTGTTCAATTTTTATATTTAATAATAATAATTAAATTAAAAAAATACAATTTTTAATAAATTTTGAAATATTAAAAACGAAGTTATTTATATATTACCGAGAATGACTGAAATATGGAGAATGTCGACCTTCTTTGGTGAATGCCAACAGTCACATAGTTTCTTTGGTGAATGTCCGAAATGCTTATGTTGTCCAATTTGATATTAGTTTATTCATTATTATTTTAATATTCACTCAATATATAAAATCCGATTGAATTAGGAAATACATTATGTTATGAATGTCGGGTAAATGCATACGGGGGAGCAGCACATAACCTTAAAAAACATCACAGTGAAAAATGATGGGCAATATTAATTAACTTATAAAACAAGTGTTAAGTATATCAGACAAGTGTACACTGATTAATTACAATTAACTTTAAATAAATCATCGAAGTTAGGAATACCGAGAAATGGAACTTATTTTTAAATAAAAAACGTCAGTGTGGGGAATACCAGGCAAGTATATATCAGGAAAATCTTAAAACAATTAGGGGGTTACTGAATTCTGGTTATTTACTTCACACTTTCCTATCACTTATGTCTTTACCTAATCTGCCCCTAATCAGATATTAAAATAATGAATAAATATTTAAATATTGATTATTTAGCATATTTATGAATCTAGCCTATATTTTGGAAATTTAGGAAACAGAGCCAATGATTCAGAATCTCACGGACGATAAT
Source organism: Parasteatoda tepidariorum (assembly GCF_982258835.1). Taxonomy (NCBI): domain Eukaryota; kingdom Metazoa; phylum Arthropoda; class Arachnida; order Araneae; family Theridiidae; genus Parasteatoda; species Parasteatoda tepidariorum. The sequence continues at coordinate 87,371,571 of NC_141760.1, read as the reverse complement.
CGTTAATCGCCGATTTCGGTCTTTCACAGTATCATACACACTGGATAATTTAAAAGATTTTATCATGTATGTGCCCGTGTTAGTTAGTTGCTTTGTATTTGTGTAACAAACCTGAATTTCAGCTTTGCTTATTTATATGAAAAATCTGAAAAAAATAAATAAACTGTGTTTTGAAGCTCTTATAATTTTATACTGAGTTGAAATTTCAAAATAAAACACCAATTAGCATGACTATCAAATACAAATATAAATATATAGAACAAAGCATTCTTTTCAGCCAAAAAATTTTCTGTTAAAGATGTAAAAAGATATAAACGAATTAAGAGAAGTAAAGAAATAGAACTTTTGTAATAAAGATAAAACGGTAAGAGGAGAGAGAGAAGAATTCTTGCTATCTCCATTTTTTTTTTCACCGTAAAAAGTTTTTTCTCTTTATTTCTCTATTTCTACTCTCGATAAAGTAAGACTAACTTATGTTTTCCTTACAAAGAAAAAAGAAAATTTTTCCCTTTTCTGAAAAAATTAGGGAATTTGAGTTTTCCCTTGTGAGAATTTTGAGATGTATTGTTCTCAACTACCGCATCATATAACAGACGGAGTTGATGGTTGTGTTAAAATATAACTCTTCTTGTATAAAAAATACACTTAGACTATAAATAAAATCTTTTTTTAGGGAAAAGAATAGTGAGAAGAAAGAAACAAAACTTAATAGTAAATGGAAATTAAGGTCTTCCTTTATTCGCTTAGAAGTTAAATAAAGCTATCAAACTTTTTATTCAATGTTTCGCAAGGCATTAGTGAAATTTTTTTAAAAAAATATGTTCTTAAATGCTATTTTAATTAAAATTCTGTCATCAACTATAAACATTTAGATAGAGTGGCTTTTAAGAGAATGATCTTTTTCATTATAAAGCATTTCTAATTACGTAATTAAATAAATTCAATCCATTTATCTATATTTTTTTTAATTTTCACAAATGTAATTTAAAAATGAAAATTGATTAGATTCTTTTGGGAGTTGCTTTATTATGGTGAAAGAAAAAAAAAGGATGAGACAGTCTTTAGTTTTTTACTGTTATGTGTCTTTGCCAGAACTACAACTTTTGACAACTTTCCACCACGGGAAGTGGTGCAGTATAACTTGGTGCAATTAAACACCAAGAATGTTAATTTGGTATAATGTAGCTTGCCATTATTTTTGTTGTTCAGTAACACTAAAATATAGAGTGTAACAATAAGTTGTGAAACACATACCAGTAAGTAAAGTTAGTTTTACGAAATAATTTAGTGTCCATCGAAGTAGGCGTGTTCCGATCTAAGTAGGTGTTACTGACAAGATAGGCGTGTTCATATAGAAGTGGGAGTTTCTGTCAAGGTAGGCGTGTTCGTTTCACGTCCGATTACCAATGTGGGAAGCATAGTTATCGACAATATCGACTTTCATCTATGAAAGGGTACCCCACCGCCATTGTATCGAGTTAACTTGTCTTATATACTATTGAATAGGAATTGTATTTTTGTAGTGGTAGATACACTACAGAAATTTATTTCGTTGAGATACAGATGGACACTAGTTCTTAAAATAAAACGTGCATTTAAATCGAATATACAGCTCAGAGCACGCATTCGTTAAGGTTAAGCAGAGCAGAAGTGATTAAAAATTAATTATGAAGATTTTTAATACAATTTGAAAGATACATTGTATAATTGCCTTTATTACACAACTGAAAACGAGTATACATTTTGTAGCAGCGGATTTTTGTTTCTGTGGACATTTAGAAGGGCCCAAGACCACAACCAATTCAGACAGTTTCGTGTTTGATTGCAATTAATCTACGGTTATCAAAAGCAGATATTAGAAACATAAGCTTAAATACGCCTCACTGATATATAATAAAGTAAATAAGAACTAATTGTAAATAAGTGCTAAAAAAAACACTTAAGAAACATTAATCGCGCAATTTACTGCAATGCAAAGATTTGTGCGTCGTATATTTCGAAAATTTTTCATTCCCTTTTTAATAAAAATACTAAAAATCTTAAATAAATATTAAGAAATTGGTTTTTGGGAGGTGAGCGCTCAGAAATGCATTTTTGTGCTTATTTTATTTAAAATTATTAAATATTATATAATTTAAATTATTAAATATTATATAATTTAAATTATTAAATATTATATAATTAAATAACAAAATATTAATTATGAATCAAAATATTTAATGATAACTAATAGTGTTAATAAATACTACTAAATATTTTTCAGTATTACTACATTATATAAAGGGATTATCATTATTTATTTTTTATGTGTTTTGCATCATTATAAAGTATTGAACTTTTCTTTTAAAAAAAGAAAAAAAAATATTAAAACCAATTTTAAACAGTAAATAAAATTTTATTTGCATTAAAAAAAAACGGAAAATAATTTTTAAGGCAAGTCATCTGAAAAGTTTTCGCCTTGAAGTATTTGTTAATATAAGTTTTAAATTGAATAAACTAAAATCAAATATTTGTGTTATCAGTTAAACATAAAAACTTAAGAAATAGTTCGTATCTTATCCTGCTTACCTTAACTGAGAGTCCTCAAATTTATTTTTAATTAGATTTTATAACAGTTTTCACGGTAAGACGAGACATAACAAAAGCTATTGAGGTCTGTTTTAAGCAGTTTTCTCAAATTCGTTACCTGGCAGTGAATGTATCGTTATGATTATTTTATTTTGTGTTTTATTTCTTAAACAATTTTACTGATCAGTTTGTTCCATTAAGATTTATGCTTTTGAAAAAAGAGAAAAAAAAGTTTATTCTCCTCAATGTGATGAAATGTTTGTTCAACGCATTTCCCAGGAGACAGTTTATCAATAAAGCATTTTTTATAAGATTAGAATATCCAGTTTTTATCGCGTTTTAAATATTTTTTTTAAATTTCTGAGAAGAAAATTCTTTTATATTCAGAAACGATTCGATGTAAATTAGACGATATATTGTAAAATTAACCAATCTTTTGACGTGGAAAATTGCTTTGACGTTAGCTACTTCCTCTGAAATTGGAATGAATATTTGATATGAATATTTTTTAGTCACATGTAAAACTTTAATATTAAATTATCTTTTTAAAAAAAATTATAAAGAAAAAACTATCGTTCTATTTCAAATAGTAGGCGTTATTGAATTCTTTAAAATTTAATTACCAATTAAAGATTGTTATTATTATTTTATATTTCTACACTAAAGAAAATATATTTTTAATTTCCGTTCCTGATTTTAATATAATTTTTTTTTAAAAAAAAGCAATGAAAGCAAATTATAAAATGCATCATTTTTAATGTATTTTATAAATGCTACTAGCAGTAGCTCAAAAAATAAAAAATTTGCATCATAATTTTATTGTTAACTTAAACATTAATCTCGTTATTTTCAAGAATATTTATCATAGAGAGGATACTAAAGAAATAAATTTCCAAAATTTTTTGTAAAATGTAATCAAAATGTCAACTAAATTATTCTTTCCGGATATAAAAAGCCCGGAAACTACCGGAGGCGTTCCAGAAAAAATGCATAAATTACTCTTCACCCGAATTTCCTGTGATCAAATAAAAGGACTCTAAATTTCCCTGCCTTGCTTTACCTACCTACACATTCATGTTTTCCCTTTAAGGAGCATTTTTCCCCTTCTGGAGTGGCGGGCGCAGAAAAAGGAAGCACTTTTTTCCTTCTTTTTTCGTTATTTAAACGTCAGCTGGAAATAAAATGAAAAAGTATTTCCATTTCTGAAGAACATTTCATTGAAGGTTATATAGATATATCTTTCGTATTCCATATCGACTCTCGTTGATTCCATTGGAGAAGAAGCCTGCAGCGTTAGCTACTTCTTCCCTTACTAACTTCTCTGTTTGTGTGATGCAGGACTACGAAGTGTGTGTGGGAGATTTGATGACGTCAGTCAGGAGTGTTTTTGGGCCTTGCATTTTTCATGTACACTTTCTTTTAAGAAAAATTTTCCCTACAGTTGTGATTTTATTTGCCGAGGGGGAATTCGATACGAGACTGAAGCGGAAATGTTTTTATTTTGAGATTTGAGCGGAAAAAAAATCATGCTACTAAAATTGCAGTGCAAATTTCTATGCATAAATCTTAATCACGACGTAGTTTTCTTCTTTTTTTTATTACAGCAAGAGCTTTTGTAAGATTAAAAAGTAAGATAATATCTGATCTTGGATGTAAAAAGCAACTTATTTGCTTGAAAAAATGCTTAAAATGATTTTTTTTTTCAATTTCCTTGTATAAATATTTAGAATGTATTTCCAGAACTTATTCGTTCCATTCGCTATGAGTTGTTTATTTTTATTGTTCACACAAAATATTTTTTTTTTCATTTCATAAGGGTTTCTTATTAGATCTTCTAAATTGTTAAGCTTCAATTTTATTACTAATAGGGATTGAAAATTAATGACTGAAGAATACGTTCTAGAAATTATTTTTTAATCTTTGGAGCAGATGGAATGCCAGTTTCCCTTTAATATATTTTTTCCTGACTCTCTAATTACAAGCAAAAAACATATTTTGATATTTTTTAATTATGGAAAGCAGTGTAATAGGTACTAAAAAAATCTGTTAGAATATCGGGATTATATTTATGCTAAAATATATAATAAAAATAGAATTTTTTTGTTATTCATATTCAAAAATTTATCAATAATTGATTTCATAAATTAATTAAATTTCAATCACGTATAATTATCTCTTTGTTTTATATAACTGTAAATAAGTACAAATTTAAGAAAAAAAAAGTTTGGAAGTGAGCTGGCAGATTTGAAAAACATAAAGACCCAAGTGTTTCATGCTGTATTTCACAAATATGATAAATTAAATGCTAAAAATAATTTTTTTTTCTCACTTATTTTGACTTAAAGTATTACAAAATAAAGAAAAAAAAGCACGAAAAACACGTTTAATAAAATTTAACGCAAAGTTTAAATATAATAAATCAACCAACAATGTCAATAATTTTTTTAGATAAAAGCATATGAAGGTGAAGAGCTGTGTTAACGAATGTTCTAAGAATCATTGAAATAAGTATGTGCAAATTAGCTTTAACGCATAGAAATAATTTGAAAGCTATTTAAACTGCTGGATATAAGATGAAAAAGAACTTCCATTTCTGAAGAATGCTTATTGAAGGTTATGTAGATATATCTTTCGTATTCTATATCGACTCTCGTTGATTCCATTGTAGAAGGACCAGATAGAGTTAGCTATTTCTTCACTTTCTAACTTTTCTGCTTGTATGATACAGGACAACGAAGTGTGCGTATGGGGGGGGGGGTGAATTTGATGACGTCAGACAGAAGTGTTTTGGGACTTGCATTTTTCATGTACATGTATGTTACTTTAAGAAAATTTTCCCCACAGTTGTGATTTCATTTGCCAAGGGGGAATTCGATATGAGACCGAAGGGAAAATGTTTTTATTTTGAGATCTGAAAGAAAAGAAATATTGTACCAAACTTGCAGTTCGTGCAAATCCCCTTGAATAAATCTTAATCACGAAGCAGTTTTCATTTTTTTTTATTTACACAAAGAGCTTTTGTAAGATTAAAAAGTAAGGTATTTTCTGAAAAAGGGAAGAGCGAAGCAACTTGAAAAAATGGATAAAATGAACATTCTTCTTTCCTTTTTCCCTTGTTGTATAAATGTTTTAACTGTATTTTCAGAACGAATTATTTACATTCACTCAGAATATTTTGTTTCTATATTTTTTTTCATAATTGATTTGTATCATATTTTAATACAGGATATAAATTTTATAGATGATATTTAAAATTTTAAGACTGATTTATTTTTTTTAAATTGATGGATGCATATATATATATATATATATATATATATATATATATATATATATATATATATATATATATATATATATATATATATATATATATATATATATATAATTTATTTTATTTATTACGTACAAAAAATAATGAAGTAAAAATTAAGGTAACGTCTGAAAATTAGATACTTAAAGCAAAATATTTGCTTAGGAAAAAAACTTAATTAAAAAAAAATTGTTGCTATTTATTTAATCAACTAAATAAATGTTTGAAATTTATTCCCAGATTGAATTCTTTTTAATCTGTATAATCTGTATTTTTAATATATTTCACACAAAAATAGCGTTTGCTTATTACATTTTTTGCATCATATTTGGATTTTTTCTCCATCAGTTTTCTGAAATGTTCTATATTGATGAAAATTTGTATAATTTGGAGATTTAATATTAATTGGAGTCTCAATATTTTAACTTTCCAATACTCGTGTATACTTTGTTTAATAAATATAAAATCAGTTTTTGATAAACTTAGTTTAGATCTACACAGTTAAATAGATTTTTTTTTTACATAATGCATTAAAGAATAAGAAGTGTGAACCTCTTTGTACATAACATGGCTTTTTCATGTTTTTTATGTTAACATGGCTTTTTCATGTTCTTTGTACATAACATGGCTTTTTCATGGCTTTTACATCTTATGAATGTTTAGTTTTCTAAACTAAACTAAACTCAGCGGCGCGACAGCCCATAGAGGGCCAAGGCCTACTGTGGCCATCTCAGTTTTCTTGACCTTGGGCTCTGAAGTGCAGGAACAGATGTTCCGGTCAGGTGGTCAGCCGAACGCGGAACCCCAGTGTTTAGTTCCCAAGCATGCTTGGTACTCATTTATCGACCCACTGAGTCAACCTTGCCCAGCCCGAGGATCGGGCCAAGGACCTGTGGCACGACAGCGCAAAGCGCTACCGCTCAGCCACCAGGCGTCTTAGTTTTCTACTTAATTGTTTTAAAATATTTAGGATGATGGAATCTAAATTTTTTTTTTTAGCTACAGAGATGTTTTTATAAAATTTGAAAGTAAATAAATACTGATACCTTTTATTATCAGAATTTAGTTAAACGTATTGTATAAAAGTAAGGAAATACAAGTGTGAATAGCAAAGGAAAGTATTTATAAATAAAAAATATTAAGATGAAACTTAAGAGATATTTGTGTACACTGGAGCAAATTATTTCAAACTTATTTCTTGTTATTCATTTTCTTTGGTGAACTGGAAACAAGATTAAAAAACCTTTTCATTTCCAAGAGACATTTTATTGAATGTTACATTGATAAATTTACAGTATTTCTACAGTAAATCTACAGTGTACATTGAGGATATTTCGAGCATTAAAATGGTTTAAAAAATAGCGTTGCGCATATTACTTCTTTAGCATCTAAAAATTGGAATATTTTTAATACAAAAATTTGCCATCTACCGGTTAACTATTGAATTAGTTTTTTCTTTTAAAAAACAAATTCTCATAGTTTTTCACACAATCATACTAACTTGTACTCCTGGAAGTGCAATTATGTTGTGGTTGCTGTTGTTTATCTCCAAAGATCTAAGACAAAATTCAAAAAAACAAACCGGGTGATGCATGAATTTCCTCCCATAGAAGTTTCAAACAGTCTAAAATGTATCCAGATAATGCCTGGCGTTGTTGATACTTGGGGCAAAGTGGGTTTGTTTTCATAACCTCAGAAAAACGCAAACTCTTTAAGTGGCAGCCAGCGAGGCGTGATATGATGGTGCAGATTTTCCTATTATAAGACAGGATCAAGGCTAGACCTGGTCAACTCCCCCGGTATTAGTGGTGTGTAGGGTGCATCAAAAATCATTCTTAATTTGTCTTCTTTTTTGAGAAAAGTTAAAGATATGTTAGCTTTGTAGAAAAAGTGGCTAAGAGATTGCAGTTTGCTTTTGCAAGACTATCTGTCAAGTCATTCCCATGTAAATTTGCTGGAGGGGAAGTGCGGCTTCTGTTAGTCCTAAGACTGGAGCACCAATAGGTAAAAGACTGTCTAAGCTCCTTCACATGCAGGCAGTTAGCTTGCTTAACTGTCTTCCTGAATTCATCTGAAATAATTATAACCACCTTAAATATTTCCTAGAAGTTTTGGAACCATGTTGTAAATCTTTCTATCAAGTAGGTAGTTGCCGATGATTTATTATCTGTAGAGTATTTTGTTTTCCATCTAAAATTGGATCTAATATTTTTGCATTGTTTCATAAAACCGAAACTTCCTAAAAATCATGTCCATTTCGATCTAAGCACATACTGCAGATTACACAAAATTTCGACTCAGAATGTATTCATGTCAACAACACTTTCCAATTTCATTCTTAATATAACATATCTTTTCATCTGAAATATATGTATAGGAACAAAAATTAAAGAGATAGTATCCCTCTCGAAACGAAATCTGATACTCGAATAGCTTAAAGGCGTTTGCACATAACTCTCTTTTTCTTACAAAGAAGAATAAACATATATAAATATAACAAGCTTAATATGATCAAAGAAAAGAAAACTTTCTTTTCTTTTGCAGCATAAGTACGAACAAACTGAACCGGGCTGTATCTTTGAGAAGGGCCCCTAGAGAACATCAAGGCAAATAAATAGTACCTCGTTAAGGCTTGCTAATCGAATTGATCGGGCGCCAGTAATATTTTCCTTTTTTCTTCTCTCCTTCTTTACTTCCCAAATGGGAATTACATTTTTATTGAATTCCATATTATCTTTCCTTTAGTGTATAAAACTAGAGACAATGTCTAATGCAAAGAGAGGAACGCATATGGTATAAATTTCAACTTGTTGACGAAGTTTAAGAGTATGAAAGTAATTGAAAAGATGCCAATTCAAGATTTAAATTTCGTTCGAATATTTTTATTTGACAAAAAATATACTTTATTTTTTTGGAAAATATATGGCAATTTTAATATAGAAAATAAGGAAGAAAAATAATAATTAAACTCCTCCACAGCAACAGCAGAAATCTGTTAAAAATTCCGTTAAAGTTTTTAAAAAAATTAGTTTAAGTGCCGTAAAAAAGATCTAGAAAATGGAGTATATTTGGTGGTATAGATATAAAAGCCGGAGGTAATAATAATAATAATAATATTTTTTATTACGTGATGCACATATTAAACCACATTTCAAAGTTTGAAAAAAGAAAATTATTTTTGAAATAAAAATGTTTTGTTTCATATGGATTTTAAATCAAAATAAAATTCCACTAACGTGACTGCAAATAGCTGATAAATGATCGTTTAGATTAAAATTTTTTGCAACCAACAGACGAAAAGAAACAGGAAATATAGTATTTTATGTATGGCTTAAATATTGAACCATATTTGAAAGTTTAAAAAAAAGAAATTTTATATAAAAATATAATATAATAAAAATATGAAATACTTCTCAAAAGGAAATTACATTTTTATTGAATTCCATATTATCTTTCCTGTAGTGTATAAAACTAGAGGCAAAGAAAGAAACGCATATATGGTTTAAATTTAAATTTGTCGGTGAAGTATAAGAAAATAATAGTATTCGATAAGATGCCAATTCAGGATTTGAATTACATTTGAATACTGTTATTTCAAAAAAATATGTACTTTATAGTTTTTATTTTAAAAATATATGGTATTTTTAAGATTGGGATGCAAAACAATAATTAAACTTCTCCACGGAAACAATAGAAATCTTAAATTCTGTTTAACTTAAAAAATGCTTGATTGTCCATTCTTTGTACACATTAACAACTGCTGCTCTAGAACACTCCACAAGTGCAGCAGTTTTACTGATACTCGTTCCGACACATCTCGCACCCACAATCATTCCACGTTCAAATTCAGTTAAATTTACTTTTCTTTCCCATATTGAAGCAAGCACCACAGAATAACTGATGACTCACTTGTCCAGCATTCCCGTGTTATAGTTATCTTGCCCTCTAGCTGCAGCGCTGTGACGCAATAACTCATTTGCATAAAACTCTGAGGTGGTCATAATAATTTGGCCACTCAGTGTATATACCTAGTTTGAAAATTCAAAGAGGACAAATTATTTTTTAAAAAAAAATTGTTTGTTAGAGATTTTAATCAAATTAAAATTCTTCTAACGCAACAACAAAGAGCTGATGAATGATGTTTTAGCTCAAAAACTTTTTCAACACCAACAGGAAAAAAAAAACAAGAAAGGCAATATTTTTATGAGGGGTTTAAATACTAAACCACATTTGAAAGTTTAGAAAAGACACATTATTTTTGAAATAAAAGTATGTTAGATACAGATTTTTATTAGAGGCTATTAAAATAAAATCTGTTGAACCTAAAAAAATATTGCTTTTCTATGGAATGACACCAAACAAAGGATGATGCATCAAAATCACTATATAGTTTATCTATAAATTGAAAGGAGGATCGGTAAGTTTTGCATTAGACTTTTAAAATATTTCCCTGTCAATTTGCAAAAATTAATTTCTTATTTTTTTGGTTAAATCCAACAAATATGCAGGAATATATACTATTTCTTGTTAAAAAAAATCTATATTTTTATAATGATTAATCTTTGTATATCATTAATAAAATTACAATATTGTTACAATTTTGATACAAATCTATATAAGTGAATTAAAATGATATTTTTTTAAAAGAAATTACTGACTATAGCTCAGAATGACTAAAAAACAACTAAGCAAAACTTTATTCCATACCTTAATACTGAATTTATGTAATGAAATTTCATAAGTACATTTTCATTTTAGAAATTTCATTTTAGAGATGCAAATTATGCGAAGTGACGAATTTTGAGCAAAAAGATAATTTTTATTGCTTATAAATTCAAAATAATTTATGTTTATTTGATCAGACATATTCTTTTATATTTCAAAAACTTTTAATATATTCACAATTAAAGAAAAGTATGTGAAAAGGGATAAAATACTCTTTTTTAAAGATTTCATACATTATTGAAATTAAATAAAAAATAGCTAATAAAATCTTACAAAAATAACAATCCCCCCAAAAAGGAAATTCAATTTAAAATACATATTAAAATGAATACATTAGGCAAATGGGAATTTTTCAATAAGTAGTAATTTTGGCTCTTGATAAAAGAAAAAAACGTATCCGAATTACAGGGAAATATTAATAAGCTTTTGCTTTAATATTTTTCTTATGTACCGCAACTCTGAGATAATTTAGTTAATATTGCGAATTCATGCACTAACTTTTAAATAAATGCATAATTTTTAAAGTCAATGACAAATTTTTTTCTCCGAGAACTTGCTTTTAATTGAGAGTTTTGATAAAACGAATTCAATGTTTTTCAATTAGTGCATGACATCTTTTCTTAGAAGATTAAACGATGAAAATATTAGAGAAAATTCGAAATTAGTTTTTCTTCATAAAACAAATTGGTTTGAAGTTTTTTTTTTCTTGATATTTAAGATTCTTTTACATTAAATTCACAGAAAAAGAATTGTGAACAGATTTAATTCCTTATGCATTTCATTTAGTTTTTTTTACGATATGAATTATTCATCATTTCTGCCTTGTTAATTTTATTTTTGGGCTCAAGTTAAAAGAAAAAAAATGCATTCAAATTAAAGCTGAATGTCAAACATCTTGAATGTTAGGAAAATGTTTTCTATTAATTTTACACATATTTACATGGTCGATTAAATGCAACTAATTAGGAAAGTTGAAGGAAAAATATTTTTGAAATTACTTTCATCCAGATTAAATTTCTTTTTTGCTAGAACAAATATTGATTTTAAAAATATGCATTAAAAGTAAAATTTTTTTTAAATCATGCAATGTAGTCATTTAAAAGCAATTAATGCAATAAGTGACAAAATATTTTCACTTTGAAGTAAATCTATAACAGCATTAAAAAAATTTTACGTGAGGTAAATAATTACTGAATATTTTTAAAATATTTTATCGCTTTCTTAGATTCCAAACAAATTACTTAGTTGAAAAAAAAACATTTAACTAAACAGTTAACAATTTGGTGGTTATTTCGAGCGCTATTAACTTTCCTCTCATATCAAAATTCTTTCAAATTTTTTAAGGAAATTTTTAGTACCAGAAATATTTAAATACTCTAATATACAAAGTGTTTCGTTAATATCACCGTTATCTAAAATAATCCTTGTCTAACATGATAAATAAAGCAGAACATTGTAGGAATAAAATTAGTATTTTAGTAAGCAAAAAAATGTGTTTATATATTTCATAGCTTCGCTATAGTCTGTAGGTTTTATTGTCATAAATAATGTTCAAATAATTAACTTTAATAAAGCAAATATTTGCCTTTCTTTACTTAATGTATCTCCTGGCAGTTTGTTTTAATTAATTGTGAAATCACTTTTTATATAAATTATCTCTTTATTAATAATATCCAACGATTTTGTTAAAATATTCAAATAGAATGAGTAACACAAAAAGGTTTCTGAAGCAATAATTTTAGTTGAAATAAATATTCCTGGAACGAGTAAAATAATCTTAAAGGGAAAAAATACACATATATTTATAAGTGAAAGTGATTTATAAGTGATATTGCCTAATAATTGGTGAATTATGCTATGTATTTAAACTCTTGAAAATGCAGAAGAGCAACATTTATCTGTTCAATGATCAACAGAATTGTCCAATTGTCCGGATCGATCAACTATTTCCTCGCCTTCTACAAAAAATAAATTTATTATTGAAGATATTCTTTATTCATATTCTTTAAAAAAGTAAAAAATAAAAAAAATTCTTCGGTCCTATACTGTTCTAGAAAAGCGAGAATAGAGGGATTTCCTTCTTCGCTTGCAATTTTCTACTTTGTTAAAATAAAATTGGGAAGCAGAAGAACTCAGTTTTCAAGTTAAAAAAAGTTTTTTTTTTCGTTTTTGAGTATTAATCTTTAAAATTAAGATTAATAAACTATGCACTTATACAAGGACTAGTCTAAAACCTTGAAAAAATTTCAACAAAAATTATCTAAAATACATTGTCATAGTCTTTTTTTTTTAAAAGATTACAATTATCAAATTTTTCAGTTAAAAGAATCGTCCGATACGGATAATCAATGATTTACTGTACGCATGTTTCCTTGTTCCGTTATCCTTGTTCAGGATTATAACAAAATTAACTGTTTAGAACCATAATGCTGATGGTTTCTTTCAGACCTAATAATGAGTTTGTAATTCAGAAAGAGCTCAACTAAGCTACTTCTAACACCGAATCTAAGATACCATATATTTTTAACGGAAACTATTGCGAAACATTTATTTAACACGGCAGACTTTAACTTTTGTTTTACAAATAATTTTCATAATATATAGAGCTTCTGCAAAATAAAAAACCGGTATAAAACTTCAAAATGACAAATTTTCTTACTAGGATGGAAATGACATCTTTTAACTGTTTTAGGTATTTCCATGATTTTATTATTTTAATAAATCAAGAAAAACATACATATTCAACCTAACCTAAACAAAACCTAAAAACATACATAAACATACGAAATTTTGATATAAAACAATTTAGGAAAAGTTAAGTCAAAATAAGTTCAAAAGTAATTATAATGACCCTAACGGTGCTTCTAGTGTTAAGTTTTTTGCTTTTATAAAAACATTTTCCACGCAAACATAAGCTGATGCGTATGGTTTGTTGTTTGAGAAATATAAGCAGACAAAATAATTCTGTTTAAATCATAACGAAAATTATGATTTTAAAAATTACTGTTCTTAATGCCACACATTTAGTAAAAAATACAAAACTGAAAAGTAAATTTAATTTAATAAATGGTTTATATATCAGACTCTAAGATAAAATGATAAAATCGCTATATATTACCTAAATCATTACCCAGGCACTTCGGAAAAAATTACCTAACCTATAGTTGTTTCAATAGAGCAAGAAACACAATCAGTAATTCTGGTAGATTTGGCCATACTTTTTTTCTCAATGTAGAATGTTAAAACATATTTTTCTGATTATTCCTTAAGTTTTAAGAAACCATTTTATAGAACGATTGAAAAATTAGAGTCCATTACGAAATTGACTAAGTAAAGTTTTATGACATGCGGAGCACATATTTTCAAAAATATGTGTTCCACATGTATGCAATTGCAAGATATGTATATGTTCTTGAAGAAATGTCTTTATAAATCATCAGACATCATTAAATGCTTAAGAATACTCGAAGATGTTTAGATAAAAAAAACATTTGTTTAGGGTATTGAGGGTAATTTTTCTAGATTGATTTTCTTTCATTACTTTACTGTGCAGTAACTGCTTAGAATGGAAAATGTCGTATTTTGGAAATTACAAATCCATCATGCCATATTTTTTGTTTTTAACATAGTAAATATAATTGATTTTTATCTTTATTTTGTTTTATTTAAAATATGTATTACAACATAGAGTTTCTTTTTAAATTTTTATTAACGAAAAAATGCCTAAATTCCGCCTTAAAATGCTTTTCGTGTTCAAATACGTTAATTTTCGAACAGTAGGAAAATTTAGAAAACTTTTGTGAACGAAATCTCAGAGAATTAATAAATCTTTCAATTGGATCAAGCCAGTATCAGTTTGTTAAAAATAACGGTTGAGATTAAAAGTTCAGGGCATAATAAGCATAATAATATCTTATAAAAAATTCAATCATCCTAATAATATCTTATAAAAAATTCAATCATCCTAATAATATCTTATAAAAAATTCAATCATCCTAATAATATCTTATAAAAAATTCAATAGTTTTTAGTTACCCAACTGTTAAGAACCTTGTATCAACCTTGAACAACAACTCAAATATAGTTTTAGTAACGCTATAATTACATAAGTATCCGGTTGTTATAATAAAGGTTCAGATTAAAGTTCAGATCACAATAAGCTTAATAATTACATCACAACATACTGAAAAAAGAAACTAAATTTTTTGTTATCACACCTTGTATCAGCCTTGACCAACAGCTCAAATATTGTTCTAGTAACGATATTTCACATAAGCATCCAATTGTTAAAATAAAGGATCATAATAAGCTTAATCATAATAAGAATTGAGAATCATTGAGTCATTGAATCATAATAAGCTTAATAATTACCCAATTGCATGCTAAAACAAGAAATTCAATAATTTTTGTCTATCCCACCTTGTATTAACTTTGAACAAAGACTCAGATATTATTTTATCAGCGCGATTTTAACAAGTATTCGGTTGTTAAAGTAAAGGTTCAGATAAAAAATCAGTGAATAATAAGCATAATACTTACATTATATCTTGGTATAAAAAGAAATTTAATAACTTGTGGTTTCCTCACCCTGAATCACTCTTGAATAAGCAATTCAAATAGCACATTTCAGTAATGATATTTTACATAAGTTACAATCACCATCCCTATTTTCCATTTCTTTTTTTTCTTCTTTTTCATGTGCAGCTTTGCCCATGTTCACATAGGTTGCAAATACATTTCCAAGATGATTCCACTCAAAATTCTAGAACTTTATCCTATCTCTCATTCTAAAATTGAAGATCAAAATGTTCTTATCATTCTAAATCCTTATTTTATTTAGAAGGCATGCTGAAACCATTTGTGATAAATGTCATTTTCCTAATCACCGTGGAAAGTTTTCTCCGCGCAACTCATAGTACAAAGATTCCCCCCACTCCCTCTCAACTATAAAGAACAGCTTCCTGTTTGAACCTGTCTAATATTCTTACATCACTGTTGTTTTCCCCAACTTCCAGTCCATTCTTATGATACCAGTATCTCATTTTCTTGTAATGACCAGTCCATTCTTCTGTTATCCGTGTTTCATTTCCCAGTACAGACCAGTCCATTCTACTGATATCAGTGGTCCATTTTCCCACAGACCAGATCTCTCGACTGATATCAGTCTTGCATTTCTCCGTAGAGACTGGTTCATCTGACTGATATCAGTTTTTCATTTCCCAGTACAGACCAGTCCATTCTACTGATATCAGTGGTTCATTTCCCCACAGACCAGTTCATTCGACTGATATCAGTGTTGCATTTCCCCGTAGAGACCAGTTCATTCGACTGATATCAGTTTTTCATTTCCCAGTACAGACCAGTCCATTCGACTGATGCCAGTGTTGCATTTCCCCGTAGAGACCAGTTCATTCGACTGATATCAGTGTTGCATTTCCCAGTACAGATTAGTCCGTTCTTCTCATATCAGTTCGTTCTACTGATATAGATCAATACCATGTATTGGCCTACTCTACTAACATCAATACTTCATGACCAGTTCACTGTACTGATCTACTCTACTGATACCAGTGTTCCATTTTATCTTACAGATCACTACATTTTTTAAAATTTATTTCGATTCATTTCTATGTTCATATAGGTTGCAAATACATTTCCAAGATGATTTCACTCAAAAATCTAGAACTTTATCCTGTCTCTCATTCTAAAATTGAAGATCAAAATGTCCTTATCATTCTAAGTCCTTATTTTATTTAAAAGATATGCTAAAACCATCTGTGATAAATGTCATTTTCCTAATCACCGTGGAAAGTTTTCTCGAACTTGTCTCCGCGCAACTCATCGTACAAAGATTCTCCCCACTCCCTCTCAACTGTAGAGAACAGCTGAGTCGTCAAGAAAGTTGTGCTGAAATATAAATGAGCTACGGATTTGAAATCGCAATTAGCAACTGCTGAGATGTTCGCATTCGTCATCAAGGCAAAGCGATAGAAATAAGCATCTTTTATTCCATGACGTCATTTTCATTCTTCTCTTCTCCATGGAAAATATTTTAGAATGCAAATAAGGTTTAGAGCAAAATTATTATTAGATTCGAGATATGTTTGCTTCGTAGAATTCTTTTTAGTTTAGTTACATTTCCGAAGAAATATTTCTGAAAAAGGGAAATAAACGTTCGATTTAAATTGAATGCTGTTGTCTTATTAAAATTAATTTCTTTTTTTCCTGTAATCTATTGACTTATTTCTTGTGCTGTATAAAAATAATAAAAACACAAAATGCGTCAGAAAAAAGATGCTTTTAATTAAATTTTGTGAAGCTTATTGTTTTGTTGTAAGGAGTCAAATATTTTTAAGAATAAATAAGCTACAATGTGAATTTTAAAATAAAAATACAACTCATTATTTTCTTGTATAAAATAATGAAGTTTTATTATCTTGTTTTAACCTTCTGGTTATAACCTTCTGGTTTGGCAGGGTTTGTCTGGTTAGTTTAACAAATGGTTTGTCTGACATGTGGTTTGCCTGATTAGTTCAATTCTCATTAAATTTTTTTTTCATAGTGGTTATTTAGCAAACGTAAGAAAAATAACGCAATGTATAAATTACCAGCTGAATAGCGTTTCTACATGCAGGATTGAAAAAAATAAATTGTAAAAAAATCAGTACTGAATAACACAACGAAATTATACACAAAGCAGAAACACGCATACCAACACAATTTATAAAGCTAAAATAATTTTTACTTCTTTTTTAATTATTAGTTTTTGTTCTTACCAATGACTTTACATTATTAGATTAAGCAAAACGAGTAGTTAGTAATTTTTCTCATCAAATTAACGATTAACTGTATCACAGTATCTTTTGGAATGATATTTCTTGAAATTTACCACAATTAAGGGGATTTTTGAGGTACTTATTCCGTGTGAAGGCCGGTAGCAGCTATTTCCCTAGTATCTGTACTAAAACTGCACAGTGCTAATGCAGTTTTAATGTGACACACAAATATACAAATTTTACCTATATTGGTATATTTAGTATTAATTAAAATTGCATCAATTACTATATTACCAGAAATGCCTGCTAGCAAAATTAATTAAACATCATTGGCCTCAATAATAAAAAGGCGATTTTTTTTGCGAAGGAATTAGTATCCTTTCTCCACGAATTTTGCTATTTAATTGCATAAATATTAAATTTTGATCTGTAATCAAAATCGAATGTGTAAAGACGACATAGAATATTGCTAACAATGCATGATAAATGATATCAGTGAATACATTTAAATAATGCCTAAATTTTAAAAAAAGTTAAAATTATGTTTGTATACTGATGCGTATTATTTGAATACTGAAGGTGATATATCTTAAATAGTATGTACATTAAAGATCATATCGTGCTATCGTATCGTACGACAAAACTTCTCTATCATATTCATTGATAGTAAAGATAATCATAAAAAAATTCACCAGAATATTTTATGTATATTTCGATTTTTTAAAGTATTAAATAATCATTAATAGAGTGCTGAGAACAAATTACTTCGACACTATGTTTTACACAAATAAAAAAAAACGATATGCAGTTAAATATTATGGAAACATTTATTACGAACACTTGTTTAAATGAATAATATTATAATAAGTAATACAAGAACTACTTAATATTACTTTATTGTACCATCTTCAGGAAGAAAAAAGTGTTTTATAATTACATGCAACCCACGCATTACTTAACTGGGAACATATTACTAAAAAAATAAAGAAGATTAATATCAAGGAATGAATTTTCAACCATCGCTCGTAAGAAAGAAACTGTAGATTTTTTTTTCTATTATGGCTTCTTATATATATTTAATTAACAATTATTAAGGAAAAATAAAGTTTTTCTTATCAAGCATATTAAAGAATGTTTAATAAGAAAAAATTATGAATTTGTTTAGAAAGGAAGTAGATTTAATAAGATAAACTACAAAAAAGAGAATTTTGAAGAGAAACAATAAAAAGTGAGCCATGTTTATTCAATAGATATAAGTTTGGGTGATCGAAAAAATTTTATAATTATTATTATAATTATTGTTTTTACTACCATTATTACTATTCTTAAAAATATTATTGTTATAAAATATCGTAATTATCACGATTGATAATCGCGTATTTTTCGTAATCTTCAGAATACAATAGCTCCCGAATATATATAAATTTTTATAATCCCCGAGATTCATTTTCAAAAATAAAACCCTCATTTTTGACGTTTTCTCAATCTTAGAGCTAAATTTTGTTAATTTTGAGGATCATTTCGTCACATAATCACGTGATTTGTGACGGAATGCGAACTGTTGTCGAAATATTTCCTCATCTCGTAACCTCATCGTAGTGCATTGTGGTAGATTGTTAAATATAATGACGAAACTAGGATGAAGACTAGACAATCATAAATAAAGTTGCGAAATGAGCCCACTGGGCTGTATAATGGTCATGGAGCTGGCCTCATACCAGGAATATACCGGGTTCGAATCCCACTTCAGGCATGGATATAATTTATCTCTCTATTTTATATGTCGTTCTAGTGTTGTTGGGATGTCATTGATCCACCTATATGGTGCCAGCGTAATGTGATTATTAAAAAAGATAGTACATTAGGCGCTACGAAATTATTTATTTTGACTAAAAAAATGGAATAGCGAAAAATTTCTTTAATTTTGACGAAATTTATTTACTCGAAGAAGTGACGATATTTATTTCGTCAATTTGACCAAATGTTTGCTTGAAACATATATCAAGAACCGGTTTCGTCGAGAACGAAGAAAGTTTCATGGTATTTGAGTATCCAAATTTTTACTGTGTACAATTTTTTTTAAATTTTTAAATAGGGTATAATGTTAGAAAATTTGTTCAGGCGGATACGATTTCATATCCAGTATGCATTGACAGCTTATAATGCATGCATAGATAAAAACAATATTATAAAATATACCAAAACAATCTCAACAAGTTTAAAAAGTCAGCTAATGCTTTGCGTAACTTTTATTTCCTTGAAGTTTTATTATGAAGAGCCCTTATCCCTTTCTGGAAGAATGAAAATGATATAAATCAGTATTTTTTTTTAAAGCAAAAAGTTTAAATTCTCAGACTGAGACTAAAATATGCATTTTAAGGGAAATGGACGAGTAAGAAGATATAAGTAGAGCACTTCAAGCGTAAAAGCTTTCTTTCCGATTAGTGATCATAGATCAAATCTTTCCAGAGACATTTCATAGCCAATAATACTGTTTAATCAAATAGAAAAATGAATGGTTTTGTTTTGAAGGGTCTTTTGTATACGCGGCTCGATGGTGCAATAAAATTTTTTGTATTTAGATCACGATATTAAAAGAGCAGTAAAAATTAGTTGATGTTAAATTATACGAAAACTAAGCATCTTTCATTTCAATGCTTTATCGTTTCTCCAAACTAGTGTAATTTATTTAAATTTATATGAAATGTTCTTGTAGGAGTATTTTTTTTCATCCTAAATCTTCTTGTTGCTTTTTTTACAATTAAAAGCAAGACTTTAAAAATTAAAGTTGTAAAAAATGGAATAATTAAAAAAAGGGGTTTCTGAGTGACTCTAATTAAGAAATGTTTGCTGACTCTAAAGCTGTATAATTGATATCAAAACTTGGCTATTGCAACTCGGAGTTATAATTAACTTGGCATAATTATATGAAATATAATTTTTATTTTGACTAAATACATATAAAATGTTTCAATTTGATATATTTGGCGTTCTTCCATCGTTACTAATTATCTCCCAAGTCTAAAGAATGCTCCGACATTTCTTCCCAAAATTTCTTGTCCCGGCATTTGCTAGTTTCTTTTGAGATTCATTTAGTTGTATATATGTTGTAGCAAATGGTTGTTGAAATACAGATCGAATTCGCTAATGTAAAAATTCTCGGAGCATACCAAAAGAAAACAATTACACAAAACATCACTTTTTAGAGTGAAAACGTAATTACTGATGCCATTTTCTTATAATTTAAATTTTTTTTGCATATTTAGCTTCTATTTTTAAATTACAAAATCAATCAAGAGGGTCTGCACATTTTTTCATTTGATTTTTATTATTTGATTTTATTAAAATTGCACTTGAGCATACATTTCATTCGCAATCTCTTCAGGATTGGTGTAAGAAACGCTCCCTCAGGCCCGCACACTCCGAGCGTTTATGCTTCAAAAAGTACGTATACGTATTAATACGAGATGTAATACGAGTCGAGATGACGAGTCGAGATGACGAATGTGTGATCCTGATCCGCTAGAGTCAAAAAGGTTCGATACCTTGGTACATAGAGGGAAAATCCTATTACAACTTTTTGAGTACTTTCTTCTAAACTATGAAAACTCTGACTGTTAAATTATTTTTCAAAGCAGCAGTAATCCAAAGATATATCTGCATAGTATAATGTTTAAATCCTCTCCTTTAGTAATTTATTTATTTTTTTGAACATAAAAAATTTAAACCAAAGTTATGTTTTCCAAGTTACATTTAAGGTTAAAATGTTTACAGTTACCATATATTTTGAATTACCATTAAGTATTACCACAAATTAATAAAATAATGACTTATGTTAAGTAAAACAATTTATAAAATAAAAAATTATTAACTGTTATATTTGTTTATATTTAATTTAAATAAAAAAAAATTATAATATTATCTATCATAGTTGTATTTATTTCATTCATTCTTTTATTAGATATATATAACATATTAGGTAAAATATTAATATAACTGGTTACATAACATTTTCAACTCAAAGAAAACTATCTGTTTTATTTGTTTCACTTTCATAAAAACAGGCATATATATATTTTTTACAAACATTTATTAAAATATTAAATTGCATTTTCAAACAAGCATCAACAAGCAAAAAACTGATTGTGATTTTTTATATATATATATATATATATATATATATATATATATATATATATATATATATATATATATATATATATATATATATATATATATATATATATATATATATATATATATATATATATATATATATATATATATATATATATATATATATATATTTAATCTTTTAACAGCACAATTTAAAAAGGAAATTAAGAAGCTACTTAAAATATAGCCGGTTTTTTCCATAGCTTTTACCTTACTTTTTTTTTGTTTGCAGTAAAACTTTTCCTCACTAGATGGCGTATCAGATGAAAGACCTCTATATTAGGCTTTTCATCTTCCAACTAAGAATGTACTCTGGAATATCATTATTATCTAATTTTAAGGATTTAATAAACTGCAATTTCTTAACGAATAGTTTACTATTTGGTAGAAGATTTTATTATTTATTCTAAGGGAAAATAATATTCTGGTAAATTAAACTTTTTAAAAAAAATGTTTATTAGGCTTATTTTTAAGATACAAATAAAATAAATATAATTAAAAGCAATTATACATTTATTTTAATCATTGCTAAAAGTATCCCTTGCATGGATTAAAGAGAAATAGTTGAATTACTTAGAATACTTTAGAAGAAGATACCATAAAGTTGTTCATTGGCAACTCATCAAAACGAAAAATTATTTATTATCGTTTAATTTATTTTAAATTACAATCCAATATAATTCCTTCCATGAAATCAATAAATTTGTATATTTGTATATATGTGAAACGTGAGCTAGACTAGTTTTTTTTTAACTCACTATACAAGCTTAAATTATGAGTAGCCAGTAAATATAGAACCTGACTCGTTAAGATAACTCTTGCACGACATTTAAAACTATTTCAGGTTATTCAATTGTCTTTACAGTTTCATACTTATTTTTTACAGTATTAATATAGAACAATTTAACAGTTAAACAGCATTACTTTAATTTAACAATGTTTTATAGCCTTTTTTTCTTGGGATTGAAAAAATGTTTGAGGGCTTTAAGTTAGGAGAGAATAAATTATTTTAAATTAAATTTATTAAAAATTCTGTTTTATAATAAAATGTTGCCTTAACTTTAAAATTGGAGTTTATTAGAGAACCCTATGGAGAAAATACACTATATGTAGCAAATTTATGTTTGGAAAATAGACGTTAAAAAAAGGAAAAAATCAACACATTTATATAATCTTTATATTTTTGCTGCGCCACATTATGAATATCATTTTACATATTTTTTTCGCTATTATATCTAGCTCGGAAAAAATATCCATCAGAACTAAATTTAATATTTTATTCTTTTTTTTCTTTTCAAGAATTTTGCTTACATGAGGATGGCATTTAAATATCCGAAAATGCGAAAAAGGATGAAAAGAGAATTCAGATCTATCACACATTTCCCCAAAAATATTGTTCTCTATATATGTGCGAAGACTGAAAGAAAATATTGGCCTTTCAGATTTTTTTCTTCCTAACTCTCTGCCTGTCTAGATTTTCTTCATTCTTAGCTAGTCTTAAAGGAGCATTTTGAGATGTCAAGAGACTTTTCTTCTCCTCTCTGCTCTATGACATCACTAGCCAAAAAAAACTAATGTGTAGAGATATATTTCTCATTTCTATTCCATTCTATTGGCGGTAAAAAAAGAAGAGATTGGCACTTTTTTTTTACTAACAGACTATTGGAAATAGGGGATACTTGTCTCAGAAATAATTTTAATAAATATTTATAGCTTCTTTCAGGTGAGAAAATGTAACCAAGTAAAGCATTCATTAATCATGAACTCTTTCGAAGTCTATATGTTTGAAAGTCTATATATAAGCGATGTATTTATACGTAAAAAGTAATTTTAGATCAAAATATTGAAGTTTCTTTAACTGCATAGTTTGTAAGTTTAACAAATGACTTAAAGGTTTTTAACTTTTTCGAATTTCAGTCAAAAACATTTGGTACAATCTGTATAAATAACTTTATGCATATATGAATTAATAGAGTTTTTTCTATTCAATTACCTTAAATCTTATCATTTACAAAAAAAGCAAATCGGAGCAGCATAATATATTTTTAAATATATATAGAAAAATATAGATGTTAACTCTTAGTATTTTTTGACAGGAAACTTCATTTAAAATAGTACAAGATGCATAACGTTTCATCTTTTCGAAGTTTCGCTTTCGCAATAATATTCTATGCATTTTCCTGCTAACGTAGTACGCTCAGAATAAAGAAAACTTCACCAGAACTAAATTTAATATTTCAACCTTTAAAACTTATGAAAAATCTTTTTGCATTTCAAGACTACATTCTACCTGAGAATAGCTTCTAAATATCCGAAAATGTGAGAAAAGATGAAAAGAGAATTCAAATATATCGCACATTTCCTCAAGAATATTGTTTTCGATATATGAGCGTAGACTGAAAGAAAATATTGCTCTTTTAGGATTTTTTTCCTTCTTTAGTCTTTGTCTGTCTATATTTTCTTCATTCTTAGCTGGTGTAAAGGATGGCATTTTGAGATGTCAAGAGACTTTTCTCATCCTCGCTGCTCTTTGACATATCTAGCCAAAACTGATGCTGTAATGTGTAGAGATATATTTCTCATTTCTATTCCACTCTATTGGTGGAAAAAAGAAGAGATTGGCACTTTTTCTTCTTACAGGAGACTATTGGAAATGGGAAATGCATGTCCCAGAAATGATCTCAATAAATATTTATAGTTTCTTTTAGTTGAGAAAATGTAACTAAGCAAAGTATTCATTAAACATCAACTCCTTAGGTTGCCAATGTATAAAGAATGTACTATAGCCTAAATGGATTAAAAAAATTTTTAATGTTTTATTGTTTGCTGAGATAATAAATTTCCTCACAAAAATGTCTTAAAATTATTGAGATCAACTTATTTTATGTATATTTAAGTCAGCTAAGCACTTTTTGTCAAATATTATCTGCTTCACCTAGGAGAACAATTTGTAAACCACTTAAATCAATAGATCACTATAATCGATTGCTATTGAACACAGAAAATTCAATTCATATTTATCAGTAGTTTTGAATGGCAAATAATTGCCAGGAAAGTTATACCATATTATTAAGTTTATTACAACATTAAAATAAAACATAAGGAAATTTTTTTCAAATAATGTATAGAATGCAATGCAATGTTTTAAGAACGCAAAATAATTCTTCGAATCATTTTTTCAGTATTTTCGAAATTAATTTGAAAAATGTTTCAAAAAATATATTTTACTGTTAATTATTGAATACTCTAGAATTTGAATGTCTCTTTTTCATGAATGTTTAAAAGTTGTTCTTTAACATTAACTGAAAAGTGATGAATATTGAGGAAATACATGATTAATAATGACCAAACTTATTAAAGTTATCACAAGCTGGAGACAAATAAGCTAAGTTATCTTATAACCGATGCTGAACAGCCGATATTATTTTTAGTTTACAACTATCAATGTTCAACTCCATAGCCATGTAATATTAAACCCAACCCAGAAGACAAGACAACTCCTGGATCAAGCATTGGGATAAACTAGCTTTCATGAATGTCTTTTTGATGTAGATAACGTACACTTGTGTTAAATAGACATGGAAATCACGAAAACCTCCCCCGGTTTGCTCGACAGCAACTCAAGATCAGTCAACCACTGGGAATGTTTTACGCAGTCGGCGTGATCCGGGAGCAGAATTCATATCAGCCAGCTATCACTGGGGTTCGAACCAGCATCCTGTCAATGGGAGGTGACAAGAATTCTTTTAAAATATTTTTTGCTTAAAATTTGTTTTTTAATACCTATTTTAAAAAGACAGATGAACTGCTCACTTCCATGTATACTATATTACTCAACTTTCTAAGTAGAGCATTGAAGAACCTTAATTATACTTGTAGTTTCTTTTAGAATACTTTTATATTGTGAATAGAATTATATTTTAAAAATTTTGCTTAGAACTTATGTTAATGTGTAAAATGTAATATATACTCGCGATCAATCAAGAACATCCTATTAATTGATTATTTTTCTCGCTGCTTTTAAATGAAAATGCAGTAAACGATCATCGGTGAAATTAGAATCTTTCATAAGCAAAGGTCTAAGGATCTAATATTTCCCAAAGATTGATAAATTTTTTGTGTACAAAAATGGAGGATCAGTAGTTTTTTTTTTTTTTTAGACTCCTTTTTATGAGCTAAAGTCAATGTCCGATGATTTTCATGGATGTCGTGTGTGTTGTTCTATCTTCTCTACAGGAGGGAAGCATGAATATCTTTTCATCTGTATTTGTGGCAGCATCTTTGGAATTCAGCTCCTCAGTATCCCATTCATCGCCTTTCTTCTTTCATATCAACTATTATTTAAACTCCTTATCCGATTCTTCCTTTCTCTTGATTTTCTTAATTTAGTCACAAAGCCTTATACTTGCAATGTTTTGCCACTATTTCATTCTTAATGTGTTTTCCTAAAATTGTTCCGATCATTTTCTATATTTCGGAAGAAGGAAATCTGAAAATTAAATTTAAAATCAATTTTAAAGAAGAAACTATCACATTGTTCGGTTATACGAGTTATCTTTGTTTACGCAATTTTGATATAAGAATGTATTAAACTTAAAAAAATATATATGTATGAACCCTTATATTTTGTCCATATTTTATTGCTTAGATTGTTTGCTAAAAAGAAATAAGTTTTATAATTTTCAGTTCAAGTGCATATTTACTTATTCATATATATTAAAGCATACAGCTTGAATTTATGCTTCTGAATATCAAAAAAGCCTTTTTCAACTCTCCTATCCTAGTTATTGAAAGAAAAAGATATTATATTTATATCCGAAATCGTATTTTAAATTTATATTAAGAAAGAAAAATTTAATAAAACTTTCATTTCCATGAATTTACTAACAGTTTCATAATTTATTTCGTCAATATACCATTACGTTAAGTTCAAGATTTTCCAGATAACAAGTTTAATAATCATAAAATTGTAGGTAAAGGAAATCAAATTATCCAGGAATAATTCTTTGCATTTGAAACTCCCATACTCCATTTTCAATCCAGGTAATAATATTATTTTACGCATAAAGATTTCGTAATTTAAAGCATACATTTTATAATTATTTACAGTGCATATTTACTTATTTAATCATAAACGCATTCACGCATATAGTTTTGTACAAAAGTAAGAAAACAACTTTAATTCGCATGATATGTAAAATATTTCTTAGCTATTCATAAGAAATAATTTCAATTGTTACCAAAGCTATAAAAGATAATAAAAATGTCCTTTTTCTGTTTTTACTCATTACTTAAAGACTATTTCATCACATTCCCATAAATTATTGTAGAATTCTCCATAAGTCTAATTGCTAGAAACTTACAAGTAAATCCATTACAATCAGGAAAATGTGTTAAAAATGAAAGAAATTATGAAAGCATTTCAACGTCAGTCACATATCATTTATGTTCATACACGCATGATTAAATGATTACTAGCAGTTAAAAATTATGATTACTAGCTAGTTAAATGATTACTAACAGCATTAGTTCAAAATGCAGAGAAAACATGGAAAAATAACAGAACAATGAAAAAAGAGGGAAAAAGAAAAATAATAATAAAAATAACGGGAAACTGGGAGAAAAAAGAAAAAAAATTAATAAAAATCCGGAAAATAAAAGATATAACCTTTTCATCAGCTCACACGATTATATCAGCGCAAAAAGGAGTTCTTTCTAATATTGTATCTATATAGCCAAAGCAAAATATATCAATACTATAGTGTGAGAAGAGTTCAAAAAAATGTTTACAAAAAAATTACAATAAATAAAATGGAACACAATAAGTAAAAATATCACGTAAAAACCGAAAATAAAATATAAAGAAAAAACAGAATAAAACGTGAAATGAAATCTATAAAGCGAGCAGCGAATTCAAATGAACTTACATGAACGGGAACTTTTTCAAGAATGATTTAAAATATTTTCGAAACAAGATTGTCAGGTTGCAAAATGTGAAACCAAATGCGCAAATGGAGGTAAAAGTGTAAATAGAGGGATTTTGTATTAAAGTGCGTTCTTACTGCAGTACTGAAGTGCGTTTGATTTGTTATTCACCAAGAATGGGCCCGAAAATGGTATTATTATACTGGGTAATTTAAAGAAGCTGACAATTAATAATTTTAGAAAATTAACATTTATTTAAGAAAAAAACAAAATGGAAAAGAGAAAAAAACATGAATTGCCTGTTTTGCATATAATTTCAGCCACGGATTTACACATGGTAAAAATTATATAAATTAACAAAAAAAAATTTCTCCTTTTTATATATATGTATATGTATATATATTTAGTTGCATTAATTCCTGCCTATTTTTAAGAAGAATTTGCAATGCTTATTTACTTATACAAAAATATGCACATTAACAAATAAAAGCAAAGAAAAATAATTTCCTTTTACACAAGAGAAATAAACACTCTTAAATTTATACGAATAATTTTGTAATAACTTATTTTTTCACCCGGTATTATGTTCAGATACTGAAAACTCTTACCCTAAATTTTAATATCCAGAAATTCTAATGAATCAAATAACATCAGTCCGGAAAATGCGTTTGAAATTAGCCCCTTTCACAGTAGTTTGCCTTCATTAGAATATTTCAAACTCTCACAATTCAGTTTCAGCGCAGTCAGTAATATCTATTTATACTTACAGAGCGTAAAATTTCACACATGGCTTTGAAAATTACTTACTTCACAGAATTGTTCATTTATAAATTTCGCCTGAAAGTCGAATGCAGGGGAATATAAACCCTGAATATTAACTAAACCAATATGCAAAAATTTTGCATTATATTTTTTAGAGATAATTTTATTTTAGACTAGACACATAAACGAGAATAAAAACTAAAAATATATTTACTAATGATCTTAAAGTCAATTTTATCACAATGCCATTATGTTAAGTAATTGAAAACTTATTTCCTAAAGTTTACTATCCATAAACTTGTAGCTAAATTAGATATGAAAGATTTGTTTGAAAGTTCATTCTTTTACAAAAGTGGTCTTCATTAAAATACTTGAAGCTCTTAGAATCTTGTTTAAACGCGGTCAATAACATACGTTTACTTACATACAGCATATAACTTCACATATGCCATTTTTAACTATTTACAAATAAAATTATAATGCTTACATCTATGCTAAGATTAAAAAAGAAGTAAAATCATTAAATAGTAAAGAAACCGAAATGTAAGCTGCCTTATTTATATTTCCCAGAAATAATTTCACTTTATTCTGGAACAATAAACAGCAATAAAAAACTCCTTACTTTAATATTTACTAAAAATAGCATAATCCCTTTTATAATTATGCCATTATATTAAGTAATTTCAAATTTCCATAAGTTTAGTATTCAGAAACTTGTCGGTAAATCAAATCAAATTATTCAGGAAAAACGTATTCGAAAATGGCATCCTCTACAAAAGTTGATAGTGTTATAATATTTGAAGATCTCAATTTCTGATTTAGTTTCAACGCTGTCAAATATATATATTATTTATATAGAGAACATAACTTCAAACATTCTATTTTTAACTTTTTACAATAATTATTATCCTGTTTATAAACATACAAAATTACTCATAAAATTTAATTAGAAAAAAAAATAAAATCGCAAAATAAATAAACTAAAATTTAAACTTCATTATTAAAGTCTGTCCGAAATCATTTCACTTTACACTAGAGCAATAAACGACAATAAAAAAACTCCTTACTTCAATATTTATAAAAATAGTATAATCCCTTTTATCATAATGCCATTATATTAAGTAATTTCAAATTACCATACGTTTAGTATTCAGAAACTTGTCAGTAAATGAAATTAAATTATTCGGGAAAAACGTATTCGAAAATGGCTTCCTTTTCAGAAGTTGATAGCGTTATAATATTTGAAGATCTCAGGATTTAGTTTCAAAGCGGTCAAATATATATATTATTTATATAGAGCACATAACTTCAAACGTGATATTTTTAATTTTTTATAATAATTATATATATATAATTAATAATTGTGTTTATAAACATACAAAATTACTCATAAAAATTAATTCGAAAAGAAAAATCACAAAATAAACAAACGAAAATGTAAACTACATTATTAAAGTCTGTCCGAAATCATTTCACTTTACACAAGAGCAATAAACGACAATAAAAAAAGTTCTTTAATTCTATATTTACTAATAATCTCATAATCTATTTTATCACAATGCCATTATGTTAAGTAATTGAAGACTTTTCCCTGAAGTTTAATATCCAGAAACGTGTCGGTAAATCAAATCAAATTATTCAGGAAAAATGTGTTCCAAAATAGCTCCCTTCACAAAAGCTGACTTCATTATTATAATCGAAACTGTGATCCCTTTTCAACGAACGCCCTCAGGCGATAAAACTTTTTGAGAAGCGATAAAAACTGAAAGTCTTATTATCTTCGACAATTTTTCACCACCAGCCGAGCCATCGACAGAAAAGATTTTTTTTAACTTGTTCTTGTTAACACAGGCCGCTCCATATTAGGCTTTTTTTTTTAATAAGTCTTAGTCTTACAGGATTGTAGGGCTGCACATAAATTAAGGCTGTGATTGCTTCATGTAAAATTCAACCATCAGGACCTCCCGGGGGTCTCTGATTGTCAGGAATAGCAGAAAATTAATTAATCAAAAAAGTAACTTTGAGGAGTTTACGTTCAGAGGAAACTCGTTGTGTTAATTGCATCTTCAATTTACTGAATTTAGTGGAAGCGAAAAGTTAATTGATTGCTGGAAGAATATTTTACAGTGATAAATATTAAATTTCGTACTAATTAGTTATTTCCGATTTTTTTTTCTTTCCAAATATATTTATTTTTTATGAGTTAATTAATTAAAATTTATCTTTTACAAAACTGTTACTAGCAGAAAGTTGGAGCTCGTGAAATTAAAAAGTATTGTAAATGCAAAAATAATTAATTGGACATGCATTAAAAGAAAAAGTTATTCAAATAGATGAACATCATACACTTCATAATTTATGTTTTTTTATCATTTACTAATTGGCTTTTTTTAGTTATAATTTTTATTTTTTAAATTGTTACAAGTGATAAATCAAATGGAATATTGCTAAACGCAAGTGTACTTAAAGCTTCTAGATTTCTTTAAAGCAGATCAAGATTAAGAAAAGGCTAAACGCATATGACTGTATAATAAATCGAATACAATAAAGAATTCCAAATTAATCAAAATTAATAAATTAATTTAGATTATTCTTTTTAAATTTCTTAGTCACCTTCATCAGAATTTATTTATGCTAAACCTCAATCCCTTAAATACATTAATTTATTATTTACTTAAAAACGCAATTTAAACCCTTAAAGAAAGCTTTGTTTTAAATATTAAGTAGTTTATAATATTTATCTATATTCTTTCTATATAATTTGAGATCTTGCTTAAAAATATTTAAGTTAATAGTAAAGAATATTTTCAATTTGTGAAAAGATCGTTCAGACATGACACATACCGACATGAGGGCATTAAAGTATTTTACATAGTAGTTGATTAATACTTATTAACCAGAAAATAGCGTAGCATGATGCAGTTTTCTAAAATGAAGATCGAAACTATATTTACCATCTCATCTCATCAGCATGAAATTAATAAATGTTATAAAGGCACTTTTTCCTTATAAAATAATTCATTATCTTGAATTTAAATTCATTTTTTCAGTAATATAATCCAGATATTAGTATTTTGCTTGATATAACAATTTTTCTGACTTAAATTGGTCTTCCATATCAAACGCTTATAATTAAAAAGGTGTTTCTGTATAGTAATATAATACTATGACTATATAACTTACAATATGTAATAAAATGGTTAGATGACTTAAAATATAACTCGCTACAAAACATTTTACGATAAGCAAATTTAAATCAGTATTTAAATTTATTCATGAATTTTAAAGCAATTAAGAGGCTAATACAATATATTGACTAATATTATAAGCATTGTGTAAATACGAGTCCAGTTAACTTGTGCAATTAAAATTTTAAATACAAAATTAGAAAACATTATTAGTAATTACCATGCCGTATCATTGTAAATGAATCCCTTTAACAAAAAAGCAATTTATTTTTTGAAATAAGCAAAAATAAAATAACATTTAAAAAGCAAAATTTTACATTGTACTTATGTACCCGTAATTACTTTTGATCTTATGTTTGATATATCACGTATAAGAACTCAATATAAATGGTTCCAAGAGCTGACATCAATATTTTGATTAATTAGAGCAGATCTATTCTAATTTATGAAATTAGATTCCAAAAACATATTTCTCTGAATAAACATAATTTTGTACTCCTTACCAGACATCAAAATATAGGGATAGACGGAATCTTGAAATTTTTGACCCAAATATTTGGTTTGGAGAGCGATCCAATGTTTGGACCCTTAAAAATTAATTTTATTTTTTGCGTATTGCACCATGTTTCGAACACTTTTTATTATAAAATTATTTTACAATTATAAAATTCGTTTATCCAAAGATAATTTCATCATAAAAATAAATTTTTATAATTATTTATTATTTATTTTAATCGAATTTTAAATAAATGATCTTTTCAAAGTTCTATTTATTAGGAGCTATTCGACTGATTTGGTTCAGAACGTGAAAAATTCATGAAATTTCGTAACCTATTTTCAAAAAGTATAAACTTTTTTTTTACATATTCATCTCTAGATTAGTGGTGGCTCAGGGGTTTGAGCATTCGCTTCATAATGTCTTGCAACAGGTTCGATTCCCAGCGGTGACTGGTTGATGCGAATTTTTCCCCCGACTCGCAACGACCACATTGCCGACGTAAAAGATATTCTCAGTGGTAAAAATACCCTAACAGATCATGGTTTAGAAATCCCTTGCAGTCGGGCTAACCGAGAGAGATTTTCGTTGATTTCCTCTTAAATGCAAAGAAGGCTAATCCAAAATGGCTAGTTAGTCCCAATAATTGATTCAGAGATTCCTTTCTCTTCTGGATTCGAGTTCGAAGCTACAAGGCATGAAGTTGAACATTGAGAGTCCTAAACTCAGAATTGGTTTGGCAAGTTCAACGTCAGTTATAAAAAGATAAAATAGCTTTATTGCTCTCTAGATTGCAATAAGTTTAATTGGTCATTAACCTCGTATTCCCCCAGTGGTCATTGAATTCCAATCATTGTTAAAGAACAATTTTTAAACGTTCGAACAAAAGTTAATCAAGGATACAATTCGACAGTTCAACTTTGTCTTCTAGAAAACCAGCACTTTGTCTTACAAATAATTTAAGTTCTTAAAGGAAATATAACAAAAGATTAAATCGTTGCAGATTGTTGTAGATCATCGCACGCAAAAGCTATTTAGTTTGTCTAAACGTATATAGGGTCGATTTCTTAACTAAAATAAACTATGAAAATGCAAAAAAACCATTTAGAGAGGTTTACGCAATTAAATGCCTCTAAGCTCTGTAAGTAAAAAAAATTCAACTCTGTTGTTAAATTGCACTCTAAGTACTTTCCTTTAATGATTTTTCTCGAAGCTCTCATATTATTTGTAATGTTAGAATTCATTAAAAAGTGAGTATTTTCCTTCGAGAATTTTAAATATTACAAAATTGCGGTTTTTACTGTTTCTGGTGACTTAACTCGTTTAGATAGTTTTATTTGATAATTATTTGACACGGAAATTAAAATCTGTTAAAAATCAATTTAGCCTGCTTATTTCATAGTTTTTTTTTTTAATTCTTTGTAAACATATTTTCTACCCATTATTTTTTAAACTGAAATCGATAAAATTTGTAAAATAAAAAAACTAACGCGATTTTATACATAATGGTGATATCAAAGCATTAAAATAAAGCGTTACAAATTTAGGTATGAATGAAGAATTAAAATGTATGTTTTAGTTCAAAACATGCCGAGGTCATTAAGACTTGGAAAAAATCTTGAAATGTATTGTTGATGTTTCGGTAAAAATCTATGAAGTGAAATTAAAATTTTAATTAATTTTCAAATTATTTCAAATAATTTTTTCCTCATCTGCCATTAATGTATTTTTAAATATTTCTACGCAGAAAATAAGAAAATAAAATGTCTTTTTTTTCGAATGGATAGTATCACGATAAGAATTATTATGTTCTTTTTTTACTCATACGGAAACTAAAAGAGCGGGTTAAATTTAATTTGTACATTTTCTAGAAAAAAGTTAAAGTATTTTTTCCAGTGTCTATTATAAGTGAATACATATACTTATGTATTTAAAATTTCCAAACCTTTTTTGATTGCTGGAGGGAACAGAGAAATTTTTTTTCAGTAACGACAAGGATTCTGAAGCTATATATTATTACGAAGTAACATGTATTTAGATTTCTTTTACAAATCACTAAATTGCTTTTCTTTTCTTTCAAACTTATTCACAAATAGTGAAAATAAATTAGTATTTCATATATTTCTTTAAAAAATTGTCTCAGTTTTCATCAATCTTAATGAAAATTTGAAAGAATCAAAAACAATCCTGCATCAATTTCAGAAAATTATCGAATTAAATATTCATTTTTGATTAGTTAACTAACCCTAAAATTTTTAAACTCAAATTTATTAAAGTTTAAATTCAATAAACATTTTTTTAAATAAAAAATGAATTTTGGGTCAAAGAAATTTCGTCAAAGAAAACCAATTTTATTTTGTTATTACACGAATAAAAATTATGGTAAAAGATCAAAAACCTTATTCGAGTTCTTCTGGATCATGGAACATAAATAGGTTATTTTCTGTTCTTGATAGTACTCAAGAACAATAATGTCCCAAAAAAAGTAAATATATGAAAAAAAAGTCAAAGCTACCAAAAGAGAAAAAACTCATTCTTGGATAATCGCCAAAGTTCTCGCCAAAGAAAAAGTATGTTCTAAGAAGGATTCTAGGAAAAAGTAATCGAAATGTGACTGGAAAAATAATGAATTCAATGATTCTATCAATCGAAAAAAGACATTATTGGTAAAAGGGAAAAGAAATCCACCCTTATAAAGAAACATGGCTTGGATTTATCACTATAAATGGATGTAATGATTAAATCGTACTGCTGTTTCTTATAAGTATTTTTTAACAAAAGCTGATTTTTTTAACTAATTCTTTTCCTTCTTCTCACTGTTTAAGATCAATCAAATTTAAATAATTCCATTTAGAACGGAACGTACATTTATTGCTTTTTAATTGGCAGCTTTTTAATACGATGCAAATTTAAAGTTCAAATACTTGTCCAATAATACTCTCGAATTTTATACTCTGGCATCGTGATGTTGAAATCTAGACACTTTTTCTACTCTTTGAAAATATGCTTTTAAGTTCCTGAGTTCCTGAACTCAGGAACTACCAAGTTCCTGAACTATAGAATGGATGAGACAATTGTATATTTAACTGCTTCATACAGAAAAAAAAATTCATTTAAAATATTATTTTCTGTGATCTGTTGAATTCCTGAATCAAACAGCGAATGGACCCAATTTGTTTCACAGTTTTTTCAGGTAATTAAAATAATACTCTCTGTAACCATTTATGCTCCTAAACCAAATAACAGATGGACCGAATTTTCTTCAATTGTTTTGTTTAGAAATTGTTTTAGTTTTTCAAATGAGAATTAAGTAATCTTTCGTGTTCCAGAATTGAACAATATATGATAAAATAGATAGATTTGTTTCCTTTATTGTTCTGTTCTTAAATTTTTGAAATATTTTCGGTTACCTACCATGCTTTAAAAAAAACAATACACATGTGACAAATGACGCAAGTATACATTTTGCATGTGAACGTGTGACCAACGTGATTAATTATCTATTTTTCGTAATGTGTAATTTAAATATTAGTCATATAATATAATTTCTGTTATCGCTCAGCTACAACGTCACTTTCATTGCATCCATTGAAGAACCCGTGAAGATTCGTACCCATCAAATTCCAAAAATTAGTCTCATCAAAATCGTGTTTCTTTTCTAAACTAGCGTTAAAATTAATGGCCATGAATCGCCAGAAACTACTGTTTTTTTTATATCGCACTACTAACTAAATTGTTTTTTTTTAAAGCAGCAAACTACTCACTACACTATTTTTTTTAAAAAAAAAGAGTAGCAAACTACTCACTACACTATTTTTTTTTAAAAAAAAGAGTAGCAAACTACTCACTACACTATTTTTTTTTAAAAAAAAAAGAGTAGCAAACTACTCACTACACTATTTTTTTTTTAAAAAAAAAGTAGCAAACTACTCACTACACTAATTTTTTTTTAAAAAAAAGAGTAGCAAACTACTCACTACACTATTTTTTTCTAAAAAAAAGTAGCAAATTACCCACTGAACTATTTTTTTTAAAAAAAGAGTAGCAAACTATTCACTACACTATTTTTTTTAAAAATAGTAGCAAACTACTTACTACACTATTTTTTTTTTTGAAAAAAAAAGCAGCAAACTACTCATTGCACTATTTTTCTTAAAAAAAGTAGCAAATTACTCACTACACTATATTTCTGAAAAAAGCAGCAAACTACTCACCACACTATTTTATTTTTAAAAAAAAGTAGCAAATTACCCACTGCACTATTTTTTTTTTAAAAAAAAGAGTAGCAAACTACTCACTACACAATTTTTTCAGATAGTGAAACACTACACCACAAAATAAGAAAAAAAAGTAGCGACTGCAGTAATTTCACTACTTGTAGTGTGCTACTACTGACCACTTCTCATAACTGTTTTCCCATTGAAAGTTTGAAATGACTTTCAAATCTTATTTTTTCCTTTATTATAAGTTATCAGTTTTTATAAATGGTAAATAATTAAGCTTTGAAATGCACCATTTCATATTTGATATGTATGATTAATCAAATTATTTTATATTAATTATATTATTTTCATTAAATAAATGCATAAGTGTACCAAAATTTATGGAATATTTCTTCTTTTCCTAGGTAAGTCATATTTTTTGATGTCTTATTTGCAATGAAGATAACCCAATGTTCTGAAAGGTATATACGTTTCTTCTAATTCACAATATTTGATACAATTCTTTCGAAGAGAAGATATATGGACTCGCTTAAAAGGAGGTTTATAATTGTTGTGGTTTTGAAATCTGATTATTTATAACTTGCTCATTCATAAAAAGGCTTGTTACTTAAAAAATTAACCTCTAATATTAGTTTATTTTTTAATTATTTTTAATAATTTTACTTTATTTAATTTATATATTTCATTTTAAGTAACAAAAACTACAAATTGTTTGAAAGGCATACTTATTACTTTGTAAATTTTTATTCACAGTGTTTTATAAATATATTTAATAAATAGTGTTTCTTCCGTTGGCCAAGATATTTAAATTTTCCCAATTGATTTTTTAGATTCCATTTTTGAAACTTAACACACTACTTTGGATATTTTATGAGTCGAAATTTCTAAACATTTTAAGTAAGCAGTATATTATATATTATTCATTTCGAAAATGCAATGAAAGCCCACTTATGCTATTTATTTTTAAAGCCTCCTTTTTACAATTAAAAAAAGCAAAAATGCAAATAAAATTTTCCTAATTACCACTGAGAATAACAAACATTGAATCACTGAAAAATCACTGAGTACAGGACAATTATTATAAATGATTTTCAAGAATTTATTATAATAAAATTGTTTTCTGAAAATTAATTTTAAAGCACTGCCATATTACACATTCTAATGCAAATATAGAAAAATATGTAATTTTTTAGAGTTTTATAACTTTCAGTACCAGAATAAAAAAATAATTTTTAGAACTTATTATCCAGAAGACTTTTGTTTTCTGCAATTGTTAATTGACTATATAGTAATTTATAAATATAACCTTCTCCTACTACTGAAGTATAAAGGAATATAGCAAAAATATTTTGCAATTTTTATTTTTTATTTAACTTTTATAAGTAATTATAAGATAAACAAATTACGAACTATATTGCCAGGGGGCTTGCAATTTTAAGTACACATATCGTCGCTTTGAAACTAAACCGTGGTAACTCAAAAAAGCAAGTTTTTCAGGAGAGCGATTTCAAACTCTCCGCGCTAATGCTAATCGCGGCAATGCGATGACGATTTATCTGCTCTCTAAATTAACTTTAAGGAACTATAAAGATAACAGGTTGTTTTTCTAAAAGGGTGACTTTTTTTTTTACACAAAATGACCAAAAAATCTCATTTTTCGACTTTTTTGAGTTACAACGGTTTAGTTTCAAAGCGACGATATGCGAACCTCAGATCATAAGTAAAGGAATTCAAATATTTTAAATGGTAAATTGCACCTAAAATAGGAACAAACATGCTTATTGTTGTATTATGGTCTATTTAAATACAATGATGAATGGATTTAATAATAATTTAGAAGAAAAAAAAATAAATCCACCTAAAATTCAAAGATAAAGTTTTTCCAAAGAACATTAAAATACTGCTTTGAATTTCAGTTTCAAAACTATTTTAGTTGTGTAAACCACGCAAAATAAATAATTATTGAAAAGAATCTAACATTAATTATTAGAAAAAAATATTTAATTCTCGGCGGTAACATTTCAAAATTACGCAGAGAAGCACAAAAAGTTAAAGTTTTTAAATGCATGTATGTACCTTGACATTAAACAATTAATTTAAATGCACATAATAATATTACTAACTCAATATAATCTCTCATTATTTCTCTAAATCGGTATATCTTATATAGATTTCGTTCTACTATAAAAGTTGTCTCGACTACTACGCTGTCAAATTTCACCATACGATACCATGGTACACATACGTGTACCTGCATGTTCTTGATTTATTATTTTTAAATAAAGTAAATATAAATTTAAAAGCTTCATACAAACCACAGAACGACTAAATCAACAGAAATTTTTTTTTCAGAATAACTAAATTATATAGTATCTAAAATTATTATCGTTTTTTAACACATGTATTTTGCGTCATTTTTCAAAAATCACTTCTATTTATGTGGATTTCAACCCGAATAACTTATATATTCTGCTGTTGTTGTTCTTCCTTTACGTCGCACTAGAGCTGCACAATGGTCTATTGGCGACGGTCTAGGAAACATCCCTGAGGATGATCCGAAGACATGCAATCACAATTTTGATACTCTGCAGAGGGGATGGCACCCCCCCCTTCGGTAGCCCGACGACCTGCACGTGAAGTCGAGCACTTTACGGTAGAACAGTTTAGCTAAGACCAATACCGCACACCCTCGGTCCCTACGCAGACTGACCCAAGTAGTCACCCACTCGCACACTGACCGCAGCCAGTGATGCTTGACTTCGGTGATCTGTTGGGAACCGTGTCTTAACTATCATTCATATATTAATTTTATTTTCTGAAGAAGAGGCAGCCAATGGATTACTAGAATTTATTTGAAAAAAAAAAACTACTCATTTTCAGTCAGTCATATTTTTATAATAACAAATTCCAGTTTGTATAATAAAACTTTTCTTAAATATGAAATGTTCATTCATAAGAATTAAAAAATATTTGCTAAAAATGAATAAAAGTTTGAGCATATCAAAAGAAACAGTATCTAAAAAAGCATTTTCTAGCGAAATGAAATTATAATCACTGCCATCTATGAAACAACTAGTTTTTGATGATTTTATTCCTTCTTTGCTTTTTTCAACTTTAAAGATAGCTAGTCACAGTTTTAATTTCTATTTCCATTTAACATATGCTGAAAGACCTAATGTATGTGGTTCATGTATTCAAATGTTCGTTTCTTACTCGAACTCCACAAATAAATAATTATCTACATTTAACATACAGAAACCTGCAGCTCAGAAAAAGCACAAAATTTTTAGTGATTATAAGAAATATTTCTTGCTCTTTTTCACGTTCGATTGAACTATTATTCTGTTAACTTTATGCGAAATTCGTTGAATTATTCTGCTAAATTATGGAATTCGTTTCAGCTAAATTGTCATTTCATAAAAAAGTTCAATATTTTTTTTTAAAGAAAAGCAATTTTGTTAAAAAAATGACGTTTTGTTCAAAGTTTAACTCGTTAAAATAAAATTTCATTTTATCGCAAATTAACATTTAGTTAAAAAGGAGACATTTTGCTGAAAAATTGGTATTTGTTAAATAAAATTCCAGTTTGATAAAAAAAAATCACTTTTTTTAATATAAATTACACCAAGAGCAGGAAAAGCTAATTTTACAGCAGAAAAATAATGTTATGAAAAAATAAGAATAAAAAAAATTGCATTTAACACGAAACAATATGAATATCAATGCTGAACTAGAGATTCTATTGAATACTTTAACAAAATAATTTGTGAAGGCAGCACTGGATAAGCACTGATGCAATAATCTTTATTTATTTCAACAATTAGAATTTTTGAAAAAAAGGTGCAATAAGCACAATAGAAATGCAGTATAATGCCTCTAAGTTAATTTATTATTAATGATACACAAATTATAATTAAACTTTAAAAAAATGTCAATACTTACACAAATAATAACTATCTC
Organism: Parasteatoda tepidariorum; assembly: GCF_982258835.1. Lineage (NCBI taxonomy): Eukaryota > Metazoa > Arthropoda > Arachnida > Araneae > Theridiidae > Parasteatoda > Parasteatoda tepidariorum. The sequence continues at coordinate 87,331,459 of NC_141760.1, read as the reverse complement.
AAATAATAGTTTAATTTCAAATAATAACTTCAAATTTTCATCATGGCAATGGATTTAAATGCAAGATATCATAAACTAAAACGCTAAATGTGTTTTATTCACCACTGATGTCAATTATTCGGGTAATAATTCTAGAATATTGCAATCTTTATTTGAAAAGGATAAAATTTAAAGGCAAAAAATGATCAAATTTTTGTTAAATAAATGAAGAAATTACTTATTAATCAAATGAAAAAATTACTTACAATAATAATTATTGTAAGTATGAGTTTCTTTACTAGTGCTAAAATTGATGTTTGACTCATTTAAATATTACATCAACTAATGCTCATTATAGTGAAACATTGCGTAAACCTAGCTATCAAAATAACGACCGATATAATATTTCAACAACAACAAAAAAGCATGATTTTACTAACTACTTGACGTTATTAAGACGTTGACCCTGAAATAGCTGTAATATTTTATTTCTTAATGTATAAATTTATATACTTGCTGTATTAAATATTTCTGGGTAACAGTAAATAGCTCATGCTTAAAAAAGCATTTTAAATGAATATGCTTGCGAGATATTTTATAATTTGGTTCAAATAAAAACTATGCATAGAAAAAATTCCATGTCTAGACGTCTTTTTTCTCTTTTTCTTTTTTCCCCCTCCCTCTACCACTTTCTCTTTTTTTAAAATACATCTCTTAATTCAGTGCACTTAATTTGTGATTAAGCTGGACAAAAAGTATCTGTTTCAGTTATAGTTAAAAATGCATATATTTAGAATTTAAAGTTCAGTTTTATTTGAAAAATTAACTGTAAACACGTTATTGAAGAATATGAAAACTATGAAGCAGTCAATATGTCATTTGCTTGATAAAAGTCAAATCTCTGTTGGATATTCTTTTCTTTATTTTATGCGATGGCCATTAAAATTTTTTTTCGAATAGAATTTACCAAATTCATATTAATTTACCTGTTTAAAATATTTTATTTCCCATTAAATGCATTATTAATTCAAATTCATTAAACTCTGCATGAAAGTCTAAATATTTTTCTTGACTTATTTTTCTTCTAAATATTTTTTTATCCACACAGCTCCGACTTTTTATCTCACATTTTGAATGTAATGTGAATCAACATGCTTGAAAAATTAGAATTTTATCTGCAGCATGCATGGCTCATATGAAATGAGAATTTATTAAGTGCTTCTATACAAAAAATACAATTGTATATAAGTTGGAAAATATTTGAAAATTACCTGCAATACTATGATGTCTTCACATAATCTAATTATTATCATCGAAGAAAAAGAATTAAAAAAAAAAAAATACGAAAAATTGGTTAGCTTGAAATTCTTGAAAAAACATGGTAAACACAAGACGCATTAAATTTATGACACAAACAAGAATGGAACTTCCAATATCAAGTATTCTGCTTTACTCAACACCTTATTCGCGTTCAAAATACTCAAACGCAAATCATATCTCGAATTCCATTCAGAGCAAAATATCTGTTATAGCAATGCCGATCACGCAATTCAAAGAACTTTATTCAATGTATGATAATGTGAAGCTTTGCTTTTCGAACATATTATTTCTCTTCATATTTAATAATTATTACATATATTACTAGAATTTTATGCATGGTTCAAAGTCTGTGAGGAAAAACAAAAACAGGACAAATGAGTCTCCCTGAAAGAGTGGCCGTGCAGGATTCGCCAAACTGTGGTAGCGGGTTCGCATCCCAACGTAACCCTGGATGTATCTTTGAGATGTTATTCTTTAATTTGTAGGTAGGTATTTTATTTACATCACATGAGAACTGTACAATGGGCTATAGGCGACAGTATGGGAAACATCCCTCAAGTCGTTCCGAAGACAGGCTAACACAATTTTGATCCTCTTCAGAGAGAATGGCTTTATTGGTTTATTGGAATCACATACATTTGCAGGCTTGTGTGCTCAATTTAGGCATATAAACCTTTGTCAAATAGAAGGACAGATAGAACAATGCAGAGAAGGACAGCACAAAGATGCATCCGGGGTAACAGCGAGATTCGAACCTGCTACCTCCACGCTTTGCACAGCATTAGGTGAGCGATACCGCTCGCCAGGGAAGCCCTTGAGAATGGCTCTTCCGCTTTGGCAGCCCGATAACCTGCGCACGAAGTTGAGCACTTTATGACAGAACAGTTTAACAAGGACCAATACGGCATACTTTTGGTTTCTAAGCAGGCTGATCAAAAAGGTCACCCAGGCGCACACTGACCGCAGCCAGTGATACTTGACTTCGGTGTTCTACTGCGAACCGTGTCTTTACAATTAGTCCACTGCGGGACCTTCAATTTGTATTACGTCCCGCAGTGGACTGATCGCTAAGACACGGTTCCCAGCAGATCACCGAAGTCAAGCATCACTGGCTGCGGTCAGTGTGCGGGTGAGTGACCACTTGGATCTGTCTGCGTAGGGATCGAGGGTGTGTGATATTGGTCCTCGTTAAACTGTTCTACCGTAAAGTGCTCGACTTCGCGTGCAGGTCGTGGACAGAAGCGGGGGTGCCATCCCCTCTGCAGAGGATCAAAATAGTGATGGCATGTCTTCGGATCATCCTCAGGGGTGTTTCCCAGACCGTCTCCAATAGACCATTGTGAAGTTCTAGTGCGACGTAAATGAACTACAACCACAACAATTTGTATTATGTGTTATTTAATTTGACAAAGTCTTATAAGCCGTTTCATAATGAGCATATTGAGCTAGCGTGATATAAAATAAGGACCAGAAAACATGTGTTGCAAACTAAAATCGCAGTTAAACTATTTATACTCTTGCACTTGCAATTTCTCTGACACATGTAAATTCGGGAAGAAAAACCCTACCATTATTTATGCGGCAAAGGAATATCTTCTCGAATTTATTCTAAACAAGTTAGTAAAATTGTTAAAGGATTCCTTAACGTTAAGGACTTTGTTAACTACCTTGGGATTCGGAATTACTGTACTCAATTCAAATCTTATATTAGTAACTTTCAGTCTCTAAGGCCAACCATTTCGCGTGATGCGTTAAGTTTCAACCTTCAGCCGGGGTCCAATTACCCGTGCTGAAGAATGAGTGTCTGAAAGCACTCACTTTCTCTCAGCGTTTCTTAATGGTTCGGAAATCAATATAATGTATTATGAAATTTTTATTTATTTATTGGTAAACATATAAGCAAGACTTGTCAAGTAGAAAGACAGATTGTTTGATTCAGAGAAAGACAGCACGAAGACATATCTAGGGTTGCGGCGAATGTATTAAGTCTGGTCTTCAGAGTCGGAAAGTTGTCCCATAGTCAGATTAATGAAGAACGTCGAGCAGAGGTCAGAACGTCGAGTAGAGGTCAGGTTTACTACAACCTTCTGACCTCGAATCTGAAATGAGATATTGGAGTATACGTACGTGCCAGTATTGTCTTTAGATCATCATTGTGAATCTATCTCAAATTAACACACAACTAATTAGTTTAACTTTAGTGTGACCAATCAAACAAATACTTCTTCAACTTAATTTTTATTTATTACGCATGCATATGCAAGCTTCTGTTCTAATTACAAAGTACAGCCAAGTTGATTACAAAGTACAGCCAATGCCAAGTTGAGGTAGGTAGGTAGGTACTTTATTTACGTCGCACTAGAGCTGCACATTGGGCCATTGGTGACGACCTGGGAAACATCCCTGCAGAAGGTAGGAAGACACGCCATCGCAATTTTGATCCTCCGCAGAGAGGATGCCTCGGATCGTGAGATGGGTTTGGATGGCTGAGGTATCACAAAGTCTAGCACTTTACAGTAGAACAGTTTAACGAGGACCGATACCGTGCACTCTCGGTCCCTAAGCAGGATGATCGAAGTAGTCATCCTCCCTATTACTGACCGCAGCCAGCAATGCTTGACGTCGGTGTTCTATAAGGAACTGCGTTTTTACTATCAGACCACTGCGAGGCCCTGTGAAGTTGAAGAACGGATAGTACAAGTTAGAGAGGGAAAACACAAGGATACATCCTGGGTAAGGATTGGATTCGAACCCACTACCTCCAGGTCGCAAAGTGTTTGGTAGATGGGCGGTAAACTTCGGTCAGGGAGGACTCCCAAGATAAATTTATTTCATTTAAGTGCTTACAAGTTATTCAAAACAATGTGCTAACTTTATATGCTGACTTTCTATAATCAAACTGAAACTTATTAGTCTCAGTTCGAAACATTTTCACTCAATTAGATGAATTCAACATCCTTCATTTCACCTTAAAATCTTTAAAGTCTTACATATATAATGTGTTTTTCAAGTATAATAAGTGTTAAATGTTTTTTTAATATAGTAAGGATGTAGTATCAGCACTTAAATAAAGTTACAATACAGTCAAATACATTCGATTAAATAAATAAAACAAGCAAAATATTTCATAATTTTTTTACGTTAACAGAATTCACGAAAAAACCATTTAAGTACTGCAAATTAATCATTTCTAGGGTGCACCTCAAATATACTGATAAGTTGAAACAGACAGAAATAAAAATTGCAAAATCAGGTACTGAAAAAAAATTTCTGTAGTGAATCATATTTTTTTTTCTACAAGTTTCACATCTGTCCCTGAGACTATAGCCGGATATATTCGCAATCTAGAAAATATTAACCCAAGAGTATAAACAAGAAAGTTGTTAAGATTACAATTGTTGATTTTCAGTGTTTATACGGAATTATGTGTTGCATCTAGAAAATTTTATACACTTTGAAAACAATTAATTCAGTAAAAAACGGCTCTTAATAGCCAATTATTCTTTAAATAAAAAAAAAAATATTTTTAAATTTTTTAAGAATTTTGCAATTTAAATCATTTTGGTTGGTATTTTCTAAAATAATGTTTTGATGGCCAATTTAATTGAATTTGTCGATAAAGAAAACATGTTTGCTTTGAAAAAAGCTGTTTTACTTGCTATTTTTTGTAAATTCAATTATCAAGCTATTAGGAGTGTCACATTTGCTTTAGTTGGTAAACTTTCACTTATTACATTAAAAAATTTTACTCACTGTCACTTTTTTCTTCTTGATTGTTTATATTGTGTTGGAATAAAATCATTAAGAAAAGAGGATTAATTCACATAGGATTAAATTATATAAAAAACTATGCTATCTAATGCATTTTTTTAACAAAGTCTTTATAATATTATTTTAATAGAAGGCTGCAAATTAGTGATTATAAATAACTTGTCTTTTCTCTGAACTTTCTGACTTACGTATAATATTTTTGACCTCCGATTTAGGAATTTATTAAGTTAATTTTCTGACCACAGTATTTGGTACCTTTGGTTTCTTATCACAAGAGGGGTAAATCAAGTGAGTTAAATTTTGTGATCATGCTTTTGTTATTTTTTTTTAAATTATGACGTTCTTTTTTATGGAAGATGGTAGAAGTGTAGCTCATTTCAAGTTAACTTGGGGAAGGCATTAACCACGCCACACTGCCTCACACTTGTATATATAGGGTCGACCCCATTCACACACGTCACAGCAGAGGACAAGCACTCTGAGAGTGACATCCATTTTCCAAGCGGAATTCGAACCCGCGACCATTAGCACTTTTTGCCGTCGTGATTACAATACTGTTTGTGGTTGTGATGAATGCACGTGTATTTCCATTATTTATTTACTTTCTCAGCGTTGTAGTTTTATTTATTTATTCATGTATATATTCCTTTCTTACTATTTATTTACTGACAACGCATATTTACAAGTACATCAATTTATTGCTTCATTGCTAAACATTTCATATTAAAAATAAACATATTTATAATAATATACTTGCACTAATTCATTCAAACAATTGTTATTTTGAAAATGTTACATAATATTTTGCGAGATCACTACAGTTCTGTATTTAAAAATGCATTAAGTTTACCTCAAAACAAAAATGGTGGTAACTATGATTAAATATTTTTTAATGCGTAAAAACACACACTCATATTTTAAAGATGAGCTTTTGTTTCAGTACATGTATAACAGATAGTATTAAAGTCAACGCAAACTCTCGCGGAGTTTTATTCAAATATAAACAACTTACAATGTGATATTTAAATTGTGCCAACATCGGTGTTTTCGTTGGCTGAAATATTTTACGTAGGGTGTGAAAGCATGAGGGATTCTTATAATCTTGAGTTTTAGATTAATTTACACCCTTTAAATTGTATATGAAAGTTCAATTTGGGGTTAACTTGAAAAACTGTGTTTTTTTCACACTATTATTAGGGTTGTTCAATATCAAATTCGCAAAGATAGTACACCACAGTTATTACAAACTAAATAAAAAGACGATTTTTTTTACAAACTAATTAAAAGTTGATTCTCTTAACAGAGTAAAAAATTATAAACTAAGTAAAAAATTGCATTTTTTTAAAAAGTAGCAGTACTGCTGTGTGTTCTTCTAGCTTATTGCTATGTGCGTCAAGGATGAAGCGCAGCTAGTTTATTTTATTTTTCTGACTAAAGTAACTAAATTTCCACAACCCTTCCTTTTAATTTTTCATGGAATGCCACTGTCACGAAATATTTTAAGAATAAACAATATTTCATAAGGTACAAAACAGTACAAACACCTATGGTATTTTCTAGAAGCGGTCATCTTTCGAAGAAAAAAAAACAAGTTTAAATTTTATCCCTTTCCTTTAAATGGGAAATTCCTATCTGGCAAGTTATAATATCTGGCATTGTTTCTGTGCTGTGCTAGGATATTTCAGAGAAGCCAAAACAGAGGCAGACAAAAGTGTGACATTTAATTCAGACTTACCGATTCATTTCAACAAACGTTAGCTTTTCTAATTCTTAAATTTTTGCCTATAATTAAAATTCTTTAACTTTTCTGGCCTTTTAATCATTAAATGAAATAACTATTCATAATATTACAGTAAATGAGATAATTATTTTTCTCTTGTTAATTGTAATTATTGTAGAAAACTCTCTCCTACCCGTAAGTTAACTTATAATCCAGAGGCATTTAAAGATTTGATCTCTCTTTTTTTTATTGGAGTATTTTTTTTTGTAGTTGATCGCAATTATAATACAAGCTCTTCTGATTTAAAATTTATTACCTTTACTGAAAATAAATCAAGCATTACTTTTTTTGTTTTAATTTAGAAAATGACAGACAGGAGAGCTGGTCATTAAATGCCGCTGGATCAGAACTTCACATCCCGTAAGAATGGAAGGTGGAAAAGAGCTTTTGCTCTTTTTTTTAAAGAAAACAATAGCAGCAAATTAACAACAGAAACGCAGAAAAATTATTAAATATTATTTAAGGATAGTTTCACAAAAAAATAATATTTAATTTTTCATTATTTTGCTATTTTGTTGAATTGTGAGAAAGTTTCTTTGGTTTCATCTTGTTTAAAATATATAATTAGTTGCATTGATTTGGTTTAAAAAGCATAGTGACTTTTACAACAGAAAAAAATATATACCTTCTCGAAAAATTCACAATTTATTTCTAGATATATAAAAAAGACAGAGAGTATTTCTACTAAAAGCATATAAGCTTCTTTAATTGGCATAAAACTCAGACCCTCAACTATATAGGTCACACGAGACACTTCAAAAGAATTTTCTGAGTACAAAAAGAATTTTTTTATGTCGGAAAAAGCAATCAAATCAACACTTCTTAAGTTTCTCGTATCTTTTTTTGAAATGTGAAACTGTCATGGAATTTTTTTTACCTTTTTACAACTAGTTAGAGTTAACAAGATAAAGAAATACCATACGAACTCTAATATTTGCTGACGAAGTTACTTCCCTTTGAATTTAAGATTCTTGATGTTTTTTTATTTCTTCAATAATTTATTTTCCAACATCCACCTAAATTACTTCAAAGCTTTGATCTTAAATTTGATCTTGAGTTTCTAAATTATTTTGAATAAAAGAAACAAATTCTAAGGGAAAATGGGTTTTAAATATTTTCATTGTAAGCGATGTAAAAATTATTTTTTTCATAAGTGTTTTAGTTGTATTTTTATAATTAATACTTTTGAAGTGTTAAGTGTTTATTATATTTCAAAACACTTTAACTAGGATGCTTTACAACTAATTTATTAAAATATTTTTACAAGTTTGTTTAAATTTTTTTGATAATATATTTTGTGAAAGAACATTTTTTTAATAATTAAAAAATATAACTTGTCAAGAAGTCGTATATATTTAAGATTATAAATAACATAAAATAAAAAATTAAGCAAGCAGATACTTTTATAGCTTAATTTATTAATGAATTATATTTAATTTATTAATGAAAAAAAATCGATTATCCTAGCTGTACGTAGATCCGTAATTTTGGTATCCATTAAAACAGTAGGGGAGAGTGGGGTCAATTGTAACAATTTTTGCTTAACAATTTTTAACTAACAAAAAATCCAATATATTATTAGTATTAATTGACAGACGAGTAAAGTAGACTATCCTCTACTAGAAAAAAAATAAATACCTTATTTTAAATGTTATTATATTAATTATTAACAATTTTTGACAGTCGTGCACTTGTTACAATTGTCCCCACTTACGGGGTCAATTGTAACAGTTCATAAATTCAACTGAAACATAGTTAATTATACATATTATCATAGTTGTGATATACTTTTTTATTGATCAAAATAGTAGTGATATTTTAGGCATAAAAATAATAATGAGCAGAGACCTAAAGGGTTAAACTTTTAACTTAAAGGGGTTAAAAATTTTAATTTATGCTGTGAAGGGTAACAAATAAAATAATGCAGCACATGCAACATAATATAAATGATATAGGAAACTATTGGTGGTTCTTAAAGAGTTAAGTAGAGGTTTGTAAACATAAGATTATTTATTTTCAGCTGTTACATTTGTCCCTTTACTTATTGTTACAATCGTCCCCAAGACACCACTTCAGCTTTATTTATTAAAAACAATGCTAGTTAATTAACAAAACTAATCTTTTTTTTTGAAATGTTAATTAAGGTGTCCACTTACGCATTCGGTTAATAATTTTTATTTGGTTAAACAAAATTAATTTGTTACAATATAATATTCTAATACCAAAAAAAGTACTTACGTAGCGTGAAAATATATTTTGTGATGTAACTCTTTCAAAAGTACATAAAAATAGTTGCCGGCAGGGGTGCACATGTAGATTTATTAAATACACCTTGTGCGCCTCCTAGGAACCAAATCTGGAACCCGACACTCGACATTTTTGCTCTGTTACAATCGTACCCTGTTACATATAATATAATCGTATAATATATCGTAATAATATATCGTATAATCTCTAATAAATTTGCTTTTTTTTAAAATTTGCTCTCCAATAATTTTTTTTCTCCATTAAATTTGCTTTTACTTGCGCAACCTAAGATTTTTTTTTTTCAATTTCCCTTGGTTTTAAATTTTTGATAGCCTTGACTATAAACCAAATAAATCTGGAGTTTTGATAGCTTTATATGCGTTTATTCATTAGCTTGTAAAAACTATGAAATTCAAAACGTGAATTATTTTTTAAATAAAGCTGTAAGGCTAACTACCGATACTGGTATTATTTTTTTAAATCGTCTCTCCTGAATGATAAAGTTGGTCCTTATGGATGATCTTAACACATTAAAATTTGCCTGTAAAATTTTTAAACATTATTTTAGGGATGGGTGCTAATTTTTACTTTTAACTTGCAGTCTAAGTTTTAAGACCCTTGCACAGTTTGATCAAGCGTTATTAGATTTACATACTCAAACTCTTCAATTTATTACACAACTATGATTACAAACTTTTCATTTTATTATTATAGAACTTATTATTATTAAAATACATTTTATTATAATATTCTACATGCATCTTGCATTCATAACTTGCGTTTTATACCTAATCTTGAATTCTGATACTGAAATATAGAGTAAATTCTCTCTTTAATTTTTTTTTTAAAATAATGTAGTTAAATTCTAGTTTTTTTCTACTTTACTATATTGAAGCAATAATTTGTTTCTGAAAAAAAATATAGTATCTTAGCGTTGTGAGAAGGTCCTAGTTAAACAAAGTAGATTTCAATTTGAAAGTAAAAATTAATGAGTTTGATTCATAGTTGGAATTAAATTCACTATAAAAAATAGACGCCTTGTTTAAATTTAATGGTTAGCAAATTTACTAATCTGCTTACGAAAGTGGTTTTGATATAAAAAATTAAAAAAAACAATGTTATTCAGGGAGACAATAAGATGTTTCGCATAGATTGAGGATATCTTGGAAAAAGTCTAGAAAATTGTTAAGTACCTATCTTGAAACAATACTAAAGAGAAATTTCATGCGGTTTATTATTGAACTATCTTAATCCATTTTTAAGTATCATGTTTTATTGATAAATTCATTTAAAGACAAAACTCTGTATTGAGAAAGAAAATAAACAAGATGTTTTAAATCTTCTTTGGCTATTTTTGTCATGCAGGGAACATACGACTGATTGTATTTGCTTATTTTTATGGTTGGAGGAAGGAAGAAAATGTTTATTCCCAAATTACGTGATCACTTGCTAAACGTATGTTTCGACGTACAGCAACACGTAAGAGAAAAAGGCGACGTGATGATTGCAAAAGTATCGCAAAACTTTCTCGTTTTCTTTTCAATCTTCGCACTCTAAGATTGCTTCCTAGAGAAAAATAACGTGTTTTTCCTTGCATTTTTTTTTAAAGAAAAACATATAATTTGCTTTTCAAACATACATTGATACTAGAAATCTCCAACTTCAAAACTAGATAAATATATTAAAAACTAGGACATGAGGTGCATTTGTTTGTCAATGTTGATAAATATGTACTTGAAAAAAAATTCTTTTGCTAAAAATAGGCAGCCAAAGCCATTTGTTCTTGTAGATAAATAAAAATAAATGCAAATGTAAAACGTATACTCTGTGCACGGCGAAAAAAACCAGGTTAAATTACGTACTGTATGGTAATATCATTTCTAGCAAAAACACAAATACGGTACTTAAAGAAATGAAAAATAAAAATATACGTTATTTTTATTTTTATTTTCGTTTATTTTGGTAATTTTTCCGTTCATATGATAATGGTTTTGTGGATATTCTGGTTTTTAAAATTATGGTTCTTATGACCACAGACATCGTAAAAAATACACAACTAAAAAATAAATTTAACCGAATAAATGAGTTTGTATACTATGATATAAGGTACCGTGATAAAATTAACATATTTCACCACATTCTACCAAATTTTATTTCATGTCAAAATATCCTATTTAATTTCACCAAAGTCATTAACAGAGTGCTTCCGTAAAAAGTTTTACGTTTTTTTGGTGCTCTCATTGATCCTTAAACATGGTAAATTCTACCATATTTTGTACGTTTGTTTATTGCTCAGTGTGAATAAAAAATCTGTTATACTTTAACGATGGATAATAATACAGTTACATTTTTAAATATTTATGTTAGACACATTTATCGAAGCTAATAGACTGGTCTTGCAATATTTTCTATGAATTAACCAAAGTACTTTATGTGTGAATATTTCAGAGTTCAAAGATATTTAAAACGTCACTCGCAAATCAAGCTGAAAGTTTTATACAGTCGGTCGTTTTGGTTACAAAAAATCTATCTTAGACATAAATATAATAATAATAATATAATGAAGATTTTAAGAAAAGAATAAAAGAGAAGGAAGAAAAAAAAGAAAATAATAGAAAGAAAGGAAAAAAATAATAGAAAAAAGAAGAAAAAGGAAAAGAAAAAAATGATACAAATAATGTGATATGATAATAATGAAAAAAATAATAGAAAAAAGAAAGAAAATGAATAAAAATCCTAAAAAATCACTGACGTTTTATCAATTGCAGGATGATATGATTGAAAAAATATTGTTTACGATATATTAAAAAAATGATTTCAAAAGATTTCCCTTTGAGTTCTTATCTAGTTAATAACTTGTATTTCTAAAAAATGCATTTAAAATCTGGAATTATGCAGGAACATTTGAATTTAGTACTCAAAACAATGAAAATTTCATTCTAATTTAATAATATATTTTTAAATTTAGTATCTTAAATTCCAATATTAAGGCTTCCAATTCAAAAAAAAAATAACAAAGCATTTTAAAGCTAACAGTACTTTTTTCAGTTCTGAATTTGCATTTGGTAACGTCTTCAAGGTAAAACTATAGTTCTGAAAGCGTACAACTCAATACTTGCTACAAAATAGATACATTCTCATGTATAATTTCCGAATCTAGAAAAAAGAACTATGTGTTTAAGAACTTATTTGCGAGTGATACTTCGAAAACTTTCCATTGAATGATATTTAAGCATAGGACATTTTTATAGCTTCCTTTTCGATTTGGAACAGTAATGTCTAAATTTTCTCTTTTTTCGGTTATGTGATTCGAAATTTTTCATTCAACTTTAAATGCTATGCAATAGCTTTAAATGCAATTTAAAGCTATGTTTCGCTTATTGCAATTAGTAAATCATATTTTAAATTCTTAATTGTCAAATAAATGGTAAATTCTTATTTTCATTACAGAATTAGAAAAAAATACAGTGATTCTAATATAATTTTTCTAATAATATGTTTAGTAATTTCACTATGCTTATAATTATTTCATAAAATATTATTCATGCTTTATCAAGATTAAACAGCACTTAACTGTTTCATCTGATTACGCATTTTTTTATGTTTAAAAATATATAAATAAATTCTTTCCCTCAATCATCCCAGAATTGGACTTCTCTTTTAATCAAATTCAAAATTTTCTTAGCGATGTCTTTTCAAAAAGAAAAAAAAACCTGTAATTCATCAATATTCTTAGCACTTTTCTACGCTCCTCATGCAAATATCTGGTTATGCTAAATAATCACAGACCTACTTTTTAAATTGCTCCCATAAATCAAATAAATGTATCTTTAGGAAAATTCATTTTATAAATATTGATTATTCAAGATTCATATACATCTTAACTGCAATATTTCAAATTTAAAGCTGCTTCTTTGGTCTCATATATTCTACTTAAAAATAACAATATACAACCGTTATTTTAGTGTTACACCTCCTGTCTTTAAATGTCATTAGAAAGATAATTCTACGCCTCCTGCCTGAAAAACATGTGGTACTAAGTGTTACATGCTTCCACACTGAGGAAAAAGTATGGTCAGAACTATATGGTGAAAGAATTAAAAAAATATGGGGAAACCTTAGAATATGGTGAAATTTCACTTCAGATAAAATTACTGCGAAAAGCACAAGCACCCTGTTTGCAGCTTTCATAAAATTCATTTTACCGTAAAAAAAATTTTAACTGCAAAATTTTATACCCTAATTTTTGCAGTAATATTTATTTAATCACAGTGATTCAGTGTGTTTTCTGTAAATATTATTGTAAAAATTAAGGTTAATCAGATGCTTTGCTCCGTAAAGGTTTTTAATAAAAATACATTCTACGGTAAAAAGTATTGGCACCCTGATTGCTAGTACTTTTTATCGTAATTTGACTCTTAATTTTTTACAGTGTGTCGGTACTTTTTACCGAAGTGCTTTGGTAAATTTAACAATGAAATATGGTTTTAAAATATGAGATAGAATTTGGTAATTTTATCACGATTCCTTAAAGCATTGTATGAAAATCATTTATTCGGTAAAATTTAAATTTCAGTGTTGTATTTTGATCAGAATGATCCCCATTATATTTTTCAGAATTTTTACCGTTAATATATAAGTTAATATTTTTTTACTTAATACCAAATTTTTTAATGTTCTTGTCTCATTACAATCCTTGTATACATTTTTGTAATTTGAAGTTCGTAATTTTTTTTAGCTTTTGGGCAACAATCGAAATTATAACCTAAAATAAAAATTAAAAAAAATCGCGAAAACCGAACTTAGATTTTGAAATAACTTTCCAACTTTACAATAACTTTTTGCAACAACTCCCAATTTTAAATTTAAAAAAAAACAAGTGTTGAATTTATAAATAAAATGTTATTTTGCACATAAAACATTAATATTGTAGTTATATGACCTGCAAAGTTACCTGAATGGTATTTTTAGCAAGATTAACATTTAAAGATGTTAAAACTAATTATGGAATCTCATTTTCTTTATTCCATGGTATTCCCTGTATTCAAAATTTCCCCCTCGGAATTTCAAGTTCTTAAATCTAATAGTTTCTTCTCATTAAATCTAAATGTAACATAAGGTTAAATATTCAAAACAACGGTGGTGCTCAGGATCTCTTTATCTTAAGGAAATATGGTATTTTTAGTTTTCTAGGTTCTGTCCGAGAGATTCGATAGCAATCTCCCATCCATGAATGTTGCGTCATGTTCGACCTTACGTCATATGACTTTCATTTGTGGGGATATGCTAAAAAGGCCGTTTACATCCCATCTTTATCAGAACCTTTAGCCATCTTTATCAAAACCTCTCTTAATAAATGGAATAAAAGTATTTTTAAAGATGTATGCGTAAAATTTTCGTACAGATGTGAATGTAGAAAATTTTATTCTTATTTATATTTAGAAAAAAGCGTTCTAAAAGTAACTTACTTGGATGCTGTAATTTATAAAATGCAAGATTGAAACTCAGTTATAGCACGAGCGTATTGCTTACAACTAAGTACATATCTGAAATTTTTATTTTAACCTTGCAGTATGCGTACTTAGTAATTTACCTGAGCACTCGGGTCATATTTTTTACGACAGATGTTATTTTACCGTTTTTGGCACGAAAAACAACATTAATGAATGGATATTAATAATAATTTTGTGAAGAAATAATCCTATCATGTATAACAATCCAAAGTATGCCATTATTTCCACTATTGAGGTAGCGGTGCAATCTGTATCTCTTGCGCATCTCTTTTGGCAAACTTACATATTTAATCTTACTCTCCAAAATTACATTAATGATATTTATGTCAATTATATTTAGAAATGATCCTATTTTATCTTCTATATCTTTGGCTTTAGGACAGGAGACACTTTTACACTATTCCTCTTTTTCATTATAAAGCAGTTTGAGTACTTAACGTTTCACCACCTAAAAAAATTATCCTTGCCAACATGGAACATGTCATCATAATTTTCTTTCTTAAATTATTATCATCATAATTTCCAGAAATATATTGTTCAGATTCACTACTGGTATCATTCATTTCTATATTTTCCTGGATCCTCGATGATTATCAATCTCAAGTCCAAATGTTTCCTTCCCTTCTTTTTCTTCGTCAGATAATAATCGAAAAAACGGTGAAAAATCACCTGATTGTATGTATTTTTTGCTATGAAAACCGGTATAAAAATTATAGATTTGATTTTATACAAATTTAAATAATGCACGTCAATTATTAATACAAAATTACAAAGCACATGAAAAAGTGTTTTGTAATTTTGTGTTAATAATTTGAGTTAATAATTGTAATTTTGTGTTAATAATTGGCGAATTTTTTTTCCGAATTTTCACCCATGACCACGCGCGAGCCATGACCTTGATTAAAAACAGAAATTGTCGCATGACTGTTGGCACATTCCATGATTTGGGGAAGATTTGAAAGGAGGAATGGAAATGACCTTTAGATATATCAGCTGCAATATGCAAAATAAATTCCATTAAAAGCCGAATTTGTCGTAAAATTAGGGCAGTTGCGAGTGCTGGGAAGTTAAATTGAAAATAATTTAAGATGCTAAATTTAAACTAACATACGTAGTTTATAGCCATAAGAATTACTATGCGACTTAAATATTTGATGCCAGCTTACGTGACATACTTTTTTCTATTTTTAACTTTCATCGATATTTTTATTTTAAAGATGAACTTAACTGTAATGACTCATAGGTAATTTGATGCAATTGCAAATTCTGCGTAGAAAATAATGTTATTCCTTAAATTTCTTTGAAAGAATTAGAAAAAGAGAATATTTGTAGTGGTAGTTACGCCACATTAGAAAGGAATTTTTGTTTGTGAGAATGCATTCATTTCTTTCACATTAAAAAAAAGTTGATATCTTTTAGACATTTCGTCTTGTTGTTGGGCATAATATATTTCTTGAATTCCCTTTTCTTGTTTTAAATTTTGCCTAAACCTATAAAAAATACAAGGTGAATATCTATTCTTCGTACAGGTTCAAAAAAATTAACAATTAATAATTCATTTTAAATCACGAACAAAACTGAAAAACATGTACCGACACAAATAATTCAATTTTTTAATTATTTATTTATTTTCCTTGTCAGGGGCTTTACTTTATTAGATTCGATTTATTCGGGGACCGTAAAAACCATCTTTCTATGACATTTAATTAGGTACAAAGTATACTAATTTTGCATATACTAGAATTTTTGAAACCTAATAAAACTACGCCAATTACCATAATACCAGTATAGCTAATTATCACAATTAATTAAGCATCATTGGCTACATTAACAGAATGCTGTTTTTCCTTTAGTTTTTCCTAAACAAATTAATTTTGCTTCTTTGCTTATCAATATATAACTTATTATTTTTATTTTAATTACACTAGATATTATATAATTTTTTTATTAAATTAATTTTAATCACATTAGTTTTTTATTAAATTAGATACTAATTAATTAGCTTAAATCGCAGCTATAAACAAAATAAACAAATAAGTTTAGAAATACTAATTTAGTGACGTTCATTGAATTTATCTGACAAAAATAACAAAATATAAAATTTCGTACAATACTCTCCTTTTTTTAATTAAATAGAATTTTTATCTAGCAAACATCACTGATGTTATATTTTTAATGTTTAAAAAAAATAGAATCATCAATAGTTAAATTTAAAACAACCGTTACCTCTTAAACAATCAGAAATTCCCATTTAAATTTTTGCTCATACCACTCGAACGGTTCATAGTAGAAATCTCTAATGTCGTCAATGACCTTTCCTGTGCTTCGAACTACCAGTATGCCAAATTGCATCGTTCTCGGCCGAATGTTTTCGGAGTCTACAAGGGACACACATTTATATATATATATATATATATATATACATAGATGAACGTTTACTTCTATAAATTACAGTTTTTTAGTGTTGCGTAATTTTTATTTATTTTGCTCCCTATGCAACAACGTGTTGTTTTACTCTTTTTTAGCATGTTCTATTTTTTAGCATCAGTTTTAAGAACTGAAATAGACTTCTCTGAATAATTCATTTATTTTTTTCATAAAAATTCCTTCATAATAAAATTAAACGCCAGTCCTAAATCATTTTTGTAAATAATATCAACAAAAAATAAAACAAATACGAATTCTATTTGTGAAATCTTGAGTGGATAATTTTTTTTTATCTAAAAATTAGCCAGCTACTACACATTTAATAACATATGTAAGATTTCAATATTCATTTCGCGAAGAAAAATTAGTTCGTAGAAATTAATCTTTCTGATACTACTTGAGCTTTTTTTCAGTACTTATTTTTATATAAATTGTTCCTTGCCAACAGCGTAACATTAAAGTTGAAGCAAAAAAGAAATTTCTGATGCTCTTATTTTAACAATTCTTTTTTCAACATTGCTTTGAGCCGAAAGAAAAAATATAATCTGAAGTAAAATAAACATTTTTTAAGTAAGACACATAAGCATCCTTGTTATTTAAAACTTTTCCAGCAATTCTTATTTCTTTCTCAATCAATTTTTAGTTCCTTTACAGAAGAAAAAAGTTATTACTTAGCAACTTTGTACAGTTATCGTCTGAAAAAACAGAGAAAGACGATATTTCTTTTGTGTTCTTTTTAAGTTTCAAATTTCTCAATCTAAATCGTTTTCAGCTTCATAGCCTTAAAAATAATTGATTTTGCTCTGCACTTTTAAGTAAATCTTTTACTTTGATTAAAATTCTGGAAGAGTTTTTTTTTTCTCTTATAACTTTATCTCATTCATTTTCATTTTTTAATTTTTATTCCAAATAGAATAAACTCTGGCATTTCGTCAGGCTTTTTTGTTCAGTGTATTGATTTCAATGACCTTCAAAATAATAGCTATACTGCGCTCTTGCATTTACAAGAAGCATTTAAAATAATTTGATAAATATAAAATGCAGCTTTCGTCTTATTTTTTGGATTCCACTAAATAAAAAACATAATTAATCATATTTAGTGAAAATAAAATATTTTTGTCTGCAATGTTATACTAATAAAATTATCGTTTGGATAAGTAAAAACAATTAAATGATTGAAAATTTAATGCAAAAGTCACAAACACTGATAAGAGTATTTTAAAAAAATATTTTATTAAATTGTAATAGTTATCTTTCTGAAAAAAATAGGTAAAATAATGACATTTCGTCTGAATTATTTTAAGTTTGAAATTTTTAATCCAAAATCATTTTTATTTTCGTAGCTCTAAAAATAATTGCTTTTGGTTCCGCTTTGCATTGCTAAGCAAACCTTTTACATTGATTGAAATTTTGAATGAGTTTTTGGTTGTCTATAATGTATGCATTTTTTATAAATCAAGGCATGACATTTTGAGAATTTTTATAGTTCTCTGTATTGATATTTTAATGACTTTCAAACACTGAACTCTCCTTTTAATCGCATTTTAAAATAAGAAGCTGAAAAATTATTTTAAAGAAATAAATATATAGGTATTTTACTTAATTACTCCTAAATGTTTTTTCATAACCTAAAATTTAATTCAGTGCGAGTGTAATAAAATATAAAATTACATTTATACAATTTATCTTTTTTCTTATTAGAAATAAGATTCCAAAATGGTTTTATTTTTTTAAAAAATGATACCAACAGTTTCTATGTAAATAGATATAGATACATATTTTTTTATATCCAAAATTATTTGATAGTTAATTTTTTCATTTAATATGTTTCTAATGTAATGCTAATTATTATTATTTGTTTTTTTTTTCTTTTCAGATGATCTTAAACCTAAACCACCATCTGTTTCAGGTAAGATGGCACATTTAATTATTTTTCGAATGTAAAAACTCCATGAAAGAGTTTCAATGGATGTACGAGTCATCAACGTTCTATATACTGACACAGAATAAGACATCCAAAAGAATTAAAAATAGATATATTGGAATTAAATTTCCCAATAACATCATTTTTATTTTTGAGATGGTCTTAAGCCATCATTTATTTCTCGTAATGATACATAATTGTCTTACGCGTGTAAAATTCTTATGCTGTGGTTGTGAGAAACATTAAACTTGTTTATTTTAAATATGATTTTTTTTAATGGCGGGCACTTGGGATGTATTTTGCTATTGGCCTCATATGCCAGGACTGCTACTCTCTTCTCGTTACCCAGTGGGCACCTGTGCAGAAGCCATGGCGGTGGAGCAGCGTCGCCCACGTCACACAACCACAAACACGTTTATAGAGCGGGTCACATTCACACAATCACACACACAAAGGATCGAGAGAGGACATAGAACACAGAGAGAGAGAAAGAAACATCCATGCCTTGAGCGAGATTCGAACCGGCAACCATCAACTCCACAGTCAGGCACGCTAACCACTCGGCCACCTGGTCGGCATTTTAACTATGAATAGAATGCAAAATTGTTTTACGCGTCTAAGATTCTTATACAGTGGATTTCAGAAACGTAGAACTTTTTGTTTTAACGAATACAAAATTGTTTTACGCATGTGAAATCTGGTACTTTTCATTTTTTAATACTTTTCATTTTTACATTTTTTGGTGAAAAGTCGTCAAAAAGGGCAGACCTCCACCAATTAATTTTCAATTTTATTTATTTTTTGAAAAGATAAGATTAAATAAAATAAAGAATTAAATAAACTATAAAAAAAAATAGTTGAATTTCCCTGCGACTAGCTGGCCGAAAAGTATCATACATCCTTATACTAGGAATTACGAAAAAGCAAATTTGTCTATTTTAAGATTAAATAAAATATCCAAAATCGTAAAGAAAATAACATTTGGAGTTACTTACTCGTAATGAATTCGTTTAATTTTACGAGAACGGAGCATTTTACATCTAGTCGTTCATGTATTTGACGCCCGGTGGCTGGGCGATAGCGCTTCGCGCTGTAGTGCCACAGGTTCCTGGTTCGATCCTCGAGTCGGGCAAGGTTGACTCAGCCTTTCATCCCTTCAGTGAGTTGATAAAATGAGTACCAAGCATGCTTGGGAACTAAACACTGGGGGTTCCACGTTCGGTTGACCACCTGACCGGAACATCTGCTCCTGCACCCCAGAGCACAAGGTCAAGAAAACTGAAATGAGCACAGTAGGCCTTGGCCCTCTATGGGCTGTCGCGCCGCTGAGTTTAGAGTTCGTTCATGTATTTTTGGGAACAATGATCTTTAAAAGTAACAATGCATCATGATTATAAGCATAAAATGTGCCGATTATTTTAAAAATTTAATTGCATAGTTTCAGAAAAATATAATTTAGGTGAAATATATTACAAAAGAAAACAATTTTATGAAAAATAAACACTATTACTTTGATGATGCCGTATTACAAAAAAAGAAGAAAAAACAATTAATTATTAATAGCAAATTAAAATGAGACGCATGAGCAATGCAGTTTTCTCCAACTATAAGAAACAAAATGGAAATGTTGGGTAAAAACTTGAATATGAAAAAAAAACGAGCTATCTGGAATTGATTGAAAAAATAAAATTGGAAAGGATTTTCAATGGAAACATCGTGCTTTGGGAGAATATATATACGAACATGATGATTTTTTTCAAGAAAATTTACTAATGATTTTCACGCTTAAAAAATTTATTACGTTATGAACTATGCAAAAAGCGGTCTTAAGAAAATATGTTTGTTTTTTTTACACCAGTCGACCTAATTTGGATACTACATTTTCCACGAATAATCAAAATTATTAAAAATTTGATTCACGAAACACTAATTTGTGCTAATTCCAGAACATTTTGAAACCTCAGTCGTTCGTAATTGATAGTTATCTTTTTCATGAATATTTAAAATTAAGATTGGTTTTATTTACTTAAGTTTGAATTGTGCAAAATGTTGAATCAAAAATTTAAACAGTTGAACAAGCAGAGTTTAAAACACTATAAAGCATATAGTCTTTGATTAATTGATAATTATATTTCCATGAATATTAATAACAATTTAATTTGTTAAATTCTAAATAAGGCAGAGCTTTGATTCTTAAATTTGAAAGATTTAATCTTACACCAATTTATTATTTTTTTAAATCTAAAATCCGTTCACGTTTATAAAAATAAATAACTTGAAAACAATTATACGCAGAAATTATTTTTGTTTTGAAAAATTTAAAATGAAAATATTTGTAGTTTATTTCAGAAACAGAAATTCACAAAAACAAAATGCAAGTACTATAAACTTTTTTGTTTCCTACGTGTATCAACGAAACTAATTAGAGAGAATTGCTTATTGTATAAAAACAACAGTTTTTCTTTTAAAAAAAATACAAATATATAAATAACAATGTGTTTATTAGTAAAACCATTTTAAATAATCATGGAGCGTTATGTTTCTTTGAATAACATTATTTTAAATTCATGTCACTGAACTCGAGATGTCTTAATTTTAATCTCTGCTGTCAAACGCTTGAAACAAATTGAGTTGATTTGAAAACAAAAGCTTTAATTAACAATCGTTGTTCACTTAAAAAGAAAAAAAAAGTTTTTTTAAGCTATGGCAACATTTTCTTTTGCTAATTTACATATCGATGTAAAATAAAAAATAAAAATTCAACGTTATAAATGGGCATTTGATTACTAATTATGTTTCCATAAATAATAAAATAACAAAAAACATGCTTAATAATAACGGTTTTATTGTGTTTTTTATCATACAACCTTGAATGCAGCTGAGTTAGTTTTTTTTTCGTTTTCAATTTATTGTGAATCTTAAAGTGTAAACAGTTCGTTAATAACAAAATTAATTATACATTAATTGCACATTACCTTATGATTAATTACACATCACCTCATGAATGTAATTAAAAAGTTAAAAGTTGAAAATATAAAAGAAAGTTCATAATGGATGAAAGCTGTGAATCACACGGTAAAACTTAATTTTTTCTATGTTGTTTCGTTAAATTATCGAATGCACAAATTTTATTTAGTATAATTCTTATTATTTATTTTATTTTTTAATTATTGGATTTTTTAAATAATCTATATTTTACGAAATCTTTGTTTTCTTGCTTAGTTTTTATAATTGTCTCTTAATTCATTTTCATTCTTAAGTAAACAAAAAAAAAACTCTTAATAAATTTTACTTTGGACAACCTTTGGGAAATGAATCGGGATTTGTTAATAAGTTCTATGACTTAAACTCACAAGCGCAGTTTAAGATTATTTTAGGGGGCATAAATTTTAAGTGCATTTTAATTATCAATTCCCACAAATATAAAAGCATAACTAATATTTTTTTTACCTTTCTTTGCGAATTATTGGTATCATTAAATAAATTTTTAATTAAAGAACGAGTAACTATTCACATTTGAACAGCATTTATGAACTTATAGTTTTTTAACGTCCATATCACAAAAATTTCACAGACATTTTTTTTTTAAAATTCGTTTTATCGGATCACTCTTAATTCATACAGTTTTTTCAATATGAATTTTTGTATACATTCGCAATTTTTATATGCAATTTTATATACAATTTTTATATACAATCGTCAAACTACTGACATTTCAAAGAACTTAAGCTAAATGATATTAATATTTAACCTGACAATAATTGGCTGGGATAGCCTGGTTAGCAGGGCGCTGTACCATAACCACCTAGAGTAGAGTAGTGACCTTCTAGTAGGTGTTGACTGTACTCACGTTTGTAAGAACGGTTGTTCGAAACCAGCCGGCCGAAGACTCCCCGTGGAGTAATTGGTGACTGGTACACGTTAAATCTGTCGGGTCACTAAGTCCTCCATGTTCACATAACAAATCGATACCTCAGAGGGTACTGAATTGAAGATTGATTGTTCTCAATACAAAATAAGGTCAAAAGTCAAGGTTCTGGTTAAAATTACGATTTGTGGAAGAATGGATAATATGGAAGAATGGAATGATATAAATAACTATTAAAATGGGTCCGCCCTATAAACGGGTGTGACGATTGGATGTATCAGAAGTCGAATTCTTGGCCATAGATAGCGTCACTGAAAAACAAGAACAATCGCACCCCCTCTGCCTTTATGGCCAAAAACAACAACCTGACAATAATAATCTGTTTTTGTGCTACAGATTTATTTTTAAACGCGACTGTCACGTGACATAAATTCCGCTTTTAATAGTTTCTAGAGGTATGAGTGCAAAAAGTTAAGAAAATATATATATAAATAAATAATTATATAATTAAATAAATATATAATTAAATAAATATATAAATAAATAAATATATAAATAAATAAATATATAAATAAATAAATATATAAATAAATAAATATATAAATAAAAAATTATATCAAAAGAAACACCCTGAATAACCTTTGATCTAATGTTTGGGGTTTCACGCACTAGGACTCAAGTTTAATAGTTCACAGGACTGACATTGCGACCTCAATTAGGCTAATCAATAAGAGCACACTATATCTTAAATTACGAAATCAGACACAAAATCGTATTTTTTCAGAATAGAATAACCATATGTTTTTTGACAGATTTGTATTATTTACCATTGATTGTGTCAAATCTGTGAAGTATGCTCCCAGTTCTTAAGAATGATTACTTAATTGTATAGTTTCTGAATTCTGGGAAATCAATATTAAAAATATCGTATAAATAAAATTTTAAGTTTGTGTCCTAGTATTTTTGTCTCGAATTTTGTAATCTGAAGTATCGTTTGCACTATTTAATTTAATCAGCATATTTTATTTCGCCCCTCCCTGAACCATTAAATTTGAGTCCTAGAACGTGAAAAACCGTTTAATTATATCAAAAGTTATTATGAGTGTTTCGTTTAATTCATTTATTTAATTTTTTTATGCGCACTGTACACCACATCATAAGAACTAGCTGTTTAATTTCCGAGAGTAATACTTACAGTAGTCTACGTCAAATTCTACACTTTTACTTGGGTGTCAATTTGAAGTAAACTTTAAAAAAACACAGATAATAAAACTATTTTTAAAAATTTTTTTAAACACAATATATACTCAAGGTTACTGACATTTTGAAAAACTTCGGTCAAATAACTATTAAGTTCAACCTGATATGTATGATTTATTTTCGAGTTGCAAAATTCTGGCTTATTTATTTTTAAAACTTCTATCAATTTACAAAAAATCCTAGATATACACATTATTATAATAATTAATCGTTTAATTTCGAAAGTAATTCTTAGCATGTTATATATGTCTTTATACGTATAATACATAGCATTGTATATAACATATAAAGGTCCACTATTGAGTTACCCGTTTACACTCTAATACATTCTAAAGATTATAGTTCAGACTGTTATTTTAAAACAAGTTTCAAACGATACTTAAGGTTATTGTCATTTTGAAGAGCTTCTAGAAAATTACTATTAAAATATAGCCTGTCAACCCTTATCTAATATCGTGTTCAACAATCACACAGATTTATTTTTAAACCTTATTCACTCGACATAAATTCCAATTTAATTAGTTCCCAGACAGCATCATAATAATTAGTTGTTTCATTTCGAGAGTAATATTTTTGACTGTCTGCTCTCGAATTCTCATTTCATCTTGTGTGTCAATGAAAAGATGCAGAAGGAAAAAAAACACAAGCTATAAAATTAATTACAACTTGTATCACTCGTAGATAATCTTCATCGAAAGTCAATGTCTTTCCGAGAACAACCTGTTGCACCCCACGTACGTTAAGGGAATTGAGCAATAAAATCGACCTCCACACACGCTCATCTGACATTGACCTCCATAGATTACAGGTGGGTGAAATAAAAAGGCGTCTTTCCAAAGAGGCGTTTCCGTGGGAAGTTTCTTCAGTTTACCGAACTTGGTGAGACTTCGCTTAAATACTCAGTTAAAACATATGTAGAGTTGAATATACTGTCCGCTTTTGTACTGTCAAGCAAGGTTATTTTTTGCCAGATTTTGACTTTTTCAAGAAAACAACTATCAGGAAAATAAGTCTTAGACTTCGGGTAGAATTTACAGATTTGATTTATTATGTTTAAATGTATTTTCCTTGCATTCTTTTTCAGTTAAAATTCGAACATCCTAGTAGGCAAAGTTACCCAAATAATTAGATTAATTTTGTGCCCACCAAATTATTTATATTTGAAACTAAATTAATCTTCTGCAGACTTTTACACCTATAAACTATTGCTAAAAGGAAAGACTTATGCCTTAGTCAGAAATAAAGTTGAATATATTGACCACTTTTGTGACATGATGAATGTGTACATTGTCAACCCGGGTTATTTTTCTTGATTTTAAACTTTAAAAATCCAGGTATTGTTCTATCAGTTGGATGAAGGAAAAAAAAATAGGCTCAGAGAAGAATTTGCTAAATTTATTTATATTGCTGAAATAAATTTTCATTGCACACTTTCAGTTTTACAACAAACAGAACTAATTAATTAGAGAGCTTTTAAAACCCAATGAGTAAGTGCTATCTAAACGTTCTTAGAAATTAGGTGACTAAGCGTGATATAGAATTCCGGTCTTCAAATTTTGCTGGCAACTGTTTTAGGCAACGAATGAAAGGTTCTTTTTATTATTATTATTACGTTTTGTAATTTTTGATTGTACAAGGGAACTCCTGGATTAAGTATTGGGAGAAATTTAGCTTCGTGTAGGACACTTTGACAGAACTACCCCACATTTGTGTTACATGTAGAGGAAAACCACGAAAGCCTTCCATGGTTAGCCTAATGGCAAGAGGACTCTAATCCATGATCTGTCAACCACTAAGGATATTTTACGTCAGCACTGTGCTCGGTGCGAGCCGGGTGCGGAATTCATTTCAACGCCATCGCAGGAATTCGAACCCGGGTTACCTCATTAGGAAGCGAGCGTTTTATCCTTAGAGCAACTACGAGTCAAGCAAAGTTATAATAAATGAAATAAATCTGTTATCCCATGATAAATAGGTCAAGAAACCGGATTATGATTTTTTCCTGCCACTATTATTCATTCATTAAAAATTTGTGCAATTTTTAAAATATTTACATGATAAACTTTATAGTGACCAAGAGCATAAAAGAATGTAGAAACTTAAAATTCAAAGCATTTTTATCGCAATAATAATTATAATAAATCAAAATAAGATTGTCTTGTGATCTATATTTCAAAAAGCAATGATTTCTTAAGGGGAAACTAAGCGACTCTTCATATTTCCTTGTAAACAGAAGAAAAAAGTCATCACTTGTTATCAAAACGCTGCCATGCTTCATTTCAATGAGACATGATTATTCAAGCGTAAATAGTTTAGTTTGAAACTAAACTTCTTTTTAAAGATGGAACTTAATTGCCTGTCTCAAATACTTGATCGCCAAAGGCGAAGCTGGCGAGTGGAAATATTGCGCAGTGTAGTACACAAATATTCTATATCATAAGTGACGTAATGTCGATTACTAAGTTTAACGGACATCTTAGGAGATAACGTTTTATTCGTAAAGATCGTTATGAATAATTAATTATAGTAATACGAGAAAACTATCAACTAAGAGAACAGTTGTAAAAATCGCTGCAGCAATTAGAGCTGATTCTTTCAGTTTCGTTGGTAACATTTTCGTATGCTTTATTTTAATGTCATTTGTCCCTGGTCCGGATGTGTGTGTGTGTTAAAAAAAGGTATTTTAATTTTGAAGCAATGTGGTGTTTGCAATTTTCCTAATTTAATATATCGCTAAAATAATTTATTAGCACACTGCAATTGAATAGCTTTAATCAGGTTTAATGTGGATAATTACGTAATTTCATCAGGTTTAACGACCTTGTAATGGGTAAATTACGCATAGTTTTAGGTTTCCTCTTTTTCGTTGATTGTGGAATATTTTGATGAAAAACTATTTCTATTTCTAATAATTGCAGAACCGTGATGGTTAAGATATGGAGTTGGGTTACTATCTTCTGTAGCGGTTTGAATCCCAACGGCACCCATCAACAAATCGAAGAGTACTAGCTTGTTTAGAAGTTACGGGTAACCAATGCAGCATGTTGACTACGATTCCATCATCATGCACTAGACCATCATCACATAAAATCATGAAGCCTTAACCTCACCGTCACTCTTACCTCATAAAGGGTTGTTGTTGGTTGTACTTAACTTTATGTATTGGCGATATCTGTCCATGAAGAGTTCCATTCGAAGAACATAGAAATTTAAGAACCAGCGGGAAGAACGGTTTAGGTCAATTTTTCTCAGAAATGATGATTGAGCCGTAATGGCACTGGGAATAGAATCTTCGCCTTCAAATGATGTGAACCTGGTTCTAATTCCGGCGATGGCTGGTAGATACGAATTCCGCATCTGGCTTTCACTGACCACAGTGCTGACGTATAATACCCTCAGTAATAAACAGATCACAGGTTAGAGTCCCCTTGTAGCCAGGCTAACCGTGGGAGGTTTTCGTTGTTTTCGTACCCACTTAAAGCAAATGCGGGTTAGTTCCTTCAAAAGTCATCCACTAAAGCAAATTTCTCCCAATACTTGATACAGGAGTTCCCTTGTCCTCTGGATCGGGTTTAAAATTACAAGGCTGCGAAATTGAACATTAGTAGTCGTAAATCCAAAATTGGGTAGGCTGTTCAACAACGGTCATAAAATAAAAAAGTGATGATTGGGCCACCACCTGTTGCATATTGAAGATTTCAAATTTTGGAAAAATCAATAACAAGGAAAATCGGTTCTTCTCGAGAGTTAGTACACGGTGAAAATTTGCCAAGCTTGAGAAAATAGGTTACTTTGCAACACACAGACTGGAATTACAAATAAAAGTATAATAAAGAAGACGATTGGAATACTAATGAGGATTGGGGAGGAATTTTAAGGGAAAAACAGTTCTTCTCCTTCCCGATTTTGAAATTTTTTATTCTTCTACATTAAAAACTGTAAATTTTATTATGAAATTTTTGGAGAGTGTAAGCACTTTAACATGTAGATCAATCAAAATCATGTAGTCAACACTTATGACATTCGCTTATATATTTATTTTTACGATTTGAATCATGTGCGTGTTTCTGAGAAATCTCAAATCTTAATATTTCTTTAAAAAAAAATTTTTTTTCATGGACAAAAATTCATGGAGATAAACCGTTCTTCCATCTTGATCTTCAATTGCTATCAGTGATTTATTCAATTTCAGGTAACTGAAAAATACGATCACTTTTTCAGAGTTATTTGAAAGAAACATATTCATTCAGCCATGAACTTTTGAATCAGTTTTTATTTTGAAAACAGAAATAAAACTTTTTCGCTATATGTAGGTAGTCTTTGAATACAAACCGAAGTCAAAGTGTTCTGTTTGACTTGAAAGCTCTTAAATAACTTTCAAAACTTCTATTTTAAATACATTTGGAATCCTTCTTGTGACTGCAGTATTTTCTTTTCCTCAATAGAAAACCCAAAAAGTAGGTGATAGGTTTATATAAAAAAAACTTTCTGTTTGTGAAAAAACTTTTACTTCTTTTTAAAAGTCTGTGAAAAGGAAACATGACGTTTTCAAATAGTTTTTGCTATTTTTTTTCGAAGATTTTGATCAAAAAGTTTCAGATATGATGATCAACAAAAAAAGTTTTGAGGGATACAAATCCCAGATTGCTATTTTTTTTTATTTTTTATTATTGATCAGCAACTTCCAATTTCACACTTTTCGCACCAATTTCGAGAATGAATATTTCGAAAGAAAAAAAAACTTTTTAACTCGAAATAAACATCATTTTATGAAGTTTAAATTTACGAATTTATTTATCGTAAGTAGGAACATCACAGTAAGAGTTTCAAAACCTGAGAGAACTCCTATGAGAATATTCTTTTCAAATATAGGTGGTGATTTTCTTTTCCAATATGGGAGATGAGGGGAATATCGGGTGCATCAATTGTGACGATATTAGTCCTAATTTCTAGAGAAAAAACACTGAATTAGGTTTTATTAGTCAAGAAGATGGACTTAATTTGGCGTATCAATATAGACTAATTAACGGAGTCTGTGTAGATAAGTTTGATTTTCTATGGCAACTCTCTAATGTTCAAAATAGCCTTACTAATTAGTTATTACAGTTATGAAAATTAATTTTTGTCCAGAATCATACGTTTACTGAAGATACGTGGGCCGGGAAAGCATGGTTGGTAGGACACTGGGCCCATGGGCAAGTGATCGTGAGCTCGATCCCTACCGGCCGAAGACTCCCCGTGTAGTAAATGGCGACTGATGCACGTTAAATCTGTCGAGTCTTCCATGTTCCTATAACAAATCAAAACCTCTGGGGGAACTGAATTGGAGATTGATCGTCCTCTGATTCAGGTCAAAATTACGATCTGTGGAGGAATGAATGGTAGTGTGAATGGGTCCACCCTATAAACGGGTGTGACGTATAGGTGTGGCAGAGGTCGAATTCTTGGCCATAGATGGCGCCACTGGAAAACAAGAACAATCGCACCCCCTCTGCTTAATGGCATACGTCAACAACAACAACTAAAGATGCGCACCTTAACAAACAATGAGAATTTTGTACAATATACGCACTGATCTTTTTTGCTTTGATAACATCTGCTCTCGGGTAAGATCCAATTTTGCCTTGTCTAAACTGAGTACTTAAAAGCTACAAAGCAGCAGAGAATAAAGATAGATAAAACCAGACGCTGAGAATGGTTAAACAGGCCCCAGGGCAAAATTCCCTTTGGGCCCTCTACTCTAAGTACAAAAAATCTTATTTAAAAGCCTTCACACAGAGCTGTAGTTTTAACACACATATAAAGAAATTCTCAGAAAATTTTATTTAAAAAATTAATTAATAAACACAGCATTTCTTCTAAGAAATTTTGGCTGTGCACGCAGCAGTCTCGATTACGGGGACAGTTATCGCTGCAGACCAAGTGATTTTACCTTTTCTAGAAAAAATTATACATCAAAAAATGTAGTGCGTGCAATTTTTGGGAATAGTGTATTATACATAAGTAAACAGTACATATCTCGATAAAATCTGACAATTTCTAGAGCCAACAGTTTAGCCCCAACGAGCCTTCAAATCTTAGATACACGTTCTTAGCCTATTTTCCCTAACAAATAAAATGTCTCTATACTGAGAAAAAAAAATGTATAGTCAAAGCTATCAGGATCTGGTAAAATTCAGGCTATATGGAAAAACCAAGATCTCAATAATTTCTCAAAGCTCTCAGTTAATGATTTTGGTAAAATTAACAAAAAAATATGGTTTTATAATATGTAATAAAATTTTTTAAAGGAGGTAAAATCTGGTTATATTATCATGATAACTTAGAGCATGACATAAATACCATTCAATGAATTACTTTCCAGTTTTGAATTTTTTACAAAATATGTGGTAATAAAAACTACAATCTTTAATGGCAGAATTTTCGGTAAAGTATTACTATTGGATAGGAAAAAATTACCAGATGAACGGCATAAATATAGTAAATTTTGGTCTTATTAATCAAAATTATATTTTTTATTTTACCTGAAATGTAATTACCATAAAGTACAATAATTTTAAATGATTTTTTTTCTCCGTGTACACGTTTAAGATGCAGTACATCCTGACGTATCGATAAACACATGAATGAAACAAGATTTTAAAAACTATTAAAAATCATTATTTTAAAAACACTGTTTTTCACATTCAGAAACACGATAAATTTAATTTACAACTTAGTTTAGTCACAACTGCATAGCGTATTATTACTATTGCAGTTTCCTTTTTTTTCAAAGTAGAAAATAATTAATATTAAATAAATTGAGTAACAAAGTTGGAATTGTGAAGAAAAACCTTAATAATCAGTCTGCAAAAAGAAACAAGAAAGCAGGTAAAATTAAAATCTAACTCACATATTCTTATTCAAAATATTTTCTGTGACTTATTTAGATACTTTGCGAACGCGATTTAAAAACAATTCGTTTTAGTAAAAAAAAAAGCATTCAAAAATGCTTTAAAAATCAAAGAACATGTCGAATATAGCATTTGAAACACATTATATATTAATGTAAATGATCAAAATAAAATTGGAAATCACAAATAAAACTTGCCCTCTATAGTACTATAGGCATCGTTTGGGTACAGGCTTTCACTTGAACTTTCGATAAATTCAACATTCCATGGAGTTTGACTTGGAATATTATTAAATATAGCTACCCGGTCTTAGAGAGGTAAATTTTATAAGTTTATTAAAAAGAAATCCTTAAGCAACTAAAATATGCAAATTAAAATTGGTGAAGTAAAAAATCCAAAATTGTATAATTGAATCAAAACACTGATCTCAACAAACAAATATCCTGCCAAGTTTATCAGTCATTTCTAAATAACATGCGTGTGTTTGGAGCTAGCGTTATTAATTTTTAATCGATAATTGCAGTAATCTAGTCAAAAGTGTCAGATGTTTGCTTTATTTCCCTACCTTGTTCTGTCCAACTCACTAACTAAAATTAATAATTAATATTCACTACTGTATTTTAAACGGCCCATCCAAATATTAAATTTTAACTTGTCGCAAATATTTTTTTCATATTTCGAAGAGAAAGACATTTAAGTAATGAACAATTTGGAATAATATAAATTCCCAGTTAAACTTATATTTTACAACCAGCGGTCATACTATAAATAATTTATTCTTACAAAAAATCGTGAGGTTAGTTAGAAAAAGACAATTAATTACTTTCCAATAATAACCCAAGTATGGAACAGAACAAACACTCATATTTTTATCCCTACTTTTGTTAGTTCCATTTCCAATGAACACGATATTAATAAATCGTATTTATGAACGATGATATGATATGCAAATCTTAAAAAAAGATCATAAGTATAACACTATTAACAAACGAAAAATACAATCTCTGAAATCAGATTTGCCATTATACATTTTAATTTATCTTTTGTGCCTCTCCTAAAAAACTGAAAACTCGAGAAAAAATTTTCGTAACTTGTTTCACGAGAAAAATTGAATTTACAATTATTTAAATGCAGCGCAAAATATATTTTACTTTGATCTTTTAAAACATGTTTATAAAAACTTATGAATATTATTCAATGAATTCAGTGAATATTATTCAATTAGTTAAATTCAAATAGCGAAATCGGGGACTGGAATCATTCTAACTGCAACAAAAGAAAGAAACTTGTGTAAAAATTAAAGAAAATCGATTAGCTAATTAACGAAATTCGATTGTAAAACATTATTTTTAGTTTGGTAATTTCTTTAAATTATGCTTAAAAATGTCGTTTTTTTTAAGTGGTTATACAAATCGCGTAATTGAAAATTTCTATAAGGTATCAAATGAGTCTTTTCTAATCTGTCGATAAGTGTATAACGTATTTAGAAAAAAAAGATTTAGACCAAATATGTAATATATCAATAAAAATATAGTAAAATAACAAGTTTTAGTTATGTATTTTTACATCTTTTATTTTTTCATAATAGAATGTTTTTGATCGATCAATATGATATTCTTTCTATGAGTACAGAGCCTAAAATGGGCTCAAAAATACATTGAATGAGTTAATAACTCCTAACTCAAACACACTTGACGTCACACTGAGAAAACAAATATGATCATAACTACCAGAATATTGTGAATCTGTGAAATGATTTTGTGTTTGCTATACTTAAGGTTACTTATTCAGCAAATTTCTTATTTGTCTAGCTGTGGCGAATACAGTAAATGACCTAGTGTAAAGATTCTGTGTGGAATACTAACATGAATTAAACTACTAATATGAGTCATCGAATAACGAAATAAAGCTAAATTACCAAAATAAACTATTTATTAAAAACTTTAGAATGAAAAACTGACTTAGAACACACTTCAAACTTCCAAAGTAGTTGGGGAAAAAGGCTCTGCGCCCTGAAACTCACTTAAAGCCAAAGTAAACTGCTGTGGCGAGATTGCTAATCCAGGCAAAAATATTCTAGTTAGCAAGAATTTCAGAGCGCATGCGTAAGACATCAACAAATAACAAATAAGAAAAGATTTCTCCTAATAAATTATTGTTAGATTATTCAACTACGGCTGAACAGATTCAGTTAGTTGCTGCTTTAGGGTCACTTTTAACCCCTTAACGATCGGTTAATGGTTAATTTTCAAGAAAACGATCGTAAAAGTGCCTATTTTTTTGGCTTTTGTATTTGTATTACGTATTTAATTAGTGCCGACTTCCAGTTTAAAATAAACTAACTAGCTACAATTACTTTAAAAATATCCTAGGACTGCCATCTGGTGCGTAAAATGAGAAATAAATTTTTTTCCGGGCAAAAGAAATGAATTAGTTTTATTCTTATTGGCGCGTTGCTACTGAATACTCCAGCCCGTCAATATCACGGGAGCGAGAAATAGAGGGCGAAATCTCACCCCGTCATTTTCACGGGAGCGAGAAGAAGGTTATTAAGGGTCTCGCCAAACATACATCACGCATATGTTATTTTCTTACTTACTACTGCAAATATATTGATATGTATTCACAAAAATATAAACCTTTGGGGTCCACTGTTTGTACTAGTAGATTTTGACGGTCAATATCTAAGAAAATAGTTTGTTTACTAAGATTTTTTTAATGATCTTTGAAGTATTTATGACTGAATCTATTTATAAAATATAAATGGCTGAATAGTTTGTGTGAACGTAGTAGACCATTAAAGTACGGTCAGTGACATGAAACTCGGTTCAAAAAAAGTATTGCTACTTTTAATTATATGTTTTTCTCATAATTCTAGAAGATCTTCAGTTTTGATTTTCACACATGTTTTTTTTTAAATTTTTTTCTTTCTTTTTGTTTCACAAAAATAAAAAAACGTGTCTAATAGCTTTAAATAAAGAACATATACTTAAGTTTTCTTCAAAATTAAAAATGTCAAGTACCCAACTCTATCTGAATCTTAAAAAAGTGGCTCTTAAATAGAGATTTACAACAATTGTATGATTAGTTTATGTTGGTAAAACAGTAAGGAAATAAAATAACGCATATCTTTCTTCAAGAAAAAAAGTTTTAAAATTGCACATTTTTTGGTATGCACATATAATATTACTGGGTTTTTATTAAGATTATGCATGTTTAATTTTATATTTTTCATTAGTAAATTTTCGTATAAATTTACTTCCTTAAGTAATAATAGATTTGGTGAAATATTGAGTTAAGTCAGTTTAATGATGTAGCTTCGTTATTTATACTAAATAAAATTTTATTACATCTCATTTTCAATTGAATATTGTTTGCAGAAAATAAGTTTTTACTTTATACAACAAATGTTTAAAAAAACAACTAGTCTGACAAATCGAATAACATATTGATACATTTATTCTAATCTTTTTTTCATCAATACCATATAACTCATTTAAATATTCAAATTGAATTATGCTTGCTGCTTTTTAGGAATTAAAAAAAGATTCTGGAATACGAAAATGTGTTTTATATTTAGTTTATTTCTCATATATTTCAATATTCATACATTTTATTATTTGCATTCAAATTAATATTCAAACAACATATTTAAATTTGATTACATTATTTTATTTATACGAATGTTTTTTTTGAATGAATAAATCTTTCAGACGAAGTTAATACTTATTTTTCAAAGCTAAGCTTTATTATCAAATTTCTAAACGTATTTACTACTAAAACATATTGCAAAAAATATTTTTCGAATTTTCCTTCCCTTATTTAAATAATACTGTTCTGCTATGTGCGATCTTTTTCTTATGATCTTTTTAAGTTTTATTTTTAGTTAAATAATGATGAAATATTTCAATGCTGCTGTGTTTTCTGTTAGAAAATATTTATAAAAATTGTGCTATCAAATTTTAAATGTTGATGATGAAAAATGTACATACAAATCAAAGTCAGTTATTTATTTATTATCAAAACTGTGTGCTGTATCGAATGTTATGAATTCAATATAAACTTATTTTTTAACAAACGTTTTATAAAGATTGTTATTTGTTTCGGTATATTTTTCTATGTTCGTAATTTTTCAATGGAAGTTAATAAAATTTGGGAAAATATTCTGTCTTTGTTCATTGGTTAATTTATCGTGAAATTTTGAAGAACCTCACAAAACAATCGCAAGAAAAAAATGTAAAAAAATATGTGTTATATGTTAATATTGAAAATAATGGCATCTATGTTAAGCCAAATGTGTTATAGTGAGTCACAAGGAATTACTTTTTGTTGTTGTTGTTTCGAATGTTCTTACCAAACCAGCAAGCCTGTTTGGTGAAACCAAGCGAATTTATGGCAAAGGGTGCGTTTCTTGTTTTTCAAAGGTACCATCTATGGCCAAGAATGTGACTTCAGCAGCCACACACACGCCACTGCCCGTTTATAGGGCGGATTAATTCAAACATCCATTCATTAATCCACAGGTCGTAAATATGACCAGAACCTGAGAGCGTCAATCTCCAATTCAGTATCCCCAGAGGTAGTATGCGTTATGGGGACATGGGAGACTTTGCCACCCAGCAGATTTAAGTACGCCAGTAACTATTTATTGCACGCGGAATTTTAGACCGGATTTGATCAAACACATGACCTCTTGGACAGGGGCTCAACGTCCTATCAACCAGGTGAACCTTTCCCGAGAATAATTCTTGATGTAATCAATCAACAACATGAATTCTTGGTGCAGTAAGAAACCAAGAATAATTTAGTGTACTCAGTAAACTAGAAAAATTATTATATAATGAACCACTAAGAATAATTTTTGGTGGAATCAAGCAACGTGGATTAGTTTTGGTAACACTGGAATTACAAGCCTTCTTAGTATAATCAATAACCAAAGATGATTCTTGGTGTCAACAAACACCAAGAGTTAATCTTGGCGTTATCAAAAACCTAGGTTTTTTCTTTTTGTTAGTGGTGAGCAACGAATTACTCTTGGCATTAAGAAGTACCTACACTGTAAAAATTATTGATCAAATTATGGTAGAAAATACCGGCACTCCGAGTACTAGTACTTTTTACTATAAAATCCATTTTTGCCGTAAATTTTTATGAAATAAGTATCTGATGTACCTTAATTTTTACACTAATATTTAAATCAATAAATCGCAGTAATTAAACAAATAGTACTGTAAAGATTATGATAGAAAATTTTACAGGAAAAATGGATTTTAAAGCAAAATGGAGTTTACCGGCGTACCAGTACTTTTTATTGTAATTTGATCCAGATTTTTTTACAGTATAGTATAAATCGTTGGGTAGATCAAATACGAAAAATAATACTTGGCGTATTGAAACAATAAGGATTATTTTTGGTCTTATTAAATATTAAAGACAGTTCTAGGTGTTCCAGGAATTTGCACGATTGTTCCTTTGCATTTTTTTTGGTGTAAAGTATTTTCCTCCATTTTTGATGTTCAATAGCACTGAAATTTATAAGAGTGAATATGTATAATTTTTCATGCGTAATTACATGTTTTGCACAATTTAAAACATGCATATTTTTCATAATAGCAAAATTTTGTTTCTCTATATGTAAAGGAGAGTGCGAAGTAAAAACTTACACAATCTTGATCTAGATTGAAAAAATCAGTTGTTGTTATAAAAAAAAAAAAAAAAAAAAAAAACACTAAAATTGTTGTTTTTTGAGACGAAAAAAAATCATGGCTGGTTTAAATGTTCAGATTTTGGTGCAAGCACTCTGCATTACTGATGTTTAGATTTAACTACATCCCTTAAAATGAATATAAACACTTGTATTTTTGTGAATAAAAAAGTGTAACTTTTGTCATATGTTTGATATTAATCCCTATCAGTTAATATTTTTCTATACTTTGAAATTTTTACAATGATCCAGCTGAGCTGTGTACTTTTTAGATATTTCTTTAATAGCTTTATCAAGAATTATTTTTATAACTTTTGAGGAATATTTAGATATGGATAAGGATAATTATTAAATGAATGTTAAGGAAATAAGATAAAGTGTAAAAGCTTCCCATATTAACTAATTCGCATAATACACACCATTTAAATTTACTATTTTCTGTAATGTTTGAAAGTTAATTTGATGCATAATTCTTTTATAGTTGAATATAATGTTACATGTTCGCCAAAGTGGATGATAGTCACAGTAAATGTCAACTCATCATCAGCATTAGTTTACTTAGAAAGACTAAAAAACTACATTGGTAAGTAAAATTATTCTACTAAATAATGTTCTTGGAGTTCTGATAAATTTGTAGGACATATTTAATAATTTCTGAAAATATTATGGGAATTACATCCTCAGTTATGTTTCAAATTATCCTTTTCTGTCGTAATGCAGTTCTGCAATTGGCTGTAAAAGTTTCAGAATCATTTTTTTAAAGTGATCTTCCGAATCACTCATTAATTCCGTCATTTAGGTTGAGAAATTTGCTTTGGTGTTAATTCTGTTTAGCGTCTTTGACTTCCTAAATCATTGTTTCCTTAGAAGCATTTAAGGTTTTTGAGGATGTGGACAACTCTTGCTGACTTCTTGCTTCCGGAACTGTAGCATTTGCCTTAAGGATGTTGGAGATATTAAGAACGTCAGAATCAGAGAGCGTAATGCAGAATGGTTCAATATAGAATGATGCAATGAATAAAAAAACATATTTAATAAAAATCATATTAAGTAAATGTAAGCAATAAAAATAAACGCGTATGATGGCATGATATTCGTTAGGCTTTCCAATAGTTATTTCATTCCAATCCATTCCCTGTTAAAGTTATACATAATCAGAATTATTGGTAATGAGTACAGCTCCTTATGTTGGTCTGATAGAAATTCATAAGAAATTCATTCTGAAAAAGGACTTCGAATTCAGCTTCTGAACCAATCAGCCTAACGAGAGTCCCTGGTCATTACGAGATTTGGAGATTAATTTGTGCGCATTATGTGGGCTTGTAATAAACATAATATTTTCAGATTTTATTTTCTTAGTAACGTAATAGTCGTTGTCTAATGTCATATAGTCATTGTCGTAATAGTCTTATGTAACAGCTGCAAGTATGTCTAAGGCTCTTAATTTACAAAATATATGGTAAGAAAATTAGAATCTTTTAAATTCTAAACCTTAGAAAAGTAAATTTTTAATTCTTAAAAGTTAACGTTTATGAATATTATTTTCACTTATTGTTAAGTTTAATTAAAATATAAATTGAAAAAATAATAAAACTTAAATAATCTATAAGTTACTTTTCGAAATATATTTTTTCTGCGTATTCCTTGTATTATAAATTTTGTTCAAAATGGTTAACTTATTAAAATTTGCTAATAAAATGTATTTTCCATTTGTTTAACAGATGTGAAAATATTAAAAAAAATAGTCCATGATGCAACATGAAAAGAAAAATACATTACTTAAAATCAGAAGGATAATGTTTCATTGTGTGCTATAGCAGCTATTAATTGAATCTTGCTTTAATGTCGATACTGCAAAATATTCCAGATTAAATAAGGGTACTTTTTACCGTGAAAATCAGTTTTTGAGAAACTGCGAGATTAAAATAATTGTTATCTTTAATAAAAAAAAAGAGAAAACTAAATCCCTCAAATATGAAATATACGCTAATTATTTTATATAATTTTCAAATATTCACTGAGTCATAATTTCATAATTATGATATAGTCAGAAATGAATTAATCATATTTATCACGAAATAGAAAGTGTTAATTTACACTGAGGCACAATTTTTTTCTATTTATGCAAATACTTCATCTTGCCTAATCCGGGAGAGGGGATTTCAAATCCGAAATTAGTTTTAATCTTAAGGCAACATATTGTTTTAAATGACATTTTTAACCTACTTTTTCTTGAAATGTTAAAAAACTTTGTATATAACGGAGGGTCGCGTATATTCTGCGACAAACTTCTAGGAGATTTAGGATTAAAATTGCACAGGAATATCTATGCCAGAAAATGCCATCATTCATGACTAGGGGTGTTTCCCTATTATGACTTGTTTAAAAATACACGAAGAAAATCACCACTATTGGCATATGACATTTCTGAACACAGATGCCAATGAAATTTTATTTTTGCTATTGTACTTCAACTGCCGTAGAAGTTTGTCACAGCATTACACGGCGCCCTAATATACAACGAAGAGCCATTATATTATGACCACCCTGCTAATAACATGCAGGACCACCTTTAGCCCTCAAAATTGCTGGCACCCGCCTTGGCATTGATTCCACAAGATGCTGATAGGTAGTCTGAGGTATCTGGTACCAAGAGCTCACCAACTGGTCCTGCAATTCCCTCACATTGCGAGGGGGTAGCGTGGCAGCACGAATTTGGTTTTCCAAGTAGGACCACAAATGCTCTATTGGATTAATGTCAGGTGAATTTGGAGGCCAAGGCATGACTTGAAAGTCACTGGAATGTTCCTCGACGATTCGACCTTTATGACATGGTGCATTATCCTGTTGGTAAACACCATCCCCCGCAGGAAAAACTGTTGCCATGAATGGGTGAACCTAGTCTGCAACTATGTTCAAGTAGCTTACAGACGTCAGGGATTGTTCTATTAGGATTATGGGTCCTAACGTGCCCCATGAAAACATTGTTCCTGGGCGAGAAACCATGAAAACCTGGGCGAGCCAATTGTTATAGATGGAGGGTGGTCATAATGTAATGGTTCTTCGGTGTATATAACGTTTTAAATCTTGTACATTTCCACAAATATTAAGCAAAAATATGTCATTTGAAAATTATAGCGTGGAGACAGAAATAGATTGCAAATTTGAAATCTGCCACTTGATAAAATACAGGATTTTGAATGACTAGCTTACGATACTTGCTTTGAATGACTAACTTAAAATTGAATGACTTACTTGCAAAAAAATTTTTAAATGTGCTAACATTTATTATCTTGTATATCTGTTATTTTAGATTGCGAACCTGATAAAGTAGGAGAAATGTTCGTTTTCAAGCTGCCTCTAGATAACATTTATACTTGTGGTACAACGAGAATGCTCAACAAATTAACGGTAAATATTATTTGACTCATATCATCACTATAGAGATGCAAGGGGATAATATTTTCAAAAGAATATTCTTGGAGAACGAGAATATTCTGAGAATGATTTCGTTTCGTTGACATTTAGACAATAATAGAGAACATTCCTTTTTCTTATAAAAAAACACACAAAAAACATGAATCATGTTTGTATCAGAAATCTAATTCGGTTATTTTCTCACACAGATCACAAAATATGTCTACGTATACACACTATATAATAAATTGCTAGTAATTTTCTTTTAAGAATTTTCTTTGAACTGAAGTTCTGACAAATTTCTTTTTAACGGAACAGATGATTTTGATAGTTTTTTATATTTTATTCATTAGAACAAAACCATTTAAGATTAAAAAACTTCTAAGGTTCTTAAGATTAAAAAAAAATTTAAGACAATCTTTATTTCAAGAAGAAAAAAACCATACGACGCAAACAATAAAAAATAATTTTAAACTTGTTAGACAAAAGTCTGATAGAATTTTTCATAAAAACAAAGCTTTTTTAAAATTTTCAAACAAAAAGTCCGTATTTTTTCAACAAAAAAAAATCTCTGCTGTATACAATCATTTATAAGTTAACTATTTCTGAAAATGTATAGAACAATTGTAACTATGTTAAAATATTGTTTGTCAGTCTTATCTGTTATTTAAATATAAAATGCATCCTGGCTAATTATGGAACTTACAGGAAAATGAATCTATTGTATGTTATTTTTACGCGATTATTTCTCGCTTTTACTTTCTCGCTTTAAAAATAAAGGTAAAATAAAGGTTTTTAGTATTTAGGTATCCATTTAATTAAAATTCTGTTTTTGCATCAAGCAAATAAACTAACTTTGTGCTAGAAACTTATTCTGTTATCTATTTTTCTAAGCTGACTGTGACGTTTTTTTCGTTTCACTCCACTTTCTATCTTATTTTTCATTCCAAATGTTAAGCGAAAAATAAATTACACTAACGTTAAGCTATGTACACAGAAACTTTTACCAACCCCTAATGCAAACTTTACTCCCAAGCCGAACCGATAACAATAAGGAAATCCTCAGATATTTTTTCTTTATAACATAAAAGGTTAAAAAAAAGCATGTTGACCAATACTATTACTGTTCTAGTTAAGCGAGTAATCCTTACCATTCGAATTCTCAACTATGATGATAAGTTAGTAAACAAATTGTAATGCATAAAACATTTTATCGCTTCAGTGTATCAATATAATTCTTACCTATCGTATCTATATAGTAACAGATTTTATGCTTCGTAATAAAATGTGGAAAGTAGTTTTGTTGTGAGTTATTTTTGTGTTATTTCAAATGGTTATACTGGGGAACAAATTTTTGTGGAATTTATACAAATGCTTGATTTTACCTATTTCAAGTGAGGGGATTTTAACACAGCCTTGCTTCTCAAGCTACAGTGTTTTAAGGACATTTTTAGTCTTTTTTTTGTCGAAATGTACCGGCTCAAAACCGTTATATGTAACTGAGGGTCACATAAATGCAGCGTCAATCTCAGAGAGTAAGGATTAAATGTAGCCGTACGCATATACGGCGTGTATACGCGTATAGGGAAGCGTACGCCGTACGTACGCTTCCCTATTATGACCTGTTCAGAAGCACGCGGACGAAACAGATCTGAGAAGTGCCCATAGCGGCATATGATGAGCTCTTCGGGTATGAGTTCCAGTACCATTTTAATCCAGATGATGATATAAAAAACTTCTAGAGGCTCTAACACCTTTAGAAGTTTTTTATAACATTTATGTGACCCCCTGTTATATATAACATTTTTAAACTTGTACAATTCGACAAAAAATAAGAGTGTCATTTAAAAACTAAGAATGTCATTTATAATGTCAAATGTCCTTTGTAATGTAAATGACTAAGAATGTCATTTAAAAAGAAAAATGTAGCCTGGAGAAAGAAACCGACAGCAGATATGAAATCAGCGAAGAGAAATCATTCAAGCTCTATTAAAAAATTTCAAACAGCTGAAAAAGCGCAAAGCGTAATTTTGATACCCACTGTTACCTATAATGTATAATAAATATGGGAAAAAAACTTATTGCTATTATAAGTTTTGAACTAATGATCAGATTGTCAATTACTAAGATCCAACTTCTATGGTTTGAGGTGCTAACCTAAACTCTGGTAATACTTAAAGAGTTTTCAGTTATAATTTTTCATTATACCTAACTGATGTTTCTTGGTAAAACAAACTTAATTTTAATACTAAGCGTTTACATAACAAAATACCATATCTATTTTGTCTAAATTTATTAGGTTAAATTACAGCGTAAATTCTTATCAGATTTATTAAAAAT
Source organism: Parasteatoda tepidariorum (assembly GCF_982258835.1). Lineage (NCBI taxonomy): Eukaryota > Metazoa > Arthropoda > Arachnida > Araneae > Theridiidae > Parasteatoda > Parasteatoda tepidariorum. Next base: position 87,289,016 of record NC_141760.1, on the reverse strand, counting down.
TAAAGAACATTGAGATGCATGTTTTACTTGGATAGCAAAGCATTATTCTAAATTTTAAAAATGATTAACAAAGTTCATCAGCAGATGGCGTTGTTAAATGCTTAAATTTTGTTGAAGCTTTAAACATTTTTAAAATTACCACAAATTTCATCAACAGAATCTGCAGTCTGACACTCATTTAAATGTTTGAGTTTAAAGGATTTAAAAAACATTAAAAAAAACATTGTTTTTAAGTTTTTCTAGTCAATAGCGTCGTCTTTAATGTCATGAATGTAATGAATGTTAATAAACCTTGTAATTCAAACCTAATAATTGTAAATACATTTACAATCATACATTGATGATTTTATAAACTACATCATTCGAAAAATTTGAAATGAATTAGTTCGCATAATAATTCAGCCTACAATGTTATTATTTTACTTTTTTTCAGGGCGTTCGCATTTATTATCACAGAATTATTGTAGAAGAGCCTCATGAAGAATTCCAAATGATTCTAGCTTCTTGTAATATACCTCCAACACATAACATGACAAGCCCACAAACACTCTCTAGGAGAAGAAGAAACACATTACCAGAAAATTTTGTTGAACCTGAGTAAGTATAACTGGTATTCCCAAAAACTTTAAAATACATAATTTTTGACTCGATTATTCTAGAAGTTACCTCAAGAGATATTTTTGACTCTAGATTTACGTTTAGCAATGAAATAGATTGAAACTTGAACACGAATTCATTAGGTGTCTGCAGCTTTGCTTTGATTCTCTAAAAATGACTTGTCTTGTTCACTTTTTACTAGTGCTAACCCCAATAGGGGGCTATTTTTTTAAGACCAGCTCGAATGTTATAACTTGAGTCTGTAAATCAAAATAAGAAATTGGATTACAGATTTCGGATTTGAATAACGGAAATCGAATAGTGGATATCGGAATTAAATAACATAAATTGAAAATCGAGTTGCGGATCACTATTTTTTTAAAGCAAAAAAACTTTAATGCGCTTAATTAATTTTCGGCTATATATGTAAAACAAATTTTTCTGAAAATAACTTTTAAAAAATTAAAGTGAACTTGGAACCAAGTGATTGAGCATACCTTAGGTTCAGGAAGAATAATGGTCAACAATTACGAGGTCAACAGCTACTAGATAAATATAATATGGTCCGCCACTTATAATATAGTAAATATAATATAGTGGCCACTGGCTGCCTTTACCTCCCACACCAGCTGACATCCATCGAATTGGTAAGGATTCAAGCTATCAGTGAGAATTAAAACCCAATACATCACAATGACTGCTCAGTGAGCCATGCTAACTTAGGAGATGGAGCGCATGCCACCCAATTTGGTGACCCGGGATTAAATCTCTGCTATGGATGTTCGGTTTGAATTCCACACCTGACTCGCACCAACCTTAGTGCTGACTTGAAATATATTCTCAGTGGTAGACAAATTGTGGGTTAGAGTTCCCTTGTTGTCAGGATAACATTGGGAGGTTTTCGTCGTTTTCCCATCCATGTGATGCAAATGGGGTTTAGTTCAATAAAAAAGCTCTCAAGTAAGGCAAATACTTTCCCAATATTTGATCCAGGACTTCCCATGTCTTCCGGGTCGAATTCAAAATTACAAGGCTATGGAATTGAACATGAGTAATCATAAACTCAAAAATTGTGTTGGTTTCTGAAGGTCAGTATTGAAATAAAATGTCTGCTCAGTGTTTAAACCATTCTATCATCACAGTTCAGCATCAGACATATACACCACTGAATGACAAACATTTTTAGAGTATCATATGAGCAAGCGCATTTCATTAAGTTAAAAAAAATTACTCAGAAATATATATTTTGTTTTATGGATTTGTTTTATGAAGTTAATTAAACTGACTTCCGATACGATAGTATTGTAATTCAGCTTCAGTGAGAATCAGTTTCAAACGAGAAAGTTATTTAAAAAAAATATATCTTGATTTCACAAACCAATCTTGTCTTTAATAGGTAAATGTTTAATATGAACTATGTGAGCAACCACATTTTACGAAATACTATCCTACCTTTACGAAAAGTATGCATCACTTTAAATGAATGGCTAATAGTATTTTCAAACTGTATAGAATTTTGGGGAAATTTGCTCTCTTTTACTTATCTTGAACTAATTTAAAAGACAACCTATAACAAACGTTGCTAATTTTTAAATACTATTTAATAAAATTGTTTACATAATTTGGCAACTATGCATATAATTTTCAAGAACTTGAGATAAATGCTTAAGTTACAAAACTTACCACCACTTTCCTCACATTGAATTTTTAATTTCGTTTCAAATGTCAGTTAAAATTTACAAAAAAAAATATAAAACTTCGTTATTTAAACTAATTCCATGTTATGAGTTACTATAGCATAACTAAACTATTAGTAAATGCTCTATAATGTTGGGGTGAACTTTATAGTTAGTGGATTTAATCCCCACATAATTAATGTCTAGAATTGTTAAAAGTCGTTGAGTGTTTAAGATTCACGTTATTGATAGAGAAATGCTAGCTTGATGTACGGCTAAAATGACTTAAGATCAGCAAAATTCTCAAATTTTATGCGACAAACTTTGAAGAAAGTAGTAAATACAGGACGAGTTTATTAAAATATCTGTATATAAGAAAAACAGAATTAGGATTAAGGAATGATGACCACTTTAATATATTATTGGGTTTATCTTACAAAATCAGTTATATTTTTAATAATAAACCAATTTATTATTTAGATTTTGTAATAATACGGAAGTGGAAAAAATCTGGTAAAATTACAGTATTGTATGTTAAAAGCAATTTCGGTAATAAATTCAAAATCTATAGTATTTAAGGCATTCATTTGGTAGTAATTTTTCCATTCATGTGATAATTGTTTACCGGAAAATCGTGTTCAGGAAGCAATAATTCATATTACAACATGTTTAGTCAAAATACAAAATTTAAAAGTACATTTAACCGAATTAGTTGTTTCTATGCAATGATCAACGGTATCATGATAAAATTACCCAATTTTAACGCAAATTACAACATAATAGTTAATTTTTAGTTTAACCAAACGCTGTTACCAAACTGCTTCGGAAAAAACTTGATTGACAATGATTTTTGGTGTTCCCATAGAGCAGAAACATGGTAAATTTCACCATTTTCTTGTAGTTTTGACCGTGATTTTAATTCTCAGTGCCGTTACTATAATTTCATAACTTATACAGCCTTACAGATATTGATAATAAAGTTTGTCATATATGTAAAACATTTACTAACTTACGAAGTGTAACTAACCTATTAAATGTTTTCACATGTTATGGATAATATTAAATGAGTTGCTCATATCTGCTAGGTTATATTTTTTTCCACAGAATATGTCATTTATGATTTATTCTTATAATATTTTAAGATGAAAAACATTCTTTAAATGAATTTACAAGTTAATCAAGAAGTATATTAATCTTCTTTTTAGCTACGTGAACATCACAGACTATATTGTAGCAAGTGGCCCAGTTCCTTATCTGAATTTAGCAGTCAGGCAGCATGGAAAAATTCTAGATACAACGCTAAATGTCCAGCCAGGCACGCCGTTAGAAATGCTAATATACCTGGACAGAAAAAGTGCAGGTAATATAACATTTCCTTTTGAAAAATTTATATATATATATATATATATATATATATATATATATATATATATATATATATATATATATATATATATATATATATATATATATATATATATATATATATATAAAAAGTTCAAAATGAAGAATAAAACAAAGAGAAATTAAAGACAAATGAAAAAATGGGGGAAATAATATGTAAGAAGTATGAAAATAACAAACAACAGTTTAAAAAAAAAAGGATAAAATTTTATTTAAAAAACCGGAAAAAAATATATAATCTTTTCATCAGCCCACACGATTATATTCGTAAAACAGAGTGCTTACGGATATAATCGTGTGGGCTGATGGAAAAATTATATCTTTTTTTATGGCTTTTTTCCGATTTTTTAAATAAAATTTTATCCTTTTTTTTCTTTTTTTTTAAACTGTTGTTTGCTATTTTTTTACTTCTTACTTATAATTTCCACCTTTATTTCATTTGTCTTTAATTTCTCTTCGTTTTATTCTTCATTTTGAACTTATCTAATGGGTTCTGTTTACTTGCAGCTTTAAGCACAATAAATGAAACTTATTGTTTTTCTTAACTTTCTTCATGTTTTCTTTTATTTAGATATATATATATAATAATAATAATAATAATATATATAATAAAGTTTCATTTATTGCGCTTAAGCTGCAAGTAAACAGAACCCATTAGATAAGTTCAAAATGAAGAATAAAACAAAGAAAAATTAACGACATATGAAAAAAGGGGGAAATAATATGTAAAATAATAACAAACAACAGTTTTTTTTTTAAAAAAAAGGATGAAATTTTATTTAAAAAACGGGAAAAAAAGAAAGATATAATCCTTTCATCAGCCCACACGATTATATCCGTAAAACAGAGTGCTTTTCATTTTTTTTTTTTTGTTATTTTTTTACTTATTATTTCCCTCTTTTTTCATATGTCTTTAATTTTTCTTTGTTTTATTCTTCATTTTGAACTTATATAAATACCCGTATTCTTCAAATAAAAGTTTTATTATATAAAGTACCATTCAGCCCCGAAATTATGCTATTAAGCGCGGCCTACTCATGACAGTCACAGTTTACTATAACAAGTAATTTTCTTAGTAATTTATTTAGTTCATAACTTATTTTTTTTAGCACAATTATTGTAGATTTGAAATTATTTAATTTCTAGTAACACGTTTCAAAAGCCTAACTACAAGAAATTAACGCTTGATTTCAGTTAGTTTTAAGAATACTAATTTGAAGACGTAGTCTTCACATGCTATCCAAAGGTAGTTTAAGAATGTGCTACAATACTCGGTTTTAAACAAACGTAAGCTAGCAAGCATCACTGATAGTATCTCTTAAGTATTTAGAACATTACATCAGTGTTGTTTTCTAGTCCAAAAAAGGGAGTTGTCTAAATTTTGATTTCAATAAAGCCTAATATTGCACTACGAATACAAATTGTTTTTGAACATTCCTCAAAAACTGACTAATTGAAATTTTAAGCGAATTTTTAGATCGGGAGCTTCTTGCATTCGATTTAAAATTTCAAGACCATAGCACGAATGACTTTGGAGTTATACGAGACAAGCAGATAGAAAAACTCTTTATTTTAGCATTTCAAATACGTATTTGCATACTTTTAAAAAAGTGGATACGTGTTAGGTTTATCTGTAAACTGAAATCATAGTTTCATCTAACAATCTTTATGCTATCTTAATTTTAAGTTACGTTTTCTAGGATGTCCCGAAATGGATTTAGCAGAGAAAACTACATTTTGCAAATTATGTACAAAAACAGGAACAATAATTAAAAGCAAACAAAGATAACCATTTTCTTTCCATGAACTGGAAATTTGCCTTAATTTAAATTCTAGTTCATCAAGTAATTAATATTTACACCCAGTTTTGATCTGCGAACAGCGCACAAAATAAATTGCTATTGTGGTTTTCTAGTTTTGTTTCTCATCTTTATATCCCCATTTTTTGTTGGCAACTTTATGTTTTTAATCAACGTTTACATTGGCAACTTTGCAAAGAAACATATCGACTGTTATTTTTAATTTCTACTTTTTTGAAGCAAATGAAGATTTTGATCAAGTAGAATCTTTTTGATGTCCTATTCACAAATAGTTAGAGGCAGAAGAACAATTTTTCTAGAGTAAACACTTTATTTGTACCAAATTAGAAAATGTATCTTCAATATACGTATAGGTAGAAAATAATTTCAAAAATAAGATTGAATATTTTAGAAGTTAATATATCAACTATTTCATGTATTTTTTTTCCTTGCATATTTGTACATACATTTAAGAAAATGAAAAAATAATTGCACACAATTTTTGAACCGAAAAAAAAATACACTCAATTTTTAAACGGAATAAAAATGCTATTATAAATCGAAAACAGAAAGTTTACCTTTATATAATTTCATGAAAGAACATTTAAAAAAGTAATATTTGATGGTTTACTATTTAATGATTGAAAAATGTTTGAACTTTAATGATAGGCAAATATTTCATGCATAGAATTATCTTTGGTATGAATGAATTTCATGAATTTCAGAATTTTATAAATTCCTTTTTTCGAAAAAGGTTTTGATTCACTCAAATAGTTTTAATCTGCGGTGAAATGCTCAAGAAAAAAACTAATTACGTATTTATTTTACAATTTAAACTATTATTAGGGCTTACATCTTAATCGTTCTCTTTATAAAACTGTTATAACTTGATAGCAAAAGCTCCCGTAGGTCATTGATAAATCACTTGTTTGTTTATGCAGTGAAAAAAATTAAGATTTTGACTTTGACTTCGCAAATGAAAATATTGTGAGCAAAAAGATAAAAAAAAAACATTTTTTTTTTAAAGTTTTGCTGCTGAAATTATTCAAATTCCATTCCAGTATGTTAAAATCTGACAATACTACTTAAAATAATTCAAGTATTTCATTTTATTACTTTGAACGCTCTACATTTAATAACTCTTCTGATTTTAGTCATACAAATAAAATTTTCATTGTTTAAATAATAATACATTTATTTTTCAGAAACGTATGGTTTATTAACAAGCTTTCTGAAAGTCACAGACAGCTCGCCAAACCAAGAGGAAGTAATTATAATGAACGGGTAACCATGTTCACATGCTTATAGTTTTTGCAACTTTTATTTGTTTTATTTTTTAACCTAACTAAACATACGTCTTACGAACATCTCAAAGTAACATGCTAACATGTAAATTACTTACTGAAGTTGGGATTGACCCAAAACATGACTCGTGTTTTTACTTTTAAAGCTGCATTTTTGTAACAAAACTTAATTGCCTCTTGATCATTGATCTCATTTGCAAATATTGTTTCTAAGAAACACGTGTTGTTGTTGTTGTTGTTGTTTCTAATCCCCAAGAGGTCCATCCCAATTAGACCAATTCCATAAGTCCAAAAATGTCCAGGAAGTCTAAAAACAGATGAGGTTTTGAAAAAACCTCGTCGATCTTAAAATCGATACAGTTTAGAATATGCTCGGGCGAAGCCTGAGCAGTCCTACATTTAGTGCAAAGTCCAAAAGTCTTTTGCCCCTGAACATACGAGAGACACCTCAAGTGTCCACTTGCAAAGCGAGATAAACAAGTCTGCTGGCTTCTAGGTCCCTCAAAAAGCAAGGCACTTCCAGGTCAAGAAACACGTAGGCCTTATTAACAGTGTTATATTGATATGAACGACTCTGCATCATTGCTAATTTAAAAGCAATTTAACAGAGCTAAAAGTAAAACAATTTTATTAAGTTCTACTGATTTTATGTGGATATGTGCAGTAAGCAAATTTATAAGTATTTTCGTCGGTATAATGGAAAAGTACCGAAAATCATAATGATTTTTTTGTTATATGATTGAATTTTCTTGGTATATGCTTCGAGCAAATATTTTGTCAAAGTAACGAAATAACCTTTGTCCCTTCTTAGGGGAAACAATTTCGTTAAAATTAAAAACAGACTTTCGTCATTTTATTAAAACTGAAAACTTTCAGCGATTAATACGTCTAACTTTTCTAATAATTTCTTTATCGCGAGCACCTTATAAGTAGATCGGTGTCGCCCAAAAAACACAAGAAAGTTTGACAGAACATAGAGATAAATTACACTCGTGCCAGTTGAGGGATTCAAACCCGGGAACTTCCCGGTACGAGAGCAACTTCTTTACCACCATACAGGCCGGACTTCTTTATCGGCACTTTCTTTTCGATCATTTCATCTAGTCATCATTCTAGTTTCATCTTTTTACTAAACAATCTCATACAATGCATTACGATGAAGTGCCATAATTGAGAAAACATATCCCTCATATATTTGAGTGTTCGAGTTCTGCCTCCAATCACGTAATTTCTTGACGAGATGACTCTCAAAATTAATGAAATGCAGCTCGAAATTAAATGAATCGTCAAATTTGAGGGTTTCAAGTCTAAAAGTGAATTTTCTTAGACTGAAAAACATACAAATTATATAAAATATATATTATATAAAAACGATTTTTTTTTTTGCTTTAAAAACTACATATATTTAATCAAAGTGAATTTTTTTCGAACTATATTTTTCGTAGAAGAAAACATAGCTCCATACGAAAGCTCTATTTTTCGCGTGACAATCGTTCTTAAAGCAAAACAGATTTATTTCTAGTTCTAAACTAGATTTATTTCTTATTCTTTAGGTAGAACGAATCTGTAGAATGTTGCCACAAAAGTTGTCTTAACACAAACTTCTCTCTTATCCACGTTCCATGCGTTACTATTTCTTTTACAATTGTTGAATTTTCTTATCCTTTTTCAGGTGTTCCATCGATCCGTACATTTTCGGGAATTTCCAATCCCTGGAAAATGGAGACGCTCTGTCGGCGAAATTCAGAGCATTCAAGTTTCCTGACGCCAATTATGTGCTCTTTGTTGGTACAGTCAGCGTCTGTTTACAACAATGCCGCGGGGTGAGTGCCTCTGATTTTTTCACCTATGTCGCAGTTTTTTTTTCCTCAGTTATTTATTTTTTTTTTGTGAATACTTCAATCTTAGATTTCAAATGCTACAAAATATACTTTTTTGTGAAAAAAAAATCTTTTGAAGTTGCTTTCTTTTGAATTCAAACTTTACCTTAGAATTTCAATTTTTAAAACGAAAGTTATCTGAAGTAAAAGAAAAATAAAATATTTTGTTAACCACATTGCTAAAATCATGGAAATAGTAATTTAATTAAAAATATTTTTACAAAGCATTGGAAAGAAAAATCTTAAAGAGTGAAAGTAATTAAGTAATTTAGATTTGTATAAAAGTTTAGCTTTAATTTAATTTATGGCAAAATGTATTCTAATGAATTAAGACATATTAAATTAAAATATGCAAACTAAAGAGCAAATTAGAGGAAATCTGATAGTATGGTAAAGAGGAAGTCTAAACACAAACCTCGGATTTTTTTTTCCTCCACTTTTTTAAAAGTTATACACTTGATTAACAACAAAAAATGTGAAGATGGTAAAAAAGTCTTCAGATTTGTAAACAAAAAATACTTGAAAACATAAAAAGTAAAGTTGCCAACCGAAAATAGAAAAAATATGTAAAAAATAAAAATAAAACAACCGATGTAGCAGAGCTGATTATAATATTACCTGTGTTATATGTGAGCTTTTAGTAAGCAAATTAGTTTCATAGTTATGGCAGTGAAATATGCTGTAATATGTCTGAAAAACGTTCTTCATTCTGAATTTTTTTTTTATTTCTGACATTAGTGTGAAATCTCTTGGAACCATCTTAAAGTTTTAAGGGAATGTTTTTAAAATGACCCCACTAATTTGAAATTTGGTTTAGATACCACGTATGTGTAATGCCGAATAACTAAATACTTTGAAAATCCTTTTAATACTAATAAAAAATATAGTTTTACTTTATATTGCAATTTATATAGTGTGTTTTTATTTGATTTTATTAAATTTAGTGGTTAATGTACAATGCACTAGGCCTGAAGATATTTATAAAACTGGCACAATTAAGAAATTTAGATAAAAATTAACAAGATGAAAGTTAAAGTAAAATAAAAATAATAAATAAACAATTTTTTGCCTTAAATCTCAATGCATGTGACAGAGCATAACATTTCTCCCAAAATGTTTGGCTTAATTAAACAAAAAGTAATAATTCTGAAAGATGGTGTTATTCATCCATTTTATTGTTGTCATTTTTTCATTGTGTTTTGTGTATAAATATTTCATTCTCCATTTGCACGTAGTTGGTGGCTTATGATAGACAATTCAAAAAATTTCGAAAGGAAATTATGTGATTTTTAATTCTTCCTCTTTGGTTTACAGGTTTACTACTTGAAGTATTCCATGTTTGCAGTAATTGTGATAAATGTCAAAAAATTTTGAACTTAACATTGGTTAGAAAAATTATGCCTACTAATAAATTTGTTGTAAGAGATTTTTTCTTTTCTTTAACCATTTTCTTGATTTAAATTTCCTAAAATCAGCCAATCAAGCATCACGCAGCTATTTCATTGCCTAAGCTATTTCATTGCTAATATTTACAATAAATTTTTTATTATTTTAATAATTTCACATTTTTATTTCATTCTAGGTTCCATGTGGGAATGGTCAGTTAGGATATGGGCGAAGAAAACGAAGATCCATACCTTCTGATCTGCCACCCGATCCGAACAAAGTGTTTGAAGTGGAGATGACCACATTTCTCAAAGTTGAATATTCGGAAGATCATTTCACTTTAAACAAAGGTATGACAGGAACATGTATGTTTACTATAGGGGTCGTTATTGTTGATAAAGAAGTGTTTTTATTTTATAAAGATGATTTGCGTAAAGCTTATTGGGTGGTAAAAATTAAGATGACAGTACTCGAAGGAAGGGTCCGATTAAAACTTCAAATATTTGCTGCTTATATCATGAGGCCAAGGTTTCCGTTAAAAGAAATAGTTTCCAAAATTTCATAGTACAACAACCAGATGGATCTACAACACAGTAAAATGAAAGATTAAAGCTCAAAAATTAAAAATAAAATATATTTAGTTATTTACAATCTGCGATCTCTTCGTGCATGTCTTGTCAGTCAACAATATGCTTATGGTGACAAGTATGTATCATTTGTATATGTTTTCAGAACTACAGCATGATCTATTTGCAAATATCAAAATCCATCGTAAAAGAGTGTTTGTTCAGAAAAAGTATATTCTAGTATATTTTTTCTGTATATTAATTACTAATTAGCGTTAATTTATTCTCATATTTAAGGTTTCATTTTAAGCTATTGAGATAATTATCTATTGTCATTTAGATAGTTACATTAATTTTTTATTAAAATTAGAAAGACATCGTTGTAGTATACCTATAAAATATGACAGTATTAGTCTGGTCTTTTCCAGATTGTTTGCGAGTATATGAAATAGGTATAAATTACAAATTATTATCGTAATTAATTCAAGAAGAAATATATTAGAAACCGCACCATTTAAATTATATGTTATTTTATTTGAGTTGATTAACAAAAATATTTTATGTAATGGAAAATTGACTCTTCAATTAAGCTTATACTTTGGTTTCCTAAGTTATTGAGTTTCTTTTTCGCCATGAATAATAATTGAAAATATGTTGAAATACTCCTGTTTTTTTTTAATTCAACAGGGGTACCTTAGCCTAACTAAAGGCTACCCAAACCTTCCTGATGCAATGGGGTACCTACCAAAATATCGAATGGGCAGCTCTGGTCTCTCTCGTCATTCTAGGTATAAGGTTCTGTATAAATGAGACTAACGTAAGAATGATTAAATAGGCACTTAAATTGGATCAAGTTATAAAAATTGAGAAATACTCAATACTTTATGTTAACTCAATACTTTTACTTTTTTTTATTTGCGCAGGGTAAAAAAATTAAATTTCTGTTTGAAACGAATTTTATTTATTTTTAATCTATTACTTATGGATTTTAGGATCATTAAAAGGAGACTTCGAGAACAACCAAAAGAAATCGGAGCAACAAGCAAACGTAAGCTTCAGTTCTGTAAACGAAGTTGCCGCCCTCTATGGTAACAACAGCAGTTCTCGTCAGTCATACAGCTACATGAGAACCATAATCGGAAGTACATTGCTACTCATATTCCATTCTTGCTGGTTACGAGGATTATGGAAATGAGGAGGAAAAAAACACACAAAGCGAATCTTGTTTTTCGCTTATAACTTTGCCAATGTTTCGCCAATTCTAATCACGTGGTTTTCACTGATCTCATAACAAGTATTCATTGAACTTAACGCATCTGCTCATTCTCAACTAAAACATTTCAAGAGATGCCCGATTTGTCTCACCCCATTTTCGAACTTTCTTATCATGTCATATTTATCGCTATCATGTGATTGTACATAATTTTCAATCGACAATAATTTCACTGTTTAAAATTATAATAATAAGAATATTACATGACATAATTTTGTGTATAATAATCAGTCTGTAGTCAAATGTGTCAAAAACATCAGTTTGTATCACCAAACAACGGAGTTAACAAATTTAAACTTACATGAATCGACAAAAGGATTTCCTCAATGCTAATTGGATTTTTCACAACAACATAATGGGATATTAGAAGAATAATAGTTAAATGTTATATTTCTTTTTTCTTTTTCACATAAGGTACTCCTATATTAATTGCTCAGTGGTTAGGGCACTGAGCTGTCATTGTGAGGAACTGGGGTTCGATCTCCAGTTGCAGCTTGAAGCCCACCCAGCTTCAGATTGATAGGTAACAGCTTGTCTGGAAAGTAAACGCAGCCTGTGGGTAGTGCTGACCACTTTACCAAAATCATGCCATTGTTCACAAAATTGTGGAGCTATACCTTTCATGAACTCCCTCGCCCTCAGCGGAATGTTTCGGGAATGTTTTTTTTTTAATTTTTACTCGTATATTAAGTACTCACGTTTAGTTTTTGCGGTTCAGACGTTATAAATATGTAAGAAACAGTTTTATTGTAACAGTCAATGATGTTTATTGTATTTTTTGCTCATTAAAATTCATATGTTTTAAGCGTCCATATTTAATTAAAATTGCATTGTCATTGTAACATTTTATAACATGAAAGAAATAACGCATGAAAAAACAGTTATATCTTATTTTTCTTACATGGGATATTTAACAATTGTGCAATGTGCGTCACATAAATAATATTTTTTGTAAAAACAAATGTAGAAAGAAATTTAAAAATTCTTAAATTATCTACTTCTTACATTCACTTCATTAACATGACAACTTTTGTGAACCGTATGATGCATTCCATCATGATCAAAATGCTGTACAAAAGATTGGGCATCTCTTGAAATGATTAATCTAACTTTGTGGAAAGACGAAGTATTGCACTGTAAAACACTGTCTTGTGTCGATGGTGAAGGATTATTTTGTAGGTGAATGACTGTATTTTTTTCTCAATCCCGGGAAGAAGTTATTCCTCAATAAAGGATTAGCCAAAGTGTCGCTGAACAAATGCTTCGTGCTATGTTTATGTTGGTTTTTAACTTTTAAGAGTGCTTGATTTTAACGTTATTGACTCCTGAGTGTTAATTATCAATAAAAATACTTAATTTATCTAAATGGAGTTTGTTCATTTTGATAAAAGTAGTAACACAATACACAAATTAACAATACTAAGAAAAACACATTTTGTATTGAAATGGTATGCTGCACTCACTAATTATCATTTTGAAAATTCAGAGTTTATGTTCATATTTATGAGCGCGCAAGTTTCACATCGTCATATAATACAAATTTTTTCATGTTGGTCATATAAATCATACTGAATTCCATTGCAAAAATATATGAATCAAATGTTCAAAATCATAAATAAAAGTAATATGACACACACTGGTTCAAAAGTATAGTTCAAAGATTAGGTCATGAGGTGAAAGTATGAATTAATTTTCTTTGCGCTTTCTTCCAATGGACAACGTTAGATTTGATTTTGAAACTCATATATTGAATATTTGAGTTAAAAGAAATTTTAAAAAATTGCCTTTCTTGCTCTTAACCATTCAACTTGTGAAACTATCTGTAAATGCTAATATGTAACTTGAAAACAAATATAATTTATTCTTATTATATAGCAGTTTTAGAGTATTTTTTTTAAAAAAAGAAATACAGATATTCATTTTAACTATTGTGTGAATTACTAATTTTAATAACTTTGGTAACATTTCTGACTATGAACTCCCTTTCAGAATATAAACTTATTTAACAGAAAGTTTGCTAACAGCAAATGTTAGAACAGAAAAACATACCGTCTCGAATCAATAGAAATGCCAGTTTTCTATTGCTTCGAGTTTTGTATGCATATTTTTCATGGATGTTAGATTATATTTCATGGAGCATATTTTGATTCAGCTAAATTATTCTTTTTAACTGTCAGATGCTAAATAAGAAAGGATGAAACAAATAACTTGGAGTTTGATAAATTTACTGCTAAAGAGCATCTAAACACAGTAAAATAATTAAATTGTGTGAAAAAGAAAAGGGTAGTTTTAATAATATTCCATTTTTGGAACAATGGAACTTCTTACAGTTTCATTTGTTAATGACGATGGTCAAGATCACTTTAGTTGTGTTCCAGTATATATCTTCACTCGGAACAAAGTGATATCCACTTAGAAGTCATTGAAATTGCATGATATTATTTTAGGAGATGCATTTAGAGTACAAACGCTTTAAAAGTAAAAAAAAAAAATTATATTCATAAAATATTCTATATTTCCTCCTAAAATAGATTTTAAAATGAGTCAAGATAAGAGCAATTTTCATTTGTTCATGATATTTTGCAAAATTTTTCTTGTTTTTTTTTAATTTTTTCTCTCATTAAATTTCTATTTCTTACACGATATTATAATATTAAACTCGCAAGTACAAGGTGTGAGTATCTCGATCCTGCTTGGTTGTTGAAACATGGCATTTGTTTACTTCAGCAACTGTTCTTTCTATTCTATTTCAAGTAAGCCCATTAAGTACCAATTCTCTTAAGTGGCACATTCTATATTCTTTGACAAAGATTCTTTTGCAAGGATCACTATATATATCATCATTATATATTTCTATATATATATATATATATATATATATATATATATATATATATATATATATATATATATATATATATATATATTTCTTGCTTAACTCAAAGATAGCCATGAAGCCATGTAGAATATAAACAAACTAATTACGAATCGAAGTTCCCAGGCACACAAAGCAAAAATATATCATGGATACAAGAAAGTACGCAATCAAATAATCAATCTGTTAATAATAATCAAGTTAATAACAGTTAATAGTTAATAATAGTTAATAGTTAATAATAAGCTAATAATAATAAGTTAATAATAGTTAATAATAGTTGATAATAGTTAATAATGAATACGTTAACAAATAATCAAGTTAAGTAAAAGATTCAGATGAGAAAGAATTATATTTCAACAAATTCGTGGTGCTATACGTCATTGTATTCAATTAACAGTACATTTATTAACATTATAACCTATGTGAAACTTAGTTCTCAACTTTAATACGCCATTTTGCTTATAAGCCCCTAGCGCTGACGTCATTGCTCACATGTGTGGGTATCTGTGATCTTCTTCTTCTTGAAGTGCAAGAACCCGATTAAACTTTCACTTTTTCGTTTATTTTTATTCCACGTGACTCTAGGATTTGGTGTTCTACGTCATGTTTTTCAATATTACTTTCAAAATCAATATTCTACTTCCATACTATAGACTCTAAGTTGCTTTCATCCATGTTTCACGTATCAGTTAATACTCCTGATTCGTCAAGACCTAGTTTAAAAATGTATATCTAGGTCTTCCAAATCTGACGATATGAAATTTTTAAACAAAATGGTAAGAGAAAAAAAAAATAACACTTTTTTTAAACTTACAAAAGAGGAAAAGTAAAAAAAGAAAGAAAAAACACTTTTAAAGAAGAAAGAAACAAATAACACTTTTTTTAAACTTACTCTGTAACAAGTTTATCGCTGAGTAAAATAAATCACAATAGTCAAGAAATTAAAAACTATCAATAAGAAGAATCTACTGATATGGGGAACAATTGATAAACCTTTTCATGATAAATTGTAACTCTATCGATTGCAAACAACAAAAAAAAAATATAACAACCTCCTAAAAGTCATCACTTTATCAGAAAGAATTTCTTTAACGTAGTTAGAATTTTAACAAAAGAGAAAAACTCTTGACTACGAAAGACTCATTTGAAACATTGGCATGCAAACGGTAAGGGAAGTAGAGACTTAAGAAAAAAAGTTTAATTAAGGTATACCATGAATAAACTTGTAATTCATAGTCGATAAAGAGATAATGAACTTTAAAATAAAATGTCGCCTCAACCGATAATTATGCATTCCACTAAATTCGAGAATCACGAAAAGTGCATCCACAAAAAATATGCTTATCTTATGCTAATATTCTGTCTTATTTAGAAATGTGTCCTATATTTTTCCTATATTACTCTATCTCGTTCTACTAAAAGTTCTATCTTATCTTCAGAAACTGCAATTTTTTTTATTAACTGCACCTTACTTAAATGAACTACTAATTCTACACAAATAACATATTATTTTACCTAAACTATTTTCCACCCACTAAAAAAATAGATCTTTATTTTATGCTAATATCATTTCCCATCTAAATTCGCATTCTATCTAATTCCCATCATATGCTACCTTATTCTATATTAGATACACTAAAAAAAGGGTCCATATTTAGAGATAAAATTATTTATTATTCTATCCAATCCTATTTTTATATCTAATCTAGATACAGACTTTTTTTTTATTTTACAAACTTTATATTACAAGCTGCAAATTTTGTATTAACTACTTCGTACCTTAATAAACTACGTATTCTACACAAATAGCATATTATTCTATTTAAACTATTCTATACCCACTGAGAAAATAGGTTCTTATTTTATGCTAATATCATTTCCTTTATCACCTAAATTTGAATTCTATCTTAGTCTTATCATATGCTACCTTATTCTATATAACATAGACACATCCACTGAGAAAAGCGCCCATATTATAATGATAAGATTATTTATTATCTAAACTCTTATTCTATCTAAGTCCTATTTTTTGTAACCTAATATAGACGTCAAGTTATTTCAACTAATAATTTAAATTTAAATTTTAGGCAACTGAAAATTATTTAATCATATTTTATCGCGCAGACACTTTCATGGGACGTCGTTTTTTTTTATTTCAAATTAAGAAATTGCTAAGTTATCCCTTTGAAACAGATTATAAATTTACAAGAAATAAAGTTTTAGTAGGGAATATATTTTATGAACAAACTTACAACTCACAGTAGCTCAAGAGATGAAGGGATTTTACATAAAATATCCCCTCAACTTATCATTCACCGTCCTACAAACTTCGAACTTGGCTTAGGAAAGATTTAGATCAAGAACTGTTCATCTACTAAAAATCTTATTCCTATCTTACGCTAATATTCTAGCTTACTTTTAAAAATCTTATGCTATATTTATATATTATGCAGTGTTTTTCTTCCAAAACTACACCTTATCCCCATAAATTGAATATATTTTTATTATTTCCGTCTTTTTTCCTTAATTTCCTTATTTCCTTAAATCAGAATAAAATGCCATATAAAAAGAATCAGTTGTTTAAACTGATTCTTTTTATATAGCATTTTATTCTGATTCAACTTTTAAACAATGCGTTCCTAAGAGTTCATTAAAAAATGCGTTCCTAACTTTTTGTTTAATGTGACTGATTTTTTTACCTCTATTTTATAAAACGCATTCTTTCATGGGACATCATGTAAAAAAAAAAAAAAAAAAAAAAAAAAAAAAAAAAGAACTAAGCAATTACTAAGTTATCCCTTGAAATCGAAGTATATACTTTTGAAAAAGAAAGATTAACTAATTAACTAGGAGATATATAGTATGGATTAACTGAGAATTCCCAGTCGCTCAAGAAATAAAGGGCTTTTGAATAAAATACTACCTGAACTCAATATTCCGCGTTCTAGAGAATTCGAGCCAAGCTAAGAAAAGATTTAAATTAAGAAAAGTCCATCCACTGAACATTGTATTCCTATATTATGCTACTAATATACCTTGAGCTGTGAAGGTTCAAGAGATAGAGAGCTAGCCTCCCAATGACCTGACTCAGGCTCGAGTCCCAGCGCTGACTGGTCAATACGAGTTCTGTCACACTGACAGCAGTGCTGACATAAAATATCCGCAGAGGTACACGGATTATGGGCTCTCGCCATCGGCCAACAGTGGCAGGTTTTTTGTGGTTTTCTGTAGCACAAATGCGTGTTAGTTCCATCAAAAATTACTCCACGGAAATTAATTTGCTCCAATGATTGATACAAGAGCACCTTTGTCTTCTGGATAGGGTTCAAAATTGCTAGGCTACAAAGTATCGACATAGGTGTAAACTCAGAATCGGGACGGCTATTCAATGTTGGTTAAAAAATTGTCGGTTATGTTATACCTTGACCAGAATCTTATCCTGTTTTATTCCTATATTCTGCTGTCTTTTTCTTCTAAAACTACATCTTATCATCATGAATTGACGAAATATTGTTATTCAAGTTCTTAATTAACAATATCATTTTTTTCTTACTTCCAATGCCCCCTTGCGTTAACATTTCGTCAATTCAAGAATTGACAGGGAAGGTTTATCGGCCACTCTTTCAGTGGCACCATATTAGGTGGGCCAACGTTTCTCCCACAGTAAGAACAGATAGTACAGAGAATGAAAGAACACCCGTGCCTTGCCCGGGATTTGAATCCAGAACCAATCAGATGTAAGGCCAGCTCCCTGACTCCTACACAGTCCGGTCGGTGATTTTTAGGTAAGGCATTAACAATACCTTACCTACATAAATTGTATTATTATTGCTGTTGTTGCTGTTCATTTGCGTCGCACTAGAGCTGCACAATGAGCTTTTGGCGACAGTCTGTGAACTATCCCTGAGGATGATCCGAAGACATGCAATCACAATTTTGATCCTCTGCAGAGGGGATGGCACCCACGCTTCGGTAGCCCGACGACCTGCACGCGAAGTCGAGCACTTTACGGTAGAACAGTTTAACGAGGACCAATATCGCACCCCCTCGATCCCTACGCAGACTGATCCAAGTGGTCACCCACCCGCACACTGACCGCAACCAGTGATGCTTGACTTCGGTGTTCTGCTGGGAACCGTGCCTTAACGATCAGTCCACAGTGAGAAATTATTATTGTAATCATATTAATTCTACATATCGTACATAGCTCATTCTACATAACAAACTTAAGCTATTTAAGCTATTTTCATTAAAAAATTCGATCCTATTTTATGCCAATTTTATTTCTCATTTAAACTCTTATTACATTTTAATCCTTCTATGTGCTTTATTATTCAACTTAAACGACACACGGCCTTAAGAGTGTAAATTTAAATTTCCTGTTATAAAAATAAATAAAAAATTAAACCGGCGTTTTATCCGACAAATCCCTACTTTTTCACGAAACATAATTTTTTTTTGGTAAACTGAGCAATTTCTAAGTTATTCCTTTAAAGCAAAGTATAAACTTACAAGAAAGAAAGTCTTACTAGGAAATATATATTATAGAACTCGCAGTCGCGCAAGTGATAAAGGGCTTTAAAATAAAATGTCACCTCAACTCATCATTCAGCATCCCGCAAATTTCGAGCCTGGCTTAGCAAAGATTTAGGTCAAGAAAAGTCCATCCACTAAAAATTGCATTCCTATCTTATGCTAAAAATAGGTTATCCGTAAAGAGTAAAAAGCTATTCATTTTCTTCTACAGTAAACAGAAGTTGAGTCAATATTGATTGAAATGCGGCTCCGAAAATTCTGTGGCTGGCCCCGTTTCGATGATTGCATTTTATGTTGCATTTCTTATTCGGATTCTCCCAAGATTTTTAATCAGATGCTTCTGCTTTTTTTGTTCTTTCTGTTGGACAAGCATAAAAAATCGGCTTTTTCTCCCTTTTAATTTATTTTCTAAATCATGCTTTGTGGGTTTTCTTAAATGGAAATTCCAGAAGTGATGTTTTCCCCCCCCTTTTAAGTAGGAAAGTTAGACTACAGTTTGAAAAAAACCTCTTACAAGGTGTTTTTAAGGTCATTTGGTGGTTGACAGGCATAATAAAATTCCCATTAGGTAGTAAATAAGGTAATGCTTTGCACCAAAAATAACCTCATCAATAAACCTCAATTTCAACGTCATTTACACCTCATAAAATCAACCTCATTTATGGCTAAGCAAATACTTTAATTTTATTTCTTAATCGTCTTTGAACAGCAGATCCAATTTTGAATTTCCGACCATCAATGTTCAACTACGTAATTTTGAATACAATCCAGAAGACAAGGGGACTCCTTCTTCAAGTATAGGATGAAATTGGACTTAATGGGTAACTTTTTGATGGAACTAACCCGCATTTGCGTTACATGAATAGGAAAACCACGATAACCTCCATGGTTAGCCTTACAGCAGGGAGACTCTCGCCCATAATCCGTCAACCACTGAGGATAATTTACGTTTTCACTGTGGTCGGTACAAGCCGGGTGCGGAATTCGTATTAACCAACTATGGCTGGAATTTCAACCCGGGTCACCTCATTGGGAATTAAGTGCTTTATTCTCTGAGCCACCGTAGCACCATTAATACTTTTAGTTGCAAACGGGTGAAATTATTCACACCGCAAAAATACTTATTTGCTTCAAGTGTAAAAAAATTTCCTGTACTCCTTAAAAACAACCCTTTTAAGTTGGTTGCTCAAAAGTAGATTTTTATTAACCTTAATTGTGAATAAAACAACTTCATACTCCTTGATTATAAACCTTAAAAGGTTGATTTCTTAAGGTTGTTATTGAAGTCAACTTCTAAACAATCGTAACACTTCAAAACAACCTCAAAAAGACCGTAAATTGTTGAATGGAATGTATCTACGTTGATATTTTAAATTGAGCTTAAATTGTACTGATAAAAATTGCTTTCTTTTATGAAAACAACTCTTTTTAATGGAACAAATAAAAATTAACCTGTAACTTGTAAATTCAAATATTTTAAGTCAAAAAAGTTAAGTCAAAAAAGTTAAGACAAAAAAGTTAAGTTAAGTCAAAAAAGTTAAGTCAAATTTTTTTAGTTTTGAGTTAAAATTATAATAAATAAAATTATTAAACTTAGTTAAAATTATTATACTTACGCTTGAATTGAAGTTATTTTGTTGTACTGTAAGGAACTGTGTGTTCAATACTGCGTGGTTATGAAAATTTTTGGATTAAATTGTTACAAATATTTGGTAGAAATATAAAGTTATTATGCTTTTTAACTACGAACACTTAATTTATATGTGAAGATATTTTGCATAGTGCAAGTAAGACGATAAAGGATTATGAATGTTTTTGCACTTTTTCCCTTTTCCTTCTAACAGAATCTCATATGCGTAACTTATGTTTCTATTTTTTTCTCAATTAGAAAGTATAATGCGGCAGATTTGATAGTTATAGAAACTTTTATTTGAAATGCCAGAATCAAATAGAAAAGCTAAGGGAGCTATGAAAACTAACAAATCCTATTATTTTACAGTTTTATTCAATTGTTAAAAATATTGAAATATATCTCGTCTTATCCAACTTGGCATTTGCGGCACTTAAAAATTTCCCTTCACTTGCTGTTTCTCTGGTTGAAAAAAAATCAATCTTCTTCATTTATATATATATATATATATATATATATATATATATATATATATATATATATATATATATATATATATATATATATATATATATATATATATATATATATATATATATATATATATATATATATATATATATATATATATATATATATATATATATATATATGTATATATATAGATACATATATTCATCAGTTAAAAAGATATAGTTATAACAAGTCTAAAAAGACAAAGTTGCATAAAAATGAAAAACTTGTGCATTAACCATAAAAAGTACATAAGATTACTAGAAATTTGAAATGTTAAAAATAACATTAAGGAACAAATTTTTTGTAGCATTTATGAAAAACACTTGACCTTGCCTAATCCAGGTGTTGAGTTAGAAATCAAAAATTACTTTTGTTCTTATAGCTATAGACTTTTTTTAAATGATATTTTCCGTTTATTTCGTGTCGAAATTCATTCACAAGTTAAAAATCAATATATAGCAGGGAGTCACGTAATTGTTGTTACAAGCATCTAGTTTAGTTAGGGAACATAATCTTAATTAAAACTGCATAGGAATCCTCTAATGTGTAATATTAAGGCAAAATACTATTTTTTTCTTCAATATTGAGGTACAAATTGTTTATTGTATGCATACAAATACTTGATCTGACCTAATTTCGAGAGTGGAGATTTCAAATGTAAAAATAGTTTTCTCCTAAAACTACCGATTTCTTACTTTAAAAAAAAATCATATTTGAGTCTACTTTTCGTCGAAATGTCCCGGTTTAAAACTTTATATGCATATAACAGGGGATTATGTAAATATTGCGACAAACGTTTATGGGAATTAAGGAACATAATCAGTATGAAAGCTTCAAAATATGAAATTTATATGAAATAATGTCAGATTTCACTATCAATGTTTCTTGTCTGGAGGAAAATAGCAGTATTTAATTTATTTATACAATTCCGTGCATATCACTATCTTTAACGTAAAGGAAGTAAGACTCTTTATCACAGATGAATATCAATATATCACTTTCAGTAAACTGAAATACATTTCAAAATGAAGCAAAATTCATGATTCTGTTTTAAACAGTATCAAAACTTCAAAATATAAAATTTGTATAAAATATTTTTAGATACCACAATCAATGTATCTAGTCTAGGGGAAAATAGCAATGGTTAATTTAGTTATTCAAATGAATGCATATTAACACCTTAAACTTAAAAGAAGTAATATTCCTCAGCATAGATAAGTATCAATATATCAAGTTCCAAAAACCGAAATACATTCCAAAATGATACAAAATTCATGATTCAGTTTTAAACAGTATCAAAACTTCAAAATATAAAATTTGTATAAAATATTTTTAGATACCACAATCAATGTATCTAGTCTAGGGGAAAATAGCAATGGTTAATTTAGTTATTCAAATGAATGCAGATTAACACCTTAAACTTAAAAGAAGTAATATTCCTCAGCATAGATAAGTATCAATATATCAATTTCCAAAAACCGAAATACATTCCAAAATGATACAAAATTCATGATTCAGTTTTAAACAGTATCAAAACTTCAAAATATAAAATTTGTATAAAATATTTTTAGATACTACAATCAATGTATCTAGTCTAGGGGAAAATAGCAATGGTTAATTTAGTTATTCAAATGAATGCATATTAACACCTTAAACTTAAAAGAAGTAATATTCCTCATCATAGATAAGTATCAATATATCAATTTCCAAAAACCAAAATACATTCCAAAATGATACAAAATTCATGATTCAGTTTTAAACAGTATCAAAACTTCAAAATATAAAATTTGTATAAAATATTTTTAGATACTACAATCAATGTATCTAGTCTAGGGGAAAATAGCAATGGTTAATTTAGTTATTCAAATGAATGCATATTAACACCTTAAACTTAAAAGAAGTAATATTCCTCATCATAGATAAGTATCAATATATCAATTTCCAAAAACCAAAATACATTCCAAAATGATACAAAATTCATGATTCAGTTTTAAACAGTATCAAAACTTCAAAATATAAAATTTGTATAAAATATTTTTAGATACTACAATCAATGTATCTAGTCTAGGGGAAAATAGCAATGGTTAATTTAGTTATTCAAATGAATGCATATTAACACCTTAAACTTAAAAGAAGTAATATTCCTCATCATAGATAAGTATCAATATATCAATTTCCAAAAACCAAAATACATTCCAAAATGATACAAAATTCATGATTCAGTTTTAAACAGTATCAAAACTTCAAAATATAAAATTTGTATAAAATATTTTTAGATACTACAATCAATGTATCTAGTCTAGGGGAAAATAGCAATGGTTAATTTAGTTATTCAGATCAATGCATATTAACACCCTAAACTTAAAAGAAGTAATATTCCTCAGCATAGATAAGTATCAATATATCAATTTCCAAAAACCGAAATACATTCCAAAATGATACAAAATTCATGATTCAGTTTTAAACAGTATCAAAACTTCAAAATATAAAATTTGTATAAAATATTTTTAGATACTACAATCAATGTATCTAGTCTAGGGGAAAATAGCAATGGTTAATTTAGTTATTCAAATGAATGCATATTAACACCTTAAACTTAAAAGAAGTAATATTCCTCAGCATAGATAAGTATCAATATATCAATTTCCAAAAACCGAAATACATTCCAAAATGATACAAAATTCATGATTCAGTTTTAAACAGTATCAAAACTTCAAAATATAAAATTTGTATAAAATATTTTTAGATACCACAATCAATGTATCTAGTCTAGGGGAAAATAGCAATGGTTAATTTAGTTATTCAAATGAATGCAGATTAACACCTTAAACTTAAAAGAAGTAATATTCCTCATCATAGATAAGTATCAATATATCAATTTCCAAAAACCGAAATACATTCCAAAATGATACAAAATTCATGATTCAGTTTTAAACAGTATCAAAACTTCAAAATATAAAATTTGTATAAAATATTTTTAGATACTACAATCAATGTATCTAGTCTAGGGGAAAATAGCAATGGTTAATTTAGTTATTCAAATGAATGCATATTAACACCTTAAACTTAAAAGAAGTAATATTCCTCATCATAGATAAGTATCAATATATCAATTTCCAAAAACCGAAATACATTCCAAAATGATACAAAATTCATGATTCAGTTTTAAACAGTATCAAAACTTCAAAATATAAAATTTGTATAAAATATTTTTAGATACTACAATCAATGTATCTAGTCTAGGGGAAAATAGCAATGGTTAATTTAGTTATTCAGATCAATGCATATTAACACCCTAAACTTAAAAGAAGTAATATTCCTCAGCATAGATAAGTATCAATATATCAATTTCCAAAAACCGAAATACATTCCAAAATGATACAAAATTCATGATTCAGTTTTAAACAGTATCAAAACTTCAAAATATAAAATTTGTATAAAATATTTTTAGATACTACAATCAATGTATCTAGTCTAGGGGAAAATAGCAATGGTTAATTTAGTTATTCAAATGAATGCATATTAACATCTTAAACTTAAAAGAAGTAATATTCCTCAGCATAGATAAGTATCAATATATCAATTTCCAAAAACCGAAATACATTCCAAAATGATACAAAATTCATGATTCAGTTTTAAACAGTATCAAAACTTCAAAATATAAAATTTGTATAAAATATTTTTAGATACTACAATCAATGTATCTAGTCTAGGGGAAAATAGCAATGGTTAATTTAGTTATTCAGATCAATGCATATTAACACCCTAAACTTAAAAGAAGTAATATTCCTCAGCATAGATAAGTATCAATATATCAATTTCCAAAAACCGAAATACATTCCAAAATGATACAAAATTCATGATTCAGTTTTAAACAGTATCAAAACTTCAAAATATAAAATTTATATGAAATATTTTCAGATACCACAATCAATGTTTCTCGTCTGGGGAAAAATAGCAATAGTAGAAAATCCAATCTTTTTGGGATGGACACTGGACATAGAACCAAACAAATTTCTCTAGATGCTAGACTTATTACATTTTGAGAAACCCATTTCATTCCCAACGAGGGGGACTTTTTGGACGATTTTTTTCCTATCCTAATCTGATATTTCAAAATGTCCAACGGTACTCCTATGGATGTTCGATTACATTTGAATTGCATGTGGACGGAGAAAAAGTCAAGAATCTTTTATACATATATCTTTGGAGGGGAAGAAAATAGAATAAGAAATGCAATGCGTAAATGCATTTGAAAGACATTTTTATAAAAATGGCTTTTCCTTATTATTTATCAAGTGCACTTAAAATTATAGTGAGTTGTTAAATTCTTTTTATTTTAAACTATATTTATTAGATAAACTAAATAAATAATTCTGAATTCACCATATGAATTGCTGTTTATGGCACAATGTGGAATAAAAAATAACAAAAGCACGTAAACACTCTTCTAAAAAAATAAGAAAAAAATCCTTTTTTATCAAATAGGAGACAGTGTTCCTATATGACAGTCTGCGGACCGGTACCGGTCAGTGGATCAAATGGTACCGGGCTGCCCATTTTATTGAATCTGAATTTAAATTCCTAGGTTTATACCCCAAATTAAAAATATCTGTGTTCCATTAAAATTTTATTTATTTAAAAAAAGGTAGGTTATGTCCCGAAGGTAGTGACATAAATTTTTTAGTGTTTGTAATGTATCATTGTCTCCGATTACCCCCAGATGGAACCTCTCATTGCAAAAAAACAAGCTCAGGGTTCTCCTTGATTTAACGTTCTAGTAAGTTGAAATGTTAAATCACTTAATATTTATTTTTCGGTGTAACTGTATTTTATTTTGAAGGCATGTTTAAATATAATTAAATTAATAAATCAAAATAATCTAAAATATAAACAATCAGCCTCCCCCCCCCCCAGAGGGTGTAAAATTATCAAACGTTGGCAGGCCCGCGGTGATAAAAAGGTTGGGGAACACTGGAATAGGAGACCCCGCCTCTAGCTCATCTCGCTCCGTTCACCAGATCCAGAGATTGCTTCTCCTTCATCATTGTTTTTTTAAGTCGATATTTTTTCTTCAAAAATGCTAAGATCAATTTTATTATAAAATGCATAATTATTATAGTTTTATGCAAGAAAATTTTGTTAATATGTTAAAAAAATTATCTGCTTTTGAAAAATATTAAAAAACATTTAAACTTAGGAAAACAGATATGAGGTAATTAGAAAAAACAAACGAGAAGTTAATGATTTATAACTACAAACTTATAATTATAACAATCAAAATAGGAAATGGTTATCTCTCTTAAATTCTTGAATTTCAAAATACAGATGATAAGATATTATATCTGCAAACATCTTATATCAAGCTCTCTTACATATTTTTTTAGTTTTTTGCGAGCATATAAAATGAAGAACTCGAGAAAGATAAACACAATTCTTACATTATAGTCTAAATTAAAATTCCTAATTTTATTTAAAAAATTTATATTAATTTGAGTTTAAGCAATGAAGATTAAAATTTGGTACATTGGGAGGAAACTCATTTTTAAAAAAATTATATTTAAAAAAAATTATAATAATAACGATTTTATCTTAACGAGATGTCAACGAATTATTTCACAGGAAGATGAATTACTTTGTTCTTAAAACAAATAAAAATTAATTTATTTTAAATAAACTTTTTAAGCATATATTTTAATTTAAATTCAGCTTTTAAAGGTTACTTGTATTAAGTTTAAGTGATTTTGAATAGAAACAAACTACTGCAGAAACAATAAATTATATAAAAATGATAGCTTATTAATTTTATTCAAAAATTATCTATAGACTGTCTTTTAAATATTTGAACTGGTATAATATTTGTATGCCATAATGTAAGCCAAATTTTTAAAATAAATAAATAGTAAATTTGTGAAAATCGTCTTCTAAGCAAAAATAAATTTTTGGAAATTACGATGCTAAAGCAAATGACAGATTTTAATCAGTATATATCTGGAAAATACTGATAAATTCACTGTAAAGAAGACTTTCTAAAAATTGAGTAAAAACGTATCAGAACAACTTCAAAACATATTATAGTCAAATTTGAAAAGCACATGTATTAAAAATTGAAATATCATATATTTAGTTTTGAGAGAAGTAGTCTCAAAAGTGATGTGAAAGAAATGATTGCCAGCAAAATTCAACGTAGTAGGATGTTCTAAAAACCATCGTTGAATTCCCCATGCCAGGGAGAGTTAAAGGGCTTTATAATGACAACATAATGGCCACCACAATGACGCATCATGGCATACATTCTTTTCGCAAAAACAAGTTTTTAAGATAAAGGGAATTAAACACATAGGGAAATGAAATTAGCGATCTTCTTACTAAACTTATATCATACATGCTTTTCACCTTACCATATTTTTCAAAACCATTTCGCACCGATCACAGTGCTGACGTAAAATATCCTCAGTGGTAGGAGGATTACAGGTTACAGTCCTTTTGCCATCAGTTTGACCATTAGAGGTTTTCTTGGTTTTCCTCTCTATGTAACGCAAATGAGGATAAGCTCCATCGAAAAGTCCTCCACGAAAGCAAACTTATCTCAATTCTTGATACAGGAGTTCCCTTGTCTTCTGGATGGGGGTTCAAAAATTACTGGGCTACGTAGTTGAACAGTAGTAGTCGTAAATCCAAAACTAAGTCGGCTGTTTGACGACGGTTATAAAAAAAAGTGTAACCCTTACAGCAGTGGTGGCTCAGGGAATAGAGTGCTCGCCTCCCAATGAGGTGACCCAGGTTTGAATGCCAGAGATGGTAACTTGATACGAATTCCACACCCGTCAAGCACCGGTTACAGTGCTGACGTAAAATATCCTCAGCAGTAGACGGATTATGGGTTAGAGTCGCCTTGCCGTCAGGCGAACCGAGGGAGGTTTTCACCTCCATGTAACACAAATGCGGTTTAGTTCCATCAAAATGTCCTCCACGAAAGCAAATATTTCAATATACTTGATCCAGGAGTTAGATTGGATTAAAAATTATAAAACTACTTTGGTAGCCGTAAAATCAAATTTGGATCAGCTGTTCGACGACGTTTATTAAGTAAAATAAGAAAAACTGCAACCCTTTGAACCATTAAAATTAGAAACTAGCACCCAATAATGCGATTCTCAATACTTAATTACACTACCACATTATAATAACATTCTTATAAATAAAGTTCTTGAAACGTTAAGCTATAAGATACGTCTTTTTTCAATGATTAATTTCAATTATCAATAACCCTGGCATAATAATATAACAACCTTGAAAATAAATGTCCTTAGAATCATCAAAAAAATAATATTCTACTTCTTCCAGTGATTATTTCCAGAGGATAATTGCACTTAATAACATTCTTAAAAATAGAATTTCTTGAATATCTTAAAGTAGTAAGTACTGAGCTCTTATTTTTTCAGCAATTATTTCTGGTTGTCAATAGTACTGGCGTAATTTAATAACATTCTTAATACAATTTCTTAAAATTTTTAAAACAAGTAAGCAAAAAGCTTCTTCTGCTTTTAGCAATTATTTTCAATGATAACACTGGCGTAATTCAATAACATTATTAAGAGATAAATTCGTTAAATGTTTAAATACGGTAAGTAATAAAAATCCCCTCTTTTGAAGTCTTCGGATCATCCTCAGGGATGTCTTCCAGACCGTCGCCAATAGCCCATTGTGCAGCTCCAGTGCGACGTAAATGAACTACAACAACAATTCCCTTCTTTTGAAAGGCCTATTTTTGTACATAATTCCTATAAAACTTATATAGAAACATTTTAATATTTTTTAGAAAAGAAATCCCAAATTTATTTTCCGATACCAGCGTTAAATATTCTCAATAGTAAACCGTTCAAATAAATCGAGAAAAGATCAGAATCGTATTTTCTTAACATCTGTCAAGATCTAAATAGATTCACGTTGAGGGAAATTACTTCATAGAATAAAACTTTTCAAACACTCATTTTTATAAAATACTTTTGTGAGTGAATAAAATTGAACTTTTATTTAAAAGAAGCGTAAACCTATCTCCCCACTGTTCAATAAAAACTCAATTTTTTTCGATAACATCCTAGCGCCAAGCTTCCGAAATTTATGCATTGCGTGTTCTACCTAACTATAGATATAAAAAACAGTAAAAAAGCAGTTAATGCACTAGAAAGAATGCTGACATATAGCAGTTACTTTATATCATATTCTAGTCTCAGAGGCAATAAAAATTGAATATAGAATGCTTCTAATATCCTAACTTCAAAAGCAAGTTTTGCATAACTTTTTCATATCCTTGGGGATTTTGAGTGATAGTTGAAAATAACATTTTTATTCATGTTGAGTTGGAGTACGTAAAATTCTAGGGTCAGGAAATTCTAAAAAGATGATGTATTATGTTTTATATCTTTACAAGAATGATTTTGAATGAAAATGGTTGTTAGCGGAATATAGGTCAAGTGGAACATCTTTTAGAAAATGAATTAAATTATTTTACGATATTTAATTTTCATCAAAGATTATTCAAATTAATATAAAACAATTATTTACATTACGTTCCGAAAAAAAATAAAAACTGGTGACTGATAAGCATAATATTTACAAATGTCAGTTCATTAATTGAAAATAAATTTGAATTATAAATTTATTATTTTCGAAAGACTCATTTATTACATTCATTTATTATTTTAATCCTTTAAATTTCAGTGAACGTGATTTTAACGGCTTGCGTTTTTTAACGGTTTACTATATTTTAACGGTTATATCAACGGCTTACTCTATTATAACGGTTATGACAAGCTCGTCTGCCAATGGCTGGAATGTCAGGCAATGGCGTAATTGTTGAATTAAGTCAAGGAGACAACAATTATTAGTGATAGTGAATTAGATTCTTACAAGAGAGCACCACAAGGATTAAAGTACTTCTTAGCTTCGAAGTCCACTGCTAGAGGGCAGCACCACTCATTCAATAGGCCACTTCCTCAATTTAGACATTGGTTGAGACGGGAAGGAAATTTTTGTCATATCCCTGTACCCAGTATACTCTTAGCGACCGACCACAGGACTTTCGACTGCACAGATTTTACGATCACGTATATCATATAAATAACGTATATCTTATACTCGTGGTGGGTGTTAGCGGACTCGAGGCTCGAACCTCGGACTTTCTGGATTGGAGTACGATTCTCCAACCACTAGACTGCCACGGGCCTTTGAGAATATTTACAGGTAGGAAGATGAACTAAATTGAAGATATAAAATCATGTAGAGAATCAGTTGATTGTAAATATTGGAAGTAAATAGCGGAAATATTGAGCAAGTTCGTACACTGGCATTAAGAAATTGAAGGCATAGGATATGACCTACATTTATTGATTTATACCCTAGACAGTGATTATCATTATTGTACAATTCACAAAAAAGTAAGACACAAAACACTTTTTCCAGGAAAAAAAACACTTTCGTATATAATAAAAAGAAGAACATTTATATAAAAAATTTCAAAAGTGAAATAGCTAATACACTATTATATTTATTTTTACAAATTTATTTCTTGTTTGAATCACATATGATATTGAAATACTTTAACATCGGATTTTTTTTTAAACTTTAGATAATTCGCTTCTGAAATAAAATATCAAATGCCCCGCAAAGGTAACATCACCTTAGATACTTTAGCTTAGATATTCTACAGATATAATATTAGATACATGATTAGTTTAAGTACGCTTTAAATGTAACATTAGATACATCAAATTTGATGTATGTCTGATGCGAATTTGGATACACTTCAGATATACCATTTCCTATCATTTTCTAAGAGAACAGATTGCAGCTTTTGAAATCCGTTTGTAAGCAAAAAAAAAAGGTTACTTTGTTCAAAGTCAGTGAATTAAGCAAGGAAAATTACACCATTCATACTTATTTATCGCATAAATTAGATGCTCATCGTATTACTTACTTACTTATCGTATAAATTACTTACTTATCGTATAACTTATTTACTTACTTATCTATTTGAATTATTTATTAGACATATTCCTGTTCATGAATTTTGAAATTTATTAATTCAAGTTACTCCTTGTAGCATAAACTTCATAATACAAAAAAAAATTCTTATGCATTAAAAACTTATTTAGGGAAAAAAAGTTGACTTCATTCGAGCACTCAAAAATAGGTTCCCATTCTCAAGACTCGCCATATGTGAATCATGAGATATCCAGCGATACACTTAGATTTTTAGCTACTATATGGTATTAGTGTTGTCTGCGATGGTGTGGAATGGAAGTAGCTTTGCCACCAGGTAATGATAAAAGCAAAATTGCCGAATATATATATATATATATATATATATATATATATATATATATATATATATATATATATATATATATATATATATATATATATATATATATATATATATATATATATATATATATATATTAACATTCAACAAACACCAATAACAAAGAGTAGATCATTCTAAATATTACCTTAATTAGATAAACATTAAGCTAAATTATTAAAGAATTTTTTTAAAATTGAATTTTAGGTCTTTTCTTTGTGCAATTAATCTAAAATGTTTAGTGAATGCATGATTGAAAAAAAATTTAAATAAACAAGAAAAACTAAAATTGTAGTTTAAAATTTTATTCTTAGACAAAGAATGCCAACATTTCTGAGTACTTTGCAGATATATTCAAGAGAAAAGCCTAGAAACATAAAAATTTTAAATTCAATTTTTTTCATGTATGGAGAAAGTACTTTTTTGTGTCGTTTTCCTTACTTCTTTGATATTCAAGTGTTTCGTTTATGAATTTTGATTACAGTCTGGAGTTGGGGATGAAAACGTATTCTATTCCATTTTTGGAATTGTGAAATGTTTTGCTTTGAAGTATGTCTGACGCATTATAATAAACAAAGAAAAGCTTGAATAATATTTTTTTAAAGAAAATTGCATAATGTACGTGAAAGATATTAATTTAAATTGTTGTTTTAATTAATTTATTAAACCTTCAAGACTAAAACAAAATATACATTTGATATTACGTAACAAGTTAACATAGAAGGAAAACAAATTTGAATAACATTTGTGTTCGCGTGGTTGTAAAATTATTTACTTAAAAATGACAATAATCTCACCATAAAGTTTCATTTTGTTTTTAAAAATACATTTTTATCTGATTTTATTAACAAAAGTAAATATATATTGTTAGGAATTTCTCATTAAATAATTATTAAATAACTATTTATTTTTTTGCCATTTCATAGTATTTAAAGAAATCATTATTCAAATAAATATAAATAATATGGATTCAAACTGTTTACTGTGATAAAAATCATTTATTGTCTGTTTTCTGGATAAATAACCAGAATTTTATTCTCACCAACTAGACCCACAACCAATTAAAATCAAGCGTACGTTCTTTGAAAGCAGGATGTTACACCATGTGATAAGGATTAAAGATTCAAATTTTTATTTTCCATCATCAGATACTTATTACAACAGCGCATGCTACACAATCTTATAGTAATAAGTAGTCGTTGAACACCTTATGAAGCCACTTCGTTCCTTATAGCTGGATTCACACTTAAGCAGAGGGGGCTGATTTGTCAATCTCATGAACGGCTGAACGAGGTATCAGATCTAGTATTGACCCAACTATATTTCCACAATTCCTTGAAATCCTTTTTAGTGTCCTACACTTCTCAATCATTAACCCTGGACTATTAAAATACAGAATTCTCATTCAAGTATAGAGTACACGACTAGATAAACTAATTAAGCCACATCTCAATGTCGGTTCACTTGGCAAAACACAACTCAACTTCTACTTAACTGCAATATACCATTTTAAGGGAAAAAATCAAACATAACCTAACCCCAATATTCAGTTAAATTTCATTTCTACGATTTTGAAACTATTATAATTGTAAATGGTTATAAAACCGTATAACCTTGTATTCACAGTTTCTTAATCATACCGGTTGTAAGCAGCTTCAACCCGTAAAGGTAAAGCAATGCTACTAGTGTAATACAAAATTAATCATTAACAGTGCACAAAGAATCGAGAAATAATTTTTCAAGTGATTATTATTTTTTCGTATTACTTGTGGATTACTTTTTTTTTCATAAACAACCAACAATGATATCCAGATATTCAAAGTGACGCTGAACCAACTTGCCCAATCTATGCAAGTAGAGACATATCCTTGACCATATAGCAAGTTTCAGGCTGCAGTTTTTTACAGCTAAGTATGATGAGATACTTGCTCCTGAGAAACTTAATATAATTTCGGGTACAAGATGCAAAGTATGCGCTAAATGGGAGGGTGCTTCTGACTTTCTATTTGAGATTTTGTTGCAATAACTGAGTTTTAAGGGAGCTATAGGGCATAGAATTATAATAAAAAAGTCGATTTAGTGCTTGCTTTTTTTTTCTGTTTTAGGCAAATTACTGCAGGATATATCGCTGGTTCAAAGTTAAAATGACACTTCTGCACTCACTTCCCATTCAAACAACATGAGAAGTGAGTGCAGAAGTGTCGTTTTAATTTTGAACCATCAAAATGAAGAATAAAACAAAGAAAAATTATAGACATATGAAGAAAAGGGATGGGAAATAATAAGTAAAAAAATGACAAACAACATTTTATTAAAAAAAAAAAAAATGAAATGTTACCAGAAAAAAAGATATAATCTTTTCTTCAGCCCACACGATTATATCCGCAAAACAGAGTGCTTTGTGATATTGTATCAATAAAGCCAAAGCAAAATATATTAATACAATAGTGTGAGGAGCACTCAAAAAGAAAAATTTTTTTTTATAAAATAACTACAAAAAAATAGATCATAAAAAGTTTTGTTTTTCTTAACTTTCTTAGTGTTTTCTTGTATTTATTTATATATATATATATATATACATATATATATATTTAATAGGAAGTTGTATGAATTATTATACTTAATTTGGCTAAGTGTTCCCAGTTACCTAACATAGATATGATTTAATAAGTGGTATTACGTGAGATGTTTAATGATCGAGTAAAAAAGAACCATAAAAATTTTACAAATATTAATTTTCTTAAGCATGGTGAATTAAAAATCCTAGAAACTAACCAATACTTTTAATTTATTAAACAAACACCAAAGAACCTCTCTATTTTTATTGGAAATTTTTTCAGAACGGAATCTATCTTTCATTAATCTAATTACCCAAACCATAAAACTGTACAAATAAACATAAACGTATATTATTTTTATAATTTAACTTAAACGCCCAAAAACACTTGCAGACTGTCTGAGAAAGTCAACCCGCAGGAGAAAAGTAGAATTGATGCTATCTGGATAATTTATCGTCTTCGCAACTTCACTCTAGAAAGAAACATGTGTAAATCTGGAACCTTACCAAGAGGAAGCACATCCGCTTAATGTTAGAAAATTTTATGATTGTCGAGGGAAAGAAAAACTTACACCAGAAAGGCAGCATATGTCTCGTTGTATCTTTCATTTTATTTTCTACATTTTCAGCTTCTTACTATTTTATGTCCATAGTAAACGTTGCAGGGTTTTACATTACTACTTAAACTTGCATCGGATATTTTAGAACTATCTTAAATAATCTGGAGTGTGAAAGATAAAAAAAATCGTAAGATCGTGGCATAAAACTATAATAGCACATGCTTACGTTTATTGCAATGTAGGCAGACCTTGTATTTTCTTTTTGATTTGGTTTGCAAAAAGAGGTTGACTGATTAATTCTATTTTAAAATTAGTAGAAATATTAGCATGCGAAACTTGTTTCCTTTACGATTGAGTAAAGACGTGAAAAAAAGTTTACAAAAATTTTCATTCTTTAATTGTGAACCTGTTGTAAACCTTGATTTTTGCCTTTTGTTTCATTCTAGCTTTGTATAGGCTCTCAAATACAATACTTTGTTAAAAGTTTAATGAACAAACCTACTTTCACTTTTAAAGTGTTAAAGAACTCATATAAAAGCCTGTGCAAATAAATTTCGTTTCAATAATGGTCACAAAATCTAAAATTTACCTTGAGAAGGTAAACATATCCTTTGTTTGAGAACGCTTTCATATCATGAATTGCAAATGATCATTAATCCTCAATTTCAGAAGGTTTTTCTAGTCAATCTCGATATAAAGAGAATGTTTATGCAAACTTAATGCAAACCTAATAGCGGGTAAACTAGGTTTATTAAATTTAACATTGTTTCGAGCTTGCATGGTTTGTTTGCTAATCATTGCTTGTTGGGATTTGTGATAAAAGTTATTGCTTAGCATCAACCTTACACTGTCATTTGAGGTTCTTCTTCTCAGTTTGTTTATTTGATACTGGAAATAACAATATTTATTCATGCACTGAAGCTTTTGGAGAACACCATATTTAAGTTACAAATTATGTGAAATTCTCAAAATTACACGAATGTAAGGCACTCTCATAAGAGCCAGTTTATCAGTCAGGTAGGTCATGGATGTTAAGACTAGATTAATGGCAAGAAGGCTGCAACGGCAATACAGACAGCATTTCGTACCAGCCGCCTCTGCTTTCCTGACAAGATGGAGTCATACAAATTAAACAAAAAATTTTCTTCTATTTGATAAATTCAATTGATGTGGACTATTTTGTCTAATATTGAAATTAATTTTCTCCATCATTCCAAACTTTGCATAGTTACGCTGAATCTAGAAAGGCAATTGAGAAACGAACGTTGTGATTCTGTGTTTGTAATAGTGAGTGATGGGTAACTGATGTCACATTATGCAATTTGTAATGTAGCCATTCTGGCCAGAGAATTGTATTGCAGCATCTTATCTGCTTGCCATAGAGTCACAGAATGTGTGCCTCCATTGAAATGAGAAACGCTACAATTACGCTGATACGCATGTTGAGAAGTAGTGCAAATTGTGCTACATCTCCTACAATAAATCTTACCAGGTGATAAGGTTTTAGTTCTTTTTATGGGCTGGAGGAAATATAAATTCTGGGCGATACCTTCTTGCAAAAAAATTCAGGCAACGATCTTATAAAGTAAGTTATATAATTTTGACGTTGAAAGAAATATAACGATTCTAGTTTCAACACGTTCGATATTGAGGAAAACAAAAGGGTAAAGACTTATCATGCACCACAATGATCCTGAAGAAACGGTTCCCAGACAGTTGGTTGGTAACCATTTTAACCAGTCTGCGAAAGAGTGTGCAGTTAAATCGACCAACTGTTTTGCCATGAAGTGCTCAACCCCGCCGTAGGAGGTCGGGTTATAAAAGTGGGGGAGTCATTCCCTCTGCAGAAGATCAAAATTGAAATGTCATATCCTTGGGTCTTCCTCAATGATGTCTTCCCTGCCTTCGCCAATAAGCTATTGCGCAGCTTTAGAGTGACGTAATTAAAGTACTGTTATTACTACTTACCTCTCATTTTATTTGAGATAAAAACAGACATATTTTACCATTTGAATCATTAACAGTTGCAACAGTTGAAAAATGGAAATACACAAAAGATAATTAAATTGACTTTGTACCGAAACTGTTCAACACACTATTTATTGATATCGAATAAAAACTTTATAACTTATCTACAAATTTAAAATAAACTGAAGAAATTTTTTATAGTAATAATATAGTTAAACTACTACAGATCCTACAGGATTTTTTTAAGTCACCTTACAAATTTAAGAGGAAGGTATAAACAATCCGCAAATGGTACTCTTTAGCAATATTCATCAACAGTCTGGCACTTTGCAAATAGGGACTAGCTATTTGTAAACACATGAATGGGTATTTTTATATGTCTAAATAATCTTCATTTTATGTTATTTTAAGGTTTTTTCATAATTATTGTCAAGAATGGCACATGAGTAAGGTCAAAAATAGCTGCCTTATAAACTTCTCGTGATTGGCAAGTTAGCTACAAATCAGTAAAGTACGATGAATCAGCTGTTTCAAGGTCTATTTGGACAAAGGTTTTGACAACAAATATTGAAAAACAAAGCAAAAAGGGAAACAACTTACAAATTCATATACTTGAAAAATATTCATATCACATTCATTTCATTTTCAATATGTTAACAGGATTCCTTTCTTCATAGAAATACTTTCCTTCGTGTAATATTTTAATGCATTCCATAATAATTTAACTTTCTGAAATAAATTTTCCAAATCTTGTTAACCCATGACATTATCTTAACACCGAACTGACTTTTATTTATGCTCTTTGGTTCTGTTATCATTTACAGAGACAAATGTGTGCTTTATCTCCTTTCTAGGTGGGCTATCGATTGGAGCATTTCAGAATATTTCTGATATTTAGAATCTTTAGAGAATGAAGACGAAATGGCGGTGAAACTCAAAGCATTCAAACTCTTTGGCACCAATTATGTGCTCTTTGTCGAAACAGTCTGTATCCGTTAACAACTGTGCCGCTGGCGAAAAGGGCTTTGTTAGTTGTAGTGAAATCCTATCGCCTTTCATTGTTTATGTTTTGAATAGTGTGCATGCACTGTAAACAAATATATATGATGTAACGATATTGATGTTATAGGAATATACCATTATTTTCATTTACCTCCTTAATTCCATTTTTTCCCTTCCATTTAGTTTACTCTTAATTCAATTTTGAATTTCTTTTTTGCATTAAATAACGAGCTGTACAATGGAAACCCCTATTGTAAATTTTTTCTTTCATAAATAAATTAACTTATTTCTCTTATAAGTATTAATATTGCGCCATACCTTTTTAACCTATTCAATGGCAGCAAACAGCACCCATTGTTCTACATGTACTCAACACTATGTAACCACACCAAAAATATTCTAGTTTTAATACTATTTATGGTACACTACTCGATCACAAGTCAAAACGCTCTTTCAGGTACAAAAAGGTTTGAGTATGCTTTAATAGACATAAAATACTAATTCACTGTATCCAATTCTAAAAAGTTCAACAAGTTATTAACAAGTAACGTAAATATAAATGATATCTAAAGTAATAAGGCAAAAATATATAGCGTAAAATACTTTTTGAAAGTTTATCGATTTAAAATAAAAATGTCAACAAGAAGTGTATTGTAAATATACATTACCACAAGAAACTAATTTTAAATTTTTTGATGAATGAAAAAATACGTGTAATAAAATTGTTTATAAAATGTGTTTAGTAGTTTAATAACTCATTTGTAGATGTAGTTTAAAAAAGTTTTTTGGTTAACAAAAAAAATACACTTAGAATCTTTTACTTGAAAACTGCACAATAGCACAAATTTTTATTAACTAGATCAAATTTTGATGATTCGTAGAATATTTTTCTCAGTAAACTTCTCAAGAATCTGAGTCCTATATCTTTTTATGAGTCCTTCATCTGAGTTTAATGAGTCCTGATTTCTCCTTATTCTGATAACACATCATTTACTAGTTATACAACTATTTGAGTTCAATTAGATTAACAGTTTCTTTACGTGCTCTATCTCCCTAACTCCATAATATTTTTCTTTGGGAGGAATATTCAAGATTCTGAAAACATGCAGTGGTAGTGCTAGTACGTCTAATGATATGAATTACAGTTTTTTTTTTCGTGATGTATGTACTTGCCGCATGTTTTATTAATTTACCTCTTAAAATCTGAAACACTTTCTCAACATTTTTAGCATCTGTCCACATCACTCTCTGTAGAAAAAAAGTTGGTTGGTAGCAAAATATTTTACAAGACTGTGCTTACTCGTCAGTAATGAATATTTGGTTGTAAAATGGCGAGTTGGCGAGTAGAAAGTCGGTGTTTTGGTTTAGTAAATCATTTGTAACTCAATCAAATCATTCTACAATCTCTCTGGAAAGTATGGTGGTTTGTAGCACAATATTTTACAGGATTGTGCTTACTCGTCAGTAATAAATATTTGGTTGTACAATGGCGAGTTGGCGAGTAGAAAGTCGGTGTTTTGGTTTAGTAAATCATTTGTAACTCAATCAAATCATTCTACAATCTCTCTGGAAAGTATGGTGGTTTGTAGCACAATATTTTACAAGGCTGTGCTTACTCGTCAGTAATGAATATTTGGTTGTACAATGGCGAGTTGGCGAGTAGAAAGTCGGTGTTTTGGTTTAGTAAATCATTTGTAACTCAATCAAATCATTCTACAATCTCTCTGGAAAGTATGGTGGTTGTAGCACAATATTTTACAGGACTGTGCTTACTCGTCAGTAATAAATATTTGGTTGAACAATGACGAGTTGGCGAGTAGAAAGTCGGTGTTTTGGTTTAGTAAATCATTTGTAACTCAATCAAATCATTCTACAATCTCTCTGGAAAGTATGGTGGTTTGTAGCACAATATTTTACAAGGCTGTGCTTACTCGTCAGTAATGAATATTTGGTTGTACAATGGCGAGTTGGCGAGTAGAAAGTCGGTGTTTTGGTTTAGTAAATCATTTGTAACTCAATCAAATCATTCTACAATCTCTCTGGAAAGTATGGTGGTTGTAGCACAATATTTTACAGGACTGTGCTTACTCGTCAGTAATAAATATTTGGTTGAACAATGACGAGTTGGCGAGTAGAAAGTCGGTGTTTTGGTTTAGTAAATCATTTGTAACTCAATCAAATCATTCTACAATCTCTCTGGGAAGTATGGTGGTTTGTAGCACAATATTTTACAGGACTGTGCTTACTCGTCAGTAATAAATATTTGGTTGTACAATGGCGAGTTGGCGAGTAGAAAGTCGGTGTTTTGGTTTAGTAAATCATTTGTAACTCAATCAAATTATTCTACAATCTCTCTGGAAAGTATGGTGGTTGT
The DNA here is from genome assembly GCF_982258835.1 of Parasteatoda tepidariorum. NCBI lineage: Eukaryota > Metazoa > Arthropoda > Arachnida > Araneae > Theridiidae > Parasteatoda > Parasteatoda tepidariorum. The sequence continues at coordinate 87,248,744 of NC_141760.1, read as the reverse complement.
AGCACAATATTTTACAGGACTGTGCTTACTCGTCAGTAATAAATGTTTGGTTGAACAATGACGAGTTGGCGAGTAGAAAGTCGGTGTTTTGGTTTAGTAAATCATTTGTAACTCAATCAAATCATTCTACAATCTCTCTGGGAAGTATGGTGGTTTGTAGCACAATATTTTACAGGACTGTGCTTACTCGTCAGAAATAAATATTTGATTGCACTATGGCGAGTTGGCGAGTAGAAAGTCGGTGTTTTGGTTTAGTCAATAATTTGTAACTCAATCAAATCATTCTACAATCTCTCTGGAAAGTATGGTGGTTTGTAGCACAATATTTTACAAGACTGTGCTTACTCGTCAGAAAAAAATATTTGGTTTGGTTTGGTAAAAATATTTGGTTAAAAATACACTTAGAATCTTTTACTTGAAAACTGCACAATAGCACAAATTTTTATTAACTAGATCAAATTTTGATGATTCGTAGAATATTTTTCTCAGTAAACTTCTCAAGAATCTGAGTCCTATATCTTTTTATGAGTCCTTCATCTGAGTTTAATGAGTCCTGATTTCTCCTTATTCTGATAGCACATCATTTACTAGTTATACAACTATTTGAGTTCAATTAGATTAACAGTTTCTTTACGTGCTCTATCTCCCTAACTCCATAATATTTTTCTTTGGGAGGAATATTCAAGATTCTGAAAACATGCAGTGGTAGTGCTAGTACGTCTAATGATATGAATTACAGTTTTTTTTTTCGTGATGTATGTACTTGCCGCATGTTTTATTAATTTACCTCTTAAAATCTGAAACACTTTCTCAACATTTTTAGCATCTGTCCACATCACTCTCTGTAGAAAAAAAGTTGGTTGGTAGCAAAATATTTTACAAGACTGTGCTTACTCGTCAGTAATGAATATTTGGTTGTAAAATGGCGAGTTGGCGAGTAGAAAGTCGGTGTTTTGGTTTAGTAAATCATTTGTAACTCAATCAAATCATTCTACAATCTCTCTGGAAAGTATGGTGGTTTGTAGCACAATATTTTACAGGATTGTGCTTACTCGTCAGTAATAAATATTTGGTTGTACAATGGCGAGTTGGCGAGTAGAAAGTCGGTGTTTTGGTTTAGTAAATCATTTGTAACTCAATCAAATCATTCTACAATCTCTCTGGAAAGTATGGTGGTTTGTAGCACAATATTTTACAAGGCTGTGCTTACTCGTCAGTAATGAATATTTGGTTGTACAATGGCGAGTTGGCGAGTAGAAAGTCGGTGTTTTGTTTTAGTAAATCATTTGTAACTCAATCAAATCATTCTACAATCTCTCTGGAAAGTATGGTGGTTGTAGCACAATATTTTACAGGACTGTGCTTACTCGTCAGTAATAAATATTTGGTTGAACAATGACGAGTTGGCGAGTAGAAAGTCGGTGTTTTGGTTTAGTAAATCATTTGTAACTCAATCAAATCATTCTACAATCTCTCTGGGAAGTATGGTGGTTTGTAGCACAATATTTTACAGGACTGTGCTTACTCGTCAGTAATAAATATTTGGTTGTACAATGGCGAGTTGGCGAGTAGAAAGTCGGTGTTTTGGTTTAGTAAATCATTTGTAACTCAATCAAATTATTCTACAATCTCTCTGGAAAGTATGGTGGTTGTAGCACAATATTTTACAGGACTGTGCTTACTCGTCAGTAATAAATGTTTGGTTGAACAATGACGAGTTGGCGAGTAGAAAGTCGGTGTTTTGGTTTAGTAAATCATTTGTAACTCAATCAAATCATTCTACAATCTCTCTGGGAAGTATGGTGGTTTGTAGCACAATATTTTACAGGACTGTGCTTACTCGTCAGAAATAAATATTTGATTGCACTATGGCGAGTTGGCGAGTAGAAAGTCGGTGTTTTGGTTTAGTCAATAATTTGTAACTAAATCAGATCATTCTACAATCTCTCTGGAAAGTATGGTGGTTTGTAGCACAATATTTTACAAGACTGTGCTTACTCGTCAGAAAAAAATATTTGGTTTGGTTTGGTAAAAATATTTGGTTAAAAATACACTTAGAATCTTTTACTTGAAAACTGCACAATAGCACAAATTTTTATTAACTAGATCAAATTTTGATGATTCGTAGAATATTTTTCTCAGTAAACTTCTCAAGAATCTGAGTCCTATATCTTTTTATGAGTCCTTCATCTGAGTTTAATGAGTCCTGATTTCTCCTTATTCTGATAGCACATCATTTACTAGTTATACAACTATTTGAGTTCAATTAGATTAACAGTTTCTTTACGTGCTCTATCTCCCTAACTCCATAATATTTTTCTTTGGGAGGAATATTCAAGATTCTGAAAACATGCAGTGGTAGTGCTAGTACGTCTAATGATATGAATTACAGTTTTTTTTTTCGTGATGTATGTACTTGCCGCATGTTTTATTAATTTACCTCTTAAAATCTGAAACACTTTCTCAACATTTTTAGCATCTGTCCACATCACTCTCTGTAGAAAAAAAGTTGGTTGGTAGCAAAATATTTTACAAGACTGTGCTTACTCGTCAGTAATGAATATTTGGTTGTAAAATGGCGAGTTGGCGAGTAGAAAGTCGGTGTTTTGGTTTAGTAAATCATTTGTAACTCAATCAAATCATTCTACAATCTCTCTGGAAAGTATGGTGGTTTGTAGCACAATATTTTACAGGATTGTGCTTACTCGTCAGTAATAAATATTTGGTTGTACAATGGCGAGTTGGCGAGTAGAAAGTCGGTGTTTTGGTTTAGTAAATCATTTGTAACTCAATCAAATCATTCTACAATCTCTCTGGAAAGTATGGTGGTTTGTAGCACAATATTTTACAAGGCTGTGCTTACTCGTCAGTAATGAATATTTGGTTGTACAATGGCGAGTTGGCGAGTAGAAAGTCGGTGTTTTGTTTTAGTAAATCATTTGTAACTCAATCAAATCATTCTACAATCTCTCTGGAAAGTATGGTGGTTGTAGCACAATATTTTACAGGACTGTGCTTACTCGTCAGTAATAAATATTTGGTTGAACAATGACGAGTTGGCGAGTAGAAAGTCGGTGTTTTGGTTTAGTAAATCATTTGTAACTCAATCAAATCATTCTACAATCTCTCTGGGAAGTATGGTGGTTTGTAGCACAATATTTTACAGGACTGTGCTTACTCGTCAGTAATAAATATTTGGTTGTACAATGGCGAGTTGGCGAGTAGAAAGTCGGTGTTTTGGTTTAGTAAATCATTTGTAACTCAATCAAATTATTCTACAATCTCTCTGGAAAGTATGGTGGTTGTAGCACAATATTTTACAGGACTGTGCTTACTCGTCAGTAATAAATGTTTGGTTGAACAATGACGAGTTGGCGAGTAGAAAGTCGGTGTTTTGGTTTAGTAAATCATTTGTAACTCAATCAAATCATTCTACAATCTCTCTGGGAAGTATGGTGGTTTGTAGCACAATATTTTACAGGACTGTGCTTACTCGTCAGAAATAAATATTTGATTGCACTATGGCGAGTTGGCGAGTAGAAAGTCGGTGTTTTGGTTTTGTCAATAATTTGTAACTCAATCAAATCATTCTACAATCTCTCTGGAAAGTATGGTGGTTTGTAGCACAATATTTTACAAGACTGTGCTTACTCGTCAGAAAAAAATATTTGGTTGCACTATGGCGAGTTGGCGAGTAGAATTTCGGTGTTTTGGTTTAGTCAATAATTTGTAACTCAATCAAATCATTCTACAATCTCTCTGGAAAGTATGGTGGTTTGTAGCACAATATTTTACAAGACTGTGCTTACTTGTCAGTAATAAATATTTGGTCTCACATGGCGAACTGGTGGATAGAAAATCAACGATCTTTTTTGTTAAATCATAAATCGCTTGTGTAATGTGTTTTGTAAATCACTTATGAAATTAAATAAATAGTAAAATTGTTCAATAAATGGTTTATAGAATTAACGTAGAAAATTATCTATGAAATATGTTTCGTAAATCGCTTAATAAATATGTTTAAATAATTTATGAAGTCTGTTTAGTTTTAAAAATGAGTGTAGTCAACTACTTTTTAAAATGTTTTGGAATATCTTTTACGAAAAGAGAGTAGTGAAATCATTTATGAAATGTATGTTAAAAAAGCAGCTTTTTCCAATTAAGGTATCAGCAAATTAAAAAGAGAAAAATATCAACAGGACTGAAATCTCAACCAGAACTTAAAGACTAAAAGTAACAATTCTCTTTAAAGTTGGAACTTAATATCTCTAAAGCAAGACAAGTGTTATCATTATAATTATAGATGGTTCTAATTAACTCCTTTCCTAATGAATGCAAGAGGAGAGAAAGTGGTATTAAGTAAATTCCACAATTTAAAATGTTTCACATAATAATCATGGAGTTAAATGTGAGTTTTTCCTAAATCGTTTCTTCTGGAAAATAGAGTCATTTCTCAGCGGGGAGATATCGTTCAAATTTATTTCCAGGCGCGGTTTTACTGAAGCGGATAACTAACTTTAGGCTAAAGACGTTCATTTTCTCTTTCTCGTTGCATAATTCTTATTTCAAATTTGCTCGCAGGCATTCTAACATTGCCAATATTTTTAGAACATTTTTAAGAGTGAAGGACTAATGCATTTTCAAGCATAAACTTTGTTGCAGTTTTAATCAATGCAGCGTTTTCTTTAAAATGCAAATTAAAGAAATTAATTTTGCTTATTTGAAAACTATAATGTGGAAAATTTCAAAGTGATAACGATGCGGAAAAATAGAAAGTTATGACGATGCATAGTAATTACAATACGAAACAGTGCCTACATTTTTAAATAATAGCATTCAATTTACTTTAAGGTATCAAACTTTATAGTAAATTTTCAATGCATATGTAGTAGTTTTAATTATGACAATGTTTTCTTAGAATGCGTTTTGAATACTTCTTTATAAAAAAGAAAACTGTAATGCTCAAAATTTCAGAGTTCTTACAATGCGGAAAATGTAGATTTAATAGAAAGTGGAAAATGCACCCAAGCCCGAGTGGGGTTTGAATTTCGGATCTTCTTGGTTTGCGAGGGCAACTCATTAACCACCCTACAGTTTTGTCAGTACTATTCGTCACTTTATTTTCGATTGTCCAGTCTTAATTCCAGTTAGAAATCACCCGCCGCAATGCACAACAATGAGGTTTCAGGTTGAGGTAACGATTTCGTCATACATTTGAGAGTTCGCGTTTCGTCACAAATCACGTGATTTTGTGATGAAATGATTCTCAAAATGAACGAAATACTATTCAAGGACTGTTGAATCATCAAAAGTGAGAATTTTATTTCTGAGAGTGCTCGCGGCTTTAAATTGGACAAGGCTTGCAAACCTATTAATATAGAACCAGCATTCTTATTCAATGCATTGTTTACTTTTGAAAAATGAAGTGTCTTGATCAAGATAAGAAAGGAGAATTGTAGTTCATTTTTGACTTCGAATAATTAAATAGTCAAATAGAATAATCCATTTCGTAGCATTTATATTTAATGCGTAGAGTTTATGAAAATTAATTTTGAGATTCAGAAATACTCATTACTTTTAAATTTTTCCTATTTTGGACTTCGGTAAAACGAGATTTGACTGTTACTTTTTTATTTCCAATGGCAAGGCAAATTACATTTATAAGAACAAGTCAATGCAAAACAATGAGCAAGCAATTACAAATATTGACCGAAGTCATTGAAGTCTCAGGTGTTCTCTAGCTCTCCAATACAGGGCGGACTCGGAGTCGGCAGAGCCACGAAGTGCCTCGCATCAACGCAGATGAGCTCTACTTAGAGGTTCTTCCAGATCGCATAAACGCAGATGAGCTCTACTCAGAGGATCTTCCAGATCGCATAATGAACAAAGAGGGGAGTCAAAAATACCAATTGTATGGAGACGTTCACTCAGGCAGTCATTTCATGAAAATAGTCAGAACACTGTCACGGCCTCATGTCTTGGGCAATCGGGTATATTAGCAAGATTCTCACTACTCCAGGTCTTGGATTTAATCCTATCTTGTATTTGTGCTTTGAATCTCGACTTCAAAGCTTGTTTCCAGAACAGCTTCTTCGAGTGAAAAGACAGCCCAGAGTCATTTGTTTGCTGTAGAAGAGTACCTTTTCGAACGAGAAGATCTGCTTGATCGTTACCATAAATGCCGCTGTGTCCAGAGATCCATTGTAACTTGACACGCTTGTTTTCTTGACTAATTCGACGAATTAACACTCGGCCCTGTAGGACCTCAACAGATTTAGGATCCCCAGCAGAACCAATGGCCTTTATGGCTGTCTGCGAGTCCGAGAGTATAACAACATTTCAAATTTACGTAGAAGGTCCAAGAGTTGCACCAATGCAATACGGATAGCCTCCACCTCTCCATCAAAGGTTGTTCTGTTCTTGCCCACCGAAGCAAAACGAGAGAAGAGTCTTGAAAAAACTCCGGATCCCGCAGATGTGCTGCTTACAGAGTATGATCCGTACGTATACACGTGCAGCCAGAATTCTTCCAGATCTTCAGTAAAGATTAGCTCCAAGGCATAACAACTGAGAACATCAGAAGCTGTATCCTTCTTGAAAGTTTTATCCACAAGATTGAAGCTAAACTCAACTTCGAAGATCTCTAAAGGGTTTATGGGTTTCATAATCTTCTGTGGACTTTCATGTGTCTCATCCCCTTGAAAAATATCAAAAACTTTTTGAATAAGTCCACATTGTGTCTTTAAATTTCTAGAACAAATTTGATAGTTGTTCCAGAAAGAATCCTCAACACGAATTAATTTTTCATAGAGCAAAATAGCTTTCTCCTCTATAATAGTCTTAATAGGCTTATTTTTTGTCAACAATAGCATGGCATCAATTGGTATAGATTTGACAGCTCCAGTAATAAGCCTCAATGCATGCTTTTGAATAATTTCCAATTTTTCTAAAGTCAGATGGCTTGCTGAAATAAGTGGCTCGCAGCAATAAGTTAATAAGGGCAATACGAAAGCCTTATACCTATTGTTAACTGTTGATCTGGCACATCCCCACAGGGAGCCGGCCAATCGCTTTAGGATGGTCATTCGACTGGAACAGTGCCCAACCATTGAATCCACATGGGCCCTCCAATTTAATTTATTGTCAAAAGTAATGCCCAAATATTTAAATTTGTCAGTAGAAGCAAGTGCAACATTCCTGTACTTCACTTCAGGCTGGTGCGCCTGGTGCATCAAAGATAAAGATTGGAGTGCAAGCATGACAAAATTGTAGACCAGTTAGCAGTATAAATACCTTGCCCAGGGTAAACCAGGAGGAGGTAGGTCTACGCTGTACCAGATTTGACTGTAAAATTTAAAGTATTTTTAATGCATTATTTATTTTTATTCGTATATAGTTCCTAAAAATAAATAAAAAATACAATTAAAGGAAAAAAAAGCTTGTTTATTTTTTTCAAAATTATAATGATTCCTGAGAGCCAGAGAAAAATACAAAAATTTAATCTAACTCATTTAATCATTTATTCTATCATTTATAGACACATAGACGCCTACAGGGCTATCAAAAAGGGAAAGCCATGATTTCCACTTAAAAGTTAAGAAAGATTCGTAAAAAGAATAACGTTACTACAAAGGGTATTTGCGGGATAAAACTGCTATCCGCCATGTCCCAAGTAATAAAATTGCTTTAAAATAAAATGGTGTCTGAACTTATAGTACCCACAAGATTCGTGACTGGCTTAGCAATGATTTCCTTGAAGGAAATACTCTCCTCTAAAAATTCTACTACTAACTCTTGCTAAAAATAGGTTATCCACCGAGAATATAAAGATCATTCATTTTCTTTCAGAGTAAATAAATTCAGTCTATATTGATTGAATGCTGGCTCCGAAATTCTTATAGTTAACGTTATCTGACAATTAAGATTTATTTACCAAACTTTCTTTTATCGTTTAAATTTGCCATTAAATAAGTGAGACTTTAGTAGGAAAACTGTAATGATTTGCATAAAATTGATTCAGTTTGATTTATGATTTATTTATGCTTGAGTACATAATTTTTTTTTTTCTGAAATGAAATTATTTCTTAACCAGTGTGTATACCCTGTGTAGTATTTTGTTATTACATTGAAAAAAATAAGGTAAAAACAACCATAATATAGCAAAATGTATGGTGTTTCTGGCTCCTTGGGAGCACCTAAGCATTTTAGTAATTCATAATATGTGATGATATTTGGTAATTGTGGTAAATTTTGGTAATTTTATTATGAAACCCCAGAGCATGGCATAAAAACCATTCATTCTGTTAAATTTAATGGGTTATTTTTTCTTTTTTGTTACTAAATGCGTGATACGAAATATAATCTTAAAAATCAGAATTTCTGGTAAACAGTTACCTCAGGATCGAAAATATTACCAATTGAAAGGTTTAAATACCACCAATTTTGGTCTCATTAAGAACCGTTGTGCTTTTATTATTACCAGATAAGTCATTAACATTTAATATGGTATTTTTCACCCGAAGTGTTTTTTTTTCATAATTAAAAAAATCAAAAACATTCATATTGTATTAATAGAAATTTGGTTTCTCCATTTTGGTTCCAGTTTCTTGTTGGTAGGCTGATTCTAATGCCACTTGCCACACGGGCAAGGGTGCTTGGTGAAACCGAGCAAATTTAAGGCAGAGTGTGCGATTTTTGTTTTTCAATGGTGCCATCTGCGGCCAAGAATTCGACTTCTGCCACATCATACGTCACACCTGTTTATAAGGCGAACCCATTCATGCATTCATTCATTCATCCACAGATCATAATTTTGACCTGAATCAGAGTACGATCGATATCCAATCCAGTACCCCCAGAGGTTTTGATTTGTTATGGGAACATGGAGGACTTTGCGACTCTACAGAATTTTAACGTGCATCAGTCACCAACTACACGGGGAGTCTTCGGCCGGCGGATTTCGAACCCACGAACTCTCAGGCATGGGCACGGCTCCCTGCCGACCAGGCTATCTCCAGTTTCTACTGGGATAGAATTTAAACTACTTAAATTTATTTAGTTATCATTGTAACTTTTTGTTTATAATTTCCTATAAGTTTAAATTTACTTTTTAGTTGCTTTAAAAACTCTTTAGATGTTTCTCACCAAAAAGATTACTTAGTATTGGTGTGAAAAAAATCAATCCCTAACAATTTCATATATTTTTCTATTCATTATTTCAACTGTTTGTATTAACCTGGATGCAGTCTTACGTAAAGCTTTTTCCGGGCTCCTACTGTCTAGAAATTTTTTTTAAAGTGGTAGCCAAAGTGATATGTATCTAGATGTCTTAAGATATCAATAAATTTTTAATTTATATAAAATATGTATGGGCATTGAAAAGAAATCGTGAATAATTTCGTACTTCAGAAACAAAAGATATATTTAAGCAATTTTCTGTAGTCTTGAAAAATCTTAGCTACTATTCATTTATATTTTCCAGGTTGTGTCAACCCTGTTAATATGAAAGTATTATATTCTTACTAAGACAATTTTATCTCATGAATCTTGCCTTGAAAGGCTGTTTACAACTGTTTATGCATGTTACATGAATTATAGTAATAATAATACCTGCTTAGTGAGATATATAGGAAATATGTTTATCATAAAATTATGAACAAGAAGGTGATATCATAGAAATTTTTTATACTAAAAGAACACCTCGTTTAGTTTGGATAATTGATAATAATAAATAAATGGGTGGAGAGCAGAAAGTTTAGAATACTAAAATATATGTTAAAGGAAAATGCCGTTAAATAACGAATAAATAAATAATTTACGGATAAAAAATTCATCATCTGCCCCAAATAGAACCTACTTGCTGTTTTCTTCTGACATCATAAAAAAAAACGCGACTATTTAATTTTTTTCAGTCTATATTCTTTAATGCATTACTCCAAGTGTACTAAAAGGCAGAGCAACTGCCGACATTCGCAAATAATATGTTAAAAAATATGTCGAAAAATGATCTTAAGAAAAATATGTTATATGATAATAGCAGCGAATCTTCTAACGGAAGTCAAAACAACCACTGGAAATACTGCCACTACAGTTGAGAATACAAAACACGGTCGAAAATATAGTCAATACACTTAAAAGGAGCCGCCGTGGCTCAGAGAATAGAGCATTTGCCTCCTACTGAGGTTACCCAGGTTCCGTTACCAACTGTAGTTCGTTGATACGAATTCTTCTCCCGGTTCGCAATGACCACTGTGCCTCATATATCCTCAGTGGTTGACAGATCATGGGTTAGAATCCCCTTGACGAGAAGCTCACCGTGGGAAAATTGCGTGGTTTACCTCTCCATGTAAGACAAATGCGGGTTAGTTTCCTCACAAAGGTTAGTTTGTCCCAATACTTGATACGGGAGTTCCCTTGTCTTCTGGGTTGTGCTCAAATTTACAAAGCTACGGAGTTGAACATTGATAGTCGTGAACTCAGAATCTGAGTTAATCAGAGATCTGAGTTAATTTTAAGCTGATGACAACCGACAAAATTGTTGCTTCTTTATTAATTAAGTAAACATACTACGTTGTTCACTAGTCTATAAGAATGTTCTGACCAACACCACGAACCGGTTTTAGACCATTGTACTTTTATTTTATATAGAAATACAAAATTAGTTTAGTTGGAGCAACAAGGAAGTGATATAAACGATTATTTACAATAATTCGTAGGGCAAGAAAAGAAATCAAAATTTTTACTTTGAAACAGAGAGGTTAAATATTACTATTTATACAACTCAGAAAAAACTTACCTCTTTAAAATGGGGCTGTTTTTCTCTTCGAAACGAAGAATATATCTTAGATTCAACTTCTTAGAAAGAAGACTTATTACTTCTTAGAGAGACCATTTTTTATATTCACCTGGGGATACCCTACGGCCACTTTTCCTAGCGTGATCTGATTTTCTTGGACTGTCCGGCATGCTGATTTTTGGATGTTCGATATCATTTGAATTGCATATGTCTGAATGATAAGTAAACATACCAAGAATATCTTCTCTGTGAGAAAAGATATAAAAAAACTTTATATACAAAAGTTTTCTGAAGAAGTCCTCCTTTTTTAAGATAAAGAATAATATTTAAATTTTAAAATCTTTTGTAAAGAATTTCTTAAATTATTTTGAAAGGTTTGAATGTTTTTTCTGTTGCTGAATATTTGCATTTTTATTACCTCATTCGTATTAACCATATTCCATGCGTATGAGAATGGAATATTGCAATTGGGATTTTTACCATTTACCATAAAGGCAGTTCTAAAATTCCAACGTGTGCAGTAATGAGCTAAATAATGATACAAGTTTCATTAATTTTCATACCACCACAAATACGAATCATCGATGATCAAAATTTGGATTAGTTATTGAGAAGCTAGAAAAATTAAATTTCAATTGAAATTTTGTGATTCCAATATAAGTTTCAATCCTTTCTTAAATGTTACAAACATAGTATATTGATTTTATAAAAAATACAGTTAATCGAGGGCTTAACCACTTCCCAAATAGCTAGAGCATTCAAACCTCAACAGATGGTATAAGCTTAATGACAATAAGGGTTTTAATTATCTCCTGTCCACTGAAAATGTATTAAAATTTCGTCGCAAAATGGAATTTATCGTGAGTTAAAATTTTGTCCATTTCCTGACTATTAATATTTAACTCAACTGTAGCTCTTAAGTTTATATATTTTTTAAATTGGTGCAACATAAATTATCGCCAAATTTTTTACGTCTTTCTGCTCTAATTTATCAACAATTCAATACTTTTGGATGCAACTGTTTAATTACCGCAACAAGTTGAATTAACTGCCATATATTATTACAGAAGGAAAGTTATAAATGGAAATTGTGTTTTATATGTAATTTTTTCAATTTTTTGGACGTAAAAAGAATAAATAATGTGCGAAAATATTCAAAAATGGTGAAAAAAGGCTGAAAAAAATTAGAAACGACTATTTTCATAGTCATTAACTAAATTGAACTTTATTAAATTTCTTTATCTTTCAAATTTTTTTAGTTTTATTTTAATATATTTTATTACGAAATTACAGCATGAGGCTTACAACTGTAAGCCTCATGCTATACTTTGTGGTGCATGAGGAGTTTTAAGTCGTTTAAAAAATGTGTATATATATATATATATATATATATTATTCAATTAATTTTTTTTTCGTAAAGAAATGAATAGTTTAGATTGGAACGATATTTTAATAAAAAGGAAATAGAAAAACTGCTAATACTGAAAAGTTCATTAATAACCTTAAAAATATGACTGCGAAAAACTTATAAAATTTTAAATTAGAATATTTATTTATTTCCTAATTGCATATTTAAATCGTAATTGCAAATTTGATAAAATTTAATTAAATATTCATTTATCCAAAATAATATCTCTCAATTTTGAATCCAAACATATTGCATTTCGCTTCACAGATAACTAATTTCATTTTACCATCAGCTTAGCTGCAAATGTGATGAATCGAGATGAAATATCAGAAGATTAAAACAATTTTTTTTCCTCTAGAAAAAAATTCAATTTGAAAGAACTAAACATAATGGAAGGTCATATTTAAATGATCCACCAAAAATAATCTTCTAGTCCCAACTATATTAAGCCCGTCCTGAGATGTTCCCATGAGAAGGGATTTACAATGGAATTTCTAATGAGTTACTCAAATTTTATAGAAAAAAATATATAAATTCAATATTTTTGACACCTTAATACCCTGTAGTTAAAAGAAAAGTTATTTCTCAATGTTTAGAAGTTGCATAGTGAGGTTATTAATTTCTAAAACTTAAAGCATGAAACAACGCAGGAAACTATTACATGGATTATATATCTATTTAATATGTTTTGGATTAGCATCCATTTAATGTCTCTCTCATAACGCATGAAACTATTATGCGAATTACATAAACATTTATTTACATTACATATAATTTTATTTATATTACATATAATGCGCTTCGAAGTAACATCCACCTAACTTAATGCAGTTCTGTATTCGGCTGTATAAGTTTAGAGAACAACTTTTAAAGTCCTCTTTTGGAATTCTCTTCATTTATGACGTTTTAAATGTCGTCGACGTGCTTAAAATATGATTTATTAGCAACTTTTTTCAATTCCAAAAACATAAGGTAAACAAAATATTTTCTTGAAGCGTATGATGAGCAATTCATTTTCAACACTTTAGGAAACAAAAATATTTGTTTAAGATTGAGGTATAATAATACCGAAGTCATTTAAAAATATCTGGTATCAGATTCAAAGAGCATTTAAAACGAAGAGTTTTAAAGTTGTTTCTGGAAATTTGCAACCCAGTACTCAACTACATCAAGTTCAAAGAAGGACTTTGAAATCATTTAAAATGTATTTAAATGCGTATGTAATTCGCATAACTTTTACAGGAGTTATTAAATCTGTACGGGAATTTACATTAAAAGCCGCACATTGATTTATTATATTATGAATAAATATATATTTAATGTTAATAAAATAATGCATAGATGCTGGTCTATAGTTTATCTGCATACTTTATATACTTATTTTTAAAAGATCTTTGATCTCCCCATACTTAAAATTCGGTAATGTTTCTTTCAATTTCTTTTTAGGGATTCTAAAATATGTTAAGGGAAACAAATCTTGGCTCTTTTGAATAGTTTATTTCTGAGAATGTATTTTCAGATTATTTGAAAGAAATATCATAAATAAATAATGAAAAGCATCACTAAATCTATTTTGTATGTACTCTTTCAGGCTAAAAGATGTATTGATCATGACAGTAAAGAATACATTGATTTCCAAGACAAGATGGATATAAATTCCAATGAGTTATTGAGATTCAGAAGTTTTCGGAGCTTTAACTTGAAAATACTTACTCTATATTTTGACATACGTTATTATCGATAGCAAGTATTTTGAAAGAAATTTTTCAGTGCAAAATAAATCTATTTTTAATGCATTTTGAAGTAACTTACGTAACGATTATTTTTGTTAAATATATATTTAATGCACTCTTATGTGAAACATATTTTTGGAAAAAATTCTGCGTTAAATATTTTCAATGTGTGGTTTGAATTAAATCAAAAGATATTATATAAGATGCCGCTATAAAAAAACTAATGCCTAATAAAAAAAAGTAGTATTTGTATTGAAAACATCTATATACTGTAAACAGCTATTAACTCAAATTCTTGTTTTTGCCATGCAGTTTTTCTCTACACATCATTCTATGACTATATTTCATATTTATTCTGGTTTTTCAGAGATTATTTTATGGTTTTAAATATCGTATAAACAAAACTGCAACTCTATTTTACTACCGAATCGCTTTATCTGATTATTTTCTATCTATAGACATTTATTTCTTGGTAAGTTAAACTGCCAAACATTCTTATACGAGTGGGACATTAAAGTTTTAAACGATTTTACACTCAAATATTATTTCAATAAGTAGGACTTATAAGATAAAACAGCTTAAAACTAATCGACTGAGCCGCGATCGCTCAGGAAATAAAGCTTTCAGCTCCCAATTAGAGGGCACAGGTTCGCGTTGATTGGTCGTATGAATGCTACTCTTGGCCCACACTTTTGACTTTATTTTTTTTGAATTTTACTTTAAAATAACAGAGTTCATTGCAATAACATAGTGTTTTTTAAAGTAACAGTACTGATTAGCTTAAAAACAGACAGAAGTTTTTAAATACCATTATTTTACTGTGTTATAAATAGATTTATAGTGGCTAACCACCTGACAGTTTTTTTCGTAAAGTTTACAGTGTATGAAAAACTAGTAGCACATATTTGTCAATAGAAAATCCTTATTTCTTTATGTTACATACCACTTAAGCTTAAACATTACATTGCGCTTTGAACTCAAATCCAAATATATAAATAGCGTTTATATTTTTAAAGCTGTAAAAGTATATATTTGTTAATACCAAATCGTTACTTCTTTCTGTTACCTGCCACTTTAGCTTTAGCGATAAAATGTGCCTTGAATTTAAATCCAAATATATATAGCATTTATATTTTTAAAGCTAAAAATAAGCATAAAAAACACGATTTCAAACCAACAGCTGAATCTGTTGAGTAAAAGTGTTAGACTTACGAAGTAAATCAGTAGCCTCAAATGATTTTCACCATACAAAACCAAATATTTTCTATGAAAAATACAAAATAAATCTATAGTCAGAACGAATTTTTACCATATGAATAAAATTTGTCAGCACTGTAGTTAAGTGAGCCAGGAGCAGAATTCTTATCGACTGCTGGTCATCGCGAGAATTCGAGCTTTGACCACTTCATTAAGAGGCGAGAACACTGTTCCTTAAGCCACTGCTCCTCAACTGTTTTATTATGAAGAAAAGTCTGAAATCGCATTTTCCTTACATATCTTTTACATTATATTTAAGTTTAAAAACGTTTATAATCATCATCACCCATCATGTTGCCATTATCGACTTTACTTTTTAAAGAAATATAATAATCAGATAGAGTATCAACTTGGTACTAAATTAAAATGGCAATCTTATTTATACGATGTTCAAACCCACAGAGTGATTACTGAAAGGAAAAAGAAAGTACTGGATTATGATAAAATGATTTGAGAAAAGATAAAGTTATCGTACGGTAATCACCCTATATGGCTAGAATTTGAACTGACGGTTTTAATCCGTTAAAGATTAGGGTGAAAAGCAGTGAATACTGTTTTTAAGACAGCTATTAACCAACAATTATTTGGTAAAATTTCGAGAAAAAATTTATTTTTTTAAAAAAGGGCACTAAGCACAAATGGGTTAATTTCCAAGACTGACCATAATACTGTGGAATGTATAATACAAATTATATTCACAAATTATTTATTTCTAATAAACCACCAGTTGCGCACATGTGCTTGTTTATAAAAGTAGCAGAAAAAACTTTTAAATCCCTCTTTTGAAATAACCTTGCAATCTGATATCAAGGGCTACTCAATTTCGTTCACTGAAGAAATGAAATAACAAGGATATTTAAAAGCTATTTTATATAACTTTTACAGCCAAGTGAACAAGTACATACTGATTAGTAGAAGATATTTCGTAATGAATACGTAACTCGCATAATTATAAGTCACGGAATGAATATCAGTATCTTGCTTATATTGTTTAAAATCTTTCTCCTAAAAAACTATAATTAAAAATAATTTTAAAAACTATATTATTAAAATGTAATATAATTAAAAATAACTTAAAAAACTATAATTACAAATTTGGTAGAAACAACGTAAGAGTTTTTTAAAACAATTAAGTTATAAAAACACAAAGAGGAATATTTTTTTTTCAATAGACATCTCTACATGAATTTAAATTAAAAAAACACAAAGCAAGAAATATATTTTTGTTTTCTTTCAAAACAAAACAACACCTGAATTCTAGTTCATTTAAAATGTTTTTTCAGTGCTTGGAAAGGTGTTTGAGGTGTGTCTTATTTTTTCACCTCAATTAAATGTTCTCACACCTACGGAAGCTCCATATCTTCTTTCCTTTTACTAAGATAGGTATATTATACAATAAAATCTTGAAAGTAATGTCTCGGTTATTTTCAAATAAAAAAAATCCTCTGATGTATAAATTGCAGCATTTTTGCGAGATAGGTGTTCATTTTCGAAGAATTCCCCATATGTGGCACCAGTAAAACAATAAGAATTACACCCAGAGGTAAATTTCTACCATATAAATCTATAAAAAAAAATACAAATGGCAGTCAACAAAAAATTCTCTTTGGCTTAGGCAGGTAAAAACTGTGAAAGAGTGAGAAGAAAAATTATACAAGAATCTGGAGAGGAAAAGGAAACAAAAGTCCAGTCTTTATTTTTTATTTTCCGTATCTTCCTCTTCCTGTACGGATCGTTCTTTTTCCTGTTCTGTCTACCAAAAGTTCCAAGAGAAAAACGTGAAAGTGTTACATGAAGATACAGACTCACATTGAAGAGGTGATGGTTATTTTTTTTAGTTTTTGTTCAAGGAAGTCAGCCATATCTTTGTGTGATGATCACCATTTAAAGCTATGATGTTTCTTGAAATACTGAAATATATATTTTCGTTTATTATTTTTTAAACGGGAGAGAAAACTAGGAAGTGGTTGGTGATTTTCGAATAAATTTTAAGTTAAAGAAAAAAAAATTTAAAATTTGAATATTCTGTTTTTTTTATAAACTTTGAAAACATATTTCTAAACACTTTTTGAAAACTCAACGAATGCATAGAGTTATTACAGAGAATCCAATCGAGATTTGAGGACAAATAATTGTTTTAAAAGAGACTGGCTTTCCAAGGCGAAGTAATGCTTAGCTTTTATGCTAAGATAGGGCAACCCAGCATTGAAGTTTCGGTTGTTTCATCTTGAAACATGATTAAGTACATGATTAAATTTCCATTCGGTTAGTTTCGTTTAATTTCTTTAAATTTTATCTCTTTCCGAAAGTATGACTTTGAGTATCCTATGCATTGGTTTTGTGGCTTACAGATTTGTGAATAAATATATAATACTGATAGATATATAATATCACTAACTCAATACTAGACATTGAACTTTCATCTTAAAAAATCGAGTTCCCCTTTCGTCGAATATATATACCTCTATTTCGATTTTCAGTGTTTCAATATATAATCTTTATCTTACTTGCACGCTTTTCTTATTTACTTTTCTTTTCAAAGCAGGCGAAGGAATATATCTATTTGTGTTATTTTGGTACCAGCTAGCAGAAACTGCTCTTGTGGTAAGTATATGATGTCCCTCAGACAAAGCAACAATCTAAATCAGTGCTTTCCATTTTTACTGTGGATCGTGTCACCTGCTCTTCAGTGGATCCTGCTGTTAATTGGATTTTTGTACTGATTTACATTTTCTACAATTATTTTTCTTCTTATTATAACATTAGCCTGGAATTACGTGTGTTCGATTTCTTTTACTTTTTAATTTTCTATATTCTTCTTTCTACTTTTTACATTAAAGTGTGCTTTATATACACTGGGTGGACAAATTATTATGGCCACATCGTCAAAACTCTGTTGGATCACCTTTAGCTCGTAATACTTCTCGAATTCTTTTTGGCATAGATTCTATAAGATGCTGGTAAGAGGAAGGAGAAATTTGACCCCATATCCTATGAACTGCACATTTCTGTTCCACCAGATTGAATGGGACTGTATCCAATTGTCTGATACCCCGTTTGATCTCATCCCGCAAATTTTTAATTGGATTGAGATCTGGTTATTGTGAGGGCAAACGATTAAGGTAAAGTCACCGTAATGCTTTTCGAACCATCTGACAACAATACGAGCTGCATGACACGGAGCATTGTCTTGCTGAAAGTATCCATCGCCTGCAGGGTTCGCAATTAAAATAACAGAACGCGTTTGATCGACGATAACACTTAAATACCCTTGGACGTTCAAACGTTATTCGAGAGGAATCAAAGGACTACTGCAATGCTAAGAAAACATCCCCCAAACCATAACATATTCTTCACCAACTTGAAGTGTTGTGGTAATGCAGCTGGGAGTCCCTGCTTTCGCGCTGTTTTTGCCATATCCGAAAACAGTGCCTTCCATCTCTATGGTATAGTTAAAAACGCAATCCATCAGACCACATGACCATTTTCCAGTCACCTACTGTCCAATCCATGTGCTCATTTGCAAACTGGAGACTTCAGCTCTTGTTCAAGGCAGACAACAGAAGTTTTCGAACAGGTCGTCGGCTCTCATGGCCTATACGATGTAAAGTGTGGCGCACAGACCATTCAGAGACCTTCGTAGTTGCACATTTGTTAAGATTCTGCGCTATTTGACGTACTGTTGCTCTTCTGTTAGACTAAACAACACTGGCAAGTCTCCTTTCAACTCGCGAATTCAGTATCCTGCGACGACGACAAGCCTGACGTTGAGACTCGGTTTTCTGTTTGGTAGTCCACTCTCTGTACACATTAAAAACTGCAGGTCTCCAAAACTTCACAAGAGCAGCCATTTTTCTGATACTGGTTCCGAGGCTTTGAGCGTCTACGATTCATCTCGTGGTCAAACTCAGTTAAGTTGTGTTTTTTGTCCATATTTCAGCGCGTGACACAGTACAATTGTCACTTGCCTTGCATTCCCTTTTTATAGCTACATCTCACTCTTTAGCGGCAACACAGTTACGCAATAGCTCATTTTGCACAAAGCTGTCAGACATAATAATTTGGCCACTTAATGTTTATATATATATATATACATATATTCATTCGAAGACATGGAACTTGAATTACTTAAAAATTTAAATCATCTGAGGCTTACATAAATTGGATGAATAGTGGAGGGTTTAAAAGTACATACAATTTAAAAAAAGAAAGAATAAAACGTTTACTACATGTGTTTTTAAAAAAAAAATTGAAAAAAATAACGCTGTGCTTAAATTTATATAATATGCTTAGAATAATTAGTTAACGAGTGACTAACGGGTAAATGTTAAAAACTGGAACAAAGTAACTTTCTCTGTAACATTGATATTCAATCTTAAAACATGAAAAGCAAATAAAAAATCTCAAACTTTAAAGAAATTATCTTTGGCATGTAGGCCGAGACTTCAGATACCATTGTTATGCAACACTTAGAAAAGAAAATAATCGAAATCTACTTTTACCTTTTTTTAAACTGTGTGATTATGTTTACCTAGTCAAATAGCGAAAAAATAAACGACGGAAGAAACAAAATTTTTTTAAGGAAGCATTGAATATAAAAGCTAGAAAAAAAATTCCCTTCTCGGCATGTAGTTTGATTAATGAAGGTTTGTGATATACGACTTATGATGTTTTCCAAGCAAAACTTATACATAAAGAATATAAGGAAGGATTTTAAATAGCAGGTGTTCTTTAGTTTATATTTCTTAGTTCTAATTTTGCCATACGATAACATTTCATACTTTAGTTTCTTATAATTGTTTTTCGCTAATATTATTTTTATTTGTATTTAAAGAATGTTTTTGTTTTATTTATTACTAGCCACCTTAAGGTGACCAGCTGTTTCATCTACACGAACACACCACTTCACCGTTCCACATTCCGAAGTAACAGCTTCGCAGCTTCGTATTGATTCTGCTGCATTCGGCAGCATTGCTCTGACTCTGTGGCAATAGTATTTTAAAAACAAAATAGTGGCGTAAACATCTTGCACGGACACTTCACTTTGCGAATTCTTTTTATCATTCACCAAGACGAACTTACTGCTTTACTGTGCCACAATGATCCTGCTGCCTTTGGAAGCTTTTATATTTAAATTTTAGTTGATGTAGTAGCAGTTTTAGTAAAAAGTCGTGATAGTTTTGTTTAAAAAAAGTATTTTAATTTCTACAGTGTTATTTGCTTTTATATTTACATCAAACAAAGCCAATTATCAGTGGAGGTATGTAATTAGACCTATTCGCTGTGACTCTCTGTAAATCATTTTTCGCCAAAAAGTATCAATATTCTTATGAATTCAATATGAATAAAAGTAAATGAAAATACAGTAAAAATAAATAAAGGATGATATCGACAATCGATAATATCAAGAAAAACGGGAGAACGATATTATTGTGATTAAAACTCCATCCGTGAAATATATAGAATAAAACTTTTTTTCCAAAAAACTGTTTCTCAATTCAAGAATTTTGGCGACTGAAGTTGTTGAGCTCAGCTCTGCTATGATATTCAAGTAGTTGGCGCCGTATTGTAGATCACGGGTTCTAAACCCGCTTCGGACATTGGTGTAATTTATCTCTCTGTCAGATTTCTCCTTCTTGCGTTGTTTCTGCGACATTGAGCCACCTATATGGTGCTCACGATAAAGTGAGTATAAGAAATGTTAGAAACGTTTGGCGTTAGGAGATTTTTAAAAAAATAAAATCAAAGGACAAAATGTTTCTTTTATTTTGACGAAATTTCTTTCCTTGAAGAAATGACGACAGTTATTTTATCATTTTGACGGAATTATTGCTCGAAATAAATACCAAAATATGATTTCGTCAAGAACGAAGAAATTTTCGAAAAATTTGAATATTCATTTTAATAGAGTGTTCTTCTTAAAAGGTTAAATAAAAAAATCTTATTTTTTCTCGAAAGAGCTTTTTTCAAAACCATTAAGAGCTCACGAAAGTTAAAAAAATAAATTTGATTGCTCCATTTTTAATTTATTATGACAAATTATAATTATTGAATCATTAAGATTGAGTCATACAACTGCGAATGCTATGAATAGATTCCTTAGAAAAATTAAAAGCGGAAATCGGGGATAATACTTTGCACCGCAATTTAAATTCAGCTAAAAGAATATCAAAGACAGTTTTTTAAACAACTTTGACAGGCATACATGTAGGCACATTACTGAGAAGAAATGAGATCAGGATATGAAAAAATACGCTCTGCCAAACTTAGCCACGAAGTTCTACAGAGGGTTATTGAAGAGGTAAGCCTAAATTTATTCCAAAGCATCCTCACCATTTACTCACAAGGCAAGATGAGAAGAAATTCAATTTTCTATCAAAGAAATTTCGGTATGGTAGTGAAGATGTCAGCAAAGACGGAAATGGATCCGGAAATTACCAAGGCTCTTCTTGAATAGGTAATGAAGATTTTCCGCTTTTTTTCCCTTAAAAATTAAGAAGAAATTGAGAAATGTCAAAAGAAATTCTGGAGATTCGATTAAATTTGAGGGTATTTAACATTGAATTATCTAGAAACTTTTGAAAACAGAATTATTAGTTTTTTGAACTAATTTTTATAACTTGTACTATTTTTTGCATTATCTGCACTGTGTGTTGTTTGCTTACTGATGTTTGAATTCAATTATTTGATTGGTGTAATTATGAAAAGCCTTACAGCAATTTAGGCATACGGAAAAGAATTTAAGTATTTTCGAAAACAGTGAGGCAAAATGCAAAGAAACCAATACCATTTTTTTGACTTAATCATCAAGTTTAATTATGCAACTATAATTATTTATGGGTAATTAATATTATATATATATATATATATATATATATATATATATATATATATATATATATATATATATATATATATATATATATATATATATATATATATATATATATATATATATATATATATATATATATATACGCAATTTATTTAATGTACTGAGAGGCAATTAATAAATTATTGAAAATCACACTTAAGTATGCAATTGTAATTGATCCTATCCTTTTAGTTCGATTTTCGACTCAGTAGTTGCATTTCTGCAGGCAAAAGATCAACAAACATGATAATTAGATGGGGACAATATTTTTCATATTTTTTGGGGACAACACTCTATATTTTCTAAAACACACACAGCAGACTATTTTTGTTTCTTTTTTTTATTGTACTGCTGTGGATTACAATAATTTACAAGTATTCAATTTCAAACCCTCAGGAAGCTCTAATATGTTTATATGTTTCTTATGCAGCAGTTAATTTTAATCGCTATGTGTTCACCTATCAATACGACACTTCAAAAATATTTGAAACGTAATGAATACAAATATTATTCAATATTAATCTTCTTAGTATAGTAAGAAATGCGTCAGATTATGGTACTTCTCAAGCTTGATTACATGATATTATAGTTCTTCTTGAACCAGAACGTGGTTCAACTAAAGCTATTATAAAGTTTATAGCGAATTTATTCGATCAATACAAAAAATCAGCGTAAATAAAGAAAAAAAGATGAAAGAATATACTATAGTTTCAGTTCTATAAGCAAGCACCTCAATCAGTATCTAAACACCAAAAGATGGTAGAGAAAGTAAAGAGACAAACACGTGAAAAGTCATTCAAGCACTAGAAACAGAGGAATAAGTTTGAACAAGAAAATATGAAAGGAAACAGGTGGGAGTGGGAGAGGATTTGGCGTGAACCCAAGTGTGTAACAGATTAAATTAAATAGACTTTCAAGTATCGATAAGCGTTAGAAAGATCATTAACTATTAGAATTTTCATCATAATAGACATTTTCAAAATACAAATATATCATTAACTAAATTATTAGAATTTTTCAATACATATTTTAAAAAATCCTAATAATTTAGTTAATGATTTTCCTAGTATTCCACATTTGCCCAATATCTGGAAGTCTATTTTAATTTAATATGTTACATCCCGGTTTTCTAGCCAAAACCCCTCATACCTGTTTCTTATCTATCTGTTTGTTGTCTTGTTCAAACATGTTTCTCTGTTCCTAATGGTACAAATACTTTTTACGTGTTTGTCTCATTACTTTTTCCACCATCATTTAGTGTTTAGATACTCAGGAAGGTTCTTATTTATAAAACTAAAGCAAAAGTAGATCCATTTATTATACATCATTTGTGCTGCGTTCACGTTTTCTACATAGCACAGAATACACTCCATCCTTTGCTTGAAATTTATTATTGTTCAAAGAGACAATTTCATAGCTCAATGCTGAACCAATTTTCCTAACATACCAGGATTAGAATAAAACAATAGTGGATACTGTAAAAGTCTTATGAAACTGAAAAGGTTCAAGCTGTACTGAACATGGTCTATTTAATAGGATTTGCATTAATAATGAGTGGTTTTGCTTAGCAGATAGATTGGCATGATTTAGAACAGGACTAAACATAGAAAAATTACATTCCGAACAATTACGCAAAATAGCACAAAGTCATGCAAAAAGTAAAGTTAGCCCACTTGTGAAGATATATGATACAGGCAGATAAGTTTGAAATTTCAAAATACGCGAAAAATACTACGCGAATCCATTTTAGCTTTCTAAATATGCAGAATTAATTGAAAAGAAAACGTTTTTTTTTTCAGGTAGCAGTCAGCATTTTTTTTCCAAAATTGCTTCGATTTTTTTTCCAAAATTGTTCGATTTTTTTTTTTGCTAATGGAAAGTCACTCTGATAGAAGGGAAAAAGAAAGCAGACACTCATAATATTTTATTCTAAAATTATGGTAAAATAACCTGAAGCCGTTCTTCCATCCAATTAACAGTAAAGTTGACGGTACAGAACATTTTTTTTTACTTTTACAGTTTTGAAATTGAGTATGATCAGTACGGTTAAAAATGTATACAAAACTGTACGGTTTTTTAGCCATTTACAACTAGCTTAATTTCAAAACGGTCAAAAAGAAATTAAACGAGACATTGGAGATAGTTAAGCTGTTTGTGGTGTTGCCTATTACGCGTGAATAAGTGTACAGTATTTCTGATAGTCTAGGGTCACAAATTAGGGGTGCTGGACATTGGAAACTCTTCATGTGTTAAAGAGCACGGAGAAAATAATGTGGCGTCAAAGCTGGAACTCGAACCTTCGTTCTGACGGTCTTGATTAGTCCTCTCAGCCATAATATGCATCCATTAACAGGAACTGTGTGACTTTATTAGGTGGGCTTAGTTGGTGTGATAAAATTCTGGTTGCTTAACCGTATTGGGTGAAAGTAGTTAATAAGCGGCTATTCTCGCAGTTAACAGTTTGAATATCATCGTATTTATTGTTATATGACTGTTTTGTTTGAATATGGTTAAATAACAATTAAATAAATTGTTATTTAACAGTTTTTTTCCGAAAAAATTTCTTACTGTGTAGAACAATCAAAGTTTACTAATTCCTTATTTTATATAAATAATTTAAACTCCTAACCTGATTTTGAGACCTAATATCTTAAGACCCAGTTAAAAATAATTTTAAATTACCCTATCTGTTTCGAACATTTTAGTTTTATCCTTTTTGCTTTATAAGTTTTCAAATAAATACAAATATTCAGTCATCTTTTTATAAGCAAATAACACGCAAATCTTAAATTATTTCCTTATTTTATAGAAATATAATGGCGATAAATAATCTAAATTGAGCATTAATTCATTTTTTCAATTTTTTTAATTTATTGTTATTTTTTCCATGCTCCCTTTTTTAAGTACTGAGACCATAAACAAAGAAAAAAAAACTTTCTGAAAACTTGAATGCCTGTAGCAGAAACCTTCAAAATGGATGTTAAGTTTTATTACTTTCAAAAACACGCTGAACAATTTTTCATGCAATAAGGAAACATTATATAAAAAGGCATATTAATTATCCTTAAGAATATTCATTAAGAAAAATAAAAAGTTTTATCAAAGAAAAGTTTTCGCAATTTATGAAATAACTCGAAATTTAAATTAACTTCTATCTGAGTCTTTTAATCATACGATAAGGTTAAGCAGTTTTCGCATAGGACGAAATCTCATTAATATAAATTCTTTTTATGAAGATAATGAGTTACAAAATAAAGCAGATTCTCCTTAAGCCAATTAACATTCTCAAAACTATTTTGGAATTATTCTAACATTAAATATAATTATTTTTGTTGATATATTTATGGTATTATTTAGTTACTTTGAAATGTAGCTTATGTGTAACAACATTTTGCTTATTGTACTTGTGTACTGTAAGTAAAAACAAATACATAAAAGATTCCTCAACAAGCAGTTGGGTGAATAAAATTTAATCTTGAATATTCAAGATGCATGAATTAATTTGATAAAGAAACTTTATTTAAAAATGAAAATGTAATATGGATTAAACTTAAGACCGTATTAAATCCTTTTGCTAAATAAATACATCTGTTATTTTATTTACATAATTGCTTTCCTTTAACGAGCATAAAAATCTTTATTATTACTTAAATTATTCCAACACTAACTAGCTGCTCAAAGGAATTTTATCACCGGCATTGAAACGTCGTTCCTTATCTGATTTTATTTTAGCAATGTTCAGTTCCACCGACGTGTGTTCAACTCAACGTCGAAGACAATGGAATTTCTAGATTCGTGTATTTAAACAAAATTTCTGTTTTGGAACTAGCTTATGTGTGTTACAAAGCGAAAAAAAACCATGGAAACCTACCATGATTTGCCCATGCTTACCATCCCTCCAAGGGAGATTCAAACCTCTACTAGAGATATTTTGCATCATCACAGGGGGGGTAGTGGTATACAATTTGACCACCCTTTGCTAGAATTTGCATCTCGTTTAACTAACTTGAAAGCGCTGATCTACCCTCTAAGTTAGCCAAGAAGTAATGATCCCGCAAGAATTAAAAATAAATTATAATTAACAAAATAATTAATTAAATAGATTGCATGCAATTATCTTGAAATAGATTATTAAAACATGTGAAAGCTAGGCTAGATGGTGCCCATATTCATTAAAATGATAATAGTTCGAAAATGATATAACATTTAAATGTATGCCTAATTTCTTACTGAAGATCTTCTGCTACCATCAATAATAGTGTCGTTTTTTTAAAGATTCTGTGAGAGATAAGTAAAAATTATTAATATTATGTAACGATCCAAAAAAACACACTTTTAAACAATTATTATACAAAACAATGAGCATTTAAGCAGTAGTTCATCAGGTAATATTTTATAAAAATTAAAAACAGAAACAGTTGCATATAAACTCTCTAAGGGATTCAATGTTAATATCATGTTGGTACTTAAATATAAAGAAATTGTAATGCATAGCTCAATATGTAAAGTTAATGAGCATATTGTACTCAACCTAATCAAAACAATTACATTTGGAAATAAGAATTTAGATTCGAAATATTCAAATATTAGAAGACCTATATTGTTTATAAATATGCATTTACAATCAAATATCAACAGTAATTATACTTTAATTTAGCACATCCAAATGTGTATTTACGCACAAACGCTATAAACTTGGCAAATATTTTATATCAAACATTGTTTCAATATCAATGATATAATATGTAACAAACACAATTGTTTCTACTTGGAAAAGGGAATTTATTATTGTTTAAGGAATAACAAATTGAGCAAAAGTGATAAAAAATAACATTTACTATGAGCAAATTAAATAATAAAATACTTTCAATAGAAGGCGGATGCTATTTCGAGTTCGAGAAAACATAAATAATAATTTATTGAATTTACATATCCCGGCGATGAATATTATAGTGGCTAAAATAAATATAAGTCAACTTTAATTCTAATTTTAACAAAATGTGTAGTCAGTTAAATATTTTTGTTGTTTTAAGATATTGTGTATTGAATAATGAAATTCATTCAAACATAACTTTGTTACAGAGTTGTTGTTTTTTTACAATTTTTCAAGAAAGAGAGTATCCAATTATTTTCTGTTTTCCTGAAGAATGCTTTATTTATTTATTGCCTTTTTATTGTTCTTTAAACTATTTTCTTAACTATTATTGACTTTAAAAACCTTTTTTTTCTCTTTTTAATAAAAAAAACATGAACCATTTGATGATTAATTGGAAAACTAGATTAAATGCGAAAAAAGTATTGAAAGTACTTTCAATTTAGGAAATTACGCCGTATTCTATGTTACTTTATTGCGTGGAAATATATAATTAAGAAAAAACGCTATTGTATGCGATATTTTATAAGATTTTAGTTAATGCATTACCAATGGAATGGTTTTGCTTTTTGTTTATTTATTCAATTGTCTAAGGGAAATATATATTGTTCAAGACGAGTACTATTTATGCATGCAGACTGAATTCTTTATCTTTTCCTAACAGACATTAATAAAAAGCAGGGACTTTAAGAAATTAATTACATGTAATATGATGGTTACAAAGAAGATAGTAAAAATGTCAAACAATTAAATATTAGGGCTGCTCTTTTGCTTCAGAGAATATAAATTTGGAATAATCTTAAAAGCAGCTACTCTTTCTTTTCTGAAAACTAAAAAGGCAGATAATCTTATGTTGATTAAGCATGTTTACAATTTTACAAGATACAGCTGAATTCATTTACCTCGTTCAACTGCAATGATTAATTTATGCCACGTAAACAGTGGTTTTCTAAAAAATAATTCATTAATTGTTACTTTTGTTAAGATATATGTTCAAATATTACATAATTGAGCCTTGATTCATTAATCAAAGATCTATCGAAAACAGTTTCATCAAATATGTGAAATCAGTCTTATTAGGATAAATTAGCTAGGTGTCAAAATTTGCTAAGTCACACTTCATGCAATTTTTTCGTTTAGTAATAGGCTCATATACATTATAAATCAACAATATGCTTTAGGATATAAAATCACGACGCAATAGTATTGTTAGAGAAGAGATTTTTTTATATTTAAAGAAATATATAGTAATTCAGGACAATCTGTCTGCATTCCACAAAAACCATTGCATTTATTTTAAAATTATAATTACCAATACCAATTTACATCTTAATTTTTTTAATATTATTATACTACGCATCTGGAAAACTCCCTAGGTCTGCTTATCGGGAAGACTGATTGTGCAGCTCATAGGAAATAAAAAAAACTATGCATATGGAGTTCAAACCATATACGTTATTTTTAAAACTATATAACGTTTTGAAAAAATAGGTTTACATACAATACATACTAACAATAAGTTTACTACCAAATGATATTGTTAGCGTCGAAATTTTTCTCATACTTAAAGAAATATATTATCGTCTTAAATCATGAAATCCTATCGCCATATTATATAAACTATTGAATTCAAAAACCAATTTTATATATATATATATATATATATATATATATATATATATATATATATATATATATATATATATATATATATATATATATATATATATATATATATATATATATATATATATATATATATATATATATATATATATAATTATTTTTAATAATAATAAACATATATATTTTCTTAACAGTAGATTGATACACAATATAAACTAGAAAAAACTAAATGATAGAAAATAATGATACTTCACAGCGATATTGTAAGCGTAGAGGTTCTTTACCATATTTAAAGAACTGTATCATAATTCAGGAACACCTATCTGTATATTATAAAAACTACTGAATTTATTTAAATGTTATAAATTAAAATACCGATTTATTTCAATCATTTTATTATATTATTATTCTATGTATATGAAGTTCAAAACAAGTATCTTACTCTAGTGACTATCTATTCAAATCGAAAACTTTTCTACTTATGTCAAAAAAAAGTAGTAAATAATAAAAAATGATGCATAAAACATGCAATGAACTTGAAATTGGAGAGGTGAATTTTCTATTTTCTTTCAAGGGTGAAAAAAGAAAGGATTTTCATTTCACCAAGTGTGAAAGAAATATAAGTTATGACGAAAAACTGTAGGAAAAATGTTCAAAATGTGTTGAATAAATTTCGAAATAAAAGTAAAAATATTGCAAGAAATGAGATTTGAGTTCTAGTTTTTTTAGATACTAATTTAGCATGATTCAAGACGATTTCGAATCTATTACCTTTTTTTAAAAATTTTTCAATTTTTATTAGTATTCAAATTTTGAATTTACAAAGCAAACTCTAATCACACAATTATTATAAATAAACTCTATGCACCATCCAATAGTAGAATTTTTAAATAATCAACTAGTAACAACTTCTGCAAATTTAGCAAGATTGAGGTTTGTATATATAGTTGAAGAAAAAAGGATTTGTGCGAGGAATAGAAATATCAGTGCAAAATGCTTTTTTTTGTAGTTTTATCAATAAACACTATACATACCTCTTCCAATAGTAAAATTCTTAATTAATCCACTAGTAAAAACTGCTATGGATTTAGCACGATTTAGGTTTGAGTAAATACACAAGTGGGCGACCTTTGTGCTAAAATACAAACTAAGGTAAAACAACGTTTCAGAGCACAAAAATATTTATAAATGCAGACAGCTGTTTTAGTTGCTCAAAGGGCAACCTTCATCAGTGCAACAGAGAGAAATGAGAGAAAACAGGGTAAATATATAGAGAAAGGTGACGTCACAAGGGGGTTAGAGCAATTGACCGTTGTGGAAAAATCAAGGACGCCATCTAATATGGTTGGCAGACGAAAGCATGATACAAGTTGACACACGAAAAAGAGGCAGGCCAAATTTGAGATCGATAGATGGTCTAGAGAATTACCTTTTGGTCTTAAAAACTAAAAATTGGAAAACACTAACAAATAAACGATTAGCCTGTTAAAACTTCTTGAGAAGGTCAAGGCCCACCCTGGGCTGTCGAGTCATTGATGATGAGGATCTAATACTGTCCCCCTGAAAGAGTAGCCAACAATTCTGTCCGATTGATAGCTGGAAGACGAGTGTGAATCGGGTGGGCATTAGCAAACGAAAGGCATATAGTCGACACAAAAGAAAAAAGTTTAGAGCAAGGATTTAGGAAAAATGTATTAGAGAAAAATGTGTTTTTGAAGTTTTACCAATAAACACTATGCACCATCAAGTAATAAGAATCTTCAATAATTAACTAGTCAAAACTGCTACGAATTTAGCAAGATTGAGGCTTATGTATATAGTTTGTGTGCGTATAAAAGTATATAGTATATTGTGTATAGTAAATAAAACAACCGATGCACGCAGTATAGTTTTATTTTGATAATCAAAATTTAACACTGTGTTGAGATGCAATATTAATACTTTAAAAACTACCTCATGAGTATGCTAGAAAAATAATGTGTGTGATAATGTAAACTGCGACAAACACAAAAAATGTACATTCTCTGAAAATACTTCCATTTAATTAATTCATATTGATAAATTTAAAGCCGGGATAGCTTAGTTGGTTGGGCACTGGGTCCATGTGGAACAGTTCGTTTGTTCGATCCCCGCCGGCCGAAGACTCCTTGTGAAGTAAATGGTGACTCATGCTCGTTAAATCTGTCGGGTCGCAAAGTCATCCATGTTCCTATAACAAATCAGTAATTCTGAGGGTACTGGATTTGATTGGTTCAAAATTACAAGGTTACGGAGTTGAACATTAGTAGTCGCAAACTCAAAAATTGGATCAGCTGTTCAACGACGGATATAAAATGTAAAATATTGATAAACTTAGAAGATAAGAATCGAATAATTTAATTAGTCTGATAGTCCCCTGATGTAGTTTTTATTTTTCACATACTGACTAAAAAGAAAAATCTTTCTGTTATTAAAATGCTGATATCTTTTGAAGTGAAAAAAATTTCTTAAATGCTTCGTTTTAAAAACTTTAAAATTCTGGAACTAAGATCTGTGGACGAATGAATGGATATATGAATGAGCTCATCTTGTTCAACTGGCTCTAACGTTTCTTAAATCGCATTCTTGGCCATAGATAGCTCAAATGAAAAGCAAAATCCTTAAAATTCACTTGGTTTCCCAAGCTGGCTTGATGACATTGGCAAGTGGCAATAGAAACAACAGCAGCAACAAAATGCATATGTATATGTACTTTTGTATATAAGGTATTTGTTAATAACACAGAGAGATGAATAACAACTTCTACAGTGAAAACTGTGGTGTAAAGTTACTCGAAATTACATCTGAAAAAATTGCTTGGAGGTACCAACACTTTATTTTATATAAATTTAAAACAGCGTATTTAAATCTAAACACGTATAATGGATACAAAAGTTTGCCCTTATAAAAAGTATGTAAGCTTTTAGTTACGTAATAAGGATAATATTTTAGTTTTTAAATGCCTATGAACTGTGTTAAGCAATTTTGCAATATATAATTGCTTCTTTTCTGTTAAATCTAGTTCAAATTGTCCTATAACATTTTCTCTATGCTATGAGTAGGTTTGATATACAAGCTAATTTAATTTTAAGAATTACTGCGTCCTATGCCAATGGTTCTTACTTTGAATTGTAAAGTAAAAATAACTTAAAACTGACTCTTATATGTGTTATATCATATTGTTATTTTAAATTTAGTTGCAACTGAAAGCCAATTATAGTGGCATCTACTTTATATCAAAAGTAGTGTATGCGAACTTTCCTGGCTTACTTTTAAGCTCAATGTAATGGCCAAAATTTTTAGTTATAAAATACACTAAACATTTCTACAGTTTTGGCTTAAAACAGAAGTGAATAAAAAGGGCATATTATAAAATTATTTAGCATAATTTACAGATTTCATGAAAACAAAACTAAATATTTTATGCAATTAAAAACATACAGGTGTTAAAAAAATGTCCTAAATATTAAGATCACGATAACAGAATGTTCCTCTTAACAATATATTTTATGCTTTTAAAATGTTTAAAAAAAAATTTTATCGAAGCATTTTAATGCGAAAGTTATGTATATGTTTATAATGGTTTCAGAAATCTTTCCAGTGCATTCCAATATTCTAAAAATAGGGCAAAATTTCAATGTTTCTTGAATGTATTTAAAGATAAAATGGTTGCATTAAAAGCAAACATTAATATTTGTCATAAATAATATTTAACATTTTGTCTTTATTTTAAATTATATTTCATTACCATTAATAAGTCACAAATGTATAACGTTTTCCATTTTTCGTAATTTCTGAACTGCGAGTTACTTGAATGCTCAAATTTATTTTGTGATAGTAAAACTATTTTAATAAACTTAACTTTTTATTTGCATTGCATTAAGTGAGTTTTTTTATCTGATGGATTGTGAAATAAATCAGTTGTGACAAATGAAAGAACTTTGTTTTAGTCGCGTGATGTTGGTGAATTGAATGCACACACAAAAAACGCTTTAGCTTTGAAGACGTAGCTTCCAGTTTACTTTTGAAATAAATGGTAAAACATGGTAAAAAAAAGTATAAAAAATGCACTGCATGAAAAAAGCGCACAAAATTTATTTTCATAAGATTATATATATCACAGCTGTATGGACATATGATATATAATAACATAATTTTAGATCATGTATAGATGATGATAAAAAATTATTCTGAATAAACATGGTATGTCCAATAATAATCTGCATACACTGATAAGAAAAATATGGTTCAAACAACTATAATATGGTAAAATTCAACGTGTTTCTAGCTCTATTGAAACACGAAAAAGCTCGAAACTTTTTAACGAAGTGAGTTTCTAATGATCTTGTTAAAATTTTCAATCAAATATGGTTTTATAAAGTGTGATAAAAATTGATAAATAAGGTAAAATTTGGGAATTTGATCATAATGCCTTACAGAATAGCATAAAAACGAATTATTTGGTTATATTTACTTTTCAGTTTTTAATTTTTATTTTATTAAATTTGAGGTAATAAGTTTTGAAAACAAGAATTACTGGTAAACTGTTACCATATTAACGGTAAAATTACCAAATGAATAGTTTGAATGCCGTATATTTTAGTCCTATTCACTGTAATTATGTTTTTTTTTTACCAGAAATTTCATTACCGTGCAGTACGATAATTTTACTGTAATTTTTTTCTCCCATGCAATAACCATGACTTTATGAAATAAATTAAGATACTTGTTATAAATTATATTTAACACAAGTTCAGTGCAATTTTTTACACTATGGTTGATATTTCAATGATCCAAAAAATATTAAAATGTTTAAATGCCTCAATTTTTGCGTGAATATTTATTCAAATATAAGTATCATCATCATTTGAAAAGTTCCATTCTTTTTAATGACTAAAAATGATATTATAAAATTAATATATACTTTTGCTTCGAGTTTTTCTTGGAATTAGATAATGGTGTGTCTAATTGTGAGTATTTATAAGGAGTATGCCTTAAATATCATCATCATCATCATAGTTGGCTAGACAGCCCAATGTGAGCCAATGCCTTCCTCTGAAGATTTCCCATGACGACTTTCGATTTGTCTTAAATATCAAGTAATATGAAAAGAGAACATTAGATCATCATTGAATTTGGCACCTCAAACAATCGGATGCTTGCCACTGACGTCATTACTGGTAAATAATAAAATTTGTCTATTCAGACTTTGTCAATATGACGATTCATGTTGCTTTCAGGTATCCAATAAAATCTGATTTTAATCACATGATTAGGAATAATACTCAAGAAGAACTATGCTACCGTTTGAGTTGCAAATATCCATTTATCTTTGCCCAAACATTACTTTAAAAATTTTTATACGAAATTAGAAAAAAACATTAAAAAAATATATCAACGGATAAAAGCTAAGAAATTTTGTAATTATTAATTTTTAACAACAAAAATTTCTTTAGAATGAATATAACAAATTTTTCTTTATAGAGAATTGCTAAACAGTTAAAATTACATTGAAGTTTTTCAATAAGCCACTTTATTTCATTCTCCTATCACAAAATAAAGGGATTCTAGTTTATATAAAAAGCACGCCATGACTTTTTTTTACAGATTTTACTTCGTGCATACAATTCAAATGTAATCGAACATCCCTCTATCAGTATGCCAGACAGCCCAGGAAATCAGATTATGTTAAGGAACTGGTCAGTGGAAATCTCGGTGAGAATAAGAAAAAATCGGTCTGCTTATAAGAAATATATCTTCTGTAAGGAAAGTTTAAAGAGGCTTGCAAGACCACAGTCCATTCAGAGATGCGGTTTTACTGTATTTTCAAATGGATGTATTCAATTGAATATTTTCTTAAGTTCAGAGTATTTTCAATGGAATTTTTTTAAATATATTGCTAGAAAAACTTTATAAAGTTAAACTCGTTCAAATTTACATCTAACATAATGAAGATACTAAGTTTAACGATATTATTAATCTATTTATAATCTCCTTAATTCCAGCTTCAGCGAAATTTAATTTAAACATAGTTTTTTCCTATTATCAAAAAAGGAAAACAAAAACTATTTCTTGTCTTAAATGGAAACGTGATTTTCTTATAAATAATGAAAGTTGCAGCAAATTTGCCATTATATCGGATTTTAAGATAGATATAATATTCGATTTTTGATTAAAAATATAATTAATGCAAAATAATACTTGACTTTTCAAAGCTAAGAAAACTGTCAAATTATGCCTACACTTTCGGAAAACGCTGAATTTTGATGATATAACTCTAAAATTTTTAGCATACAAGCTCGATGCAATGTTAAATTAAGCGATATTTTTGTTTTAAGTGAAGCATAGCTCGTAATTAACATTAGGAAGCATTATAATAAGTTTCAAGAAAACACTTATTAGGATTGCATAAGACTTATTTTGAGATGATATCGTTCATTGTGTCTAAAATCATTACTAATCACGAATCGAGTTTCTTATGAACCATCTACATACATAGATGGTTTATAAGAAACTCGATTCGTGATTAGTAATGATTTTAGACGTAATAAGCTATATACTAATAATTTTGACGCAATAAACGATTCAATAAATAATATCAAGAAACTAATCAGATGATAGAAAGATATTACTGGATTTTAAAAAAAAATTATCGACATAAAAAGCATGCAGATGTAATAAAAGTGTTGCATGTTTTACGCTCTGAAATATACACGCCCATTCTCAAGACTTGCCAGACGAGAATAAGTAGAAGCAAAAGTGATTTGAAACAAAAAAAAAAGATGAAAGAAGCTGAACAGATGAGCTTTCTTGATCGTTTTCTTTTTCATCTTTATTTTCGATTCAATCTAGGCTATTGCGCTTCTTCTAATTTTATTTATCACACTTACTTCCTATTTTTTGTTAACAATTTTTATTTTATATGTCAGATCACTTTTGCTTCTTGTCATTCGCGTCTGGTAAGTCTTCAGAATGGGCACGTGTTATTGAGTGCTTGAAAACAGCTATAAATAGTTGCATTATATAGTGCTTGTTACTACCATCGCCGTGTCAGAAAGAGTAAAATCCAAGTAAGGAATACCTCTCTTTATTTTACACCATGTTAAAAAATTTTAATTACAATTAATCACATCATTAAAATTTTGTAAAATCCTGATTCCTGGAAATATTATCGGGCAAATGGAACATAATTACAGTGGATAGAATTAAATGGCATCAATTTAATATTCTGTTAATTTAATTAGCATTATAGTTCAAAATATAGATGTGGATTTTTAACGCTTAATTAAATGTTTTGCTATTAAATTATCTTCTACTAAATTATTAATTAAATTTTATCTGAGAGTGCATTTCTCGCTAGAAAAGAGTAAGTTAAACATTTTGTAAATTTAAGTATCAGTTTTCTCCCAAATCTAACCATTTAATTTAAAAATTAGTTGAAAGACTTTTCTTTTATTTTAACCAGGATCCTATTTATTTCTATCATGAAAATGTCAGTAAGTAAAACTGTTCTAAGTCCTTAGATAACAAATCATAAAATACTCACTCGAGAATATGATACATTTGCTTTGCGTTACCTAAAACTTTCAATTTCACTTTAATTCAAAACATTATTATCTCAGTATCAGTTATCTGCATAAAAATACAAAGAAGGTACAAACTACAATCTCATCAACATTAATTTAAAGTAGAACCATAATAGCATTACTTTGTTACTTATTGTACTTATTTTTGCGCAATTTACTAAAAAGATAATTTTAACCACGCTTCCATTCAAGTTTAACTAGAATTATCAACTTCATGAAATAAGATACTGTGTCTCAAACTTATCGTAATATTTAGGTTGTATCATATTTGCCAGATAAGATGGGTCAAAACATTCCCAAATTTCTGAAATATTAAAATTGCATTTTTAATAAACATATTTTAAAAAGATAAACATTTGATAATCCACACTCAGAAAAAAGTATGGTCAAAACTTACAAATTATGGTAAAATTTACCTTATGTTACTGTTTTTACATGAGCATCAAAAAGCTCGGTGATTTTTTGAAAAGCTTTTATGATAATGGTTTTGTATGGTGAAGTTAACAATAAAGTAAGGTTTTGTAATATGTTATAAAATTTGTTGAATAGAATAAAATTTTATAATTTTGTCATGATACCTAAGTGCATTATATAAAGACCATTAATTAAATTTATTTTTCAGTTTTATATTTCTTATCAAATTTGTAGTAATAAGAATTACAATTTTGAAAACCGGAATTTCTGGTAAACCGTTGCGAATAATAACCAAATGAATGTCTTAAATACTGTATATTTCAGATTTATTAATAAGAATTATGACTTTCTTTCACCAGAAATATATTTACCATGAAATTGGGTTGTTTCTCCGTCCAAGTGCAATACATTCATTTGAGTTTACCTCACCACTAAAACTTACCGTGAACACAAAGCACATAACCAAACAAATACTTTAAAACCTTACTATGGGGGCAATTAAATCATTTAAAATTATAACATCCCTAACTTTATTGCTCAATACAATGGTTCCAATTGAATTAATTCATTGGCTGATTCAACATAAATGGATTCATGATTTTAAATAACCTGAATCCATGAATTAAAAGTGATAGGATTTACGAATTTCACGGATTCATGGCTTACAGTCCATTTACGGGATATTCGTTTCTGCTTAACACACTGTTAAAAGTTTTAGGGGTCATTGAATATCATTATTGAAAAACTTCCAAGACTTAATTACAATATACAATATACATTAGCTTTAATTGAAACGAAATACGGAACTTAATTCATGGTTTTAAATAATCATGAATCCGTTTCATTCTTAAATAATAATAAAACGAATTTATGAACAGATTCAA
The DNA here is from genome assembly GCF_982258835.1 of Parasteatoda tepidariorum. Taxonomy (NCBI): domain Eukaryota; kingdom Metazoa; phylum Arthropoda; class Arachnida; order Araneae; family Theridiidae; genus Parasteatoda; species Parasteatoda tepidariorum. Next base: position 87,211,276 of record NC_141760.1, on the reverse strand, counting down.
ATTAAACTAACTTAAGGTTCAAATAAGCTAAAACGAAGAGTGTGGGTGAAAATTAAAGTGCATTTAGCCAAATTATGGAAAAATCGTTGAAATTATTTGATTACACTGATACAATGGTTAAAATTGAATGAAAAAGCAGTTACAATTAATTCCTGGATAAAACTTTGATGGCAGCAGAATTCTAGGTAACGAAATTAGGGCTAAACATTGTGTCAAATTTTCTGAGAGTTTGCTTTGGGGAATCCTACTTTAAACTATTTATCGAAACGAGACAACTAAATAAGCTTCACTGATCAAATATTTTTATACCATCTAAATATCAATGTTTTCTCACAGCTGGACACTAAAGTTAGAAACATTCCTTTTAGACTAACCAGAATCGAATTTTCTGTTATCGTGAAGAAAATTCTCCAGTAAAAGAAATAAAAAAATTTCCAAGCCTTCAGGCGACAGATCATCAAACATTTCACTTTTATTGTCGAGATAACGGTACATCCACTTTTCCTTACCTAAAAATAGATTTATCTCTATTTCACTTCAATTTTATAGAAAAAAAATATTTTTCAGCCGATCAACTTTCATTCCGCGAGAAACGTAGACTTTTCTAAGCTTGTAATGCAAGTCGTTATCGCGAATTCTTTGAAATCTTTTACGAGCAATCAGCGAAGGAAAAATATTATCAAAGCCTTAAGCTTCAAATTTATCGTGCTTCCATTGGCTGAAAATCCGAAAAAAGAAATACATCTAACGCTGTTTTTTTCTTTCTATTTTGTACTTTCACCAACACATTTTAGTACAGAATACTTCATAGCTACATAGTTTCAGAAACGCTATACGCCCAGGTTATATTTTAAACATCTACTTTAGCGTTTCCAGAAAACCTCATTATTGCAATCTATAAAGTTTATTCTTAAAGAAAAAATTGCAAATGGTTTTCCGCAAGTTCAATAACATTTCTACTGGTTTTATTTCATTAAACTTTTTTAGCAATCTCCAAAGATTTTGTGATGGTTCTAACTGTATATATTCCCAAAATATATCAGTAAACGTATATATATGTATGTATGTATATATATATATATATATATATATATATATATATATATATATATATATATATATATATATATATATATATATATATATATATATATATATATATATATATATATATATATATATATATATATATATATATATATATATATATATATATATATATATAAAAATATATATGTAATACAAAAATTAAATACTTTTGTATTAATAAAAGCATTAAAACTTCATTCCTTTTCATTAAATATCTTTAGTAAAGGATAAGGGTAGAAATTCTATTCAAGGCTAAAAACATGCCAATGAATAATAATTAGATTAATACTTCAAAAGAGAAGTTATTTTAAGATCTTTCACTTCCATATAAGGAAAGATTAAACGATTTGCTTTGAGTAATAAATAAATTTGATGAGGCGTAAGAATACAGAAAAAGCATATGGCTGGACTTTTTACTCTTTTTAATCATCCTATAAAACGCAGAGCACAAGTTTCTGCGTGGCTTTTTTGTTGTTTATCATGCCTAATTAAAATCCGTCAGCTTAGACGGGATATGTGTTCCCCCTCTCCCGCTTTGGAGAGGGGTTAAACTGCTATTTCACCATCGCTTAGTAAAATAAAATATTAGACCGAAACTGGACTCGTTCATCGTTCTCACTACTAATTTACTAAAAAATATCGGTGTGGATACACCGCATATTATAAGCCGCTCAGGATGTGGCTTCGCGCTGGGAACTATGCCTAAATTGACTGCTACTTCGTCGCCTTGGAACTCACCTTTTTCACCCCCTTTGTTTTGAAGAGAAAAAACTTCATTATACTCCTGAGATTAAAAATCATTCGATTGTGGGGGAAAAATGAAAAGACTTCCCACCCGGAAGAAATCGCCTAACGCCGTTCTACCACCCGGGAGGAAAATTGCTTCATCGATGATTTTACGGTACCAGTTCCGGTACATGCGCCGCTACGAGAATGCTGAAAGTGCTTAAGGATTTAGTGTCACAGCCATGAAAACGTTTGTGTCTACACTGCCTGTTAGTGCCCAAAAAACAATGGAGGTGTGCAATTTATAGTGCGAAAGTCCTAATCAAGTGTGCGAAAGTCCTAATCAAGATGTTGTGAAAAAAATAAAAAAAAAGAAGAAAAGAAAAATGTGCGCGATTTATAGTAGAGGAGCTTTTTGCTCCTTTATGGAAAATTCCTTTATAGGAAAAAGATTTTTTTTTTCCTCCGTCGAAGTGTGATAAAAGTGCTTATTTTTTTTATTACAAAGATAAATCCCGTGCATATCTGCATTTTTTTTTCTCCTTCATAATAATATGAAGTGCATTCTTGTGTTTATATTGTTTTTTTTTTATTTTTATAATATATAGTTTTATTTGTATGATACATTTATACTGCTTTTAAAATGTTTTGAAAAGAAATAGATGTGGTTCAAACGTCAATTAAAGTAATGAAGGAAAACAAAATTAAGTTATTATTTAAACTTTTTTTTCCAAATGATTTGTCTAGATTAAACCGTAACAAAATTCTTAATTTTTCAGAATTTTCTTTTGAAACTAACACTAATGAATTTGCAAACAAACTGAAAGAAATTTGTGATACTTTTAATTTTTCGGATTTAATCAAAATTTCATACATTCTAAATATTTCCAGTGAAGGAAATAAAGAGGAAATTGCCAAGCATATTTTAAATTGTTTATGTGATTTTAATTACTTAAAAAATTCGATCGTAAATGAAAATCCCTCCGAAGATGAGGAGGAAGCTATTCAGTTTAAAAGTAAACAAACTCAAACTGATTTTGAACCACATTTACCAACTAAAACTTATGTAAATAAATTTACACAAGTTAGTTTAAATTCTATCTGTCTAAAAAGTAGTGTTGATGAAGATATGGTATCCTATAGTCAAAGTTCTAGTAATAATATAAATAGGGAAAATGAAACAAAATTAGTAGTTAGTTTTTCAGATATTGAAGCAGTTACCCCTATGTTTAATGGAAACCGCTTTGATAACATAAATTCTTGGTTTGAAAATTTTGAAACTCATGCTAATTTATTTAAATTGTCTGATATGCAAAAATTTTTATTTGCAAAAAGATGCATGAAAGGTAATGCATTAACTTTAATTAGAAGTGAAACTCAGTTAAATTCGTATGAAAAATTAAAAAATCTTTTGCTTGAAGAATTTGGACTTAGTTGCAATAGTGCAGAAGTACATGCAATGTTGCAAAAAAGAAAACAAAGGTATAATGAAACTCTTCAAGAATATTTCCTAAAAATGAGAGAAATAGCTACTCAAAGTGATATTGATGACTTAGCTCTAATCACTTATATAATTCAAGGAATACCAGACCAAACAAATAATAAAACAGTTCTTTATGGAGCCAGTAATCTTTTTGAATTTAAACAAAAACTTAAACTTTATGAAAAAATTAAAAGTGACTTAGATAAAAATAAATTTCAAGCTAATAAGGGACCATATGCTAAGAAGAAAACCCGAAATATGACATTAAGTGCTTTAAGTGTAATGCACCAGGACATAAAGCCCCGGCTTGTCCTAAAAATAAAAATGTAACCCCAAATGTGACAAAACCCAAAATACATCATACTACACAAGAGAACCCATTGAATCAATGTAAATATTGCTCAAAGAAAGGACTTTTGAATCAATTTCACATGGGCTCCACGTGTGTAAACAACCCTAGTAATGTGGTTGATGTGAACGTTCAAAATATGACAAGTAATCAATAGCAATTACTAGAATCCGGATATATAGTCGAAAATAGGTACCTAAATGGATATAAAGTGGAAAATGGATATATAGTTAAAAATGAATACCTAAATGGAGGTAAAGCGAAAAATAAATACCTAAAGGGACGTCCAAAACAAAATAAAAATTAAAAAGTAAAAGAGATATTATTGAATGTTGATACCGGGTCAACATTAAATGTAATACCAAAAGATTTGGTGCTAAAATTGAATATTCCTATTAAAAAATGTGAGGAATTAAAGGTTACCCAAACGAAAGGACAACTAACACTTAACAAAATTTGTGAGTTTCCCCTTAAATTAGGCAAAATTGTTAAGTCAGTTAAGTTTTTTGTAATTGATACTGATTTACCACATGCTTTACTTGGGTTGCAGGCTTGCAAAGAGTTTTGTTTGTTTATTGATTGTGTCGGGCCAGTTGTTACTCAATTTGGTAAGAGATTGATCACCTCTGCTAATACTAACAATGACAACTTATCTTTGCACATTAGACAGCAAAATTCTCAAAATGTTAAGGGTAAAAATGTTGAAAAAATAAAAGTTGAAGATGTTTCAGTAAAAGTAAACATTGAAAAAAATAATGTAAAGGGTAACAAAAATAAAAGGAAAAGGACAAATAGGAAAAAGAAAAAATGTCCAAAAATTTCAAATGATTCGAAGATAGATTTAGGTAATGGGTGCACACATTATCAGGTTAATATCGACGAAAAAATAAAAAATGAAAGCGAGATAGAAAATGTCGACTTAAAAGAAATTTTAAAAAGTTATGATGATATTTTTGCGAAACACAAACACGACGTAGGAGAAATTAGAATGGAACCGCAAAGAGTCAGGTTAACCTCAGATTTACCTATATCTCTAAGGCCGTACAAAACATCCCCAAAACAACAACAAGAAATTGATTTACAAATAGAGGAATTGTTAAAAAATAACATTATAAAAGAAAGTTCATCCCCTTATGCTGCCCCAGTAACTTTAGTTTTTAAAAAAGATGAAAATAAAAAGAGTCGTTTATGTATCGACTATAGAAAACTAAATCAAATTACAAAAACAGATTCTGAACCTCTACCTTTAATACAAACTTTAATAGAAAAATTGTCTAGTAGTAGTTATTATTCTAAAATAGATTTATCACAGGGATATCATCATGTTCGTATTCATCCTGATGACACTGAGAAATTAGCATTCGCTACTCACAACGGTCTATTTGAATACTTAAGATTACCTTTTGGCTGGAAGAATGCCCCAAGCATTTTTCAACGTACAGTTCGTAGAATTTTAAATAAACATAAAATTAAATTTGCTACAAACTACTTTGATGATATCATTATATTTTCTAATTCTTATGATGAACATTTAACCCATCTTAAAAAGATTTTTGATATTTGTAAACAGGAAAACTTAAAATTAAAACTTTCAAAATGTTAATTTTTGCAAAAACAAATAGAATTTTTAGGATATGAAATTAAAAATGGAATTGTATCACCCGATAACCATAATATTGAAGTGATTAAAAAATTATTGCCCCCTAAAAATTTAAAATCATTACAAAGATTTCTCGAAACAATAAATGTTTACAATAAATTTATTGATAGTTATGCAAGTATTCGACATCCTTTAAATAACTTGTTAAAGAAAGATGTAAAATGGGTGTGGTCAGAAAAATGTCAACAATCTTTTGAACTTTTAAAAAATGCTATTATTTGTAAACCAATTTTGAAAATTTTTAACCCTAATCATGAATGTCATCTTTTTGTTGATGCATCATTAGTTGGAATTGGATGTGTGCTAAAACAGACAGATGAATGTGGTGTATTGCATCCTGTAGCTTTTCATTCTCGTTCATTAAGGGACTATGAAAAAAACTATGCAATTACAGAACTTGAATGTCTTGCTATTGTCGATTCTTTAAATAAATTCCATCATTACCTTTTTGGACAAAAATTCACCATACATACTGACCATGCTGCTTTAGTTTGGCTAAGAAATGTTAAAAATTTAAAAGGAAGATTATTTAGATGGTCATTATTGTTAAGTATGTATGAATATGATATTAAATACACAAAAGGCTCTGCTAATTTTGAAGCAGATTGGCTTTCGAGAGATGCAACACATTCAATTGTCCAAAGTAATAGTAAAAATAATAATGTTCATGTCTCACATTTATTGAGTTTGAGTGAAATAGTGGAAGCTCAAAGGAAAGATAACTTACAAGGTAAATTTATTGATATCAATAATGTTTTGTGTGTACGTAAGAAAAATTTTACTAAAATAGTTGTTCCATTTTCGTTAAGATTAAAACTTCTGCAAAGTGCTCATGATAAATTTAATCATCCAGGAGTTCAAAAAATGATTAACTTAATAACCCCTGTTTATTATTGGAACAACATAACTTCAGATATAACAAAATTTTGTAAACATTGTCATACGTGCCAATTAAATAAAAAACCGCGACAGAAAAGATTTGGATTATTACAATCTTTACCCCCTGTTAATCAGTCTTTTGACTTACTAGCAATAGATAGTGTTGGTGGATTGAATTACTATAATTCAACAAAGAAATATTTAACTTTAATTATTGACCACCTTACACGCTACATTTGGGCTTTTGCATCAAAATCCATTAGCTCAGAAACTTATACAAATTTTTTGCATCAAATTTTTCAAAATCAAATCCCTAAATCCTTGTTAAGTGATCGAAACGCTGCCTTTACTTCTTCTCATTTTAATAAGTTTTTGAAACATAATAAGATTCAACAATTATTGACAACTGCACATCATCCGCAGTCTAATGGCAAGGTTGAACGCCTTGGTCAAACAATAATTACGCGTTTAAAATGTAAAATTAATGAAAAACCTACTAAAACTCCCTGGTCTGTTTTGTTAAAAGATATAGTTAATACTTATAACTTAACTCCCCATTCTGTAACAAAATTTCCACCTGCATACCTCATGCATGGTAGACTCCCCTACGAAAATCCCTTAAATGAAAAAGTCTATCCACCTGTTGAAGAAGCTAAAAAAATAGCAATTCAAAGAACTAGAGAATATCATGAAAGAAATAAAATTTATTATGATTCTAGATTTTTAGATATAGACTTTAAAAATGATGAATTGGTTCTGTTTGAAGAATTTACTTATCCTAATACGAGGAAGTTGTCACCTCCTTTCAGTGGACCGTATAAAATTCTTCAAAAAATTTCAGAAGTTAATTACAAAATAAATAAAAAGAATATTTTGAGTAAACAAAATTTTGAAATAGTACATATTTCAAAGCTTAGGAAATATCACAGCCCACAAATGTTGAAATTAAATCATGAATAGTCACCAAAAGAAATTTTTACTTTCTTCAAGGGAAGAAGTAATCCCTATATTTTTGAGAGATCCGAATCGCGTTTTGTGGAAATGTTTACCTCAGCATCAGTTAGGAGTGAGGGCGAAGTAACTTGAACTTTTTTTTTCTTTCTACACAGTGAGAAAAAAATTTCTAAACTATTTTTGTTTTATACAGTCTGGATCTCTCAATTTCACAGTGCTTCATGAAACTCTGTTTTCCTCCATTTTAACGGGGAATACAGAATTTCATCAAGTAAAAAACCCCATTAACCATACAGAATCTTAAATTTTGATTAAATGACACTTAGTTGTCCATTTCTTTCACATAAAAATTGTGAATATTTTTTATTTTAACCATACAGAATCTTAAATTCTGATTAGATGACACTTGTTGTCCAGGTCGTTTTGCATAAAAATTTTGTATATTTTTGTGTGAAAATTTTTGAAAAGTTATTTTAGAATAGTTCTATAAAATGTTTACATTTTTCTTTCTGTTTAGTTCACTAAATAGATAAATTGTATTATTATGTTTTTATTGTTGTTGCTGTAAATAATTTTTTTCACATATTGGAAAAAGGTTATTTATAGTAGGAAAGAGGACAGTCATACCAACATAAAGTATATATTCATAGTATTCTAAATTTTTTTTGGCTTACCAAAATTTTTTTGGGGGGGAATGTATAATATGCGGTGTATCCACACCGATATTTTTTAGTAAATTAGTAGTGAGTGTAGCATGATGAACGAGTCCAGTTTCGGTCTAATATTTTATTTTACTAAGTGATGGTGAAATAGCAGTTTAACCCCTCTCCAAAGCGGGAGAGGGGGAACACATATCCCGTCTAAGCTGACAGATTTTAATTAGGCATGATAAACAACAAAAAAGCCACGCAGAAACTTGTGCTCTGCGTTTTATAGGATGATTAAAAAGAGTAAAAAGTCCAGCCATATGCTTTTTCTGTATTCTTACGCCTCTTAAAATTTATTTATTACTCAAAGCAAATCGTTTAATCTTTCCTTATATGGAAGTGAAAGATCTTAAAATAACTTCTCTTTTGAAGAATTAATCTAATTATTATTCATTGGCATGTTTTTAGCCTTGAAGTCCCAAAATAGAATTTCTACCCTTATCCTTTACTAAAGATATTTAATGAAAGGGAATGAAGTTTTAATGCTTTTATTAATACAAAAGTATTTAATTTTTGTATTACATATATATATATATATATATATACACTACCGGTCAAAAGTTTGCGAAAATTTTTAAATCTACGAAAAAATGGTCTAAATTCAAATGCTCATAGAACTGCGAAAAATCAGTCAAATTGCATGAAAATTTGATATGTTCTAAAGTGAATCCTCTACATTTAGTTACATATGATCAAATTGCAATACTTTGTTTTTTGCGATCTGAATCCAGCTTTTCATCTTGGGTTGTTTCTATGGTGAAAAAAGTTGCTAAGTTTGAACACTTGCCAAACTTTCAAAAAAAATTTTTGTACTTTCTGTTAATGGAAAATAGTTATTTGAACCGTTTTGTGTAAGCCCTCAAAATTTCAAATCGTTTCGATTTGTTTTGACGAAGTTATAGAATTTTGAAAAACATGTGTACTTTTCTCGATTTTTGAGCTTTCCACATATGCAGACTTTTGGTCTATATCTCTTCTACCAAAGAGCTTTTTAATTTTAATGTTTTCTATATTTTCAAATAATTAATATTTATTATAAAACAAATACTCTTATTCATTATTGTAACTATTATTGTTTATATTTATTGTTTATATTTATTGCTTATATGTATTGGTTTTGGTGTGATATTTTTACTTTACATTAAATTAAAATAAAAAGTTATAACAATAATTACATAAATAATTCTAAAAAAATAATATCACTAGTATAAAAAATTTGCATTTTTACTAAACTATTTTATTTACAACAGGTCAAATATTTAACATATTCTTATTCGTATTTTGTAATTAAATAAATTAACATTTATATCTTAGATTCCTCGAACCATCCATCTTTTGCTTTTATTATAGCCTTACATATGCGTGGCATTCGATCTAACAAAACAAACCATTAATCACTTCAAGTGATATAGAGTTCCATTCCTGTTGTAAAATGTCCCATAACTGGTTTCGATTCGAAATATCAGAGCATCGTTTGCAAGAACAAACAAATTTTCGATTAAATGTGACATTTATGAGATATTGTTTTAATTATATTCATAATAAATTCTTTATAATTACAATAAAGAATAAGAATATTTGTTTTATAATCAATATAAATTAGTTGAAAATATAGAAAACATTAAAATTAAAAGGTTCTTTGGTAGAAGATGTATAGACCAAAAGACCTCATATGTGGAATGCTCAAAAATCGAGAAAAGTACACATGCTTTTCAAAAATCTATAACTTCGTCAAAAAAAATCAAATCGATCTGAAATTTTTAGGGCTTACATAGAACGGTTGAAATAACTATTTTCTATTAACAAAAAATATAAAAATTTTTTTTGCAAGTTTGGCAGGTGTTCAAACTTAACAACTTTTTTCACCATAGAAACAACCCATGATGAAAAGCTGGATTCAGTTCGCAAAAAATAAATTATTGCAATTTGATTATATGGAACTAAATGTAGAGGTTTCACTTTAAAACATATCAAACTTTCATGCAGTTTGAATGATTTTTCGCAGTTCTATGAAAATTTAAATTTAGGCCATTTTTTCGTAGATTTCAAAATTTTCGCAAACTTTTGACCGGTAGTGTGTATATATATATATATATATATATATATATATATATATATATATATATATATATATATATATATATATATATATATACGTCTACTGATATATTTTGGGAATATCGATCTAAGTTGTAAAAGAAACATTAGGCCCAAGTTTGGAGAAATCTGTTCGGATAAATGCAAGTCTAAAATGTAAAATTTAATTTAACTTAAATGTATTACAATTTACCCTGTTCAACTTCTTACACAAATCAAATAATTGTATAATCCTTTTATGTGAACGTTATCGATACTATAATATAAGCAAATATATATGACATTGTGGAAAATACCATTCTCAAAAGCACTTGAACATTTATTAAAAACATAAACAATATATTGCCATTTAGGCTTACGCGCAGTTGTAACAGATATATTGACAGAATTACTGAGATCTGATGTATCGTTTAACAGTGGAAAAGGACTGAATACGAGTGAATTAACAGCGTTATTCAAAGAAATGACATAAATACGAAGTGACACGTAGCAACCGCGACCCACAAAATGACAATGAAAGTCTGCAAAATAACACAAAACACCACCTGAAACGCCAGCACAGCTTAATGGCACGGGGAACTACAGCGTCACTTTTCGAAACTGCACACGTAATGGCTATGCCACTCTGCGAAACAATACGAAGCTACGCATGATAGGAATGCGCCTATCTATGAAGTTGCACGAAATGACCTCAACACTCTACGAAATCATACGAAACTACTCTTGTAACAACGGCAAATTCGATTAAATTTATATAGGTCGTTAACGCTTTTTTCCATAACTATTAAATTCGTATACGAAATCCGATTCAATAAGAGGTGTTACTGTACAGCATTACTAAAAAAAAAACACAAAGTGAGTACGAAGCGAGATAAAACCGCAGCAACCTTCAAAATGACAGCGATAATCTGCAGAACGACACGGAACTACACTTTAAAAGCCAGCACCACTCAGTGAAGCAGCACGAAACGAAATGGAAGGAACACCGCCTCCTAACGAAACTGCACACGAAGCGACAGTGCCACTCTACGAAAAAACACGAGACTACGCATGACAAGACTGCGCCACTCTACAAAAATGAATTGAGACTACACACGAAATTCTACGAAATCGTTATACGAAAACAATTCTGCGCGTAATAGTAAGAAATCATACGAAACTACTCATGAAGCTAATAATTCGGATAAACTTTTATCGGATGTAAACGCTTGTATTTTTAAATCTGCATTCAATATCCGATTCTAGGCGATATGCTACAAACTTAAACTGAAATGGATAATTTCTGAATTATAGACACATTGCTTTGGATTACAGTGTTGCTGTCATATGGAACACTAAATTTTACTTTAATTTTGAATCTATTTATTAGTATATTTAAAAAAATAAAAATGAATCGCTGTTTTTGTACTATATTATAACAAAAGTCAAGCATTACTTGAAGAATAGTTAGTACCGTAGACAATCAGAACTATGAAAAAACCAGGAAATATACTCCAGGTCATTAAAAAAAAAGCATTTATCAAATACAGTACTAAAATATAGTAAAATATAGATTATGCTCAAAAGTTTTCTGATTTAACAACACTAAATAGAAGTATCAAAGTTTAGTAAAGATTTTTATGTTTTGTTGAATTAAAGGTATCTGATTATTGCAAAAACGATTTTGGGCAAACTTTCGAAATTGGCTATATAAATTAAGTTAGAATCCTTGCACTCTTAGCTTTCTAAAAATACTTTACTTTTGTTTGCGCTTAAATTATTTACAATGTTATAGCAGTTTTTGTGCAATGATATTGCAGTGGATTGACTAATGATTTAAAGTCTTTAAAAGCGTTTATTTCAAAATCAGTTATTTTCACATTTTACACCACATTAGATATGATATTTTATGCTGTTTTTAAATTAATTGTCTTCACTTTTTCACGATTGCGTATGATAATAGCAAAGACGTTTTGAAATACAGACTAAGAGAAAAGAATAGAATTTAATTTTTTATGCAAGGTTTTCGACAAAAACAAATGTGGAAATTTTTAAAAATTTGGTTTTTTGAATACATTGATCCCTAACTCAGAAAGATATGCATTTGCTTTTAAGATCATGCACAGTAAGGTATGCATTTGCGTTCAAAACATAGTTGATAGCCTACTAAATTAAATCCTCAAATCATTTTTTGTTTTAGGCGATAGAAATTATTTTTACAGTGTTTAGCGTACATGCAGAAAAATGCGCATTTTTACCTAACGATGTCTCTGAAAAAAATACTAAGAATAATTTTTTCGTTAGTTTTATAAGTTTTTACAACTCACAAAACAAAAAGAAACTGTTTCTTTTTTAAATTTTATATCAATATTTAAAAAAAATGCATCCAAACTAGTCGGATAGCAATAATCTAAGTTGATTTAAGCGATATTATCAAAGACTTGAGACATTAATGATCAAAAGATATAGTTTATGTTTATTTCATTTTTATCTATTTTTTTTCCATTAAAATAAAAAATATTTCTATTCATTTGTCTAACTCATCGTTTCAGTTGAAAGACAGGGACGATAAAACCTAAAGATAAGGATTTTTAAATGAAAACGATGCTATTACTACAAGTTTCTTATGTTTCTCTAAATTTAAGTGACGTACTGTCTTATAATACTACTAAAAATAAAGTTTAGAGATATTTTTGTAACTTGAACCTCCTTCTACAACGATATATCTGCTTCTTTTCAAATTTTGAGTTTTAGTTCTTCTTTTCAAGTATCATATTTGTTCTGATAAAAAAAGATTAAAATTGTTTTCCAGTTAGGAATTTTAAAAGATTTTTAAAAAGTATTCAATTACTTTATAGCTTTTCAATGTTTAAATATTTCAGTTGTTTCATGCATTATAGCGCTGAAAGATTACTAGACTCATATTACACATTTAGAATTTTAATTACCTACAAAAAAAAGTATTCCATTTCGAACTTTGATTGATCAACGAGTAACAGAAGTCGTTTTCTTTTATTGTTGATTTTTTATTTCAATTTTATTGCCAGCGTTGAACAGCCGATCCGATTTTGCTTTTAACTTGTAATGTTAAACGCAACCCAAATGACAAATGAACTCATTGATGACGCATTAGGACAAACTAGCCTTCTGGGTAGCGATGGAAGTAACCCGCATTTGCGTCACATTAAGGTGAAAACAACAAAACCCCCCACGGTCAGCCCGACAGCAAGAAGATTCTAAACCATGATCCACTGAGGATATTTTACGTCAGCACTGTGGTGTGTCAGCATTCATATCAACCAGCCATCACTGCGATTCGAATCTGTGTCACATTCGAGAAATATTCATGTTTTGGTCATATGGGCTGTCAGAGCCGTGATGGCTCAGGGGATAGAGCGTCCGCCTTCCAATGAGGTGAACCGGGCTCGAAACCGAAGGATAGCTGGTCGATACTAATTCCGCATCCGACTTGTACCGACCACAGTGCTGACGTAAAATATTCTCAGTAGTAGACGGATCATGGGTAAGCGCCCCCTTGCCGTTGGGATAACCGTGTTAAGTTTTCATGGTTTTCCTCGCCATGTAACTCAAATGCTGGTTAGTTACATCAAAAAGTCCTCAATGAAGGCAAATCTCTCCTAATAATTGATCCATGAGTTCCCTTGTCTTCTGGACTGGGTTCAAAATTGCAAGGCTATGGAATTGAACATAAGTAGTCGTAAACCCCAAAATTGGATCGACTGTTCAATGACGGTTATAAAATAAAAATGAAATATGTTCGGTTAAAATTCAGCTTATTTGTGCACAAAAGGATAATAAAAAGAATCACATTTTGTACTTTTCCGACATGCCTTCAGACTAGATCTTTAAGTTCCAGAGGAGACCTTTATTTCTAGGACTGGCTGGTTTCCATCGTTTTAAAACTGGGCAGTCTTCAGCCTGTAGACTGAGATTGAATATTGGTCTTGCTTAATGATAATTCAGTTACTTAACCATTTAGTAATTTAAGTACATAATTCCATTGATAACTTATGTTCAACTTAGACGCAAAAAGCATCCATCGATAACTTATGTTCAACTTAGACGCAAAAAACATCCATCGATAACTTATGTTCAACTTAGACGCAAAAAACATCCATCGATAACTTATATTTAACTTAGACGCATAAAACATCCATCGATAACTTATGTTTAACTTAGACTCAAAAAACATCCATCGATAACAGATGTTTAACTTAGACGCAAAAAACATCCATCGATAACAGATGTATAACTTAGTCGCAAAAAACATCCATCGATAACTTATGTTTAACTTAGACGCAAAAAACATCCATCGATAACTTATGTTTAACTTAGGTGCAAAATACATCCATCGATAACACATGTATAACTTAGACGCAAAAAACACCCATCGATAACTATGTTTAACTTAGAAGCAAAAACATCCATCGATAACAAATGTTTAACTTAGACGCAAAAAACATCCATCGATAACTTATGTTTAACTTAGACACAAGAAACATCCATCGATAACTTATGTTAAACTTAGACGCAAAAAACAATCTCGAGATAGAGAAAAATGAATAAAATATATCAATTGTAGTTTTTCACGTATATTTCAACACATGAAGAATTATACATTGAAAGCACAATTTAATTGAATTTATACCGCCGTTACTATTCATTTACAAAATGAAGTAGATACTGATGCTATCATATTTATGGAAAAGATTTCGTCTGTAAATTCTTGACCCACATGGAAAGCATTCCCTGCATATTCTACCACCTGCTAAGATTTTACTCTCGTCTATGGATCGAAAAGGTTAGAATACCGTTTTTGGAAGATAACGCTTTCGGATAGTTTCAATGAAACTATTTTTTTAACTTGCAGCTACCTACTATTACTTGATTTAGAATTAAAATACGCTAAAAAAATTAATGCTTCTTTTTTTCAGATAAAATACCCTTAATGTCTGATATCTTAACTTAATTAATAGTTAAAAATAAGTAGTAAGCATATTCGAGATCAACCCTCTGAACCAGTAGGTTTTTCATTCAATTTGTAAAACTCCGATTAATAGAAAGAAAGTTACTCAGAATTATTTTTTTCTCTTTCCTGCTTACAGCACATTGTATTGAATTGTACTTATACATGCTTTAGAATTATTTAAAGAAATCCTTACTATTTTTATGTATACAATACCCTACAATAATGGAAGAGACACTTTCAGTTTTGAACATTTTTTTTTTAAATTTCTCAAGAAATACCAAAAGGATTATTTTGTAACTTAAGAAGTATTTAGTTCACGCAATTTTTCATACTCAGTAATAAGGTTACAAACTTTCAGAGGTTTAAGGGACCGTTAATAAATTAAAAAAGAAAACAAGTATTTTAAAACATCATATAGTATAAAATCAAGCAGTGAGGCTTGTAACTTGTGTCGATCAGCCTAACACAGCCTATAATTACTTTGTGGAAAAATCCTTATCGTTGAGCTTTTCTTTAAAAAGTACAAAAACTATTTAGAAAATTGCTAGAAATTTTTTTATTTTTATAGATTCAAATCAAAGTTTTTCAATTAGTTTCTAAGTACGATTAACTACAGAATTATTAAAAAAAACATTTTAGATTTTTCTGCTCATGAGCAGTATAAAAGAATTACATTTAATGCTCGTCTACCTATGTCTTGTTCAAAAAGTAAAACCCTAAATACTCACAGATATGTAGATTATTTAAACAAATATGATTACTATTTACTGGTTCTTGCATCAAACAAAAATTCCAAATTTGTCTTTAGTACATATACATAAAGTTCCAGAGCAACTGTTCTGTAGTTTTATTACCCATTATTTAAATGTAAGTCACTGAATAATGTGCTTTAAAAATTTATCAGCGTCCTTTTATCAGTCGGATTAATTCATTAGAGAAACTGAAAAATGTAAAGCAATGATTGTAGTTAAAAAGTTTTTTTTAAATTCTGAAGTAAATTTTGTTACCGTAAATCTTTGACATTTAAGCATATAAATGCATTATTTTAATATCTGAATTTCTCATTTAAGTATTCAAAATGGCTAATAATATTTTTTTTTTTTTGAAATTTCTGTTTTAGTAATTTAGAATTTTGAAGAGAAAGCCGTGTTTTATAAGATCATTCTGTATTTGCTTAAAAAAGCTTATATATATATATATATATATATATATATATATATTTATATATATATATATATATATATATATATATATATATATATATATATTTATATATATATATATATATATATATATATATATATATATATATATATATTCAAATTGTTTTGGGATGAAGTTGAAAATAAGAAGAAAAAAATCACTTTTTGAAACTTAATTTAGAATTATGTAGCAAGAATCGTGTTACGTGAACTCTTTTTATGTTCTGTATTTAAATTGTGTTTAAAAAAATAGAAAGAAAGTATGTCTACCTTTCTCTCCTTTGCAAATATATACTTGGTAATTATAGAATAGAATTCTATTTCAAAAGAAAATAATTAGATGCTTTTTTTTTAAAAATAATTTAAAATAATATTTTTCGCAAATTCAGTTTTGATATATTCAGTTCACAAATTCAGTTTAGAATTATTTAGTGAAAGTTGTATTACGTGAATGCATGTTGTGTATTTGCTTAAAAGCGAAAGAAAAAATAATTATCCAAACCTCTCTTCTTTTTAATTTTAGAATAAAGTTCAACTTCGAAAATTCTTGTACGCAATTATATCATAATACAATTATATCAGACATATTATAATCCATTTAAAACCAAAAGGTACAAAAATATTAATTGTGTTCCTGAAATGAACTAAGAAACTAAGAACTATCTAGTCAACTTTGACATTTCAAAAAAAATAATAATCCTCAAACATATTGAAGGGATATTTCTATTTTCTGCAGGAACATATAGCTTAACAGATGCGTACAAGTTCCATTGGGATTTTTTGACTTCCCCGCGAAATGTGATGGTGAAAGGTGTAGATTCAATTTTTCTGTTCAGAGTTTCACAGCTCCAATTCATAAACTCAATGCTAACAAGCAAATAAACGATATGTATGACAAATTTTTAAAAAAAAATAACTATCAAAAAGTTATATATGTTGTTAAAACGTCTGTAGTACTTACAACTCAGAAAAAAAATATGCTTAAACTTACCGGAATATTGTAAAAGTTACCTGGTTTCTGGCTGTACTAAAATGCTCGATAATTTTTCCCGGAGTGCTTTCTGAAAGATTTTGGCATGATTAACAATCAAATATGGTTTTATAATAGGGGACTAAATTTGGTAACATTGGTAATCTTATTATGATACATTAGTACATGGCACATAAACCCTTTATTGGGCTAAATTAACTTTTGTTTTTCTCATTTTTACTAAATGTGGGGTAATGAGTACTATAAGTTTTAAAACTAGAACGTCCAATAAGCCACCACCATCTGATTTCATAAAATCAATTTATTTATTTTATGTTAAATTGTTTATTAATTAAAGCAAGACTAATATTCCCAATACAACACCAAATAATTTTAATAATAATAATGATTCACAATAATAAGCTAAATAATAATAATTCAGGATACAGCACTTTTATAAACCAATAAATAGACTCTGCATACAATTTAAAATTCTTATATAAATATAAATACTAATTCAAAATACAGTACTTAATAATAGTGGTTTACAATATAACTCTTTTATAACCCTATGAATAGAAAATGCACACAGGTTTATGTTCTTTTAAATAATATACTCTAGAAAAAAATGTTTCTAAACAATTTTTCTTTATCTTAAACTTTAAAACGCATTTTTTTTTTTGGTTAAGTCCATTTCTAGACTCGACTTACTCTAAAACTGTTGATCGATGATAGCCAATATCAAGACCAGTAGCCCCAAGAAGTCTCTAAAGTGCTGAATACACGGCCTTGTCTGATAGGGACTTCTTGATCTACTGTCTAAGATTATAGCCAAGACTTGAATTCAAAATCAGATTGAGTTATTTTATATTTATGACTTTTTTTTCAGCTCTATCTTTATCTTTTTTTATACTCCTTCTATTTTCATTTTTGTTGATGTAAGGAATAATTTATCATCCCCTTTTTTAAAAACAACCGATATAGAGGAAAAACCATTATTTCATCTCCTTTGGTGAAGTGAATCTTAAAAAAATGTTAATAAAAGTTTTATTTATTTAATATTATTTTTTTTAACTTTAATAGTTTTTATTTAACAGGTTCTTATCTTTCAGGATGTGTGTATTTATTCCTATTGCATAAAAAGGATATCGACTCTATAATCTATAAAGATTTTTTTTCTTTTCCTTTAATTTAAATTTTTGCTGGGAAATTAAAAGTAAAATCAAATCTTGGAACAATTTACATTTAAGAAAGATTATTTAATAAATTCTGTTCTATCTTCTATAGTCATGAGCTACATGTGCTATGTGTAACTCTTATATGAAGAGAAAAAATAGTACAATGCGTTGGTACCTTATTTAAATGGTTTTCATTTTAGAATATTTTAGGTCTATCGTTTAAAGATACTACACAGAAAAGGCTTTGCCTTTGAAGCTGGGGTTTGAATAAAGAGAGCCTGTATTTACAAAAGCCCTTAATTCTTACTTACATATATTTTCCATTCTGAGATTTTCTTTAAACTTAGTTTTAGTTTCAGTTTCTTTTTACATCCATCGCAAACTATCATAAAATTACACGAAAAAAATTTCAATTAAAAAAAAAGCATATATAAATGTTTTTTTACTTCAAAAATATGTAAAATGGTTCACTGAGATAGTTTTAAATGTCTTCAGTTTTTTGATATATCTTTTCATCTAAGCAAAATAGTAAAATAATTTTTAAAAAAATACTACAAAGGATCAAAATGCACTTATTTACTCTCAAGAAATTGGTTGAAGGTCATACCTTAATAGTACCCGTAGCCATATATTAGTGTAAAATTCACCCCAGCTTTATATAGTGAAAAAAATGAATCAAATTTTCGTTGAAGCTGAACCACAATATCGTGTACGCAAGTATGATAACATTGTTCACTTTAACTCTATAGCGAAGATGATACATCGGTGCCACTTTTATATATTTTATTCTAACGCTCTAATTATAAGTAAAAATATATTTTGCTATTTTTATTTATAAAATCAACCTAATAGTTACGAAAGTAAGCTATTGAGTCTGTTAGATTTTCAGAATTATATTTGCTCTAAAATATAAAATCCGAAAAAAATTGGTTTGAATTTTCTTTTTCAATCATATTCAAAAACTTATTAATAATCGAATTTTCAAATTAAGGAAATTTCAATGATGACTTAGTTTTTGCACTTAAATCTAAATAACTGAAAATAAGTGCAAATTTGAAAAATTAATTGCTTTGAAGTGAGCCTTGTTTGGAAAATTTTACCCGGGTCCGATGCTGCATTCCATAACCATAAATTGCTAAATACAATATTTTTTTAGTTATTTTGATCCAAATTAATACAAAATAATAAAAAATGAATGAAAATATATTGAATGAAAATTCTGCGTCAAAGGCTTACAGCTTCTCAACTACACGGTGATAAAGTAGCAGCATATAAGATTGATATTATAGTTAATCGTCCGATAATTTCTAACAATAAAAGTTGCGCATTAACTAACTTCTTGCTTTTTAGCATCATTGGATTAACTTATTTTCTTGTGAGAAAACTTCTTTGCAAGATAAATTTCCTTTTTTCTTTTTCTGAAAATGAGAAAAAAAATTCTAATGCCTAATTAAAACTGAGTGTCTGAAACGTCTTGAAAATATCTTTCAGAAGAACATTTATGTAGTAAAAAATATAGCATTTCTTTCCATTTTATTAAAGGAAGGGCTTACGTTACAAATTGACTCCTCTTTGGCACGGCCGTGTTACATAGAAAATAATATTCTCAGTATTTTAAGTTTGATTATACGCTTCAGTGGTCACGTCTCGTTAAGATAAATTGCCTCATCTATTTTCAGTGACATCACTTGTAGAGTGGTATCCTATTTCATGGGTGGTCAGAAAATTGGATTGATAAATTTATTCAAACTTGTCTTTGCCATAAAAATATATTTTACCCAATATTTTTAGTATTTAATATTTTGTCAATTAATTTAGAATTAGGTGGGGTATTTGCCTGTATCGCATATTACTTCGTTATGCACATGATACTGTAAGCATTTCATGCACTGCGAAACATTCTATATCAAATTACGGTATAAAGTACCGAAATTTTTTTTTTTTTATGTACATCGCGCATGAAATATATTCTTACTGTAAAAAATTATGCTGTAAATTTTACTGTAATATTTATCTAATTAGAGTTAATTAGAAATTTTGCGATAGTTATTACTGTAAAAATTGTCCTATATCAGATGTGTTGTTCCGTATTTTGTTCCAGTAAGAAGGAATTTTACTGTAAAAAGTATCGGCAGCCTGAGAGCCGGTGCTTTTCACCGTAAGCTGATCGGGAACTTTTTACGATGTAGTAAAGCATATATTTGATTCGCACTTGTCAAACAGAAGATCTTTTTGTCCTAAAACCTAAAAACTGGAAAACGTTAGCAGAAAAAAAGGTTGGCTAAGACCCACCCTGGGTTGTCGAGCCTTTGATGATGATGATGATTGTATTCTTTTTAATTCTAAGTACACAAATCTACCTTCAGTTTTACATCACGGAGCTGACAATTCATTATATTATTAATGATTATTTTAGGCGCAATTAACTAATGTGATAAATTATTTTATACGCTAGGCAAAAAATTAATTATTTCTTTTACACTGGGATTCAATTTTTTTTAATTTTATTTATGCAAATGCTTGATCCTACAAAATTCGGGTGTAAAGATTTCAAATCTAAAAATACTTCTAAAGCTGCATTTTTTAAAAAGAGACTTACGCCTTTTGTCAAAATGTACAACCTTGAAACGTTATATATTGCAGGGGTTATGTAAATGCTACGTTAAACTACTAGGAGGATCGGGGTACATTATCAGAATTAAAAGTGTATACGAAACAATGCCCGGAAGTGCCGTCCTACGAGGCTAAAGGGTTCCCCTATTATGACCTGTTCAGATGCACACGAAGAAACAGTTCAGTCCTTAATAGGCTTCCCAGTCGTGTATGACGACATTTTTATATATGTCTTCCTATGCAATTATTATACTGATAACATGCCCTAATTTCCTTAGGAGTTTAACGCAATATTTATGCAACCCAATAATGTTTTTGAAAGTACATTTCGGCAAAAAACTGGACTAAAAATGTCGTTTAAAAAACTGCAGCATGCAGAGAAAATACATTTGCAGATTTGAAATCAGTGATACGAAACTATCTAGTCTTTATGTAACAGAACAAAAATGTACCTCAGTATAATTATTCAATTTTTGATTTGCTTTTATATTAAATGACGAAAATATAACTTTGATTTTTTTTCTTTTCGTTTAAATACATTAAAAAATAATTTTAATTGCATTAATATTATATTTATAAAATATAATATAATAGTAATATTATAATAATATTGCAAAATATAATAATATAATATAAAATGTAAATATCAGTTATATTAATAAATTTAATTATATTAAAAATAAATAAAAATTTTATTTGAAACCCGAAACAATAAACTTACGTAAAAAGTACTTAAGCAACATAGCTTAAAGTATTTCACTTACTTAATTTTTTTTCTTGATTCAAGCATTAAAAAAAACTATATCTTTTTCTCTCCGTAACATAATATTGTTTGTGATTTTCAATTATTCTTTATTTTGCACCTGACGATATTTTATACACACATCATAAAATAAATATTGCACACGCATTCATTCAATTATAGCATTTGCTTGTACATTTACTAAAGTATATGATAACCATATAGCTTTTCTTCCTAGCAATTGAAACATTGCCTAACGTATCAATTCAACAAGAAAAAGCTGCAATCTACTAAAGAATTGAACAAGAACGTATTTCCGTCATTCATCTCACAGGTGGCTTTATCTTTTGTGCTCCTCTCTCACGTTTTCTCACCTTTTCGTGAGAAGAACAAAAAGGGAAATAGAATGAAAGTAGCAGGAAAAGGGATGGAGGAAATAAGTTAAGAACTTATGGACCTTTTCTTGTTCCCCATCATTCAATCCTGTGTTAACTTTACTACTGTTGTCACTATTGTCAGCTAATTTTGACTGTCGTAATTTGACAGTCAATCTCTTATATTTGCATTTATCTGATAAAATTAGGAAACGTAAAGTTGCTTTAATTGGATACCTTGGGAAATTTTGAGCAATTAATTTTAATACTTTAGCTACAATTGTAAAGAAATATTAAATGCCGAAAGAAACATTGAATGCCTAATTTTTAAGACGTAGTCTTAACTTGAATACCTTTTAATGTCTAATTTGAAGAAAAAATTAAAATAACGATATATAAAATGCATAGTTTTAATACTTTAATTAGGAAATTTTAGATATTGTAATTAGGAAAATTATATACCTAATTTAAATAACTTAGGTACATTTTGAAAGCCTTAAATGCCGATTTACATTTAAAAAATTCTTTAGAAACTCTAAAAGTTTCAGAAACTCTAAAGGCGTACTTTGAATGTTTTAAAAGCCTAATTTCATATAATAAAGCTTAATATGATTTGATATAATAATAAAATGCATTAATAAACATTAAATTCTTATTTAGCTATCTTAGGTTCAGAGTGAACAGATATTGCATGGTAACTTAAATACTTTAGGTATTTGAAATAGGAAACATTGAACGTGTAATTTAAATAAATTAGGTTTATTAGCTACAGTAAGTATACTATTAGAAACTTTGAAACTGGCTCAACCATAGCCATC
Organism: Parasteatoda tepidariorum; assembly: GCF_982258835.1. Lineage (NCBI taxonomy): Eukaryota > Metazoa > Arthropoda > Arachnida > Araneae > Theridiidae > Parasteatoda > Parasteatoda tepidariorum. The sequence continues at coordinate 87,188,466 of NC_141760.1, read as the reverse complement.
AAACCCTAAACCTAAAAGTTTCTAAGTTGAATCATTGTATGACACTAGAGCAATCTGACCACGCTATATTATGGTCCAACTGAATTGAGATATAGCTAAGTTTAAAGCATTTTTAAGATTAAAGAAATTTCGAAAGTGCTTTTATGTGCTAAAATTATAGTTTGAACTCGAACCAAATCTACTATTTCTTTCTTTATAAACAGCATAAATTTCCTAAACAATTATGGAAAAAATATAGCTTAAAGAAAGATTAAAAATCTGATTTTCTGAGGAAAAAAAAAACTTATATTAAGAATTATCGCGAAACAGGATTTGTTTATCAAATATAAGATACCTGTATGCTGGCTAGAATGTTTATCTAAGCATTCTTTAATTCTTTATTTAAATTCAATGTTATATACATTGTTGAGTTTACTTTTGCAATATCAGAAAAGCTTTTTTCAAACAATTCCACGATAAACATTACTTTCAAAACAAGGTCCAAAATTTGTAATGCAAATAAGTTTTATTTGGAAGCGAGATTAAAGTTAGTTATTTTCATTTTTAAAATTTTTTCGTTACTGTATATTTGGCTTTAAAAACAACATTACTGGTAATTTATTTGAAAATTGTACAGTCGTATAAGCCATTTCCTGTTTTCTTGAAAAAGAAAAGCATTTTAAAAATATGTTTTGATTTCGATAGTATATCATTTCAAATTACAGATTTCAAAAAGAAATTTAGTTAATCTTATTTCATAAATTCATATTAAAAGATTTGAATATAAAATATTTTTAAACCTTCAACACAATTTTTTTATCAAATCAGTCAAATGCTTCACTAAACTTGTTTACTTCTCCAAAATTTATTATTAAATACACATTTTTACTTGTCTAGATAAACTCAGGAACTTTGTCTTATACAAACGTATATGAGTAGAAATTTACAGTACTTTCTTTTATAATATTAAACACACTTATAATCTAAATATATTATTATCTATATGTTATCTTACGTGGCACTAGAAATTCCAGCATTTCTCTATTGGAAAACACTATAGGTAGTATTAGTTTTGTTAGATTGTTTACGTAATAATTTTAGTAATGTTAAAAAGTTATTTATGCGATAAGTATTTATTTCGATTTTTTTTCGTAAGTTGTCTTAAGTAATAATTTAAATAGTGTTAAACAGTAAATTTTTCTATATAAATACGTCAATCATATATCTGAAATAATTTTGTATTTTTATAGAAATAAAAACTTAGTCACAAAGTAATTATTTAGATTTATTTTTTATTCTTTTGAAAATGAGTGTAGAAATTTTAAACATAAGCGATGCTAAGGTGAGGTTTACTAATTATTGGTGATGGAGCTCGTCTTTGTACAATAATAGCACATATATATTAAGCGATACTCAAGGCTTGAGAGGTGTGTGAGGAAGTAAAATAGCACGTAGTTAAGCATCGGTATGAGTTTTCTATCTTATCTCATAACAGAGAAAGGAAATAGCTTTAATACTTCTGCCGCCTACGACGCTTAAATGTCGCGAATTTATATCTAACAGTGGCTTATGAGGTTAAATGGCTTTCTGGCCGATTTAATTTTTTTTTCACAAAATTTCAATACTTATAGAACTTTGACAGTATCGTACAGCACGTAATAAAGTATTGGGATGAGTTTTCTATCTTATCTTATTACAGGGAGGGAAATAATATTCATACTTCTGTTGCCTACTATGCTGAAATGTCGCAAACCCATATTTAACACTGGCTTGAGAGATTTAATGGCTACCTGACAGATTTAAATTTATTACTAAAATTCGATTCGCAAAGAACTTTGACGATATCATGGGTATCTCTTGAAAATAGCTAAAAATGCAATGAAAGTACTTTTGCGTGAAAAAGGCCCTATGAAAAAAATGGCTGTTATATTGTTTTAAAACAGGTGAGGAGGGGTAAAGAATTAAAGTAGTTAAATACAGTTGTGCTGTGAATTTTGCCTGGTTTTCTTTAAAGCTTATATGTTGCACAAAGTAATTTTGAAACGTGACCAGGCTAGTCTCCAAAGGTGGATAGTATAGATATTTTTTTTATATATATACTTAAAAATATTATTTTGTCGAAATTAACAATCTACTGCCATATGAATTATAATTGCTAGAAGAAAACATTGAAAAATTCATAAGAATTATTCCTCAAGCTTTACGGTGAATTGTTTTAACTTATAAATTTTCGATACATTCATCAACAAAAATAATTTTTTTTACGTTGGAAATGTCACCAACTGTTTCTCAAATCAAATTAGAATATTTGTGAATTTCGAATAACGAGCATACTTAGGTTCATTGCTTACTCACACTAAATTGACTCTACACCAAATAATTTTTAACGAAATTAGCATAATTATTTTATATTATTTGTGTTCTAAATTTCACAACAGTATCAAATGTCATTAAAACAGCTTATTTTTTAAAACCATCTTATAGTTTGTTTTAGATTACCAGTAAAAAGAGGAAAAGTTCGCAAAAATTACAAAATACACAAGCAATGTCCCTCATAATATACTTAGTTTTAGTGCTTAAATTAAGAAGATATTAGGATTTTAAAAAAACAGCTTCATTCACAATTTGGTTATTAATATATTTTCAAAAAAATATTTCCTTTTGCATTAATAACATAGACAATGGATATCTTTTATCGGCATCAAATAGTTAACTTGGTTAGAGATCATTTCATAATCGCAATCAATTTGTATGCTTGCCAAATTGCTTACCACAAAACAACTAGCATAAAAATTCAACATTATTAATGTTCTGAGATTTATCATAATATCAAGTTACATTAAAATCCCAACCTTTTTAGTACCATATTATAATTTATATTTTTGGAAAATTAATAATTTATATTTTTGGAAAAAAATAATATTTTTTTTGTTAAAACGAGCTTATTAACAGAAAAATATCTCATTGAAATCAAACATAATTTTAAAAATAATTCAATAAGAATACATTAAGACGCACTTTAAATATTTTTAGATTAATATTTTAGAAGATATTCATATAATATTTAAATTTCTTATAAAATCTCACTAAATTTAAAAGCAAGCTAAAAAAATTTATAACAAAATTAGGAAAAGTATTTTAAATTATTCATATTCTAAACTACATTATGATATCAGAAGTAATTTTAATGCCTTCAATTTTAGTGCCACCTTACAGTTTATATTTGCGAAAAAATATTAATAATTTTCCTAAGAAATGCACATTAAAAGAAAAATTTCTACTCAAAATTATATACCAATTCAATAGCAATTTACATTAAGAATAAATCTAGTGACGCTGTGAAATTTTTATATAAATAAATTAGAACATGTTCATGTGTTATTTAGGACTATTTCATTATCATTAACTTTAATTGCAATACAAATAATTTATAGCAAAGTTTGCAAAAAGAATTATAGTATTAGCTTATATTATTGCCTATTAGTTAATATTATTTATGTTCTAAACTGCACTTGTGACTTAAATGCTACTTAATATCACTTAAAAGTCTTCCTTATTTTTAAATTTAAGAATTATGCTTTAATTTTATATTAAAATTGCTTTTTTTATGAAAATTAACTCAGAAAGAGTAAACAATTTTTTTGTAGTGGAATTTATTTTCAAATAAAGTTATTTTCAAAACTATATTATTATGTACATGAAAAATAAGAAATTTTTATTCAAAAATAATAAAATGATTTTTTCGAAAAGAACTGTTTTTTAGATGGAAAAAAAATCTCATAGGAACTAAATATTTTTTTTTCCTGATCTGCATTTTTTTCCAAATAATTATGATAATCTCATAGTTATATACGTAAGATCAGGTATGTAAGAAAAAATACTTCCCTTGTTTTTGAATCAATAGTTTGAATGATTCAAAAGAAACTTTTTTTCTTAAAAAAAAAGTTAAAAAATATATTTCTTTCCATAAAATCCACTCCATGACAGACCTTGTTCCAACAAGGGTGATCGATGGCAGACAGTTCAAATCCAGTACACCGTGGGGGTAATTTCAAGAAGCCACAATGTATTGTGGTTCTTGCCCTTTTTTATAAACCCGGGAACCTATACACGACTGGAATTCAAAATTAGATTCTGAGATCTATATTTAAGACTTTTACCATTTTATTCAGTTTGCTTTATTTGAGACAATATCTCCTGCACCAAATTTTGATAACATGGATTGTAATTGAAAATAATATCATGGTTTACAGTATAAATTTTTAATTCAATTTAACTTTAAACTTTTAATTTAATTTATTTATTGATTTGTAGAAGTGAAAAAAAATACGAAACACAGAGATAGATTATTCAGCTACATGTTCTTCGTAAAAGGAGAAAAAAATCTAAACAATCAATCAATTCTTATTTATCAACGCTTGCTCAAAACAGAAACCCATATATCGACACAGTAAAGCTAATTTAATCCCATTTTTTTAAAAATCACGTTTATTTGTTACCCTTACGTATCTTTACGTTATTCGATTAAGCCAAACGAGTTATTTTGTTGTAGATCCTATAAAAATAAAGATTAACTAAATTCACTATCATTTGGCATGATTGCTTCGGGGCCGAGTGGTATCGTCCACCTAACACTGTGCAAAGGTGGTGGTAGTGGGTTCGAATTCCACAGCAACCCTGTATAGAAAGCATCAATATGAACCGGCAAGCCATCTTAGCAACAAATCGGGGATATGTAACAAAAACAATTCAAAAAGGCTGCCCACAAGGGTCTTGCATAGGACCGACTGCGTGGAATTTAATAATTAATAACCTTTTGAAAATGCAGTTTGAAAATTCCATAATACAAGCCTTTGCAGACGACTTGATAATTCTTACATATGCCAACTCTAGGAGGCAGTTAGAACAAGTATCGAATCTAACTCTAAATAGTATTCACAATTGGATCACCAACAATTCTTTAACTCTTTCAATTGATAAAACAGCCTATATACATTTTTACAACACTAACAGGGGTGCAATCTTCAAAATTAACAACAAAAAATTAAGCAAACAAATCATTTTAGGTACCTTGGAGTTGTAATCGATAAAAAATTGAATTGGGGGTCCTCATGTCAATATCCTTAAAGAAAAGGCAAACACTCTTCTTAATTCTCTTTACAAAATCAATAATAAATCTTGGGGAATAAATCAAAAAGCAAGAAAACTCATTTATAACACAGTAATAGTCCCCTCTCTAGCACATGGTTGCAATATTTGGGCAAAAAATATCTCACCCCGGATATCTAGAACCTTAATTTCGATTCAACGCAAATTCCTTTTGAATATGACCAGGGCATACCACTCTACCCCCACGGCAGCTCTTCATGTTTTAACAAATATTCCCCCCCTTCCAGACCAGATTATGCTCTTGTCATGCTCAACAACATTAACTCAAATTAAAAAAAATGCATTCTTCCATCAGATAAGTTATAATCATCAGGACTATGAAAACAAATTAAAAGTGCCAATTTATCACCCATCTTATTATATAAAAAACAAAATCTCTTTAACTGAGCAAGGTAACTACGACTTTAGAAAAGATACCAACTTCTTCACAGACTGTTCCAAAACTGAAACAGGCACTGCATTCGCATTTCTTAACAATGCTCATTCATCAACCTTCACATTGGATATTAACAACTCTATTTTTCAGGCCGAACAATTGGCAATATTAGAATGTGTAAAACACATCCAAAATAACTCAAACTTTAACAGACAAATAAATTACATAATCTGGTCAGACTCTAAAGCAGTGATTCTCAACCACTGTGCCGCGGCACTTTTGTGTGCCGCCAAATTCTTAAAATGTGCCGCCAAATATTAGAAATGATACAGTAAAAATTGTAATGTTTTTTTAATTACGAGTAAAGTTTAAATTAAAGAAAAGTGTATATTATAATTTTTCCACTCTTTAACCGCGGGAACATCTTTGTCAGCGATAGTCTTGTCTCTGACAATCTTAAAATAAGAAGGAAGTGTTTAAATTGTCGTTGACAATTTTAAAAAATGTTGAAATAAGTAGGAAATTTAATGATCATTAAAATTATTAATTATCAAAGGAAAGCAAAGCTAAATATTAACTTTCAAACTTAAATAAAAGCTAATCATTAAAGTAAGCTATGCAATTAAAAGTTATAAAAAAAACTAACAAAAAATAAGCTAACAATTAATAATCAGCAAAAACACTAGTTGACAAGAATTAATAATCAGCAAAAAAACTAGCTATAGAAAACAAGCGAACAATTAATAACTAGCAAAAAACATGAATAACTGTTATTAACTAATAAAAAATTAGTCGAAAGAAATAATTAATCCCTTAATAAATGTACTTTTGTAGTACTTTATTTCACATTCAAAATTATTATCACAAACTATTTAACACAGTGTATTATAGTTAAGTAAATAACTTTTAAACTAATTTTTTTCATTGTGTGCCGTCAAATTTCGAAATCGTTAAAAGTGTGCCGTTACAAAAAAAAGGTTGAGAATCACTGCTCTAAAGCCTCAATAACATCAATTAAAGACGCAGGATCAACTAACCTCATAACCAAAGACATTCAACATGCACTAATGGACACCGCGATTCAAATCTCTTGGATTAAAGCGCATAGCAATAAAGAAGGTAATGAGAGAGCGGACGAATTGGCCAAAAAAGCAACACAAAGCATTAAAAATTATTCAATTCCTCTCCCTGTTTCACACCTAAAACAATCTCTTAAAAAATCTTTATCTAGTAATTGGCAAAACCAATGGAATAATTCCGATAGAGGAAGACGTCTGTTTAACATCATCAATAATGTCAACTACTTTAATTCAATTCCAATTAAACAAGTCATCTGGTTCCTAACAGGTCACGGCCCTTTTCCTTCTTTCTTTCATTACCTTCATATCTCGGATACAAACCTTTGTACCTGTGGTCAAACAGGTACACCAGAGCATTACTTATCAACTTGTCTTTACACAATATCATGGCATACACGACTTTCAAACATTAATAATTTACATATTTGGCAAAAAAATTTTATTACAAATAAAACATTAAACTCTAAATTAATTAACGTAATGAATTTTCTAGCAGAAAATGACTCCTTATTAAAATTTTAATTAAACCTGACTTTTTATGTAATCTTGATAGTGTTTAACAGTGTTTGATTTTGTCCTTCATTATACATTTCGTCCTCGTTTACATTTTCTTTATTTGTTTTCTTTTTGCTTCTTTTGTTTCAATTATTATGTATATAACAAAATTCGCTTCATTTATTGTTCTCTTTGCTTCAATTTTTTTAAAATTTTTTTTTATAAATTTAAGTAATGTGATATGAATTATTGTCATCTGTATCATCTGTATTGTGCAGTTATGAGCTTTGTGAGAGCTAGACTGTAGTCCAGACGTGGACTATACGGTTAAGGGTTTTGCAAACCTAGGTACGTGTCCACGTCTGGAAGAAAAGAAAAAAAAAGCAACCCTGTATGTATTCTTCGTCTCGTCCTTCTCTGAATTATTTTATCTGTTCTTCTACTTGACAAAGGTTTACAAGCCTAAATTGAACATATAAGCCAGCAAATGTACGTAATTTCAATGAAGCAAAAAAGCCAACTCATGATAGTTGAAATTGGCCACAATTAGACAATTTTCTCTTGCACTTATTCCTTTGAAATAGTCATAAGAAGCCCCTTTCCACTAAATTTATGTTAAAATTGGACAGTATTAGTGCAGTTTAAATAGATACTAAATATACTAACATAATGCTTTGTATCTAGATTAAAGCCATTCAAAGAGGCACTCGTTAACATGATTGCGCATCCTAACTACGTAAAAAAGTTTCCCAGACGCACACAAAGCTGTTAGGTGAGCTTTTGAAGTTTGCCAAAGCGACAACAAACCACATTATAACGATATTGGAGTTTGTCTATGTCTTTATATGAACTAGTGTATGAATGTTACACTGTTGGATAAAATCACATAAAATGAGATCCGATGAAAGTGGGGGCCATTCAACGTCCATTTCCTTTTTCTTTAATGTGTTACAGAGAGCCGCGATGGCTCAGGGGATAGAGCGTTCACCTTCCAATGAGGTGAACCGGGGTTCGATCCTGGCGATGGCTGATTGATGCGAATTCCACATCCGGCGTGCTCTGACCACAGCGCTGACGAGAAATATCCTAAGTTGTCGACGGATCATGGGTTAGAGTCACCTTGCCGTCAGGCTAACCGCGGGAGGTTCTCGTGATCTTCCTCTCCATGTAACGCAAATGCTGGTTCGTTCCATCAAAATGTCCTCCACGAAGGCAAATTTCTCCCAATACTTGATACATTGTCTTCTGGATTGGGTTCAAAATTGCAGGCTATGGAGTTGAACATTAGTAGTCGTAAACCCAAAAATTGGGTCTTCTGTTCAACGACGGTTATAAAATAAAATAATATAAAATGTGTTGCAGCATGAATGCGTTCCTCGTTAGCAGAAGCTTCTGAATGTTACAGAAATAGTTTGAAAATACATAAAACGCTTAAATTTGGTAAGACAAGGCTCAGTGTAACAACTCATTTTAAATGACCTAGATTAAAAGCTTGTGTGCGATTCTTGCGATATTTACCCTTTCAACATGGTTTTTAACGCCATGTTTTACAGTAAGTTTTTATCCACTGGTATATAAAGCATTCTATACATTGTAAAGGATAGTAAAATACATATGAATTGATTTTAATACGTGGAACTTGAAATTACAATACTTTATATTAAATAAGAAATTTCAAATGTAATAAAATTGTCCAAATATTACTGTCCGTAATATGTGGCATGAACAAGCAATTTGTATTAAATGAAATACATTTACATCAAAATTTCTCAATAACATAAAAGAAACATAAATAATTTAGGAACTTTCTTTCCTTTCCTTTTTTTTTTAAATTAGTTACATTTTAAGTTTTTTATTTAGATTATTTTTATTAAGTTTTTTATATTCAGTTCATTTTATATTTTTATTCATTATTTTTACTTTATTTAGGGAAAGATGGTTCGACAAAAAATTAAAGAAAGCTCTTTTGGGGATCGAAATTATAAATCAACTTAGCCCTTTTAACATTAAGTATACTTAATCCTTTAATAATAGATTTACATTTTACTATCAAATGAGATTAACGGCAAAGAAGGATTTAAAAGTGTAAGGTGTTTTTAATTAAATTACTTTTAATATGTTTTTCTCTCATGATCAAAAATAAATTACGTAATAAATAATGTGTCGTAGAGAATTTCTAAACAATGGAGAAAACGTGGAATTCTTCTCCTTTTAATGTTTATTTAGTAATTCGTAAACATATTTAAAGGGTATAATAATTGCATTAGTGAAATCAATTATCTAGAAATACGTTTTTTAAAAATCATTTTTGTAACTAAAGCTACTACTCAAAATCATAATAAGAGTTGCTTTTTTTAAAGCAGTCAGCTGCATCTAATCTTATTTAAGTGGATAGTTATTTTTGTTTCAACATTTATCTAATTTAAAAATTCTTTCCTTTAAAATGTTGCAAAAACGGTAAATGTAAAAAAAGTGCAGTGAGTTACAATAAAGTTTCGTTTCTTACAAGGAATTTACAAAGGAATCAGTTAAATATTACTTTTCGTCAAGCAGTGTATCCAAGAGTTGTTTAATCAAAAGGAAAGTTCACACAAAAGGAAAATGTTTAGCTGTAACAAATGTTAGCTTAAATATATGTAGAAGTTAATATTTTAGTTTATTTGTTGCTCCACAAAGTAATAGGATTAAGTAAAAATCTGATTTAATTCTTTAACATACAGATGTTTACTAGAATTTGCTTCTTATATTGCTTTCTTGTGATTTTAGTTAGAACATTTAGGATATAACTAAGAAAGATAAACAGCAAAAACATTTAGCAAAAAGTTTATCACTCAAAAATATCTAATTCTTAGTGTTGGAAAAATGTGTGGTTCAAGATTTACATTAATTACTAAAGTTTTACTTTAAATTGTCTATATAAATTGTTATGCACTTATTTCTATAGATAATTGCTATTAAAAATATTTCTTTCTTTTAAAAATTAATTAAATACACAAATTTATATAAAACAATTTAAGCATAAAACAGTATCAAACAATGAAAAAAGAGAGCCTAAATATTAAACTCTATGGGCTGATTTACTAGTTTTACTTTAACTAACCAGTGAACAGCAATCAATGGTGTGGTTAGTATTTTAACGCTGAATATCCGATCCATATTGGATATATGGCCATTTCCTCTCATAGCTATATCTCAACCTTTCAACCCCGTAACATTTTAATTTTGAACCTTTCTCAGACAGTAATAGAACTCAGAAATAATAGGGTCAAGCAGCAGGACAATTTTGCCGTCTTGGTTTTCGCTGTTAGTTGATCTTTTCATTTTTTTTACTCTAAGATTTTGAAATTATCAAATTTTCTTGTAAAAATTCCCAGAAAAAAAATGCTTTTCTCGTTCAAATTGAATACTGATGCATATTAAGTTTTGTAACTGATTAGAATACCCGTTGTAAGCTAATTATATAATTTGTTTCTTTGTAAATAGCCATCAATAATATGTAATGCCCTAGGCTTGTAAAAAGTCTCTAGCATTCTGTAAATAGCTTATCAGTTTTAGGACTATTGCAATAATAGCGCATATATTTATTTAACATTTATTAGAATACACGCAGTTCCTTGCTAAAGTAGCCTTACTTTTTCAGACAGTTTGCAGGTAGCCTGATTAGAAGTTTATTTTAATAAGTCTAAGAAAAGTCAATCTGATGCATTGATTTTTCACACTTTTAGCCTAAAGACATATTGGATGGTTAATTTACTTATTTATACTTATCTATAACAGTCGTTGAACAGCAGACCAAATTTTTGGGTTTACGACTACTACTATGCAACTCGATAGCCTTGTAAATTTGAACCCAATCCAGAAGACAAGAGAACTCCTGGATAAAATATTGGGAGAAATTTGCCTTCGTGAAGGATTTCTTGATGAAACTAACTCCCATTTGTGTTACATGGAGAGGAAAATCGCGAATACCTTCCTCCGCTAGCCTGAACTAACCCTACCACTGAGGATACTTTGCGTCAGCACTGCGGTCGATGTAAACCGGATGCGGAATTCATATAGACTGAGATTCGAACCCGGTTCGCCTCATTGGAAGGCGAACGCTCAATTCCCTGAGCCATCGTGGTTCATATGGGATGATTTGAAATTGTAGAGTAAAAAAGTTGTAAGAAGCTTAAACAAAATTTAGCCAATTTAAAAAATACTGAAAACTATTCTGATACGAATGGCACATTATAAAAAAAAGAGCTCTGTGTTAGCCAAGGGAAGCCTATATAAAGAGTCTAAGGCAACACTGCAAGAACTGTGGCGCAATACTTATCCGAATTTGGATTTCAAAAAAAAAAAGAAAAAACTTTAAGAATTGTGTGAACGATTACGTTCCTTTTTTCAAGTTAATATCGAACACTTCAAAGAATAAATCTAAGGTATTTTAAGGAAGGTAAGCCATGTTATAAACGTATAGCAAGTGTTTTTGTACCATTTTCAGAAGTTTGAAGGCGACTAATTGTTGAATTTCAAGATAGTTACGATATGTCAGAGAAGATGACGGTTTGAGGTTAATTTACATGAAGTGCTGTGGTGAAATATGAGTTACTCTCATCGGTTAAAATTTAATGTCAAATAAGTTTCAATCCTTTTTAATGATTGATAAAAAATATTAATTGCGGTCAGTTCCAATTCAGTAGTAATAATTCCAATCGTTTTGTCAGCATAATTTGACAAATTACACAAATGAACGGCTATTAAATGTTTGCTGGTTCTAGTTCTATAAAAAAGATATTTATGTTCTAATAAGATTTACACGAATCTGGCAACTGAACAAAATAATTTTATAATATTTAATTTCTATTATCCTCGGCTTTGTTCGAATTCATATTTAATATTCTGTCTCTTCTGTGTGGTTATATTTGATAAAAGAACTAAATTTATTTTATGAAAAATTAAATATATGCACATTCTAAGTTTATGATTATTGTTTTATATTGTATCGCAAAAGTAATTTTACTGATTTTTATGTGTGCATCATATCTTACCATAATTATCTATTTTAGAGTCGCTGAATAACAAGCATGGTGACAACTAACCTTGATTCTTCAACTGATTGAACTTCAAGGCTGAAACATACAATTGAATTATAATTAGATTTATATTTCAAAGGAGGAGTTATTTTTAGAATCATATCCCTCTTTCACTTCCATATTAGGAAGCATTAAATGATTTTCCATAATGCATAGAGTTACAAGATATGTGCGACTGGAACCTGTTTACATCATTCTCTGTTAGATTTAATGCGTGACCGATGGTTTTCGCATGTCTCTTGCTGAATAACGCGTTCCATAAAAGATCTGCTGGAACCATCCGGAGTTTTGTCCACACCCCCTCCCTTGTGGAGTGGGGATGTGAACTGTTATAACCACCAGCCTACCTTTAAATAAACCTTTTGATAACGTATTATGGCTTACGACTGAATTTTTAAAGCTGAATACAACAATGATAACAGGGATGTAGCCTTGCTATTATTATTATTATTATTATTATATATATATATATACTCCAAATATGTACTTATACACTACTTGGTGTAAATTTGCTATTTTTGGTATTATGTAACAGTAAAATTTATAATAGTAAAATATGTTACACACAAGAGTAAGTAAAGTTATTTTGCAATGCAATATAAAGCAGTTCTCAAAATATTTCTTAACATATCCTAGTAATAGTTCTTAAAATAAAACTACTTTGTTAATCAATTATACACACATTACGGAAATAATATAAATATGAATTTTAACTAGGCTTATTAAAACCGAAGTGGATGGAAATTGAGAAAACAACTGACAACTAACAAGACAACTACAACTTATTTAATACAACTAACAGATCTATGGACTAATAACTAACATAGATCTCCATAAGTAAATATAATTATCTTCATTATCTCAACTAACAACATACATTTCTTTTATAACAGATAACTTCTTTCTGTGCGGAATTTTCTGCACCGTACAAAGAGAAACAAGCTTTCACCCTTTCGCTCTCGATTGTTAACAATTTACAATTGTCTTCGATATAATGCCAAATATACTACAAAATAGGTGAAAATTATTCATGAGTAGAGTAAATGCATATGAGCTTGGCGTAATTTTCATCAATTATTGATGTTAAAATTTAACTACACCCTTTGAAGTCTATAGGAATGCTCAATTGCGTATTCACTTGATATAAGGTATCCATTCACACAATTTTAACACCAAATCCGTACATGTATTACATCGCAATTTTTATAGCGTGTTTAGAATATTAGAATCTTAGAGGGAAAAAACCAACAAATAATCACTTTAAGGGTCAATTATTGTTTAAACAAGAAGAAAATGTAAACAAAATTTGTTGAATGCTTAGAAGGTAAAGCAGTATGAATTAGGAGCGTTTCTGATTTTTATTTCTCCCAGAATCAATTAAGTTTTTATAATATTAGTAGCTCCTTTCGCAGAAGTGAAATGTTAGAATGATCTTTTTTTCCTCCTCTCAAATATTAATTTGTAATTCTAATTGTCTACAATTTCTTGTTAAAATGTTTTGTTTTGTTCAATATAAAGTGTTCCCTTCATAAGGATTTTATTAATGCATATTTATTGTGCTTATTAGATAACACTCTGCATATATCTATTAAATGCAAAATTTAGCAAAAATTTATATGATTATATTATATTATTAGAAAAAATAAGAAATAAAAAATTACACTTAATAAATTTGTGCAAATGAATTAGGAATAAAACTTGTTCTTTATATCACATTAATCCAAGAGTTTTATTCTCGTAACTGTTCCTTTTTTTCAAGTTTTGTGATAGCATTTAGTTCTTGTGGTTGAATTTCACATCCCATCGCTGATATAATTTATGAATGATGAAGCTTAAGCCGATGCATTTGTCTTAAAGCAAAATATTGATTTTCACTTACTTATCATTCATCTGAAAATGGCTTGTGGCCATAAGATGATGTATTCTTAACGGAAATCGATGTTAATATTTTTTTTCTTCAAATTTTTGAGCATTGCTGATCTTTTGAAGATATCCACTGAAGCATGAGATTTTTTTTCTCCTTTACATTACTATGAAAAAGAATAGAATGTTCTTACAATTTATTTTTATTTCAAAGAATACCGTTTGCTACAAAATGATGATTAAATTTTTAATACAAGAGGATTTTATATAAAAATGCTTAATAATGAGTTTTTTCTTTTCTTTTTAGAGTTGCGTTTTGTAACTGTTACTGCACTAATATTAAGTTACCGTTTTCCTGGCTACACTAAGTATTTAATTGGTCATAGGATGTTTTTGGCTGATTATAAAATTTTTCGCTTGACTGTAGCCAGATTTGAATTTGCATGTGGCAAAAATTTCAATCCAAATAACTAAAAGACTTTTATTTAAATACATTCTTTTATTAATTGTAATCCACAGTTAAGATAATGAAGGAATATATTAATATGAATATCTTATATTTACAAAAAAATCTGATATTATTCAATAAATGTTGTTTTCCATAAAGATCATCGGGGAAACATACCAACTGTGGTTTTTAAATTCAGTGTGAATGCGTCTTAAAAAATATAGCTCACTACCCTCGGTTTATGCTTTAATTTCCGCTTTTTTTAATCTGGCAACTTATAAAATCCCTACGAAATCTTTTATTACGAAGATATTTTTTAAATCCCTTTTACAGCTTTTTGTAAGTATATGACATGCTCTCCCCCCCCCCTATCTTTATGTTTGGCATGCTCTTGTTTGTGTATTATTTTTCATATTTCTTGAATTTCTGCAATTCTTAATTGTCAAAATCTTATTCGCCCTTTCTTTTTTTATTCCTCTCGGCAAGCCACACTCTATTGAATTGAAACAATTTGTCTTGGCAACTTCAATACACTCGTATCTATCTATCTATCTATCTATCTATATATATATATATATATATATATATTATATTTATTTATATATATATATATATATATATATATATATATATATATATATATATATATATATATATATATATATATATATATATATATATATATATTATATTTATATATATATATATATATATATATATATATATATATATATATATATATATATATATATATATATATATATATATATATATTTATTTATATATATATATATATATATATATATATATATATATATATATTATATTTATTTTTATATATATATATATATATATATATATATATATATATATATATATATATATATATATATATATATATATATATATATATATATATATATATATAATCTCTAATCTAGTTTGTATCATTTTCATTTGTAGTTTTACTGCCAATGAATATTAATGACGCTCAAACTTATTATCTTAATGCTAAATTTTTTTTCCGCAATGCTTACGGCATCAGCAGTTTTTAATGTTAGTTTTACACATGTGAATCAAGAGACAGTTCCCTCAACTTTTACAAGAAGGCTGGAGCTTCACAGAAAGTGCGCATTGATTTCTCTACCAATAGTATTGCCACTAAAAGGTAAAAAACAAGGTTAAATTTACGGTTACCATAAAACGTAGGAAATCCCTTTCCCGACTCGTGATTTACCTTAAACACATGATCACTATATATCTTTTCATGGGGTTACTTCAAAGACATGTGCAGAGATTTCAGATGGTGAATAAACTGCAACAACTTAAATAATGAATTCGTGCCGCATTAGAGGTAACTTGCTATATTAACTTAAAAATATACTCATACATTTGATTGCTGATTTGATATATGCCGTAAGACAAAAAGGTCCCATACAGACATTTGATTTTTTCACATTGATATGATATTGATTTTTTCACTGATTGTCACATTGATATTTTTAACTGAAAAAAACCGCTTTTAATTTTTATTTAATTTCATATATGATATGAATTTAATTGGAAATATAAATATTAAAAATCTGATCATTCATATGTTTTAATGGGAAGGTTGTATATCTAGACGAAGGATTTAAGGAAGGACTTAAGTGACATTAATTTCCTGACTACTATGTAATATCTTTTTATGGGGTTACTTAAATATGTCTATATAGACTTCTAATGACGACATATTAACTTTAACTTAATGATTTAAGCAACTTAATGCTTTTGTGAAACACTGGAACATACTGACTATATTAAATTAAAAATACGAGGTATAAATTTGCTTATTTGTTAGATATATGCAAGACGAAAGGCTCTACATTGATATTTGTATCTGAAAAAACGTTTTATGTTTGTCTTTAATTTCATATACAATTTTAATTGATTTGTAAATATAAAAAGATTTTGTTCAACAAACTTTAATACAATATATTAGAATTATGCATTCAGCATCAAAATTCTATTAAGAGAAGGATCAGTAAGACAGTGAAGATATATTAGAACTCGAGTGAAAAGTTATCGCTAAAATATGCATAAATATTACGTAAAATGTGTTACGTATTGATAAGTACGACGTGTGCATAGACTTCTGATTTCAAAGAAACTTCAACAACTTAAAAACATATTTGTGCTGCATTAGAAGTTGCTGACAATGAAAGATTAAAAATGCATGGTAAAAACTTGATTACAGATTAAACATTTGTTTTAACAGGAAATAGTCCCACATTCATATTTGTAACTAAAAAAAGTGATATATTTTTCTTCTATTTCATGCATGATTTCAATTAATTTGTATAGAAGTTTCAAAAATATAAATATTAAAACTCCGACTGTGACTTTCTAGACAAAAGGATTTTGTTGAAGAAACTTTCAAAAAATATATTCAAATTATGCATTCAGCATTAAAATTCTATTAAGATAACGATGTACTTTTTGGTGGGACAATGAAGACAACTTAGAATTCGAGTGAAGAATTATCGATAAAATATGTAAAACAAGTGAAAATTCTTTATGCACCCTTCGTCTCAATCACCATAAATTATAATATCTTTCTCTTTTTGCAGTTGAAAGCATGCAGTATATGAAGTCCCATTCATGAGAAAGTTTCGAAAGCAAGTATTTTTCTTGTATGTTAAATTTGTTTTAGGCAAATTTATAGCAAATGAACCACTTCAGTATAAAGCTTGAATTATCCAAATAAATTGCAATACTATTCTTTCCTTAACTATAAATTGTTGTTCATGATGATAAAAGAAAATAAATGTTTCTCTCTAGTAGTTTATTTATTGATGAAAACAGTTTCTTATTTTCTAAGATAAAGTAGATAAAAAAATGTATGCATTAAAAAGAATGGAAAAGTGCATAAATAATATATAATATAAATGTGAACGTAACATAATGATAAATTGTTGCATATAATGATGAAAAATATTTTTTCTAGTTTAATAGTTAATTAAAGTTATTAGTTTTTAAAGTTATTAGTTAATTAAAGTTATTAGTTATTAAAGTTATTAGTTAATTGAAGTTTTTAGTTACTATCTTTATTAGTTGATACAAATGGTTTTTTACTCTATAGAAGAAAATAGATAAATAGTTAGGAAAAAAATTTCGTAAAAATAATGTAAAAGTACATGAACAATAATATAAATATATTTATATCGTTATTATCAGTCAATATAACAATTTATTGTTTTTGTAATGATAAAAAATTATGCTTTTCTAATAGTTTATCTATTAATGAAAATGGTTCCTTACTCATGTACAGAGGAGTTGCAACTTTTTTATATAAAAATAAGTATTAATAATTACGTAAATATGTATAATAATATAAATATGTATACTAATTAAAAATATTCTCTTAATTATTAAAATTATTGTTATAGTCCAAAATCAAGAATAATAAATTAAATGCTGTTGTGATTAAATTATGTTAAATCAAATGTCTGCAATATACTAAATATATAACTTATATTTAACCTCAATATCAGTACACGAGCTTGATTTCGAAAAATAAGTCAACAATTTAGTCGTTTTAAATAAATTTGGTTCCCTTCAATCTTCAATTAATGCATTAGTTATTTAAACAGCAAAATTAATAAAACGTAATTTTACAATAAAAGTACTGTTTATGAATCATGTTACTTGTGGTAAATAACACTGGCGTATCATTTTGGTATAAATATAAATTAAGTTGAAAAATTATTGTTATGAACATTTAAATACAATTTAAAACGTAAAATCAGTTAGCCACTTAAACGTTTTATAATCTTAATACTTTTTTAAGAACTTTTAATTAAAACTTCAATTTTTATAAAATACAGCAAAATTTAATACTTACAGAAAAGTTCAAATACATTGTTTTTAAGCGTCTATCCTTGTATTTGTATTTACTCAATCACCTACAATTATTTTATTTTCATGTAACTAGAAACAAATTAATTTGTTTTAGAATTTGTGACTAAATTCCTAAAATTTGTGCAAACTTGAGTTTTTAAAAAAATTTTACTTTTTTATAATGCGATTTCAAATGATACAGAATTAAAAATGTATGCATGGAATTATATTTTTATTTTACATTCCCTTAAAGTATGTATCAAAGAAATCACTCAAATCTAAATAGTTATCCAAGAAAGTTCTAAAAAAACTAAGACAAGAAATTTCTTTTCAAATGAATGAAATGAATGGAAATATCAAAAAGCCAGAGATCGTAACGGTTCATCCAAACATTTTTATATCTTACATCTCAAAGAGTTCGCAAGAGTGTTCATATCCATTTGCTGTGAAATATTAAAATAAACTGTTTCTCGTATATAGAAAGTATCTTTAGAAACTTTTATGGTGTCTTGATGTTTAGAAAATGTTGCGAATGAAAGCGAATTTTAAAATGGTTTCAATAAAAAAAAAATGCTGCAGTAAAAATGCGACTAATAAAAGAGAATGAAATGCTCTCTAGATCAAATGTGGGTTATTTAATACAGTTTGAGTAATAGATTTCAAACGCATCAATGTAAAAAGTTACTATTGATTTTCCTGAGCAAATTATAATAGCTTAGAAAAAAAACACTTGCTGCTACCATAAGTGATACAGATTCGTATCTACACCGTAAAAAAATTTCATGTTTCGTAAGAGGGTTCGGTAGTTCGGTAGGACATTTATCAATAATGCTGAAACTGACCTTCTTCAGTTTACCTTTTCTAAAAAAACTACTAATAATATAGTTTTGAAATTTGTAGCGCTACTTGAGAGGATATCAATTGCATGATGTGGCTATGTTTTAGGGTTAACAGAAATACTTTTAGAGTTATGAAATATTATTTCTCAAAATTTATGCTCAAAAGGGGTTAAACTGTTTACAAAATTAAAAGTTCGAAGTTTATAATTTTTTTAAAAATAAGTTCTGTCTATGATATGTATTAAAAATCTTACCAATGTAAAAATTTATTTGTAAATACAAATAAGGGTCTGGAGTACTGAACATATCTTTGAGATATGCGCATTTTCTATCCCACCGGACAGTAGACCTGACTTCTCCCAAATTCCAGTCTCTCAGAAAACAATACTTATTGGTGATTTCAACGCTCATTCTCCTAGATGGGGCTACCAGGATACTAACGCAGCCGGTAAGGAGATAGTAGATCTTCGGAACTCCAGACCACTAGATCTTATTTATAAACCTTCTGATCCTCATACATATCTACACTACAATGGGACCTTAACCACACCTGATTTAGTCTGTGTCTCAAGCGAACTTGTTAACTCTCTACCCTGAGCCAGAATGGTTACGTGTGTATACAGATGACTCCCTGACCGAACTATCCCCGAATGTGGGAGCTGGGATATTTTCTTCCATCTTCTCTTCTTATGTGCCAGTTGGTAAACAGAAAACTGCCTTTGATGGTGAAGTTATGGCTATTTATGTGGCACTGGAACAAATTGCCCCCAGATCTAACAATAGGGTAGTTATACTGTCTGACTCCAAAGCTGCCATTCAAGCTATTAGATCTCGTGAAATATCTATCTCTAGGACTATCCGGGATTGCCAGGTTCTCCTGTAGAGTTTGAGGATAGAAGGGCGACAAATAGCACTCCGATGGATCCCAGGACATTGGGATACCTACGGCAATGAACAGGCCGATATGCTGGCTAAGAAAGGCACTCAAATAATTTAACAGCCAAGCACTCTTAAATCCTTTCATTCGGCAAAACTCTATATCAAACATTTTATGAGACAAAACTGCAAAGCGCTGCTCAATTCTCGTATTTCTTCAAGAAGTAGGGGGGACAGCTTAGATCAGGGTATTGCCGATAAGGACCGAAATAAAGCTGTTGCAGAATTCAGACTTGCGGTGGGCCATGATTGCCTGGCGAACCACCTCTGCCGCATCGGCATTCTCGCTGACCCAAATTGCCCGTTATGCTCGAATAATGAACTTATGGACAGGAACCATCTATTGAGATGCTCGGCTCTGCGTGGGGACTCTGAGGTGAGGCACTACTGGAGTGCTCGTCATCTATTAATGAGATAGTGACTTTTTTCTCTCACTTGTTGTTCACCTTTTTGTTTACTGATTTTGTAAGAGTTTGTCATTTTCTTTTGCCATTGGAAATAATAAAAAAAAATTCTAAATATTCTGAGATAAAAATTGAAGCAATATCTTGTTTAGATGCTCAAAAAATGTAAATCGAAAAATGTCAGTTTTAGCATTATTATTATATGCCCACTTTCCTTCTAACATCAAAAACGGAATCAACTGCTTTACACGAAAGTGGTGCTCAATTAAACAAAGAATTTTTCCATTACACTACTTGTTGCAAAGTAGCCTCCACCATTTTCTTTTGCAACAAATATCACTAAAATTTATAATTATAGTATGATAAGTTACACATGAAAATCAGTACATATATTTTTATAGTACAATCGAAAGTAAGAATAGTTAATCTAGAAAGGATATATACATTGATTCACGAAAATGAAATTTATTTGTTAATTAAATTGTTAATTTGTTAATTTATTTGTTAATGCGTTTACGTCAGAGAGAACATGAAGACGAATTTACTCGAACAAGATTTAACAGAACAGAAGTTGATGGAAACTACAAAGGAAAAAAAAAACCTAATGCAGTTCGCAGAGATTTAAATAAATACAATCATCCTGATTACATAACTAAAAACATGCATACCTATTTTATCAGCGAACAACAAATCATTCACTTAAATCAGAACTGTTCACAAACATTAATCAATTCTCGATTGCTAATAACTACTGGTAATAAAAAAAAACACTCCAGCAATCGAGGTTTTAGTAAGAGAAAATAATTCTCGTTTTGGTTAAATGAAGGAGAATTTGGTGTAAGCTTATTTTATTATGCGTGTTTATGCTTAAATTACCGATTTTAAATCGTGTGTGAATGCCTGATTTGAGGCGAATTCAGAATAAAGTATTCCTTCATACACGGTTTTGGGTTGTTCAGTATTATAATCGGAGAGGTATGCAGTGTAGGTACTGTTGCTTCTTTAGGGTAAACATTAAAAAATATTGCATAAAATTTTTTTTTTCAATTAACCACAGGATAATGGTTGCTTTATTGGTCAAAAATGGTTAATTTTTTCGAATACATTTGCTAAAATATAGGTACATTAATATTTTAGAAAATGTATTCATATAAATAAATATAAATAATTATTATAAACGTATTAAAATTTGAGAAAGACACGAACACTAAACTTTAATTTAGCCATAAATGATCCAGCCTGTTATGAAAACAAAGTTTCTTCATTAATGTTTTCTTTAGTTTAATTTTTAAAAGCATTGCAAATAAAATTTTCCATTTTTATCCACAAGTAATGTATTTTTCCTACATCAAATACGGGTATTTTCTGTCAAATATATTTTGTGATTTATAATGTTTAATATTTAATATATAATCTACGTAATGTTATATACTCAATATAATGTTATATACTCTAAAAGGAATATAAATAATTACCTAAAGCAAATTCAAAATCCGAGATGTCTCTTGGAAAATATGCTCTATTCAGTTTTCAGGTCATGTAATGCAAAGTTAAGAGAAATGAGCAGTTTTGATACCTCCTCCATTTTAAATTGAGGTTCTAAAGACTCAAAAGCTATTCACGAAATCTGTTGAGAGTGTGTTAAGGGTTATATAACGCGTTCGCACAAAACCGCTCCTGATTGGCATACCTAGTTTTAAAATGGAAATTCTGTGCATAAAAAGGCACTTTGTTTTAGGTAGAGTTCGATGAAGAATTTACAATAAATTATTCCTTTTAAAAATGTTGTTTAAGCCCCTAACTAATGTTTTGCTTTCACACCTGTTGAAGCGAAAACAATATTCTTTCTTAAGGATTACATCAAGATGTTCCCTTCATTTGGAACATGCCCTATAGCTCCAATACATCCTTTTCAGTCGAATTATGACCTATAACTTAAATATATCTCTCCGTTAAAAAGCAATAGCGCTTTCATCATCAAATACGACGAAAATCCTGTGATTCTGAGGGTTATTAATTAAGTTAATATAAATTAAAATTTAGAACCGGCATACCAGACACCAGGTTAAAAGGTAACACTAATGGTGTGTTACACAGTTTTTAAGCATTGATAATTGCAATTTCATTCTTAACGTATGGTCTGCCACACATTTAAATCAACAATTTCCTTTCTAATTCTCAGCGTACTGTGATATAGAGAAGGACTGGAAACATTTTTAATTCACAAAAAGAAAAAAAAAGAATAATATGTATACAATTAATTCAACTTTCAATTCTTCTCAATTTATGATCAGTCCCTCACTATTTAACCCCCTTTTTTTTCTTTTCCGCAAGGATCTTACTTACTGGAAATTGAAGTCACCAGGCAATCGTTTGTATCTGATACGCAATCTTTTACCATGGGAATTTTTTTTCGTCTGATTCTGTGACTTTGCATTCAAGAAAGATAGAAAAAAATGCGAAAAACATTACTGCGCAACGATTGATAAAAAAAAGAAACTTAGATCGATCAATTGAGCGGTTTTTTTTCACTTCCCACCTAGGCATGGTCTCGGGAGAGTTTTCGATACCAATGATATAGATCGTGTAAAAAATACAAAATCCTCCAAGAGAAAAATATGCAAAATATTTTACCTCCTTAGTATCAAGGGAAGAATTATAATATCATTGTATTGACATTATTTAAGATATTAAGCAATATCTTCGTATCAATAAAATAATAAAATAATGTTATATTGTTATTCACAAAATAAAGCAAATGAAATTATATTCTTACGTGTTGAATAAATTTATATGAATTTCCGTGTATTTTTTTTCACTTCATTTAAACTTTAAAATACGGCACAAAGCCTTAACAACCGCTTTGAAGTAATAATGAGATTTTTTAATCAAAAATATATTATCGTATAAATCAACTACATCAAATAAATCAAGTGTAAATTTTATTTCTAATATGGAAAAGATTTTAATAAACAATATAATATTAAACCAATGAAAGATTTTGTTTTCTCCCTCAAGAATAATGATGTATATTAGCTTCAAGATCGTATTATTAACTTTTCTTTTATTTATTTACCCTTCAAAATTCTTTGTTTCGATCTTGTTAAAGCTAAAATGACTAAAATTTAACGAAATAAAAAAAAATTTAGATAATTAGTTTTTCGTTATTAACCTTCAAAACCCTATTTTCGATATAATTTTACGGCATTTTTGAAAATTTAAAATATCTGTTTCCATTGAAGGATTTTAGCGTAATTAGAAGTTTTAAATATAATAAATATCTTGGTAGAACTATTTTTAATCAATATGATATTAGAAAAAATTTCGGGAAAATTTAACTATCCGATTTTGAATGTCACAAAGTCTAAATGTCTAAATAGATTACATCAAATTGATTCTCTTTACCTTTTGGTATGTGAACAGAATGGAAATTTGGTATTTATTATAACTTTAAAAACTTTGTTTTCAATAATAAAGACGATTTAAATAAAAGTTAGAATTCAACAACTCTGTCTAAAATTGATTGACCAATTAAGCAACTGCAAAAAAATTTTGTATTTACCCCGATAGACAGAGTTAACAATAATTATGCAATATTCTGTAAAAAAATCTACGTTGAATTAAGGTTAAATAAGGAGTTGGAAATTGAAAACAAAATTGGGAATAATAATTTAAATAATAATATTAGCATTAAAGATTTTTTAGCTTTATATAAGTGGTTAAAAATTAAAATTAGAAATATACACTTTCCTTATTTAATTATTAGTCAAAAATTTCATAAAATTGCTATAAAATTTCGAACAATCACATGTGGTTACCTAATAAACCTGGCACCATTTTCTCTAACTAGCTTAAAATTATTAACAATATTACTAAAGAAGGTATATCTTGGATTATCACTAATTATCCATCGATTTTCGAATTTATTAAACAGACTAAAATGATGCCTATGGCGACTTTCGATTCTCAGGATTTTTTCATTAACAATATACCCTTTATAAACAAAAAGATGTTCTTTTGAGTTATTACTATAAGATTTTAAAAATGTAATTAATTCTGAATTCAATTATTGGAAAATTTAATTTATTTTTATCTTTTTTATAGTATTCTTCACAATTGAAAACATAGTTTTATTCAAACTGATGGAATATCTCAAGGATCTAATTTTTAATCTCTCTTAGCTAACTTATTTTTACAATATTATGAAGAAATTATAATCTTAATATTAAATTTGTTTTTAGATTTATTGATGAGTTAATTAATTCTAATTTTGTGATTTAATTGATGATTTAAGTAACTTTATTCAATGATTATACATTTTTGTTAAATAATATTTACCCCGAGTAATTAAACTTGCTTCGAAATCATGATGAAAATATTAATTTAAATTTTTTTTGGATTCGGGTATTAAGAAAGAAGAAAATTTCTGCTCTTTTGATTCATACGATAAAAGACGTGATTTAAATTTTGATATAAATATACTAATTGCTTGAAATTCTAATGTTTCTAAAAGCATTTATTTAAATGTAATTTTTAATCAAATGAATGGAATTAAAAGAGTATGCAGTATGACTTATTTGTCCAAAAAACAAATAGACAAACTCTTTCAAAATTTGATAAAAAAATAATGGATACCCAACAAATGTAATTGAGTGCCATATAAAATTATTGAGTTAATTGTATGTTATTATTAATAAATGGAAGCTTTTTGACTTCGTGGAAACTTTTTGACCACTCGTTAGTTAAACTTGTCAGTTGCATCTGTCCACTAAATTCAGAAGACTAGCGAAGAAGAATATGGTGGGTTACAGCAACATCACATACCAAGAACTAAAAACATCCCTGGTCTTCTTTCTTTACCTCCATTTTGAATGCTAGATGAATATATATTTTTTACTACTCTCATCTCCAAGGTAATAAAATACTACACTATTAGAAATTTCTCGGAAAAAATGGTTAAATAACAATTTATTTTATGGTTATTTTACCACATGCAATCAAAAGAGTCAAATAATCATAAATGAATTAGTAATCAAACCGTTAAATGTGAAAAAAAAGTTAATTAACTGCTTTCACCTAATATGAGTAAACAAC
Organism: Parasteatoda tepidariorum; assembly: GCF_982258835.1. NCBI lineage: Eukaryota > Metazoa > Arthropoda > Arachnida > Araneae > Theridiidae > Parasteatoda > Parasteatoda tepidariorum. The sequence continues at coordinate 87,162,827 of NC_141760.1, read as the reverse complement.
CAGAATTTTATCGCACCAACTAGGACCACCGAATGAAGCCACTCTATCCTTTGCAACTGCGCACATATCATGGCCGAGTGGGTTATTCGGTCAATCTCATGACCAGCAGAACTAGGGTTCGAGTCCCAGTATTGACATATTTCCTTCATTCCTTTCAACACACGATGATTTCCCCGTGTTCAGCTCCCTCCAATGACCATTACTTTACGAAAAGCAGATTAGAAGATCTAGTTACATTTTATTTCGTACGTTTTTGAAAAAATGCTAGTGGTCAAAAAACCATTAAGGTAAAAAATTTTCTTTACCGTAAATTTTATGGTTAATCGGATGGACAGACAGCTGCCAGTTACTTTACCATAATTTTAGAATGAAAATTCTAACAACGTGTACTTTTATCCTTAGTTACAGATGGCAGTATAGATGTGCCACAACTGTGTTGGCAAAGTTGACGATGAATAAGATTAACTGCAGTTGTTCGCTTTCCTCTTACAATAGGCTTAGCTTATAGTAGAATGTTAGTTTTTAAATGTTTAAAAATGCGAACAAAATAGAATTGCATTTTAATAGTATAACTGTACTGTTTAAATGAAAATATGAACTATCAATCAAACCAAACATATTGTAAATTAATCCCGCCTATCGTGATTAGTAAGATTTTGATGACGTCTAAGCTTTTTTTTCACTTAAATATTAATTTTCGACTCATCAACATACATATATTTCTGTAGCAATTTCTAATAAGGACTCTAATAATAAGCATTAATGGAACACCTTGTATATAAGTCAGATGAGAGGAAAAACGAAGGTAAACTGCACTACGAATGAAAAACTACGTTAAAATTGATTATCAGCAAGTGCTACATCAGATTGCCAATAGATATCGGATAAATTAACAAAACATGACACTGTTAAGATATATGCTCCATTCACAAAGATTTCTGGTAAGTGTAAAATGTGTTTCCATTTTGCGCTGCACGCTTTGATGGTATGTATTATCCATCATTAAACTGATTCCAAGTGTTATTTTTTCTAAATTATTGCAACAGTCTTATCGACAATCTCAGTAGTGTTTTGTGGCTAAATGATGCTATTTTACAGTTGAATTAAAGATTTATTTCATTTGATTTATACATCCAGTCACCAAACCTTTATCGACACAAGCTGCAAAATAAAACATAAATGTGATATTATCAAAGAAATTTATGTCAAGAAATTTTTTAAAGTCTGAACAAGCAATAGATTTATAACTGTTTTTATTTTTAATTGTTTGACACAAGCTATTTTTCTGTAACTCATAAATGTATTTTTAAGTGCATACAAATTCAAATTCTAAATTAAAATAGTTCATCTTCGATTACAATTTTATTCAGTTTATTACAAATATGGATAAAAACTGAAAAGTAATAAAGGAAAAAATTGTAAGCAAATCAACTTGTAGGGGGCAAGCATTATATAATCAAGTTGCACTACATTAAATGCAAGCAATCGCGTATATTAAGTCCAGTGTAATTTAATCTAAGATAAAACGGCAAAAAAGTTTTTGATTTCAGAAATAAAAATAATACAGTAAACACTCAATTGAAACTGTTGAAGTATCAGTGACAAGGGTGCCAGCAGAATAATATAAAAGGGGGTGCAACCCTCTAACAAACTACCCACCCAAAGAAAAAATAAATAAATGTTCTGTTATTGCATTTTGTTTTGTTATTACATATACTTTCATCTGCTAATTTTCTTTCAAGATACATTTCTTCATTGTTAACAAGATATTTAAAAAAAAAATACGAATTTCCTGTACTTTTAAATTTTGCTACGAGAAACTGTACTGATGGCGCAAGCATAGCTACTGACTTTGAAACAGAAATAACTACGATCAGTAGTTTCGTATACTAACGGGTTTGTGCACGCTTAACATTGGTATTTATTGTGTTGATAAAGTTTTACAGTTGTGAGAAGTCAGTTTGTGTTATACACCTTTATAAGATTAAATAACTAATAGAAAATACAATATTGTTTATATTTTATTAAATGAAATTTAAAAATATAGCTTAGATATCTGCCAAGTTTGAGCATGCTCAGTGCGCATAAGAAAATAATCAAAGATGACTCAGAATTCATTGAAAAAGTTATAAACAGATTTGGACAGCAAACAAAACGATTAAAATTCTTGTTTGTAATTCTTGTAAAAACATTTTTAATAAAAAAATTTTATAACAAAATTGTTTTTCTGTATCACTTTAATTGTTTAAAAAAATCCAATGGGATGCGAGTGCACCCTCTTGCACCCCGCTGCCGGCGCATTTGATCAGTTGAATCAAAATACAAAAATAAATAGTTTTATCAATATGCTTTTGTCTGATTTTAAAAATTGAACAAAATTGTGAAGCAAAAATCTCAAGCTCAGTGTATTTAACAATATCTACATAAAGTGCACGAAATCACGTGGAATAAATGCAATTCAATTACTCAAATAAAAGTATCAAAATAAAAAGTAAAAAATTTCTGTTTACAAATACAGAAAAATTTGAAGTTAACATTCACTTCAAACTGATGAAGCTTCATTAAATTTCATTTACTGACACCTGCATAAAACTAATGAATATCAACTTCTTTCCTTTTAATTAGAAAAGGGAACTTCAAGACTTCTTAATTGAATTTTGGGTTTCCTAATTATTTGAAGCATTGTGGAAGCAAATTAGAGTGTAAGCTTCTCATATTAATTCACAAAACTTGAAAGCAACACTTTATCATATTATCGGACTTTGTTACTTCTTCGTGATTCTTTTAATTAATGACACTCATTTTAGAAAAACCTTTACTTCATTATGAAATGAAATGTCAGTACTTTAATGAAACTTTATTAATGTACTGACATTTCATTTTAAAAATGCATAAATAACTCATGCATTAAATTAATCAGGAAATATGAATTATTAATAGCTGTTAGGTTACCGCTAGAAAGTTTTTTTAATGATGAATATGTGTTTAATGATATATTTTCAAACCTTTAAATTTAATATTTTTTTACTACGCAAGCACATTATATATATATATATATATATATATATATATATATATATATATATATATATATATATATATATATATATATATATATATATATATATATACATATCAAAATGTAGACAAAACTTTGAAAATAAAATAAAAGAACATTGAAAAAATTAATGCAATTCTGGAAAAAAAAAGCTCATACGATTATATCTGTAAAAAGGAGCGCCTTCTAATATTGTATCAACACAGCCAAATCTAAATATATCAATACAATAGTGTGAGGAACACTCAAAAAAAAATTCTGAAACAAAATAAAACACATTAAGTAATAAATAACACGTAAAAAGCAGAAAATAAAATTCAAAACACAAAACGAAATCTATAAAGCGAGTAGCATTTCTAGCGTTTATTCATTATGCATTATGAATATATATATAAATAATATATATATATATATATATATATATATATATATATATATATATATATATATATATATATATATATATATATATATATATATATATATATATATATATATATATATATATATATATATATATATATATATATATATATATATATATATATATATACATATATATATATATATATACACTGCTGGACAATTGCTAAGGACGGATCATAAATTGCAATGTAGCATAACATTAAGCGAGACATGAGGCCTAGTAGGATAAAATATAGTTGCCACACTGTTCAGACATTAGAATAAAGAATATTCATTGTTCTGGAAAGTACAAAAGCTATGAAACATCTGAAAGAAAAAGAATGTTCATTTGATGCTGCTTACGGAAAAATGGAACGATGCATCTAAATGTCAGCAGGCAGCTTGAAGAAAGGTGTCAGTACGGGATATGTCCACCGTGGAGTGTGACGTAACATTTTACACGTCGTATCATACTTTGCACAACATTATCCAGCAACTGTTGAGGCAATTTATCCCATTCCTCTGTCAGTGCACGGATGAGGGTGTTCTTGTTTGTCGGAGGATAGTTACGACCAGCATGTTGCCTCCCCAAAGCATCCCAAACATTTTCAATGTGGTTTAGATCTGGAGAACGTGATGGCCATACGAGGCGTTGAATACCCTCGCTGTCAAGACAATCCTAAACAGCGAGTGTTCGATGACGTGTTGCGTTGTCGTCCATAAAAACAAATTTATCACCGACAGCACCACGGAAAAGGCGAACATGAAAGAGTAGAACTTCATCAATGTATCGTTAGCCCGTCATAGTCCCATTCGCAACCACATGCAGGAGCGTGCGGCCATTGATCATGATGCCGGCCCACACCATGACACTGCATGTCGGATATCGGTTCCTTTCCTGGATATTTTCTGGACGATAACAAGTACCACTCTCGTGCCAGATCAGTTTCCGTCTACAATCCGATGACAGAGTGAACTTACTCTCATCTGAGAATAGTGCGCATGCCCAGTCCTGTTCAGTTCAATTGTGATGCTCACGACACCATTGTAAACGGACAGTACGGTGCTGTCTGGTCAATGGGATACACACAACAGATCTGCGGGCGTATAGTCCTCCTCCCCTCAAACGTCTGGCAACAGTTTTTCGAGAGATCTGATTTCCTGTGGCAGCAGGAAACTGATTTGCCACCTGCTGAGCTGTGGTGCGCCTGCTCCTTTTTGCTGATAGGGCGATGTATCTGTCTTCTGCAGGCGTCGTACTGCTAACACGACCTCCCCCGTGCTGCCTACTCCCTGGCAACATCTGTTATTTTTCGCCCTTTTTCGATCTTTCCAATAACTCGGCCACGCTTAAAATAATCTAAGTAGTATCGGGAAGACATGCCGAAAATTTCAAGTTCGTAAACTAAATCTTTCCTGTAAAACTTTGACTTGAAACAACAACTCTCCACACGCGTCAAAACCTTTAAAGCTCTTATCAGCGCTATCACGTGATGAACAGACGTGGAAAAAAAATTTGCATACGCATACCTCTTCTTACTATATCCCGCACTTATTCTAATTTTCCACATTTTGCTTCCTTTCATTTTGTGGTTGCTATGGATGATAGTGTCATCCGTCCTTAGCAATTGTCCAGCAGTGTATATATATATATATATATATATACATATAAATATATATATACATATAAATATATATATACATATATATATATATATATATATATATATATATATATACATATATATACATATATATATATATATATATATATATATATATATATATATATATATATATATATATATATATATATATATATATATATATATATATATATATATATATATATATATATATATATATATATATATATATATATATATACTCGAAGACCTTACTCGAGTAATTGGATCTAGAATTAGATTAGGGAAAGCTGTGCATTGTTCAAAAACTGTGATTCTGGTCTGAATGCAAAGATCTGGAGTTGACACTCATCCTTGAAGTGAGCTTTAGTCTCCATTCAGGAAGAGGGAGAACAGGAACAAAATATACTCGTTGCTATCTGGAAGTTTAGTATAATGTTTCAGGAGAATTTACGTTTAAGTTAATACATCTATTTGGCAAGAAGTTATATAATTTTTTTATAGAAACAGAGAGAGAAAGTTCTGACTCTTACATATGTATGAGTCTGGCATCCAGCTATCTGTCTAAGCATCTACTATCTGTCTGACATCTACTATCCAGGAAGTGAGGTATTACTTCAATGTATTTTTAATCATTGAATTGTAACACTTCAGTTCATGAAATGTTTAAAAGTTACAAAAATTTAAAGTATGTAGATGTAAATAGTATATAATTGTATTTTTTATACTTATGAGCAGATCTCTAAAACCTTCAACTTTTGATAATAAAAAAAGCAATAAAAAATAATAGGCACACTATTTCTACGCCTCCAGAATTGTTTGAAAATTTATAAAATATCAGAAAATAATCGTGAACATCGAAAATTTTGAAGTCCTTATAAGTATAAACAAAAAATTAAAATTTTTGAACTAATTTTTATAGGTTTATATACATGTCATAAAAAATCTTAAAAACGACAAAAGTATCATTTATTTAATAAACATATAAACTTATTGAACCTATTTTTCTTCTATTGAGCAATTTTTTCTTTTTAATAATTTCATCCATATTTACCCTTTATTTTTCATCAAAAATTATTAGTATCATAAATGAATTGAAAAATTTTAATATTAGGTTAAATTGTTATAAAATGTATAAAAAGGCGTACTTTAATTTTTTCAGTCAAAAAATATCTTCAGTTAGTAAAACATAGGGAAAAACTAAGTTCTGATATGTTAAATTCAATTAATTAATCCTGAGGCTACGGTGTGTCAGGGTTACGGTCTGGACAACTTCTTAGAGAATAGATAGAAAACTCTACTCAGATGCAACGCAATGCGATGCACGCAACACAGAAAATAAATTCGGCAATGACAAACCTGTGTTCAAAATTTTGATTGATTTTAGCATTTACTTTTCTTATCAGCGTCTGATTACGGTCCTTACATCGTAACTGTAACCTCACCGAATGGCAGTTTGTGATTATAAACCTAGAAAAATTAGTTCAAAAATTTTATTTTTTGTTTATACTTATAAGGTCATCAAAATTTTCAATGTCCACGATTATTTTCTGATATTTAATACATTTTCAAACAATTCTGGAGGTGTAAAAAATAGTGTGCGTTTTATTTTTTATTATTTCTTTATTATCAAAAGTTAATGGTTTTAGAGATCTGCCCATATATGTCTTGTAAATTTAAAACTGTTGGTGAAATGAAGTGTTCCTATCGATTTCTTAAAAATGCATTGGAATCAATACCTCCCTGTTCTTTATATATAAATACTTATGAGTTAGACCTTGCTCTGCTTTTATTTAAAATTTAAAATTTAAAGAAATTCTTAACCATTATACACTCAAGGGTTACTCCATTCAATTTATTATAGAAGAAATGCTTCTGAAATACTGTTACTAGCTTAGATTGTAATCAGACAGTGAATTCTAGATAGACTAATGATAAATTTTAAGAAAAATGTTATCCATTTATTTAAATTGGACTAAATTCCCATCTCACTAAAAAAAAAAATTTTTCGTAACTATTTATGTATTCAATTACTCGGAGCCAGGCCTCAAAGTTCAAATGTCTGTTTCTTGCTAATTTAAGGCCGATATTTTGGTTACAACAAAAAAAAACTACACACATGCTGATTTTTTAGACACTACTCATTAATATTTATTAACAGAAGTATATATCATTAAGGTTCACTGTTTGTACGAGAAAATATTTTGACTGCCAACGTCTTAGAAAATAACCTTATTTCAAAGGCGTACGAATGATCTTTGACCTTGGATCCAAAGGTCATCTGAAAGTATTTATGTCTTAATAGTTGGTTTAGACTAGTTGAAGACAAAATAATGTCCAGCTCAGTGGTCCACTAATTTTGCAAAAAGTATTATAAATAAATGTGGTTTTTAAATTTTTAAAAAATTCCTGAGGATCTTCAACTTTTAACACTCAAAACCCCAAGGAAAATATCGCAAAAAAAACACGCGTCTAATAGTTTTAAATAAAAAACATAAAATTTTCTCCAAATTTCAATAACAATCAAAAATAATGCCAAGAATCTAATCCTACCTCACTCTTAAAAAATGTTGGCTGTTAAGTAATTTTACAACAAAAACTTAGAGAAAATTAAGATAAAAAGATATGAGATGAAATTTAATAAAAAACAAAATATTGTTTGAAGAAAAAACAAATAACAGGTTTCATCAACTTACATCAGGAAACATAATTAAACTATATCAGCAATAAATAAAGGCAGTGTATAAGGTTATATTATATATTTAATTAACGTGCTTTATTACTTTTTAGTTAAAATTTATTTACTAGCTCAAATCGCCTTGTTCATTGTCTTCTAAAATAAACATTTGCTTTAATATCTGAAAAATAAAGACGCAGCAAATAAAATAATGAGGCAAAATTTTTTTTTTTGATTTTGATATAGATAGATGATGGCTAGATTAAGACCTTAATTGAGTTCTATTAATTTTCTCTATTGGAAAATCTGTCAAAGGCAAGGCAAAGAAAACTTTCAGATGTTTGGTAATTACATTAATGTTTCCGATAAAATGCAGGCAATGGGAGTAAACGGTTTCAATTCAGGGAGTAAACTTTTCTAATAGCGTAGATTGTGCAATTTATCTTTTTGATCTCTTCAATTAATTACATATTTCAGAGTACATATATTATTTGTTAGTTATAAATAGTGTTTTTTTTTTAATTCTGCCTGAATATCTTTAGATGGAAGAAATTTTTTAAATTAAGGAATAATTAGCTTCCGCTGCAGCCAGATCATATCATCCATAATTGGAATTTTGTTTCATTTCAGATTTTCTATATTTTTAAAGGAAAATATGTTAGATATGCCTAAGAATAAAAATTTAAAAATATTGCTTTCTGCAATTTTTTCCAAATTTTCTATGAAGTCATTCTGTCATTCTGTTATATATATATATATATATATATATATATATATATATATATATATATATATATATATATATATATATATATATATATATATATATATATATATATATATATATATATATATATATATATATATATATATATATATATATATATATAAGAAAAGTAAAGGCATGTAATAGAATCTTAAATAATCAAGAAGTACATATAAACACAATAAACTACAAAAAAAATTACGTTAAATCATCTAGAGTGATCCATTTCTCTTTTTCTTGCTTTTTTCATTTTTGTTTTCATGCAATTTTTGTATTTAGGCAACTACACTATTTACTAGCTATAGTTGGTACTACGCAGAATCATAAGATTCTATAATCGCATTTCAAAATTGCAGCAAAAGCGACAATGCTATGGTTTAACAAGTTCTTAAATTGTCATCAGTGTGCAATTTTTATATTTTTTCTAAATTCAAGTTTTGAATATTACTTAATTATTTACCTTGTTTATAGTACAATTATTCCATTACTTTCAAATTGCTCCTAATTCAGCATTGTTGCCGATCTAGTTGAACCATAGTGAAGTATTCTTAACTTCTAGAAAATATGAAAAAACTTATAACGAATTTAAAGTTGTAGCAAAAGTGAGCGGTATTACACTGTTCAACATGCATTAAAATCACTTACAGATTATAATCAGTGAACAATTTTAACGTTTTTTCTCAATTTCAATTTCTAACGGTGTATCATTTTTTTTAATGCTTCTGAACTACATTTTTTTCATTGTTTCTAATTCGGCCTTGTCTTCATTCAAGTTAAACTTAGTATCATGATATTAACTGAACAGTCCAGTCACATGAATGTGGTCACCACGTATTTTCAACGCTAGTGTATAAAACTGATTACAAGAGGCAGGTGGCAGCACATTTCAGTAGAGTGAAAAAAAAGTTTCTGGAAAATCACAAAGCATTGCAATCATTGGTGGAGTGCAGAAACGGCACGATTTATCCAACGTCCAAAAACGGCTTGATCATTCGTCTTCGGGCCAAGGAGGAAAGAATTCCCGAAGCAGTTTTTTTTCATGCCACTGTGGCAAAAGTATACCGTGTACGACAAAATAACTTTATCAAAAATCAGTGACTTAGCAAATGCGGTGACCCAAGTGCCATGGATAACAGAGGTGAATGACAGTTGCGGAGATGCATTCGTAGGACTAGACATGCAATCTTTGCCCACCTTGATCACCCAGATCAACCAAAGGCTACTAAATGTGTCTCCTCAATGGCGGTTCAGCGAACGTTGCTGCTTATAGGTTCCCTTCGAAGACGTCTGGTTAATGCGTCTATGCTGACCGCTGTTCATTGGTGAGGAAAGCTTTAACTAGAACACCAGAACCACAACAGGTCGTCCTCTGATTACCGACAAATGGCTTTTTCAGACAAATGAGTCACATTTTATGGTTAATTGGAGATGTGGATGTAGAAACTTCTGGAAGCTAAACCCTTGCAACATTTTCTAAACATTTTCTAAGCTGGAGGAAGGAATATTACTTTCGGGTCATTGTGGAATGCACGGCAGATCAACAGAAGTAAGCATCTTATATAAGGATCTTACTAAGGATCGCATCTACATATGAATTGCTTTTCCTCAAAATGATGGCATCTAGCAGCAGGACAATACAATGTGCCATACAGCTCGCAACGTACGTGCGTGGTTCGAAGAGCAACAGGATGAGTTTACTTTACTCCCTCAGCCACACACACACACACACACACACACACATATATATATATATATATATATATATATATATATATATATATATATATATATATATTCGATTCAATTTCAATATCTTATACTGTGCAAGCTGTGTTGTAATACCTCTGTATCTCTCCAAATTTAATGTTGAAAAACCCTATAAATTTTGTGAAAGAACACATTTTTTTTAAGTTAACAATAAAACGAGCTTTCTTATATAATTTAAAGGGTGTTGTTCAATAGCTCTAAGTAGTAAATGCAAAAATTATACCAAAATCCCTCACCTGTACACCATTCCTTAAATATTTTTGCCTCGGGAACTCAAATGTTAGCTCGTTTTCCTTTCGTCTGTAGTTGTTTACAATTGATAACGTATTGGTATCTGATAACATACTGTCTTCCCTGTTACTATCCATTTGCAGAAACTTAAGTTCGCTATTCTACGTATGTATGTTTTTAGTTGTGAAATTGAGATATTTATATTTTAATTTTCAAATCTATATAAATATAAAACATTTTTTTATTTTTAATTTTTTCTTGAAGAGTTCTTCCTTAATAGTCTCTATGCTACTCGTGTGTTTAAGTGGCAAACTTATTTTATTTTAAGAATTAGTGTAGGTGTGCAACCTAAGTATGCTTACTTTACTTTGTCGCTTAAAAATAACTTAACAGATTTTTTTGTGTAACATATCTTAATGCAATCATAAATTTTAGTGTTACTAAATAATATAAATAACAGACATGGTGGTTGATAACGGTTACTTTATACTAAGGCTTCTAAAGGAACATTCTAGGCGTTTCACAGCACCAGGAAGTGTTCGGGGGTTCTAGTGTTGTGGAACACTTACAGGAACACCACGTTGACGTGGAATAGTTACCAGTTTTGGTGTTGAGATGCATGAAAGTGTTTCACAATGTACTTGTCTAGATGGCAATTATTGACCTCCTCTTTTACGCTTTCCTACTGGCGAATCCCATGCATTTTGACTCTCTCTTTTATTTTGCAATGTGTAAGTAAACAAATTTTAAAAAAATACGACCATCCAAAATTTAGACACGAAATTATGCTAAGATTAGTTATATTTAAACCCACTAGTGAAATATACTATTATTCCGAAACATTACTTATCTTTATTTTACAAATGCTAGAGTAAGTGCATAACCAAACAAAAACCATAATTGAAACATAACACGTTCCTTAAAATAAACTATTTCTTAACACAATTAAATTATGCATTATATAATCATTAAACATTCTTTTACAAAGCTTAAATTTACAAATTAATTAAATATGACGATGAGCGCAGTATTCTTTCTAAGCTCAAGTTAATAACTAAGTGATGTATTAATTTTAAAATTTTCATAAGCAAAGTATACTTTAATTTTTCGTTTTACCTTGAAGAAGAAATTGTTTGTTTAGGAAAAGTTAATTAAGAAAAGTACTTTAAGAGGGAAACTTCTTTAGAATAGTTATTTTACTAAAATGTGCTTTTAGTATTTTAAGTGACTTCAGTAACTTATATATATAAATATTATTAAAAAAATGCTTATTTATTTTAACTGGAAAAAATCGTCTTTTGCAAATTAATTCTGAAGAAAAGTAAATATCTAAAACTAAAAAAAAAATTTATTCTCTTTATGGTTATTTAAAGAGAAAATTAATAAATTAATATAGCACCAACGACTTTTATTTTTTCAGTTTTTTGAGACTACGCAAATGATCTAAATTATTGTTTAAAAAAATACCATCACAGTGAAAAAAGAAAATAAAGTCAGTTTTTTAAGAGTCAGACAACGTTGGATATACTTGAAATTTATCATTTCGCTCACATTTTTAGGAAATGCTGTTTATATATTTTTGCAACTATATGTTGTTAGAACTACATGTTATTGTTATATGTATATGCTGTTATAGCTATTAAAGACTGTTTCTTTTAATTTATTTAAAACTTGTATTTCTAAGAGGGGTGCCAGAGCTAAAAATAAGCTGACATTTTAAGAAAAACACGTCGATTAATAAATGGCAATACTTTAAGTGCCAAAAGTAGTTGGTGGCAATTAGGCTTATTTTGTGTTCTGCTACTTCCACACAAGCTATTGAAACATTAAAATTTTCGCCAAATGTGAAGTATATCATTAATATATAATTTTGTAACAAAAACATTTTGTAAATCTGTAACTCTGATTTGAAATTTATCTATATCAAATGTGAAGGTGAAAAAAAATCGCACGCACACACATATGAAATATAAAAATATTCAATGAATAAGTAAAGATATAAAACTATTCAATGAATAAAGAAGCAATCTGAAAGAAACAATGAAAGCAGCTCAAAGGACTGGTGAGCAAAACAAGCAGAGGTAGCTGATCAAGTTATGTTTAAGTCATTTGATTCTGTATGAAAAAATATAACTTATTTGAGAAATTAGAATTTATATAGGTATAGTAAGATCTTTTTAATAATAAAAAAACTGCATTAGCTGAGTTTATAAAAATAATTCCCCAAACCATGAATAAAAGTAAGTTATTTTGTAATTTTACTGTTGTATATTTTTTAATGGAGAAAATAATACATTTAAATAAATGACGCCCGAATCAAGCAAATGCAGTTAGAAAAAATTTTCAACAATTGTCAGCTAGTACTTTCTCAAAAGACTGCAGGGTATTAGTTTTTTTTTTGTCTTAAAAATCTTTTTCTTAAGGAAATATTGAGAAGTAATTAAGAATGTAAGAGAAAATGAACGTTAAATTATTTTTTTCCTTGTAATATCAAGAAAAAAAGTTCGAGAGGGATTCCTAATTCTTCAAAAAAGATCACTGCCGTCTTACTATTAGTTCAAAGATATATTTTGCCTCAGTAATTTTCTCACACTTTTTTTTTCTCTTTTACTGGAGGAAGTCATCAAGAAGTTGAGGAAAAAATTTTCTTCTTATTCGCTCTGTATAAAAGAGAAAATGCTACACACAAGAAGAAAAATGAATCTTCTCACTGAGGATTCTTATCAAGACTTGGCATTAAAAGTAATCTGTCTCGATAGAAAATGTTGTTGAGATTTCACCAGACATTGGAGTCATTTCTTATCAACTATAATGTAAAAACTAATAAAACTATTCACATAAATACGCATAGTGGAGAATCAATCGCCAACTGATTTAAATCTGCTTTACCACACTGTAAAAATTATCAGGTATGTTTTCGAAAATAATTGGCAGTTAATGTATTTAGTTTAAATAAGTAAAATCTTATGATAAAAAAAAAAGACTTTTTTAAGAATTTAGAAAAATTTCAATAAAAGTCAGAAATCTATTTGAAATTATCATGAGACCTATGTATCTGACGAATTCCAAAAGTTTGCAGCAAATGCCTAACGTTTCAGGAATAAAGAAGCAACTTTAAGTTGAGGAAGAGTTATGCTTCCTCAAGTAATATATTAAATAGATCTAGAAGTGCCACCTAGCGTGCGAGATGGATTGTACAAGATTTTCGGGTAATAATGTGTAGAATTTTAGCTCTGTCATCACTATCGATATGAGAGAATTGCGTTTTCTCGTAATTTCTATTAGCCAATTAAGGACTGCATGAAGTACAAACTCCGAATTTTAGAAAGGAATGAAGGAAATGTGTGTTGTAAGCATGCGTTGTTGCAAGACTAACAAATTTGTCCTGTCAGAAAATGACCTCATACGAGACAATTAATTATACTATGCAAGACAAATAGCATAAACTATACAGGGCGATGTCTTCCGACTATTCGGGACGAACATTTTCATAAACAAATCATTACACCTCAATCTTGAGATACTAAATGAATTTGTAGCATATCTAAATTTTTTTGAAACTCAAATGCATTCATGCATGAGAGGACTAAAATCTTTTAGATCACTATTGATGAAAGTGGTACTAAAGCCATTAAATTCTGTTGAGAGTGCAGTGGAAAACAAAGAGGAGTAGATAATTATAGAAAGATAATTATACAATATTGTTAAGTTAATTATACGAAATTTCTTAGTTTAATTATTTAAACGAATTGGATTTGCTGTTTTTTAATTTCATCTTCTTAATTAACGATTTGAGATATATAGATAGAATATCCGCTTTTTCCTCGTTAAAAAATTTAATTTTAAAATTAACTTTTTTTGCTTCATTTCTGACCGAGATTCTAAAGATATATATTTTAGGTTGGTGATTAAGAAACACATTTTACAATATTTTGTTATTGGAGATATGAAAGTTGTTTCATAAAAACATTTCTGAATGTTTTCGTTCTAAATGTGAGTTAATTCTATCAATGATCTAACATTCTCATCTCCAGTTTCATTTTATATAAAAATAAAAAAGCCATAGAAAAACTGTCATATTGTTATTTTCCTTAAACAATCAAATCCCGTCGTCATATTAATTTACTTTTTAATCATTTTTTTTCTATCCGTCATTCTTCAATTCACCCTCATGCAAACCAGAAAAGTAAACTATATACTTTAAACAGCTTTTAATTTTATTTCCCATACTTTTAAATAAAAAAAAAGAATCGGAATATTTATGAATTCTGTTAGAAAATTCGGAAATACTTTATTTAATTGCGAATGTCTGCGAAAAACAATTCTCCACATCAATTCTACTTCTCTGATTGAAATTCTTTGAATTGAATTTCTTCTCTTCTGAGCGCAGAGTAAATACGAGACACATACTGGAAGATTATTTACCTTTACTTACCAAGAAAGTCTGATTAACTTTTTCTTACTTCATTTTTGACCGAGATTTTAAAAATATATATTTAGGGTGGTGATTACGAAACACTTTTTACATTATTTTGGTATTAGAGGTATGAAAGTTGTTTCATACAAATGTTTTCAAAAGTTTTTTCCATCTAAATACGGGTTAATTTTATCAATGCTCAAACAATCTCATCTATGGCTTCATTTTATATAAAAATAAAAAAGCCATAGTAAAACTGTCCTGTTGTTGTTTTTCTTAAACAATCAAATCTCATCTTCAAATTAATTTACTTTTTAGTGATTTTTTTATATAATCCGCCATTCTTTGATTCACCCTCATGCAAACTAGAAAAGTAAACTATATACTTCAAACAGCTTATAATTTTATTTCCCATACTTAAATAAAATAATAAATAAAAAAAGAATTGGAGTATTCATGAATTCTGTTAGAAAATTTCGGAAATACTTTATTTAATTGCGAATGTCTGCGAAAAGCAATTCTCTTCATCAATTCTACTTCTCTGATTGAAATTCTTTGAATTGAATTTCTTCTCTTCTGAGCGCAGAGTAAATACGGGACACATACTGGAAGATTATTTACCTTTACTTACCAAGAAAGTCTGACGAACATCAAACAAATCATTGACAGCTTTATTTTTCTTATGTGTTTTCTTTATTTTCCTTATCTTTATTTGAGAGAGAAAAAAATGAAACGGATTTAAAGTAATAATAGATAAATGAATTTATAATGAATTATTTGAAATTTAACTAGTTATAAGACTAGAATATTTCCTTTTCTTAAGAAGAGAATATAGAAATAGACTTAAAGTAATAAATATATGAATGTATTATTAATGAAGTCTTACTAAATTAGAATTATAACGTTATTAAAGTTTTACAAATAATAACATAGAAGTCTTACAAACAAATTTTTTTTAATTGGCAATGTTTTTACTGACCATGTCAAGAGTCACAGTTATTCAGTAATTTTATTATTTAATGACTGATTTCTGCCTTCATAAGAAAAATTAGCCAAAAATTAATTTTAAAACTATTAGATTTTATTTCTTTGTTCTTAAAGTATAAGTAAGTTGCAAGCTAGATTTCACTTTATTAGCTATTTGAATATATGTAAGCTGTAAGTTAGAGTTTGTATTATCTGTTGCCATAGTGATATTAAAGGGAAAAAAATTGTGTTAAATAAAAGTGTCATGCTTCTTATTTTTTGTAAGAAGGAAGTCAGAATAATTTTATTTTAGCTGTGTAGTAGTTTTTAGTGTAGAACGATAGAACATTGCACTTTCTGGTAGACTCTCTTAACACTTAAAACTAGAAAGGAAAGACTAGACTAAACATTGTTGTATACCTGAAGAGGCTAATTTGGCCCTTCCCAGGTTGTTTAGATTGAATAGACATCTGAAATCTTAAAATATAATCATAGTTAATTTATTAAACAAATCTATTATAGACATCATCGTTAAAATTCTATGCCATTTCACCCAGTTTGGTTCAGGAAAACATAGGCTTAAACTGAACACTACTTTTAATTTTTTTTATATTTAGTTTCTTAGATGATTGAGTTTCTTTTTCTCAATAAATAACACAAAAAAATAAACAGCAGTTTTTCCACTCCGCAGTTTTGAAGCTATTCTACATTCAACTGCAAAATTCGTGTAAGGCAATCATAACTTTAAAAATACTTCTATTATTCTGCAGCTCATGTGAAGTAGTTCAACTGCAATTTATCTCAAAAAGAATTTTGAGCTCTTGTCTACAAAACTACTGTAGTTTATTTTAGGTCACTTTCAAATCATAAAGTCAAAATTTAATGAAATTTTAAATCCGTGTTCATACTTCAATAAGTTTGAAGTAACTATATAGTCATTGTTTCATAAGTATATTTTCTGATGTATCTGTAGAAAAATTAAAATATTTTGCATTGTTGTAAATTTCAGAATGAGAGAGTCATCTGCCAATCGAGTAGACTTGGATGTCTTCAATCTTGCTTTCCTCGTTAGTAAATTTTCTACTTTATGTAACGTTTCTGTTATTTTTTCCTGATTATCTATTTATTTTTAATTATTAATTTCTTATATTTAGGTAATTTTTCCAAACATATAATGGTTGGATATGTAACGTACGCTGTCTGTATATATAAAAGAAAAAAGGCATGGAATACATATTTAACTTAATTGCAATTATTTTTCAATATAGAATGTCGGTAATACTTAAGTACGATTTTTATACAATTTTATTATTTAGTAATTTTAGTAACTTTATTAATAATTTAGTTTTTATTAATATTTTATTTATTTATAAATTACTTAAAAAAAATTGATTTTATACAAAATTATAGTGAAAAACATATTTTAGTAAAATGTAAGTAGTTAATATTACTTATTTTTTTTATTCCGATTCATACTAAACTAGAGCTATTCCAGAGCTAAAATTATGCTTTTCATTTTGCCTAATCAAAATAAATTTTTTAGTTTGGGTTTTGTTTATCTAAAGCATTCAATATCTAAAGTATTCAAATATGTAAATATTTGAATTTGAAAATTGCTATTTTATCCCAGATTTCTTAGCTTCAAACATTTACTCTCTCAAACTCTTTCAAAAATTTATTAATTCTAAAATCTGTCTTAAATTTAGATAATTTAAAGCAATATACCTTTTTTATTACTTAAAAATAAAGCTTTTCAAATAAAACAAATGATATAATAAAAATGTAGCTCGCAGTATTTTCAATCGAACTTAACAGAGCATAAGACTTAAGGAACTGCTGATTTTTAAAAATTCTCTCTAAAAACTTCAAAAAAGTATGACAAATCCGTATGCTAAGATGAAAAACTCAAAAGATCTACATTGTTGAGAATTTCATTTAATTGTTATCTTACCTAATTCAACCAAAGCAATCAAATAACCATTAAAAAAAAGACGATATTCAGATTCTATTAACTGTGAGAAAATCGTTTATTAACTGATTTCACCTAGTATTATTAAGCAGACACGAATTTAATCCACGCAAATTAGGCCCACCTTATGAAACCATTTAGCTCCTTGCAGAGAGGATGTAGCCGAGCTATAGACGAGAAAGCTAAACGACCGGCAGAATGAGAGTTCGAATCGCAGCGAAATCTTCTTATTTCGTACTCTCCTTCAGCATAGACAGTTTTCTGCACTCTCAAATTGATGCCTCTGATTATTAGAATAAATGCAAAATAAAATTTTTCTAAAAAAGAAAAAGTATAGTATTTTCCATCTCTCACGATAGATGGCACCACTAAGTAATCTAACAGCTCTGCATATTTACTGTAAAATTTTTGAGGTTGGTACTACTACAGAATTCCTCCAGCTAACTAACTGAAGTAAATTTGCTATGTTTCTACCTCAAAAATTTCGTAGCGGAATCAGCCACATCACCGCAGTCTTCAAACTGCATTTTTATAATAATTTTTCTGTAGTTTATTTTTAGTTGGGAATAATTATGCATATATTGAAATGATTTTGTTTGATTTTGTTAACAAAAATAAGGTACCTTCTACCTACAAAAGATAACCGTACGGCTAAATCTGCCTGGAGTGAAGGCATACCTACCTAAATACCTAAGAAGCTACTCTGGTCCCTCCTGACATTAAAGCTATAAAGCTCTCTATATATATATTTAAAAAACTAAGACATAGATGAATAAATGCTCTTTTAAAGTGTATTGAATTATGAAAAGTCAGAAATACTTACAACTTTCAGTAAGTTATTTTTTCGAAATTACAGGGCAACAAAAAACGAGAGGGCCAAATTGGCCGTATTATACTTGATTCAGAATCTAGTAAAATTATTGAAGTAGAAGTTAGTACAAGAAATCAAAATTAAAACTGTTTTTAACTATAATTAAAATTTGCTTGTAGACAAATGATTGCTTGAATAGACGCTATTGTACATCATAAAAACTGTTGCGTAATACCGATACGAATTTGGTGTTTAAAAATTCCAAAAATAGTTGGAATTTGGAAGCCCTTAGACGACAATAGTGGTTTGTTTTTATCTCGAGCACAAGAAGGTGAGCCTTTATTTTCACCTCGCATGATGCTGAACATTCTACAAACACAGAAACTCTTATAAAAAGCATTAATTTTTTTAGTTGTGAAATACAGATAATTATGTTATTCTCATTATATTGACACAAATCTGTTAATAATATTAAAAAGTTTCATTATTAAATAATGTATTTATTAGTTTCCATTTTTTTCGTGTTTGGTTTCTTGGTTAGAATTCATATTAATATTCTCTATCGTGTATGTTTGGTTAACAAACTAATTTTATTTTAAGAAATACTGTATATATACAACCTAAATTAATGATTCTTACTTCATATTGTATTGTAAAAATAGCTTTACTGACTCTTATGTGCATCATATCTTACTGTGATGTTACTGTTATCTTCTTCTTGCGTTACTTTTGTTGTGTACTGTTCTATCTAACTATTATCTTACTGTTATGATAAGAAAAAGGTGGTGGCTAGTTCACGCAGAACATTATCCGCTTGGTTCTAGATAGAGTGGAACATCTGGATCCAGCAGTTGTGTAATGATTTTTACTACACCACTACGGGTTAAAGCAGTTGCCATTATATTTGGTGTTATGTTGCATGTTATGTTATGCCACTACGTTTGGTTTTTGGTGTCTACAAGTTTCTGCAGAGCAATAAAAATTGAAATTCTTATCGTTTTTAATTCTTTATTTCTCTAGCCATTATTTTAATTGCTCTAGCGATTAAACTGCAAAATATTTTTATACCTGTTTAATTAATCTATAATTTTTAAAAAGGGTGATGCAATTCAACGTAAAATCTAACTTGTTAACGGATGCATCAATTTCAATACCTGAATAAATTGAAACCTATATTGCAAATATTTCTATGCCTATAATATTCCTAATCCTATATTTCTATGCCTCTTATCCAACTAACCTCAATTGTCGTTTTTCTTACTCCAGAAATGCCCAAATTGTTTTGTTGGTATTACGTCATCATTAAACACCAAAAATATTTTCTTTAAAAAAATAATAATTTAAAAATTTGAAGAATTTTACTTACTTTGAAATTTACCACTTTCTTTAATGTTTATAACTTTTCTTCAATTTCTTCTCAGATAAGACTTTAATCTAAGGTAACTTTAAATAAACTATCCTACGTATTATCTTTTCCACATTCTCCCTTTTACCACGTTTTTAAACTATTTTCAAATTACGTTGCTGACTCAAGGGCGAGGTTTAAGAAAAATCTGTTTGTAGAGTATAAGACTCCAAATGTAACGCATTCTTTCTTATTTCAGAGTAGAAAACTAATACTAAAGATTCTACCCAAAAAGAAGTAAGTGTGTGGAAAAAGAAATAAATAAATTTTCACAAAGGAAGCTATCTTACGGGTGATGATTGGGAAGAAAATTGGAATTCTGTTTGCAATCATCTCACATTCTTTTCTCTATGTAGTAACAATTTTCACACCAAGTTATTCTCGCGATCTTGCATATTTTCGTAATGTATGCAAACTATTCAACTATTTTTACGTATGGTTCATATTTCACTGTATAGTTTCCATTATTATGGCTTAGAAAGAGAAATTAAAATAACTTTTCCTTCTATCAGTATATATTTGATCTTCATTGTATTTTTTGTATAAAATTAAAATAAGCAGCTTTTAATTTCTTGAATCAAAATATATTTTGGACGGAACAGTTTCTTAATTGACAACTTGACAGAAGGAAAAGCTTTTAAGAAAATAATGTATATTATTGGTAAAAATTTAGATGGATTTTCGTAATCATCTTAGAAATTGAACTGATTTTAAATATCTGTTTAAAATCAGTTCAATTCTAAGAAAGAGAAATTAAAATAACTTTTCCTTCTATCAGTATATATTTGATCTTCATTGTATTTTTTGTATAAAATTAAAATAAGCAGCTTTTAATTTCTTGAATCAAAATATATTTTGGACGGAACAGTTTTTTAATTGACAACTTGACAGAAGGAAAAGCTTTTAAGAAAATTATGTATATTATTGGTAAAAATTTAGATGGATCTTCGTAATCATCTTAGAAGTTGAACTGATTTTAAACATCTGTTTAGTTGAATTTATCAAAACTTAATTGAAAATAGTTACAAATGTGATAAAGTATAATTTAGTGACAAAATAGGCACATCGAGGAGGTAAAGCAACAAAATCGCAAAATAAAACACTATAGAACCAAGTATTCTCGTGATCTTGCATATTTTTGTAATGTATGCAAACTATTCGACTATTTTTACGTATGGTTCATATTTCGTTGTATAGTTTCCATTATTATGGCTCAGGAAGACAAGTTAAAATAACTTTTCCTTTAATCAGTATATATTTAATCTTCATTGTATTTTTTGTGTATCGGGAGAAAATTAAAATAAGCAGCTTTTAATTTCTTAAATCTAAATACTTTTAGACAAAAGAGTTTCTTAATTGACAACTTGACAGAAGGAAAAGCTTTTAAGAAAATAATGTATATTATTGGTAAAAATTTAGATGGATTTTCGTAATCATCTTAGAAATTGAACTGATTTTAAATATCTGTTTAAAATCAGTTCAATTCTAAGAAAGAGAAATTAAAATAACTTTTCCTTCTATCAGTATATATTTGATCTTCATTGTATTTTTTGTATAAAATTAAAATAAGCAGCTTTTAATTTCTTGAATCAAAATATATTTTGGACGGAACAGTTTTTTAATTGACAACTTGACAGAAGGAAAAGCTTTTAAGAAAATTATGTATATTATTGGTAAAAATTTAGATGGATCTTCGTAATCATCTTAGAAGTTGAACTGATTTTAAACATCTGTTTAGTTGAATTTATCAAAACTTAATTGAAAATAGTTACAAATGTGATAAAGTATAATTTAGTGACAAAATAGGCACATCGAGGAGGTAAAGCAACAAAATCGCAAAATAAAACACTATAGAACCAAGTATTCTCGTGATCTTGCATATTTTTGTAATGTATGCAAACTATTCGACTATTTTTACGTATGGTTCATATTTCGTTGTATAGTTTCCATTATTATGGCTCAGGAAGACAAGTTAAAATAACTTTTCCTTTAATCAGTATATATTTAATCTTCATTGTATTTTTTGTGTATCGGGAGAAAATTAAAATAAGCAGCTTTTAATTTCTTAAATCTAAATACTTTTAGACAAAAGAGTTTCTTAATTGACAACTTGACAGAAGGAAAAGCTTTTAAGAAAATAATGTATATTATTGGTAAAAATTTAGATGGATTTTCGTAATCATCTTAGAAATTGAACTGATTTTAAATATCTGTTTAAAATCAGTTCAATTCTAAGAAAGAGAAATTAAAATAACTTTTCCTTCTATCAGTATATATTTGATCTTCATTGTATTTTTTGTATAAAATTAAAATAAGCAGCTTTTAATTTCTTGAATCAAAATATATTTTGGACGGAACAGTTTTTTAATTGACAACTTGACAGAAGGAAAAGCTTTTAAGAAAATTATGTATATTATTGGTAAAAATTTAGATGGATCTTCGTAATCATCTTAGAAGTTGAACTGATTTTAAACATCTGTTTAGTTGAATTTATCAAAACTTAATTGAAAATAGTTACAAATGTGATAAAGTATAATTTAGTGACAAAATAGGCACATCGAGGAGGTAAAGCAACAAAATCGCAAAATAAAACACTATAGAACCAAGTATTCTCGTGATCTTGCATATTTTTGTAATGTATGCAAACTATTCGACTATTTTTACGTATGGTTCATATTTCGTTGTATAGTTTCCATTATTATGGCTCAGGAAGACAAGTTAAAATAACTTTTCCTTTAATCAGTATATATTTAATCTTCATTGTATTTTTTGTGTATCGGGAGAAAATTAAAATAAGCAGCTTTTAATTTCTTAAATCTAAATACTTTTAGACAAAAGAGTTTCTTAATTGACAACTTGACAGAAGGAAAAGCTTTTAAGAAAATAATGTATATTATTGGTAAAAATTTAGATGGATTTTCGTAATCATCTTAGAAATTGAACTGATTTTAAATATCTGTTTAAAATCAGTTCAATTCTAAGAAAGAGAAATTAAAATAACTTTTCCTTCTATCAGTATATATTTGATCTTCATTGTATTTTTTGTATAAAATTAAAATAAGCAGCTTTTAATTTCTTGAATCAAAATATATTTTGGACGGAACAGTTTTTTAATTGACAACTTGACAGAAGGAAAAGCTTTTAAGAAAATTATGTATATTATTGGTAAAAATTTAGATGGATCTTCGTAATCATCTTAGAAGTTGAACTGATTTTAAACATCTGTTTAGTTGAATTTATCAAAACTTAATTGAAAATAGTTACAAATGTGATAAAGTATAATTTAGTGACAAAATAGGCACATCGAGGAGGTAAAGCAACAAAATCGCAAAATAAAACACTATAGAACCAAGTATTCTCGTGATCTTGCATATTTTTGTAATGTATGCAAACTATTCGACTATTTTTACGTATGGTTCATATTTCGTTGTATAGTTTCCATTATTATGGCTCAGGAAGACAAGTTAAAATAACTTTTCCTTTAATCAGTATATATTTAATCTTCATTGTATTTTTTGTGTATCGGGAGAAAATTAAAATAAGCAGCTTTTAATTTCTTAAATCTAAATACTTTTAGACAAAAGAGTTTCTTAATTGACAACTTGACAGAAGGAAAAGCTTTTAAGAAAATAATGTATATTATTGGTAAAAATTTAGATGGATTTTCGTAATCATCTTAGAAATTGAACTGATTTTGAACATCTGTTTAGTTGAATTTATCAAAACTTAATTGAAAATAGTTACAAATGTGATGAAGTATAATTTAGTGACAAAATAGGCACATCGAGGAGGTAAAGCAACAAAATCTCAAAATAAAACACTATAGAACCAAGTATTCTCGTGATCATATTAATTTTTGTAACGTATGCAAATTATTCAACTATTTTTACGTATGGTTCATATTTCGTTGTATAGTTTCCATTATTATGGCTCAGGAAGACAAGTTAAAATAACTTTTCCTTTAATCAGTATATATTTAATCTTCATTGTATTTCTTGTATATCGGGAGAAAATTAAAATAAGCAGCTTTTAATTCTTAAATCTAAATACTTTTTGGACAAAAGAGTTTCTTAATTGACAACTAGACGGAAGGAAAAGCTTTTAAGCAAATAATGTACAATATTGGTAAAAATTTAGATGGATTTTCCATATCATCTTAGAAATTGAACTTATTTTAAACATCTAGCGAGTTGAATTTATCAAAACTTAATTGAAAATAGTTACAACTGTAATAAAGTGTAATAAAGTGACAAAATAGGCAAATCGAGATGGTGAAGCAACAAAATCGCAAATAAACCACTATAGAAGGTAATTTAATATCTCAAATGCGATTTTATGATTGTTAATTTTATGATTGCGATTAAATTTTATTGTTACTGTGATACATAGCTAAAAAATTATAACTATCAAATGTGGGAAATACGAAATTCTCATATTTTAGGGAGAATAAGATGTCTTTAAATTTAAATGATTCGGAAGAAAATTGTAATGTTTAAAAAATAGGCCATATTTTAACAAACACCAACATATGCTAGTAAAAATGATGTATTAAGTGATAAAAATTCGTTTAAATTAAATTCGATACATGTGTGTAAGAATTTTAAAAAATAACTTAATTTTAAACTAATAATACGAAACACACTCATCAAATAAATACCTATAATAAAATTTTATTAAAGTACATTTAACTGTCAACTAAGGCTTATAATTAATAAGATTTTGACAGCAGTTTTTACAAAATATAAGAATTAAAAGAAATGAAGGTATGGAGACTATGTCTGTATATTGGCAATTATCACAATATTATAAAAATTCTAAGTATTTAATAACCTATGGTGAATCTAATCTCGGTTTTTAAACTTTTAATTTAAAAGTGCAAGCTAACGTTAGAAAACTTGCAATTTTCTTAGGAAAAAAATTGGAACCATATTTTTCAAATTTTCATGCATTCTATGAATACTGGATAAACATTCTTATAATTCCTTTTAAAGAAAATAAATATATAAAATATTGGTAAATACACTTATCAATCTTAAAGTTGGTTCATGAACAATATAAAGCTCCTCAACTGTATTTCAAAATCTTCAAGTATACTTCAAACTCTCAAATAAATATGAAAGGAAACGAGAACTTCAAGAACTATAAAAAGTTTGATTTCTTATAAATTGTAAAAAACAAAGAATATAAAAAAATGTTCTCTATTTTCCAAACTATTTTCGAGAAAACGTTATTTTTATTTATAAAGATGAGCAGAACATGAACCTAACAGAAAGTTCATTCGAAATGAAAAAATAAACATTGTATTCGAAGCTAGAGCAAAATATAATCATCCTGTAAAAATAATTTTAAAAGGCGAACAGATAGCAAATTATAATTCAAAACCTTTATCTTTTTGAAATTGAGAAAAGTCTTTCCCTTTAATCACATTTTACTACTAAATTTGAAACTAATTGATGACTTGTTTGATAATTTTTATATGCGAGGAGAAACCTTTTTTAAAGATTTGTAATTATTATAAATTTTAATTATATTTGAAATACTGTATTCCTATGAAATCGATATACAGTACGTCCCAAATAAAGCGCATCCCGGAAAAACAAATCATGAGCAAAGGTGAAAAGGAATGTTTATTGAATACAAATTACAAAAATATCGAATTATTGTTATCTATATTGTTTTATAACCGTCGTTAAACAACCGACCCAAATTTGAATTTACGACTACTAATGTCCATCTCTATAGCCTTGAAACTCTGGATCCAATCCAGAAGACAGGGGAACTCCTGTATCGAGTATTGGGAGACATTTGCTTTCGTGAAGGACTTTTTTGATGAAACTAACCCGCATTTGCGTTACAAGCTGAGGAAGACCACTAGAACATCCTACGGATAGTCTGATGACAAAGGGACTCTAACCCATGATCCGTCTACCACTGAGAATACTTCACGTCAGCACTGTGGTATGTGCAAACAGGATGCGGAATTCGTATTGATCAGCCATCGTTTGCATTCAAACCCGGTTCGGCTCATTTGAAGGCGAACGCTATATCCTCTGGGCCATCGTGGCTCTATCTATATCTATTAACAATTTGAGTACGCTTAACGTGATTATCGAAGAGATGAATAAACGTTTGCGGGTAATTTTTTTTTTTACCTGTTGTTAAATTTTCGGCTTTAGTTCAGCATTGCCTGTCAGGCAATCTGCGTATCCAACCTTTCGTTTTTAGTATCTCCGTGGAAAATAGGCCGGAGGTGAAAAATCCAGACTTATGAGAGGTCGCAATTCGCTGGAAATCAGACCGTAAACAAAATACTCTTTAACACTCAAACTCTTGACTCAGATATATGGGCAGCGGCTATATCCTGAAGAAAAAATCGGCAACTATCTGAGCACATAAATATCACGTAAGCAATTGCTTTTTCTTCGATGGAGCTAGTTCCTTGTTTTACGGAGGTTGCGTTTTATTTGGAACATACATAGTGTATACTTGGACTACGATTGAATATAGTTCTAGAAAATCATTCTGGTATCGAAAATAATACAAATCTGCAAACTACGTGAAAATAAGAATTAAATGGTAACAAGTTGCAACGTAACACGTAATTAAGGTTGTAGCAAATGTACTTGATATTATATTTCCTAAAGAGACTGATTATTCTTAAAGTTTAAAGGATTTTAAGCTCTAATTTCGATATGTTATTTTATGAAAATAATACTGAAACACTACTCACTATTCTTCTCTTGCACTACAGCCTTCTACAGGTCAAGATATCAAGTCAAGGTCAGACAAATCAAGTCATCTTTTTCTACATAACCCTGTCCATCAATATCTTGCCCTTTGTCTATTTTTTCCATTTTCCTCTATGTATTTTTTAAGATCGTCCAGCCATCTAATTGATTATTTTCTAATCATTATTTTCCTCATATTCTTAAAATAATTGCCTTTTTCTGGGTGTGGCATGACCCAATAAATCACTAAGTAAATAACCTAAATATGTAATACGAAGTGCTTTTACTATTTTATGCCAAGTCCAGTGGCTATATTTTACAGAAAATTTATAAACGTGCACTGTTTATAAAATAAAACATATTCTGAGATTTTTTTTCATAAAAGATTTATAAATTTTGCTTTGAAAACTTTCGTTAAAAATTAAATGCAACTTCTCTTCGATTGATTGAAAGTTATACTTTAAAAAACTAATAAATTCTCATTTGTATGCGGAGCAAAATTTTAAAGCTTTCGTTCCACGATATTTTTTCTCATTTCTTTGAAAGTACACTGACAGGCCCGAAATAAATTCTGACAGAAATATTTTCTTCTTTTCGTTTTGATTTACTTTTAATTTGGTTTGAAAAGGAGTCTGGAAGTTGTTTAGCACCAGTCAATAAGAATAAAGCCTAATATTTTTGCATTTTTAAAATTAAAATGTATCAAAATGTTTTTTATGTTCTTGAAAATAGATATTTTGTAAATGTTAAGAATATGATTGGATGTAAACGTTTTTTTATTGATTTACGTTTGCAAAAATTCCGACTTAGCAATAAACTTTATTTAAATATGGAATACATCTAGGATAGATGTGCATGTTTTTTTTTTTCAAATTAAAATAAAAGTGCAAGATAGAGATGCAAGAAATAATAATGCATATTTTTAATCCTCATAAATGCATAACACATTTTTAGCAAAACATAATGAAATATTGAGAGTATCAAATGAAAACAAAAATATTTGAAGAAGAAACTTAGATACTCTTGTCGAGTTGTGTTAGCCATCCGATACACTAAAGGAAAGGGAAGAAAAAATATGAAAAATTGCACATTTCTTAAAGTTAACCAGGAAAAACATACACTAAATTATAAGAAATGAATATTATCATGGAAAATAAGGAAAAAGAAGCTCATAAAAGAATCCTAATGTTTATATTTAATTCATTATTTTTTTGTTTTTTTAAAAGCCTTATAACGTATCCAAAAAAGCTTTACAAAAGCTTTTTCTGATACGTGAGCTTAACATAACTATAATCTCTAACAGCGCTTGCATAAAAGCACAGTTTTTTTACTGAGAAAATTCTTAGAAATACATAAAAAGCTGAATTATTGAAAGCTTCTTGATCGTCATTTTTAGGAAAGAAGTATAAGCTAATTCTTTAAAGCTTGTGTCTCGCCTTAAAAATATAGTACATTATAAAAATATTGTGATTTAAATCAAGAAAATGCAATTTTGAATTAGGTAGATATTAAAAAATACTTTTCTGGAAAGAGATTTAATTAAAATGTTGACTGTTAATAAAATTTTGCATCTCTTCTTATAAATGTGATTGGAAATAAGTCAGTTTTTTTGATCTACAATATATAATATTTAAACCAAACTAACATTAAACCAAATTGACATAAACTAAACTGATATTAAACGAAACTGATCGTCATACCCCAATGAGCATTACATATTTCCTAGCTTTTAAAATTTCTTTAATTCTTCAAACTTATTTTTTTATCAATCTTAATTGAATTGTAATTAAATTAAATTAATTAGTTAATTTTCATTTAAAGCGAACATAAAATGTTTAATTCTTTTCTTATCGATCAGTATCGATCAATGTAATGGCTAACTTTTAATTTCAATACTAATGTAGACTCATTAAATCACTTTCGCGCCTTCGAAAACAAAATTCGAAAACAAAAATCTATTTATAACTCATCATTCTTAAATTTCTTACCACAAATATGTTTCAGTTGTACATGGTTATACTAATTCTCATAGTCTTGTAGGCAATTTGTGAACGATAAAGAATTTTCAAACCTAATATTAATTATTTGAGGTTCGCTTTATTTTTGGCTATGTTATTTTCCAATAAATCACCAACCATGGATCTCTTCTCATGATTCTAACTGTCCGCTGGGAACAATTCAATTGCTTTTTAATTTGTCCCTAGTTTAGGCAAGTCGTGAGGGATTTGTCCCGCATGGCCTGTCTTAAATAATATTATTATGCAAAATTTGTTTAACTTTGATTGTCTTATGGATAAAATTATAATTTGTATCTCGATCTCTACAAATACTAAATAAAGAGCCGCGATGGCTTAGGGGATAGAGCTGTCGCCTTCCAATGAGGCGAACCGGGTTCGAATCCCAGTCGATACGAATTCCGCATCCGCCTTGCACCGACCACAATGCTGACTTGATATATCCTCAGTGGTGAACGGATCACGGGTTAGAGTCCCCTTGCCATCAGGCTAACCGTGGGAGGTTCTCGTGGTCTTCCTCTCCATGTAACGCAAATGCGGGTTAGTTCCATCAGAAAGTCCTCCACGAAGGCAAATTTCTCCCAATACATGATCCAGGGGATTCCTTGCCTTCTGGATTGGATTCAAAATTACAAGGCTACGGAATTGAATCTTAGTAGTCGTAAACCAATAAAATTGGGTCGACTGTTCAACGACGGTTATAAAATAAAATAAAATGCTAAATAAAAGTTTTAATATAATATTCATCCAGTTTTCTTCTACAATTGTCATTTTCATTATTCTGTTTTCATCACAATCTTCAATTAGTCAATTATACCATACAACTTCCAACCACACCTGATTTCCGAGTTCATACTCATATATACCAAACTGATATAAACCAATCCAGTTTATACTTGTTTATATGTTAAATAAAAGAAAATAGAACATTAAAAAAACCTTATAACGTTGGATTTACTACTCTTTTGTAATTCTACATGGAAATCACAGCAATTACGAAAGAAATTATTTCGAATATAAATAAACAAAACAATTCTTGTATCGAAAGAACCTTATGTCTATTAATCCTTCATTTTCAATTCAGAAAACCATCAATTTTGCATTATTATAGAAACTTTCAACCATTAGACATACTCTTTTCTGGTAATTCGTCATGCAAATCACAGCATTTAGAGAATTAAATTAATGAAAATATACTCTGAAGCTAACTTTCCTCAATTTAGAATTCATTCATTTTCGTGAAGAGAAACTTAGGCAGGAAACACAAAGTCTAGAAACAGATTCTAAACATCTCAACACAATGTCTAGAAACAGATTCTAAACATCTCTCACCTTATCAAATGATACTAAAACATGCAAACTATGTTAACATATATCATGAGTGATAGAAAATTTATGTATGATAAGAATATTCATTTACTATTCAACACGGGTGTATCAGCTACGATAAATGAAGTGGAAATTTTTGAACTTGGTTAACCCATTACATTACGTCACAAATCTGTCAACTGATGTTGCGAAGTGATGTTGAATGGAAAGAAAATGCTTTCAATCCTTCATTATATCTTTCACTTGAATTGTTAGCTTTACCTGAAAAGTTTATTGTTATATTTTGTAATATGATTTTGTTAGATTTGTCATAAATTACACTTTAGATTGTTTCCTTTTGAATCGCTTGCCTTGAATGTTTGAACACAAAGTGGTCTTTTATAAAAAATATAATTTAACGGAGTATTTAAACGTTATGCAACTAATATAAATGAATAAACTAATACATATATATATATATACATCATATATAAATACATCTGTACATATATACATATATCTGCAAAAATATCTGTTATTTTTGATTAAGTAATATGATTTTGTTACATGTGTTGCATAATTCCCATTACAATGTTTCGGTTAAAGTCTTTCGTCGTATCTTTCGTCTGCTATCTTTAAAACAATTCAGCATGTTTGAATGGATTTCAAAACCACTTTAAAAATTATATGTTTTTAATATTCTGTAATCAATACAATTTAATTATTTAGAAATGGAACAAATTATTCGAACAAAACGGAATAAATTATAAAGAACAATTTGAATAATTTTTAAAATAAAATATTAAATTTTAAGGAATAGTTAGAATTCTTTTAAATAATAGGTGTTAATAAATTAATTTAATAAATTACTAGGTCAATAAATTTATTTTATAAGCTAATAAATTTATTATTTTGATTAATAAGTGTTTGATTTATATTTAATTTATACCGTAAATTAACTGTATTAATAAAAGGTTAATAAATATGTTATTGATAAATGTATTTAATGAATTCATCAATGACAAGTATTTAATGAATATATTAGAGAGGGGAATAAGTGAATCAACTGCCAATTAATTCATAAAATAATGCTATTGTTAGAAATTAAATATAAAATGTTTCGCAATTTCCTTTAATTAATATATTAAAGCCTATATCAGACTGCTAGAACATTTTAAATTAATTTACATACATAAAAAAATTTTTAACTTTCGAAGTGCACAGTATTCTGCCCTGAACAAATGTTTTTGTAACCCCGAGTTCCACAGTTGTTTACTTAAGATAGTCGAGCAAAAACTTTTAAAGGTAAACACAAACATTCAAACTCTCAACTTTATAAAATAGTTTTTATCGGATAAAAAGATTTCAGCCAAAAACTGCAATCTTATTTTTTCCTCTAATTTTTGAAATATATATATTTTTTCCACATCTATATTTTAATGAACAGTTTTCGTTAATTTAATAAACATTTAATATACATTCTCAACATAAAAATTATTTATATTTTCCCCGTGTTTTTTTTCTTACTTTTTTAATAAGAATTTTTAAGGGTTTAAAAATCGTATTCACGCAAATTTTATACAATTATTTTTTTTTCTTTAAATCTGATTTAAATTTTGTTACCTTTTTTAATAAGTTAACTTATTTTTGTTATTTCCGTTATTTACGTTAAACTTAACAGCAAAACAACAAGTTAGTTTTGTTGTTAAGTTTAACGTAAGAAATATTTATAATCTTGAAAATTGTGAAACAATGATATAATATTTCATAGTTCATTGTTATAAGTCTATTAAAAGGTTCTGACTTTAGAATGCGTGAAATCATAAAGTTTTTATTATTTAGTTCATGCGAAACACGTGAGTAAAAATTTAAGTAAAAAAATATTGAATTTTGCTTTAAAATACTGAGCATGTTTTAATTTGGATAAATAGAATCCAATTTCGAACTGAAAATCAAAACTTATTTTAAAACTTATATTTTGTTGTAGAAAAATCTTTCAAACTTAAGATTTCTATGTTAGCAAAAGAAAATATATACGGTTTTCCTAGATATCAAACGAGTTTTTACCTATATTTATTGTTTTAATTTTGCCGTTATCGTGAAAATAAAAAATTAAAAAAATAATACTCGAAAGATTATGACGCAAAATGTATTAAAATATTTGGCATTCAACGCTGTATTGGCTAAATAGTTCGATGTGACAATTTCAGTAAAGATGAATTAGAGATAACGATCAGTTTCTTTCAATAATGTTGGTATATGAAAAGTCATAAGTTTTCATAAGAAATAAATTTTTCCTAATTACTATATAAGTTTATGCTAAAAAGTCTGCCTAAGTTATTTTTTTCAATGAGTTTATTTTTACTACATAAAATTGGCTTTTTTTTACTTACAGCAATTTATTTTTTTAAATAAAGGATTTCTTTTTATGTTACCTCTGAAGCTATTATACATAACTAAACTTGAAACCTTCTAAATAAAAAAAACAATATAAAAAAAAAATTAAAAACAACTTTTAATTATGTTTAAACAAATTAACTTACAATGAACAAAGCTAACATGGATTTAATCAATGTAAATTGTACACCTTAGAAAAATTCAGTAGTTTTAAAAGCAATAAAAAAATTTATTTTTTGCTTAATTAGTGGTTACATTTTTTTTTTCTGAAAACCGAAAATATTTTTTTACATTGGAAAAAAAACGTGTTTATTTTGCAAATAAAGTTTTAACAGACTTATATTTTGAATAAAGTTTTTTTCATTACTGCTCAGTTGAAAAAATACTGTTTTTGTATTAAACAATTTTTTACATAAATTATTCGACTTGGATTTAAAGAGTTTGATTAAGAACTATATCGATTCAAATAGGATACATTGACCATTTAATGAATTCAGTTTCTAATATCTTTTAAATTAAAACATTTGTTTTGAAAAAAATGGAAAAATTTCGATGCTCTTAAAAGCAAAAAATTTTTTACATGATCGAATAATTTTTCTATATTTCAATCTATGTGCAAAAAAAGAAAATTCACCGTTAAACCCAGAGTTTTGAAAATTTCAAACTAATTTTTAAAATAAAATACAACTGTTTTGAGTTTTTACAGAGTAACATTTCACATTTTTTTTTCAATAGTCATTGTAAAAATAAATCGTGACTTGTATTTTTTTCGAGCAAAAAAATGTAAGCTAAATTCTAAAGAGCAACTTAAGAAAAGGAAGCCTGTCAAAAGAAATGGATCACAAAAATATTCTTCTGATTTTTATTCTTAAAAAAAGAAGAGAAAACTTCCATCTGTTAACATGAGAAAAATGACAAAAGATTGCCCCGGATGAATAGCAAAACTTTTGCGCATATTTTATCCTAATGTTTGCTATTAGATATGATTCAGCTTCTTTTTAAGCGAGTGTCTTCGAAGAGATTTTTTATTAAAGAAAAAATCGTCAATGTGGTTTTGAAAAGGCATTGTTAAGCGGATGCTTAAAAGAAAAGTTAAAAATTGGAAGAGCTGTTATAACGACTTCAGAGCAAAGTAGTTTTTATTATGTTTGAGAAATTTGTTATTTGGAGTCCTAGTGAAACATGATGTTGAATAACAGATGATGAATAACAGAGTCTCTCAAATAGTTAACTAATGTTAGTGTTACCGATTGAAGAATTACTTTAATTGAACAATGAAGAAAAATGTATGATCAAAACTATCAGAATACGATTCAATTTTTGCTGTGTTAATGTAAGCTGAATTCTAATTGTAAGGTAAATTCTAAGAAGTCATCGATGTGGTTTTGAAAAAGCATTGTTAAGCGGATTCTTCATGGAAAAGTTAAATTGGAGGAACTCTTGCAACAATTTTAGAGCAAAATAGTTTTCGTTATGTTTGAAAATTGTGGTATTTAGTGCCCTAGGAAAAAATGACGTTCAATAACAGAGCCTCTCAAATAGTTAGCTACTGTTAGTGCTACCTTTTGAAAATTTGATTTAATCGCGCACTGAAGCAAAAAAAATGATCAAAACTGTCAGAAAATAGTAAGGTCTTTCAAACTCAATGCAGTACTTTTTTACCGAAGAACTTTGGTAATACGTTTTTTTAAAATTTATAATAAAATATGATTTTAGAATAAGTGATGAAATGTTGCAAATTCGGCTTTAGATGTAAATTAAAATTTAACAATGAATATTGGTACAAAATAATAGTTTCTATTGCAAGAATGTTGTCTGAAGTGTAACTCTCCCAAATTGTACCACGCTGATTTCTAAAGAAGCATTGTAATGAGAGCACTCCAGTGGATAAATTAGATAGCTTTCGTTACGTGAAAATCCGTGCAAAAAAGACTGGAGATCCTGAATGACATTTGATCCTAATGATCAGATTTTGCAGTTTTAGGAATCAATCTTAATGGTTCAAGGGAATGACCTCAAATATGCAAAATAATAAGTTTAGACGATATTTTTTAATTT